>NC_056663.1:67353168-68771293 GCF_018350195.1 Panthera tigris
GCTTGGGATTCTCTCTCCCTTCTCTCTGCCCTTCCACTTCTAGTGCGCTCTCTCTCTCTCTCTCTCTCTCTCAAAATAAACAAATAAACTTAAAAAATAATCTATTTTTTTGACTTCAAATTTATTTAGTACATGATGCACATGTTACCATTTAAAACAAATTAAAATGCCCTGGTGTATAATCAATATTTGAGTATTTTTTGAGTATTTCACATATGCTTGATAAGAATATCCAATATCTATTTTTACACACACACACACACACACACACATATATATATAGTATGAGAATCAAGTTTGTTAATTGCATTTTTCAAATGAACTACATACTTATAAATATTTCTTCTATATGATTCCTAATGAATTGTAACTTTTATCACTATAATGGATTTCTATACCTGACAATGTGTTTGTTATAAGAATATTCTCTCTGATATAATTCCAGCTGTATCATATTTATTTTAGTCAGCAATTTCCTGATATTTTTAAATTCCTTTACATATTTCCAAGTATATGCCATAGGTAATTTTTTTTTCTATTAGGAGTATATTGCTATATTTTTTGAAATCCATTCTGACACCTTCTTTTAAATAGTGTATTTACATTTTAAATGGTGTGCACACACTGTGACTTCACTTTAACTTTTTACATTTTATAAATCTTTTTATCCTGCCTTTATTTATCTTGCATAGTTTTTTTTTTCTTTCTTGACTTTAGAAGTAGCTATGCTTGTGGTGATAGCTTGTGGTGTAGCATAATGTATAAACATTTAAATTCACAAATTGTACACCCAAAACTAATGTCACATTTTATGTCAACTGTGGGAGCTCATAGAGTCTGGCTGGCTAAGATTTAAGAAAGAAATGTTTGCAGCCTGGGGAATGGCTGGTTGAGAAGCAGCAAAGCAGACCAGGAAACTGGGCTTGAAATATCAAGACTGAAGACAGCCTGACCTTGCCTGTAGATCAACATGTTTTCTCACTCTGTAAACGCTTAAAGTAGGAAAACAACCCCCTTCTTATGATGTATACACTGCACCTGTGATGTATGCTTGCACGTCACCACCCTGATTGTACTTTCCCTGATGGTACTTTCCCTGATAAACTATGAGTATGCTTTGTTCCTGCTTTTGAAACTACCAATTCTTTTCCCCTGCACCCCTCAGAATGTACTGATAAGATTCTCAATAAAAACTGGAGGAGAGCTTGCTCTGGGCCTTCACCACTAGAATCCTTGGACCACTTGCCCTCTACTTTCTCTGATACAGGAGTTTAGAATAATCTTTCATCACCATCCCAGGGTTTGCTGGTCAAACCCCACAGTCAACTATACACAAGTAAAGAGGAAAAAAATAATAATTTATTTTAAAAAAATTTTAACATTTATTTTTGAGAGGGAGAAACAGAGTGTGAGCAGGGGAGGAGGGGAGAGAGAGAGAAGGAGACACAGAATCAGAAGCAGGCTCCAGGCTCAGAGATATCAGCACAGACCCTGACACGGGACTTGAATTCAAGAACCCTGAGATTGCAACCTGAGCCAAAGTCAGATACTTAACCAACTGAGCCACTCAGGTACCCCTAATAATATATATATTTTTAATAGCCAACACTTGGAAAAAAACTTAACACAATAATAAATTCATTAATAGGCAAAGGTATAAGGAAGATATGCTAAACATATATTATGGAATACTACATAGTCATAAAAAAAGATGAAATTGTGTTATTAGAGATAACATGGATGCATGTAGAGGGTATTATGCTAAGTATAATAAGACTGAGAAAGACAAATACAATATTATTCCACTCATACATAAAAGCTTAAAAAAATGAATAAACAGAGCCTGGGGGCTCAGTCAGTTAAGCGTCAGACTTTGGCTCAGGTCATAAACTCACAGTTCATGAGTTTGAGTCCCACCTTGGGCTCTGTACTGACAGCTTGGAGCCTGGAGCCTGCTTTGGATTCTCTGTCTCCCTCTCTTTCTCTGCCCCTCCCCCACTTGTTCCCTCTCTCTCTCTCTTTCAAAAATAAATAAACATTAAAAAAAGAATACACAAAAAGCAGAATCAAACTACAAATACAGGGAGGAGCCAAGATGGTGGAACAGCATGGAAGTTTTTTGTGTGTCTCCCGTCCATGAAATACAGCCAGACCAACACTAAACCATCCTACACACCTAAAAAACTGATTGGAGGATTAACACAACAATTCGCACAACCTGAACCACAGAATTCAGCAGGTACAAGGCGTGTAGAGGTGAATTTGGGGAGTGAGAAGCCACAGAAGGTAGGGCACCGCTTTTGCAGATGGAGAAAGGATGGAGACTGGGGATGGGGGAAGAATATGAAAAATCATCCCTCCCCAAAAGCAGCTGGAGAAAAAGTGGAAAATTGGAAACACCTACAGGGACTAAACTAAAAAAGGAGAAAGGAGAAAGGAGAGGGTTTAAAGTCCATTAAGACTGTAAACAAGGGGAGCGCAGTCTGCAACTCCGCAGCTTGAGACTTGACAGTGCTCTGGTGGGAAGGGCGAATCCCCAGGAACAGAGTGTGGTCCAGGAGGTTTCAGGTCACACGAGGAAAAGCAGTTCCACTGCTGGAAGAACATTTGGTAGAGACTGTTGAAGCCACCTGGTCCCAGCAGACCCCAGAAGGCAGCCACATTCGCTGGTGCTGGAACAAGGTCATTAAGGGTGAAGACTGGTGCCAGATGTGTTGTGATTTTCCATAATCCCTGAAAAGCTGCTGCTACACTATCTCGCAAACTTTTTCTGGGGTGGGCTGGCACCTGGCCTCAGTCTCGGGGCACTGGCAGCAGCAGGGTCCAGAAAGTGTTGCTGGTTGCAGCTGACATTCGGCCATTGTTCATTCGGCCATTGCTCAGTGAGACCCTCCCGCAGAGGGGCTGAGCGGGTCAAAGCCACAGTCCTTCAGAAGTAAGGGGCTGGGGAGAACAGCTGCATCTGAAACAAAACTGGGGAGAGAGGTACTGCCTGGGGCATGGTATTGGAAAGTGTAAAAGCAGGGAGTGGACAAAAGCTGAAGACAGAGGACAGGTGCGCGATTTCTGATCTGGGAGAACAGACTGGGTAGCTGGGTGGCGCCATGTTCACCGCTCCCGCATATGTGTATGCACACCTACAAGCACCTCAACAATCCACCCAGTAGGCTAGCATCGCCATCTAGTGGAGAGGGGAGCTGTTACACTGAGCCCCGCCTAACTGAACCAACCTTGCTCTTCAAGAACACAAGTCTCACCGCCGGCTTAGTTTATGGACTATGAACTGCTACATAGACTGACTTCTAAGGGAAAACGAAACAATTTCAGTCCTACTTCAATCTGTTAGCAGATTCATCTATTCAATTTTCTTTCTTTTTTTTTCTTTTTCTCTTTTATACTTTTCTTTTTCTTGAATACAAAAAAAATTCATTTTTATTTTCAGGTTTTTTTTTAAATATTTTTCTTTAATTTTTATTATATACTTTTTACTTTTGTGTAAATTTTTTCAAATTCTATTTTACTTCCATCATTTCATTTAGGTCTACTTCAGTGTATTCACCTTTTCAAATTTTCAATTTCCTTTTTTTCTTTCTTTTTCTCTTTTTTCTTATTTTCATTTATTTTCTTTTTCTTGAATGAAGAAAGAGAAAAACTTCATTTTTACTTTAAATTTCTATTAAATACATTTTTATTTATTTTTTTCAATATTTTTTGCTTTTATGTAATTTTCTTCAAATTCTATTTTAATTCTATCATTTTATTTTAGTCTATTACAGTGTATTCACTTCTTCAAATTTTCAAACAATTGCTTTTTCTTTCTTTTTTTATCTTTCTTCTCTTTTTCATTTCTTTTCCTTTTTCTTAAATACAGAAAAAGAAAAAATCATATTTATTTGTAATTTTTATTAAAAATATTTTTCTTTAATTTTTTTCTACTATATTCTTTACTTTGGTGTATACTTTTTTCAAATTCTATCTTACCCCCATCATCTCATTTTAGTCTACTTCAGTGTATTCATTTTTTCAAAAACTCAAACGATTTCCTTTCCCCCACCCTGCCTTTTTTCTGTAATCTGTGAAACCACTTTCAACATCCAGACCAAAACACACCTAGGATCCACCATCATCTATTTGATTTTTGTGTGGGGGTGTGTTTTTAATTTCTAATTTTAATATTTTTTTTAATTTTAATTTTTTAATTAAAATTTTTCTACCTCATTAATTCATTTTCTCCTTTCAAAATGACAAAATGAAGGAATTCACCCCCAAAAAAGAGCATGAAGAAACGACAGCCAGGGATTTAACCAACACAGATATAAGCAAGATGTCTGAATCAGAATACTAGCTGGAGTCAAAATAGGTTAGAATCCCTTTCTGCAGAGATACAAGAAGTAAAGAATAGCCAGAATGAAATTAAAAATACTATAACTGAGCTGCAATCACAAAGGGATGCAACAGTGGCAAGGATGGATGAGGCAGAAAAGAGAATCCGCGATATAAAGGACAAACTTATAGAGAATAGTGAAGCAGAAAAAAAAGAGGGAGATGAAGGCAAAAGAGCATGATTTAAGAATTAGAGGAATCAGTGACTCATTAAAAAGGAACATCAGAATCATAGGGGTCCTAAAAGAGGAAGAGAGAGAAATAGGGGTAGAAGGGTGATATGAGCAAATCATAGTGGAAAACTTTCCTAACATGGGGAAAGATACAGACAGCAAAATCCAGGAAGCACAGAGGACCCCCATTAGATTCAACAAAAACCGACCATCAGCAAAGCATATCATAGTCAAATTCACAAAATACTCAGGCAAGGAGAGAATCATTAAAACAGCAAGGGAAAAAAAGGTCCCTAACCTACAAGAGAAGACAGATCAGGTTTGCAGCAGACCTATCCACAGAAACTTGGCAGGCCAGAAAAGAGTGGCAGGATATATTCAATGTGCTGAATCAGAAAAATATGCAGCCAAGAATTCTTTAACCAGCAAGGCTGTCATTCAAAATAGGAGAGATAAAAAGTTTCCCAGACAAACAAAGAAGAAAGGAGTTTGTAACCAATAAACCAGGCCTGCAAGAAATTTTAAGGGGGACTCTGTGAGGGGAGAAAAGATGAATATATGTGTGTGTGTGTATATATATATATATATATATATATATATATATGGGAATATATATATATATATATATATGGTAACAGAATGGATAGGAAAACAAGATCCATCTATATGCTGTTTACAAGAGACCCACTTTAGACCTAAAGACACCTTCAGATTGAAAATAAAGGGATGGAGAACCATTTATCATGCTAATGGTCAACAAAAGAAAGCCAGAGTAGCCATACTTACATCAGATGTACATACTTACATCTAGACTTTAAAATAAAGACTGTATCAAGAGATGCAGAAGGGCTTTATATCATAATCAAGGGGTCTACCCACCAAGAAGACCTAACAATTGTAAACATTTGTGAGCCAAATATGGCAGCATCCAAATATATAAATCAATTAATCACAAACATAAAGAAACTCATCGAGGGGCGCCTGGGTGGCTCAGTTGGTTAAGCGTCTGACTTCAGCTCAGGTCATGATCTTGCGGTCCGTGAGTTTGAGCCCCGCGTCGGGCTCTGTGCTGACAGCTCAGAGCCTGGAGCCTGCTTCAGATTCTGTGTCTCCCTCTCTCTCTGACCCTCCCCCATTCATGCTCTGTCTCTGTCTCAAAAATAAATAAATGTAAAAAAAAAAAATTAAAAAAAAAAAAAAGAAAAGAAACTCATCGATAGTAATACCATAATAGTAGGAGACTTCAACACCCCACTGACAACAATGGACAGATCATCCAATAAAAAAAATTAACAGGAAAACAATGGCTTTGAATGACAAACCCGACCAGATGGACATAACAGACATATTCAGAGCATTTCATCTTAAAGCTTCAGAATATACATTATTCTCCAGTGCACAGGGAATGTTCTCCAAATAGACCATATACTGGGACACAAATCAGCCCTCAACAAGTACAAAAAGATTGAGATCATACTGTGCATATTTTCAGACCACAACCCTATGAAACTCGAAATCAACCACAAGAATAAAATTTAGAAAGGTAACAAATACATGGAGACTGAAGGACATCCTACTCAAGAATGCTAACAAAGCAGTTAAAGAGGAAATTAAAAAGTATATGGAAGTCAATGAAAATTATTACACCACAACCCAAAACCTCTGGGACGCAGCAAAGGCGGTCATAAGAGGAAATTATATAGCAATCCAGGCCTTCCTAAAGAAGGAAGAAAGATCTCAGATACACAACCTAACCTTACACATTAAGGAGCTGGAATAAGAACAGCAAATAAAACCCAAAACCAACAGAAGACAGGAAAGAATAAAGATTATAGCAGAAATAAATGCTATCAAAACAAACAAACAAACAAACAAACAAAAAAAAAACAGTAGAACAGATCAATGAAACCAGAAATTGGTTCTCTGAAAGAATTAACAAAATTGAAAAAAACCACTAGCCAATTTGATCAAATATAAAAAGGAAAGTACCCAAATAAGTAAAATCAAGAATGGAAGAAGAGAGATCACAACCAACACAACAGAAACAAAAACAATAATAAGAGAATATTATAAACAATTGTATGCCAATAAAATGGACAATCTTGAAGAAATGGACAAATTCCTAGAAGCATTTATACTACCAAAACTGAAACAGGAAGAAATAGAAAATGTGAACAGACCTATAACCAGTAAGGAAATCGAATTAGTAATCAAAAATCTGCCAAAAAACAAGAGTCCAGGGCCAGGTGGCTTTCCCGGGGAATTCTACCAAACAATTAAGGAAGAGTGAACACCTATTCTCTTGAAGCTGTTCCAAAAAATAGAAATGGGAGGAAAACTTCCAAAATCTTTCTATGAAGCCAGCCTTACCTTGATTCCAAAACCAGAGACCCCGCTAAAAAGGAGAACTATAGACCAATTTCCCTGATGAGCATGGATGGAAAAATCCACAAGATAATAGCCAATAGGATCCAACAAAACATTAAAAAAATTATTCACCACAACCAAGTGGGATTTATACCTGGGATGCAGGGCTGGTTCAATATCCACAAAACAATTAACGTGATTCATCACATCAATAAACGAAAGGACAAGAAACATATGATCCTCTCAATAGATGAAGAGAAAGCATATGACAAAAACAGCATCCTTTCTTGATAAAAACCCTCAAGAAATTAGGGATAGAAGGAGCAGACCTCGAGATCATAAAAGCCATATATGAATGACACAACGCTAATATCATCCTCAATGGGGAAAAACCAAGAGCTTTCCCCCTAACATCAGGAACAACACAGGGATGTCCACTCTCACCACTGTTATTCAACATAGTATTGGAAGTCTTAACCTCTGCAATCAGACAACACAAAGAAATAAAAGGCATCCAAATTGGCCAGGAGGAGGTCAAACTTTCACTCTTTGCAGATGACATGATACTCTATATGGAAAACCCAAAAGATTTCACAAAAAAACTGCCAGAACTGATTCATGAATTCAGCAAAGTTGCCGGATACAAAATCAATGCACAGAAATTGGTTGCATTCCTATACACCAACAATGAAGCAACAGAAAGAGAAATCAAGGATCGATCCCATTTACAGTTGAACCAAAAACCATAAAATACCTAGGAATAAATCTAACCAAAGAGGTGAAAAATCTATACGCTGAAAACTATAGAAAAGTTAAGAAAGAAATTGAAGAAGACACAAAAAAATGGAAAAAGATTCCATGCTCCTGGATAGGAAGAACAAATATTGTTAAAATGTCAATACTACCCAAGGCAATCTACATATTCAATGCAATCCCTATCAAAGTAGCACCAGCCTTCTTCACAGAGCTAGAACAATAATCCTAAATTTGTATGGAACCAGAAAAGACCCCAAATAGCCAAAGCAATCTTGAAAAAGAAAACCAAAGCAAGAGGCATCACAATCCCAGACTTCAAGCTATAGTACTAAGCTGTAATCATCAAGACAGTTTGGTACTGGCACAAGAACAGACACTCAGATCAATGGAACAGAATAGAGAACCCAGAAATGGACCCACAAACATATGGCCAACTAATCTTTGACAAAGCAGGAAAGAATATCCAATGGAATAAAGACAGTCTCTTCAGCAAGTGGTGCTGGGAAAACTGGACAGCGACATGCAGAAGAATGAACTTGGACCACTTTCTTACACCATACACAAAAATAAACTTACAATGGATGAAAGACCTCAATGTAAGACAGGAAGCCATCAAAATCCTTGAGGAAAAATCAGGCGAAAACCTCTTTGATCTTGGCCACAGCAACCTCTTACTCAACACGTCTCTGGAGGCAAGGGGAAAAAAGTAAAAATGAACTACTGGGACCTCATCAAAATAAAAAGCTTCTGCACGGCGAAGGAAACAATCAGCAAAACTAAAAGGCAACCGACAGAATGGGAGAAGATATTTGCAAATGACATATCAGATAAAGGGTTAGTATCCAAAATCTATAAAGAACTTACCAAACTCAACACCCAAAAAACAATACAGTGAAGAAATGGGCAAAAGACCCGAATAGACACTTCTCTAAAGAAGACATCCAGATGGCCAACTGACACATGAAAAAAATGCTCAACATCACTCATCATCAGGGAAATACAAATCAAACCACAATGAGATACCACCTGACACCTGTCAGAATGGGTAACATTAACACCTCAGGCAACAACAGATGTTGGCGAGGATGTGGTGAAAGAGGATCTCTTTTGCATTGTTGGTGGGAATGCGAGCTGGTACAGCCACTCTGAAAAACAGTATGGAGGTTCCTCAAAAAACTAAAAATAGAACTACCCTATGACCCAGCAATTGCACTACTAGGCATTTATCCAAGGGATACAGGTGTGCTGTTTCAAAGGGACACATGCACCCCCATGTTTATAGCAGCACTATCAACAATAGCCAAAGTATGGAAAGGGCCCAATGTCCATCGATGGATAAATGTTTAAAGAAGATGTGGTATATATATGCAATGGAGTATTACTCAGCAATAAAAAAGAATGAAATCTTGCCATTTGCAACTATGTGGATGGAACTGGAGGATATTATGGTACGTGAAATTAGTCAGTCAGAGAAAGACAAAAATCATATGACTTCACTCATATGAGGACTTTAAGAGACAAAACAGGGGCACCTGGGTGGCTCAGTTGGTTAGGTGTCCGACTTCGGCTCAGGTCATGATCTCATGGCTCATGGGTTCAAGCCCTGCCTCAGGCTCTGTGCTGACAGCTCAGAGTTGGAGCCTGCTTCATGTTCTGTGTCTCCCCCTCTCTTTGCCCCTCTCCCGCTCATGCTGTCTCTCTCTGTCAAAAATAAAAAATTAAAAAAAAATTAAAAAAAAAGAAACAAAACAGATGAACATAAGAGAAGGGAAACAAAAATAATACAAAACAGGGAGGGGGACAAAACAGAAGAGACTCATAAATATGGAGAACAAATTGAGGGTAACAGGAGGGGTTGTGGGAGGGGGATGGGCTAAATGGGTAAGGGGCACTAAGGAATCTACTCATGAAATTATTGTTACACTATATGCTAACTAATTTGAATGTAAATTTCAAAAAAAAAATAAAATTAAAATAAAAACTATAAGTTCAGCGAACAAACTGATGGTTGCCAGTGGTGTCGGGGGAGAGGATTAGGCAAAATAGGTGAAGACCAGAGGGAGATACAGGTTTCCAGTTATGGAATGAGTAAGTCAGGGGCCACTTACTCTGAGCCACCCAGGCGCCCCTATTTATTTCCTTTTCTATTTAGCATCTATCTGGAGCCATGTTAGCACAATTCAAAGGGTTCTGTTTTGTTGTTGCTGTTGTTGTTGTTGTTGCTTGAACACATTTATTTTTGAGAGAGAGAGAGTGTGAGCGGGCAAGGGGTAGAGACAGAGGGAGACACAGAATCGGAAGCAGACTCCAGGCTCTGAATTGTCAGCCCAGAGCCTCATGCTGGGCTGGAACTCAGGAAATAGGAGATCATGACAAGAGCCGAAGCAGGATTATCTGACTGATCCATCCAGGCGCCCCCAAATAGTTCTGGCTTAATGTGAGGGTCTCCAGTTCAATCCTACACTTTGCTGCTCGCCAAAAACCTTGTCTGCTAACTGCTGCACTGATACTAGGTATTGTTCTTAGGGTGGCACCATCCTTAATATGCTCTCTTCTATCAGTTTCAAGTCTCAGTCTTTGTCCTTCTTCATCCTTTGTTTTTAGGAGTCCCTTCCTAAAGGGACCAAATGAAGACTGCCGTACTTCATTTTATGCTTAATACTAACATTTTTGTTTAATTTTTATCAATTTTATGTAGGTATAATATGCATACCATAATACTCAGCCTCGTTAAGCATTCACTTTATAAATTTGGATGAACATTGATGTTTTGTAAACATCACAATAACCAAAATTTAGAACATTTCCATCATACCGAAAATTTCCTAGTTCTCCTGTATACTCCAGCCCCTAATCCTTGCTGGCGAGCCTATGGCAAACAACAATCTGCTTCTTGTTACTTTAGTTTTTAGATGTTTTTCTTTCCTAAAACGGCATACCATTCACCTGGAAGATCTAATTTTACCTGGGTTTGTACTCTGTCTTGCTTTCTAAAAGGATTATTTTTATTGTCTCTTTTGTTTTCAGTATTGCTGAAGACAATTACCTCTAGATATATCCATTCAACTTGCTTTTAGCTTAGAGGGACCAAATGAATGAGGTCCAAAATTTATTTCCTGCCTTGGGTAAGATACAAAGTGTTAAGGAAACAATGTCTGCTCTTCACCTCATGGGTGTTTACTACCTCTCTTGGTCTGTCTCTGCAGGAGTGTGTGTGTGTGTGTGTGTGTGTGTGTGTGTATGTGTGTGTGTGTGTGTGTGTGTGTGTGTGTGTGGATTATTGTAAAACATTTTTTAAAGGATTTCTCTTATCTACCTTTAATTTTTGTACTCTGTACATGTAAAACAGAGGAAAGATATCTAAAATCTGCCTAGAATAAAACTAGAGAGACTTGTAACAATGTAAAATGTTTCTCAGTAATCACTGTTAGTCAGAAAAGATTAGAACCTGAGGTAGGCACCTTCTTTCCCTAACTGTTGCAGTGTGTTTTCCTCCCTTGTTTGTTTACCTTTATTATTATTATTATTATTAACATCAGTTTCTATGAGGAAGAATTTAAAAGTCTAGTTTGACTTTTAGTACTGCCCTAAATTTTAATTCAGCACTTTCAAAACCACATATATTGAATAGAAGGAGTTTTGTTATCTCCGGGAAATGACATATTTTTTTAAAAATGGCATTGAGGTCCTTTTAAAAATTTTGGACCAAACTATTTAGTTTTGTAAGTTTTAAGATATTATTAAAACACTCCCACTCAGTAATCCAAAATAAAAAGAAATTCAGAGACACTTTACATATGTTTTAAAGAGATCACAGCAAAACATGGAGACAGACCTATAGACTAATAGTGACTAATGTGAAGACAAAACATTTAGTCTTTGTAGCACAGGATTTAGTAATATGCAAGGCCTTTTGTATTAAGTTTAATAAATAATTTTTTATTATAAATGAAATATGTGATTTAAAAGAAAATTATATCTATAATATTTCACATATTTTGAAATTATAGCCATATGGAAAAATATATAATTTTATATATTATATTATTTTATTTTATTATATGTAATTTATATATTATATTATTAATATTATATATGTTAAAGACTAGAATTTAAATTGTACATAAAAGAAATATCTATTCTTTGCAATTTATATATTAGCTCTGACAAGGAAATTACCTGTTTAATTTTTTTTAATGTTTATTCTTTTTTGAGAGACAGAGACAGAGTGTGAGTGGGGGAGGGGCAGAGACAGAGAGAGACAGAATCTGTGTCTCAAGGCCTCGAACTCAGACCTCGAGATCATGACCTGCGCCGAAGTGGGACGCTTAAACGACTGAGCCACCCAAGTGCCCCGAAAATTGCCTGTTTAATTAATTCTAGGAAAGCTCATTATGCCAGCAGATACCATACAGAATCCAATAGTCAAATAACTCATTGCACTAAAACAGGAAAAAAGATAGAAGCAATAGGACAGATATTATAGGGCTATGTGAGTAATATTTTTCTGAGTGTCTCACTGAGAATAAATGGATATTTATCAGAGATCCTCAGACCTATGCAATTTTCCGAGATGCTTTAAGTATATTTAAATTAATTAACCTTGTTGATGACACTATTCCCACTGAATGTGTTTGCAGCATAAGGCCCTCATATTGATAAGTTCTTAAGGGAAGATGCCTAAGGAATGACTGCTGGCTAATAATCAAAATGAGTTTTCTCTTCTTTACAGGTGTAAAGTCACACTCCATGTGAGTGAAAATGATGAGTTCCATCTCCACATATGACCCATAGAAACCCCCATGTGCCTGTCACCAACTTTTTTTTTTCTTTTTCTTTTTCTTTTTCTTCTATATGACTCAATAGATTTTACTCCCAAAGAAACCCTCAAAGCATGTGTTAAAAAGTCTCCATCAGTTTGGAGACTCACCCTGGATTTCTAAATCTTAAGGTAAAAAAAAAAAAAAGCCTCTCTATTCCTTTCCCCCAAGACATGAACCAAAATACATGTACTGGTTTTGAGCCATTATGCACTGTGGCCTGATTGTCACCCCAAGCTACCCTAACTAATACCCGACCAGATGCTAGTGGTATCAGCCAAACCTTGGAGTTGCAGTTTCATTATTAAAAAAAAAAAAATCTGAATTAAACTTATTCCTGTTGGACATTAATCCATACAAAAAATCCATCTTTCTGGTCTTCATTAGTATATTATAAGTAATAACATTAGTATCTACACATTAAAATATTCCTTAGAGCCATTATTTCAACTTAGATAATTATAACGTCTCAAAAATAAAGACAAACAGTAGAGGTAAAGCAAGATTTCTCTCCTTTCCCCCCCTATTCTCTTACAACAAACTAGAAAACTTTATGTGATTGCTTCTTCCACAAGCGCGTTAACATAAATATTGGAGTACGCTGCATAAAATTTTAAGAAATCTAACACGTAGCTGTTGTGCTCATGTCCTTTCCACATTTGCTGTACACGTAATATATTATCTCCGATATTAAAATTTATCACAGAATTTAAATACATTGATGAGTTGGTTAAGTTCTCAGGCAAACTATTTTTGCTCCAGCTGAGAGATAAAAAATGGTTTCTTTGTAGTACTTTCCAAATCCTTATATAATGGGAGTGCGTCAAAAAACTCCGAAGATAGAAAATGGGGAATGCAATAATAGGCATTGTCATTAAACAGTTTTGATACATCAGTATAACTGTGATCCCTGTGGGGCAACAACAAGACATTCAGCAGGGAACTGTATCATTATTAAGGTCTTATGGATATGGTCATTAGAGGCAGCAGAGGACTCGTGTTCTGTGGAGAAGCGCTGTCCAAGGTGTTCTCATCAGTTTTCATCTCATTTTTTAAAGAAGGACATACAAAAAGGCATGTGTACACTTTGACAACTTGCCCACAGGGGCTTCATTAAAAGCATTTACCAAGAAAAATCTTGATAACAGCCTTTTGTTGGAAAAGGTAGCTGAAAGCTGTCAAATTCTGGTCTTCTGTGGTGCATAATGAGCTACTGCTATTGCTACATTGTCCTGCCCGATGCTGGGTTTTAAATGGTTCTTTAGGAATAAACTCCTACACTTGTCAAATTTTATGTGATTTGGAATTTGGTTTGGAATGTTTATTATATCTCTCACCTAAGCTCTGTAAGCTGTTGAGCCTTAACTCATCCCCTGATAAGAAGAAAAGGACAAGACAAAGGAAGACAAAAATGTTCTTCCAAAAATACAGTAGACTCCCAGCTGTGCTTCTCATTTAAGTGAGTGATTTGCTCCATATGTCCTAGTTCTTATTGCTATACAGTTTGAGTTAAAATTGTTCAATTTTCTTTGTAATTACCAGTTTCTTTATACTTACATTGTACGTATTCTTACATATTCACAACTAGCACTCCATCATCCCAGAAACCATTTTTCCCTTTAAAATAGAGATTATAACATTCCGTTTTAATTTTTAGGCTTTGACAGTTGGTGTGTACTTACAATGGAATGAGTAGTTTGAAATTATTTATATGCCCTCAGTCCTTTATATATACAGAGGTAGATACAGATATAGATAGATATATAGATCGATTTTATTGCATTGTATATGAAATAAGATCTGTAACTCTATACATCTTTATATATCTTCCTTAAAGTACAAAGAAGTTTTAAAAATATATTTTCTTATGTCTTTTGTTGTAAAACAAAACAAAAGGCAGGAATTATTTTCTGTTACTGTAAACATCTTTGTTATTCTCTCATTTTTTTCTTGGTTATTTTCTTAAAATAGACCTTATTTACTGTCATTGGATTTCCCTGGTGATGGCTATTCAGAGCTCAATCATCTTTTGCAGTGCCTTGACTCATATTATTTGTCCCCACAGAAACGGACAATACATTAATCCTGCCCCCTATTTTCTGGTCCTTATCCCTATCCTATTCTCACTTTCCTCCACTTCCAGATAAGAATCATTGGCTTATCATTATTATCACTCCCTTGAAACATTCTTAGCAGCCTACATAATCTATTTCATCCATAAAACTGCCTAGAGAATCCCCAGTCTGGGAATCTTCCATCAACTCTGTGCTTGAAGAATAATATGCAACCTTGTTGACTGGTCTCCTTTTGAGTCATGACCACTAACTTCAGGTGGGCCATTAATGTGCTCTGTAATCCTCTTAGAGTTCCCCAGTCCACTAACTCCCCTTCTCTATCCACTATCTTCTTTTTATTTAAATGCTACATCCTCAGCACTCTTATCCCTACTCATATATTTCTTCCATTTCACCAAGAAAAGAGAAATAATCACGGAACAGAAATTCCAGATGTGTCTAGCATCCCATTTCTAACTCATCCACCACTGTTCCCATATATTCCATTCTTACTCTTGTTAACAAGGATGGATGGTTCCACTTGTTCACTAGATCCCATCTACTTTTCTTTATTCATGGAAATAATTCCAAGAATCATTCCCTCTTTTACTGTTTTACTCCTTTGTCCTTTCACATTGCTCATTTTATAATTTACCTTTAAAAAATACTTTTAAAACATTAGTATCTTTCCTGCTGTACTTTATAGAAAAACTGCTATTTCCATAGGTTTTCTTGAACTCACTAATTTTTGCTCTTCTTACCCAACAAAAAGTCTTCACTTACATCCACTTTGCTAAATCTAATGGGCAATTTTCTGTTCACATTTTACCTAGTCCATCAGCTTTACTCAATTTGGCAGGCTTTAAATACGATCTATTTGTGAATGATTGACAAACACTTCTAGTTGAATATTAAGCTAGTAGTTTGACATCTCCGCTCAAATGTATAAAACCTTTCTCTTGATTTCTATCTTACTCCTCCCATAGTTTTCTCCGTCTTAGTCAATAGAAATTTTATCATACCAGTGATTCAGGCATAATAAATCTCGAATTTATTTTAGAATCCTGTCTTTATACTTCATATCAAAACCACTATTAAAACTTTTCTCTACACTAAAAAACATACCAAATATGTTCTTTTCACATGGCCTCTCCCAATAACAATTTAGTCTAAACCACCATGATTCTTTCCCACCTGGATTATTGCCATAATCCCCCAAGAGATCTCTCTGGTTTCACTCTTCTCCTTTTACATCTCTTTCAACACAAAAATCAGGAGGAATGACGTAAACCAAACCAGTATACTCCTCAGCAATTTTTATTGCACTTGGAGTGAGATTAAAATCCTTAACTTTGTCCTATAAACTCTTACAAGATCTGGACCCTTCTGACTTCAGTTCTGACTTCAAATATTACTTTACTCAGCATCATGCACTGTGCTCTACTCACACAGGTCTCCTTGCTCCTTGCTATTCTTCAACCATATTAAACCCCCATACCTCTGTCTTTGCAGTTGATATTTCTGCAATCTTCTTGGCCCAGATAGCTAGAGTTTAGACCCTTACTTCCTTTAGTTTTTACACTATACAGTGTTCTGTTACTATGCTACATAAGAAATATCATTCCATGTTTTGATTGGTCCCCTACTGATTTGTCCCATATAGTTTATTACTATATATCATAGCACATATTTTATTTGTATACCTATTATTTTCCTCAACTAGAACATAAGTTCCTTGAGACTAGCATTTAGGGTATCTTTCTAGCCACTACAACAGTATCTACCACATATTAGATATTCAATAAGTGTTTTGGAATGGGTAAATTAATGATTTTCTTGCAAATACATTTTAGCAATTACACCTTCAAGGGTTACATAGGACATATGGGTCGATGTATATTTCATCCACTACCAGTCACTGAAGAGATGACAAATCCTTGATTATGCAGATTTCAGATAAACATGAAACTATACTGGGAATAAGCATTTGGCTTAACTTATATTTTTAAATTATTTTACTCGCATAAACTTAGGCCTACTTTCTCCCTATTATATATCTTCTTTACTATTTTTAACACAAACTGTTTAATTAGTGTTTCATTAGTCATTGAAACATTGACTTTTTTTTAAACCATCTATGTCTTTGTTCCATTTTTGGAATCAAAATATGACATACACAAATAGTGGCAAATATAAATTCAAAAGATAGGGGAACCTGGGTGGCTCAGTTGGTTAAGCGTCCAACTTCAGTTCAGGTCATTATCTTGCAGTTTGTGAGTTTGAGCCCCACATCTGGAGCTTGCTTCAGATTCTGTGTCTCCCTCTCTCTCTTCCCTCCCCACTTGTGCTCTCTCTCTCTCAATAATAAATAAACATTATTTTTTTAAAAGAAAAGATATACTTAATTCTTCAATTCTTTTTGTTTTCCCTTAAGTTTTTTTCATTTATATTTATTTGATGGATTTCTTTTGGCACATTATGTTTCATGACACTAATGTCCTCATTATTTATTAACTTTGATATAAAATCACCTCCTTCATTACCTGTAAGGTGTTTCACTTTGAATTCTGTGTGTTTCTAATTTTGTGTCTTTCTAATTTTACTCTTCTTATTTATTTTTGTTTGCCTGGTTTTCCAATTTTAATAATTAATTTGTTTCTGTCAGTTATTTTTAATCTTTTTTTCATGTAAGAATCTTACATTTAATTGCAAAAGGTTTTAAAATACTTTGCGGTTATTTTCCTATTAATAGGAGAGTTTTTAAAACTTAAATTTTTTGTCAAGACTAATATAAAACTGTTTTTACTTACTTGGAATTTTCCTCACACCTCTCTATGTGGATCATATTCATCTGCATTTATCTGAATTTATCTTCTTTTATTTATATAATAAGAATTATTTTTTAAGTTCCACTTTTTATTATTTAAATTTATCAAATGTAAATAACACTCTATTACTCTAAATATCCAAATAAGGAAAGTTATTTTATGATTTTGAATAAGCAATATGAGATATATTTATGAATATTTCTCCCTCCAAGTTTTCATGATTATTAATTTATCGAGTTTTAGATGATATTAGTACTTTTATTACGTATAAACTCTATTTAAATTGAATAACTTGATGTATAACTTAAGGAATATCAATGAAATATCAGTATAAAAATTATGCATGAATATAATAATGTTTTGATTTCATGTATGGAATACATGGATGAGAAATGTGTTTGTTTTTAACCAGTGTTAACTTGCAAAAATAGACTTTTTAAAATATTTATTTATTTTTGAGAGAGAGAGAGAGAGAGAGCACCAGTGGGGAAGGGGTAGAGACACACACACACACATAGAAACCGAAGTAGGTTCCATGCTCTGAGCTGTCAGCACAGAGCCAGACCCAGGGCTTGAATTCACAGAGTGTGAGATCATGATCTGACCCGAAGTGGGACACTTAACTGACTGAACCACCCAGGCGCCCCTCATAAATAAACATTTTAAACTTCAGCATAGGTTAAAACTTATGTCACAAGTAAGTTATTGAGCTATTCAATTAGAATTTAGTTTCTTCGAGTGGTTATAGCAGTCAACCAAGAGGTCAAAGCTAAATTTTCATTTATTATGTGATATACATAAAAAATATGGATTATTGGAGAATCAGTCTGATGCAACAGGGAAATTATTGAAGGCAGAGATGTGGGGCTACACTACAGAAAAATTGGACATTGCCAATTACAACTTCCACATGGAGGAGTCTTGGCATGGATACATTTTAGTAAAGTTAAAAGACAAGAGAGGTTACTCTTGGTCCTCAACATATCTTTTCCTATAAAGTTTTGGGAAATGAGAAATTGATCCACCTTCTTCATTGCCCAAACATCTAACAAATAGTCCTAAATTTTCTAATACAAATAGTGAATTAAATTAAACTGTGTATATGACTTGGGAGTATAACCTGGACTCAGTTTCATTTCTGTAGCTTACATAGGCATTAGGGAGAATAATCCATATAATGTGCATTTATAAATTATTGTTTATCTCTCCATAGGCACATATACACCAAAATCACCTAAAATGACTCTCTAGTTGATACGCCAATCCCCACATCTGATAGCCTATAAAAATATCTTTAAATACAGTCATACATTTATATAATGGCATTTTTCTCATTCCTGAAGTCTTTCTGCAGCCCTAACTAGTTGCTTAAATAATAATTTCCTATCAGATATAACCTCACCGATATTTAAATAGGTTGTTCTTCAAAATCTAATGCTGAATCCCTTATTCTATGTTAAAGAATATCAGAAGATAAATAGGACTCAGGAAAAGCAGATTAAAACATTCTAATTTCTTTATACCTCCTGTGTTTTATTTTCTTTAGTAAGTTTTTCTCCCTTTGATTCAGTCTTGAACCAGGACTTTGCCTTCCTTCCATAGAATTATGAATGTTATTTAACATAATTCTTCTAAGACATGTGTCTTAGTCAAGGTGTTACAAACAACAACAACAACAACAACAATAACAACAACAACAAAAACCAGATCCAATAAGATGAATGTGTGTGTGTGTGTGTGTGTGTGTGTGTGTGTGTGTGCGTGCATGTGTGTGTGTTTAAAGAGACTTAAACCATTGACTCATGATTCTGGGAGCTGGAAAATCCAAAATCCACCGAGCAGGCTAGAGCAGGTTGGAAACTAAAGCAAGAATTGATACTGTAGTTTTTATCTGAAATGCTTTGACCAGGCCAGCAGGCTAGAAACTCAGGCAAGAAGTATGTTACAGTCTTAATGTAAAATTTCTTCTTGTAGATGCGAATCAGATCTACGAAATACCTTTATACAACTTTCTAGACTAGTGTTTGAAGAAACAACTGGGCACCATAACCTAGTCAGGTTGATACATAAAATTTCACCATCACAAAATGTCCTGCAAAATGTCTGGGTTGTTAGAATTCAGCACTTCAAAAGACCATAAGTCCTTAAACTTATAATATATATACTATGCTAAAAATATTTTTATGAAAAGTAATAATCATTATGATTTTTCCTATATTGCTAAAACAAAATAGTGGTAAAAAAGCACAAATAACAATACATCAATAAGGAATAAACAAGTAAGCTATGACATATTTCCATAGTACATGACTATGTCTGTTTTAGACATTTCTTCTACAGAGAAAAGTTCTAACCCAGGGCACATTTTTTTTAAAATATCAGTTTAAAATTATTAGTGATCAATGGAGTGGAAAAGGTGGAACAGTATAACATTTGAAAAAAGAGAGGTATCCTATAGTCTGAAATCAATTAGACATCCAGGTTGGGGGAAAAAAAAGGAAGTAGACCCCTAATTCACACTCTTCCCAATTGCTGACTTAATTCCAAAATTTAATTCACATTGTAGATATAAAAGTAAAGGTAAAATAAAAAAAAATACTGGATGATTATTCAGAATAATATCTTCATGAGTTTGACATTGGAAAAACACTTACAATAAAGGAAAATATTCTGGGGGCGGCTGGATGGCTCAGTCAGTTGAATGCCCCACTCCTCGTTTTGGTTTAGGTCATGATCCCAGTGTTGTGGGATCCAGGCTCATTTTGGGCTCCATACCGAGGGTGGAGTGTGCTTAAGATTCTCTCTCTCTCTCTTTCCCTCTGCCCCTCTCCCCCACTCGTGCATTCTCCCTTTTATAATTTCATATTTCAATAAAGTTATTCAACATAAGAATAAAAAAGTCATGCATGGGGTGCTACATAGTGTGATACAGTAGGGGTATGTATTATTTAAAAAATTAAAAGTGTAAAAACATGTTTTTTATTGTCTTATTGGTGTAAATAAAATTGAATCCCCTGTTCTGGAAAGAAATAGAAGGAATATTTTAGTATTTGGCAATTCGAAAAGTGGATAGAATTCTCTTTTCATTATGCAAGTTTGTTTGAATATTCTACTATGTATATGAATGATTTTTATATTAAAGCAAATAAAGGGGGCACCTCGGTGGCTCAGTTGGTTAAGCGTTTGACTCTTGGTTTCAGTTCAGGTCATGATCTCATGCTTGGTGAGTTCAAGCCCCACATCAGGCTCCGCACTGGCAATTAGAAGACATTGAAATTGGCAAAGAGGAAGTCAGACTTTCACTCTTCACAAGTGATATGACACTCTATGTGGAAAATCTTAAAGACTCCACACAAAAAAACTTCTAGAATTGTTATAGGACTTATACAGGAATTCAAAAAGCTGCAGGATATAAAATCAATGTACAAAAAATCGGTTGCATTTCTATACACCAATAGTGAAGTAGCAGAAAGAGAAATCAGGGAATCTATTCCATTCACAATTGCACCAAAAACCACAAAATACCTAGGAATAAACCTAACTAAAGAGGTGAAAAATCTATACACTGAAAACTATAGAAAACTTGTGAAAGAAATTGAGGACAACATACACACACACACACACACACGCACACACACAACACACACAAAAGGAAAAACATTTCATGCTTCTGGATTGAAAGAACAAATATTGTTAAGATGTCAATACTACCCAAAGTAATCTACATATTGAATGCAATCCCTATCAAAATAACACCAGCATTCTTCACAGAGCTACAACAAACAATCCTAAAATCTGTATGGAACCAGAAAAGACCCCGAGTAAGTAAAGTAATGCTGAGAAAGAAAACCAAAGTTGGAGGCATCATAATTCCAGACTTCAAGCTATATCACAAAGCTGTAATCATCAAGACAATATAGCACTGGCACAAAAACAGACACATAGGTCAATGAAACAGAATAGAAAATTCAGAAATGGACACACAAACATATGGCCAAATAATCTTTGACAAAGCAGGAAAGAATATATGATGGAAAAAAAGACAGTCTCAACAGCAAATGCTGTTGGGAAAACTGGACAGTGACATGCAGAAAAATGAACCTGGATCACTTTCTTACACCACACACAAAAATAAACTCCAAATGGATGAAAGACCTAGACGTAAGACAGGAAGCCATCAAAATCCTTGAGGAGAAAGCAGGCAAAAATCTCTTCGATCTTGCCCACAGCAACTTTTTACTCAACATGTCTCCAAAGGCAAGGGAAACAAAAGCAAAAATGTACTATTAGCACCTCATCAAAATAAAAAGCTTCTGCACAGGAAAGGAAATAATCAGCAAAACTAAAAGGCAAACGATGGAATGGGAGAAGGTATTTGCAAAGACATATCAAATAAAGGGTTAATATCCAAAATACTATAAAGAATGTATCAAACTTATATATCAATATATATTACTTGGGAATCAAAAAGAATGAGATCTTGCCATTTGCAACAACTAGTTGCACTAGTGGGAACCAGTGTATTATGCTAAGTGAAATAAGTCAGAGAAAGATAGATGCAGTATGATTTCATTCATATGTGGAATTTAAAAAACAAAACAGATGAACATAGGGGAGGGGAAGCAAAAATAAGATAAAAACAGAGAGGGAGACAAACCATAAGAGAGTCTTAAATACAGGGAACAAATTGAGGGTTGCTGTCAGGGTGTTGGCTGGGGGGATGGGCCAAATAGGTGATGGGGGAGGGCACTTGTTGGGATGAGCACTGGGTGTTATATGTAAGTGATAAATCACTAAATTCTATTCCTGAAATCATTATTACACTATATGTTAACTAACTTGGATTTAAATTTAAAAAAGAAAAAGGAAAGAAAAAAGGAGGACTATATGCTGGTAATGTTAATAAAAATTTTGTAATATAATTCTATAATAACATAAGTGGATTCTACAAATAGGCAATTCAAAATGAAAGCTGCTAAGTTTCTGGAAGAAAAGTGCTATATTAGTATCTCCAACTTCTCTCTTGATTTCTTAGTGTTGTATACATTAATAAATTACTTAATATTGTACTTATTAGGTAAATATTCGTTTTATGTCAAATCATATTTTTATTAGGGAAACATCTTGAGGTTTAGTGTTTAACATAAGCAGGGTCTCATTCTTCTACTTGTCTCTTGCATAGAGAATAACACTGTGTAAGGCACTTAAACTTTCAGTTTGCCACACAATGGATAGACAACATTTTTCATTTCACGTGGATATTGCTTGCTTCAATTAATTGCTCTTTCTAAAGCACTCAGTCGCTTCATGTTGAGCATTTCAGAATTCAATTTTTATTAATGTTGTTAATGGTCCTTTTTTAAAAATTTCCTCTTTTCTCTTGCTCTCTGATTTTACTCTAATTACATTGACTTGTTGTTTCATTTGTTGGAGTGTCCTTGCAACCATGTTTTTGTTATGCTATCTAATCAAAAACATATTTTAATGTTCTTAAATATGATAGAAGTGAAATAAAAGAAAAAAGGAAGAAAAAAAGAGGAAAAGGAAGGAAGAAAGGAAGGAAGGAAGGAAAGAAAGAAGGAAAGAAGGAAAGGAAAGGAAGAAAGGAAGAAGGGAAGAAAGGAACAAAGGAACAAAGAAAAAGGAGAAAGGAATCTAGAAAGAAAGAAAATTAGGAAAGGATACTTCAAAATAAAATGTGTAAAATGTGAATATCACCACACAAACTAAGAACAATGAACTTGGAAGCTTCTCATTAATTTTTAATTTTTCTGGATTTTTTTTCCTTTTTTTTCTGTTTTTCTTTTTTTAGTATTCCCTGTATTTTTCTTTAGGGGCTGAAAGTCTTAGAATTATATTTTACACTTTCTCACCTCTAACATTCTAGATGCAGCTTACAATTTGTCAGTGATACACACGTGTAAGAGGTCTGGAAGGCAGTGGCAGCTGATGTGGGCTCTGACAGATGTGGAGTATTTTTGTAGCAGCCTCTGCCTGCCAGTAACCAACTCTTGCCTTGCAGATGAAGTCAGCACTAGATACCTGAGGCGTCCTAATCATGGCAAAGGACAACAATTTCTTCATCTCTGGCCCATAGCTGTACCAGTTAACATGAAAACTGGTGGTGTTTTCTTATTCCTCTTCAGCCATTTCAATGCTTTTCTGGACACTACATTCTTTGTATTAATTCTTTTGTGCTTTAAATGTCTATGGTGGTTTCTCTTTTATTGACTGAACCCCAACTGGCAAGGTTTTCCTGAAATTATGTCCATACTCCTTCGATATCATTTTCTTGGTCTAGGAGATAGTTGTTTATGACCATATTTGAAGTAATTTTACTTCATTAAATCATCTGACATGAGACCATTACTTCTTTACTGTGTCTAAAATCCCATTTCCAGGGGTGCCTGGGTGGCTCAGTTGGTTGAGCGTCTGACTTTGGCTCAGGTCATGATCTCACAGTTAATGGGTTCAAGCCCTCTGCTTTGGATTCTGTGTGTCCCTCTCTCTCTGCCCCTCCCCAGCTTGCACTTTGTCTGTCTCTCTCAAAAAATAAATACATAAATAAAAATAAATAAATATTAAAAAAATTTTTAAGTTGTTTCCAAATGTCAGGTTTTTTGAAGAAAGCAGAGGCGACATAAACTTCTTATATTTTTTTAATTTAAAACATTCATTTATTATTTTATTTATTTTAAAGAGATAGAGTCAGAGTGCAAGTAAGGAAGGTGGCAGTGGGAGAGAGAGAGAGAGAGAGAGAGAGAGAGAGAGAGAGTCTTTTTTTTTAATTTATTTATTTATTTTGAGAGAGAGAGAGTGGGGGAGAGGCACACAGAGAGTGAGAGAGAGAGAATCTTAAGCAGTTTCCATGATGTCATCACAGAGCCCAATGCAGGGCTCAGACTCATGAACCAGGAGATCATGACCTGAGCCACAATCAAGAGTCTGACGCTTAATCTACTGAACCACCCAGGTGTCCCAAGACCCTGGTGGTGAGAGAGAGAGAGAGAGAGAGAGAGAGAGAGAGAGAGAGAATCTGAAGCAGGCTCCATGCTCCCCATGGGTCCTGACACAGGGCTGAATTCCATGACCCTGGGATCATGACTTGAGCCAAAATCAAGAGTAGGACGTTCAATCAACTGAGCCACACAGGCATCCCTATAAATGTATTTTTAATACCTTCAATGATCCTTAAATCAGTATATATTAAAATTTCTATCCTCCATCCTTAAAAATATTTGCCCTCAAGTCTTTTATGTATGATACGACTATTAAAATAACACTCTTAATTTTGTTGCTAGAATTTATCTGTTATGCCATCTTCTATCTTTTTAATCTTGATACTTTCTGTTTAGATTATAGATATGTCTTTTGGTAGACAACATAGAGTTGGGAATTCAAAAATGAGCAAATCTAGGAATTCTACTTACTTTACATTTATTGTAATTAACAATGTATTTTTATTTATTTCAGCTATCTTAGTCGGTGATCCCATATCAAAATCAAAAGGAAGGTAATATGCTTTTCAACTATAATCAAAAGGAAAGTAATAAGTTTTTCAACTCATTATGCCATAATGGAAAAAGAAAAAGATTACTAAAATTTAAAGTTTTAAATATCACGTCCTCTGGGTAGGAATAGCATGGATAATTTACTCCATTGGTGGATTGAGTCTTCATTTAGCTCCTGTAGCAACCTAGAAAGATCTTCCTTTACCTTTGTCCTGCCTTTACAGAGTAAGTGGATTCCTTGTCTATTTTCTTTCTTTATTGCCATATCTTACTTTGGCATTGAGAGAGATCCTTCTCCTCAGAAATGCAAAGCATTTACAAATCACTTTTCTGGTATAAATTTGAGAGCCCAGAGACAAGATCATGGGTTGAAAAGTGAAAGTGATTGATCATGAGGCCTTATTTGACAATACAATATCCTTAATTATTTGTGTGTGAGTGCATGGGGAGTAAGTTCAATTTATTTAAACATAGCTCTAGCCAGTTGTTTTATTCATACATAGTCTTTGAGACTTAGAAGTCCTGTATTTTAATAACAGATCTCTGCACTTGTCCCAGCCCTTTAACCCCTGTCTAATGGCCACTGCCTTGAGAAAATTTGAAACAGTTGTGTCAGGAGAGACACCTTAAGCACCCATTTATTCAACAACTCTTACTGAGCATTAACTTTGCTCCCTACTTTCCTAGGTACTATAAATAGAGTAGTGTAAACAAAAAAGAGAAAAATTACTTTTTTTTCCTGGAGCTTATAAAACAGCAGAGGGAAATAGGCAACAAAAATTAAGCATGCAGCATATAGTTTGTCAGACTGCAAAATATGTTACAGAGAATAATAAAGAAGGATGGGGAATAAGGAATGTGTGTGAGAGAAAGTTCTAATCTAAAATGCACATTTGAGGATGGAGCCCAAGATTACTCCAGTGTGAATTGATCAGGACAAGAAAGAACAAGTGAAGAAGAAGTTTTGGAGAAGTTACTAGTGAAGGAGGAAAACTAGGATAGTGTGTATCTGGAATCAAGAGAAGAAAATGTCCCAAGCAAGAGATTGGCATCTGTGGTTTCCCGTGCTACATGGAGATTGTTAGAAACATTCACTGTGTTCAGGTAGGGAAAAAGAACTGACTGACCAATTTTTATAAGATAAAGGGAGGAGAATATAAGGAATAGTGAGTATAGGCAATTCTTTCCAGATGTTTTCTATAAGGGAAAATAGGGTTTATCTGGTGAGAGAAATGGGGTCAGTAGGGTCTTTGAGGAATGGAAGAAATAAAGATATTTTTCTGAGAATTACAAAGCAGATAAGGAAAGTTTGATAATGCAAAAGACAAGAAAATTAATGTGGTTCTGCCACTGAGTTGGTGAAAGAGGATGCAATCAACATACAACTTGAAGTTTAGATCACAGATGGGAGTATGGGTAAGTGACACAGTGTCAGAAGTGTAAGATGAGTGAATGCAACAGGAATACGGGGTTGTTGATGTGTATAGAATTTATTTTCTGATTTCTTCAATATTCTGAGTAAGATAGGACACTTATCCATGAGCTGAGAATGAGGAACAGGGAGTATGTATAGGGAGGCTGAGGACAGATGAGGAGGTATGGAACAGTCTCCTAAGGCAGCGAGAGAATCAAAGAGTTAAGGAAGTGTGGGGAGGAGTGCCAGTCAAATTGAGAGTCAATGTGATATTTCGTGTCATAGGTAAAGTAGACCAGTCAGCTATGGGGCTGGTTAATATCATATGTGTACAAGTTCAGAATTAGAAGTACTTATACAGTGATAAGATGCACTATAGTTTATAGCAGACTCCTTTAAGCCAGCTGGCCTGCACAGAGCCTGGGTCACAAGGTGTATCATAAGTGTCCGAGTTTCTGGAAACACTTCAAGAAGAATCCAGCTCTCACCCAAACGGTGGCATCATCACCATTTGTGCATACTTGAATAGGAAACATGATGAGGGCCATGACCACCATGCCTTTCTATTTGGTTCAGTGGTTCTGTGAGTCATATTGTGCCCAATACTTTTTATGCATGTAAAATCTTCTTAGACACTAAACTCACATTGAAATTAGTTGTTTATTTTTTGTTTGTGTTTCCTTCTGTCAATCATTGTCAATCTTATGACAACCATGACATTTTTATATAAATAAATGTGTTTTTTTAGTTATAATTCTTATGGTTGTTTATTCTTTATTCTACATTTAACCTGATTCACTGTTTACCACCAGTTCTTTCCTTCTATGATTTTTCCATTCCATAGTTACTTTTTAAATGTTTTTTTAATGTTTATTTACTTTTGAGAGAGCAAAAGTGGGGGAGGGGCAGAGAGAGGGAGACAGAGGATCTGAAACAGACCCTGTGCTGACCACAGAGGGCCCGATGCAAGGCTCAAACTCAGGAACCATGAGATCACAACCTGAGCTGAAGTCAGATGCTCAACCAACTGAGTCACCCAGGTGCCCTGAAGTGTTTTGCAATATGTAAGATAAAAGAAAAGCCAAAATAATGAATAGACATGTGCTCATCATATCACAGCTTAAGAAATAGAATATTAATATAGTTTAAGCTCTGTTCATACACTTCTGCTCAGATGCTTTTCCCTCTATGGAGAGTAATTATTATGTTATACTTAGTGATTATAATACCCATGTATTTCTTTATACTTTAACAAATTAGATTATGCTTTCTATAATATATTTTAACAACATAGGTTAAAACAACTTAAGTCTATCAACACTATACCATCATTTAGGGGCATTGTTTAGTAGTAATTCAAACTCAATATGAATGATAGTATACTGCACATATCTCACTTAACTTTCTCCTTCCTGATGTGCTTTGAAGGCTAATTTCCACAGTCTTGGAATTAGTCTTAACTATTTTGTTAAAGTTCTTGTATGCCACTACACTACCCTGATGAAGTCATGAAACACACTGATTGATAGTGTTTCTTTGTAATCATGGGTACATGGAGTTTCACGGTGGTTGGTACCAGCTTGTCACCATTGTTTGTTGAGAACAGTAATATTGATAATGGGAAGACTTTACTGCTAAGTTGTTTGCATAGCAAGAATATGCCTGTGTGATCAGTATCATATAAGAAAACTGACCAAGATTCCATTTTGCACCTCTTGGTTCTGAGGTATTTTGTGCACACCTTGATGATTTCTTATCAAAGGAAAGTATACAGAAAAATATTTATATATTTAATCCTTACTGAAATAGGAAAAAAGGAGCTACTTCCTGACATCTCAAGACCCTATGGATGAGACAGTTTGGGGTTATGAAATAAATCCTTAATTTGATATTGTTATGATACTGTATTCTTTCCTGAAATGAGTTGTAGATTTGTAAGTGTTGTCATTTTGGGCCCTATAAGTCTTCTTTAGCAACACTGTCTACCTATCGCTGTGCACCTTGCATCACTATATTTGTGCTACTAATTCCTGTTGATAGATGCAGCACTAATTACTTCATATTTTTTGCCACCTGTATATTTCCATTGTAAGAAAATACTGTAGCTTACTTTTTCATTATCTTATTGATAGGTAATTAGGTTGTATCTTATACTGAAAACAACGCCTCATTTAGCATTCTAGTACATGTCCCCATGTGTATTTGCTGAAGAACTGAGTTAACGAGGTCCGAAGATATATATCACTTCAATTTCATTGAATTGTGCTGGAATGACAAGCTCTTACATGAATTTGTATATCCAGAAGCAGTGATTGTTACCATTCTCATCCTAGGATTTTTTTTATATTTTGACATATTGGTCAATTTATGAAACAGCTATTGGGTTAAAACTGTGATTTTCCTGAATCCCTGTAAATATTTATTTATTGGCCATAAGTACTTCCTCTTCTGTGAATTACTTTTCACAGAAAAGTAGTTTTTGCTTTTCTTTTCTTTTTTTTTTTGCACTTTTTCTTATTTTTCTTCTACTTAAAATTATTTCTTATACTTAACGTCTTTTCCTATTCATTTGTACAAATTGTTTGCATTGCTTACATAACAACTGTTTTTATAAGTGCAGAAAATATCTCCTGTAAATCTAAGGTTTGTATTTGAGGATTTTTAAAATGCAGTTTGTTTTTATAAACTGAATTTGTTCCTGCTTGTCTATGTCTCTATTTCTTTTTTTCAAAAAATACCCAAATACTCTGAGATCTTAAGGATATTTTCTTAGAAATTCCAAAATCTTACCAAAAAAAATTCTAAAATCTTAAGAGTTTCATATTTTATTTTTAACCCATCTGCAGTTAAATTTATGTAAGTGATAAATACAAATCACTTTCCCCCCCATATTTATAATAAACTTTATCAGAATTTTTAACTGGCACATCTCCTTAATAATATAAATCACATTAATGCATTTTGGGTTTTGGTGGGCTTTTGTTCTTTTTGGTATACTACTGTACTTTCTTATGTTAAAATATTCCTGTCTTCTTGAGTTTAAACTCAAGTTAGTCATGACTTAGGGTTATATTTCTATATTTAATTTGAGTTTTTCAATGTTTACATCTATGATCATAATTGAGATTATATTTGTGCATTGTTGTGGAGTTTTGGTGTCATAGTTTACTAGTTTATAAAATAAATTGAAAAATAACACTTCTTTTTTTTTATCCTTTGGAAGAATTTATGTCACTTTGGGATTTTCTGTTCCTTGAATGTTGATAGGACTAATTAGTACAGATATCTGAGGTAGTTGCTTTTGTCGTAGGAAAAGTCTTAAACAGTCCATTTATTTTATGTTGCTAGAAATATTTTAGATTTACTATTTAGTGTGTAGTCTTTTTTGTTTTAAGTTTATTTGTTTTGAGAGAGAGAGAGCACAAGCAGAAGACAGGCAGAGAGAGAGGAAGAGGAAGGACCTTAAGCAGGCTCTACACTGTCAGCAGA
The DNA here is from genome assembly GCF_018350195.1 of Panthera tigris. Classification (NCBI taxonomy): domain Eukaryota; kingdom Metazoa; phylum Chordata; class Mammalia; order Carnivora; family Felidae; genus Panthera; species Panthera tigris. Next base: position 67,382,964 of record NC_056663.1, read on the forward strand.
ACCAGACATGGGACTTAATCTAACAAGCCACTAGATCATGACCTGAGCTGAAATCCAGAGTTGGGCACTTAAAATCAAGAGTCAGGAGCTTAACTGAATGAGCCACCCAGGCAAGCCAGTAGGTTGACTTTCTTAAAAGGTAGTTTATTCATCTTGATTTTAGAATAAGCATCACAATATTTTTCATAGAATTTGCTTAGTTTCAGCTACTAGATTCATTCCGATGCATCTGATCTTCCGACATAACCTCTAGACTTTCACTTCTCCAGATTCTGGACTAAATTCTAACTGGTAAAGTATAAGAAATACTTTGAGAAAGAGAACCTTGAGGACATGAAAATATTTTCCAAGATAAAAAAAAAAGGAAAAAGAAAAATTAACTATATTCTTTAATAGGGACACACTTACAAAGCCAAACAAGAAGCTCATTCTAGTGAAAAGCATTATAGCTATAGTAATACTAGTCATTATTAACTACTGCAGAAGAATGGAAACTTCAGTGTACTACAGTATGAAGCAACAGAAAATCCCGGTAGCTATATTAATATTAAATATTAATATTTAATTAACATTTAATAAAATATATAGGATGAATACTTAATAAAAAATTCACCAGGCAGATGTAAATACCTAAATTAGCAAGCAATTGGTAACAAACTTGAAAATAGATAAAAACAATATTACAGATCGGAGATACATAAACCAATAAATAAACAAGAAATCTGTCATTAATGGAAAGTATTCTATCCCATTCCAATTACTTTCAAAATATGTCCTTTAGCAATAGAATTTAAATAATCGTGTTATTTGCCCCATATTTCAATAATCTGATAGTTATGTATGCTAACTTGTTTGGATTTTAGCTTATCTGGGGAAGCAAAAACACATAGTGCTACATGGTTCCTATTATCATGCTAGATGTAATGTCCTACTTTAATTAGTTTAAGATTGATCAAGACTTTAAATTGATCTATTTATTATAAAGCTCCTCATAAACCTTTTACCTGTTGCATCGTCATTGATGATTGTTGTCTCAATTCATTTTATTACATGTGGCAAAATGGTTAATTTTAAAATCACATCATTCCTTCTATATTTAATTGAAATTTTTCTACATCAATCTCTGTGTTCTTCGTTACTCTTTTTGGTTGCTTTTGCTGTGTGCATTTGAAATGTTTTGTTGTTGTTGTTGTTGTTGTTGTTGTTATTTAGGAGTTTTCCTAGGGATAAAACACAAACCAAATTGACTCAAGGAGAAGGAACACATATGGACTCATAAAAATTATATAAAAGGGATACACATGGATCAGTTTATTCAGTGCTCACATGATATTCCCTAGATAGACCCGAATTAAGACCCCATAGTTCTGAATTTTGGGGTCATTTCTAGCTTGATGTTTCACTTATGGTCTCTCGAAGTAGATAGTTTCACACGTCCACCACACCCCCTTCATTGCTAGAATTTGCTGTATCCATGGTTCAAAAGAAGTCCTCAAATTAAAACTAATTAGCTTTGATTGGCCTTGTTCAGGTCAAGAACTTATGCTAAAACTTTAGAGCCATTGGTATACTTTTTATTCTACTTTAACTCACTGCCTGCTTATCTTCTGGTTTTTTTTTTTTCTCAGATAAAATAGATATACGACTCTAGTAGTTATAACATATTATTCATAGTTACTCAGGCCCTTTGTTTCTCTTTCCATGGATGATTTTTCAGGCCTTTGGCAGAAAGATAGCTTTCAAAGTTCCACCATTGGAGAGAACATGGTTGTTTTGCAATTTAAAAATTCTTAACATTGGGGGGCGGCGCCTGGGTGGCTCAGTCAGTTAAGCATCCGACTTCAGCTCAGGTCATGATCTCACAGCTCATGAGTTCGAGCCTGGCATCAGGTTCTGTACTGACAGCTCAGAGCCTGGAGACTACTTCGGATTGTGTGTCTCCCTCTCTCTCTGCCCCTTTCCCACTCACGTTCTGTCTCTCTCTCTCAAAAATAAACGTTGAAAAAATTTAAAAAAAAATTCTTACATTGATGTTTCTTCTTAACTCTCAGATTGTCCTCAAACACTAAAGCCTGTTATTCTAAAGTCCTTTTCAAGACGTTATTGCTTCTCAAAGAGAAATCTAATTCTACTCACAAATGGAGATGTATCTGATTGGCTTTCTGTGACTTAATTCAAAATTTAACTGTAGTATTTTCCATAACATGTAATTTGGTGTCAGTCATTTTCTGTTTTATTAAAGATAGTAACTTTTGTATTTTTATTTCCTTTTTGTTGATTTAATGGGTTTCAGGGTAAGGAGTACAGTAAGTTCATTTAAAATTATTTCTGAGAAGTTTGTATCACAAAGCTTTATAAATGATATGAATTAGATTAAATATATGTCATATAGGTGTGCCTGGGTAGCTCAGTCAGTTGAACATCCAATTCTTGATCTCAGCTCAGGTTTTGAGCTCAGGGTTGTGAGTCCAAGCCCTGCACTGGGCTCCTTCCTGGGCTCTGTGCTGGGCATGAAGTCTACTTTAATATATCCTACAGACCCATTCACTAGCACATTTTATTTATTTATTTTTTTAAATATGAAATTTATTGTCAAATTGGTTTTCATACAACACCCAGGGCTCATTCCAACAGGTGCCCTCCTCACTACCCATCACCCACCATCCTCTCCCTCCCACCCCCCATCAACCCTCAGTTTGTTCTCAGTTTTAAAGAGGATCTTGTGTTTTGACTCCCTCCCTCTCTAACATTTTTTTTTTCCCCTTCCCCTCTCCCATGGTCTTCTGTTAAGTTTCTCAGGATCCACATAAGAGTGAAAACATATGGCCACTAGCACATTTTAAAAAATAATCCTGACATTTATAAAGATTGGCATAACTTTCTCTCAAAAGAAAAAATAATCAGTTACATTTCATTAAAATTTATTTAGGTAACTGATCTAGATACTTGATATAATTCACTGATTATTTTTTAAGCATTTAAAAATTTTTAAATATAAAAATATTTATATTCCACCTCCTTAAAAAAATGAAATACTTTAAACAATTCAACTTGACAAATAATAGTTGATAAGTTTTGAGCAATGAGAAAATACAGGAAGTTAAATAAGACATAGTGGTCCTTTCTACAAATATATTTAGTTATTTATTGTTACTTCCTATATGTACCTTCACTACATGTTGCAGATTAAGGTCATCACCATTGCCACTTGATAGTTTGTGTAATATGTGTACCTAGGGGTAAAGTAATTTTCCCCCATGTCCAATGATCATGAACTATGTTTATTTACAAATCATTTCTAAGCAACAAGCCAAGTTATCTCCAAATACCACAAGACCATGCTACATTTCTTTTTTACTAGTATTATTTTTTAAAATATTTATTAACTTTTGAAAGAGAGAGAGACAGAATGTGAGCAGGGAAAGGTCAGAGAGAGGGAGACACAGAATCCAAAGCAGGCTCCAGGCTCTGAGCCATCAGCACAGAGACTGAGGTGGGGCTTGACCCCATGAACAGTGAGATCATGATCTAAGCTGAAGTCAGACACTTAACCAACTGAGCCACCCAGGCACTCTGACCATGCTTTATTTCTAGAATTAAATATTCTTCACCTTTTAAAGATTTTTTTCATTTGAATATGAGTTAAATTTAGTATATCAACAACATCCAGAAAAAAAAAATTAACCAAGGAATATTTATCCACTCAACAAAAAATTAATGCCAACCCATTCTATACTGAACAACGTCCCATAGCACTATGTCAAACAGAAGTAATTGCTTCCCTCATGGAAGTTACAACATATTGTGAATACAAGTGTTTTAGTTAGGATTCTCTGGAAAAATAGAACCTATAGGATATATAGATGTCAATATTATCTTTATCTGTCCACCCATCCATTTCTCTCTTGAGAGACTTATTTTAAGGAATTTAGATCACTTGACTGTGCAGCCTAACAAATTCAAAATCTGTAATGAAGGCAGACTAGAAATTCTGGTAAAAGTTGATTTTCCAAACTTGAGTTTTAATTTCTCAAAGTAGCAGGCATACACACATGACATTAACAATGAAAAACTGAGTAGTAAAAATGCACTTTTATACAACTATTATGTTCTGTGGGTTTTGCTACTTCTGCTGCTGCTGCTGTTAGATCGATATGGTTAGACACATCTGTGGTTAGTGCATGGGGTAATTCCTGAAGAAAGCAAGCACAGCCACTTTCAGTTATCTGGAAGAATGGCAAATCTTGAAATGGAGTGTGAGTTGGGAGTGTAGCCTTACACTCAGATGAGAAGAGAAATACCACCTCTCTCTTCCTTATTTGGAAATGATTATGAGAATCCCTGATGGATATAAACTTGCCCCGGTCACATGGTGGCAGTTAAGATCCAGGTGCATACATACTCACAAAAGGATCCGAATGGTTGGCCCTTAGGACTGGGAAGTATGCAAGCTTCCTCATATTTGGTATGAAGTACTCGGTATTAAAATTGCCTTCAGTTATTTCCAGCTTGATCTCTGTTGGGAGATATTAAGGAAGTGTATTTTGATCATACTTTTTCCTGTCAAACAGGGTTGCCTATGATAAAGGAAAATAATGAGATAACATAATACTTAGTAGCCCACACTCTGGATTCAAAGTACCTGGTTTCAAATCTTTGCAACAGGCTTTCTAGCTTTGTAAATTTTGCCTGAGTTTTCATCTGCAAAATGGAGATAATACTGGTGCCTAAAAGTAGTAATGAGCTTTATGTTTATGTTAATCAACACAATTTATCCAAACTGGCTATTGTGCATTACTATAAAAATGGGCAGGAACGCCTGGGGGGCTCAGTTAAGCGGTCAGTTTCTGCTCAGGTCATGATCTCACGGTTCATGGGTTGGAGCCCCACATCAAGTTCTGTGCTGACAGCTCAGAGCCTGGAGCCTTCTTCAGATTCTGTCTCTTTCTCTCTCTCTCTCTCTGCCCCTCCCCTGCTCTGCTCTCTTTGTTTCTCTCTCTCTCAAAAATAAATAAACACTAAAAATAAAAGAAATGGGCATAATGCTTAGATTCATAAGTCAATTCAAAAGAGAACCATTTGTATTACTTATTATGAACATGGAAGGGGTATCTCTGGACATAAAGATAGCCACATTGCCTACATGAAAGGAATTCCAAAGTTTGAAAGCAGAGCTGAGAAAGCCATCATGATTATCAAGCTGCATCTAAAGCCATTGTATCCTAAATGTTTGGTACAATAACCTATTTTCTTTACGCAAATTTAGGCTAAGTTTCATTATTTTCAATTAAAGATTCCTTGATTTTATTAAAAATATATATTAAATCAGGAGCACCTGGGTGGCTCAGTTGGTTAAGCATCCAACTCTGGCTCAGGTAATGATATCACAGTTTGTGAGTTCAAGCCCGACATCGGGCTCTTTGCTGACAGCCTGGAGCCCACTTTGTAACCTCTGTCTCCCTCTCTCTGCTCCTCCCTGGCTCACAAGTGCACTCTGTCTCTCTCGCTTTCTCTCAAAAATAAATAAACATTTAAAAATTTAAATAAATAAATAAATAAATAAACCTTAAACAGATCAAAGGAGTTATAAGCAAAGAGCAATGCTAACCAAGGATTTCAAATATTCTGAGAGCAAATCTAATAATTATTAAACATAACTGTGCTGTCTTAAAAAAGGGGGGTAGAAATAGGACTTAGACTTGTGTTCCCAATCTTTTTCAGGTCATAACATAACAGAAAATCATAATGTTTCAAATGAAACTGAGATAAAGGAGGAGACTTCTCACCACTAGGTTTGGAGCTCTGGCTGTCCTGGTTCCTGCCTAGACTCCCTCACTGGAGAAGTGATTACCACCTGTTCACAGCTGGGAGGCATTCATACCACACTTTCACTGAGTGGCATAGAGATTGAGAAGTTCTATTCTAGAAAATTATGACATAGGAGGAGTTAGGCAAGGAAGAAAAAGTAAAACGTGCAAAATGTTGCTTTCTCATGTATGCAGAGAACAGACATACCAAATAACTTTTCACCTCCATGAGGAAATCATGACTCATTATGTAATCTAAAATTTTTAGAGAACTAGTAAAAGACTGTAACTGAAATTCATTTCCGATGGGCTAAAGCACTTATTAATAGAAGGGAAAGAGAATGAATAAGGGTTGATTACTTCAAAGATGAAGGGCGAAAAAAAGACAGTGGAAAAATAGAGCAGACAGAAAATGCAAAATAAGGTAGCACACATCAAGGTAAATGAGTAAACTTTAATATTAAACAACTGAGAATTTCACAACAGCCATAAGACTCCGCTTATCTGTAATATACTGTAACATTATCTAAAACAAAACATTATCTAAATTATTGAGAATAAAGATATGAGAAAAATATTATTATAGCAGATAAACACTGACCAAATACAGCTGTCATATCAAGATCTCATATAAAAAGACTTTAGATAGGAAGGGGAACATCACATTACAATAAGAAAAAACCCCAAAATACAAACACAATTAACATTTATGTATTTAACAATATAAGGTCAAATTTTCTAAAGAAATAGGTACTAGAATTACATAAAGAATTAAAATAAGATCAACAAAGTAAATGTGATTAATACAGCTTTCAGAAGAAATATTTCAAGTAGGCAAAAAATAAGTATATGGAAGGTCAGAAAAGTGTGATTAGTCTGATATAAAAGGAGATATAATAGAGAGAACTTTATTTTGCCTTTATTGTATTTTATTTTTTCATCATGACAAGCATACCCTTTAATCTCCATCCCCTAACCATCCCCATCTCCTAACCCTCCTCCCCTCTGGTGACCATTTATTTGTTCTTTATAGTGAAGAGTCTGTTTCCTGGTTTGTCTTTCTCTCTTATTTTTTCCTTTGCTCATTGGTTTTGTTTCTTAAATTCCACATATGAATGAAATCATATGGTATTTGTCTTTCTCTGACTTATTTTTACGGAGGTAATATTCTCTACCTCCGTCCATGTTACAAATGACAAAATTTCATTATTTTTTATGGCTGAATAATACTCCATTGTGTGTGTGTCTGTGTGTGTATATATATATATATATATATATATATATAATTACATATTTTTTATCCATTCATCTATCAATGGACACTTGGGCAGCTTCCATTGTTTGGCTATTGAAAACAATTATATAATAAACATGGAATAATATCCGATTGTATATATATACATATGTGTGTATATATACATACATATGTGTGTATATATATACATGTGTTTGTGTGTGTACATGTGTACACACACACACACACACACTACATCAAATTATCCATTCTTCTATCGATGAATACTTGAACAGCTTCTATAGTTTGGCTATTGTAAATGCTGTAATAAACATGGGGGCTCATGTATCCCTTTGAATTAGTGCTTTTGCATTTTTGGGTGAATACTCAGTAGTGTGATTACTGGATCACAGGGTAGTTCTATTTTTAATAGATCTTTTAACTCAATAGAAAATATGCATGCTTTTAAAATAGACACTGACTATTTGCTAATATTGACATATTATAGTCCAGAAAGCATGGCTTAAGAATCTCTGTGTACTCAGGGGCGCTTGGGTGGCTCAGTCATTTTAGCATCTGACTTTGGCTCAGGTCATGATCTCATCATTCGTGGTTTCAAACCCATCGTCAGGCTCTGTGCTGACAGCCCAGAGCCTGGAGTCTGCTTCAGATTCTGTGTCTTCCTCTCTCTCCGACCTTCCCCTGCTCTCTCTCTGTGTGTCAAAAATGAATAGACATTTAAAAACTTAAAAAAAAAACACCTCTGGGCACTTAGTGTTATATCTTATGATAACAAAGCAACAAAATTAAAAACTATTAAAAATTAGATTATTAAAACTCAATCATACCACATTTAAGAACTGAAACTATTGTCATAAATTATCCATAAGTTATAATGGTAATTAAGATATATTTAGAACTAGGTCACAGTGAAATCATTATATCTCAAATATAAGAGGACAAATTGTTATCTATGAATAATTTTCAGCTTTAATATGTATGAAGAAAGCAGAAAGTTAAAAATAAGTGAAGTAAACAACTCAGGAAGTTAGGGTGAGGTACATGAATAAATTTGATAATTTGGACAATAAAAGAAACTGCTTCCAAAATAAAACAAGATAAACGTAGCTCTTTAAAAATTATAATTAAGTATTAAAAAAGAAATCATGAGATAAGTTAATCAAAGCAAAAATAAAACTAACAAAAAACAGTAAAGACACCCAAGAAAATCTAATAGTAAGTGTAAAATAAGGATACTAAATTTATCTACATATATACTTGTGATTTAAAAGTCATAGGACAATTTTATGAAATAATTCAGGTATCAAAATTTGAAAATACAAATTAAATGGATACATTTCCAGGTAAACATAAATGCCTGCATTAATTCAAGAATGTAAAATTCAAAACATAGACCAGTGAGCAATTAAAATAGACACAGCCAAATTTTAATAATTCTTCAAAGAACAAATAATCCTTAATCTCTAATTTGAACAAATTTTTCTAGAGAGTAAATAGAATAGCTACCAGATTCATTTATCCAGTTTGCATAATCTTTATACCAAAATTGGTTTGAGATTGTATAAGAAGAGAAAATAACATAGATTAGTTCCACTGTATCAGTATAGTTGTAAATCATTCTTATGATTTAGCAAATTAGATCCAGCACCTTTTCCAAGATACATCATAATCATTGAACTTTATCCATAGAATGTTAGAATGGGTTATCAAGACATCTAGTAATGCAATTTACAACATTAACAGATTAAAGGGGAAAAATAAACACAACGGTCTTGGAGGCAAAAAAAAAAAAAAAATTTTTTTTCTAAAGTCACAGATTGAGTGGCCAAGCTAAGTATGAGTTTAAGCCCAGGCTTACCTGACTATGCTTCTAACACACCATAGGAGCTGAGAGAAAAACTTCAAAATTCTTTCATTTTTATGATGCCATGTACTGTTTTGTATTTGCATCACACACTAATCAATGTGAATCTCCAAGTCTCTATACTTTGTTCTTTCAATCATCTACTTTGACCTTCTTTTCCATTTCTACCACACAACCTGTAATTGTCTGCCTTATTCTGACCTCTGCCATAATTGATCTGCCGGGCTTCTGAGCCTCCTGTATATAACAGATTCAGTATATAACAGTCCATGTACTAAAACCATTTCAGGAACGCATCTGCAAAATAAGACAACATCAAACTACAAAATATTTTCAAATTTCCTAAATTATAAAAATAATTCCACCAAAATGAATTACATAACTACTTAGAAATTGAACATTGTATAAATTATCGACAATATAAATTTAGTCAAATCTTCCTTATTTCAAACAAATTAGGTAACTGTACGGTTACTACATAAACTTTTATGTAAATTAAAATTTATTTACAGATACTTCTGACTTCCTTAGAGAGTATATAGTATAGACTCTGTTGGGATTTTATACTTAAGAAATGATAGCCACATTTTTCAGCATAAAATTTAAAACAATCTTCTTTTGGAAACAAACTAACTAACAAATTACAACAGAAAATAATGCTCCCCATTTCCCTCACTGCCTTTCCCACCATGGAAATATACCCAGAATTAAGAAACACAATATTTCATGTAGTTGAATTTGCAAAGAGAAGGCGCAATAGTGCCTGAAGCCATAATTTGTAATAGCATACTAAAAAATATTCATCAACCACAGATGGAGCTCAAATTATCTGCAGAACAAAACTGGAAATACCTGTAACTTAGAGGTAGTTCAGAAGGTAATAAAGGCAGTTGGCAGATTCTTCGCCAAATGTTCCTTCTGGAGTCCTGTCGACTCTCTTCAAAGATAACATCATCCCTACTGCCAGATTTGGCATGCTGATTTGGAGAAACCTCCTGGTGTATTTTTCTGTAATGACGGGAGTTTAAAAGTGACCATGTATTTTCCAGAACAATATAACTTTGCTTAAACTGCCATTAATGTTCCAATACAGACTTTCTTTTTTCTCCCCCCTCTAAGATCTAAAGATGAATAAATGTCTGTGGAAAAATATGTTTTGTTAATTTTTATGTGGGTTTGCATTGGGGAAGTGTTTTTTTTTTTGAAAACATGATATGACCCATTCATAATTTAGACTAACAAAGGTAATCTAAACATTATAAATTATTTTTACAGATTGATAATTATTACATCACCATTTGAAAAATTATCAAAAAAATTATAAGAAGTAGACTACTAAACAAAATGTTAGCCAGAAAGACTGGTAAAAGAGATGGGAAGTTGGTAATATTTTTTCCTACTGTTCTATAATTATAAGAGTATATATTATTTGTTCATCTCAAATCCTTTAGGCGAAATTCAAGTAGGTTAACATTAGTAAATGAATAAATATGTTATAAGTGAACCAATTAATACATGAAATACAGAGAGATCGTCTCAGAGAATGAGAACAAAAGGTAAGGGATGGAAAGAATGACATAGGCTTAAGACTATCTTAATAGAGTGGGTCTCCCAGTGTGATCACTGGAACAGTAGCATAAGCATCAACGGATAACTTGTTAGGAATGCAAATTCTCAGTATCCTCCCCAAAGGTACTGAATACAGAACTCTAAGTTTATGAATCTGTAATCTGTGTTTTTAAAATGTCTGCAGGGTGTTCTGATGCATGGTATAGTTTGAGAAGCACTATTCTAAAATCATCATCCACAGATCCTAATATCTCTTGCACAAAGGAAAGTTCACGATCCCTCCTTAAAGCCCCATCCTGGCAGAAACCGCAAATTCCTTTGCTCCTCTATCACTTCATTGCACCCCTCTGGCAACCAGCAATCATGATTAAATCCAAGTCAGTGCCCAGCTGAACGTGAAGATATACTTGTGCAGAATAGTCTCACTTTAAATTCACAACTGCTATGTCAGGTGGATCTGCAGTGCTGCTTTAACATCGCACTACACAACCTAGGGCCTTCATTCTCCTATTCTCCTAGACTATCCTATGCCTTCTCCTCATTCTATGCCCCTCCAGATCTCCTCTTCCATTCTTGTTCTAAATGGATAACTATGTTTCCTATTTACTGAGAAAACAGATTATCGGGCAGAGGCAATGCAGCAAGGAACGGCATCACGGTGAGGAAGTCATTCTGTGATACATGAAGAATGATTTGGAAAGAAGCATTGCAGGCAGGAAAGGTAAATCCATAGACAGGGGAAGTGAAAACTGACTCTTTTAAGATGGGCATAGGCAACCTGCCATAGGTATACAGATGATTCCCTTGGAGAACGAGGCCATATTGGAGGCTCAGTGTGACCACTGAGTATGCACACAGCAAGTGCCAACTTGCTGCTGGCAAGTCAGACTCTCAGCAGTAGGTATTGTTTAGTGAGCCCATGCATAACTTAGTCCCTGCTGCCACAGCCACTTTGTTCATGAGCCAATTTTGCTAGGACAGAATGGTTGGGAAAAGGTTGAATGGTGTCTACAGAGCAGAACATTGTTTATCAGCCTAATTGCTAAGATCCTCTTTCGCTGAGATTGCTCCTTGGTTAACTTTTACCTTGCACACATTTATCTGCACATTCTCTGTGAATTTGGAGAGTTCTATCCAAACTTTCTTCAGCAAAGATTCTTGTCTCAAATTTACCGTTTGTATCCTTTCCAAGTTACCCACCATCCAGCCAAACAATGTGTCACTGCTCATCAATCAGTGTAAATCTGTATGTTTACAAACCTCTGCTTCTACCCAGGAAACATGAACAATCTAATGCATAGCTGAAAAATCTGCCCAGTGGGAAGAACTTATTTTACTTTTGTTCTTCAGATGCATCCCTGTATGGGACTGCGGTACTGCAGCCATCCAGTGTAGATGGTGCCAAGTATATCTTCAAAACCATGTGTAAACTGTGCCCACCTTTTATTTCTTGTTAAGTCGACTGGTCATAAGGAACTCTTGTTGAAGATACAGGTGTGGATTGAGAGAGAGGAGGCAGGGTAGCAGCAAAAAGGACCGTGGGAATTTGAGTCACTACTTCTTGCAACATACTCTTACCGCTAGAAATCAGGGGTCTCATAATTTGCAAAAGCACACTTTATATTAAACGGAACAATCATCTTAAACATCTGCTCTTAGATTACTTCATACAGCTCTTCACAATGGAAACACATTTCCATATATGGGCATGATTAAGGGTTCACTAAAATGTTTTCTGTTTCAGATCCACCTCTAAAAGAAAGGTACCTCTAGAATAAAATACCATTTCTATACAAAAAAGAGGAAACTTATGACAATCTGTATTACTACAGTTTTTGTCCTGCCTCTTAGCCAAGAAAGCAACAAAACATGCAGTCTCATACATAATTTTGATCAAAATGTATGACAAAATTGACATATAAACTTAAATGCAAACAGAGATATGTAAATATACATGAACACTCTTTCCATTTATTATGACTATTTCAAAAATATTAAAAAAATAAACTATCAACAGCTATAAAAGTAACCCTTCTTTATGTTACTTGCTCTTATTACAAGCCTGTAGGCTCAGTTTGTAGTTATAACCATACAGGGATTACTTGGAGGATGTTTCACTATATCATAAATCAACTAACTAGGGGCATCTGGGTGGTTCAGTCAGTTAAGCATCTGACTCTTGGTTTCGGCTCAGGTCATGATCTCATGGTTCATGGGTTCAAGCCCCACATTGGGCTCTGTGCTGGCAGTGTGGATCCTGCTCAGGATTCTCTCTCCCCTCTCTCGGCCTCTCTCTCTGTCTCTCTCTCTCTCTGTCTCTCAAAAATAAATAAATATATATTAAAAATAAAAATAAAAATAAAAATAAAAATAAAAAAATCAACTAATTAGGGCAAATAAAAGCTGTCCCAATATGATGAGTGATTTAAATGGTCCCTGGCATAAATTTTCCTATTCTGGTACATTCTGACAATGAAGATTTGTGTTTTCCAGTGGCAAAGAAACTTTTACTTTTTATAGTAATTCATGTAACTGTTTTCCTTTTAGAACGAGGCTGCTACGGGTATTGCTGGGAATAAGAGTCCTAGAAATTTTTTTCAATCATCTTCCTATTCCTTTTACCTCACCACCTGTATGCTATTCTACAGACCACCCTGCGGTCTCACATACTCTTCCTTCCTCTGTGGACACCAGCCTCACCGTCTGCTCAGTCTACTCAGGTGACACACCTACTTATCACCTCAGCTGCAAGATACTTCACTTTTTTTGATGTTGATGTTTATTTATTTTTTGAGAGACAGAAACAGAGCATGAGCTGGGGAGGGTCATAGAGAGAGGGAGACACAGAATCCAAAGCAGGCTCCAGGCTCTGAGCTGTCAGCATAGAGCCCAACAGGGGCTCGAACTCACGAACCGTGAGACTATGACCCAGGTTGCAATTGGATGCTTAACTGACTGAGCCACTGAGGTGCCCCAACATACTTCACTTTTTAAATATGTTAGCTCCACAACGTGGATGGAACTGGAGAGTGTGATGCTAAGTGAAATAAGCCATACAGAGAAAGACAGATACCATATGGTTTCACTCTTATGTGGATCCTGAGAAACTTAACAGAAACCCATGGGGGAGGGGAAGGAAAAAAAAAAAAGAGGTTAGAGTGGGAGAGAGCCAAAGCATAAGAGACTGTTAAAAACTGAGAACAAACTGAGGGTTGATGGGGGGTGGGAGGGAGGAGAGGGTGGGGGATGGGTATTGAGGAGGGCACCTTTTGGGATGAGCACTGGATGTTGTATGGAAACCAATTTGACAATAAATTTCACATATTAAAAAAAAATAATAAATAAATAAATAAATAAATAAATAAATAAATATGTTAGCTCCAGGGGCACCTGGGTGGCACAGTCAGTTAAGTGTCTGTCTTCAGCTTAGGTCATGATCTCGCCGCTCCTGAGCTTGAGCTCTGCATTAGGCTCTGTGCTGACAGCTCAGAACCTGGGGCCTATTTCTGATTCTGTGTGTCCCTCTCTCCCTGCCCCTCCCCTGCTCAGGCTCTGTCTCTCTTTCTCTCTCTCAAAAATAAATAAACATTTAAGAAATTTAAATATGTTAGCTCCAAAGGTAAAAAGGTATAAAATCACAAATGATGTCTTTGTTATTTTTAAAGGGCAGAGAGAGAAGAAAATACTATTTCCTTGTAAAATTCTCATTTCAAGGTCATTATGAAGTCTTGGGAATTAACTCGTTTAAAATTCAAGGTGCCATTTAGAATATCTATTTAAAATAACTAACGCTATGTAGCCAGGACTTTAACAGAGCTTGTGCTCCAGTTGTGAGAGACAAAAATAAACCAGTAAGTAAGAGAACAGTATTACTTCAGAGTAGAATAATTACTATAGAATAATAACAAAAACCTGTGTAAGATTTCATTCAGAATAACTGCAGTTATGAAAAAAAGAAAACTTAAGACATGCTGCTTCTGAACAGGTCACACCAGAGCCAAGGCAAAGAATCCAAAAGGGCCAATGAATCTAGAGGTCTGGGCAGTGCGGGTTCCTGATGGAGAAGAAAAGCTCGGTGTATGAAAAAAATAACCGAAAAATAAAATAAAATGAAATGAAAATAAATGACAGGCTGGTGGAAAAACCGTTATGAAAGGAAAAATGTACAATGAAGAATCTAGGTAGCAATCTGAGGACAGATGCTGCATATAGACTAAATATTGTTCCTAAATGTTATGGGAAGCCCTTGAAAATTGTTAAGCTTGGAGGTGACACAACCTAGTTTAAGCAGAAGATGAGAGATAAATTAAGAAGCTATTAGTTAAAGGAGTCTAGGTAAGATGTCTAGGGACTGTATTATACTGATGGTGATGAAGATGAGAAAAATAAATGGATTTAAATTTTACTTCTGGAATAAAAATTATATGTCTTATTCTTGCTCAGGGACTGGAAAATTGTTATGAACATTGTGAGAAACAAAGAAATAGCTGTTGAATTACATATAATAGCATTGTTTCATGCCGTTCTTGTTCTGTGTCACGTATGTGCTGAATATTTTCATGTGCTCTCTCTGAGTATCTATGCAAATAGCCTCTTCCCAATAACAATGAAAGTATATGTCCATAAATATATTTATCCATTTGACTTATGCATTGCTTGCATATCAGATTATTTTCTTTTACATTATATAGCAATTCCTGTGGTGTAAGTTCAATTTGAGACAATAAACAAAGTAGTAAAAATAAATCAAATTTCCATAAATTTGAAATAATTACTCTATAGTGATATATCATTATGACATTTTGCAGATATATTTACATTCAAACTTTTACATTCTTCAACAAGTCTTATAGGGACCAGCAGATGACAAATCTAGAAAATAATGATTAAATATTTGACAAGAAAACTTAACAATAACAATCTTATTTCATAAGATAATTAGTTGTTAGATCAAGAAAACCACCGTTAAAATCCAAAAATAATTTGGTAGCAAATAAAATAAATGGCACCTATACAAATACTTTTTCAAATTTTTATTCAATCCATTGAATAATTTATGCAGTTAGTTAACATACGGTATAATATTAGTTTCACTTCCATATAACACCTTTTGCTCATCATGACAAGTGCACTCCTTAATCCCCATCACCTATTTTACACTTCCCCCCTGGTAATCATCAGTTTGTTCTCTATAGTTAAGAGTCTGTTTCTTGGTTTTCCACCCTCTCTTTTTTTCACCCCATTGCTCATTTGTTTTCTTTTTTAATTCAATATATGAATTAAATTATAAGATATTTGTCTTTTTCTGACTTAGCATAGTACTCTCTACCTCCTTCCATGTCATTGCAAATGGCAAGATTTCATTTTTATGGCTGACTAATATTCCATTACATATATGGAAAGAATGCATGCATTTTCTCCATCTCTCCATTATCTATTATCAGTAAACTGACATGGGCTTTTTCCATAATTTGGCTATTATAGATAATGTTGCTATAAACATTGGGGTGCATGTATCACTTTGAATCGGTATTTTTGTATTCTTTGGGCAAATACCTAGTAGAACAATTGCTGGGTCATAAGGTAGTTCTATTTTTAACTTTTTGAGGAACCTCCATACTGTTTTCCAGAATGGCTGCACCAAGTTGTATTCCCATCAACAGTTCAAGAGTGTTCTCTGTTCTCCACTTCCTCACCGACACCTGTTGTTTCTTGTGTTGTTATTTTTAGCCATTCTGACTGGTGTGAGGTGATATCTCATTGTAGTTTCGATTTGTATTTCCTTGATGATGTAAATGATTTTTAATGCAACTAGGTTTTTAGGATTTGAGGAACATTTAATTATAAATAATGGGATAATGTATATAATGTATAATTATAAATAATGGGATATATGTATAGGAAACAAGTCATTTTTGGGGAAATAAATAAATAACGGGAAAACAAAGTAGTTCAAAGGAAGATTTAAGCAATGGAGTAATAAATATCTAGCTTTAAAGATGTATTTCCACTCAATAAGGACAGCCATGATGAGTTCTTACACTTGGACCAAAAATGAACCTGGTAGATTAGCAAATGTCAAAACTCAATGCAAAGAAAAAGGGGAAAAAAAAGAGAAATAAAAGGTCATTGTTCATAATGCTAAGTGTGATAAAGCCTAAAATCAAAACATGGGGAATAAAAGACATAATTTGGAGCAGTCATTGTTTTCAAAATTATAACATTATTTTAACAAACGTGCCTCTTTGTTTTAATTCTCTTGTTCTTTCTACATACTTTTGTTCTCAAAACTATCGAGTTATATTATTAGTCTTCTGCATTCACATTATCTGCTTCAGTGTTTCACAAATGTCTTGACACAATCACTGTTCACAATATGTAGAATATAACCACTTTATTAACTTTAGTTATTTAATGACTTTTGTGAAATATATAAGATAGCATTTTCCCTAGCTGGCATCTACCTTGAATTAAAGAAAGATAAAAATTATATATTTTTTTAAGTTCAGCATCCATAGGTTACAACTTTGTCTTCACTTTTTTCTTCATGAATGGAAAATAAAATTGCCTTAACACTTTTGCTGTTAAAAGATCACTACTGTTGGATGTATAAAAAAAATTGGAATACTTTAATGAAAAGGTAGAAAAATACGCTAGATGGAATAATGATGATGTATCCCTCTCTTTCATTAATGCATTGTGATCTTAGCAAAATATGAATATCCAAAACAGTCCTCATGGCTTTGGAGGCATAGCGTTTATACACAGATCAAACTAAAACATGCCATATATTCGTTCCTTCACTTGTAATCACATCTAATGGACTGAAAAAAAAAATGATCTGAACAATTGACACCAATGCTCCTTTTAAAAGAGATTTAAAAAAATGGTGAAAAATACCACGAACCCGAGTTTTAATAAGCCTTTCTAACACAGGCAGAGGATGCCAACATCTTTTAGTGACAGGATTAAAAAAAAAAAAAAAAAAAAAAAAAAAAAAGAACAAAAAGAAACCATGTTGCTGAAAAATTAACACAACTTTTTCACTTCTTAGTCTTGTGACTTTAGATAAGTCTTGATCTGATTTATCATTCATAAAATCTGGATAATTCTTGTACTTAGCTCATTGAATTATGTGAGAAGTAATTGAGAAAATAAGGCAGAACGTTAAAAAATGCACCTGGCACCTAATAAGTGCTCAATAAATGATAGCTATCATTAATGAATAATGACCACCCACCCTTCATCACTCACTAAACTCCAAAAACTCCCAGAACAAAAATGCCTGGTTTATTAGTATCCTTTTGGCAGATGGAAGTCATCTTCACACGGAGAAATAAACTGCCCCCGAGAAAAATCCTAAAGATACTTGTATTTTGGTTTTCTAAACATAACAGCCCTGCCAGATCATCAATTCAAATTCATAGTCAATAAAGCACATTAACACACATGGTAATCCCAAATATCTCTTTAATGGAAAATTCTGAAATATGTTGAGATAGTTAAGGAATCCAAAGCACTTGAGGAAAATACAGTCTAAAAATAAGACAAAAAAAAAAAAAAGAAGCAAATGGAAAATAGTAACTTTTAGAAAATATACAAAGGCAAGGAAAGGAATCTTCAAAGGTGATATCATTAATACAACCTTTACGAGCTGAGACAGCATTGCATCTATGATAAAAAGAACAGGTTACTGCTATAAAGGAAGACCGTTCATAAAAAAAAAAGAGCACTTGAAAATAAAAATATAGCAGCAAAAAGACTCAATAGAAAGATTAGGAAGTAAAGATGAGGAAATAGAGCAAAAATGAAAAAAAGAGAAAAGATGAAAAATGCCATTAAATATACAATAAAGTTAGAAAACCAGTCTGGAAAAGACTAGAATTTAAATAATAAAAGTTTCAATAAAATTTTGAGATGAAGAAACATTTTCATGATGGCCAAGACCCACCGTGTAAATACCTAGGATAGTAAATAAAAATTGATCCAAATAAAGACATCTCTTTGTGAATTTTCGAACATTCAGAGTGATGAAGAAGTCTTAACAGATCAGAGAGAGAAAAAAAATACAAAAATAAAATCAAAGATGAATAAGACATCCTTATTCTCAACTGCAACACTGGAAGCTAGAGAATACTAAAATGATGTCTCAGACTTTTCCAAAATAAAATCTTATGTCCAGTCTAGATTTTAACTAATTGTAAGAATACACTAAATCAATAAATTTCACAAACTCTATATCTCAATAAATGTCTCTGCTTCAAATAGTTTTAGAAAGTGCTGGAATATACACTGCACCAAAGCAGGAGAATAAGTATATCAAGAAATAGAAGATTCCGGAAATAGGAAAGTTCTCACAAGAAAAAGGTGAGAGAAATCCCATTGATGATATATGCCCATCCCAAGATCTACAGCAAGACTAGAAAATGTACATGCACAGGTACACATACATACATACTAGAAGGTATATACATCTACATACACACATATATACATATATATATACCTTTGTATATATGTGCATGTGCACATTTTTGTACACATAATTCATAGTATATTATATTTATTACATATACTTATATATCATCATGAATACATTTAATGCATAAGGATACATATAATTCATAATAATATAAGCACTAAATGATCACTTATCCCAAATCATAATGGAAGATTTGGGAACTAGAAATTTATGTGTTGAAGAAATGGGATAACATTAGCAAATTTTCATCTTTTGTAGTAAAGTAAAGCCAAAGGAAAATGCTCAAAGTGGAAAGAAAGAAAAAGCATGATAAGAACATTAATTGGAACAGTGAGAGTAAAATTTCTTAGCATTTGCTAAAAGATTTGAAAGTCATTGCTTCTAGGAGCAAGAAATAAGTGGGGAGGAAAAATACAATAGTTTTCATTTTTCTCTCTCTTTTTAAAAATAGTAATGAACCTTATAAAATTATTTAACTCTTTGAAATGAGTAATAGCATTAATCACGGTTCTCCAGACAAAATCAATAGACACTAGGATGTGCATATATGCACATGTATCTTTCTCATCTCTACCGTCTGTATCTCTAGCTCATTACTATCTATCTATCTATCTATCTATCTATCATCTAACTATTATCTATCTATATACCTATTCTATAATTCTATATATAACTATACAGAATTATATATCTATAATCTCTCTATTGAGGAATTTATTTTAAGGAATCGGCTCACATAATTGAGGCAGCAGGCAAATTCGAAATCTGCAGGGTAGTCCAGCAGGAAACCCTGGGAAATGCTGATGTTACAATTGAGCCCAAAGGCAGTCTGGAGACGGAACTCCCTCTTCTTCAGAGGACAAGTCTTTTTCTCCTAAAGCCCTCCACAGATTGGATGAAACCCACCCACATTATGGAAGGTAACCTTCTTTACTCCTAGTCTATGGAATTAAATGTAAATTTTATCTAAAAAAATACTTTCATAGCAACATCTAGACTGGTGTTTGATGAAATACCTAGAAACCTATGGCCTAGCAAAGTTGACACATACAATAAACCATCACAACAACTTTGATAAAAATAAAACTTTAATTTAAGAAAATCATAAATTACATATGCTGTGAAAAAAAAAGTATTATTGTAAGCAAGTTTTCTGAAAGCTCTAATGAGCTCAACTTACGTGTTTTATAATCATTCATCCTGAATTTGTCATCCCACCTTTGGATTTAGTTAGTATTAACATGTGATGGAGCCCTCAACACATACCCTTCACAAAAACAGACTTTGAATAAATCCAAAAATTTGAATCGACTTTCCTGAATGGACTTAAGGGTCAGTATAACCATCCTGCATACATTACTATGCATCATAAGAATAAATAAGTAATAACTCAGTCCTTATGCTCTCACTCCCCAAAAATATAGTGATTAAGAACGGTGATTCTAGTTCTTTGCCTACTTTTAATCTGGTAGTTTGTCTCTGTTATTGAATTGTACAGTTCTTTATATATTCTGGTTATTAAAATTTTGTGTAAGTTTACTTCTTCATTTTTGAGAGAGACAGGGAGAAAATGAGTCAAGGATAGGCAGAGAAAAGGGAGAGAAAGAGAATCCCAAGCAGGCTCCTTGCTTGAGTAGCCTGATGTGGGGCCTGATCCCATGGGCCTGGGTTCATGACCTCAGCCGAAATCAAGAGTAGGAGACTTAACTGACTGAGCCACCCAGGTGCCCTTAAAATTTGTCAAGATATGTAATTTGCAAATATCTTCTCACATTTCATGCATTGTCTTTTTACTCTATGAATTTCTCCAGAGAAGATACACAAATTACCAATAAGCACATCAAAATAGGCTCAACATCAGTAGTCATTAGCAAAATGCAAATCAAAACTACAAAGAGATACAACTCACACCATTAAGTTTCAAAAACCATCACTATCATTATTATCAAAAAATAACAAATGCTGGCAAGGACAAGGGGCAATTAAAATCCCCAGACATTGCTTGGGAATGTAAAATGGTACAGCCATTGTGAAAAACAATTTGGCATGTCCTCAAATTACTATGTCCTCAAAACAAAGAATCATTATATGATTCAGCAATTATTTCTAGGTATATATTAAAAATAATTGAAAACAATTATCCAAAGACTGGTGTGTGAATCTTCATAGTGGCACTAGTCACAATAGCCAAAAGGTGGAAACAACTCAGAGGCCCATCACCTAATAAATGGCTAAACAAATGTGGAATACTAACACAATAAAATATTAATCAGCCATAGAAAGGAATTGATTACTGATATATGCTACAATGTGGATGAACATTGAAAGCATTAAGCTAAGTAAGTCAAACACAAATGGTAATATATTATATCATTGATATAAAACAAAAAAATAAGTAAACCTATGGAAAGAGAAAGCAAACTTTGTAAGGACCAGAGAATGTAGAGTGACTGCTTATGAGCATTGGGTTTTGTTTTTTGGGGAGGGGAGATGAAAATATCTTGGAAATAGACATGAGGGTGATGGTTGCACAACACTGTGGACGTACTAAATGCTACTGAATTTAGATACTGAATTAAATCGTTTATGGCTGATTTCATGTCATGAAAATTTTACCTCAATTTAAAAAAAATGGTAATTCAAACACCTAAAATAAGTATGAAGCTGTATAAAATCCGAAGGCTACAACAGAAGTAGAAGCAAAGATTTATGATCATAAAGAAAATATAACAATACATATAAAAAAACTAAGAATAATATCATGACGGAGACATATCTGAGCTGAGATCTGAAAGGTAAATAGAATATTAATGACAGAGAAGGTCCTGTGGCTTTCAACCTATGTGTTCCATGTAAACAAAGCCGTGGGAATGTGAAAGTATATAACATATTCCAAGCAATATGTAGAGTTTGGGATGATTCGAGGATAGAGTAAACAGGATAACATTGTTAGAAATGAAGGAAGTAAGGAAGAATCAGATGCAAAAACTAGACAAATATGTGACATTTTATTTTGCCTTAATTCTGTAGATATCGGTGGACTATTGAACCATTTTGAAAATAAATATAAGTCACTTTGTGGAGTTAGATTGCTTCTCTGGTCAATTGGAAATAAAAAAAATCTGACATTCATTTAAACTATGTTAAATCGTTTAGGCAAAAGATAATAAAACATTAAGCTGAAAATAGAAAAGGAAATAAAAAATGGAAATAAAATGTTTTGCATGGGTAGTAGTGGTAGTAGGGATAAGGAAAAGATTTAAACTATATATGAGATGGAGATTTCTAGATTTATTTTCTGAATAGAAGGTAGCATCTCTTACGAAAAACAGGTTTATGAAAAGTGGAGAAGAGTGGATAAGACATTTAGTTTTGATTACTTAAGAGCATATGGTATGTTTAGGATGTGTTCCCGTGTCAGCAGCTATCACCATTCAGGGAAGATAAGTGAAGTAGCTTTGAATATTCATTTCGAATTTGAATATTCATTCAGAGTCTCCCAAGATTGCCTTCAGAGTTCTGACTTCAAACTAAGTTATTTTTGACGTTTGCTACAATCAGTGTTCCCTATATATATGACAAACTAGTGTCCTGGATAGTCACCAGGAAATAACCATTGTGGGCTTTTTGTCAACTCCACCATCCTACTGCTGGTGTTTATTTCCCACATATCCACTGAGGGAGCTCACTTGATTGTCAGAATGCTGTTTTGACCCCTACCCTGTGTTTTGAGGTTACCACTAGATGCCATAGAAGGGCTACGTTAAAGCTAGAAATGGGGAAAATCGTCTCCTCTCCACAGTGCGAGGCTTTGTCACCTCGGAAAAAAATTTGAATGTTCTTATCAAAAGTTACTTCAACTTCACCCTCACCTCAACTCTTTCACTAGAAGTTCCAATGGCCTCCCCAAATCAGAAGGTATTTAGTCCTGTGCCATTTCTTTGGCATCTACCACATTCAATACTACTCTCCCGTCTTGGAGCACAGTGCAGTTTCTTTGCATATTATACATGCAATACACAAGGGTTGTCCAGACTCTAATACTTCATGGGTTAGTAAATCTTAGAGCAAAGCATTTGTTCATTTCCATAGAATAAACAACTTTTTACCTTGACAAATGAAGCCATAATTTCATAGAAAGGCCATTCTATACTTGGCTTTAAAGTATATTATCTTAGAAGAAAAATATTAAATCCTTTTAATATAAAAAAATACCAATGTATCCATAATTTCCTTCTGTGTCTACATACTGGGTAAAATCCTGTCAGATGTTGCCCCAGTCCTTAAGAGCAATACTTGAAAATCCTAGCAGTAGAGGAGGGAAGACCAACTGCCCAACAGTGTTGAAAATAGCCAGGCTAAATTAGGATTCTTCCATCTTTAACATGAATATCAATTATCTCACTTACCGATTAAAAAGGAAAGTTTATGTAATCTTCCCCTAAGGATTTCACAATCTCATTGTGAAAGTTTTATTTAATTTGTTGCTGCTTGCATTAACTGCCAGCACTTCATGTTTCTGGAATATATGAGTCTCTCAGATAAGCTTGCTGAGTCTTATTGAAACTTGACTTTTTACTAGATGTTTTAAGTACAAAAAACTGGAATGAATGGTAAATTATGGTTGAATGCAAATTAAGGACACCTTGAATTCATGTAAAATATATTGCAAGTGTTTCTGCAGATTATTTTTATATATAACTGGAATAAGGGTGATGATGTGGGGGAGGTCTAGAGGACACAAAGTCATTCTTTTTTTGCCAGTAGGTATGTTTTGATGGAAACGTGTGAGAGCCATTTCATCTAATCTTAAATCAAAAATTATATCTTTAATCACATCTTTATAGAGAAAAGCGGGCATATAAACCTTTCCATTAAAGTAATCAAAAACCCAAACATATACTATTCACTTAGTAATGATAAAAGTATGTTCACTCAAAATCAAAATTCTTCCCTAATATAATACATAAATTTAATTTTTCCCTCACCTCAAAACCTAAAACTATACTGAGCTTATTCAAATATCTGATTTCTGAAGTGGAAAAGACACTTTTTCAAAGTTTATATCTCAGTGTTAGTGTACATTGATTCTAGATAAATTATTTAAATGTATATAGATAATTTAACGACCTTTCTGTTGTGATGCCTTTATTCCATGATCTTATTTTCAACTGCTGGAAACAACTTAGTTTAGGATTTTTAGGTCGTACACTAAGTAAAGAACACTTTATCAGCCCAGATAAAAATTCCATTAGGGAATGTCCTACAATCACTGGACTGATGAACTGCCAGTGTGAAGGCTGAAGTTAGCAAGCAGACGTGGTTTATAAGATAAATTAATAGACCCTGAAACTGTTAAGAGAAAAAAAAAAAAAAAAACCTCTGCATTGTAGTTAACTAGCAAATAAAGTACTCTACAACCTCTTTCTCTGGGCTGTGAAAAAATATAATATTCTGTCAAAAAGAGCATAGCCCATGCTTCATAACTAGTTAACACTTGTCATATAGCACCAATTATAATTCCTGGGTTCCTCAAACACTTCTCCTCTCAATTTAAAATAGAAACAGCAGCAGCACAGTAAGAAATTAATTGTATGAATAAAAAATATATGCATGGAGGGGTACCTGGGTGGCTCTTGATTTTGTTTCAGGTCATGGTCTCACAGTTCGTGACACTGTGGAGCCTGTTTGGCATTCTCTCTCTCTCCCTCTCTCTCTATCTCTCTCTCCTTCTCTGTCTGCTTCTCGCTTGCGCTCTCATTCTCTCTCTCTGTGTCTCTCAAAATAAATAAACTGAAAAAAATTAAAAAATATGCACGGATGAGGAAGGGGAGGCACTTAACGTCTTTTTGGATTTTCTGTTATCCAGAGATCTTTAATATAACATATTCACTTTATTCATATTATTTCAGGATACCAAAATCAGTTAGTCATGGATATTTAACTAGTGTCAGGAATATTCAGAACATCATATGAGTCACTTCAAGATTTTTTTAAATTTTTTGTTTAAGTGATTGATGGAGGGGTACCTGGGTGGCTCAGCCGGTTAAGTATCCGACTTCGGCTCAGGTTATGATCTCATAGTTCTTGAGTTCGAGCCCCACATCAGGCTCTGTGTTGACAGCCCAGAGACTGGCGCCTAATAATTTGAGCCTGGAGCCTCAAATTCTGTGTCTCCCTCTATGACCTCCCCACTTGTGCTCTCTCTCTCTCTTTCTCTCTCAAAAATAAACATTATTTTTTTTTAAGTGATTGATGGAAACTGGGCTTATTACCAACCAAACACTATAATTAATTGGATAAAGCTTTGAAAAATAAAAGGAAATTTTCTTGAAAATTGTCCTCATGTGTCACATGATGGGTGGGAGAACAGTTCATGAATAAGCTTGTATCCACAGTGGTAGAATTCTATACTCCCACAGAATTTCTGACATCACAGTTTGTTCAATTTTTGTCCACAACACCATATCTTTGTACTGACAATATAACAAAAAGAATTTCTTCTGTTATTAAATTTACAAATAGACACACAAACCAAAAACTTGAGGTTATGTAGTTTCAGCATACATTAGAATGAATTTCAGTGTGCAATTTTCTTGCATGAAATATATTTAATGTGAATTTTAGCATATATGTTGAAAATGCTTCTAGATTGATCATTGAAAATTTAATTTGTATCCCACTTGATAAACTTTGTTACTTTTGGAAAGTTCGTCAGTGTATTTATTGTTTCCCCTTTTCACATTTTATTTGAAATTAAAACCAGGACAGTATTGGTACTCTGTTGGTGCTTAATAAAAATTTGTTGATTGAAGGAAAAATATATTACTTCACAATGTTAATGCATTACTTCACAATGTTAATCCTTTTAATTACTTATCTGAACCTCAATTTTCATAAGTGTTTCTCATATAACATTTTATTTAAAGATATTAATTATATTCATGCTACATAATATTAATTATGTTAATAACTTAAGTTTAATTCAGGTTTGCATTCCCTCACTTGTAAATTGAAGGCTTTGGACCAAACAGCTTCTGGTAATTTTTAAATTCTATCTGATGTTTTATATTTGAGGAAACAATATGAAAAGAGGTTCCAATTCCATTATAGTATATTATTATGGTTAGAAGTCTCCCCAAACCAATCTTTTCCACCGACAACACCTAAAATCTCTATATGAAATACAAAAAACCACTGTCTGGAAGCTTTAAAGAATAAACAGAGCAGATTTGATTGTGGAGGGCTGTCAAAACTCCTATCAGGATAATGTTTCCATCGCCATGGTTATTATTGTATTCTCTATCATGGCTTTACCCTAAGGGTGGAACTTAGTTTTAAAAAATGCAGCAGTGTAGAGAGAATAAAAGAACACTAGAAATTTCATCTTTCTGTCTGGAGAAACCAGAGAAAGGGTCCTCTGCAGGTGTAGAGTATAGGATAATCCCAAGAGTACAGCTGGAGAAGATTTTCTAATTCTATGTATAAACCCACACATATATTAATCTAACATATCAACCACACAGCATAGGAGAGACCCAAACAGTATAATGAAGGCTTTGAAAGTTGAACTGACATTTGAACCATCTACATAAGTTTGAGACCAACCTCTGAATAATGCATAAGTGTGCAGATCAAAACAATATGACAAAACCTTAAAACAGTAAAGGGAAGCAAACATGAAATTATAAAAAAAAATAAAATGAAACACAATAGGAATTTTCACCAATGAAAAGAAACTATTAAAAAAAGTCAAATGAGACATTTGGATATGAATAATTCAGTGTGTGGGGGGAAAATTCATCGAATGGTCTCAGTAGTAGAATGTACGTGTACATGACAGAAGATCAATTAACATGAGACTTACCAGCAGAAAATTTGCAACTTGAAGAACAAAGAAAAAAAAATTGATAACAAGTGAACATATTTTAAAAACCCATGGGGATCCATCACAAAGTCTATCATATGTGTAATTAGACTCCCAGAATGAAATGAAAAAGGGAAAAAGGGAAAAAGGGAAATGAAAAAGGGATTGGGGAAAATTTTACATGTGTACATGTGTTTAGACAAACCTTGGAGATATTGCAGGATTGGTTCCAGACCACTGCAATACAGTGAATATTGTGGTAAAGTGAGTCAAATGAATCTTTGGTTTCCTAGTGCATGTAAAAGTTATGTTTAAACTATACTGTGTATATACACCTTAATTAACAAATACTTTATTGCTAAAAATGTTAACCACTCTCTGAGCTTTCAGTAAGTCATAATCACTGATCACAGTGATATATAATATAATAATAATGAAAAAGTCTGACATATTGCAATTACCAAAATGTGACATAGAGACAGAAAGTGAGCAAATGCTATTGGAAAAATGACACCAGTAGACTTATTCAATGCTGGGTTGCCACAACCTTCAATTTGTAAAATACACAATTTTGTAAAATGCAATAAAAAGAAGCAGAATAAAACAAAGAAAGCCTACACATATATATTTATTTTTATAAATATATACACACAGCAAACACATACATACACATACATACCTACATGAGAGAATGGTTAGGAACTTTATAAATATGATATAAGAACAACAGAAATACTAAAGATCTACATAAAGATGAAAGACTTTTTACCATTTATGTTCTTTAAAACATGTATGAATGCTTAAAGCAAAAGTTATAAAAACTTCTTGTGGAGTTTTCAATGCAGGTAGATTTATAATAACCACAACATGAATGTCAGTGGTGGGATAAAAGGATGTATATTCCTTCAATGACTTTGTATTGTATTGAAATTATACAAAATTAACACTTAGTGGACTACAAAGGTTTACATGTGCATATGGCAATCTCTAGAGCAACCAGAAAAAAAAAAATAGGTGGTAGGTGCAACAGAATAGTCAAAAACAGATACAAATGACCCAAAATAATATAGAATAGGAGCACAGAGGTACACAAAATTGGGAAACAAATATGAAACAAATAATGAAATGGTAGATCTAAATCTTAACCTAACAATATTTACATTGAGTGTTAATATCTTAAAAATTCCAATGTAATTGCAAAAATAAAGTGGCTAAAAAGGGACGACCCTACAATATATTGCCTAAAAATAAACATAGTTAAGTATAGAGAAAAAAATAAGTTGAAAGTAAATGGATTAAATATAATCCAATTAAATTCTTTAATAGTGACTCTGCAAAAAAATATGATTTTGTTAGAATTATACAGATTATAATTAACTCTCTTGAAACCCTCTCTCTTTTTTTTTTTTCAGATTATAAATTTTCCATATGGAGAAATGCAGAATAATACCAAAACGAAAGTGGAAAGTGAAAATCTCATATAGCCATAATAGATATCAACAGAGTAACAGACAGAAATCTACAATGTACCCATTAATTGAAGCAGCAATTTTACATTTCGATAGAAAAACATAGAAATTTATACCCCAAGATAATCTTGTCAAACTCTCTAAATCAAAGTTGGAAAATTAATAAGATATTGTGAAAAATTCAGGATAAATTTAAGTATATATAAATCCTAAAATAATCCTTACAGCGCAGATGATGAAAGCGCCAACCCACTAACATTATTGAATTACTGAAAAGCAGAAATAGTCCATTTATAATTGTGGAATGTACTCATATCATGGTTTCAAATATGGCGTTTAGTACCAGAAATAGAATGAATACACAAATCTAAGTCTTTTGTAGGAGTCAGAATTACTGGCTTCAGGAAAACAGAACTCTTGGGGCTTTATTAAAATGTGAAGAAGAATCACCAAAACCAGGGTGCCTGGGTGGCTCAGTTGGTTAAGCGTCAGACTTCAGCTCAGGTCATGATCTCATGGTTTGTGGGTTTGAGCCCTGCATTGGGCTCTGTGCTGACAGCCTGGAGCCTGCTTCGGATTCTGTGTCTCCCTCTCTCTCTGTCCCTCCACTGCTTGCACTCTGTCTCTCTCAAAAATAAATAAACATTAAAAAAATTTAAAAAAAAGAATCACCAAAACTATTTTGAAACACATAAAAGATATTTTTTTTTCCGGAAGCAATATAAGACAGAGAAAGACAAATACTGTATGATCTCACCTACATGTGGAATCTTAAAAAAAAATCATAGCAAAAAAGATCAGATTTATGTTACCAGAGGCAAGGAGGTGGGGAGAGGGGGAATTGGGGAAAGCGAACAAAAGGTATTAGCTTCTAGTTATAAGATAAATAAGTACTAAGGATGTAATGTACGACATGATGACTATAACACTACTGTGTGATACATAGGAAAGTTAAGCATAAATCCTCAGAGTTTCATCACAGGGAGAATTTTTTTCTTATTCTTTTCTTTCCTCTTTTTTTTTAATAGTATATACATGACAGAAAAAGATAAATACCATATTATTTCACTCATATGTGGAATTTAAGAAACAAAACAAACGAACATATGGAAAAAGAGAGAGAGAGAGAGAGGCAAATCAGAAAAAAAAGACTCAACTATAGAGAACAAACTGAGGGTTACTGGGGGTGGGGTGGGGCAGGTGGGCAGGGGGATGGGTTAAATGGGTGAAGGGTATTAAGGAGGGCACCTGTAGTGACGATCCTGGTGTTGTATTTAAGTGATGAATCACTAAATTCTATACCTGCAACTAATATTACTCTGTATGTTAGCTAACTGGAATTTAAATAAAATCTTGAAAAAAATAGTATCTACATGACAAGATGGATGTTACGTAAATCTATTGTGGTAACCATTTCATAATATATGTAAATCAAACCATCATGCTGTGTGCCTTAAACTTATATAGCAATTATATCGGTTATTTCTCAATAAAACAGGACAAAAATTAAAAGGAAAGAATTAAGATACAAATAAACATATATTTTAAAAAGTATGGTTAAATAAGTTACAAAGTCTACCTTAAAAGTTAGCTTCAAGATTAAATTTGATATCACCTTGGAATTTGAAGCTTAAACAACTGATGAAAATTTATTGAAGCCATAAGCTAAAGCTATGGACAAATATATTTCAGGTTGAAAAAAGGCAGCCAACCTTGAAAATGTGCCCTTATGGAATGACAGAGTCAAAGATGTATTATAAATTTCTCAAAAATATTACTAGAACAAATGAATTCAGAAAATAATGGGAAACTGGCAATTTTCTTTAAAGTTGGCTGATAAAATTGGAAGCAGGGGTGAGAGTAACTTGGCCATTTTTGTGGTCTTCTCCCTTAAAATGATAAAAGTAATAACTAAAATCATTTTATTTGCATAGTATTGGCTGATAAAATATTCAGGAGGAAAATTTCAAAAAGAGTTGTGAAGTTGTATGTTTTGTTATTATTCTGTGACATGATATTGATTGTAAAAATGTATAGAGGTGTGCCAAATTGGGGGTCAGTATATATGTGGGATGGCATAAGTTCCATTTTAGCAAAAATAAGTTTCATGTAGTCAGTTACGTGTATTAGTTTAGTAGCCTTGCCTTAAGATATCAAACTTGGAGAATGATGAATTTAGAGGTGAAGACCACTGAAGTGAAAGATAAACTAGAGAGAAGGTGCAGAAAGGCAAGAGCACTGAGTAATTACCAAACTTAAAATTCAAGTAAAGGAGGAAAAGTGAAAGAGACAGGAAGCAACATGGCCGTGAAGCCGGAAGAACATCAAGAGGCTGAGGTACAGCAGAAACAAAATAGAAGATTTCTGAAGACAGATGGTGACTGAAAGCCAGATTTCAGTGTCTTTTTTATTCAAAGAAAGTAAAAATATAAATACGCAATTGATAAAACAGAAAAAATACAGCAGCAATGACCAGAGGAGATGGATCGACCAGAAAACAAAACAAAACAAAACAATAGATCAGATAAAATTTTCTGATAATCTGCATGGCTTGGTTTGGAACAACTCCATATTGTTCTTAAATCTGATTTCCACAGAACACTATGTAGAGAGAAGTGAATGTAGAAATTATCTCAGTAATAAATCCTTATTTCACAAGTATGTGATCATGATGCTTAGGGTTAAGGTGACAATCACCAGAAGAAATAAAACTAAAAGCAAACGAAAGAAAAGTTGAACAATGAAAGAAAACTTGAGAGAAAAATTTACAAGTGTTAACTCTAACATATAAAAAACATTAAGATAGTCATTTAAAAAAATTAGTGTGGTTGAGACAGTATAGTGAAAGCAAGAGGGACTTAACTCCTACAAAGCCACTGGTCTGAGGCAAGGGTTAAAAGTTTCCATATGCTTGGAGACAAATACTTCCTTAGGATAAATTGAACAACAAAGAGATAACAGCCTTCAGGGAGTATGGTTGTCTGGCCAAAATTGAAAGTAACAATTTAAAGCCTGCTTGCACAAGTATTTCTATTTTCCAGGAACCCTAAAATAATGTTGACCATGAAGAAAGCCGTCCTGTGATTGTCTTGTGTCCACTAAGATAATGACGGTGGAGCTGAAAAATGCTTCCCCACTCCCAGCTCCTCATCCTTTGGAAAAGTGCCTTTATAAGCCTTACAAGCTACCCCTTCCAGGAGTGACATTACTCTTTCTTATCTCCCTTGTATACAATCTATCTCTAATAAATTCTGCCTGTTTTCTTTCTCTCAAATTCAGTGTTCATTTCTATGGCATTGTGACTCAAGAATCTGGTCTTGGGGTCCAGTAACAAGGTGAACCATCTTCCGAACAAACTACCATTTAACTGGAGAAATTAGAGAAAACAATTATTTAAAGTTCTGGGATTTTTCAAGTCTCTGGAAAAGAGCATGTAGCAAATTGAGAAACACTTATTAAAGAAAATCTACTAAATCTCAGTGAAAAGTGGGATTTTGCGGCATTTGATCCATAATCTTGGATTAGTGAGTGTTTAATTTGGGTAGGATTTTCCATTAGGGTCTTGTTTGGGAGAGCAGAGAATGCATTCTAATTGGGTTTTGAGTACATTTGGCAGTCCTTGATTGTGTTTCTCTTTTCTGCTACATACCTGAGCACTTTCCAGGCTGATCAAGGTCACATGGCTTTCCTGGTTCAATGGGAAGAATGTCTGGTCTATGGCTTTAAGATCTGAGTCTTATGTAAGCAATTTCTCAGCTCCTGTTTTGGAGCTGGATTTGAGACCTTGACCATTATTTAGGTTCCTGCGGTATCTCTAGATCATTAATTCTGGTTCAGCTAAGTGGATCAAGTTCACAAAACCTGGGTTCTAGTGCTGGTTTTCTGGTATTGGCTTCTGTTCATGTGGGAAATCTGAGTAACCAGAGTTCATCTCCTCATCAATGAAATGAGTAGTTGGATGAAATGATTTCTGCTCAAACTGCTGCATTTAAAATTGAAAGAACCTATTGCCTGACAAACTCAATGAAAGTTTGGACCTGGATTTCCATGGTAACTTTATTCTGCAAAATTAATTTATTAAAGATGCTGCTAAATGTAAAACTGAGCTTTTACTGCAGTATTTTCAAGCAGATTTAATTTGAGCATTCTAGGTTATGTAGCTAACTAATCTTTCCTCTGAAATTTTTTACTCTGTTCAATGATTCAACATATTTTAACTCTAACTTCATTTGCTAACTGGTAAGAAATCATTCTAATTAGCGTGTAAGTCAAGATGGTTGTATTCTTTTTTTTATTATTATTTTTGTTTATTGCTTTGCTTTGAAACACTGACATCTTTTATATGCTTTCTTATTTTCACTCATTACATACTTCTAACATGAGCAAAAATGTTATAAAGACTTATTTTTCATGCTAATGAGCAACTCTGATGAGTGAATCAGTACAAGAAATGTTGCCAATTTGGCATTTAATAGAGTGATTCTAAATTTTCTTTTATTGAGCAATGTCAAAAATTGTGTTGCTTTTTTAAGGTTCTCTATTGAATCCATTTTGCTGCTGTTGTTACTTTTTTGGAATCTTTGTTTTGATATGAATGTTTAAATGGCAGGCAGTCATTTTTTACAGATTATTCAGTTTATATGAAACCTATGAATACTTACCCTCCTTAATATCAAACCTGCATGATCATCACATATGAAGAAGATAATCATGCAGGTTTTAAAATTATTTCTCATATTTTCAGGGGGAAAATGGAATAAAAATATTGTATTTGTTACCAGTTTTTACTCAAATTCCTCATGACATAAAACTCAAATACATAGGAAGCATGTAAAACTGAAGCTTCTCTTGCCACCTTCCATTTTTAACAATCCACATATCTATGATCCTTATAATTACAGACTTAAGTAAAATCGATCAGATTTTGCTCCGAGAAAAGTGCATCCAAAGAGAACATCAATCCATATCCATTTAGGATTTTTTCCCTTTTTAAGTCTAGAGCTCAATTATTAAAGTCAAACTCAAACATTCATGAAAGGTTCATCAAATTAAACACTGAAAACTTGGTGTATTACATAGAAAGGAATATGTTGGATTTGGTGTGTGACATCAAAGCACATTTAAACTGCATTTCACCTTGGGGCACCTGAGTGGCTCAGTTGGTTAAGCGCCCAACTTTGCTCAGGTCATGATCTCACAGTTCATCGGCCCAAGCCCTGTGTCGGGCTCTGTGCTGACAGCTCAGAGCCTGAAGCCTGCGTCAGATTCTCTGTCTCCCTCTCTCTGCCCCTCACCCACTCATGTTCTCTCTTTCTCTCTCTCTGTCTTTCTCAAAAATAAATAAACATTAAAAAATTTTCAAACTGCATTTCACCCTTAAAAAATAAATATAAAATGTATTGACTTTTCAGTAAGAAAAATAAACAGGATAATAGCTATCAGTTTTTGTATTTCAGGAGTTACATAACCTTGCATCAAATTGTGAATCATTTACTTGGGAAATGATAAAAATATACTGAAATATTTTGTCAAAGCTTTTCAATCCTCATAATGAGTTCTAACCTAATACTCTTTCAGTATTTTTTTCAATTTTGTTAAATCTTTATTTATCTTTGAGAGAGAGACGTAGCGCGAGCAGGGGAGGAGCAGAGAGAGGGAGACACAGAATCTGAAGCAGGTTCCAGGCCCCGAGCTGCCAACATAGAGCCGCCCGACATGGAGCCTGAACCCATGAACGGTGAGACTGTGACCTGAACTGAAGCCAGATGCCCAATGGACTGAGCCATCTAGGTGCCCCCAGTATTTTTTATTACTTCTATTCCCTCAAGTTCTTCATTTTATTAAGCGATGCAACTAACTGAACACCAATATTGTAGCTAAAATCTAAGGAGGAAAGCTGTTTGGGAAAAAAAAAAAAACTAACTCAAAAGGTCATGAGGTGGGGAAAATCAGTTCATAGTTATGTGATGAGATGAATCCTAAGGTAAGGCACTCTAAGACTGTTTAGGAAAACATCTCAATCAGCAGGTTAACATTTAGTTTCTTGACTGATGTCATTGAAACCTCAGCAGGTCAGTGATGGTATCTGTGCTTTCTGCAACAAGACTCAGCTAGTTTATCATCAATCTATTGCTATGCCAGAATCGCAGTCATTCTGTTAAAATGTCAACATGTGCCTTTTTCTTGGGAAAGCACATGTCTATGATAGTAGTCTAAAAATTCTGAAATTATTTGACCATTATCTTAGACAAGTATCTAAAAGAAACAGTTGGTTAGGTTTTTAAGAGTCATGCAGATGGGGAGTAAAATGCTCCTGAATTTTTTTCTTGATAGTGCTGTTTTGGAAAATAGCTTAGGTAAACACCAAAAATGGGCTTACTAATGCAAAACAAGAGTTCCAGTCTTTCCCACCCAATCAGTCACAAGCAGCTCCAGCCAACTGAAAGACTTTCTCCAAAATAGTAGGGCACTTTATCTCCTAAGTTGAATGCAAGTTTGAGAGCAACCCAGAGCACATGGTCTCTGTGGACAAATATCCTATAAGGGAGGATCAGAGCCATATTTACTGTGAAACTTGTACTGTCTTCCCAATGAGGTAAGTCAGTACCTAAAAGACCAGAGAGAGTCCAAGAGTATTTAACAGATCACTCTCTATTTGGAAGTAATCATGAGAAGTGAAAACTGTTTTCTTCCCTCAAAAAGCCCCAGCTTTTTGTGTTAATCCACTGTGCCCAACTGTTAATGCTATGATCAAAGGGGATGATTCTATAGGGTGAGAAGGAATGACACCAAAACAAAGATTGTTCTCTTAAAAATGCCCTTGGAAAACATAAAGGCTAGAAATCAGTTATAATAGTGTATTATTTAAGTTAGCCACAAGGCCATCCTTTATCTAAACCTGAAATTTTATTCCTTTCTTTCCTTCCCGTTTTAGTTTTTTCTAGACATATTTTAAAATATTGCCTAACAGAAACCTTTCAATGAGATCAAATGACTTCACAAAATAATCTCATATAATGCACCAAAAAATGTTACCCCACATTTGAACTAACTACCTCCTATTATCGAATTCTCATGGAGAAATTAAAGCCACAAATTAAATTCTCTTGAGAGTTAAAGCCTAAATGAATTTAAGTCCAAAGACAAATTCTTTTTCTATATTGAGTTGAAAAAATTTTTTTAAAGTCCAAAATGTAAGCTACCTGATTTATTAATAAATTATTTGACTTCTAGAAAGATTATCAATACTTAGGTAGATATTTTTTTTCTTCTTTTTGTACAGCTACTACCTAAACTATTTCTAACTGATATGAATGGGTTTCTTTTAGAGCTTCAAGAATAGTATTGGGTCAATGGTAAGTCTCTCATATACTCACTACTTAAGAACACATACTGATAAGGGTAAAGAAGACTATTATGAAACTGACATTATATGCACTGAATTTAGAAAACAAACCAATCTCCAGAGCCTAGTGCAGTTGTGTTACCAAGATTTGTTATCCCGCATTGTGTTGCCAAGTTCCAATGCTCAATGATTTTAGCTTTGTTAGTATGCTGTCAGTCAATGTTGCTTAACCGGAATCCATAGTTATAATATTTGAGTGTGTATGTGTGTGTGTGTTGAGATGAAGGCTATACTCAGAAAGCACATTAGAGCCATTTCCGCCTTATTTTACAATTTGGTAATTTAATATGGAGACAGTTCCAATCACTGACCCTTAACTGAAGTATTTTTCACTTGCTTTTCTGTACATTGAAAATTCTTACCTTGCATTTTCCACTTGAGCCTGGTGTGTCTGGCACTCAAGTCTTGTGGAATCTTATTATCTGTTTTATCTTAAGAATTATCCTCAGGGGTTTCTTGAATGTTTTTGAATGCTTCTATTGATGGTTTTGAAGCTTATTCCCAGAGTCATAAGGAAAACCAACATCCCCACTATATACTTCTCAAAACAGTTTAATTTGGGTCTTTAAACTCCAAAGCCATGGTCAGACATTGTATAGTCAATTCAAATTCCAGTTAATTACTTACTAAGTCATATCGTAA
The DNA here is from genome assembly GCF_018350195.1 of Panthera tigris. Classification (NCBI taxonomy): domain Eukaryota; kingdom Metazoa; phylum Chordata; class Mammalia; order Carnivora; family Felidae; genus Panthera; species Panthera tigris. The sequence continues at coordinate 67,419,324 of NC_056663.1, forward strand.
AAGGTGAAACTTGAGCCTATGAACAAGCCACAGAAATTCTACATCACCTTACACAGTGCTTACTCTTGTCCTAAATGCAGTACACAATATGTTGAGGACATCTAAACAATTTCAATCTAGAAGCTATCCAGTGAGTGCTCTGTGGCTCAGGAAGAAGTTGGATGCTAAGATATTTGATATCCCATCCTGCAGATATGGCTAATACTAGAGAAAAGCAGTAGATTTATTTTTGGCAGTGTGCATCAAAATATTTCTGCGTCAAACTCACTTTGTGGTCCAGAGTATGCTTGTTCACTTTAAGGTGAATCTAAAATAATAGCCTGCATCATAAGGCCCCAAGTCTGTGTTTTGACCTTCTTTCCATTTAACTTTATCCTAATGTGGACTTCTCTTTATAAAAATGAACAATAACCCATATAAAAAGAGCATAAAAGGTAAGGAGCTGCCAAAGTCCCATGTGGTCCACTTGCTTAGAGTCCAAAATTTAAGACTGCAGCAGTTAAAAGCCAACCATGTGACTGGGATCATCACATGGCACAAGATAGGACACTATAAACTTTCTAAGCAAAACAACTGCTACTCCTCTAACTATAGCAACTAACCCCCATTGCCTTGCTTAGTTCAGCGCCACCAACACTTAGTCCATTCCCTGGCAGCACCAGAGCCTCAGTCATGCCAAATCATTTTGATCCATGTAGTTCTTCTTTTAAGTCTCAAAGTTCCTTGATCGATACACAAGTTACTAACACTTCACCTCTGATCCGAACTTATCTTCCACAAGCTTCAGGCTCTCCCTGCTGCGGGCCTGTCTCTATAAAACCTAAAACACAGAAGAACATAGCAAAAGTGAGATCAAAACAGCACATTTAATACTGCCTGGGTATGAGGCAATTATGGACTTCTAATAGTGAACTGTAGAATTAGACAGACAACCCACCCAGACATGGACGTGCTGGGAACCTCCAGGCATCTCCCAATTAGGCAGAGCCTTGACTTCTAAGCCTCTTTTGGTTGGGAGCAAATCAGAGGACCTGCTCTCTGCAGGCAGGAAGCTTCACAGAATGTATTAACTGAAGATACCTGGTTCTCTGTACCAAACTCAAAATAACACAACAATCATGTTACTTCCCCGGAGGGAAGACTGAGTGAGAAGTGTGGAGCAGAGAATAGACATTCTTCCACATGGAAGAAAATATCAGTAATTGAGAATAAGTAGCTCCTCTAATAGAACTCATGGAAATATGTCACAGGTCATATTTTTACATTTCTCATGATGGGAGAGTTCATTTTACACAGCCTAGATCTCACAGAGTTGCTGTAACTCAAAGAGAGTCCAACTCAGTTAAACAATAAAGCCCCACTTAACTCTCATGTTCATGTATTTGTTCCTTCAATATTGTTTTGTTGGGAGCTGATGATCCAAAGATGAGTAATGAATAGTCTTTGATCTCTAGCTCATGACAAAGATGAAGAAGAAACATATGCAGTCAAAATAAAATGTGCAAAGCTATGGAAGAAGAATGTCTAAAAGCCAATGGGGGCACCAAGACAGGAATGTAAGTGCAGGAGCAAATGGCTATTACTTTACATTATGAAATTATTAATGGCTTTTAGAAATAGTATAATAATCTAAGACGATATAGAATTGTAAAAAAAAGACTCTTCATAACTTTACAATGAATATTTTCTATTTAACACACAAACTAGTTGATGTTATAATATGTGTCCCATTGTTACTATCTTTATACTTAAGGCACATCTTCCAACCAAGGTGGTAAAAAAAGATAAAGTAAAGAAATATAAGATGCTAAAATCTTAAACAACAAAAATAATAATATAATGTTTGAAAACTGAGTACAATAGTCAAGTCCAGAAATATGATAACTTGATACAGACATTACCATTTAATTTGTATATAGGTCTAGAAGACTTCTCAATACGAGCAGCATGCAGTAATTATGCTATTTTAGTTATTTGCGTGTGTATGACTGAGGTAGTGTTTAATAAATCATATACTCTGTGGTATTTTAATAATTTTTATACTATTATAACTTTGAGCTCTTATAATTTTAGCAAATATTTTGTTAACCCTCTAAAACAGGAAAAACAAAAATAAAATGACCTTTCTAATGTGTTAAATAGAATTTACATCAGAAAACGATTTTTTGCAGCATAATAAAATTAATTATCATGTTTAATAATGTGAAAACACCTATAAAACCTTTAAATACAAGATACATGCTCAGAAATGGAAAATCAGATGTTATTTCAAGAAAAATTCAAGACACAAAAACACTGTCTGTGAATCCATGCTCCAACTTTCTAGAAGGAATTTAACAGCATCTTTCTCTTCACACCAATTTTCATTTGCATTTCTGTAGTTAGGATATCTTAGAGACAAGGAGAAATCAATATGGACATCTATCATTTAATAACTTTTAAATGAATATTATTTAAAGCAACTTGGGAAGGAGATGTGGTAAAGAAAAGGATACAAAAAATGTAATTGACACCTTCCTTGCTCTTGCGATGCTTTGGCCACATAATGTAATTGGAAGAAGAGCTATACTTAATTGGCAGAAAAAATATCCCAAGGGTTGCAAAATCACACATCTCTGTGATGGAAGCAGCTTACATAAAAGCGGCAGGTGTCACACACAAGGAATGGTACAAAATGTAGCAAATCGAGAGTGTGTGTCCATCCTAAATTATTAACTTTCATTTTTTTTTTATGTTACATTAGCTGAACAAACACATCTGCAGACTTCTTCCAGGGTGTATCTCTGGAGACTATAGCTCTAGTCCCTAATGATTAGACATGGCAACACGTATTCCATGGACAAATGGAGTAGATTTGCCAGGCTTCTGTTTGCATGAGAGGTTTAAAAGACTCTGATAAAGAGCCAAGGATAAGGAAAGTTATGGCCTAATAAAAATGCCCAAACTGTAGCCAAAACCAAACAGATCCAAACAGAAACTGATGTACTGATGGGTCTCACTTAGACCTGATTGTTCTCCAGGCCCAGACACTGCCAATGTGCTTTATCCCATGTTTGAATCAACTAACCAATGGAGCCTGATTTGTGTATCATTCTAAATCCTGATTTGCAAGGAACTGGGAAAAATACCCAAGGTAATTGGTCACTGAAACCGTCGCAATCAGAGCTACTATATTTAGAACAAAATATTTAATATTTTATTTAATAATTGCTTAGATAAGCAAGAAAAATACTTGTATGTGGCTATAATACTTAGCATGTGGTTTCTTTTCCAGACTCCCTTCAGAACACAGAGAGGATTTAAGAGAAATTCCTCCTATGTGTTTTGCAGTAGTGGAATTTCAGTGTTTTATCACCTGTGCAGAATAAAATACATAAATAAAACACCCAATCATGACTTATAATGTATTGTGTAGCATATTGGCACGGTAAAATTATAAATTATGTTACTAATGTACAATTTCTGTGTTGGTAGAACTAATGCTATAGACTCTACACCAATTTTTTATATTTGTGCAGAATAGGTTCTGCTTTTTGATTTCTGTTTTGGAATGGTTGCTTGGAGCAGATAGTAGAATGTATACCCAAATTCTGTCAAATAAAAGATTGTTTCTGAGAAATTTAATGACAACCTAAAATAAAATTAAATATGGTCATGGTCTCAAGTAGATCAAAAAGAGTACAGTTTGTTTCTTAACCAATTGGCAAATCCTTCCTAAGTGCATTAGTTTCCTATTATTGATGTAACAAATTACCAAAATAATAGTGTCTTAAAACAACACAGATGTATTCTCTTACCCTTCTAGAGGTCAGAAGTCTAAAATCAAGGTGTAGCCAGCATTGTATGCCTTCTGGAGGCTTAAGGGAGAATTTGTTTCCTTGCTTTTTCCAGCTTCCAGCAGCAGCCTGCATTGCTTGGTTTATGGTCTTGTCCTCCACCTTCAAAGCACATCTCTCCTCCTTGTTGTTCCACCTTAACATCTTTCTCTGATTCTGATCCTCTTGCCTCTTTCCTATATGTACTCTTGAGATTATATTTTGTCCACCCAGATAATTCAAGGGAATCTCTCGATCTCAAGATCCTTAACTGAATCATATCGTTTACCATACAAAGTGACTTATTCACAGGTTCTGAACAGTAGGACATGAGCATCTTTGGAGGGCCATTATTCAGTCTACCATCCTAATGCCATAGACAGCGACCTTCTTCACTGTGGTATTTTAGGAATTTGTGAAGTGGATGGCAAATTGCCAATGTTCACCAAGTATTTGTTGAGTGAAGTAAGCCATATCCTTGGGGTGTGATGGTTAGCATCATCACACGTATTGGGAGACAAGAAGAAAAAGAAATTGGGCTGGTAAGAATCTTTCATTATGAGAGTCTACGACATGAAGGAGAGTTGGAATAGGCTGCATCACAGCATCCTAACCAAGCTGGTACTTACTTTCTCATAGTGGGATCGTAGGACACATTGTATGCAGCTAGTTTTAGGACTATGTAAAATAATCATAAATATAGTGAAACAGAGGCACCCTTGGTGGCCCACTCAAACATCTGACTCTTGATGTCTGCTCAGGTCATGATCTCACGGTTCATGAGTTCAAGCCCCATGTCATGCTCTGTGCCGACAGCATGAAACCTGCTTGTGATTCCCTCTTTCTCTCTCTCTCTCTCTATGTCTCTGTCTCTCTCTCTTTGAGTAAACATTTAAAAAATATATGTAGTGAAACAGTATAGCTGAAAGTAGGAGCTTGTAACCAACCAATTTTTCCTTTCCTTTCCTTGTTGGAATTTCATTAGTTTTTGTTTGTTTGTTTGTTTTTAAGTATGGAAGCTTGTAATTATAGGAATATCAGAAAATAGAGTTAGTCTACTCAACCCCCTCAAAAAAATCCTCCATGATCATTCTTTTTTAACATTGGCTATAAACACATTAAAATAAGATATTTTACAATACATTTTAATTTATGCTTTTTAAATTACCAATAAGTTTGATCTTTATGTGTTCAATTTCAGAATAAAATAAGTATAGATCTTAAACAGCAATGTTAATACTTGATAAGAATGGGAAGCATATTTTCTGGAAGAGAAAAGGGTTTCACAGGCCTGTGGAGATGAAAATTGGTAGTGGATACGATGAACAAATTGTTTCCTGTTAATGAGGAATCGGGGATATGGTTGTTAGCCACGTACTGGCTTATAAAGTTGAAATAAGCAACCCAGATGGTGCTTTTGTTTTTTGTTTTCTCCACTTGAAGGGAAGGAAAAGAATCTGATAGTTCCCAAAGCCAACAGAGAATTTTTGGAGGGATAATAATACTATAAGATTGTATTTTTCTTTTCACTAAGAATGAAAAGGATCCAGGAATCCCCAAAGTTGTCCCTTGGATGGGCCAACCATCTTAGGTCTACATATTGCTTTCTCCTCCAAATGAGAGGAAGAAAGTTTTAATTAGTACTCAAAGCTGAGGAAGGCCTTGGGTAGAGCAGCCTTTGTGCTTCTCAAACCATGAAAATATGTCATGCCTATTAGCATAAAGAGCTCTTTTCTGGTCCCATTAATTTCTCATTCCCCTTCTTCCTTGACTTCAGCTGCCTTATGGATTCAGGAGGGGGCTGAGGTCAACTTGTCTCAATATACACTTTCTGAATATGCCAGAAAATATCAAGGAGGCTAGAGATTTGAACCAGAGATTTGAAGAAACTGTTTTTATAGATACATATACCTATGTACTTAGTCTTATGGGGGTAAATGGTGTTAAACTTAAGGATGGCCCAAAATACTGAAAAATGTAGGGCAAAACCATGGTAGAATTGTGGGAGGGAAAAAAGAGAGATCTCTTGAGCCCTGAGCACATCCTGGACTGTGGGAAGTATCCAGAGGAAGAAGTGAATCATGGGAGTAGGAACCAAAAAAGAAAAAAAAATGCTACCTTACCATATCATCCTTGTCCCCTAACCTCTGCTGAAGCCCCACCCCTGTATGCCCAGACTCCCAGGTCAGAGGTAACAGGCAGCTGTGATTTTGATCTTTGCTGACTAAACAGCTAGGGCAAATGTGTACTGAGCAAATGTATATTGCAGAAGACAAATGAGGTTAAAAGGATTTTGTGTTGTTTTGTTTTTTCTGTATATAAATACTTGGTAGAAATTGAAGTATGTCATATGCTTGTAATGCCCCAACTCACAGTATCTGAGAGGATCATGCCACATGGGAAAATCTGCAGATAGAAGAGTATATATGCTTTTGGGCTGAACTGCCCTGCTGTTTGCCACCAGTGGGTGTTTGGATACAGCACGGATAGATACCTTGAACCTTTGAAGCCCCGTAATCAGAGAAAAACTGCTATCTTTCTGACTTTTTACCATCAAAAGAAACATGGTATGTAAAGGGAGACAGCATACAGAAGAAAACAGTCCTCGGCCAGAGGTACTTATTTGGAGTGTTGGTCATGGCTACTGGCTCCGTCTCTTTTGAAACGCTGCTGATCTTTTGCTGGAATTAAATGATTGACTCATACAAACCTGGTGACTCTCCAGCATGAACATTTATTTTTGGGTGGACTCTGGCTGACAAGGTGAAAAAAAAAAAAAGTGCTTTGCTTAAAAAATAAAGCTCTTCCATGACAGCAATTATCTTCTCTTTACATGAGAAAGTGTCCCTGGAGCGCCTAGGTGGGTCAGTTAAGAATCCAACTTTGGTTCAGGTCATGATCTCACAGTCTGTGAGTTCAAGCCCCAAGTCAGGTTCTGTGCTGACAGCTCGGAGCCTGGAGCCTGCTTCGTCTGGATTCTGTGTCTCCCTCTCTCTCTGCCCCTCCCTTGCTTGAGCTCTGTCTCTGTCTCTTCTCTCAATAAATAAATAAAAAGAAAGAAAGAAAGAAAGAAAGAAAGAAAGAAAGAGGCAATGATCCTTTATATCCCACTTTATATCATGATCCAGTGGCTGAAGCAAAACCAGAGCCACTGGCTATTCGAGGACCTCTAATTCAGAGACTCCCTGTAGTCAGGGATCTGTCTCCGAAATGTTTAGTTAAGCTGAAACTACATAATGTATGTTGTAGATTTTCCAGTCTTCAGAATTAGCTATAATTTGTAACTAGGAGTAGTTATCAGAGACATTCAAGTTTTTAAGAAAATATTTCAGGTGCATACTCTGTGTGCAGTTTTACCTTTATGGGAGTTATTTCATTAGGAAGAGTGACATTAAATTTGTCTGTAACATTAGCTGAAGTGATAAATGATAGTACCTCTGCCCTTGAAGGCATTCAGGTCAGCTTCAATTCTGGTTTGTTATGGATGGTAGAAATGCACTAGATTTGCTCCTTGTAGAACAAGGTGAAGTCTGTGAAAATTATTAAAATATCCTGCTGTATTTGTTTTGTTTTTAGTTTCAAGTTTTATTTAAATTCTGGTCAGTTAGCATACAGTATAATATTAGTTGGAGGTGTAGAATTTACTGACTCATCACTTACATGCAACACCCAGTGCTCATCACAAGTGTCTTCCTTAATGCCCATCACCCATTTAACCCATCCCCTTACCCACCTTCCCCTCCAGCAACTCTCAGTTTGTTTTCTATCATTAAGAGTCTCTTAGGTCTGCCTCCCTCTCTCTTTTCTCCCTCCTTCCCCTATGTTCATCAGTTTTATTTCTTAAATTCCACATAGGAGTGAAATCATATGGGATTTCCCTGTCTTTATCTGACTTAGTTAGCTTAGCATAATTCAATCTAGCCCCAGATTTCATTCCTTGATATGGCTGAATAATATTCCATTGCATATAGATAGATAGATAGATAGATAGATAATAGATAGATGGATGATAGAGATCATCACTCTTCTTTATTCATCAATCGATGGACATTTGGGCTCTTACCATAATTTGGCTATTGTTGATAATGCTGCTATAAACATATAAACATTGAGGTGCATTTATCCCTTCAAATCAGTATTTTTGTATTCTTTTGGTAAGTACCTCATACTGCAATTGATGGATTGTAGGGTAGTTCTATTTTTAACTTCTTGAGAAACCTCCATACTGTTTTCCAGAGTGGCTGCACCAGTTTTCATTCCCATCAACAGTGTAAGAGGGTTCCCCTTTTTCTCCACATCTTTGTCAACATCTGTTGTTTCCCATGTGGCTATTTTTAGTCATTCTGACAGGTGTGAGATGATATCTCATTGTAGTTTTAACTTGTATTTCCTGCTGTATTTGGATTAATGTCTTCAGCCAGGGGGACAGGTCAGGCCACCTGGCTTTCTAAGGTAGATTCTAAAAGTTAATGGAAATTTTTTAGCTCACTGAATCTGAGAACCCTGCCGGACATGGCTGAAAGCAATACTTCTGGGTAGCCTCACACTACTACTCTGAGTTTTGCTGCTAATAGCCTTGATAAGGGCCGTATAAGAAAAACCAGACATATTGGTCCTCACCCCTGTTGGTGACAGCAATCAGAATGGCTAATGGAGTGGCATATAAATGGAAAATCTGATATAAGCCATACCATGAGAAGCAAAGATCAAAACTTCAGAAACAATCTCTTCATGTTTCTTACTTAAAGTTTTCAGTGTTTATTTTTTTTTTGAGAGAGAGACAGAGCACTAGTGGGGGAGGGGCAGAAAGAGAGGGAAACACAGATTCTGAAGCAGGGTCCAGGTTCTGAGCAGTCAGCATAGAACCTGACATCTGGCTCAAACCCAACAAACCACAAGATCATGATCTGAGCCGAAGTCAGATGCTTAACTGGCTGAGCCATCCAGGCGCCCCATTCACTTCATGTTTCTTTATGGCCAGGGCATTCTGTGTAAAAAATCCTAACAACTTGGATTAAAGGATGTTTGAATAGTAAGGGTGCCTTGCAAATTCGAGACCTGTTGAGATTTACAAGGTTATCTTTCACAGAGCCATTTATTTGTTTGCTTTTAAAAGTATTGTAAACATTTAGGGACCTTCCTTATTCTCCCAGGGAAGACACCCTTATAAGATAAAGACCTCCTCCCTTTCTCAGGAGGGGAAGAGCTGCCTTGCAGTAACTCTCACGTCAGCTCTGAAATCCATAATTTCAGACTTCTTCTCTGGCATGGAGCTCCTCTGCACAAGTTGGGTCCATCTACTCTCATAATGTCACCCCAAGGGGGAAAACAAAGTATAAGGAACAGGCACAGTTATTGCCATAAACAATAATAAATCTGATTTATGTTCCAAAAACTTCATGATTGCTTTCAAGATAAATAAATATAGATGCTAAAACTCTTTATTCAATTATTCTTCCTGCCCACTAAATAATTTATTGATGAGAGGGTCTTGGTAATAAAAAATAAAAAAATAAAAAAATCCTGAAATTTCTGAGGTCTTAGAGCATACCCTAGATTTGATTTTTTTGCCCTGAGGCCGTTATTACTTTGATAAATTGTTGCTAGCTAGAAATGTTGGAAATGAGAAATAGTTTTATTTTCCAATCCAGTTATTGAAAATATTCTTGACAGTGAGAATTAATTCTTTATCTCGTATTTGTTTTGCAATATCTTATCACTCACCACTAAGAAAAGCCAATTACCACTTCAACATTCTGCCTAAAATTCTTCTTAGTCAGATCCACAGATTCATTGTGTAGATTTTCAGTCTCCTAAGTTACCAAAGGCAACATTTCTATAATTGTTCCATCAGTACATAACATAAGTCACTCCTTCTCCAGTCTGCAATAATTTACTCATTGTACTTGTAATCTTTTCCCACAATTCGGTCCTAAAGTAAATGCTATAATTTTTTGTAATAGAGGTTGGATATTTTCTTCACATTCTTATGAGAGGCTTTAATTTCTTCTCTTTTTTTGGGTTAGTTGTTCTTACCCTTTACTTATTTTTCTATTAAGGTGTTCATCATTGTTTTCCTTATTGAGTTACGGTAGCTCCATTTCTCCTCATATGTGTTTGCCTTATAAATGTTGTTTAGAAAATAGTTTTATTTAAAAAAAAAGGGGGGGGGCGCCTGGGTGGCTCAGTCGGTTGGACGTCCGACTTCGGCTCAGGTCACGATCTCGCGGTCCGTGAGTTCGAGCCCCGTGTCGGGCTCTGGGCTGATGGCTCAGAGCCTGGAGCCTGCTTCCGATTCTGTGTCTCCCTCTCTCTCTGCCCCTCCCCCATTCATGCTCTGTCTCTCTCTGTCTCAAAAATAAATAAAGGTTAAAAATTAAAAAAAAAAAAAAAGGTATTATCCACAGGTTCAGTAGCAATGACAACCAATAATATTGGTCATTTCTTTAATTAGAAAGTTGATATTTAAACATTATTAACATCCAGAGTTCTTAGTATTTAACATATAAACAGATGCAATAAAAAGTTACGTATTTAAAATTAAAAATTAAGAGTACATCCAGTTGTACTCATTACAGAATTTAAAAAGTGAGCTTGTCATATTAGGAAGAATGTTCCTTTTGTGTGTGTGTAAAAACAGAGTTACAAATTTTCTGGTATTGGAGTTTAAAGAAATGACTATCTTGCTTACTTTTTGAGTTAGTAGTTTCAGTTAACCAATATTTACATTTAATCATTCAGAGTTTTTCATGCTTATTTGTAGCATATCAGCAACTATTTATTAAATTCCTTGAGAACCCCAAGGAATATTTAATGGCAGTACTACTGAGATAATTAATATAGAAAACCCTGCACATATTTAATGTATGCAATTTGGTGAGTTTGGACATATGCATATATCCCTGATATCAATACTACAACCAAGATAATTAATATGTCCATGAATACTAAAAGTTTCCCTGTGATTCTTTGTTTTTTGTCTTGTATGTGTGTATGTGTGAATATATGTATGTGTGATAAGAACAGGTAACTGGAGAGCTACTCTCAGCAAATGTTGAAGTGTACAATAGAGTATTGTTAATTACAAGCATTATGTTGTAGAGCAGATCTCTAGGAGATATTCATCCAGCAATATGGAAACTTTATATCCATTGAAGAACTCCGCTTCTGCACTCCCATACCCAGGCAACTACCATTCTATTCTTTGTTTCTATGGAACTCTGAGAAATATAGATGTACACTATAAGGTACCAGTCCTAAGATATAAACTATCTAGCTTAAAATCAAACTAATATACATGTAGCAATACACAAATAGATGAAAGTGAAATGTTATTATGACAGATCATGTGAACACAGTTAACTAAAGACATGCAGTCATTCTAAAACAATGATTAAATCGTTTGAAAACATGATTTAAAAAGGTTTCAAATGTCGCAATGAATTGCAAAGCTAACAAGTTTGAAAATATGTTCTCTATGCAATAAAGAACATATCCACTGTCCCAAAGCAGTCTATTGCCTATTGGCAGGCAAAACATAATCTCATCTCTAAAATGCTGAAAAAGAAAATATATTAGTTTACTGATATTTTTCTGAAAGTTTATACACAACAATTAACTTAGTATTATTTTTTTTAACGTTTATTTATTTTTGAGACAGAGAGAGACAGAGCATGAACGGGGGAGGGTCAGAGAGAGAGGGAGACACAGAATCCGAAATAGGCTCCAGGCTCTGAGCTGTCAGCACAGAGCCCGACGTGGGGCTCAAACTCACATACCGTGAGATCGTGACCTGAGCCAAAGTCGGATGCTTAACCAACTGAGCCACCCAGGCGCCCCTTAACTTAGTATTATTAAGCTTTTAGAATATATGCCATTATTATTTACAATGTTTTACTTTGTTTTTAAATGAAGAAAACCACAGAGACAATATTAACATATAGACAAAAGTATGAGATACAATATGGGTTGCTACTCTTATTCACATATTACAATCATTAAGACAAAGATCATTAGGGCACCTGGGTGGCTCAGTCAGTTGAGCATCTGACTCTTGGTTTCAGCTCAGGTCATGATCTCACAGTTTGTGAGTTCAAACCCCAGATCAAGCTCTGTAATGACAGTGTGGGAGCCTGCTTGGGATTCTCTCTTTCCTTCTCTCTCTATGCCTCCCTTGCTCACTCTGTTTCTCTCAAAAAAATAAATAAATAAGCTTAAAAAATTAAAAATAATTTAAAAAGACAAAGATCATGTATCATAGAAATAGAATGAAAAAAATCTTTCAATATTCACATCTAATTATTTACTCTTCTTTTCTTATATTCCATATGTGAAATTCCTTAAACACAAATAGTAAACTTCTAATTCAATGGATGTGGGGGGGGGGAGGAAAAATTGAAAACTACTTATAATCAAAAATCTTAGAAAAATAGGGAAAAGGAAATTTCCTTATATTAGTTATCTATTGCTGCCTTACAAATTCCCCCCAAACTTCCAACATAAAACAACAAAGATTCATTATCTTATATAGTTTCTGAGGGTCAAGAACCAGAAAGAAGCTCTGCTGGTGATTTTGGCTTAGGGTCTCTCATGAGGCTGGAGTCAAGCTCTTTGCCAATGCCAAAGTCATCTCAAGGCTTAACTGCGGCTGAAGTGTCCTCCTCTGAGATCACTCACAAGGATTTTGGCAGGTCTTATTTCCTTGCTGGGTGTTGGCTGAAGGCCTCAGGTTCTCAACATATGGATCTCTCACAACATAGAAGCTGTCCTCCTCTGGAATAAGAAATCCAATACACAAAAAAAGTGACCTTTTATGACATACTCTCCAAGTCACTTCTGCCTTATTCTATCATTTAGAAATGAATCAATAAGCCCATCCCATATTCAAATAAAGAGAATTATTGAAAAGCACAAGTAAATGTGGATTTGGGGGTGTCAGTTTGGAGCAAGTAAATGCATTTTTAATTGTATAAATAATATCTACAAAATATTAGAACAAAATAATATTAAATAATGAATTAAGTGTAGTGTTCTTTCTATGATGTTTAACATATGTGTTGTCTGTGTGACAACTTGACTAGGATAAAAGGTGCCCAGATAGCAGGTAAAACAGTATTCTGAGTGTGTCTGTGCGGGTACCTCCAGAAAAGATTAGCATTTGGATAGTAGGCTGAGAAAAAAAAATCATCTTTATTAATATTAATGGACATAATCCAATCCATTTTGGGGCCTGAATAGAACAAAAATGTGGAGGAAGGGTGAACTTGCTTTCTCTGCTTGAGCTCAGACATTCATCTTCTCCTGCCCTTGGACATCAGAGCTCTTGACCTTAGATTGGTATTTACATCATTGGTCTTCTAATTAGTCGACCTTTGTACTCAAACTAATTACATCACGGGCTTTCTCAGTTCTCCAATTCATACATGGTATATCCCAGGACTTCTCAGATTCTATAACCATGTAAGCCAATTCGGTAATAAATCTCCTCATATATATCCCATCAGTTCTGGTTCTCTGGAAAACACTGACTAATACAGCCCCTGATATTACAAATGGAATAATAATGCCTTCAATCATCACTTCTACCCAATATTGTACTAGAAGTTCTAAACAGTGAAATGAAGAAAAGTAAAATAAACAAACTAAAAGGCATTAAGAATCAGAAAGAACAAAATAAAGCTGTCATTATATGTAAATAAGACAAAAACATCATTGAAAATAACATAAAATAAGTACAAATCTAGAAATTAGACTTTTAAAGATGTGTATGATCTCTACTCTAAAATAATGTATTATAGAAATACTTTGAAGACATAAATGGAATAATATGCTATGTTCATGAATTACAAAACTAAATATTGTAAAAGTATCAATTATTTCCAAATCGATTTATCTAGTCAATGCAATTCTAGACAAAATATCAGAAGAATTCTTTGCAAAAGTTGACAAGATGAGAAGTGCCTGGGTGGCTCAGTCAGTTAAGTGGCTGACTTCTGATTTGGGCTCTGGTCATGATCTCACAGTTTGTGGAATCGAGCTCTGCAATAGGCTACACGTTAACAGAGTGGAGCCTGCTTAGGAATCTCTCTTTTTCCCTTTCTCTCTGCCCTTCCCCTCTCTCTCTCTCTCTCTATCTATCTTAAAATAAATAAACATTTAGAAAATTGATAAGATGAATGTATGATTTAATACATAAGAATAGAAATACAGGTAACTTCAAAGAAAAAACACATGACTGAAAGACCAATCTAATTCTATCAAGACTTATTTAGTGATATAAATTAAGTAGTGTGGTATTTGCACAAAGATAAAAAAATAGATGAAGGTCCCAAAGAGAGAGCCCAGATTCAGTCCTGTCACTTGATTGATTGTAAAAGTGATACTGAAGTACAGTACAGTTGTTCTAGGTAAATTGGATATTCATTTAAAAACAAACTAAAAAACCAGAATCTTGACCCCTATCTCACATCAAAAGACATGTACAAGCTGTTCACAGCAGAATTATTTTTCATTATGAACAAAAATAAAATACATGTTCACAAATCCTAGAACAAATAAGTACATTTCAATATGTGAATAAAGCAGAATGTTATACACAGACACAGCACAAAATTTTAACAAAATAGCATGATGACATTCACAAATATGTTACATGAAAGTAACCAGAAACAAAAGCATATAGCATTTAATGCCATTTGCATAAAGTTCAAAATAAAATTAATCTACAGTGTTAGAAATAAGATTGTGGAGAATGGAAAGGAGCTCAAAGAGGATTTCTGGAGTTCAAATATTTTTTATTTGTTTAGTAAAAAGAAATCCTAGATGTTTTTACAAAGCATACTCATTCTACAGTTTTTATTTGTATATGTTTACATATGAATATTATTCTGCAATAAAATTGACAAAATAGACTTCTTTTTTTAAAGGCTAGAAAAAAAATTATTAATTCAAAAAGAATAATGTATTTTAAAGTTCCTATCTTTTGAGGCAGTCTAAACTTTTACTTAAATTTTATATAAAGTTATTGCTGCTAATTATGATTTTAAAAAATCTAAAATATTAATTGGCTTTCATCACTTATGTCATCAGGCAAAATCCATAAATATGAGTTAGTGAATTACATGTGTCATTATGCAGCTTTGAATGAGCAAAGAAGCAATCCTGAAATAATAAAAAAGGGATGACACCCTGTTGAATTCTTAGTGTTCTTCCATACCTTTTTTTTAATATCCTAAAAATCTGCATGCATTTTATAAATTGATTACCATAATATGTGAAATATTTAGTTTTGGGATTAGTCTTATTAGAAATTGAGTATAGATAGCAGGAGAGCGTGTTTAAGTAAAGCCAATACTAAAAAACTAAATATACAGAAACAAATTATCAAATATCCTTGCACATAATAGAAGAAAGTATAGTATTTGGAAATAATGGTAATTATGGAAAAAAGCATAGTATTTAGAAATTTTTAGGTTTAGCAAAAATACTGGGAGAGTATTTGGTGGAGCATAGTAAAAAAGACACACAAGAATCCAGACAAATAGGTCTGGTTTGTATCTGGTGAATATTTCTACTTCTTAAGAGGAATCCTGAAAGTTGCACACAAGAAAGCATTTGTAAATGAGTGTAGGGTAGAGAATATGAGGAAAACTAATAAAGTAAAAGCTTAGATTGCAAGTAACGTGTTCTGCAAGTGTCCCACAAGACAAGCAAACATTTTTAATAAATATTAACTTGGTAAACAAGTGATGTTGTGCAATATATGTAGTACGTGATGCTGAATGTCACATGCTCACAACTGAGCCCATGGTTCTTTTCTCTCTCTCTCTCTCTTTCCCTCTCTCTCCCTCTGTCTTTTGCTGTGGGATTGTGAGTGATCTTCTCCCATGCTCCAATGCTCGGTCTCAGGCCACGGTGTTTGGCAGAAATCAGTGATTTTTCAGAACATTGGAAGGCGCCCACGACTGGCACTGGTGCATTTGTTGTCACTTCAAAGCACCTATGGACAGTCCTTTGCTTTTCCATACAAAAGTAAGCTTAGGAATGCTTTCCTTCATTCTAGGTCAGGCTGCCCTTTCCTCTGCTGCCTTATTTCCAGTTACATTAAATACAGTATATGACAAGAGTTTATTAATACTGTACTATAGTCAATATCTGTGCAAGCATATACAATGGCTCCCATGCAGAAAAAGATTCCACTGAGCCAATAGGTAGCAGTGATTCCATTAGTGATAGTGAAAATCATCCTACACAATAACCCTCCTCTGTCTTGTTTCCCTCACACCAGCCACGAAGGTTTTCAAAGGTAAGTACAGATTAATTTGTTTATTTTTCTGAGTTTCCATTATTTCTTCTGGGGAAATTCACTTTATTACACAAGTGCTTGTATTATAAGCATGTTTCTGGAATGAATTATGTTTGCAAACCAAGGTTTTACTGTAGTAACAGAAGCAATAGCAAAGTTTATCCAAAACTAAATCCAGTGAGCAGATCAAAGTCCACTTATTTACAAAAAAAAAATCATTAGATTGTTGAAATGTCTTGAAAAATGACTTATCCAAAATATGGTAGTCATGTGGCTTTAATAGTGGAAATTAGACGGATGTGGGTACAGTTTGGGATGGTGCACAGAGATTCAGCTGGGTCACGATATTGACATGAGATAGCCTGTCGACAGGATGCATTAGTCTAGGGACAACACAGTATTCTTTTTGTCCAAATGGGATGTGGCCTTTGCCAAAATTGCTGTTTCTCTTGTAATCTATTGTATCTCGGAATTGTCTGAATAAAGCTTATGAACATTATCAACCATGCTTTTATGAAGTTATAATTTATCATCCAATATAAATAAGTTGATGATATTCAACAATTTGCTATATTAATTAAAAACCTGAATATCACATAAGGGAAGCTATGTATCAGGGGCTTTTTATATTCAGAGATATAGCATTAAGAACTAGTTTATTCAAACAAAAAGTAGAATCAGACATATAAATTCAGAGAACCAACTGATGATTGCCAGAGAAGAGGAAGATAGGGGGACGGACACAACGGGTGGAGCAAAGTTGGACATACAAGATTCCAATTATGGAATGAATGGAATTAATGGCACAGCAAATAAAATATAGTCAATAATATTGTAAAAGTGTTGTATGGTAACAGATGCAGCTACACTTGTGGTAAGCACAGTGATGTATAAACTTGTGGAATGGAATCACCATGTTGTACACGTGACACTTATATAAAATTGTGTGTCAAACTATACTCAAATTAAAAAATATATATATGTAAATCAAGTAGCTAACTAATATTCTGTATACAGAATATCCTTATCTGCAGAGAACACGTGCAAGAATCCCCAGTAGATCCCTAAAACCACAGTTAGTACTAAACCCTATATATGCTATATTTTTCCTATATTGTACATACCTACAATAAAGATTAATTTATAAATGAGGCACACTAACAGATCAGCAATAACTAACACTAAAATAGAACAATTATAAAAATATGCTTTAATGAAAGTTATGTGGAGGTAAAAAAAAGGACTAGTTTATATGTTGAATTAATAATTTTCATCTTTACCTTGGGAATCATGTATTTGCCAAAATTTTATGGTGGATATGTGAAAATAATTTCAATTAAAAATGTAGTTTTTGTTCAATTACATTGGCCAAAGGAGCAGAGTAATAATGTTAACAATTGTTATAAATCTGACTATTTTCTTCAATGAGCTTGACTTCAAATGTACTAGCAAAGTAAGATGCATTCCTTATCCTATAGCCCAAGGCAAAATTCAGCTCACCTGACTGATCTTAAGATTAAATCAGTATATCTACTTACAAGCAACACTGCCAGAACATTGATCTGATAATAAATAATGCAGCTTGTACTTGAAGGCCATGGAAGTTTCCTTTCGCAACATCTCACAAGTACAATTTTCACAGTCCCCTAGGGAACATAATGGGCAAATTGCTCAAGTGAAGAAATAGTCAGTTAAAATGGAGGTAAAATTGAACAGGTATTTCATACATTTTATCAATGTCTTCTTTAATTCAAGACCTAAAAATACTTTTGTGTGGTCTGTGTAATCAGTAAGTTTTCTAAATTATCAGTATCATAAAAGTGAAAGCTACTCCCAAAAGTATGAACACATTATGTATTTGGAAGTTGAAAACAAAGGAAATAATAAAAGAGCTCACTTACTGAGCACCTAGAGTGTACAAGTCAAGGGGAAAGGCTTCATATACAATAATTCTTTTAATTCTCATGTAGTAGGCAGAATTCCAAGATAACCTCAGTGACTGGAGTGAGACTTTTGCATGTGGTTATATTACATTACATAGTAAATTAATTTTGTAGATGCGGTTAAGGTTCCTAGTCACTTGACTTTGAAGTGATCTAAAGGGAGATTATTCTGAGTGAGCATAACCTATTCAAGTGAATCCTTAAAAAGGCAAGCAGCAATACACACTCTATTGTTGGGCTAGGTGAAAACAAGCAGCCATGTTATAAACTACCTAAGGAGAGGAACATGCAGGTAGGAGTTGAGGGTAACTACTAGGAACTGAGTGAACCCCAGCTGACAGGCAATAATAAAAGAGACACCTCAGTCCTACAACCACAAGGAACTCAATTCTGCCAGTAAACTGATTGAAAAGAGGAACCAGAGATCCCAATGATAATCTCAAACCCAGTCCAATACCTTAATTTCAGCTGAGTGAAAAACAAGCAGAGAAACCATTATATGACATTATACCACGATCAAATTTCTGACCCACAGAAACTGTGAGATAACAAACTTGTGTCACTTTAAGATAGTAAATTTGGGGTAATTTGTTGCACAGCATTAAAAATGAATGCATCCCTCAATAGCCTTGCAATGCAAGTGTTATCTTCACTTAGGGCAATAAGAAAACTGAGGTTCAAAGATGTTAAGTGAAAGAGCTGTGGTTAGTCCAAAGCTCTAATTTATTTTTTGCATTTTTTTATGTTACTTATTTATACATTTATTTGAGAGAGAGAGAATACAAGTAAGGGAGGGGCAGAAAGAGGAGAGAGAGAGAGAGAGAGAGAGAGAGAGAGAGAATCCTAAGCAGTATCCTCACAGTCAGCACAGAGCCCAATGTGGGGCTCAAATTCTGGAACCCTGAGATCACAATCTGAGCCAAAAGCAAGAGTTGAATGCTTAACTGACTGAGCCACCCAGGTGTCCCAAAGCTCTACTTTAAATACATATACACATATATATATATCTGTATTACCTCCACAATCACATTATTGACAAATTAGATCAAAAAATAATGTTTTACTCAAATGTGAGTCACCACATTACCATAATTCTGTAATGTATGAGAAGAACAACAAGATATCCCTGTCTTTCAAGAGATGAGTTTAACATTAGAAAGATTTGAGAAACATGGTAGCCATTGATCTTTTCTTGACCTTCTAACCCTTTTTTGTTTGTTTGTTTTCTTTAGTGTTGAATAACTTTCCATTGTCTGGATGTACCATAATTTATTTATTCATTCACCTAGTGAAGAACGTTGCTTCCAAGTTTTGGCAGTTATGAGAACATCTATTATAAACATCCACGTGCAGGTTTTTCTGTTGACATAAATATCAATTCCTTTCGGTAAATAAATACCAAGTGGCACATTTGCTGGATCGTAGTAACAGGATGTTTAATTTTATAAGAAACCACTAAACTGTCTTCCAAAATAGCAATACCATTTTTGCATTCTCACCAGAAATATGTAAGAGTTTTTATTACTCTGCATATTCATCACTTTTGCTATCGTCAATGTTCCAGATTTTGGCCATTGTAATAGATGTGTAATGGTATCTTACTGTTGTTTTAATTTATATTTCCCTGATAACATATGATATCATGTTATCCACTCTACTTTTTGTATGCTTGTCATCTATCTTCTTTGGTTAAGTATGTGTTGAGGTCTTTGACCCATTTTTTGATTGGGTTGTTTGTTTTCTTGTTGTTGAGTTTTAGGCATTCTTTGTATATTTCGGATAACAATCATTCATCAGATGTGTCTTTTAAAGATATCTTTTCCCAATCTGTGGCTTGTCTTCTCATTCTCTTGACACTGTCTTTTGCAGAACAGAAATTTTCATTTAATGAAGTCTAGCTTATCAATTAATTTTTTTTCTTGAATCATATTTTTGACACTGTAGGCCTCACCATACCCAAAGTCATTTATGTTTTTTCTGTTATATTCTAGGAGCTTTATAGCTTTGTATTTTACATGTAAGCCAATTATCAATTTTGAGTTAATTTTTCTGAAGGGTATAAAGTCTACATTTAGTTTTTCTGTTTGTTTGTTTTGTTTTGTTTTATTTTTGGCATATGAATGCCTACTTGTTCCAGTGCTATTTGTTGAAGAAATTATCTTTGCTCCATTTTATCACCTTTGGTCCTTTGTCGAAGACCATTTGACTATTTTTATGGAAGTCTATTTCTGAGCTCTCTATTCTGTTTTATTGATCTATTTGTTCTTTCAACAATACCACACTGTCTTGATTACTGTGGCTTTATAGTAAGTCTTGAAGTCAGTTAGCATCAGTCCTCCAAATTTGTTCTTCTTTAATATTGCATTGGCTATTCTGGCTCTTTTACCTCTCCATATAACTTAGAATCAGTTTGTCAATATCCATAAAATAACATGCTAGGAGTTTGATTGAGATTGAATTGAATCTATAGATCAAGTTGGAAGAACTGACATCTTGACAATATTGAAAAAGAGTTACATTTTTACATAGAGCATAAGAGAAAAATTTCAATTATAAGGTGATATTTGAACAAAGACATGAAAAACTTAAAGACAAAGGGATAGAAAATAGAATTTCTGGTAAAGTGCAAATGTAAAGGAGGTGAAAAAAATTCTTGTCATACTCATGGAACTTCAAAGAATTCAGTGTGGTTGCAATCCAGGGAACAATGGTGAGGAAAATAGAAACTGAGGTCATGGAAATAATGAGGGTCGATACATAATAGAATTTGAAGGGCATTTTAAGGATGTTGGCTTTTACCTTGAGTAGAATGAGATGTCACTAGAGAGATCTGAGCACAGATGTGACATCATGGGCTGAAAATTTTAAAGGTTCATTCTAGGAGTAGATTGTTGGAAACAGAAGGAATAATTTAGGGAAAGAAAGCAAATAAGGAAACTATTGCTGTATTCCAAGAAAGAAGTAATGGTGGCTCGGGTCAAGATGATAAAGGGAGAAGTAGTAAATAATAAAGTTTCAGATTCGGGGGATACCTTAAAGGCGGCATCAATATTAGACAGATTGAACGTGAGACAAGAGAAAGACAAATCTTGGATGGCTCCCAATTGCTTATTCTAAGTAGGTAAAGAGATGAAGTATCCCTTATCTGTGGTAGGTAAAAACGTGGAGGAGCATATTTGACTGTAGGAAATATAAAAATCTCTGGGGGAGATTTGTTAAGTTAGAGATATGTAAGTGGACATCAAAATAGAGATGTCAAGTAGGCACGTGTATACACATCTGAAGTTCAAGAAAAAAGTAGAACTAATTTTTGAGTCATCAGTGTAAAGATGATATGTAAAGCCAAAGACTGGATAGAAACAACAAAAGTCTAAATGAAGAGGGAGACGAGAGTATCTGAGGTCTGAGTCCTATGATGCCCCAAAGTGATGAAGCAAAATCAGCAAAGAAAATTGAGAAGGCGCAGCCATTGTGGTAAAGAAATTGATAGTAGTTTCCTAAAAGCCATGTGAAGGTTCAACTTGGTTTACCATTATGCATTGATAGCTGTTGGGCTAGTGAAGCAGGATCGCTGAGAGTGAGGCGTGAAGATTCAGAATAAGGTGAGAATGGATGGCAAGTAAAATTAAGGAGCTGTTTTTTTTTTTTGTTTTTTTTTTTAACGTTTATTTATTTTTGAGACAGAGAGAGACAGAGCACGAACGGGGGAAGGTCAGAGAGAGAGGGAGACACAGAATCTGAAACAGGCTCCAGGCTCTGAGCTGTCAGCACAGAGCCCGACGTGGGGCTCGAACTCACATACCGTGAGATCGTGACCTGAGCCGAAGTCGGACTCAGAGAGAGCTCTGCCAAGCTCTCTCATCCTTGTCCTTTATATTTAAAACATAATCTTATTCTCCATTATGTGTAATTCTGAATTCTGAAGACTCTATTTCCAAATATTGTGGTTTAAACTCTGTCTCAATTTAGTAATTCAATTATGCCATCCGACCTGCATGTGCTATGGCCTTAAGGCCTAGCATTATTTTGAATCAACTTATCAATCTGCTTGTAATGAAAAGATATGGAAATTTTCATTGATGTTTTTAATGAACTATCTGACGATGAACTGAAGGTTATGTCCAAGTCTATAAATAATGAGCTCTTTTCATCTGACATTCTTCACTGACCACTGATCCTTCAAAAATAAAGTACGAGGATAAGAAAAATAATGTACATGCAGTTGCACAAAACACCTGGTTTAAACTATACCATATTTACATATACACTGTAGTCAAATACATATTTATATGTGATTTCTAAAGAAAATATATGAACTCTTAAATATAAAAAAAAACTTTTGATGTTATGAAAGGTAAATATCTGAAACAATACCTTTATATTTTACCGTGAGGCATAATAATTGACTTTCAAATGTGGCCATTACCTTCTATCATGGAAAAAACAGAAAATGCATTTTAGCACAGAATTGACCTGGGAATTAGAAATTCAGAACAAGCTTTAAGTATGCAATAGGTTTATGTTATAGTCCTGAATAATGAACTTAAACTATTATTTTAAAACGAATTGAGCAAAAGAAGAGATCATGACTTTGTGCCAATGCCTAAAGGCATGACTTGGTGTATATATATACATTAGTAAAATACTTGATATTTTAAATCTATGGTTCATAAATATAGTATTGTAAAATAAAAACTGAAATGCTATATATTTCACAACTGTAAGCAATTAGAAATAACCAATATATTAAATAGATCCTTTAAAACATGTACAAAGGTAGGGGCGCCTGGGTGGCTCAGATGGTTGAGTGACCAACTTTGGCTCAGGTCATGATCTCACAGTCCATGAGTTCGGAACAGCCCCGCATGGGACTCTCTGTTGTCAGCTCAGAGCAAGCTTTGGATTCTCTGTCCCCCTCTCTCTCTGCACCTTCCCCGCTTGCACTATCTCTCAAAAATAAATAAACATTTTAAAAAATGTACAAAGATATCATGGCAGTACACTATGTGTTTGGAAGAATGCTGTACCTCTTTTCAAGCACATTAATCACTCTTGATTTATATTCTCTTGGTATTATCTGAATGACTTCTCCTTATTGGATGCAATCTTGTTTGTAGCTTTCCGTCACAACAATAAAGCCTCTAACTCACTGGCCTGAGCAAAACATTCTCAGTAAAAGAGCACTGGTCTATTCTTCCTTTGCAGAGACCTCCAGGTTCTCTCAAGCATACTTATGACAATATCCTTGCCCATGAAACTCTTTGGAAAACCTTTTGGTTATGGGAAATTTTAAGCATAAACAAAGCAAACCAAATCATATAATAAGACTCATGTAACCATCTCCTAGCTTCAATAACTCAATACTCTTGAGTTCATCAACACCTATCCCAATTCCAAGCTTCTTCTTCTATTTTTTTAACATTTATTCTTTTTTGAAAGTGAGGGAGAGAGACAGAATGTGAGAGGGGAAGGAAAAGAGAGAGAGAGAGAGAGAGGGAGAAACAGAATCTGAAAGTCTCCAGGTTCCGAGCTGATCAGCACAGAACCTGATGCAAGACTTGAACCCACAAACCAGGAGATCATGACCTGAGCTGAAGTCAGACGGTCAACCCACTGAGCCATACAGGTGCCCCCACAAGCTTCTTTATTTGTTACTATTTTATAGTTTTTTTTTTGAGATAAAGCCAATGAGCATTGAACTTCACAAAACTAAACTGTATAAACTTGAAAAATTAATACAATTGTTTAACCTGAAGTCCTAGATAGCTATAGAAGATTTCTATCAATCCAGAAATTTCTCTTGTGGCCCTGAATGGTTCATCCCTCCAAACACAGGTTACCATTGTCCTAATTATTTTCACTAAGGATCAGTTTTGCCAGTTCAAGAATGTAATAAAATGGAATCATATAACTCATGTCTGGCTTCTTTCACATGACATAATGTCTATGAGATTCATCCGTGTTGTTGCAGATAGCAGTATTTTGTTCCATTGTATGCATATACCACAATTTGTGTATCCATTGTTTTGTTGAACCTATGAATATCCTTGTATAAGTTTTTAAATATATTTTTTAATGTCCATTTATTTTTGAGAGAGAAAGAGAAAGCATGAGTGGGGAGGGGCAGAAAGGGAGGGAGACAGGGGAGGGGCAGAGAGAGAGGGAGACAGAGGATCTGAAGTGGGCTCCATGCTGACAGCAGCAAGCCTGATGCAGGGGCTCAAACTCACGAAACAAACCAGGAACTCATGACTTGAGCCAAAGTTGGACACTTAACCGACTGAGCCACCCCTTGTATAAGTTTTTAATATAAAAATCTTTTATAACTCTTGGGATAAAATACCTAAGAGTAGAGTTGCATGCTCAAATGGTAAGGTGATGTTTAAAGCTAAAGTTTCCAAAACTTTTTACAAAGTGGTTTTGTTATTTTATATCCCCATCAGCAATATCTGAGATTTCCTGCTGGTTCCATATTTTAGCCAAAATGTTGTATTTGTTGTAAATAGCTTTGTTTAAATATACATACCATAAAATTCACCCATTTGAAAATGTACAACTCAATAGTTTTTAGTATATTTACAGAGTTATGTGTAATAAAGAGAAAAACTCAATTTTGGATGTTTGACCTGGAAGCTTTCAAACACTACCCTTTTCCTTCCCCTCCTTTCCATTCTTGTCTAACATGTGGGCAAGGCAACAGAAAAGCTCTTACCTTCCCTCCTTTGATACTAGTTCAAAGTTCAAGCCATGGAAACATTGGCCAGTGAGCAAGAACCCACCACCTGGCCACAGTAATATCCAAAATCACGTGTCTCTGCACTTTTGTCACCTGGGCAGACTTGCAATGGCTTTGCTCTCCCTATAGAGTCCATAATGTGGCTAATAACCCTTTTTTTATCCTTCTGGTGTGTGTGTCACCATCGGTCTCCATATACAAACTAATTTTGGGTAGGAGATCGATCCCAACATCCATGGGGCAACTACAAAATATTATGTAATCACAAACCACATAGCCTAATTTTAGCACATTATTGACTCAGAAAGAAGCCTCTTAGATGTTAGCATTCATTCCTGATTATCTCCCCTAGCCCCTGCCCCTCCACCAGCTTTAGGCAAATGTTAATTTATTTCCTACCTATAGATTTGCCTATGCTGCACAATTCATTAAAATGGGATTGTAAAATAGGTGATCTTCTGTGACTTTTTCAGTTAGTATAATATTTCTAAAGTTAATCCATGCTATAGCATGTATCAGTACCTTATTGTTTTCCATTACCAAATAATACAACATTGTCTTAATATACCACATTTTGTTTAATGACTCATCAGTTGATGGGCATATGAGCTTTCCCCATTTTTTTTTTTTTACTATTAAGAATAATGTGATGAACATGCATGTGTAAGTCTATTTGTGGAGATATGTTTTCATTTTCTTGTGTACCCTTAGGAGTAGAATTGCTAGGTCATATGATAAATGTTTAATGCTTTGAGGAATTTCTAGACTATTTTTCAGAGTAGTTGCATTATTTTACATTTTAAACAGGAATGTAAGAGGATTCCAATTTTTTCATATCCTTGCCAACATTTATCATTTGTGCCTGATTATAACTTTGTTCTTGACCATTGTGTTATCTCGATTAGCTTCTAAGATTTTTGATAAACTGCCTATAGCACATTTTATCCATTAATACATGTTTTTATTTCTTTGTTGTTGTGTGTGTGTGTGGTCATTGAGGAGGTAGAAAAAATAACCATATATGTAGATTTAATAAGACTATATAAAGTTTATTACTCTCTGTTAGTAATTTACAGAACTCACCAATGAGTATAAGAAGACCCTAAAAAGCCACCCCACAACAAAAATACTACCTAAATGTGAATAAAGAATAAATTAGAAAGAAGGGATTATGAACAATTTTTTGAATCACTCTGAAAAGTTTTTAAGGTAGTAAGAAAAGCCACGTTAAATTATCATAATAAAAAAATTCAGCCCTCCTTTTAGTAAATTAAATGAGCAAAGCAAAAAGAAAACATTTTACTTTTCAGTTACTATCAAATTCATTCTGAATTACTGATGTCTAAACAGATCATGAGACAGTGAGAGAAAAAAGACAATGAGTCTTTACCAGCACTTGGCAAAAGGAAAAGAAAAATTACTTAGATCCCTAAAAATAATTTCTCTTTCTAAGAAATAAAGCAATAAAAAAATTATACACTGAGACAAAATAATGCCAGCAATATATTATTTACTGCGGCAAAATCCTAAAATAGACCATTACTGGTCATCCAGTGATTAGTAGATTCTCTCTAATGTCTAAACTTCTCTCAAGCAGTAGCTTAAAATATTTCAATAAGACCACAAATATTCATGTGTTTCTAATAAGATGAGTTTACGAATTTATACACAAAACTCCCAGAGTTTCTATTTCACTTTTTCACATATGTTTGTATGTGTGTGTGTATACATATATATATGTATATATATTTCATGACATTTATCACAGTATGAGAAATGATTAAATACTAGATTAAAATAATATAAGCCTCCATAGAGTTGTCAGTTAAAATGTTAAAGTATTTACATAGGTACAAAACATTTGAAATACAAATAAATTATTTTTTGTTTTTATATATCCTTGGGTATTAAACTATTTATTTTCTATCTTTAATATACCTAACTTTATAGGGAGTGCCTAAGAACCCAAGTAGATTTATATTTAACAATCTGCCTTAAGATCCAGTGTCTGAGTTTTAAGTTAAAAAAAATAGTCATTGTTAGATTTAACACATTTATTACTTAAGTATTTCTTTAAGAAAAATACTGGGATAAATCATCACCAGAGATATTACTGTTTATCACTAATATGTAAGAGACATGAGCATGATTAAAATATTCACAGACGTTTGAATACCACTGCATTTATTTAATTTTTAATTATTTATTTCAATTCTTCCATAATGGATGTCGTCTATTTACCTAAGAATAGTGATTATATATTTTAAATTAAATTTATATATGTGCATACATCTGTGCTTGTTTCATTAAACACATTCAATTCACAATAAAAGGAGAGCTTTTCTTTCATTTTTCTCATAATGAAGTTGTGAATCAAATCTGATGGCTACAATAGTACAATTCCCTTCAAAGAGTACCAAATGCTCTTTGATCAAATGAAAAGTGATCAAAGTCTAAGCCTGTTTTTAAAACCCATGAAAATATTAGCTTCAAGTGATCTTCTTTTTCTTTCTCCTTGAGTTGGTCTTTTGATGATCCATTTTACTAAAAGAAAGAGGATGCAAACTAACCTAACATAGAGGATAAAGCTCTGGAAACACCATGTAGGTGATATGTCATTACAGGTAGATTTATCGTGGTACTGAAAAATCAGCATTTTGAAGTGAAAGTCATCAATGATCTAAGGACATATGTTCCCTTCAGATGTCACAGTTGCTTCATTTATGTTAGTCAGGGAATTCATTTTTTTTTTTATGGTTGAATGTTACTGCTGTTTAGAAGCTTGTTCGATTTGAGAACATCTTAAATTTAAATGAACATATCAGTGCTAAAGCAGTCAGAAAAGATTGAGTTTATTCCTAGATGGAATGGCAAAATATCGTATCAAATTGCAGACCACAGCTTTCAGCAGCTCTCTATCAACTCACAAAATTACCAAAACGAATAATGATCCCAAAATGCCTTTGCTAATGTTCTATCACACTTCTGTTTCATCAGCAAACCAAATTCTGTTCATAGATATCATTCACTGAGGTACTTTTATAAAGACAGCCCACACTAGATTTAGAAAATACCCAATTCAAGTTTTTTTTCTAGCTACCAAAACTCCATCTTGTCATCCTCCCTAAAAGAGAAATATGCATCTTTAATGGTACAGTATATGTTACAGAGTGGAGAATAATCCTCACAGCTAAAAGAGAGATACGAGAACTATTTGTAACATCTTAAAAGATAGAGTGTTCCAATATAGATGCTTTCAGTGCTATATTTGAATTATGTTCTCCTAAATGATAGAAGCAATGTATATGGTTTTATTATTTGGAGAATGAGAGAATCGTAAATCTTATCTACAGTTTCTTAAAACAAATAATGAAAATATTAACCACCTATGAAGTGATGAAATTCTATGAAATAACATCTCACTTCTCTCTTTCCACTTATCACTCTCTCCTTTTCCTGTGCACAAACACATAATGTGTTATAAAAATTACACAAATTAGCAACGCTGCCTCTCAATAATTAGGCTGTTTCTCTGTGCCAGTACAGTGCCACATATGTTTGTGTATGTTGTGGAGGAAATAAAAACAAGCACTAAAATCCATACTTTTTTCTCCTATGAGAATTTAGACATTATTACTCATTTCATGAATCTTAAGAATAATCCTATTCTTTGAGTCTGTGGATTCTTTACAGTGTTCTATGGAGTCACCCGGGTGGCTCTTTGGTTAAGTGTCTGACTACGGCTCAGGTCATGATCTTGCGGGTTGCGAGTTTGAGCCCCATGTGTGGCTCTCTGCTCTAAATGTTGAGCCCGCTTCGGATTCTCTGTTCCCCTCTCTCTCTGCCCCTCCCCTGCTTGTGTTCTCTCTCTCTCTGGAAAATAAAATAACCATAAAAAAAGGATAATGTTCTATGAAGCTTCGGGATAACATGGAACAGTCTTCAGGTCACTGAGAGGGATTTATAGAATATGTAGAAACCCATGCAAGCTGAGGAGCAAGCCCAGTGTTTTCACTCTACACAAAGGAAACTTATTTTTAACTCTTTCATATATAATTGAGCCCCACATTTAATTTTTACATTTTTTTTTTAATTTTTGAACAGTCTTAAATTTACTGAAAGTTGTAAAGACAGTAGAAGGGCTTCTCAGGGGCAGCAGATTCAGATTTCTCTAGTTTTACCATGTTACTTTAGTATGGTACATCCATCACAACTAATGAACCAATTTTGACACATTCTTATGAACTAAAACCAATACTTTATTCATATTATTTAATTTTTACCTAAGGTCCTTTCTCTGTTCCAGAATCCTATACAGCATTCTACACTGGATGTAGTATTCAGATATCTTTGGGTTCCTCTTGGTTGTGACAGTTTCTCAGATTTTCCATATTTTTTGATGACCTTGACAGTTTTGAGAAATACCGATCAGATAATGTCTAGAATGTCCCTCAGTTGGGATTGTCTGATGTTTTTCTCATGATTAGCCTGGGGGAATGTCATGTAAAACACCATGTTCATAGCATCATGTCAAGAGTAGCTTCTACCAACATGACTTGCCAATATTGACATTAACCTTCATCACCTGGCTCAGGTTGTTTGTCATATTTGCTCACTCTGAAGTAACTTTTCATCCATTTTTATACTTTACTCTTTGGAAAAAAAGTCACTATGAGCAGCCCACACTTACAGATGATTTTACATTATTGAGAAGGGAGTATCTACATTAATTATTTGGAGTTCTGTGTGGGATTTTATTTATTTATTTATTTATTTATTTATTTGTTATTTTAAATCTATCTATCTATCCAATCAATTATTTATGTCAGAATGAACTCAGTATTTGCTTATATTTGGGTTATAAGGCAATACTATTTTATGTATTATTATTATTTTATTTTATTTTATTTTATTTTATTTTATTTTATTTATTTTTGCTCAAATTTTTCCAGCTTAGAGCTGTTTCATTGGCTCATATGTCACTTTGACATACTCACATCAATGTGTTTATGTGTGTGCATATGTGTACTTCCTTACTTTTCTGACACACAAGAAGCTACATGTTGAGTATTTCCTGTCCCAGTCCCAGAATCATCCAGGAGCTCCTGGTTTCCTTTATTGGGGAATGATATTATAAAACCCATATCTGGTTGCTAGATGTGCTTGTTGCTATTGGGGCTCCACATTCAATTTTAAGAGAAAGAACAAAAAATCACGGCTTCTACTATAAAAGTTAAATCATTGTTGTATATGAACTCAATCTATTCTGTGTGTGTGTGTGTGTGTGTGTGTGTGTGTGTGTTTGTGTTTTACTTAATAAAATATCCAGATATCCAGGTTTTTAATGTTTTGCCCCCATTAGAGCATGAATTCTGGGCCCCAAAATGATCCAACCTCTAGATTTTTTTCCATCCTCTATCCTTCTTAAAAATTTCAGGTTTTCTTGCTATAGGGCAACACTTTCTGCTAGAGGTAAACTAATCATATACAAACACTATTTACTCACATAAATATTATGCAAATATATCATGTAATGGGATTACTTAGAGATAACAATTTTTATGTTTTACATAAAACTAGAAAAACATAGTTTAAAAGAAATTAAAGCAAACTCACTTGGTTAGAAAGTCATCTAATAATTATGAAAACATTTATTTTTATATAAATGTCAGCAAAATGATTAAAACAATTCTAGTATGGAAGTGTAATTTTTTTAAAGAAATTTGGAAGGAGGTAATGTCCCAAATCTATTCCTTATTGCAATAACCTGTTACAGTTTCCCATATCTTTTATAATTGCTTGTTTCTTTTAAAACTAATATTCAGATAACTTCTATTTTCCTCATCACTTCCTACCTATTGACATAACTTTTACAGTTATTTGACCCTTTTCTTACAAAGCCCCTGAGCTCTCTACAAGGCAAACAATGAATTGAAAAAGATGAGATCTCTCAGTTTCAGTTCACAAGGTCTTTAAATCTTATTTAAGCTTTAATCTCCAGTGGCACCAAACCCTACTTCATCCCTTCCTTCGCGTTCCTGGTTAAAGGAATAAGCCTTAGAATCTGGCAGAACAAAGAACTCTCTAGTTATCTGATGGCTATAACATACCAATTATGCAAGCAGATTAATTTTTCTCTAGTTTCTAGGAGTCTAACAGTTTGAAGGACTGGCCATACATTTCTTTTTGTGTTCACATATGAGTAGTTAGAACATCTGGTACTAATTAGTTGCCTTTAAAAATACACATTCATTATTGTTCTCGTGTCTGTAGGTCATTTAGGCAGTTCTGCTGATCTAGACAGACTCATTTGATCTTAGATGTCCTTGTTTCATAAGACTGTGGTCAATTCTTAGATTGACCAGAAACAGGCTATTTTAAGTTGGCTTCTTTAATGTATCAAACAATTACTGGCATTCATCTGGGACAGCAGAGATAATTGAACCATGATGTTTTCTTCATCTATCAAGCTAAACCAGCCTTGTTAATATCATGGTGATAGTATTCCCAAAAAGAAAGTTGAAGTGTGCAAAGTCTCTTGAGGCTTAGACTCCGAACATGCATAATATTACTTCTGTTTCTCTCTCTTAAAGACAGCAAAGACTAAAGGAATTGAGAAATAGACCCCAACTGTTGATGGTAACAACCACAGCATCACATTGCAGATGCATGGTGTTAGATTTGGGGAATAAATAAGAGGATTTTGTAATCAATTTGCCACATTGTCTAAACAAGGATTCAAAAAATCTAGTATCAGTACATACCAATATTTAATTGTCAGAGAGAGATACAGGAACAATCAAAAGAAATTGAAACGCAGAGCCAATGAGATGGAAAAAAATAGAATAGTTGGGTCCTCGGTGATGAGTAAAGAGTAGGTTTCAAGAAGAGAAAAGTGTTTAGCCTCTCAAATGATGCTGATAGATTCAGTAAGATATGGCCTGAGAAGTGATCCTTGAATGCGGCCATGTCAAAATCAATACTTGGGCAGAGTGGTAAAAACAAAGCATAGCTAGAGTAAGTTTAAGAGCAATGAGAGCTGAAGCATCACATACCACAGATTAGGTTTCAGTCCTACGAGACTGCCTACTCCCCGTCTTCAGATGCCAATCACAAGTGAGGCTATCACCTGTGCTTCTGACCTACTAGCTATAGATCAGAGGTTCCCAAAAGACCCTCCTTGGGTTTGATTAATTTTCTGGAGTAGTTCACAGAACTCAGAGAAACATTTTACTTACTAGATTAGCAGTTTATTATAAAAGGATATGACTTAGAAAAAGCCAGATGAAAGAGATGCATAGGGCAAGATATGGGGAAAGGGTGCAGAGCTTCTGTGCCTTCTCTAAGGCTGTCACTCTCCCCAAATTTTCACCTATTCAGGAACCTGGAAGTTCTCCAAACCCCAACTTTTGGATTTTTATGGAGGCTTCTCTACACAGTCACAGTAGATTAAATTACCGGCGGTTGGCAATACATTGAACTCAATCTCGAACCCCTCTTTCTTTCTTGGTGGTGGGAGGTGGCTGTAATCATATGGTTGTAATCATATGGTTGGCTCCACATCCGGTCCTTAGCTGCAGTCCAAAACTTACCTCATTAACATAACAAAAGATACTTTTTATAGGCTCACTGCTTAGGAAATTCCAAAGGATTTAAGAGCTTTGTGCAAGAAATGGGAATAAAGACCCAATATATATTTATTATAATCCACAATATCACAGATGTAATCATTCAAACCACCACCCACTTGGAAACAACTGAATCTGTCCAGGCAAACCTAAATATAATGCCCAGATAGAACAATTGAATCACATTTTTTATTTTTAAAGGATGGAAGGCATTTTGTACGGGTACAGATGATCATACATTGAGAGTTATACAATGGCAGAACGCTAATAATTTCTGCTTGCTTCTATTTACTTGAAAATAAGAAAAAATAATATAATTAGATAGGAGTAAGGATATATAAAGAGATGTTGGAAGTTTAATGAAAGAGGAGAAGTCTATTTCAGTGAACAAGTGAACATACTAGAGAATAGTATAAGAATGCTAAGCAGCACTACTGTTCCACTGAGGCAGGTGAGTGCAATGAATTCAAGTGAGCACAATGAAGTGAGAAAAGAGCAAGGAACTTTAAGGGCAGCAAGGAAGTGACTAAGAAAAAACTCAAGGGATCTAATATGAGTAATTAGGGAAATGACCATCAGAGGTGAGTAGAAGCAATCAGATGAGTCAAGCTCAGTAAATTATATACAGCAATGGTGACCAAGAGCCATCAAAGTACTGAGAGTGTGTTGGAAAGTTAAGAGGTGGAAGTAAAGAGTGAAGGAGAATGATGTTGTTTGTCATTTTCCGTGGCAAAGTATAGAAGTGACTGAGATGCTGTGGTGGATAGGTCATGAAGAACAAGCAGTGAAACATTACATATTAGGTTATTACAATGATTATCTAAATGAATATGAAAATCACCACTGGTCATGACAGGAGTAGTGCTACAGAGAAGCAGTAAGATAGGCACTAAAATGTTAAAGAACAAGAGTGACCCATCAGTAGAAGATAGCACCTAGGGAAGACCATGTAAGCATTACTTAATGAGAAGAGAGATATGAGAGTGTTAGGAAGGTGGTAAGGATAATTATCTGGAAATGACAATGGGAAACAAGGAGGAAAGGGGTCAGTCATCTAGCCACCATGTGACAGGGGCACAGTGGAAACAGAGTCCTCACAGGAGAAACAAGTTTCAGTTTGAGTAACAGATTGAAGGAAACATTGGGGAAGATAAAGAAAGTTTTACTGATGGTGGACTATAAATTTCAGGGGCACAGTTAAAATATTTTAGTAGTTGGAAAGGTATGAGAGATGGGGCAGATTAAGAGATGTAAAAAAGTCTTTGGAGATGAGAAAAATAGAGGTGAAGGGTGATGTGGGAATTCTGGGATTCTTCTTTTTTGTTGTTGTAAACAAGGATAACAAGCATAATAGGATTAGTTCTAATAGCTCAAAGAATATATGTATAATGGAATATTACTCAGCCATAAAAAAGAATCAAATTTTGCCATTTGCAAGGATGTGATGGAGCTAGATAATATTATGCTAAATGAAATAAGTCAGTCAGAGAATGAGAAATACCATATGATTTCACTCCTATGTGGAATTTAAGAAACAAAACAAATGGCCAAAGGGGGAAAAAAGAGAGAGGAAAACCAAGAAACAGACTCTTAACTATGGAGAACAAACTGAGAGTTGCTGGAGGGAGGTGAGCACGGGGATGGGTTAAATGGGTGATGGGTATTAAAGAGGGCACTTGTGATGAGCACTGGATGTTGTATGTGAGTGATGAATCACTAAATTCTACGCTTGAAACTAGTATTACATCTATGTTAACTAACTGAAATTTAAATAAATACTAGAAAAAGAAAAAAAATAAATTAAAAAAAAACCCAGAAGAGTGAGGAGGAGGATTTTTTACTACTACAACCTACAAAGCATATAATAGGGAAATGGTACAAAATGAAATGTAAAATTAATTACCTGAGCCACTCATATGTAACCACTAAGAATATCTTGTGTATCTATTCGGGAATTTCTATGTTCATGTGAAATATATCAAGTTAGACAATTAGGTATAATTAATCGTATATATAAATGCATGTCTGCAAGTACATGTGTACAGGAAAAAAATCAATGTTTTCTGTTCTTTGTATTTTTTATCTCATTTAATAATTTTCCTTGGCAATTTTTCTTTAATAAGCATATGTTGATTTATTGTTTGTTTTGTTTCGTTTTGTTTTAATTGCTTCATTATACATCTTTGTATTAATTCACTTAACCTGTTTTTCTAGCTGTGAACATTTAGGCTGTTCATAGTTTTCTTGGACTTGTAAACAATAAATATTGGTACTTACTCCATTTTACAATGTGTATAAGAGCAGTTGTATTATGAAAACGCTGAAGCCAACTATTACATACAATTCTATTTTCATTTGAAATTTTGGTGCTTATTGCTAAGTTTTTCCCCTCAAAAGCTATGAAAATATACCTTAACAGGACATGATTTACACTATGCAATATAGATGTTATCAAATTTCTTAAACTTTGTGAGTTTTCTGTTTGAAATAGACACATGTACTGCTTTAATCCAAAGGCTTTCAATGTTAAAGATGGGAATTGGGGCAACCATAGCCCCCAACAAACACACACATTTCAAGATAAGGTATTTAGCCACCTGAAAGTGTTTGATATTCCATAAATCACTCCACCTGAAGAGTTTCATACATCTTTTCACAGGGCCAGCTTTGCATCTGAGCAGGAAATATCAGTCTTACCACTTGCTGTGAAGGAGAGAAACGATTTATTTGACATTTATTCTCAACGTGCCCAAGCCAACTAGGGAAGCAGCTGGAATTTGACTTGAGTGATTGCAGCCTTTTTTCTCTTCTCTCATGCATGTAATATGCAAACCTTTGGCACATGTCAAAGAGTGCTTTACCTCTAGTAATCCCACCAAATCCTTTGAGGGATGCTCAGCCTGGAACCCAGCCCTGGATGTCACATCATCATAAACTCAATTTCCATCTTCTCAGTTATCCTCTGGACATGTGCTGAAAACTTCAACTTCCTTTTCTTTTTTTTTAAATTTTTTTTAATGTTTATTTATTTTTGAGACAGAGAGAGATAGAGTATGAGCAGGGGAGGGGCAGAGAGAGAGGGAGACACAGAATCTGAAACAGGCTCCAGGCTCTGAGCTGTCAGCACAGAGCCCGACGCAGGGCTCGAACTCACGAACTGTGAGATCATGACCTAGCCAAAGTCGGACGCTTAACCCACTGAGCCACCCAGGCACCCCTTCAACTTCCTTTTCTTAACATGAAGTGTCTTAGTGAAATATTTCAATTTTTTTCAAGTATTTAGAATTTCTGGTTTACCTTTTTTATTGCTTTCCATTTAATTGTATTTATTTGAGTTGAGGAATTAAAATAAAGGGTGCCTGATAAAAACTTGAAAAGCTAGTTATTCATCACCTCACATAGTTATGTTTGTTGCTTTTTGTTTGTGAAGGGTGTTTAACACTTTAGATTTATTCTCTTAAATTATAAGTATACAATAGAGTATTATTAACTATAGCCTCCAAACTGCACATCAAAATTTTTTTTTGAAGTCAGTGAAAGGATAGAATCATAAAACAAAATTTAAGAGTCCATAGAATAATTTCATACATTAAAATGTTTCCATTTTAATTTAATTTATACAAATAGATGTTATTCTCCAAATAGCTGGTGTAAAGTCAAGGCATATGGACTATTTTGAGCTGAAAAAAATCAAGATTCTTCAGGCTGTAGAGAAACTTTTGCCCCTCCCTTACCTACCTAGAGCAATCTAAATTGGGTGTCTTTCTCAGAGTAAAAGAATTATTACCATAGATAAATTTTATCTGAATGACCTACCTATATGGCAGAACAAATATCTACGTGCTCAACCTATTGCTCTGCGAATTGCCGTTCTCACTTTTAAAGCCTCAGTCTTATGTCAATTTAAGTTTTTAGATCAGCTGGAAGAAATTTGAAGGGTAAACAAAAATTTTCCTCCCCAACACTGATAATGCCAGTAGTTATTTGAATGGATATCTTATTCCTTTTATTGAAATGCAAGCTCCTTTAATATAGTTTTTTTTTTTCATGATCTAAAACAGTATTGTCCACATCGCTGGTGATGTGGTGGTTTAAGTCAGTAAATACCTATTGAATAAATGTGTGAAGTTACTAATATTTATAGCTATGTAATCATAGCAAAATTGAAAAGATAGTAAAAGGGGGAGCACATATTCACATAAATTAGCCTTTGCTCATACATAGTTATGCACAAGAAATTAATTATAACCCTTCTATGTATAGGCACTGCAAAGGAAGTAGGTACAGAGCATGTCTTAGTACTATAATAAGATCAAATTTAGTACATGTACTTAGTACCATAATTAGATGAAACAAGGTAAAATTCTTTCTCTGTTTAAAATTCTGTTCCATTAAATTTCTTCTGATCAGTCCAGTTATGAAAGCAATTTTTTTCTTTTTGTTGTAATTTTAGTAATGATTTACATCTAAATGACCAAGACTGGTAACCATTTCAGAAAAGACTAGAAAAGCAAAGATGTAAATCTGAACCCTTTGGTTTATAAACCAAGACATTTAAGCTGAAAGAAAAGAATTTGGTGTGGTTCCTCACAATGAAGAAATTTATTTAAAAAATTTTTTTTGAATGTTTATTTATTTTTGAGAGAGAGAGAGAGAGAGCGAGCATGAACGGGGAAGGGCCAGAGAGAGGGAAACACAGAATCTGAAGCAGGCTCCAGGCTCTGAGCTGTCAGCACAGAGCCTGACGCGGGGCTCTAACTCACAAACCGTGAGATCATAACCTGAGCAGAAGTCGGACGCTCAACCTACTGAGCCACCCAGGCGCCCCAAGAAATTTATTTTTTAAAGAACCAAGTAATGTTCAGGTGGCTCTTGGATATGGACTTAAGGAATAGAAAGTGAATTTAAAAATTGAGGAGCTGAGAGGAGGGACACAATTAGAGTTTAAATAAGCAAAGAAATATTAACACTGAGATTAAGATTTGTTATAAGTTACAGACTAGATAAACAAAAAAGTATGAATCTAATAGTAGGAAGATATCAAGCCCTAGAGCACCATATGTTCATATAATATTTTTTTCTTCATAAATATAATCCTTTTGAAAAATGTCATGGGGCGCCTGGGTGGCGCAGTCGGTGAAGTGTCCGACTTCAGCCAGGTCACGATCTCGCGGTCCGTGAGTTCGAGCCCCGCGTCAGGCTCTGGGCTGATGGCTCAGAGCCTGGAGCCTGTTTCTGATTCTGTGTCTCCCTCTCTCTCTGCCCTTCCCCCGTTCATGCTCTGTCTCTCTCTGTCCCAAAAATAAATAAAAAAACGTTGAAAAAAAATTTTTAAAAAAAGAAAAATGTCAGCTACATTTTCATTACTTAAATAGATACAAACCATTGCTGAAAGAAATTTTAGAAAGGGAGACATAGTACATGTTTAATGTTTTTAATAACATGATCAAAGTAATCAAATATTTCAGAGGGTCCCACTTCTTCGGATCCACCACTCCAAAAACTTCCTAAATGTGGAGAGTAATGAAGACATATATAACTTAAACATAATTAGTTTATATTCTCATGATTCAGGCATTATTGCAACAAACTCTATATGTACATCATTGCGGTATTTATCTTACTGGACATACTCTGACAATTAAAATTCAATTTTACAAGACAGAAATCATGCTACATAATCTTTTGTTGTTGTGACCAAATTATCCCCATATTTAGCATTACAGAATAGTGAAAACGTTTATTATATCCCATTGTTTCTGAAGGTCAGTGTTGGCTGGGGCTAAATGTATCTGAAGGCTTGCCTGGGGCTGGAGGAGCCCCATACAAGATGACTCGAACACATGGCTGTTGGCAGAAGATCTCAGTTTCTTGCTCAGTGTTGTCTGAAAGTTCAAGTTTTGTCACATGGACCTCTCTAAAGGACAGCACAGAGTTGTTGATGTCTCTAAGGGGGATAATGAGTGTGGATCTGGGAATACTGAAGAAGCTAGAAACGGAAATCTTTTGCCTCTCCTGATGTGAAAAATAGTAGCTGGGATGACCCTGGCAGAAACAGGAAGCCAACAGGGAGAACGATGTCTCTTATCCTTACTACCGTGTTCCAGGATTGCTTTTGCATCATCTGTTAGTAGAAGCTAACAGGAAGTCAACGAACAAAGAAGAAATGTAGATTTAACCCCAGCCTCACAGTTCACTACTATGCCAAGTCAGCATCCATATGTATGGTCTACACATATGTGAATTCCCATACAACATAAACACTTCTTATATATAAAAATATTTTCACTCTTTCCCAAAGGAAGAGAATTCCCACATTTCAATCATCATGATACTAACATTTGGGTGGTATTAATCACTCCTCAAATTGTATGCCAATTCATTAATTTAATGACTAAGTTGTAAAAAATAATTATGCAAAAACAATATAGGGATAAGAAGGAAAAGGAAAAGAAATTCGTGTGCGCGCACACACACACACACACACACATTTAACAAGCAGGGGAAACAATAAGCATAAATGTTATAATCTATTACTACCCTTGTATATCTATTACTTTATTGTTTCACTTTACATTTCTTTCCATGTTCCCTTTATCCTTAGCCACAGCCTCAGTGGTTGGGGATTTTTACGTTTGGGTGACCCAAAATTACACTCCTAATGAATCAAAATCCTCAGCAGTTCTTTTTTTGTTGTTGTGGTTTCTCTTTAACTATGACTACTTGACATAAAGAAACTAAAATATAGCCCAGAGAATCACCTGTGTCCAAAACATAAAAAACAAAAGTAAAGGTCTCCCTATCACCATCATAGAGTAGAAACCCAATTTCTTTT
Organism: Panthera tigris; assembly: GCF_018350195.1. Classification (NCBI taxonomy): domain Eukaryota; kingdom Metazoa; phylum Chordata; class Mammalia; order Carnivora; family Felidae; genus Panthera; species Panthera tigris. The sequence goes on from NC_056663.1 coordinate 67,458,585, forward strand.
GTAATCACCACAAAAATATAATAATACTCCTATCTGCCTGTGAAAATAAAGGCAGTTATTAGTCAAAGTATTCAATTTCATGTAACCACAAATTACTCCCTTGGGAGCTAATACCTCCAACTTACCAAATCCCAAATTTATGAAGCTGGAAACAAAATTTTTGAGTGAATCATAAAGAATAATAGTTAAAATTACCAATCCTCCTTTGACTCCTTGTTTTCTAGACTCATGCCATAAAGAATAGTACCATATATTCTTCAGATTTCAAAGAAAATACTGCATTCATGTGATAGCATCTGAAACTTTCAGGGAATTCAATTTCCTTTTAAATAGAAAACTCCATTCTGTCAAGTGACAGGCATGAAAACATGGTGATGGACTGTGACTCACTCTCCTTTGATAATTCAAGTTAAGTTTGTGGAATTGGACCTGGAGTTTTTTCTGTTACGAAGACTGAAGAATATTTTAGTAGACTGATAATCTGTTTACTCTCAGGGACATTTTATGCAATTAACCAGTAACCACTAGCAAGAGTCCCAATAGATGAAAACACTCTGATCACTACCGTGTCCCTGCTGCATATTATGGTAATTGTGACACCTTGCCTATAAGAGTTAAGTACTACCACTAGACCCTCACTATTCTAAGATCGTATCATAGCTACTAAAATAGGTTTAATCAATTTTAATCCATTTTAATGGCAGCGTTTCCCATAGTCATTTCCAGCCTACCAGAGGCCACCACCCCAGAGATCTTCAAGTTTTCTGACATTCCCTTCACTATTGTATTCATCAATGTCTTAGTGAATAGAGTGTCTTCTAGGCCCTATTAGGGATGTAATGGAGGATGGTATGCAGGTCACACATGATAAATGCACTCCACCATTTCTTTCTCCCAAAGAAATTCTTTCTGCTTTTGAGTTGATAACATATCAATCATTGTTAATCTAAGTTTAAATCAATTAAACAAGTACTGTTGAAGGCAGTTCCACATGCTCGAGCTAACTCATTAGATCTAGAATTCATGGTAAGAACAGCTATATCAATATATTTAGAATTTGGAAGCTAAAACCAACTACTGTTGAGGGAAAGAAAGAGCTACTACTAAGGTGGCACAAAAGAGGAAGACGCAAGTACTCTACCTCCGTGTCTTCAAGTCTGGTATCCCTCTTGATTCTTTTCGGGAGGACTCAATGAGAAGTCAGCCGACTAAGGAGAGATGAAGTTTGCATTACCTCACTCCCTGCCTCACAGGAGAGGGCATAAAAATGAGGAGATGAAAATGAGAGGCAGTAGCTTAACTGATTATGCCACTCCTTGTAATAACTTTGAAAGATTACATACTACTTTACACATTATTAAGCTGACATTTGAAAAACTTATCATGGATTTAAATATATTTAGTTTTGTGTTAACATGAGTTAGAAATCTTAAACATTTTACCAGATAAAATAGGATGAAAATTCAACCATAATAGGCTAACTATGCCACAAAATAATTTATGAAAATAAATTTTAACTATCTTATTGCATGTCTCACAATGGATTTGAAATGTTATCCTACTTAAAAATTTTAACATAAAAACTACCCTACATCTGGAAAGTGCTTTAGTTAAATTTTTAAAAATAGGGTCTGTACAAAAATTATAATTTTTGTTTGGAATTCATAATATCCCAACCTGTGCCAATAAATAGGAATAAGAACACAGATATAGGGGCGCCTGGGTGGCGCAGTCGGTTGAGCGTCCGACTTCAGCCAGGTCACGATCTCGCGGTCCGTGAGTTCGAGCCCCGCGTCAGGCTCTGGGCCGATGGCTCGGAGCCTGGAGCCTGTTTCCGATTCTGTGTCTCCCTCTCTCTCTGCCCCTCCCCCGTTCATGCTCTGTCTCTCTCTGTCCCAAAAATAAATAAAAAACGTTGAAAAAAAAAATTAAAAGAACACAGATATAATAAGAGAGACAAAGCCAAAATTCTATGGAATTAAAGTGATTTCATTAATTAATTAAGGATGCTTCCTAATGCAAATACCAAACTTTGAAATGCCCATTTATTTGGTTCGTGGGATATTTTCATGTTCTGGGGTACTGTACCACAGTGGAATTGGTATGAATAAGGAGATTGACCTCTGTGTTAGATCCTATTATTGTCTTCTATAACAGGATAACACATCCCCAATGACAGTTTCCATGTGAATCATAAGTCTCCATGTAGAAAAGTATCTATGTGTCCCATTTTCAGGCTTGAGCATGAGTCTTCTCTGGCTAGTGAAGTATAAGCAAAGGTGATTTTTGACAGGACCACACGGAAACATTGAGAGCCATCATGTACTTCCAATAGCTTTTTTACTTTTCCTGTCATGTCCCAAATAAGTGCTACTCTTTTAACCTGGATCCAAGGAATAAGAAGGCACATTAAAAATGTTTAAAGTTAGTCTTCAGCCTAGAGTTCAGATGTAGCGAATCAGAAGCCAATAGGCAATGTGTGTACCAAACAATTTTTTGCTGTAAGGCACTAATATTGGGAAGATTTTTGGTTTTCGGATTTTTTTTGGTTTTGAGGGTTTTTTGTTTGTTTTGATTCAGTTTTTTGTTTGTTTTTTGCTACACCATGAGTTAGCCAAAATTGACTAACATTTCTATTTTAATATAGTAGGAGCCAAAAAATCTTTAACTAAGGGAAACTTCTAAGGTAGTTTTGGGAAAAAGCATATATAGTAATGGAGGATATGGAAATAATTTTTTTCAAAGCTAGCTGGCTGCACTTAGCCCTTGGAAAGACTCTATGGACTTCCAGGAGTATATATCTTAGTTTGAAGATTACTTAATTACACCATGAACTAAAGAATAACACAGATGCCTCATGTTCATGTACAATTCTGTAACATACCAAAGGGTGGGGGGTGGAATCTACATCTCTCTCATCACTTCACTAACAAAATTTACTTTGTAGGCAAGATTATATTTCCTTACAAAAGGCGGGGTGGGGGGGCACCTGGTGGTAGCTCAGTCTGTTAAGTGTCTGACTTCAGCTCAGGTCAAAAAATCACAGTCGGTGAGTTCACATCCCTCATCAGGCTCCCTGCTGTCAGGGCAGAGCCCACTTTGGATCCTCCACCTCTCGCTCTCTCTGCCCCTCCCCCACTCACACTCTCTCCCTCTCTCAAAAATAAACATTAAAAAAAAAACAACAACAAGAAAGCAAACACACAGTATAGATTTAGGAATAATAAATTATCAAACAATAACAGACTATCTTAAAACTTCAAGTTTTGATTAAAATAAGAATGGAAAAAACCATGGCATTCTAAAAGCTGAGAAAATTTATATGACTGGGAACTATATACTCCAAAGAAAAAGCTCTTTATCACATTTTTGTTCAGGAAAAAAACCCAAGAACTGCGACAAGAATAATGCAATTTGTACGTCATTATTTAATTCTTTGTTGTAAAGCTGCATTTTATACTATGTGAGATATTAAAAATATTCCATAAAATAAGCTCCACTTCTTGTATGTATTTATTCTTTTAAAATCTAGTATTCACAATTGAGTGTAAGCTTCTTATACATTTTCTTTCTTCCCTCCCAATGGCAATTGAAATAGGTGCTCATATGACATTTTCCTATTTTTTTTTTTGTTTTAATTTAGTGATCCCTCTCCTTTCACTTTTTCTGCATGCTTGCAATGCAGAAGTGAAAAAAATTTTGAAACACCTTTGCGTCGCTTTCTTAAAACATATTTGTGTTTCATATTGCTGTTGTTGCCATGAAACCATAACTATAGACCATTTCTTCCAGTACTATTGCCACTCTCTGAGGTTAGTTTTATGACTGAGAAAAAGTACAAATTATTTCAGACCAGCACAGCATTGCTAGAACCCTTACAAGGACCCCGGAGACAAGGTCTAATGCAAAATTATATGTGCTCCAGAATATCTCCTCCAGTCCTGAGAAGATATCTATTTTTACTACGTTATTATTGCATTTTCATCATCCCAGTTCCTACAACATGCACCATTTTCTAATCATATTATAGAGATTCCAGACTGCAAAGATCATGTCTTGCTCATTTTCACATAAAACCGACTCTAATACTTCTCTTATAGAGTGTGACAAATTGTAAAAATATGAATGGAGTCTTCCATCCCTTATCCATACCCTCTTAAAATGAGATTCTGAAGCCCTTTCCATTAAAACGTAGTCTATTTCACAGCTTGGTCTGCCTTTCCTTTATGATATTTTTCACCAATAAAATGTGGTAGAAGTGGCCTCGTGTCAATTATAACCTCAGTCTCAGAAATCCTAGCATGCTTAAGTTTGTCACTCCCTCATTGATAAGCACAGGCTAGCCTGTTGGAGGGTAAGAAAACACATGAAGTAAAGACAAGCTATTAGATTTGAAGTCATCAACACCAGCCATCCCTCAGCTATACCAGTCAATAATCACAGATGAATGAATCATCCCAGCTCAGACTCACTAAAAAGAACCACCATTTAAGCCTAATCCAAACCATTGACTTACAGAATTGGAAGCTAAATAAATAATTGCTTTTAAAAAAAAATTTTTTTAAGGTTTACTCATTTTTCAGAGACAGAGAGACAGAGCGTGAATGGGGTAAGGGCAGAGAGAGAGGGAGACACAGAATCAGAATCAGGCTCCAGGCTCTGAGCTCTCTGCACATAGCCCAACAGGGGGCTCAATCTCAAAGACAGTGAGATCACGACTTGAGCCAAGTCGGAGGCTTAACTGACTGAGCCACCCAGGCGCCCCATAATTGCTTTTTGAAGCCACTGAGTGTTGGGGTAGTTTTACATGCAGCAAAAACTAACAAATACACACAGCAAGAGAAGTGAAAATGAAGTGACATAAGAGTTTGCCTCCTCTTGTATATGCCATACTTAGTGTCCTACAGCTTTTCTTTTAAAATTCTATTTTTATTTCTTTGTTCTAGTCCTCTGGTACATACAACCTGAGTGATTCAATATGTACTACAGTTAGTAACACAATGTCATCATCCATCTATATTTGAACTCTACCTTCTTTTTTTTCAAATCTTATTTTCCACTAAATATTTAAAAAGTACCTTAAGGGGTGCCTGGGTGGCTCAGTTGGTTCAGCATCTGCTCTTGGTTTCTGCTCATGATCTCACAGTTTGTGGGTTCAAGCTCCGCGTCAAGGTCTGCACCGACAGCACTGAGCCTGTTTGGGGTTCTCTCTCCCTTTCCCTCTCTCTGTACCTCTCCTGCATGATTGCTCTCTCCCAATCTCTCTCAAAATAAATAAATAAACATTTAAAAATAATTATCTTAGATACCCAAGAATCACTGGTAACAATATTCCTGCTCCAATGTGTGTTATGGCTATATTGTATCCCAAATTACATAAAATTATATGATATTTTAGATGTAAAAATGGCTTTGAAAACTTTAAGGAAATATTAACCACCATTTATTCACTTTTTTTAATATGAAATGTATTGTCAAATTGGTTTCCATACAACACCCAGTACTCATCCCAACAGGCGCCCTCCTCAATACCCATCACCCACCCCCCATCAACCCTCAGTTTATTCTCAGTTCCCTTTTTTTTTCCTTCTCATCCCCCATGGTCTTCTGTTAAGTTTCTCAGCATTCACATAAGAGTGAAAACATATGATATCTGTCTTTCTCTATATGACTTATTTCACTTACCATAATACTATCCAGTTCCATCCACGTTGCTACAAAAGGCCAGATTTCATTCTTTCTCATTGCCACGTAGTACTCCATTGTGTATATAAACCATAATTTCTTTATCCATTCATCAGTTGATGGACATTTAGGCTCTTTCCATAATTTGGCTATTGTTGAGAGTGCTGCTATAAACATTGGGGTACAAGTGCCCCTATGCATCAGCACTCCTGTATCCCTTGGGTAAATTCCTAGCAGTGCTATTGCTGGGTCATTGGGTAGATCTATTTTTAATTTTTTGAGGATCCTCCACACTGTTTTCCAGAGCGGCTGCACCAGTTTCTGTTCTCACCAACAGTGCAGGAGGGTTCCCGTTTCTCCACATCGTCGCCAGCATCTATAGTCCCCTGATTTGTTCATTCTGGCCACTCAGACTGGCATGAGGTGATATCTGAGAGTGGTTTTGATTTGTATTTCCCTGATGAGGAGCGACGTTGAGCATCTTTTCATGTGCCTGTTGGCCATCTGGATGTCTTCTTTAGAGAAGTGTCTATTCATGTTTTCTGCCCATTTCTTCACTGGATTATTTGTTTTTCGGGTGTGGAGTTTGGTGAGTTCTTTATAGATTTTGGATACTAGCCCTTTGTCCGATATGTCATTTGCAAATATCTTTTCCCATTCCGTTGGTTGCCTTTCATTTTTGTTGATTGTTTCCTTTGCTGTGCAGAAGCTTTTTATCTTGATGAGGTCCCAATAGTTCATTTTTGCTTTTAATTCCCTTGCCTTTGGAGATGTGTCAAGTAAGAAATTGCTGCGTCTGAGGTCAGAGAGGTTTTTCTCCTGCTTTCTCCTCTAGGGTTTTGATGGTTTCCTGTCTCACATTCAGGAGTTTAATTTTGTGAATGGTATAAGAAAGTGGTCTAGTTTCATTCTTCTGCATGTTGCTGTCCAGTTCTCCCAGCACCATTTGTTAAAGAGCTGTCTTATTTCCATTGGATATTCTTTCCTGCTTTGTCAAAGATTAGTTGGCCATACTTCTGTGGGTCCATTTCTGGAGTCTCTATTCTATTCCATTGGTCTATGTAACCACATTTAATATACAAATCTGCGAATATCTTAGATAATGTAAGTGTGTCATGAACAATTTGATGTTGGACAATTGTGATAAAAGTCAGTGCTGTTTGTGTTCAGAAAGTCAGGGTTCATGTGTATGAGAATGAATAATCCAGAAGTTGCTAGAAATGAACATGAAAAAGGGATAGGAATTTCTTGAGACAATAGGAATGCCTGCAGGAAAATACTTTTATATAACTTTTTATCATAGTAAAATATACATAACACAAAACTCATTTTAACCATTTTTTTTTAGTCAACAGGAAAATACTTTTATATAACTTTAACACAAAACTCATTTTAACCATTTTTTTTTAGTCAACAGTGCAGTGGCAATATATTCACACTGTTGTGCAACCATCACCACTTTTATCTCTGAAACTTTTTCTTCAGCCCAAACTGAAGCTCCGTATCCATTCAACAATAATTTCTCCTCCTCCAGCCCCTGAAAACCACTATTTTACCACTATGTATCTCTATGAATTTTACTATCCCAGGTATCTAATACGAGTGGAATCCTGCAATATCTGTCCTATTGTGTGGGTTTATTTCACTTTGCACAATGTCTTGAGGTTCGTCTATGTGTAACATGTATCAGAATTTCATCCTTTTTAAAGCTAAATAATATTCCATTACATGTGTATGCTATATTTTGCTTACCTATTCATTCTTCAAAGGACATTTGGATTGTTTCCACATTTGACTATTGTGAATAACGCTGCTATGAATATGAGTATGTACCATTTATTCAAGTCTCTGCTTGAATATATGGGATATGTAACCAGAAGTGGAATTGCTGAATCACTATTAACTGTTATAATATATTGCTAGATACCCATATACAACTATAAAAATACTGAGAGTTATACATAGATTATTGAGAAATCTATCTACCGGAAAATTGTGTTTCGGGTTGTTATGCTTATACAGTTTCACACAGAGTAAAAGAAAATGGGGGTCAAGCCATTCCTTACCACCCATACTCTCACCCTCCCCTGGGTAGTCACTTGATCGTTTTTAGCTTCAGGTTGATAGTGTCCTCCTTTTCAGCATATATGCCTAGTCAGGTATTTCTGAACCTGCTCAAGAGCCTGAAACTACCATCATGGCTCAAGAATTCCATCTTTATTCTGAGTAATCAGGAACAATGCACATACTATCAAGCACTGTAACTATGGGAAACTAAAGAGAATAAAACCCTAATTGGACCTGCTATCTTATTTCTATTCAATTTTATTATATTATAGCCTAGCATCAAATATCGTCTCACACATAGGAAGCAAATGAAGAGGGTTTGTTTGTTAAAAAGTGGGGGGGTGGGGAGTAGACAAGTCTCAGGATTTGTTTTATTTTAGTTTTTAAAACTTCCGGTATAAATAAGGAATTCACAAAGCAGAAGATTATATGAGACTATATGATTTTGAAGAAAAAAAATTCTTGGTTCTTTGTTATACTTTGATAAAGACCAAAGACAATTCTTTTTTTTTTTTTAAGTTTATTTTTATTTATCTTGAGATAGAGATAGAGAGCAAGCAGGGGAGTGTTAGAGAGAGAAGGAGACAGAATCCCAAGCGGGTTCTGCACTGATAGTGTAGAGCCCAATGTGGGGCTCAAACTCACAAACAGTGAGATCATAACCTGAGCCAAAGTCAAGGGTTGGACAATTAACAAACTGAGCCACCCAGGCACCCAGATCAATGACAATTCTTATTGAAAAATTCTTTAAAACTTTTGGGATGATTATAATTTTTTTTTAATTTTTGTGGAAAAATGTGACTCAGTGTTTGTTTTGGAGTTACGGATAAGAGATTAATAGGGAAGGAACTATGAGCTTCAATCATATTTTATAGTACTAGTAAAATAAAAAATATCAGAAGACAGAACACAGAAGAGGAAGAAAAGAAGAAAGCAAGAGGAATGAAGAGAGGAAAGAAGGAAGGAAGGGTGAAAAGAAGGAAGGATGGAAGTAAAAGATTTGAAGGGAAGGGAAAGGATGTAGAAAAGGGTAAGGGGAAAGGAAAGGAGAAAAGAAGGAAAGAAGGAGGAAGGAAAGTGGGAGCCAGGAAAAGAACAGAGGGAAGGAGAAATGGAATTGATATCTCCTGGGGCTACAAATTATCTTAGGGATTAAATCAGGAGAAGGAAACTGTGGTAATAAGGTAATAAAAGAATCCAGAAATCAAAACAAGAATTTTCCACTTGCCTCGAGAATAATAAGAAGACATTAAATGATTTTTAAAAAGGTATTTAGTCAAATTAGATTTTTTGTTTTAAAAAATACACTCTGGGGAGCCTGGGTGGCTCAGTCTTTTAAGTTTTTTTGTTTTTGTTTTTGATTTTTTTCATATCAGGTCATGATCTCATGTTTCTTGGGTTTGAGCTTCACATTGGGCTCCAGGCTGGCAGTGTGGAGTCTGTTTGGGATTCTGTCTTTCTCTCTCTTTTGCTTCTCCCCCACTTGTGCTTTCTCTCTTTCTCTCAAAACAAATAAATACACATTTAAATTAAAAAACACTCTGTGATTTGGTGAAGAAACTGGTGCACAAAAGTAGGTGCAGAGATGCCAGATAGGAGGATTGGCAGTTGTCACCAGGGGAGACTATGCTACATTGGACTAAAGAGGTGATAATGAGAATAGAGAAAAACTATTTTAGACATGTGAGAAGTAGAGAAGAACACAAGAGTAAGAGACCTGTGTGATTTCCAAGTTTCTGGTGTAAGAACTGATGATTGTAGGGGCGCCTGGGTGACTCAGTCGGTTGTGCATCTGACATCGTCTCAGGTCATGATCAGCACGGAGCCTGGAGCCTGCTTCAGATTCTGTGTCTCCCTCTCTCTTTGTCCCTCCCCTGATCATGCTCTGTCTCTCTCTCTTGCTGAAAAAGAAATAAACATTAAAGAAATAATAAAATAAAATAGTATTAAAAGAACTGATGATGGTAACAGTTACTAAGATGGCAAACAGTAGATGGCAAATAAGGAGGTTTGGACTGGAGGGACATTAAGACATTTTGGGTTAAGATGAGAAAGCAACATCCTACTACAATGAAGAAGCACACCCACATGCCCTAGTTTTATTGCATGAAATAATAAAATTTCCATTGTCGGAGTAGAAGAATATAGTATTCTGTTTGGCTCAAAGACATATCATTAAACTAGATTTTAACAGAGTTGATCAAATAGTAAGATACACTTTTGTCTAAATATTCAATTTCACTACAAATTTCTTAAGTTCAATGATTTGTCTTTATGTTTTCTAAGTTGTGCCCCTCCCCCAAATTTTCTTCTTAAGCTTCAAAGAACTGCTTCTTTTTTTTAATGTTTATTTATTTATTTTGAGAGAGAAAGAGAGAGAGAGAGAGAGAGAGAGAATGAACAGGAGAGGGGCAGAGAGAGAGAGAGAGAAAGAGAGAGAGGAAGAGAGGGAATCCCAAGCAGACTCCGCACTGCCAGCACAGAGCCCAGTGCCCAAACTCACAAACCATAAGCTGAAATCAAGAGTCTGATGCTTAACTGATTGAGCCAACCAGACACCCCTGCTTCTTTTTTTTTCTTTTAATTAAAATTGAAAGCTGAAATTGAAAGCTGATGTAATATATGTGGATTTTGGTGCTAAAAGAGCTTGATATTGCATAAAATCAATTAACATTGGGAATAATAGTATTTTATTCTCAGTACTTCAAGATTAGAGGAACAAACTTAGGTATAATTTTTTTTACACAATTCAATTTTTAAACCAGTAAGTTGATTCAGCCTTATGCTACATATTAACATACAGCACTATGCTACATGGTTTGAGGAATATATCAAGCACAAAATATAATGGAAGAAAAATCATTGTCAAAGAAAATCCACACACAGACAAAAATCTAACAAATAATTATTTATATACTTTATATAACTATATAACTATGAAGCCATATTTCATTAAGCTGTGATATGAAAATATAACTGTAGGGGCGCCTGGGTGGCGCAGTCGGTTAAGCGTCCGACTTCAGCCAGGTCACGATCTCGCGGTCCGTGAGTTCGAGCCCCGCGTCGGGCTCTGGGCTGATGGCTCGGAGCCTGGAGCCTGCTTCGGATTCTGTGTCTCCCTCTCTCTCTGCCCCTCCCCCGTTCATGCTCTGTCTGTCTCTCTCTGTCCCAAAAATAAATAAAAAACGTTGAAAAAAAATTAAAAAAAAAAAGAAAATATGATTGTAAATGTAATAAGATTAACAAAAAACAGAATGTATTTTTAATATTAGACATTATACATTGTAGTAAAAAGAGCTATCAGTTTAATAGGTACACATTTGTATATATAATATATATATAAACTTATATATTATATATAATATATTATTATATTATATATTAATAATATATATATTGCATTATATATTATTAACACATAATAATATATAATATAATATATAGATATTATAAGTTTATTTATTTTGAGAGAGAGAGAGAGAGCAAGCTCAAGTGGGGGAGGGGCAGAGAGAGAGGGAGAGACTCTCCAGCAGGCTCCACACTGTCAGTGCGGAGCCTGATGCAGGGCTTAAATCCATGAACCATGAGAACATGACCTAAGCCAAATTCAGACACTTGACCAACTGAGCTACCCAGGTGTTCCTAATAGGGACACATTTGAATATACCTATTAATCTAAAAAATAATAGTAAATGTCTATTGAGAAAAAAAAAGAATTACTGACAATCTAAAAGTACAAATTTTCCTTAGTTTAAAATTGTTAATTATTGACTGCATTTTATCTCCAAGTAAGACCCTACGTATTTTGTCATGGAGCATTTTAAAACAAATGTGCTTTAAAAAAATTGTTATTGAATCCTCAATAAAATGTCTAAAATGTGCTTTAAAAAATTGTTATTGAATCCTCAATAAAATGTCTAAAATTTTTAAAATTAAAACAAAATAAAAATAAAACAACTATGCTTCTTTTGACTTAATCTCAACAAATTCCAAATCAGTGCGGTCATATTTATGAAGTTTTATTTTATACTCAGTATGATAGAAAGGGCAGGAGAAGGTTGTCAAGGGTAGACAGGATGGCTGTCTGTTTAAGAACTTTGTTCCATTTCAATGTCTTATAATTAGACAGGTGTCATGTCCATTCTAAAAAGAACTATCAAAATAGACTGTATTCTCTTTCTGTTTTTTTTTTTTCTTGTCTTTTCAGTTTGACAGAATTGAATGAAAGGAAAATTGAATAAAGAGACCTGTTTGAGTTTTTACTTGAGCTATTGCCAAAAGAGAAAAAGCAGAGTGTAAGTGGTGGGCAAGTAACTTCATAATGGGTAGGTGATTTTTACCTGGTAACAAAACTTCAGTTTCATGATGGTCCTGTCTGGGAAAGTCTTGATACTGATTCTATCTGTATATAGATATATAGATTAATGTTCATGTTGCTCAGTTTGATTCTCTCTAAAATAAGTCATATTAGCTTAAATGGATATTGGTGTAGAACAACCTTTGTAGAGTCAACAGGTATATAGTAAAAGTAAATGGTAAAAATATATGTATGAGAATTTAATAAGAGGCATTTGCATCTTTCTCTCTTCAGAATCCTTTTAAATCTTTATATCAAACTCATGCTTGATAGTGAAGTAGTTAAGTACATAATAGAGTTATAGTATATGTATAGTATCTAGAAAACATATATTCTCTTTCTGAGAAGTAGCCATGATCATGAGTCTGTCTTTTACAGATAATCTTTTATGAGTAATTTTACCAAAATCATCATGTAATTCAGATAATTTAAGTGAAACAAGTAGCCAAGCATCAAAACTAAAAGAAGTTCTATGTTTCCTTTTATACATAAAATATAGCTTAATATTCTAATTCACTAGCAATAAACCTTCATGACTTTTGGGTTCCTCTAGGAGCAGTTTCCTTCTTCTTGTAGTTTCTCAGACTAAGTAGAGAAGGGAAGCTGTATTTATTCCATATCTATATGTGTCTGTATCTATCTCTTCTGCAATATAACAGCACAATTTCTATATTGTGAGGCACATGGTATGAGATGTCATATGTTTAATTATTAATGCAATAATTAATCATTTTGGTAAGTATTATAAGACATCACCTGAAACTTCCACACCGCAAGTAAAGAATTTGAATCGTAAACCACATTTTAGCAGTTCTAGTGTTCAAGAAGTATTATTTTTAAAGTTTATGCAATGTTTAATATTTTAGAAATTGGCATTAGTTGAAAACTTTTTGAAAGGTAAAGTACAGTCATTTTATCTTTAAGTATTTATAGGAAAATATAATCCCTTATTCATTTCTTCTAAAATATATATATGTGCTAAAAATTGTAGTACTTTTTTTAATACAATTGAATAGGACAGAAAAAAATAGAACCTAATATTCTAATGAGAGTAAATATATAAGAAAACACATAATTTCAACTAATGTCAACTGAAATCATACAGAAAATTAAATACAGAAAATAAGCCAGATGATGAGATAGATGGTGACTGGGAAAACTTCATTAATGAGATACTCAGAGATCTTCTTTCACTAAGTAAAATCTAAGCTCAAGATGAATATGGGGATGAGTCCAGCCAGGCAGAAATTGAATAATCTAGAAGAAATAGATAATTCATAGGAACATACAACCTGCCAAGAGTAAATCAAGGAGAAATATAAAGCCTTAACAGACCAATATCAAATAAAGGAATTTAAGTATTAATAAAAAACTTCCCAGAAAAGAGAAGCCCAGGGACAGATGGATTGCATCTGTATTTCACCCAACATTCAAAGAGGATTTAATATTAGTATTAATATTTCTTAAGCTCTTCCAAAAAATAGAAGTAAGGAGAATACTTCTAAACTCATCTTATGAGGCCAGCATCATCCTGATACCAAAGCCAGACAAGGAACCTTAAGTAAATAAATCCACAGGCTAATATCTTTGATGAGTGTAGTTACAAAATCCTCAATAAAATACCAGCAAACTAAATTTAACAACCATCAAAAAGATTATGCTCTATGGCTAAATGGAAGTTATTGCTGGAATGCAAAGTTGGTTTTAACAATCAATGTGATATATATTAAAAGAATGAAAGATAAACAACACATGACCATCTCAATAGATGTAAAAAAATCAACAAAGTTCAACATCCACTTATGATAAAAACTCTCAATATACATATTTAGAAGGATGTCACTATAACAATCAAAGCCATTTATGAAGAGTCCATAGCTAGTATCAAAATCAATGAGAGAAAACTGAAAGCTTTTCCTCTCAGATCTGGTAAGGATGGCAAGGTAAGGATGTCTACTCTTGCCATATCTATTCAAAATAGTACGGGAAGTACTAGAAAGAACAATAAAAAAATGAAAGAAATAAAAGGCATCCAAATAAGAAAAAAATACAAATTAAATAAACTCTGTAGATGACATGATCCTACATGTAAAAATTCTAAACTCCATAAAGAACTGTTAAAACTAATGAACAGATTCAATAAAGTTGCAAGACACAAAATCTACATATAAAAGTTAGTTACATTTCTTTACACCAACACCAATCTATCTGAAAAGGAAATCAATAAAACGATCCTATTCCTGACAATATAAAAAAATTCTTATGAATAAATTTAATCAAGGAGATGAAAGATCTGTACATTAAAAAATGTAAAATGCTGGAGAAAGAAATTGGAGTATACACAAATAAATAGAAATATGTCCTATGTTCATGAATTGGAAGAATTCATACTGTTAAAATATTCATACTACTCAAAGCAATATACAGATTCAATGCAATCCCAATCAAAATTGCAATGGCATTTTCACAAACATGAAAAATAAAATTCTAAAATTCATATGGAATCAATAAAGATCCAACTTAGCAAAGCAATCTTGAGAAATAACAAGCAATTATGATCAAAATAGTATGGTACTGGCATAACAGATAGAAACATAGACCAAAGGAACAGAATCAAGAACCCAGAAATAAGCCTAAGCACACAAAATGAGGAAATGATAGTCTCTTCAATAAATGGTGTTGGGAAAACTGGGCAGCCACATGCAGAAGAATAAAATTGGACACTTTTCATTCACCAGACATAAAAATTGATTCAGAATGGATTAAAGACAAATATAAGACATGAAATTATTATACTCCTAGAAGAAAACGTAAGAAAAATAATCTCCTCAATATTGATTCTGGCAAAATTTTTGTGATATTACACTAAAAGCTAGACAACAAAAGAAAAAAATAAACAAATGGGAGTACATCAGATGGAAAAGCTTCTGCACAGAAAAGAAGCAATCAACAAAATGAAGAGGCAATGTACAGACTGGGAGAAAATATTTGCAAACTATATATCTGATAAGGGGTTAATATCCAAGATACAAGAAAAACTTGTATAACCTAATTGCATCATCGTCATCATGTGGTTTTAAAATGGGCCAAAGACCTGAATAAAAATTTCTTAAAATAAGACATACAAATGGCCGACATGTATATAAAAATGTGCTCAATATTTTAATCATTTGAGAAATGCAAATCAAAACCACAATGAGATACTATCACACATCTTTTATGATGGTTTTTATAAAAAAGATATAGTGTAGCCAGTATGAAAAACAATACAGAGATTTCTCAAAAGATTCAAATAG
The DNA here is from genome assembly GCF_018350195.1 of Panthera tigris. Taxonomy (NCBI): domain Eukaryota; kingdom Metazoa; phylum Chordata; class Mammalia; order Carnivora; family Felidae; genus Panthera; species Panthera tigris. Next base: position 67,473,990 of record NC_056663.1, read on the forward strand.
AACTACCATATGATCTAGCAATCCTAGTTCTGGGTATATATCTAAAAGAAATTAGATCAGTACCTCATGGAGATATCTGTGCACTCATGTTCACTGCAGCATTATACATACGTACATAAGAGCCAAGATATGGAAACAATCTTAGTGTCTATTGGCAAATGAATGGATAAAGTGATTATATATGTGTGGGTATATATATGAATATACATATATACATATATATGTGTATATATAAATACCCACACATATATATACATATATATACATATACATATACATATATACATGTATATATACATATATATACATATATACATACATATGTATATACATATGTATACATATACATATATATACACACACATATATAATTATCCAGCCTTAAAAATGAAGGGGATTCTGTCATTTGTGACAACATGGATGAGCCTGGAAGACATTATGCTAAGACATTAAGACAGAAAACCACTGCATGTTCTCATTTATATGTGGAATCTTAAAAAACTTGAATTTATAGAAGCAAAGAATCGAACAGTGGTTCCCACTGGTGGGGGGAATGGGGAGATATTGATTAAAGGGTACAAAGCTGTAATTATGTGATGAGAGCTAGTGTACAGCATAATAATTCTGTATGTATGCTGGAAATTTGCTAGAAGAGTAGATTTTAGGTGCTCTCACTGTATGCACAAAGATAACTATGTGAGGAGCTGGATAAATTAATTGGCTTGACTAAGTAATCATATTACTATATTTTGTGTATTAAAACATAATCCTGTATACCTTAAATATATACATTTTTTATTAATAAAATAAATTAAAATTTTTAAAAAAGGACTTATTGTTCAGCCTTGGAGAAATAAATGATCTGATTTCAAAATATAGACATTCTGGTCCTCACAGCTGATCTGTTCTTAGTGCTAAAACTGATCCACATGTGTTCATGTGCTCAATCTTTTGAGTGCTTTTGAGTGGCTGATCTGTGCCATGCTTTTTGTTAAGCTCAAGGATTCACAATAAGTCCAAAGAAATAAACATATCAACAAATATGTTAAGATGATATATACTAAGTGCTATAATATATATGTCTAGAAGGATTTATAAAGTATATGTTCTATCCCCTTAGAGTACCCATCATCATATCAAATCAAATTTACAAAAAACTAAATTCACTGTCTTTTATCCCCATTTTTCTCCTCACAAACTAGCCAAGTGATTCTTTGTTCCAAATTCTTTATTATACTTAATATTCCCAATCTCTAAATAAGAACCACAAAAATCCTTTGATGATTTAAATTCTTTTATCTCATATATAGACCTACAAATGCCTCTATTGTCATTTTCTTTCTATAGTGCATGTAGCATATTTGACACCTGAAGTGGATTATTTTTTTAACATCAACTTTTCTATGCAGGAAAATTATTATTCTAAAATAAAACAAATGATAATAATGACCAGAAAAAAAAGTGAATATTTGATTTTATTGAGTCTCCTATATCTAATTACATCAAATGAAAATATACAAATTACTAAGTAAATATCACAGAAGTAAAATAACTCAAATTCTGTTTCTCTATTTTAAAAATCACTATACTTTCTTTGCTTATTTTAAACTTGTGGCTTTTCATTGAAGCCATTGGGCTTGAAACAAAAACTCGACCTGAAATGAGCTCAAAGGATTTCAAGTTCTCATGAACTGACTCTGGAAATGATCTGATGTAGCCGAGGCCACATATAATGGGAACTGATTTTATAACTTGGAGTTCTTTGTATTAACATCTCTGCAGACACAATACTCGTTAAATGAAAGTAATTAAAATGTGCTAAATTAAAATTTGCATATATAAATTATTAAAACTCTTCAGTGGCAATGGCAGTTGTTAAGCATGTAGACCAAAAATAAGATCTTTTTTTTTTTTTCAGGAATAAGTATCTTATCACTGACATTAGAAGCAGACAAAATTTTATTCAGTTTTATTTTTTGTTTCCAAATTCTTTACAAACAATACACCTCCTCTTAGCCTCTGACCAGGGCTGAATATTGTTTGGCCCTTGGTTTGGCACTCCCTTATCTGCATTTTATCTATATAGAAACCAGATGCTCATAGTCTTACCTTAGAATTATTAAAATGGATTTTTCCCCAGTGTTTTCTGGTGATTGTTTTTTGCTTTCTCAGAGTCAGCCTGAATATTGTTCCAAGATTAATCTTCCTAAAATAACATCTACATCATGTCCCTATTCAGCATTAAAAAGTAATGATCAGATACAATGACTCCTTATTTTCTTCTACATTAAGCCTAAACAATTTTATTCTTCTACTAAAAACTAACAGCATCTGTTGACCTTCTACCTCTATTCTTTTCTGTGTAAATCCCTGTTTTGTACGCTCTTATTTCTCATTGTTCCTACCTATGTCATGTGAAATTCCACATCCTGCTTCTCCTTCCCAGGACACAGTTCTGATAATAAAACCAGTTCTGATAATCCCTTCCTTTCAGATGATCTTCACTCTTTTCTCCACTAAATTTTCTCTGGCTATACCATTTCATAATCTAACTTTACCTTGGACCTCTATAATCAACTCAAATTTCATTTCTGTTATAAATTATATCTACTGAAAAAGTATATTAAGTACAGAGGGAGACACGAGGACTTACAAAAATATTTCTCAGATATCTAATAATTTCTAAGTAAAGCTTAAAGATTTCATAAAGGGATCATATATCAGATAGAGTTGTGTCTGAAAATTCAAGATTTACTACACATCCAGAAAAAAATTTTTATACTTTTTAAATTTGGCTTTGAAGCATAATTTAATATTATGCTTCAAATATATATATAATATATATCATATTATTTTTTGGAAATTTATCACAAGATGTTAATAAGGTAAAAGGAAAGGTATATACTATATATACTATCAATATAAATGTAGTCCTTGTTTCTCAAAAATATCAGTGATAATTTACTGCAAATTCAATTTTTTATAAATTTTCTATTATAATAATTTCCTTCTAGCACAATGAAATCAGTAGATAACTTTTCAGATCATTCTGTTTTAGGTAAATTTCCTAGGTAGATTACAGGTTTATGGATTTAAAAGTGTATTAGAGTTGAAATACATATTTTTCATTAAAGAAAAAATAATTTTTTTCTCAGCAGGTGATAATACTACACGTTATATTTTACATCGTCCCTTCACATTTGTATAAAATTTATTGAACTCCCTATGGCTTTTAAAGCTATTATTTACATGCTCTTTGGATGACAGTGATGTAGCCATAGCTACTTGCTGGATTTGGTAGGTTAGATGGTTCCTTTACCTGATAATTTCATTAGGTCTGCAACCTATGTTTCAACTCTTATGGCTACACTTACGTGTGAAATTTAGAGTTGCCAGATCGTGAAGTTGTGCTATCTACTACCAGCTACCCTAGGGTAATTTCCCCCATTGATTTCTGGATCTAGGCTAAACTTTTCTTTTATACAAGTTTTAAAAGCAGAGGGGAAAGGGAATTTTTTAAGGAAAAAAAAAGAATCCCTTACAGCTGGGTTATTTTATTTTATTTTATTTATTTTAATTGAGAGAGAAACAGAAAAAGAGCACAAGCAGGGGAAGGACAATGGGAGAAGGAGAGAATCATAAGCAGGCTCCACACTCAGTGTGGAGCCCAACATGGGGCTCAATCTCAAGAATGAACCACAAGATCATGACCTGAGCTGAAATCAAGACTTTGATGCTTACATCTGAGCCACCCACACCCCCTTACAATTGGGTTCTTATAGTAGGGTATTTTGCTGAAACAAAAATAATGAACATCTAGATCTCTGATTGACAAAATCTTCCTTACAAATATGAAGCTCTTGTTTAATTAAATAAAATTTCGTCTATTCTCTTTAGTCAAAATCACTTTGAAATTATGTTATACACCTTCAAGGCAAGCAAAATCTCCCAATCAGTGATGCCAATTAGGGTAGCACATTTCTAACAAAGTTCATTTTTCAGAAGATAGTTCAAAACCAGGGACTGACATAGACCACTAAGCCATCAAAAAGGACACCATATGGGAGCCTGAGTGGCTCACTTGGTTGCACATCTGACTCTTGATCTTGGCTCAGGTCATAATCTCACAGTTCATTCATGAGATCAGGCCCCATGTTAGGCTCTGTACTTACAGCACAGATCCTGCTTGGGATTCTCTCTTTTCTTCTCTCTCTGCCCCTCCCCCACTTGTGCATGTTCTCTCACTTTCTCTCAGAATAAATAAATAAACTTAAAAAAAAAAAAAAGGATATCATAAACTTATACCCTGAAGTTTAAAGTTTATGTACTCAAAACCAATGTCGCTTATGTGGATCAAGCTAATTCTCAACTATGCCAATTAAATAGGAGTTATTCTACCACTGACATAGTATGATGGTTCCCAAAATCTGAAAAAGCTGGTATTTTTTCCAAAATGCTTAAGATATTACCTGGAGAGTCACAGACTCAGGAAGAAAAAAAATGGCTTCTAAAGAATAATTAACTAAAGTCCTACCAAATGTTTACTCCACAAGGTTGGCTATTAATCCTTTCTTCTTTCTATTCAGAAATCAGTGAAGCAACAAAGAAGTATAAGCTACTGATTAGAACAAGGACTTTGTCATTTTCTTATTCTTGGTGAAGTTATTACAATAATAACTCATTGTCCTTAAAAACAAAAAGAGTATCACAGATGTCTCAGAAGGAAAATTCCATAGTAAGCATTTAGTTCAACTTCCTTATTCTTTATCTGAAGGAACTAAGTAAAGGCCAATGGGTTAATTGATTTGTTCAACCTAGAATTTTTGTTTCCTCAGTCCTTGTTGAGGGCTATTTTATGTTCACCAAAGATTTTCAGCTTTTTGGTGGCTGGGGATCAATGGAAAATAATACCTGTTCATGAAACTGAGGACATTTTCACTGGTGAATTTATACATGCCCAGAGTTTTCTACAATTTCAGAATCTGAATTTGTTTTCTCTATAACACTAAGACTAGAAATTATTTTTTTTAGTTCCCATACTTATTTATTTTTAAGTGATGTGTTAAGGTATCACATATACATACACGTTAAGAGTTCTGTTAGCATATGAGTTCTATACGGCTCTTCTTCAACTCTTACTCAGGTTCTATGTTGCAGTGGCTCTTCTTATTGAAACCACTTAGAGAAGTTTTACCTCTGCCTTGAAGAAGGTGTCCATTCTCAGAAGTCCAATATTCATGGCAAAGATGCTTAGTACTTGAGGCACCAGAACGTTGTTGGCTGTATGCAGATGTAAGTACAATCTTCCCCTAAATCTACCATATGTACTGTTTCCCAGCATAGATCTAAACATGAATGGGGGAGGGGCAGAGAGAAAGGGAGAGAGAGAATCCAAGCAGGATCTGTGCTGTCAGGGCAGAGCCCCTTTGGGGGGCTTGATCCCACAAACTGAGAGATCATGACCTGAACCTAAAACAAGAGCTGGATGCTTAACCAGCTGAGCCACCCAGTAGCCCCTATATTCTTTTCTGAATCACATCTTCCCTTGTTCCTAATGTCTGAGATATCATTGAGCTTCTTACCCCTTTCCAGGAATCTTTTGAAAAAATTACACTTCACTTTCACTCAGTAGGATTGCAAACTTTTATTTCGAGACTTTTATGTAATCATATTTTATATTTTGATTTTTGCTATTTCAAATACATTTGGACATGGATGAAAGAAAAATGTGCATACTCACACACAAATCTGGAATTCAAAATCTGAAATGCACTTATCATCCAGCATTTTTATCAGTTCCATTCTAGAATACTCAGTTCAAGTAGCATATCAGAATTAGTGTTGCAGTCTTGTTGTTTTGTCATTTATTTGTTTAATTGAACAACTTCTTCTATTTCGTATGCAAAGAATTCAGTATCTTCCTTGAAAAAATTGTTTTCAAGACCATTTTTGCTTCCAAAGCAAGTAGAATTCTACAAACATATGCTTAGGCCCTTCTCAGCTATGCTGAATCAGAATTGTAGGGATGTAAATCTGATAATTATATTTTTTATTAATTCCACAAGTGACTGTGATGAACAGCCCGATCTAAGAAACATTACCTTAGGGTGATCTGCCCTCCTACTTCCCTACCATTTTTGAGTTAGTTGATGCAATGAGTGATATCATCCTGGAGATTATGTAGTAAATATGATCAGTGTGAGACAGAAGATAAGTTAGATAACTTATCTACTGATTAGATAATTTGGATGCAGCCCTTTCTAACACCATAAATTAGAAGATAATCATCCCTCTCTGTGCAGATGACATGGCTTCATTATGAAGAAGCCTTAAGCGATTGAACCTTTGACTAATTATTGTCAGATAATAGCTTAGCAGCAGCCGAGCTAAAACAGAACCCTAGTGTTTGACAAATATTTTCTAAGGTTTCACTGGCTAATATTACACAATCTTACCCAGAGGTCAAATTATTTGACTAAATCATCAGTCTTTCTACAGGGACCAAATTAAGTTTCTACTAGGCTCAAATTTTCCAGTTTTTAACCCTTCGTTTTACATAGTTTATTACCTAATAAGAATCCCAGTATCACACTCATATTTTTACGTTTGCAATGTGGACTTACCTGCTTAAATACTTTTAAAATGGAAATATACTTTCTATATTAAAAATCACTAATTCTTTTTTTTTTTTTAATTAAGTTTATTTGTTATTTTGAGAGAAAGCCAGAGTGAGCAGGGGAGGGCCAGAAAGAGAGGGAGAGAGAGAATCCCAAGCAGGCTCCTCACTGTCAGGATAGAGCAGGGCTCTATCCTGCAGGGCTCAAACTCACAAACTGTGAGATCATGGCCTGAGACGAAAACAAGAGTCAGATGCCTAACCGAATGAGCCACCGAGGTACCCCACTAATTCTTCATTTTATACTTTATGATACCATTGGCAATATTTTTTTTTTATTATCTGAGCACAAAATCACAACTTTGCTACCTAAGTAGATTAGATAAGCAGAAAAATTTTAATACAATGAATGACTGAATATATTGCATGTCAAAATAATGTGTGTTGGCTGGAATCATATTCCAGGTACTTAGTCAGTATGGGATGCTGGTTAATAAATATATGATTTTTGATCTAGTCTTCTCATCTCTAAAAGAGAAAAGTAACACATTTCTAAAAATATTGTGAATATAAAATGGAATAATCTTACAAGTGGCTAGCAGAGCTGTTGGAAGACTCCATATATGGTAGCTATTATTCACAGCTGGTCATGTTTGAAATAAAATTGCAACATGTACAGATCATTGCTTTGTTTTTTTTTTTTCCTATTCTATGTACTCATTTTCCTAATACCTTCTTTCTTCTTCCTTATGGTATTCTTCACTGCAACCACCTTCTAGAACCCACAGTAACATATTGCTGCAAAACCCAGCAATTGTAAATGAGAGTTCCTTTTTTCATTACTACTTTAATGTAGTAATGGTTCTATTTGACTTTGTTTATTGACTTTGACATTCTGGCCTACAGAGATGTCCCTTTTTCATGAATTTGACTTGTAGAGTTCCAGTAGTTTTGCACAGAAGTTTTTATCTCTAGGAAAATATTCTGCTTTATTTTGTAGGAGTTCTAGTTCTGACATTTGGTGACATTTTCCCTTACTGTTGACAGTTTTTTTTTTTTTTTTCATTTTAGATAGTGAACCAGACTGGTGAGGTGTTTCATTTGTTTTATCCAGCCAGTTTTATATCTCATAAAATCTTACAAAGTTCTCATCTCACAGTACATTCTTGTTTGGTTTTCATTGGCACTACTTTTTGCTTTACCTTGTATTATTTTGTTGTTACTAGGATATGGGAAGTTGACTTTTTTCCCTAGGCATCAGGCAAACACATTTTTGTTTTTGTTTTTTTTTTCCTTATAAGAAATTTCCCTCCTTCCATAATCATTATGTTGTCTAAAATTATGTGTTTCTTGAAGCATTAAAAATAAAATTTCTTAATCCAACTAAAACATAATTTTGTCATTATTTTGCACTATGTTCTGTGTTTACTTATATCCGGTGTTAGGCAGTCAAAATTTTTTATAGAATCCTCTCGTCTCTCAGCAAATTTTCTATCTTTATCATTTGTAATAAACATTACTATCCAAAATTAGTGATAGGACAAATGACATTTTCATAGCTCAAGAAATGTATTTTTATCATGGTTAAAATGAACATGATTAAGGCAACACTTTCTGGCTAGTGGTGTGAATTACTGACAGTAATTGGATGGCACTTAACCAGGATTGATGCTCTGCCTCAACATTTTTTCCTACAGAGCCCCTCATAAAAAAATCACAGTGTGTAGCATTCTTGCAAAGCTTGGAAGTTTAAAGTACTTAGTTATTTCTTTATCCACTTGTCAATCATGCCTTATTGCTGTCTCAAACTTTAAATTTTTGGTGCCTGCAGCTATTTAACCCACAACCATCATACTCACTTTACTATTGAACTTGTACATTGCTAGGCTAGAATCTGTGTGAATTTACATAAATAATCACATCTCAATACCCATATCCCTCTCTCACCCTCCCCACATGCACCTCACCATATTAAATTCTTTTCTGGTACTTTTTCAACACCAACGTTTTTTAAGATGGTTGATACAAATTTGATAAATGTTAGAGTCAGAATTTTCTGCTGTAGTATGGAGGTAAATTATTCTTCCATATAACATATGCATTTAAAAGATGCAGAATAAGGAAAGATTCTAAACCTTTTTACAGTGTAGCTGATTCTCCACAGAAAAATTCAAACATAAGATCAGAGCTATAAAGAAGAGATGGCTTAATTAAAGCCCTATATTCACAGCTCCCTATTTAAAGAATATCTCAAAGGAAAGGTTAGAGCATATTATAAAAGATGAGCAGTCATCACACCAATATTAACTAGCCACAGGCCTTCTTAAAGAGCAGGGAAACACTCCCAATTTCTCCCAAGGAGGTTTCTGGACATTTTGGTTGAATTTCTTCATGAACAGATCACCTTAACAAGATTATCTTTGCCCTTCTTCTGCGGTTTTTAATTATTTTAATTTGCCAAGTCCATTTTGTCTTAAATCGGGTCTGTCATAAATTGCAATTTGTGTATTTAAGAAAATGAATGTTAAAAGCTATTTCGGGGACTGGGCTAAAGTCTCCTATGTACCACTCACACCCTTTAACATCATTATAGATTTCTCTTGACAAAGTAAGTCCTAAGTGCACTAACCATTTCATCTCACTTGTCCTGTAGACAAGTGTGCCTTTCCTTGTACATGGTTGAAACCAAGTCCCTTTCTTTCACCTGTTCAAGATAACTGAGTCATGTCAAGAGGTAATCACATCACCTAGAGAAATGACGCAACTATAAACTGCTGGTCAGCACTAGCATTTCGGTTGTGATCAGCAACATTACTATTTCCTTTGTCAACTTACTCTGTAATTCTCATCAGTCACTATTTTAAACCTTCTTGACTTTCTTTCAGGTTCCTTAGCAGATTACCTCATGTACATTTTAAAGAGAAGAGAGAAACCATCTGGTTAAAAAGCTCTCAACTTGCCACCAGTAAATTAATAAGTATTTACTTGGACCTCCTTCCCTATCATTCTAATGTATGAATAATTTTGGTTTTATCTGTAGCCAAGTACTTTGACCCTTTATCACATCCCCTTCATCCTCTCAAGTATCTGGTTATACACTTCCTCTCACAGCCTCTGAATACACATTTGTCTTTTTATACTGGACTCTTGGTTTTCAATATGGTTACATGTTTTAATGTTAATTATTTTCCATATAAACATAGACACTGCCTTGAACCTGTTCTTCTCCAGTTCACCCTCTCTCATTTATTTTATGTTTTATTTTTTATGAACTTTCATATATACTTTGTTTCTATTCCTTACTTCAAATTCCTTCCTCCATTCAATTGAATTTGCCTTCTTCCTCTGCTACTTCCAGGACACTATTCCTGCTAAGGTCATCAAGACACTTCTCTGAGACACTCCTTCCTAGAATTCTCACAAGCATAATTGCAGTTACAAATTTTGTCCCTATACCAATCCACCTATAGAGTTCTCTAACTGTGCCATCATATGCACAGTTTCTCAAGCCAGAAAACTAGATGTTTTGTTAACTAGACCTTGCATCTGATTACTAAAAGTTATAATGAGTCCTCCTAGTGTGAGATTTACTGGAAGGACTCAGTAAATGCTAAGCATTAAAAATAGTAATAGCAGAAACTATCACATTTGGCATCCCTTAGCTATTAATTAAATTTGGTTTTCGCATGTATATTCACAAGATTTCAAGTTCACTGGGGAAAAGCTTTTTTATACATACTTCTGAGTCGCCAGCTCTTACCACAATACCTTCTCTGTTTTAATGATAAGTCATATGTTAATATTAAATTGTATATTCACTTCAACAGATATGAAGCAAATGGCAGATGAATAAAAGAAATAAATACAAAATCATAAAAAACGAAAAGAAAAAATGAATGTGTAATAAAATCCAAGATGGGAGTCCATTGTCTTGATATAAAACACAATACATAATTTACAAATACACATCAGTAGGTGTTACTATTTATGTAAAGTTGAAATAACTATGATATAAAAATAATACTAAAGTAAAGAGAAAAATCACAAATTATTAAATATATTACAAAGCAAAATAAGTTATTTCAAAAGATCTTTGAGAGAAAAGTCTGGCTATATATACTTACATGTTACACTCTGTTGTCTATCTCAGATAGCTTTAACCCAAGCAGACCACTGGATTCAGACATTTCTTCAAATAATTTACAGAATATTTGGACTCTCCACATTTATTTTAATGCTGGAAATACACTGAGGGTTTTAGCAAAAGCAGAAAAAGTGCATCCATGTTCACTGGGGCAAAATTAACAGGGAGTTTGGCATGCCATGGATATCCAAGACCAGCTTATGATGATAATGGGGAAAACCAGAAAACCAGAAAGAAAACTTTCTGGGTGCCTTCCAGAAAGTACCAGGAAGAGCCTCTGAAACTAGAGAAGACCTGACCCTGTTCTGGTGCCAGCTGACAATGTGTGATGCAATGTGTGACGAGGCCACTCACTTTACTTCTGCACCAAAGACAGAATAGATTTGGAGAAATTCAGTATCTGGTCAAAACAGAAGTTATGCCCATAAAAAGTTGAATGGAAAATGGAATAACATTTCCAAATGGATACAGCCAATGCCTATGAACACTACTGGCACTAGTAAAAGCTCTAGTAGTAAATAATATAAAGTTGAGCAGGAGAAGAAAACATACTATATAGATACACTTTGTAGTCCATAAAAAGATAATTCCTCTAAACTTATTGCTGAACACATAGGAGACTACCCAAAGATGTCATAACTGGAAAAAGAAATAACCAAGAAGACTTGGGATTATAGTGACAGCAGGTGAGAAAAATCAATAAAACTGTGGTTATTGGATGAAGGTGGGATAAGGGAATGGGATGAAGATAGTCAAAAGGGACACACTTCCAGTTTAAGACAGCTCAGTACGAGAGATGTACTATACAACATAATGATTATAGTTCACACTGATGAAGATATATTTGAAAGTTGTTAAGAGAGTAAATCCTAAGAGTTCTCATCACAAGGACAATTTTTTTTGTCTCTAAATGAGATGATGGATGTTAACTAAACTTATTGTGGTAAGTATTTTATAAGATACATTAGTCATTATGCTGCACATTTTAAACTTATACAGTGCACTAGGCAATTGATAACTTCAGAGTGTTTTAAAATTGATGCCTATTAAAAAGTAATAGGTATTCTTGCATGAAAAGAAAGACTAAAATTAACACCTGGCATATCTATTATTACTGCATCAATAAGACACCTATAAAGCAGTGCAATATGAATGATGTGGACTTTAAGTACTCATAAGAGTATAAACCTTGTATCACTTGGCTGATCCTCTAAATTAAACAAGTACAACTTCAAGGTTTATCTATATCTTATAATAATATACAAAAAGTTCTCAACATAATTCTAAAATTCAGAGCCTCCAATTTGTCTCCAATAGCGTGTTCTCTGATTCATTCTGTGCAGAGAATGAGAAATACAGCTTTCATTGTCTTGGTAACAAGAAATGTGCACCATATCCCCTAAGAACTAGAAATGTTTCTTAAAAGAGGCTATTTAACAGCATGAATCATACAAAATTAGAAATTAAAAAAAACTTGGCATTTGAAAATGCTGTGTATTAAACAAAAATACTGAATGCCATTGGTGTTTCCAATAACTTCCCGATTCTTTTTTCCTCACTAATTTTTTACATACAGAAAAAGAAAATGAAAGAGAGCTGCATAAAAATTAGCTGCGTTTTGTTAAAGCAATTGTCAATTTGAAAATGGGATTTCATTTTCAAGATCATCATCCCTGATTTTGCTTTTTTGAAAACGCTTCTTAATGAAGCTTTATAGTGACCGTTTTATGCTGATTAAATACTATAATCCTCTTATTTGTGCTGGTCCCTTGTGCTCCTCATTTTTATTAAACAACAGCTCTAATGAAGCTCATGCAGTGTTTCTGGGTAATTATTACTTACAGTCTGAAGTGAATTTCGGTTCCAATCCATTTACATTTATGTGCTGAAACTAAATGATTAATGTGAATTTTTACATATTTTTAGATTTAATTTTTCAGAGTAATGAAACTATAAATTTCAAGCTCCTAGAATCTTCTTATCTCTTATTTAATTCAGTATGTAATTGAGAACAAGCTTTTAATACAGATGGGAGGACTTTCCAAATTTAAATTGATTAGTGGATAAGCCACACTAGTATATTTAAGGCAAGAGATGTCAATGGTGTTTAAAGCATAAAAACAAATTTGGAAAAAGGTAAAATCTGAAATTTCATAACATTAATTTATTTCCCCTAAATCATCTTATAATATTTACTTTTTCAGTATGTTTATATAACTATTTCGATCTATACAATACTCCTTAGAAAAATGGATTTATTCAATGCCTATCGATTATCTTACAAATATGGTTAAAAATTCTATACTTTTCATTCAGTCAGGTACAGAGAAATGTAAGATTCGTTTTATTTTTTTTATTTTTAATGTTCATTTATTTTTGAGAGAAAAAGAGAGACAGAGCTTGAGCGGGGAGAGGAGGGGCAGAGAGAGAGGGAGACAGGGAGACACAGAATTCGAAGCAGGCTCCAAGCTGTCAGCACAGAGAGCCTGATGCGGGGCTCAAGCTTACAAGGCATGAGATCATGACCTGAGCCAAAGTCGTACGCTCAACCGACTGAGCCACCCAGGTGCCCAGAGAAATGTAGGATTCCTGATCATAACCAGAACATGCACACTGAACTAATCATTTTCCATAAAATGGAAATAACTATAGATGTAGCCCAACCTTTATTTAAGCTTCTAATTCTTATCCAACTGATAAAACAATTTTAATTAGATTATCAAATGACTATTTGTATTATTTTTAACATATTAATCCTTGATAAAACAACTATAGTAAACCTGTATCAACAATAAATCAGCATTATATCAGCAGGAATGCAAGCAATTGAGCATAGCAAATAGCTTTTCTAAAAATAGACTTTAATCTTTAAAATAGTTTTAGATCCATAGCAAAATTGAGTCAGGTACCAAGAGATCCCATATACCCTTAGCCCCAACAAATGCATAGCTTCATCCATTATCAACATCCCCACGAGACTGGCCCATTTATTACAATTGATGGACCTATATTAAAACATCACTATCACCCAAAATCCAGAGTTTACATTAGAGTACACTCTTAGTACTGTACATTCTATGTGTTTGGACAAATTTATAATGATATATGTCCACCACCATGAGAGTATGAATCTTACTATACATAGTTCTACTGTCCTAAAAATTCTGCATTTTGACTATTCATCCTTCCCTATAGCAACCTTTGGCAACCATTGATCTTTTTACTATTCCCATAGATTTGTTTTTTTCAGAATGTCATATAGTTGGAATCATCAAGCATATAGCTTATTCAGATTGGTTTCTTTCTACTTAGTAGCAGACATTTAAGGTTCTTCCATATTTTCCCATGGCTTGATTGTTCATTTCTTTTTCATATTGAATAATATTCCATTGTCTGAATAAACCATAGTTTATCCATTCACCTGCTGAAGGACATCTTGGTTGCTTCCCAGTTTTGGCAATTATTAACAAAGTACTATAAACGTTAGTGTGCATTTCTTTGTAGGTACATAAGTTTTCAGCTATACTGGGTAAACACTGAGGAATATGAAGGTTGGAGTGTATGGCAAGAGTATGTTTCTTTCTGTAAGAAACTGCCAAATTATCTTTGATATGGCTGAACCGTTTTGCATTCCCACTAGCAAAGAATGAGAGTCTCCATTGATATACATTGTTGCCAATATTTAGTTATGTCACTGTCTAGGATTTTGACCATTTTAAGTGTTTAATGGTATTTCATTGTTGTTTAATTTGCAATCCCCTACTGGCATATCACGTTGAGCATTTTGTCCATATGCTTGTTTGCCACCTGTATAACTTCTTTAATGAGATGCCTTTCCAGATCTTTTGCCCATTTTTTAACCAGACATTTTATTTTCTTACTGTTGAGTTTTATGTGTTCTTTTTGTATTTTGGACAACAGTCTGTTAACAGATGTGTCATTGGCAAACATTTTCATCCAGTCTGTGACGTGTCTTCTCATTCTCTTTAACTCTTTCATTTGTTAAAATTATGAATTCTATATAATACGTAAAACATACCATTTATTCTTTATCTAGAATATTAAACATAAGATTTTCTTGGTAGTAATATAGCTTCTATTTCTAAAAAATGTATATGGAAACAAATGCATTTTTCAGAATTTGTTGTATTAACTTTTACTTTTTATTTTCAATAGTTTCAAATTTAGAGAAAGACTATAGCGAAATTAATACAAATAACACCTATATAACCTTTGCCAAGATCTACCTAATATTATATTTCCATTACCATTTGTGCACATGCACTCTCTCTTTACAAACACACACACACACACACGATTTTTCCTTAAATATTGCAGAGTAAGTCACTATGGCATTTTAGCTTTAAATAATTCAGCAAATTTTCCTAAGAATAAGGATATTCTTTTACATAACCAAAGTATAGTTATCAACTTCAGTATATTTAACATCAATAATAATTTATCTAATTACTCCTTATATTCTAATTTTGTCAGTTTACAGAATAATGTCAAATTCTTTTTTTTCCAGTATAGGATCCAGTCTAGGATCAGTTGCTGCCTCTAAGTCAGAAAAACAGCATTTATAAGCATATTTCCTAAAATATACTTATATTACTACTTTTGGGTTCCTTCACTTTGTTTTTGTTTTATTTTGCTTTAATTGTAGTTTTTATATTGAATAATTTTAGATTCACATGCAGTTCGGAGAAATAATATGGAGAGGTCCCTTTACCCAGTTCAGTCTCCCCAGTGATAACATCTTACGAAACCATAGTCCAATAAAACATTGAGTACACGGACATTGTTATGTAATCAAAAATTAAAAACAATGTGATTATATTTATATAACATTCCTGAAATGAAAAAATTATAGAAATGAAGAACAGATTAATGATATTAGGGGCTAGGGACAGGAGGATGGCCAGGTGAGTGTTGCTATAAAAGGGCTAAAGCAGGCATTCTCATGGTGATGGAATAAAACAGGTACTTTTGAAAGATCAATAAGTTCCTCCAAAGAAAATGTCAGTAGATCTCCATTCTTAAAGCCCACTGTCTTCATGAAGTTTCTCTAAGGCAGAAGTCTTTTTGTACACAAAATTGGGTTGCTCAGATTTGCCTAGATGTTTCTAAGTCTTCTAGTTATTTAAAAAAAATTATCTATATTGGGTTAAATGAATATGACTTTAAGGTTTCAGCCTGCTATAGTAGTAAAAATAATATAGATGAAAAATAACATTTTACACTTAAAAAAGTAAATCAAAGCTGTCTGTCCTTCAGAGGAGATAGCAAACTCTCACTGAGAGCTTCTACATGGAAGTTAATACTGATTATTTATTTTTCCCCCAATACACTCAATTATGTATTTATTTATAAACTTTATAATGTTACTATGGCAGATTAAGGATGATCTAAGTGCCTATGAATACACCTCATGAGTATACTGAGAATTATGGAAATTTCTTTTAATTTTTTTTTCCCCAAAAGTTAGGCTTTAGCCAAAATTCTGTTCTTGGCTTTGAGGGATCCAGTTCTTCTATGGGCACTTCATAGAGTGGATGATAGGAAAAATCACAAGGAAACAATGACCATAACTAGAGAGTCATAAAAAAGTATGTAGTAATTTTGCCTGTAGATGCAATATATTAAATGAAACGCCAAGATGTGTAAGTATACTATGTGTGTAATTAAGTGGATAAAACCTTACCAGATTTTATCCTGGAAGAACTACCATAATAAACTGACTACATTGGAGACTGATGTCACAAACAGCATGCTAAAACACAGAAAGCTCTTCCCCAAACTTACAGGCACTGAGAGAGGCTCCCTATTTTCTAACGTTATAAGACAAGAAAAATAATTCTTTAGTTTCTGAAAATGTGGTGTAGAGTGAAGCAAAGGAGAAAGGAAGAGAAAGGAAAAAAACAAAGTCTGCGAAATGGTATGAGATGGGAAATTAGATATCTCCACACCTCAACCTCACAATTCCTCAGAGTGGCATTCCTGTAAAATAAACTTAGCAAAAATGATAGGATATCCCTGGATAATTAAATTATAAATTTCTGTGACTTTCTTCTTGCTTGGAGTCTCTGGACCTCTTACTTGCTCCCTGCTATGTTGTGACATGTTTTATAGAGAGACTTACATGGTAAGGAACTACTAAGGAAGCCCTTAGACAACATCTGAGAAACTGAGGTCTCATTACAAAAGATTGTAAGGAATGAATCCTGACAACAAAAAAGATGGGTGATCTTGTGTGGTAATTTGTTACCCCAGATAACTAATTATGTGTGTATGTATACTCGTAATTGTAATTTGCAGTTATAAATAGTTATATATATAAATAGTTATATATGTAATTATACATAGATATATAATGATATAAATATATTTCGTTAGATATTATATAATTATTTACATGTATAACTACATAAATATATACTTATGTTTGTAGTAATAGTTGATAACTCAAAGCTCCTAAGGTTTTGACTTTGGAAAATGCAGTTCTTATAATTGAACAAAATGAAATAAATATTTATTTTAAAAGAATATATTCTCAACAATTATGTATACTTCTCAAAGATTCTTGCTCAAGAAATTTTATTAATGTTTTGAAATTAATATGCAATAAACGGGCTAAACATGTGAATTACCTATTTAGTAATTCATACTGACACAGCATATACAATAAGAAACATTTTTGTAATATTTTCTCCAAAAAAACTATATTCATTAGGAGGTAGAATTTACATATGTGCAAGCAATCTTAAGAAACTAAATGCAGTTAGGGTCACTTGGGTGGCTCAACTGGTTAAGCCTCTAACTCTTGATATCACCTCAGGTCATTATCACATGGGTTCCTGAGATCTAGCCTTGGATTGGGCTCTGGGCTGACAGCACAGATTCTGGGATTCTCTCCCTCCCGCTCTCTGGCCTCTCTCTCTCCTTTTCTCTCTCAAAATAAATGAACATTTAAAAAAACCCTAAATGCATTTATTGCGTTTTTGCTTTAAATTAGCTGGTATTAAAAATGAATACGAATGATTAAACTAGTGGTCCTTTTAATTTTATGACTGAATTAAGTAATATCTAAAATGTACTTATGATTTAAATTTAAGACATTTAGAATGAAAGCACACCAATTAAATCTGGTATCACCAATGCCACTGATGTCATATTACAATTGACTCTTTCTATAAAAATGCATTATCATCATAATGCATATTTAAAATGTATTTTATTTAACAAGCACTATGCTGCTAATGAAATGAAACCTGACAATTCTCAAAATATGTTTAAAAACAAAGAGAAACTGCAGTCATTAGTAACTGGAGAAACGCAAATTAAAACCACAATGAGGTACCATTACATACCCATTAGAATGCGTAAAATTAAGACAACTGATCATAACCAAATGTTAGTGAAGATGTTGGGCAAATTGAACTCTTATACTCTGCTAGTTCAAATGCTTTGGAAAAGGTGCTGTTGTTGTTGCTGTTGTTTTCAATCCCAAACCAGCAGTTCCTGGCTTCTTCTATTAAAATCTAATCTACTTGGATCTAATGTTTACTTTTCATTTACTTTTTTCTTTTTTAAGAGAGAGAGAGAGAGAGGGTGAGTGGGTGGGAAGGACAGAGGGAAAGAGAGAATCTTAAACAGGCTCCTGGGATTATGACCTGAGCCAAAATCAAAAGTCATATGATATTTGTCTTTCTCTAATTTCACTTAGCATAATACCCTCCAGTTACATCCATGTAGTTGCAAATGGCAAGATTTCGTTATTTTTGATTGTCGAGTCCTTTAACTTGCTTTTATTCTTTGGTCATGTTTCAATTTATTGTTTTGTTTTGTTTTTCCTGTTCTTTGTATAATGATTTCTAATTTAATCCCACTACATTTAGAATCATCCTTTGTATATTTTCAATCATTTAAAATTTACTGAAATATTTTATAGCCCAGCATTTGTGACTATTCCATGTGAAACTAGTGTCATTCATATCTTCTATTTGGTAACTTTTAATTATTTCTCTACTTACTCTGACAGAGTAGTATTGAAATCTAAAAACATAATTATGGATTTGTCTTTCTCAGTTTAATTGTCAGGCTTTGCTTAATATTTTCTTTGAAGCTCTGTTAATATATTACCAGAAGTACAGTCACTTAATAGTGGTAAAAGGGTTAATTCATTAAGTACATACATGATAAATTTTGCCATGTTCCCAACCTGTTTATATTTAAATTGAGTTTAAGACAACAAATCATTGAATATTCCTTTTTTATCCATGTTAAAAAGCAATTGGTATCATTTAATCAGTGAATTCAGACAAGTACTAGCTAATAGAACAGTGATGTTGGAAGTGTTCTACAATACTGAGTACTTGAAATACGGCTAATATGACGAAGACACTGAACTTTTATTTTTTAATTATTTTAGATTTAAACAGTCACATGTGTGTACTGTACTAAAAATTTCAGATATTGACCATTTACTTTTAGTATAAATATTGGAATGTTCAGATTTAATTGTGTCATCCTGCTATTTGTTTTCCACTTGTGCAATAATTGTCCTTTTTTTTTCTATTTTCCTAGTGTATTTTGGATTATTTGAACATATAGGTGGTATTAAGTTTTATGTTCACCATTGGTGTTTTAGCCCTAACATTTTGTTTCATTTCTGGTTTAGGAAGTGAATCTTTAAATTACCACAGGTGCTTTTCATATATTATACCACTTCATATCTAATATAAAAGTTTACACTAGTATATTTCAATTTTTTCTTTCAACCTTTGTGCAGTTGTTTGCATAACTTTTCTACATGTTATAAACCTCACAATATATATTCTGATAATATTTCTTCTAAACAGTAGCTATCTTGTTATTTTTTTAATGAGACAACATTTATTTTATATTTATCCACATATTTATGTGGAAGTAAATAGTCCCAAGTAAAAGTATGCAGTTCAGGAGAATCAATAAAACCAAAAGCACATGAATTTGTGAATGAATAAAACAATATTGACTGTGCATAACAAAATTAGAAATCTTTCATACTGTAAAATGTATATCTAGCTAAACTGAATGACAATAGGAACACAGGCAAAAAGGAATAAAATAAAGTTAAGTTTCTAAGGCTCTAGCAGTTTTGGCTAGTGATAAAATAATTTGATTTAGATTGTAACAAGTAACCTCTCAAAAAGTAGGCAAAAATGTATATCTAATAAGTTAACAGTGAGAAATACTCAACTTTTTAAAAATTAAATAAAAAGTGCAGCAAACAAGGAGCAAAAGGGATATACAACATACATATGCTAAGTAGAAAAATATAGAAGACATAAACCAAACTATAACATTAATTACTTTCAATGTAATTTGATCAAATAATGTAAATGAAGTAGTATTTTAGGCTACATAAATATATCCTGCTTATAAGATACACATTTAAATATATAGTCAATATAAGAAAACTGAAGTTTTGAAAGTAAAAGAATATTTTAAAAATCCAAAGAAACACAAACCAAAAGAAAGCTGCAAGAGCTATACTCATCTCAGATAAATTTCCAAGCAAATATATTACTAACAGGGGTGCATGGGTGGCTCAGTCGGTTGAGCGTTTGACTTCAGATCAGGTCACGATCTCGCAGTTTGTGGGTTCAAGCCCTGCATCAGGCTTTGTGATGACAGCTCAGAGCCTGGACCCTGCTTAGGATTCTATTTCCCTCTGTCTCTGCCCCTCCCCCACTCACACTCTGTCTCTCTTGTATTCTCAAAAATAAAAATAAACATAAAAAATTAAAAAGATATATGATTAACAATAATTCAAAAAACTAAAGAGTTTAATTCATTAAGAATACATCACAATGCTAAATTTGTATGCTATAAATGACAAGCGTCACACATAGAGAAAAATGGCAAAACTAAAGGAAAACTAATAAATTTTAACTTATAATAAGAGATTATAACATGCTTTCCTTTTAGCTGATAGAAGCAGACAAAACATTTATAAAAATATGAATAAGACAGTTTACAAAGGTGACCTAACAGTCATATACAGCACCAGGTCCAAACACAAATAGTATTTATATGTTTTCAAGCACACATAAAATACTTACTAAAATAGACTATATATTGGGTCACAAAGATATCCTCACAAATTTTAATTTCTTATGAAATTTCAAGCATGTTTTATATGA
The DNA here is from genome assembly GCF_018350195.1 of Panthera tigris. Taxonomy (NCBI): domain Eukaryota; kingdom Metazoa; phylum Chordata; class Mammalia; order Carnivora; family Felidae; genus Panthera; species Panthera tigris. Next base: position 67,494,937 of record NC_056663.1, read on the forward strand.
AAACATGCAACTGTGCTATAAATTAGTAATAAAAATATAACTTGAAAATTCTTAGCTTCCTTGATATTAAACAATAGGCTTATAATTCCAACAATTAGGTAACATCTGCTTCCTTTGACTATGTTTTCTCTGAATTATGAGTCATATTTCTCTTTTCCTCTGCACATAATTTTTATTGTACTTCGGACATTGGGATTCTGTAGACAAATGCATACATACCTATGTATCTATAAAGAAACAGATGCATGGATATATAGATTTTTAAGGGAATACAAGTCTTGACTCTTGTCTGAAATTACACTTAAGAGCTACTTATTCATATGCTTCCTAGAATTGAGTTAAGTTGAGCCAGGCTTCATTTTTAGTTAGATTGAGTTCATCTATAATTAGTGCAATTTATAACATCCTTTGCTGCTTCTACCTTCTTGGTTATGTCAATATTTAAGCCCAGAGGCAGTTAAGCTGCAGTTTCAGATATACTTAGTTAACATTTTGATTTAACTTCAGTAGGTCCCCAGAATGCAAATGCAAACATCATCAAAATGTATGAGGTGATAGGATTTGTCCCTGCTCCCGAGACCCCTCCTTTTTTTATGCTATATTCTGGGGAAAAATTTGTATGGGGTGTGGGATCAAGGCAAGAGATTTTCTTTTACTTTTGGGACTCATCCCAATTCTAATTAATCCCACAAACCCATGTCATTTTCAAAGGCTTCGCTGACTTACTGCAGTATCTCCATTGTCTCTCTACCTATGGCTGGCTTCTGTTACCATTCACCTGTGCCCACACCAAGTATGCAAGGTGCCATGGTTCACTGGAACTTCCTTATATGCACCACTCTTTGCTAGCCTATTATGAAGAGTTAACTTTTAAAAAATTGTTATTATTTATGTGGTTTTTGCTGATGTTGTCATAGAAGCAAAGGTTTTTTTTTTTTAATTTTTTATGTTTATTTCTGAGACAGAGAGAGACAGAGCACGAATGGGGGAGGGGCAGAGAGAGAGGGACACACAGAATCCGAAGCAAGCTCCAGGCTCCGAGCTGTCAGCCCAGAGCCCAACATGGGGCTCGAACTCACAAACTGCGAGATCATGACCTGAGCCGAAGTTGGTCACTCAACCGACTGAGCCACCCAGGCGCCCCTAGAAGCAAAGGTTTTTTACGTACTTCTGTATACTAAATGGACATAACTAATAAATGATTAATTAATCAAAGAAGAAATAAAAACTTGTATTAAGAAATAAATTGAATGGAAAAATCATTAATATATGGCCTATTAACATTTGTGTGATACTGCAGAAACAAAGCTTAGAGCAAAAATTGTAGTTTCACACACATGTGTTAGAAAAGAAACACTGAAACTCAATGATCTTAGCTTCCACCTAAAGAATATAGATAAAGAACAGCAGATCAAATGCAAGGAAAGTAGAATAAATAATAAAAATAAGAGTAGAAATCAATAAGACAGAAAACAAATGTACACTAAAGAACATTAAAAAGTCAAATTTTAGTTGTATGAAACTTTATTAACCTTAATAAACTCCTGCAAAGAGTATCAAGAAATCAAGAACACACACATTAACATTAGGAATGAAATTAGAATATCAATACAAATCTTACCTATATTAAGAAGATGGTTAAGATACATTTGGTATACTTATGCCAGTAGGTTTAAATTTTGGCTGAAGTGCATAATTTAAAAAAAAACTACTTAACAAAGGTGACAAAAAGGAAATGGAAATTCTGAATAATATATTGCCTTTAAAGAGATGGATTAGTTTAAATTCAAGATAGTGAATAAGTGTTCCACATTTTGATGGGAGAAGTGACAGTCGTAGCCAATTTTGCAATCCACTACAGATCTTTAGTCTCCCGCAGCTTGTTAATTAAGCTAATGGCTTGTGGGAAAATAAGCTTATTTTGAAGAATTATTTATTTCCTGGCAGGTCATTCTTTTCTCCCAAACTTTTTAAGATATCTCTTTAATACTCTATTCAAAAAGAATTTTCCTATCATCTGAAAGTTCTCCACTTAATTTTCATAGAATAAACAACTATCTATTTGCACCAACTTATCAGTCCATATAATATTGAATTAAATCATATGATTGCTATATAACAATCATTTGGGTACCATTGTACCTATCTTTTTGTCAACATGAAATTCTCTCCCCTGATCAATGCAGACTTTTATAGGCTTACCAAAGATTGGCCTACTAATAATGGAAAATAAATATCATGGGTATCCATTCAATTTGTTTTACAAAGGGAATAGAGAATATGAGTAAGTCCCCAAAATTGGCCTGAACAACTGGAAAAATAAGACTGTATTAATTGAGGTAGGGTATGATGAGAGTAAAACAATGCTGGAGACAGAATAATGAGGGATTCTATTTAATACATGCTAAATTGAGATATTAGACATCAAATGAAAATGTCAAGTAAGCAGTTGGATATTTGACTTTTAATTCCAGGCAGGGATGTTTGGACTGCAAATAAAATCTGATGGTATCACCTTACTGATGTTGTTTACATCAATAAAATTTCATTAGATCACTAACAGAGAGAGTGTATTGAGAGTGTATTCAGGGAATATAAATAGATTAAGAAAAGCCCATGGATCATCCGATATTAAATGGTCACAGATAAAATGAAAACAAGCAAAGGAAACAGAAGCAGCCGGCGAGGTAAAAGGAAAACCAGGGAAGTTGCTCTATAAAACAAATGAGGGGATGTTTCAAGGAAGAGGCAGTAATCAAGCGATTGGATTGTTTCACATGTGCGATGGTCTAGCAGGATATGCCCACTTTAACATGACACATATATTGATACAGAAGAAATCAATATATAAGCGGTGCTGTAGAAGTATTTGTAGATTATACATCTTGATATCTCATATGTTTCGGTGTTACATATATTTTTATCCACAATATTTTTATTAAGGACTCCAAATCTTGTTTTATTCCTTCTAAAACACATCAGAAAATATTAACTAAAAAAAAGATCTATAATTTATTGACTAATTCTCGTTTCACAGAATATAAATATTCACAGAATATATATATATTACAGATCATAAATATATTTACACATAGTTCCATACACACACAAAGATACACATATTACACGAATGATACAATGTAGAGGAGAGCCAGAAAGGAAGGGAATATAGAAAAGAAGAGAGAGAAAAATGAAACATAAGTAGTAGAGAAAGTGTGAGAACAAGCATAAGAACAAATAGAATACAAGAGAGAATGTATTTCTTTGAAAAATGAATTGAGAAAATTACAAAGCTACATTCTGAGTTCTGAGCAAATGTTTTCATAAAACTGTAAGTGACAATTTACCTGACGTCTTTTTAGGCTAATGAGTATTTAATCTTCACTTTTACACTATATTAATTTGACAAATTTAATTTGTCAACCTGGTGAAAAAATCAACTTTATACTCAGTTACATTACAGATTTTAGCTAAATTGGATGTTAAATACAAGTTCTCAATTCCTTTCAAAGAAAGTATCAATGATGAATAAAGCAGAAAAATAGCTCTAGTCTCTTCTGGTCTTATTTTTTTGTTTGTTTTGTTTATATTCATTATTCCTCCTACTTTCTACTTCAATGAGTGTTCTGCATTTAAAGATTCAGATTATTTCTTGGTTTGTAGAAATTGACATCATAAGGATGTTCGAATTTATCTAACTGAAGTCTTCCCAGGGACTGCAATTTAAAACTAGTAGTTCAGTAGTTGTAGGGGATTACTGCTTAAATGCCTAAAGGGATCACAATGGAAAGGGTATCTCTTTGGTGTACTGGATAAAAACTCAGCTGGAGTGCCATGCTTGCTGTTAATTGTACCTGAAGAATGGTTTATGTATTCATCCTTCATTGTACTACTTCATAAATTTAATTCAAATGTCTACACGGAAGAAAATAAGAAAATTCCACATCAGAGATGGATTCAGAATGAGCGGAGCTTTCTCAGCAAAAAGCAAGTCCCCTAACATTAGATATTTGAATGCATTTCTAAGTTTGGCTCTTTTTTTCTTTTTTTCTTTTGTTTTCCAAGAGCATAAGAAACTGGCCTAAAGAAGGGCTCTGCTGGGAGTGACTTTAGGGGCTGAGCATCCCTTTTCAGTGGTCCATCTTTCAAAACCAAAGGCTGAAACCATGGTGACACAGTGGAATTGGGCAAAATTTTACCTTTCTTTGCTGCATCTCTTTGATTCATATTCATGTCTATTGAGGGTAGATATTATGTTAGCATACACAGAGTAAAATCTATAATACACTGCCCTGGGGTAATTTTATCCCATTTGACTTCCTGAAAAAGATGTAGTATGACAAGATTACTGATTTTTAGCAGTCTTTGCATCATCTGATTAAATATGTTTTGAAAAGCATATGATAAGTGACATGTAGATTAATAATATTCAAACTGGCCCAGAGAATATAAAAACCCTTACTATGCACAGGAAAGACCAAAAGTGGGGAGAAAAAAAAGACATGGGTTTTAACTTGGATCTGTTATAAGTGAACTTAAACAAATATAAACTTGGTTATATGATTTGGAAAATTAAAGGGTCACTTAGCTCTTCCAGCTCTGTCTTCAATAATGCATGTTTCAGCTACCTTTATTTTTCTCATTATAAAATAATGTGCATTTGCTGTAAAAAATTATAAACTACATATAAGTACAAAGACCTCAAAATGATTTAAAAATTTAATCTTTTTTTCTAAGCATGTTGATGTGCATTCTTTCTTTATAATTTTTCACTCAAAATGTGTTATACATATTGATATTTGTATGTTCATTTGTAATGACTGCAGAGTATTTGCACCAATTTAATAGATCTTTCATTGTTAAGCATTGAAATGTTTACACTTTTTTTTTAATGCTATTTTTTTTTTTCAGAGAGAGAGATACAGACAGACAGAACATAAGCGGAGGAGGGGCAGAGAGACAGAGAGACACACACACACACAGAATCTGAAGTAGACTCCAGTCTCTGAGCTGTCAGCACAGAGCCTAATGTGAGGCTTCAACTGAAAAACCATGAGATTGGGGCGCCTGGGTGGCTCAGTCGGTTAAGCGTCCAACTTCAGCTCAGGTCACGATCTCGCGGTCCGTGAGTTCGAGCCCCGCATCGGGCTCTGGGCTGATGGCTCAGAGCCTGGAGCCTGCTTCAGATTCTGTGTCTCCTTCTCTTTCTGCCCCTCCCCCATTCATGCTCGGTCTCTCTCTGTCTCAAAAATAAATGTTAAAAAAAAAATTAAAAAAAAAAAAAAGAAAAGAAAAGAAAAACCATGAGATCATGACCTGAGCCAAAATTGGAACCTTAAATCAATTGAGCCACCCAGGCAGCCCGAAATGGTTTATACTTTTTAAACATTATAAAAAATTTCAACTAACATCATTATAGGGAAAACTTTTAAAAACCTTATTTAATTTAATTAATAAAAGTGGAATTCAAGTTAAGCTTATTATGCAATTTTTATTGAGTTTTTAAACACGTTTTTAGAGTTTCCCAATAAGAGCTATATATAGTACTTACTTTGTACTTTCCAGGTCCGGAAGTCACAGTTGCTTTAATGAATGATTTCTTCCCTTCATTCTATAACATTAGGTATTAATGCAGTTTTCATGGTCTTACAGGAGAGGAAATGTTCACTTTCACATTTTATTTAAGGAATCTGTATATAATACATTTTTATTAGGCTAGGCTACTGTAAAAAGATCTAAAGTTCTTGTCATGTCTTTAGTGCCAAATTATAAATAAACTCCAGAATCATCTGGAAAACTTTTAGTCCTCATGGAAGCGTGTTTACCTGTAAAACTGGAAATTTGCAAAAGATAAAATTTCTGGAGATAAATATCTCTGTTGCTGGGCTAATGGTAGTGTTTCAGAAGATAAAAAGAAAGATAACAAGATACTTTAACTGAAAAGGGATTTCATCTACACAGAGATTCTCTTTAACCATCCTGCTATTCTAGTATGGCATCATTTTAATTTCTCATGAATATGTCAAAAAGTCACACCAGCTTCTGTCTTTTCTATATTACTTCAAACACTGTGATATTAATGTCCTAGAAATGATTTAAAAATACCTTCCCAAATTATTTTCCATAAGGCTCTAAAATTTTATATTCTCATCAGCAGAATATAGTAGTGGCCATCCTCCAAAACTTTTGTCAACATTGTCACGATATTGTCACATTTTCAAAAACCTATCAAGTTAAGAGCTCCCTGAGATATTTACACTTTTAAGAATCTAACCACCCAAAAATACTGCATTATGTAAATAAATGCAGACTTCTTAAACATGGTAGAAATATTTCTATAGAGTTTAATCTGCAGCCAAATCTTTTTCTTTGTCTCATTAAGATTTTATTACTAATATACATCAAGTAGGGCCAATAAACCCAGATACTATCTGTGTGTTGAATTTCATTCCTGTGTATTACTGTGCAGAAAACTTCCCATTAAGGTATGAAATAGACAGAGACCAAAGTGCCAAACTGTGAGTGCCAAACTGTGAACATACTAACAGCATGCAGTAAATGTTAGTAACACAATATATGTTAGGGTAAATAGAATACACATACTCCAGCTTATTTTCATTGCAGCTACTAAGTTGTTTATAAGTAACTCTAAGTAGGAATTAATACAGCCTAAGGGAAAACTTTTAGAGTAATAATTGAAAAAGTGAGAAAAGTATGCTGCTTTATTTGACAAAATATATATTAATATTTCTTAAAATCTGTAACTATAGCAATATGTTGCAAACATATGAAAGGACATACCCATGAATATACATAAAGCTATGCTACACATTAGTAAGAATTCAACACCCATAAAAAGAATAAAGAAAAATTTGAGGAATTTCACAAATAAAAAATATATGTGAGCAAAAGAAGTATAAAGAAAAGTATTATATATAAAAAATTTCAAGAAATAAAATAACAGAACAGCACTTTTTTCCTAAAAATGTCCTCCAAAGTGTATAGAAAAATGGATCCAGACCATTGCTGTGGAAATTTAAATTGCTACCACAATTCTTGTATCAAAACTATTGATCATAAAATTTGGTCAAAGATGTTATGTTCAGGAATATAGACTAATGATTACAAAGTAGCCGCTAAAAGATTTGTGTTTACTGTAGTATCACCTCTACAATCAAAAATGAACAATATAAACCAAAATAGTTGACATTACTGAATACATATGTGTCCATTCACTGAATGAAATTAAATATAAACATTGAAATGTTAATACATAATTTCATTAAAATATTAATATGGAATTATTAATGAACAATGTCTCTGGTGAAGTGAAAAGTGGATAACAAACCAATATGTGATACATTTCAAACATAAAATAGGCAAACTCGTAGTCTTATAGAAGCAGGACTAGAAGAACATATCCCAAAATGTTAGGTATAAACATCACTACATGTTATAATTAAAGGAGTTTTTATTTGTCCATTTCTACACTGTCAAAACATCCAATAATAAGCATGACTTTCTATTATAGATTTTAAAGCAGGAAAATAGGTTTTAAATAATAGCAGCAAGAACAAAATACACTTGTAAGCTATTAAACATTTTGTTTTTACAGTTAGAATTTACTGTGACAAACAAATAAGGAATGCTAAAAACATGAGGACATTAAAAATGCATCCCTGTTATGGACTCTCAGAACTGCTACCTTTTACCGCTCAGAGAAAAAACTGTGAATGGAGGCATTCTTCAAAACAACTATTCACTAAGGAAATAATTCACAGGTCATGAAATAGCATGCCTGGAATTGCCTGTTATCAACATGATTGTCAATTTTAGATCATTCACCTCTGTTTCAGCGAATCTACAATGCTTTCTTACATTTAGTTATCTGAAACCCTTTCTTGATTCTCTTACCATAGCTGCTCCTTTCCAACAGAATTTTCATTTCCTTGCAATTTTTCAACCAATTCAGTCTTCTTAATAATGATATAATGATTGACCATTTGCTTTTAATTATGGTTCTTTAAAGTGGGAAATAAAAAAAATTAGGGGGAAAATGTTGGGACAAAAAATCAGTCTCTAAGTTGAGATTTAGAGTATGTTTTCTTTCTTCTATGAATATAAAGTAAATTTTCTTTAACATTTTCTGGCACAAAAAGCATATAGGAATTCCTCAAGTGCCTTCTTTTAGTTTGATACCCTTATACTTTCTTTCTTAATTAAATTAACTGGATTACTAACAACGAATGGAAATGTGCCTTTGAAATTGAAGGCAGTCTTACAATAATTGTATCAGCTAAATGGAACTAACAGAACAACAAAGAGTAAGGATTTTCAATTTTTTTTGTATATAAAAATCCCATAAAAGTCTCATAAAAAGTCAGATTCTCAATCTCCACCTCAGAAATACTGAACCAATAAGCCTGAGATTAGTTTAGTAATCAGAATTTTGTTTAAAGCTCCCATGTCTTACTTGTGTCAGGGAACAATAATGTCCTGTCCCCTCAAGATCCATCTAGCCAGGCTAATCATCAAATTGACATGAGACAGATTAACAGGAGAAAATCTAATTTAATAGTGTACATGCTGGAAATCCACATAGACATGGAAATCCCAAAGACAGGTAAAACATGGTATATAGGTCATTTTGAACTAAGGAGAAGGGGGTAGCTGTCTGGGATTTCCAAGGGAAGGAATGCAATTCACAGAAAGATGGAAAAGAGAAATATGTTGGGTAAACAAATATTTGCTGGCCCACTCACAAAGGAGGGGACATAGAGGACTTTGATCAAATAGGCCTTGCTAGGTTCCTCCCTGTCTACCATACTTAATTCAGAGTATAATGTAGTTATCTATGGTGATAGCTCTCTTCCTACAGGAGGTCCTCCATCTATATTCCTTTTTGGCAATTGTCAGGGAAGTAAAGAGCTTCTCCTGAATTTTCTGGATTTTGATGGCTTTTTAACTCAAAATAATCTTCATGCCAACATGGCCCATCTTACAGCTGGCTACCCGTGGCCCCTATACTGGTGATGTTAGGACTTTATATTGAAAAAAGTTGACTTAGGAAATTACTGATATTAACTTTACATTTTATGGAGTATTGGAAATAAGCATTGTACGTAAGTAAAAGTGAATATACTATTCACAGCAGCCTTTGACATTTATTGAACAAGCTATCAAATAATGTGGATTACTGTTATACTTTTACTGATAATTGTAATTGTCTGCCTGGCACCAAAACCACAAATATCATAAATTTATTAGTAAGCCTGTTAGTTTTCTCATCATTTCCAAGTATCTAATGAAATTGGTTCATCAAAGTAAGATGTTGATAGCTATATGCATTTTTTCATTTATTTGGTTACCACACAATTTCTGGATAAATGGAATGACATCCCATGAGAGGAAAACACAATAAAAAACTTGTCAGTAAAACTTATTAATGGACACATGCATTTTATAAAACATTTATTTATAAGTGATCTCTTGGTTACTACCACAATTCATAGGACACAAGGTTAATTAAAATGATAAAGTGTTCTTCCTGGTTTTACCCTGTTAATTCCGAGTTAAAATGAAAAGAAATATGGGACTAAGAAGGAAGCTTCCAACAAATCATCATAAATTCACGAACAATATCTGTGTCATTTCACTGTATTTGCTTCTCACTAATCCATTCTTTTGAAAGGAGAAGGCTTTCATTCCAAGTAAGAACAACAAAGGATGGTACTGTGCATTCAATTGTTCTTTGCTGCCCTTCATTCCTCTGTCCCTCTAACCTTATTCCTCATTTTTATTTCTTTTTCATAGTTTTTCTTCTTATTGAGAAAAAATGCAATTTAAGAAGACAAGTCAGAATTAATAGACTCTGTTATAATAACACCAACTAGATAGTAGTGTAAGACCTCAATTCTGAACATCATTTAATCAAGGACAAGGCTTCCCTGTATACCTTTGACCTCATTCTGCCTACCGTCTACTCTTGTCAGGCAACATTCTTAGATCTGGCAAAGAGAATAAAACATTAAAAAGAGCAGTCAGTCTCTGTTCTAGGATCAACTGTTCTATAATGCTGCTTTTCTTATGCCCAGACTTCAGACCTTGCCAAACTCCCTGGACTGTCTGTCTCTTACTCCACTTGTGCTGCCTGTCACATTGCTTTCATTTAACAGGACACCTGGTCAGCGTTGTCTTTTTCCAGAAATATGCAGAGAAAGGGAAGCATTTGCTCCTTGTTGAAACCATGAGAATGAAAATAGACATTTTGTAAAATACTGGAAATGTATTTAAAATGAAATCATAAGAAAATATGAAGTTGATTTAATAAATAATATATCTATAAGCAAGTAGAAGTACATTGTACAAAGTCCAAGAGACATAGGGAAGCTGAAGGGACTACACTTTAGAAAAGCTCATCTCTGCTCTTTTCTTGCTAGGCTCCATGTACTCATATTCCAGAGTTCGCCTCTGAATAAGCCAAGAAGTTATGTTCCCACTTCAAGGGGGAAGCAAGGAGGTTAATCATTCTCTGGGTTTTGTCCTAGGCTCCAAACACCTGGTAACACCTTAGAAGAGCCAGATCCCAAAAATGTTCCAGGACATTAGCTTCAAATGGCCTCAGCTGATGTCGGCATGGATACCTCTACCTTTGGTAATTTATGGAATAATGTCTATTTTTCACCCAACACTCACTTTTGATTGGACCCTATAGTGGATTCCGAAGAGACAATCCCCTAGACCCTTTTCCAACATAAACCCCTAGCTCCAAGCAACAATGGGACCCATTCTTTTCTCCTTTCTGAGTCTCCGAGACACTGTGTCTGCTATTCTCTGTCACTCATGCTATTTTAATAAACTCGGTTTTCACTTTCTCTGGCTCGAGTTTGATTCCTATTCTCTCTGAAGCCAAGGACTCTCTTGGCTGGTCCTGTGGGACTCTCCCCTGGGTTCTTGGACTCAGCCCGCCTGCATTACAAACATAATCATTTTCTCTTATTCTATAGGAAAAATGGGATGTACAACAAATAAAAAAAAACTTAATACTAAAACAAACAAACAAACAAACAAAAAAATCCTTGAGGTAGGCACCAGAGGAGGTTTTCTATGTATAAATTCTCCTCAATCTATAGGCAATTTCTCTTTTCAGGTCAAAAAGAGTATTCATTACCTTGAAGTAATTCAAGTACAGATTGAAAGTACTTCCATTATGTCTAATATTCACCGTGACTGATCTGTCCAACTCACTGGTTTCTAAACAGCTTACTGAGACAAGGGAACAAATGCTGGGAGAAAATTTGCACTGAGTCACCTACTTAATCCAGGGGCCAGGCATAACTCTTCTACTTATATTTGCTTGCTTTTTTTTTTAAATCAATCTCCTGTTAGATTCCATTTAAATATGAACTCCTCTGTTAACATTTTTGAAAACCTCTAAGTTAATCAAAAATCTTAATCAGACTCTTTACGCCCATAGAGATTATTTTTAACTAGATAGTTAAATATTGCTTGCTTTAAAATTATAGACAACATTTTAAAGGACAGTTTAATGCAAAGTTACATTTTGACTTCACTGGTATTCACCTAAGATATCCACTAATATAAAATATGAGACTTCTTTTGTGGTCATCAAAGAAAAGTAAAGTTAGTAAAGTATATTTCCATTTATTTAAAATGCTAAAGCTTGGGGTGCCTGGGTGGCTCAGTTGGGTAAGCAGTCAACTTCAGCTCAGGTCATGATCTCACAATCTTTGGGTTCAAGCCCCACATCGGGTTCTGGGGTGACAGCTCAGACCCTGGAACCTACTTTGGATTCTGTGTCTCCCTCTCTCTCTCTCTCTGCTCCTCCCCCACTCACACTCTGGCTTTCTTTCTCGCTCTCTTTCCCTCAAAAATGAATAAACATTAAAAATATTTACAAAAATAAAATAAAATGCTAAAGCTATTTCAACACTAAAGTGTATTTTCCCACTTTCTATTAAATTCTAAGAATCAAAGTCCAGAGCAGCAGTTTTGCATCACTGGCTAAGGCTGGCAGAAGCTACAAATTTCCCTTACATGTTATTTCTGTTTTTGCAATTTCTCAGTCTCCATGTCGTCATTTTAATCCTAACTTTCCGCATCCCTAATACACATTAAGCCTGCATTTGAAATATATACAATGCCACAAGGGTGGTAGTTACAGTCACAAGAGTTGATAATCAAGAACAGATATGAGGAGACTAATGAAGACACATGACAATGAGAAAAAAATCTAGACATAAAGATTTATGATATAAAACAGTGTTTTAAAAAGTGCTTGCAGATTTTAAGAAATATGGCTCTATAAATTTTACAATAAATGTTTCCTAAATGAGGCACTGAAAGAAAATATATTGAAATACAAATAAACACATTAATAACAGTCTGAAGCCACAGTGATTGATACACAGCTGGGTCCCAGTTGTCGAACCCATAGTTGAATCCATAGGGTGGAGAGCAGCATATAGGAGTGAGGCAAAGGGTCTTACACTGAGAATTGCTCAGAAAATAAGGGTAAATAAAATTGAGCATATTCCTAGGTCTATGGCTCATATAGAACAGCACACTTGCTGGTGAATGAGACAGTAAAGAAGTCTAAGTATGATAGGGAAAGGTAGGATGAAATAGGCAGAGAAGGAAAGGTTAGGACCTGAGATCCCTGAGTGAGGAAAACACATATTTTAGAACAATGCTGGGAGTGTCTGACCAGGAGCAAACTCCTTCAGGCCTAAGTTTCCTCTTAAGAATGTAACAAGACGTCACCCGCACCCCCTCAGGTTCCCCTGAGGAATTTGACAATCAAAATACCTAACTAAAATAAGTAAACTATAAAACTTATGTTATATGAGGGACAGTATGATTTTAGTCTGACTCCTCACACAATGGAATCCAATCAGGAATGGACAACCCAGCACCTAGAGTTGTCCAGCCAATAAGGGTAGAACCTGAGAAAGAACAACGGGGAAGGGGGCCAACCAGAACCTTATAAAGCAAAGTCCCTTGCCTATAGTCGAGGACATTCACTTTCGAATGTCCCCTCTCTGTAAAGAGAGCTTTCACACTCCTACTTTATAATCTTATACTTTAATAAACTTTTGCCTGCTGCTCATTTTATTTGTGTCCACCTCTTTATTCTTCGAAGCAGCGAGACAATGAACTCAGGTATTGAGGTAAAAATCCTGCAACATAAGCATACAGAACTGAGAAACTGATCTCCAAAATTCCCAATCTCTCCACAGGAAAGAAACTCTGACCTGCCAATAAAACCAGGGCATCTCAAGTACAAAAAGTTGTAACTGAAAAACTATCAGACAAGAAAAAACAAGAATAGACATTTAAAAAAAAAAAAGTAAAACAGAAGAGCATGGAGATTAAAATTAAAATCACAAGCACATGAGGAAAAATTATATTATAGAAAGCACCAAAACAAGTGAAGAGTCAGAAGATTAAGTCACTGACGATACGTAAATGACATCACATTTTCAAAGGATGTTAAAAATAACTACAATGAAGACTATCAAAAAAGTGAAGGCAAAAAATATTCATAAAAACAATAAGAAATTATAAAATAAAACAGGCTGCATAACTCAAACACAGATAGACATCCAAAACAATTGATTTGAGGTACTAGAGAAATGTAATTATTATAATAAAAAAATTCAGTAGATGCAGTATATTCTGGAATAAACACAAAACAGAAAGCAAATGATATGGAAGAGTATGCTGTAGAATTTATTAAGAATAAACCTGTTAAAAAGAAAACCACAGGCCCAAAATGGAGTATCATATGTTAAGACCTCACATTCTTAAACCAAGATTTAATACCTAACCTAACTATGGCTTCAACTCCCTCCAGGATGTAACCTTTAACCAGCCAAGCTGGAATTTCCTGGTCAACACTAGGAGGAAATCCCCTGGGAATCCCTTTCCCCCTTAGGAGGGCAACCTTGCCTAAACAATGCAATCCTTGCTAATAATTTTTTTTTTTTAATGTGGTCTCTCTGCCTTTAAAAATCATTTCTCCAGCTCAGCAGGAGCTCCCCTAACTTGCTAGATAGGATGCTACACAATTCAGCAATCATTTTCAAAAAGCCAGTTGTATTTTCAAACTTACTTGTTTGAATTGTGGAGTTTTTTTAAACAAATTCAAAAGAAATTGGCTAAATAGAAATTTAAAAGGTACAGATAATTGAGAGACTCCAAAATATGTTGCAAAGAATATCCAGAAGGAAAAATTAGAGGAAATAAGAAGAAAATAACTAATGACTAAGAATATTCTAGGATTGAAAAAACATGTGAAACCTTAGAATAAAAATGCATATGAATGTTGAAGCAGTATATTTAAAAATATAAACTAATTATATTGAAAGTCTGGATTATTAAGAACAAAGAAAGTCTTAAAAAGCAATATAACAATATTTTCAGAAATGCTGGCTACAAGAGATAGATTTAGACAGTGCTAATTTTATAACATTTTTCAAGGTACTTACTTTACTTGCCAAGTGCATACACAATTTAAAAATGGAAAATCTAAATTTTGGTGAAAAGAAATAAAAATATTTCTGATAAAAGATACGCAGATCAAAAAACTATAGAATAATACAAAGGTAAACTTCAGTAAAAAATAAATTGAATTTAGACACAAATATCATGATGATACGTGTGTTCACAAGGTGCCTAGATACTTAGTTAAATGTTAATTCTGAATTGCATTAGTGAAGTTTTTCTGGATGAAACTAACATCTGAATCGGTAAATTAAGTATACTGCCCTCTCCAATGTATGTGTGTCTCGTTCAGTGCACTGAAGGTCTGAATAGGATAAAAAAGGCAACATAAAGGAGATTTTGTTCTCTCTTCCTGAAGGTCCTCAGACTGTAAAATTAGTCTTCTCCTGCATTAGGATTTAGATTTAGAGTGGAACTATACACCATCAGCTCTCTTGTGTCTCCAGTTTGCCAACTGAGATTTTGAGACTTAGCCTCCACAATCATAGGAGGCAATTCTTTATAATAACCCTATTTATACATAGATACCTACATTGAACTCCCAAGCTTGCAGAGTGTCTACTTTTAAAAGTTATAGCACTGATGGGGAAAGAATAGGATCTGGTAAATTGGGATGGGAAGATCCTGATGAAAATGGGACATCAAGACACTAAATTCTGATGAGTCTCCTTTGCCAATAGGTATCTAGGTAAATACATATTTGGACAGATAGATGACAGATAAACAGATGTCCCAGCCCCAGTAGAAGCAGCTTCCCCACCCTAAGGAAACTGTAATGGTCTTCTTTGAAACAGTTGCCAAGCAAGACAATGTTGATGTTCCCCAGGACCCACCCCCAGCAGCCTTCTTCTAGACCCATAACTAAACTCAAGTCCCAACAGGTCTCTAAAGGTTAGGTACAAAGCATGGCCCATGAGGAGGTATGCTATATTCCAAAAGAACTATTTGAGTTTTCTAATTTTTACAGACAAAATTCTGAGTAACATATGTAGGAATGGACACTAAAAGTATAGAATAAGAATGACAGGAATTTAAAGTCAAATCAGGTCAATTTTTTTGATATGGGCCCACTAAGGAGAGATTCTGTATTTGTGTGTAGCTCAGAGAGTTAAGAAGACTTCTAAAAGTTTGGTTGGTTGGTTGACTAAAATATGGGTCAGACATGGCCTACCGTAAGCAAATTAGAAATGTTGGACCTTCTTTGGTTTAATATAGACGAAGGAATTCAAAGGCTTAAAGATATTGAGTGTTTGAGTGGATTTGTCTTATAAGACCTATTCACTCATACTGAGAAGGGCCCAAGGACATACTTTTCACCACTTTTATGAGAAAAATATTAACAAAGGTAGTCCCTGCATCATTGAAGAGGTCTATGATCATTCTTGTCTATAGCCCAGACCTCACAGTGGGGATTGCAGTCACTGAACTGGGAAACCTAAATGCAATTAGCATACTTGGACCTTTAGGTAGCAGGGGCTGAGTGACAGCACTCCAGCAAGGTGGATAAAGTGAAGAACAGCAGTGTCAAAGAAGCAACTAGAACAACCAGCTCACACAGACCTGTGGCATTGAGTAGTTAGTTGATCATAGCGTTCCCAGAGTGAAATATGTAGAAAGAATACTAAATTCTTATTTGATCTATGTAATAAGTAAAGTTCTGGGGGAGCCTGGGTGGCTCAGTCAGTTAAGCGTCTAACTCTTGATTTCTGCTCAAGTCATGATCTCACGTTTCCTGGGTTCAGTCCCGAGTCAGGCTCCATGATGACAGTGCAGAGCCTTGGGATTTTCTCTCCCCCTCTCTCTCTTCCCCTCCCCCCTCACTCTCTCTGTCTCTTTGGAAATGAATAAATAAACTTAAAAAATTAAAATAAAAGTTCTGGGGGGCACCTGGATGGCTCATTTGGTTGAGTATCTGACTCCTGATTTTGGGTCAGGTCATGATCTCACAGTTTGTGAGATCAAATCCCAAGTCTGGCTCTGCCTGGACAGTTTGCAGCCTGCTTGGGATACTCTCTCCACCCTCTCTCTCTGCCCCTCTTTCTGACCTTCCCCTGCTTGCTTGTGTGCACACTCTCTCTCATTCAAAATAAATACATAAACTTAAAAAAAGAAGAAGAAAAATTTTAAGTCAGGTGAAGAAAAGTCTAGCCTGAATCATCAAAACAGTCATGGCTTTTCAATTAATTCCCAGGCTTGAGCCACTTTATAGACCCAGAATCCCTTGAGTGAAGGGGAGACTGTGTCCCCTTGAGGAAGGACCTTGGTACACTGCCCAAAATACATATTGTTAATCTTCTTCTCCATCTTCCCTACAGGGAACTATAGCCTTTACCAGGGTAACTACACATTTTGGCAATGGAAATAAGTTGATTTTCAGGAACAACTGGACACAGACTATAAATCGACATAAGTCCTCAAGACCTAGAACATCGCTGTGATTTGCCAGTCAGAGTAGGGGTTTAGAGGTCAGATGGCCAATGGAATTTTAGCTCATGTCATCTCACAAGAGGCTCTGTGGTTCTCCAAACACATCTTGTGGTTATGTCCTCAGTTCTGAGATGACTGATTGGAATAGATAAATTCAGAAGCTGAAAGAATCCCCTATTCTCTCACACGTGGTGAGGACAATTAATGGTAGGAAAGGCCAAGTAGAGGCCACTAGAGGTGATTCTACCAAGGAAAATAGGTTAAATTCTTGGAGGGATTGTGCCACAATCAAGGACTTGAAAGAAGCAGGATGGTGATTCTTTTTATATCCTGTTCAACTCAGCCATTTGATTTTTCTTCTACAAATATAATTATCATACTAAAAAAGAATTCAGTAGATGCACTAGGATATTCTAGAATGAACACAATAAAAAAATAATTTGGAAGAGAATGCTGTAGAATGTATTCAGAATAAACCCGTTAAAAAGAAAATCAAATTGGAATGACTTATATTAAGACCTCACATCAGTAAACCAAGATTTAACACCTAACTTAACTGCAGTTTCAACTCTCTCAAGAATGTAACCTTTAACTAACCAAGCTAGAATTTCCTGGACAACACTAGGAGGTAAACCCTGGGAGACACCCCCTCCCTTTAGAAGAACAATCTTGCCTAAACAATGCATTTCTTGAAAAATTTCATGAAATAAATAAGATACAGAGACATAAAAATAGCTATATTATAATAATTTTATAATTATCACTTAACGCCAGAATAAATTGCAAGAGGCCAACTAATAGTTTTATAAAAATGACCACCAATTTGACCTATTGCTTCATGGGCCTATAATATAAAATGTGTTATTTCAAGTTAGCTGACACACAATGATGAATGCAATAGTAAGAGAAGAGCATTAAAAGTAAATACCTGCTTGTAAGATAATTTATAAATTTTTATGTAAGTATATTCTGGAGCGAAGCGATTTTCATTTGAACAAATACTATGATTAAGGCTTACAAGTGAACATATAGTCAGTTAAGCAAGGTATTAAAGATGTAGGTTTTATTAAAAATGTTATTTTTAGTTTTTTTTCAATTACATTTCAATTCATGTAGGGTATAAACTATTATGGGTCAGGATTTATGTGACTCTAACTTATACACACATAAAAAGTTAATAATATTCAATAATAATCCTTATTGTGAAACAATAATGTTAAAATACTATTTTTCTTGTAACATATTCCTAAGACACTTGCATTCTTTATTTCTAAACAGCATTACTACATTGGGGAAATATATTAAAATAAAACCTATTTCAGCACTATTTAAATTATCTTTATGATCAGTCAATTCTTGTATTTAAATTAGTTTGAAAGACAAATTTCTCGAACATAAAACTCTCCTTCATTTTATTAATTTTTTAGTGAGATTTATTTTTATTTTTTAGAGGAAAAAAATTCAAATCACTCTGGTTAATATGCAACGATTGCAAAATACACAGGAAAACAGGAGTGTAGGGAACAATTTCAGGATACAGCCAGGCCTGAGGACTATGATAAAGTGGATCCCTCACATTTTAAGAATGAAGCAATATTTTGAGAGAGTCTATTTTATTATTACAGACTCTACCCCTTTTCTGTCTACTCCGTAGCTTTAGCTATAACTTCCAGTGTATCGGGCTTTTTGCTGACAGCCTTCTCTCTTTTCTTTATGTTTTGCCTCCACATGTTGCTTTTATTTGGTTATCTCCGTCTATCTTAGATTCAAGGTCCTGACAAGAGATCATCTAATTGGGTCAAATTTTCAGTAAAAGGTAGGCTTCAGGACAGAGATTGTAGGCCAGGTGTCTTCAAAATGACTGTTTCTTGATGAAGTACTGATACCTGGTCTAATCAGCTGTGATCTTCACAGTAGAATGATATGGGATGCCTTGGCAAAAGGATCTATGTGAATCAGAACATCTTAGACTTACTGAAAAAGCCAGTGTAATACAAGTACCTTAAAGAGCTTCTCTATTACAAACACAATGTTTAGATATGACAATGCCTAATCTGTTGTGTACATGTTAATAAGACTACCTTTCCGTATACCATTCATACTGCATCCAGAGAAGGAAATCTAAGAATTGAGAAGAGCAAGTGGGCACAGTGATCTTCAATAAAAGTGATAGAAGAAAGCTTTGAAAACTTCTCCAAGATCAGGGCTAGGGCTCTGATTTTGGTTTTAAATATATGTGAGGAACAAAGTTATACCAAAATGAGTGACATGATTCTTGCAGGTAAGCACACATTACTCATTAACTCTCTATCAGAAGAATTACATGAATTTTTAAATATTTCTGAGAAAAAGAACAACCTGAAAAACCCACAATTGAGCATCATTTCAAAGTCTCTTCTTGTTTCTACTCTAGAATCTTAAAGTTTTCTCCTTCTTTATATCCAGAAACAGATACTAGGAAGGGGGAAGGGTTAGTGTTAACTAAATACTGTGAGTGGTAGAAACTTTCATATAACTCGAGAGGAGATACAGAACTGGATGAGTTGGGGATGTAGGAACAGTGGGCAAATAAAATAGAACAGGGAGGATTCTAAGAAGGAGGACTGGTTAGAAAGGATGGAAGATAATGAGGAAAAAGAGACAAGATGAAGAGCGAACAAATACATACATATCACATTCACTGAGTGAATTTGTGATTGGTAACGTGCTGTGGTTTGATCTGGTCATTAAGTGGTTTTACATCATCCCTTGATTTCATGGCTTGAATCTGGTATTGGAAATATTTAATAAAAATATGCTTACATATCCAATTTCTCACATGGTATGTTTGTGTCTTCAGCTGGCAGAGAGAAGGGAATATTTCCATCTTCTTCCAGGTAATGGTAGGCAATAAGGACAACTTTTGGGGGGCGTTAATAAATTATCAGAGATCCGTCAAATAAATATGCCTCAAAAAGGAAAACAAATGATAGTGTAGCTTCATCCTTCCCATACTGATGAGCCAATAGAGAAAGAGCCTATTACACAGGTTCCATGCACACACACAGGTATAAATAAAGCTAGGAATGCAACTTCAAAACAAGTACCTGTGTAGAAAGTATTGCCTTTCAACTTTTACTTGTAAAAGATAAAAATCTTTCTATAGTGTCTATATTTTATTTTCTATGTTTTATTTACTTATAAACCTCCTTGTTTTAGCTACCCTGATGCATCCTAATTATACACTCAAAGAAATACCCTTTGGAGATTATAAAATCTACTAATTGTACCATGACTGAAGCTTGCAATCCAGTCAATGTCTGAAGTGACTTAAGACATGTAACAACTGTGTGGCTTTATATTTAATCACATATTCCTCATCTCTTTCAGTCCTCTAATTGCATTCCTGAAACAAACGTTTCGTCCATTTAGGGTTTAAAGATTAAAAAGTTCTGTTTATTGAGTATACATCTTTCAAAGGGCACAGCAGCATCAACGTAACGGGTCGAAGTCTATGTTCACAAGTGAAACAACAGCAAATAAACTCTATGCCCATGTAGCCCCTGGAGCACATGAAAGGGAATATATGACTAATAGACTCTCTTAGCCTGTATATTAGTCTGTGAGATGTACACAAACCTTTTCAAAACAATAATGAAACATATTTGGATAAATAAATACATGTGAAAAAGACATTTTTAATTTGAAATAAGGAAATGTTTTATATTGAGACATAAAAGGAAAATATACAATTATTTAGTGTTGAGGGTGATTAAAATATGTTAATACATATATATGTATACATTATATATATCTTATATAAATTATATAAATTATACATATATCTTCCATATACATTATATATTCACCCTACTGCCTTGAACTTCTAAATAGCTAAAAATAGGGAAAAAAGGTATAAAAACATTAACGGGCAGCCATGAACATTATTAATGGTAACACAATCTAAAAGCTTAAATATGAACCGTTGTTGCTTTTCTCTCCCAGATTCCTAGGATTCAGTGTTTTAGAACAGCTAATTTAATGATCACAGACAGTAAACCCAGAGCCAAAGAAAAATTTGAGCCCTAAAATCTGGCTTGGTTTTAAGTGAGGCACCATTCCTCAATACTGGACCATTTGCTCTATAGGAGAAAATAGCAGAAAAATGTGTCTTTTAGGCCATAAATGCTACGCATAATAGTCAAAACATTTCACAGTTTTTCCACACTTAATAATGTTTATTACTACTAGAGCAACCAAATACACTATATATAAAATAAGAATACACTTCTCTATTACAGCAGTTAGTTTTAATGACTGATCCCTAGCATAGTTATTTATACTTAGTTTTCTTCCCCTCCAATAAAATTCCTTTCGTGTACTATGGAGTATGTGTAGAGAATTAAGTCTCATTCTTTTCAACCATCTAATACTTGCATGTAAAAATATTGATTGGAAGAGAAATTTCTCCATTAACTATGTGTTCCACTATGATGAAGCAGAGCTATAAACCTATTTTAAAAAATTATAAGCATTAGATAAAATAGATTATTAGTATAGTCCTCTTAGTTTAGCAAGACGTTTGAAAATAACGTTATTTAGTTAGTGGAACCATACATCTTAACAATATTAAATATGAAGCATTCAATCTATTCACTGCCTCGTTTGTGTGGAAATTATTTATCCACATAAAGCCTGGGGAATAAAAAACAGCAGCTCTCCAGGGCAATGGCAATGTCACACAGCAAACTCCTACGAGTGCAGAGAAAGAAAGTAGTAAATACAGATGGGCAAAGGCTGCATCTACACATATAATTAAAGCAAAAGTTTGAGTGACCTAGACTACTAAAAACACACTTCTATTTTTCTAAGAATATCAGGTACCTATGGTACCTGATAACAATATTTATAATCCATTTGAATTGTATACATGCTTCATATTTTACCTGTATACATAGCATCAAACGCACCAAGGAAACACTGCCAGGCTTTCAAAATACTTCTGTAAATATAATATTCTTCACATTTGAAAGAATTCATTTTCATTTCTGATGTGCATATTTCTCAATAATCATTATTATGCATTAGATAAAAAGGAGCGAATGCGAATCTGTAAGACATTTAAGGCCACTTTGCTCTTCTAAGCAGAACATCTTTTTAGATAGAAAGGTTTATGAAACTTTATAATTTCTGCTAATAGGCAGGAAATCATTATCCGAGTCTTGAATTACTCCAGTACACTCAATAACATTGCTTACATGTTGACATGATGAAATTCTATCCAATCAGAAGAGCTTAAGCAAGAAATAACCTCTGCTAACACAATTTGACTTGGCAAGTACCTGGCCTTCATAAAAAGCAAAAAATTTTACATGCTGTATCTTTGTTATTTCCAACCCCTAGAGCTAAATATTTGTAGAATGCTATGTTAGAGGAAAGAGGAAATAATATCAGTCGCATATTTATGAAAGAAATACTTACATTTCCCATAAACATATGGGATCAAAAGCCAGCATTTTATTTGAAGGAAAAGAAATAGAAATTTTGACTCCTATGCATTTTCTCCTCTTTGCAACACCCAAATTACCCAACTTAAGTTGCTTTTATTTTCCCCCAATGAATAAAAAATTGGATTTAATATTTATTCATGGAAGACAGAGGGAAAAGTTCTGGCATTTTTGTTTAATGTGCAGATTTTCTCCTCTACCAGACTTATGGCTATACTTCCATCATTCTGCTATAATCTCAGATTGAAATAAAATTTGGCTTTAAAATAAATCACCCTTAAATATAAACTTGTCCTGGATCCTTTCTTCTACTTGTGATAGCAAAAGAAGACATAACCTCAGATATGTGTATATATATATATATATATATATATATATATATACACACACATATATGAACACATATACATATATGTATATATATTAACATACATAGGAATACATATGTATATATATACATATACGTGTGTGTGTGTGTGTGTGTGTATAAAACTTGCACCTATAAAATAATTTGTGCTAAAGAATAATCTAGATTTTGCTTAGATTGAGGGACCATCTTTTGATAATGAAAATTTGCTTGGTGGGAAAGAAAATATTTGAGATGCATAGCATATACCTATGTTGCTTTGTTTTCAGAGTCAACCAAAGCAACATTATATGTAGTTTCTCTTCCTATGAAAGAAAAAAGAAATTAGTCCAAATCACTGTATAAGCTGTTATAATCCTTATACCAAAATCAGACACATCACAGGAAAACTGTAGATAAATATACCCTATGAATATAGAGACAAAAATCCTCAACAGAATACTACCAAAGTAAATTCAGAAACATATGAAAATAATTTTACAACATGATTAAGTAAGATATACCCCAGGAATGCAAAGTTGGTAGAACATCCAAAAATTATTTAATCTAATATAACATATCAATAAAATGAAAAACAAAAACCACATGATCATCTTATCATATACAAAAATAGCATTTGACAAAATCTAACACACTTTCATGATTAAAAACAATCAACAAATTCAGACTGAAAGGGAACTTCCTTAACCAGATAAAAGACACCTATAGAAAACCCACAGCTAATATTATACTTAATGGTAAGACCAAGAACAAGAAAAGAATATATGATCTCCCTACTTCTACACAACATTATCGTAGAGGTTTTAGCTAGACAAGTTAGCTAGGGCAACTGGACCAGAAAATATATATAAATAAAACATTTATTGGGGAAGAAAGAGGTAAAACTATCTCTACTTGCAGGCCACTTGTTCATTTATATAGAAAATCCTAAGAAACCTGATAAAAATGATTAAAACTAATAAATGAGGTCAGCACATTTGCAGGATATAAGACTAATATATAAAATTCAAATGTAGTAATGAACAATTCAAAAATGAAATTACAGAACAACTCGATTTTACAGTGGCAACAAAAATAATAAAATAAGGGGGCGCCTGGGTGGCTCAGTCAGTTAAGCATCCAACTTCGGCTCAGGTCATGATCTTAGGATCCGTGAGTTCGAGCCCCGCGTGGGGCTCTGTGCTGACAGCCCAAAGCCTGGAGCCTGTTTCAGATTGTGTCTCCCTCTCTCTCTGTCCCTCCCTGTTCATGCTCTGTCTCTCTCTGTCTCAAAAATAAATAAACATTAAAAAGAATAATAAAATAAAATAAGTAGTAATGAATTTAACCGAAAAATGCAATATATATATTCTGAAAATACACAAATCTGCGGAGTAGAGCAGCAGTCCAAGCTAACAATATATATTTGGCAGTAATTAGTGCAATGCATATAAAAGTCATTAACCTGAACGACATTACAAGAGAATTAACACAGACAAAAATTGGAATAAGTGTAAGGATTGAGTTTTGGAGCTTTCAACTTTAGAAATTAAGGAAATGAAAAAAGATTGAGGAAATTAGGAAAAATTGACTATGAATAGCATAGTCAAGAAAAATGAGGAGAAATGGTGCCTCTATATAATTTTTTTTAATCAAGAGTTTTCTGTAAGCAGAAAATAATCTACTGTGTTAAATACCCTTGATAAATAGAATTGGATACTAAAATTTGGAAGTAACTCTAACATTGCTAAAAACAGCATCAATGGGATGATGGAGAGTAATAGCCTCAGTGGATTGTGTCCAAGTAAGAGTGGGACAATTAAATCATAATTTTATTACATTCCTGAAATTTAAAGCAAATTAAACAAGTATACCTGTGTACAGAGTTAGTGCATTAAGCACACATGGAGAAATTATTTCAAATAAATTTAAAAAAATATTTATTTATTTTGAGAGATAGAGAAAGTGTGAGCAAGGGAGGGGCAGAGAGAGAGGAGAGAGTGAGAATCCCAAGCAGCCTCCACACTGCCAGCATGGAGCCCAATATGGGACTCAAACTCACCAACCATGAGATTATGACATGAGCTGAAGTAGGATGCTTAACCGCCTGAGCCACCCACATGCCTTCAAATAAATTTAAATTAAAAAAAACTTAACTCCACATGGCTATTAGGATATACCTTACCTAAAGTGGACAACTGTCCTATTTTCCGTGGGACTGATGGAGTTCTAAGAATAGGAGAATTTTGGTTTTAAAACCAGAATGCAGGCTTCCAGGGGTGGTTCAGACAGTTAAGTGTTGGACTTGACTTCAGCTCAGGTCGTGATCTCAGGGTCGTGAGATCAAGCCCTGAATTAGGCTCTGTGCTGGATGTGGAATCTTCTTGAGATTCTGTCTCCCTCTCCCTCCACCCCTATCCTGCTCTCTCTGTCTCTCTCTCTCAGGAAAACAAACAAACAAACAAAAATGGAATGCAGAACTTTCAGTGCTAAAAAATATGTCTCATAACAACATTTAAAAAAAGCAAAAGAAACAAATAAATTTAAATGATGTTCTTTGGCAAATACATACTTATGAATTATATTAATACCCCAAAGCTAAAAAGTTAATATCATCAGTGACCAACATGTTCAGTAAAAAACAACAACAACAACAACAAAACACTAATATATAAACACAACCTTAGGTAAACACTAAATTCCCAAAATTGAACTGAAGTATTTACTTTCTTAAAAAATATAGCTGTTTAAAAACCTCTGTTCATTGAAAAAGATCAATTACCAGTTTAGTATTGATGAGCACCCCTAGTGTCCTGGTTATGGCATCTAAATCATATTTTGCAAGAAAAACAGCAAGAGCTCCCTGGAAAAAAATAGCTACTCCTAAATCTGTCATACTAGAAAGGAAATCCTATAGCATCTTTATTATCAGAAAACAAAAAAACTATCAGTGATACCACAGCTACTTCATAAGCTCTTTGGAGTCAGTATGGAGGGTCTCCATTAGCCAAGGTCAGGAGAAATGTCGCTTCAATAAGAGTAACAAATTCACTGCAAACATATCAAATCTTTTAAAATTCTTGATGCTCAAAAAATAATTATGGGTGAACTTTTAATGCTGCTAAAGAAACAACTAAATATCCATAAACTGATAAATAAGGGAAAGAATCAAGCATTTACATTTCATTTCTTATACAAATGTTGGAGTTTATTTACAGCAACCTTAAACTTATGGGAGAATATTTTCCTTTTTGGGAGTATTCCAGTGAATAAATAAATAAACACTGAAAGAATTATGAAATCAACACTTTTGAAAGCCCCTGAAAGAAACATGGATAGATAAAGGTCATCAGTGACTGACAATGTAACAATAAGACTGATCACAATTTTAGATCTAAATGCTATTTTTCATGAAATACAACACAGAGAGAAACAGGGTAGCAGAATGGGGGTGAAAAAAGCCAAATGAAGCAATATTTTAATGAGTAAGTTAGGTTGTTTTTTTTTTAATAAAGGAGAGAGAGAGAAACAGAGAGCGAGAGGGAGAGAAAACTATAGATCAAAAGATATAAAATTAATTTACATGGTAGGGCATCGTTAGATTCTAATTCAAACAAAACAAAAAAGTTAGCAGAAAACTGGGGATATTTGAACAGTGAGTTGATAATTGACAATATTAAGGTACTATTGTTCCTTTTTAAGGTGTGGTGATACTGTTGTGATTATATTTTTAAACAATTGCTCTCTCCTAAAGATATTTTTACCCACATACTTACAGATAAAATTATAATACTATTGAGGATGGAGGTATATGGGAGGTATAAGGAAACAAGACTGGCCATAAATTGATAACTGTAAAAATAATTGTAGAAAAATTGTAGAAATTCAGCCTTTTTCTGAGTTGATTTACTGCTGTGATGCAGTTTCCTGCAGTTTACAGATTTGTACTCTAAGTGCAAGTCTTTTTTCTTCTCAGCCTGAGAGGTTTCTCCCAGGTAGCAGGAATTCTCTTGATCCTCCAATGCATAATCCAGAACTGTGTGATCATGACTTTAAGAACAACCCTCAACCAAACCAATGAGAGATGGGAATGGAAGAATTAATCTCTTGGGCTCCCCAAACACATTTCTCAGAGTCCCAGTGGGGTAGCCAATAGACCAGAGCAGTAACTCATTCTTTTGCACATCTTTTGTGTTACTACTCCCTCCTTGATCTTTCCTGAGGCTAATAAGCCTCATCTCCCAAACAAACCACCTGTGCTAGGGTCTGCTTTGGAGAAACCTAATTTAATGTAATTCTAGAGAGCAGACACTCCAGATGAGATTCTGGAATTAGATAAGTCACTAGTCAGAAGGCACCAAGGACCCCGTTGTTGATGGTAAGTGGGCTGGTGATAGCCTACATCATGATATAGCATCACAATTACTAAGATTCTCATCCTTAGTAAGTGAGATAAGATGTGGGTGAGATGGAAAGTACTGGCTTGTGGAGTACCACTAGCACTTAAAAGATATAAGGGCAAAAAATAATTTTAAAGATTGTGGAAGTGTGTTAGCAGTTTAAAAGACCAATGAAAATCTCATATCAAATCATTATCAACTAAGAGGGTATTGTAAAACCAAGGTGTCCTATGTCACAGCATATAAAGACATAATTTGCAGTGAGAAATTCAGATCCAGAATTTGATCTTATGTAGCAAATTTCTAAAGGAGAATGAATGCAAAGACTGACAAGTCTTTCATGCCAATGATAGGTTTCAGATATGGAAGAAATAGAAAACTGAGACTTAAAATGGGAACCCTTAAACACTCTGGGCCACAAGAGCTCCAATTAGAGGAGAGAAGACTTCCTTCAGTTAGAGAACATGCGAAGTCTTCATCCCAGATAGATGCCTCGTATGACAATGGCTAATCTTTCCATAATCTGTCCTTGCCTATTTTGGTTTCCTCTAGACCAGGAACTAGGGTCAAGACTCAACATGGGAAACATTGTCCCTGTTACAGAAGAAAATATATTATTTACCAAAATCACTGTAGGTTTTGCACAATATAAACCAGTAGAAATTTGGAGAAAATATTTGGAAGTTTATCTTGGAAGGTGTTGGACTCATGTATTAGGATATGGAAAAAAAAAAGGAGTAGATTGGGGAGAGTTTATTGAATACAGTGTCACTCTCCTATGATTCAGAATACAATGTCCTAAAAAAAAGACTCCTGGGCTGACCCTATCTTAGTGCTGGAATGGTTCCTTGAAACTTAGTAAGAGAATAGTCTACAGTAAATGGGTTAGAGATACCAAAATTGCCTTCATAGAGTATTAAAGAAGGGATGACATAGTTCATAGACTTGAGCATGTTAGAAAAGATTTATTGGAGGAAACCTAAGACAGTATGTTCACCAAGAACTCACTAAGTTCTCAAAGAAGAGCCAGAGGACAATCTCTTTGCTACAGTAATAAGAAAAGCACTAGTGAGAGAGAGCATGAGATTTTTGGTGGTCTTCTTCTAAAGTCCAGGATTGATATAGGATATTGAAGATGGTGCATTGAAAATAGACCCCCTAGTGCCAGTGGGGTGATAGGACTATTGAATATCAGAGGCCATATAGTTATAATTTACCAATGTAATTAATTTGCCCACAATTATCTAAATGGCAGCCAGATGAGATTGACAAGGAAGAGTTCTTGACCCACGGTTCTTTTTTTTTTTTTTTTTTTTTTTTTTGAGAGAGACAGAGAGAAAGAGAGAGAAGTGGTGGAGGGCAGAGAGAGAGAGGGAGATAGAATCCCAAGAAGGCTCTGCAAAGTCAGTGCAGAGCCCAACGTGGGGCTTGAACTCACAAACCACAAGATCATGACCTAAGCTGAAGTTGGATTCTCAACTGACTGAGCCACCCACGCACTCCTTGATCCAGAGTTCTTGACCTTTGGCAATAGTAAATAGACAGTGGTATTCCTAAGGATAAAACATAAGAACAGACACCAAAAACATTCCTAACTTATACAAAGCACAGGAGCTGAAGGCTGACATCAGTCACTGAAATGGAAAACATATGATCCCTTTTCTAATTTGTAGAACTGAGCCATTTCTCTAACACAGAACTCATCAAAAAGAGGGAAATTTTCAAGGGATCATTAAATAACATAAGTGTGTCAGTTCACCCAGTTCTGTGCACAAAGGGAACTTTGGGCATTTTTCCAGATTGTGCCTTGTATTTTCAATCTTCTAAGGTGCTTAAACTCATATATGTGAGAAAAATCATTAGATATGCTTTAAATGGGAAAGAAAATACATTTTTAAAAGTATAAACCTGGTTCTATAAAACTGGAAGGTCTAGATAGTAATAGAACTGTTGATTTTTATTGTCTTCTTTGTAAACGTGCTTTTATTTTAGTAACTATTTTACAAAGATTGTGTGTTATCTTTGCATATTGCATTGGCAAGTACCAAAATATAAATCTTCCCTATTACTTTCCATGAGGAAATAAAAATTTCATAACTATTTCCGGAAGTGACTACCTGGTTTGAAAATAAATGCTGAAAATTTGGCCAATGAAGGGTAATGATAACACAGAAAAGGCAGAAGCAGTGTTCCTCTGGGCTCGTCTGGAAGCAACTATCCAACTTTTGGCTCCTGTTTTGGAATCAGAGTTGGAAACTTGAGAGCAAAAGTCCAGTCCAGCTGTCCATTTTAAGGATATGTAGAGACCATTTTTTATTATTATATGGAAAAATACATGAACTGAAACATTGTACTTCCTGAAATAGTCTGAATCTCCTGTATGTATGCACTCTGTCCATTCCTTACTTTGCTAGAATGCCTAAATGATTGTAATAAGAACAAATGCTTGCATAGCATTAACTATGTACCAGGCAATTTTTGAAGCTGCTTACATGAACTGATTGAGTTATTTGATTTAACCAATAGGGATTTTTCAGACTAGAAGGTAGAGTCTCACACTAGATTACCTACCTCTGCCTAATAATAGACCTGACGATGAAGATTCCTTATTCTTTTTTGGACATATATAAACACTAAATTATTATGGGTTCTTTATTCTATCAGAATCTATGTAGTAACAGATGTTCACTTCAAAATCATAGCCTTTATTTTCTCCATTGCAACTACCTTCCTATCCTTATTAGTATCCTATCATTTGTCAGTGAACACTTCTACATACATGAGCTATCCCAATCACCAGTTTTCCAAATATGATCATTAATTTATATTTCACTTTTAAAGAAGACTTCTTAAAGCACTCCATGTTTTTATTTACTTAATCATGATTTACGGAACTTTCTGTCATGACTTAACATGTTTTCTGTCTGTAGATATGAAGAATATTTTAATAAAGATCTAGCAGTATTTCTTTAGCAACCACTCATACTGGAATTATAGATCTCACTTTTTTTCAGTATTTGTTAACACAGCTGTTTTACCAGCAGCCAGATAAAATTTAGGGACCCGTGGCTACACCAGTGGTTTTCCTGAATATTCTGCGCATAATACTGGATTCCCATTTATTGCAGGTCCATTTCAGCATCTTTTTTCCTGGGAAGGTCATGGGAGAGAAAAGCTGTCTTACTAATCGGTCCATCCCTATCAAGGAAATCCAAAAATTCATGAAACTGGATTATTCCAAGAGAGGAAAGTCATATGGGTATCGGAGGGATAACAGATTCACATGTGATCCTTGATGTGTCTATGTACATGATTGTGTGCCATCACTCCACAACACACTTCCTCTGCCAACAAAACTTGACCCACAAGTGTGTACCCAGAATTCATGTAAATTTATGAGCCTCAGGATCTCCCAAATGGCATCTTTATTTCTTCAACAAATGGTGCTGGGAAAACTGGATATCCACATGCTAAATAATAAAATTGAACCCTTCTACCATAAACAAAAAGCCACTCATAATACATAATACATAAAACTATAAAACTCCTCAGGAAAAAAAATACAGAAAAAGCTTCTTGACATTGGCATTGGTAATGATTTCTTAGATACGATATCAAAAACACAGGTAACAAAAGAAAAATAGACAAATGAGATTTCATCAAACTAAAAAGCTTTTGCACAGCAAAATAAAATTATCAAAGTGAAAAGGCAATCTACTGAATGACAGAAAATGTTTGCTAACCATATATCTGTGAAAAGATTAATATTCAATATATATAAGGAACTCATAAAACTCAATAGAAAAAAATATAAATAACCTTATTTGAAAATGAGCAAAGGATCTGAATAGACATTTCTACATTTCTCCAAAGAAGACACAGAAATAGCCAATGGGTATTTGAACAGGTGCTCAACATCACTAGTTATCAGAGAAATGCAAATCACAATCACTGTGATATATCACTTGACACCCATTAGAATGTTAGAATGACTATTATCAAAAGGTAACAAGTGTTGCCAAGCATGTAGAGAAAAGGAAACCCTTATACCCTGCCAGTTGAAATGTATATCAGTGCAGCCTTTATGACTTCAGTCAAGAAAACAATACACCAGTTATGAATGCCAAGAGAGGACTCCATCTACATGAAGCATAGCAAATATCATCATTGTACTACTAACTACTACTACTACTAACTACTAGGAATCAAAGTCCAAACGTTTCTGCCCACTGCATTTTGAAATTGGAGTTACCAACAAAAACACAACATAGTTAAGCATTAGATTGAACAATACTTTAACAGAGAAGAGACAGAACAAGTTAAGCTCTAATAGTATCTTTTGCCCTCCCCACCCTCCTGGTTATGAGGCCCTCTGGCACACAATGTGGGGCAATCTGCCTACATGTTGCTATAGTAGGACCTCTCCTTCCTGCCATTTCCCCATGAAGTCTGAAATACTGAAATCTCAGGGCTTGCCTGAGGCCCACGGATGCACACACTTAAATCGAACAGAGTGCTCTGAGCCTGAACAGGAAAAGATACTCCCACATAAAGTGTTAAGCCTGGCAAAGGCTATGTGGACTCTTTATTTCTTGCTTAGGAAATGATCCAAGGCCAAGTCTTATTCTTATTCAGTCAAGCTGGGGTAGAAAAACTGCACACATGAATCTGCCTTTCCCAACATGCAAAAAATTAAAAATAGAACTACCATATGATCCAGCAATCCTACTTCAGGATACATAATAAAAAAAAAAATGAAACCAGGATCTCAAATAGATATCTGCACTCCCTTGTTTAGTGCTGCATTATTCACAATAGCGAAGACATGGAAAAAACCTAAGTGTCCATTAATGAATGACTGGAGAAGGAAAATACGGTATTTTTATGTAATCGGTTATTTTCCAAGCTCAAAAATAAAGGAAATCCTGCCATTTGTGACAACATGGAGAAACTCAGAGGACATTATGCTAAGTGAAATAAGCCAGATGCAAAAAAACACATACTATATGATCCCATTTATATGAGGAATATAAAACAGTCAAACTCCCAGAAGCAGAGAGTAGAATGGTGGTTACCATGGTGGCTGGGGGAAGGGAAAATGGGGAGGTACTGGTCAAAGGGGAAAACTTTGTAGTTCTATACAAGACAAGATGAATAAGCCCCAGAGATCTACTGTATAGCGTGCTTAGGTTAACAATACTATTTTAAGTGTACAGTAAACTTAAAATTTTGCTAAAAAAAATTTGCTGAGAGGGTACATCTTATGTTAAATGTTCTTATTACACAAAAATAAATAGTCAGGAAGATGGCGATGGTTTCACAGGTGTATTCTTGTCTTGAAACTCACGAAATTGTATACTTTAACTATGTACAGCTTTTTGTATGTCAATCAGATCTCAATAAAGTGCTTTTTTTTAGAAAAACAAAAAAAAATGATTCTGGCCTGTACACAGAAGTAACTGAACAAAAACTGAAGAAATAGACAAAAACCAAGCCAGAGACTAAGGTCATTAATCCAGAAGAGTGTCTAAAATATGTACAATGCAAGAAAAAGTACTTTAAAATATAAGAAAAGCTAGAAAATCAAGCCAGAGATTTAAATTTCCATGTAGAATAAAGCAGGAAATAGAAATTTTGGTAGTCAAATAGCAAACAAATAACAGGCAAATTCTTTGACATTGGTAGCTTTCAAGAACAAACAAACAAAAAATACACAAGAACAGCTCTTTTGCAATATGATGAAATTGGGCCAGGTTTAATTAAATAATGGTGGAATAAAAATAAAAATGGCACTTATATTCTAGTAAAGCAGCATGAAATGTACACTTTGAATTTATAATCCTGCCATTAATTTCCTCTTTGATTTAGAAAAAATCCATCAATCTTTTTTGGGACTCAGTTTCCATATTAATGGATTGAGAGAGTTAAACAAAATGACCATTAAAATTTCCTTTGAGAAAAAAGTCTATGTTATAGGATGTGAATGAACCCTACTTGGCTTTTCACTTGTATCACTGGAAAAGAAGTTTGGAGCAAACAACTGGGACCATGAGTAAAAATATTCCAACAACAACAATAAATCTATCAAAGGAAGAAGCACATCACAGTCCTTATTTGGCATCCTACTGGCCAGGACCTACCACAGTGCATGGAGTGACACTGAGAAGAGAGTTGAGTCGGTTCAAGTTGTATAATGGATAAAAAGGCAACTGCTTATATCTTCTAAAACATAATTTATGGATTCATAGAGATAGGGAACATTTTTAGCACAATATATGAAAGTGATTCAGCAATTGACAAGTGATTTCTACCATTCTCTAGTGAATATGTAAAAATCACAGAAGATGCATTTGTCTAGTATTTGGCATTTATTCATTAAATGGGTGTGTAAAACTGAGTTGTCTATTTCATCTGTGTCTATAATTTCTTTTTATAAAAAATTAAAAATATTTAGTAACAACATAAAAGGTACCATGTAACTGCAAAGATATTAGCTGTATGAAAATACTGTTACATATTATTGAAACCAGCCAAGTTACATGTTTTTTAATTTCTTGTTACCACCCACACATATTGTCATGAAGGAAAATGCACCAAATTAAAATTCAAGACATTTGAAAAACTATTCAGAATTTTGCAGAACTGTCATCATTTAAGCAGTTTAGAGAAAACTGTGCTTTACGGAAAAACAGCCAACACACATAAAAAAGAATTAGGTCGGTGCAGAGTACCTCATCTAAATTCAGAGAGAGGGAGGACACTAAACAAGTCAGATTAATATAGAGAAATGGGTTGTTTTCCCAGAATCATTTTGTAATCAGGTAATGTATCACATTATCCAATCATCTCTGACAGGAAGGTTGCTTTATCCTACCTTGACTAAGCAGAGCAGTGTAAGCTGCACCACTTGAAATTATAGCTTTTCAAATTGAATTATATTATTTTACATCAGGTATGTCAGGGCTTTTACAAATTGTTAATCTCCTGGTAAACATTCTCACATCTAAAACACAAGTAATATTTACAAGCAAAGTGAATGTGTTAGGGAAATGCAACAGATAGTTATTGTGCATAAATTGCTTGCTGTCCCTTGGGAGTAGAAAATGAGACATTGCATCTCTTAGGGGCATTCTAAAAGGAATATTGATAAGTAAATAAAATCACTGAACATTTGGTAAATTGCCATTTCAATGAATCATGTCTTTTCTAGATTCAGGAGGTAGCACCTTTCAGGAAAGTAGGAAAATTGGGAAATGGATATGAAAGCATTCTAAAAATGAATTAAGAAAACTTTGACCTTTAATATTGAGAGTTCACATTTAGAAACGTAAAAGGGTTTTTTACTTCATATATAACAAACTGAGTATTATATAAGCATGATTATCACAAAACACAGCATTTACTCAGCCTTCTTCTTTGTCAAATATGAGCATAAAAAAAAACAAAAGAGTTCTTCTAAGAAAGTATTAGAACCCAGAAAGGCAATGAAGAGGGTACCCAGTTGTGATTCTTAAGTGAATATTTATGCTAATATACATAAAAAGCAAAATATCCTATATGCCCGAAAGCGAATAGAATACATTCAGATTATCTTCACTCAAAATTGAAATATCATAGTTTTCAGGTCCTGAAATTTTTTATTTTTCTTATTTTCAGTATATATCTGGTATTTAATAGTTGTGTACTTTTAAAAGCAATTATTTTAGGGGCACCTGGGTGGCTCAGTCGGTTAAGCGTCCGACTTCGGCTCAGGTCATGATCTCACGTTCTGTGGGTTTGAGCCCCGCGTTGGGCTCTGTGCTGACAGCTCAGAGCCTGGAGCCTGTTTCAGATTCTGTGTCTCCCTCTTTCTCTGACCCTCCCCTGTTCATGCTCTCTCTCTCTCTCAAAAATAAGTAAATGTTAAAAAAAAAATAAAAATAAAAAAAAGCAATTATTTTAAGTGTTTATGAATTTTCATTAACATGTAAGTTCATTTTAATGACCCATTTTTTCATTAACTCTAATAAAAATTTAATGAATATTCCTGAACAATTTTAATTAATTTTATACTTTATAAAAGTATAGGAAGTACATCATTTAAGTTTTCTAAGGAAAAACTTTCACATCTTCCCTACAGTTTTGTAGAAACCTCGTAGAAAGAATTGTGATTTATTTGATTTTTGATACTAAATTGGAACCTAAAGCACACATTTGGGAAAATCTATCTGAATGTTTGGATAAACCACATTAGGGATATGTTACTCTTGACTCTGCATCTTTTTATTTACACGGTATATATTATATAAGATACTAAGTAACTTAGGATCTAAGTAACTCAGGTTTTAGCTTTTCAATTAGAATGCAATCATCTTAAAGAATTCTTACCAGCATTTTTTTTTTGGTTTAAGTCACCTCTAGAGAGAAGTAAAGTGTTCTAAATGCAAAGATTCCTCAATCGATATGTTTGAAATGAACTATATTGTAATGAAAAACTGTCACTCTCTAGATTGTAGCTTATGTTCATGTGTGTTAATAAATTAATTCATTTGGTCAACAAAAATTTTGGTGCATATCGCCTGTCAAGTACTGAACTGGACACTGTAGTTGCAGACAGGAACGTCCATTGCTTTCACAATGGTTTGTCTCTAATCATTTCAAAGGGTCTATAGCAGAGCATAAAGTGTGGAACTGTTTAATTGTAATGATCTCCTTGTCTTATTCCATTATACTTTATTATCCAAGCAACTAATAGTCTACATTTCTTATAAATGGCACATCAGCTCTCAAGCCAGTTCTTTAGACTCCTGCTTTTTTCACATCCTTGCTTTTTTTACTTGCTTGCTTCCTTGCAGCTTCATTGAGTCCTCTGAAATTCAATATGTTAAACGGATATTCAATTAATGCTAGCCTGCTATAATAAAGCAGTTATGGGGTACCAAACGGGAGCATAGGAATCACTGCTTTTAAAATCATCTTTAAGACCTTTCTGACTAGTGTTGCAACCAAAGCAGTTTGACACAGCAAAAGAGAATGCAATGAACCAATTTGTGGCGAATATGGTATTATCTTCTGTATGTAAAGCTTAAGGAATTATTCTGGGGCTCTAGGGCAGGTGACAAGTACCTTCTTGGTTGCAGAAGAGTTAGGCTTATCTGAGGATGAATAAATGAAAGAATGGGATGTGTGCTATTTATCTTTTACTACCTAGTACATGTTATTAGGCCTGGCATATGGTTGGTGCTTTCCTATTTTCTTACTTTGAAGGCCATTTGAAAATTAAAACATTCGACTTCTATGAAATATCACTGCACTATAATAAAATACACTTCTATGACACCAAAATGCTTATTTTCATATTTCTTTTTTTGAAGTTTTGCAATTTGACAGGACTCATGCTTTATCCTTTTTTGGAATTGCCTCTAATCTTTTTTCAAGATTTTTTTTCATAAAATAGAGCAACTCTTCAAATAATATTCCATTTCTGGTTATAAAATCTAAAGAATACAAAAAGTAGAATCCAATTTGAAAAGTCCTCAAGATAAACATTTTCTTGTAAACAGAGCCATTCCTTCAGGGATAGTTCTATAACCAGGAGTGCATGAAACCCCGGGGATAATGAAATGATTTCATTTTCCATTTGTTTAGGAAAGGCCAGAAGGCTATTTATGTACTAATAGGTTTATTAATAAAACTGAAAAAGCAATAACCTCACCTGTATAGTGATCAGTGAAGCCAGAGATAATGGAAAACCAACTTTATATAAAAGGAAATTTTATGGCTTTCATGACTACCTTTGATTTTTTTTAAAATAATGATTGTTTGATGAGACTCTCTTTTTTATTGTTTACATATATCTCTCTGTATTGCATTTTAAACTAAATGAAAAAATATTAAGGTAAAACATTTTTCTTTGCCTGACAATGATCAAACACAAAAAAGCCACTTGTAAATTAATAAAACTCCTGCACATTAATGTTGCTCATTATAATCATCTTGTAAAGCTATTAATTTGGTGACTTTGCTAAGTTACGTCCTCATCAGCATATGTCCTTAGCCAAGTTTGCAATGACCATTATAATCAATTCTTTCAAAGTAAGTTATGCATTTTAATGAAAGGTCTACAAGAAAAACGAACTGGCTATTTCCAGCACTTGTAACTCTGTGGCTGGGCTATAAAAGGAAAAAAAAAATGGAGGAAGAATTTTGGAAATCAATTATTCTATGTGTGCTAAAATAAAATACAGATTCTACAGTTATGTTTATATGCATGAAAGTGACCACTACAAAAAAAAAAAAAAAAAGTTTAACCAGCCTGTTAATAATACTCATCTTCAGGAGAAATGCTGTTTTATATGAAAAACATCATTTTGCCAGATGTTCATTCTTATTTGATAGGAAATACAATAAATAGTTCATTGTTTGCCTTTAAAATTAAATATAGATTATTACCACCAAGTCTAGATCTCAGACACTCTCCACTTTTAGGAAGAACATGTCCAAATAAGGCTCTACCTATATTTTCTGATAATTTAATTTGATTGTGTTTAGTAAATATAATCAACTTGATGAGATACGCCATGAATGCCTTTAAGTGATCAGGTCATTGTTAATTTGATGATTTCATGTACAAACGGCCCAAGACAATATAATGGCTAAACATTATTAGAATACTGAGTGTTTAGATTTTTAAAAAATGTTTAAAATATAAATTTTTAAGAATTCACTTTTGATTAAACTTAGACATGTTACAATTAGCAAAAGAAACAGCTTAGAGATATAGTGAATTCAAGAGAGCAAGAAGGCTAAATTGAGTTGAACTATATAGAGAAAAGGAGCAATGATTATAGTTGGGTAAGCAAAGCAATGTGTAAAGTGTGAGACAAAATGGATTCAGTCAGAAAAAAGGTAGAAGTGAGACCAGTTAAGATAGAAATACCATGAGATACATTTGAATCATCTTAGGGTGAGAATAGGAGACATTGTATCATCTGATATGATATTTGCATGAACTATCCAAAGAAATGTTTTAGATATTTATAAATATATTATTTAAAATTGTTAAAGTAAAACAACAAATAGCAAATTTGATCCTTTATAAGGTTGGCATGGAATATATAGAAAATATTTTTCTATAATGGATGTAATATCAGGGTATCTCCTACTTCAAAAGCTGCCAAGGAGTGCAGTGTGGACAAGTGAAAATATGACAAAACCGCTACAAAGAAACACATATATTTACTATAGATAATAAATGTTTGATAGTAGATTAAGTGCTTCTTTACAATGTGAGAGAAAAAAAATTTTGAAGGTGAATAAAGAATTCCATATGCTAGTCACTGGAAAGGAAATTCTGAGACTACAAGAAATTCTGGATTATTTTGTAAGGAAAGATGCTTAGATTTAATTTCTGATGCTTAAAGGAGAAACATTATTGTTCACTTTTGAGAATATTTGAGTCAAGGTTTTCTTAATATCTATTCCAGATCTATGATTCCATGATTTTATGAGCAAAGAACCTTAGGAAATGTAAGCATATAAACACAAGGTTTTTTTTATTCTTTAGTGTAAGTGTTCTTTTCCCTT
Organism: Panthera tigris; assembly: GCF_018350195.1. Classification (NCBI taxonomy): domain Eukaryota; kingdom Metazoa; phylum Chordata; class Mammalia; order Carnivora; family Felidae; genus Panthera; species Panthera tigris. Next base: position 67,533,687 of record NC_056663.1, read on the forward strand.
TTTAAAAATAGTGTATTTCTACTTCTCAGTGGTTTTCAGCACTTTTTGGAGAGTCAAGGCTTCTATTTATGAATCTCATAAAAAAAATCCATCTTTTCCCCCAGAAAATTATTTTATTAATTTCCTAGAATATTTTCCAAATTAGTTGGGAATATTCACAGATTCTCTGATGTGAAGTTAACAACCACTGATGTAAACTGTACATTCCTAAATATACTGTTCCTAGGAATAGGATAATGAACAAGTACTACACTAGTTGTACAGAAGCATCAATTTATCCATACCAACATTCCCTACTACCACAATGGGATCCAAGGCAGTGGATTTAGATTGGGTCTACACAGCTAAAAAAAGGGAAGACTTGAGAATTGTCCAGTGATTTAGAATTGTTCACAAACTGCTATTCTATATATTCCACTTCAAGGCATCTATTAGCCCCCTCCCAGTCTTTCCATTTATTTTCCCAAACTTGTCTAACTTATTGAGACAAAAAATAACTCCAATGTGCTTTCCAGATTCGTAAGCGTATTCATTGGTAATCTAAACAACTGCATCTAGGATAGTTTTCAAGGCCTATATTTTGGAGAATAAATTAAAATGACTATTGCATAGCAGTGTATCAAAAGCTGAAAATTGGATATTTTCCATCTATATAATCCTATGTTACAAAAATGAAGAGAATATTCAAGTATATTCCTGAGTGAGGTTTTGCTTGAAGAGTGTAGATTTTTTTTCAACATTATTTTATGTCCCTCACGTAATATTCATTACTATATTATATACAAGAGAGCTACAATTCAGTTCAACTCAAAAATAGTAAACACTATTTTAGAGCTGACAAATCTTTTTAGTACCATGATAATTATTTTATTTCTAAAACTTTATATTTTCTGTTTTGAGTTGTACAGCACGAAAACATATGCATCTTCAATTGAAGCTATGATAAACTGGTGACCTTGTTATTATCTCAATTGTATTCTGTATGATTTTAAGTATAACAATGTAATATTTCACTCTCCCAGTGCTTGAACCCTTAAACACAGTTCATGCTTTAAGATTTGAAGATTCTATGAGATCTGCTCAAGGTTGAAAAATATTTTTTGGAGTCTTTATACTGATTTTTTCAAGTCTAAAAACACCAATTCAACTAAATACTTTCAAATAAACCCTCCCAACCAATTAAAAGATGCATGGACAAAGTACATTTGAGTTAAGAAGCTTCAGATGCAGGTTTACAGCCTAGTAAAACTATTTCACTTAGCATCCTTTCTCATTTGCAATTTCTATAGCACTATTATTAGTATTACACAAAAGAATGCTGGCAAATGGTTTGGATGCTCTGGCATCTTGAAACAGTAAATGCAATTAAGCTTGAAAAAAATAGATCACTTTTCAAACACTTGGCAACCTTTTTAAAGAAACGCAAAAGTAGAGAAAAGTACTCAGGGAGGCTTTCTCAACAACTTTGTAGGAAGATTGGGGAAGGAAACACTTCACCAAATAATAGCAGAGTCCTCACTGCCAATCAGTGCATTTATTACTTTCTCTTACTGAAAATATTCTGCAAAAAAAGTGCTTTTTAGAGTACAATAAACCTGATTGTTTGTGACACACTTGGTATGATAAGAGATCATATTTCCTAAAAAATAACCTCAGAAAAAAGCTATGTAAAATGTTTTATTCATATGTCTGTATATAAAAGATCATAAAGATACTGCCACTGGTAAAACATACTTTCCATGGATAAATTGACATTAGTATGGAGAGTTCTTGTTTTAATTTTCATTATTAATTAAAGTTGCTGGCTTTGGTATGATGCCAAGCTAACAATAGGTATGGAATGTTTCAGCCAGGTGGAACTTTTCATCCTCTGTGAAGTCCACTGGGAATCTTAGTTTCCTCTGATATCCTTAGTATTTAGTAACATTGTAAGATATAGTCTTGGAACATTAATTTTTAAATATGTTCATTTAAAGAAGGTTAATATCATGAAAACATAAATGAACTCATTAGTAAAATAAATCAAACTATCACTGAGAAACAGAATAAAAAAATCCAGTGACGAGCTATGCTTACATGACTCTGTTTTCGTGAGTATGAAGCATATATTAGCATCTTTTACAACCATCCAGAAATGTCAGATTTATATCAGAATAACAGAAAATACCCCTTTAAAAATTGTGACATTTGTTTTAGGGGAACTGTTTGTTCTCATTCATGAGACTGTAAGGGTCTGAGGAGACATACAGCCCACATCTAGTTTAAGTATATAATACCCAATAATACTTACTTAGCAAATATGTATTATAAACCTGTTGTATGCCAATGATAGAATTCAGATTTTAGTGAAAGAGACATACCACAAAGAAACGAATAAAAGAATTAATAAATGAAAATTTGGGAAGTGCTAGGTGGCCACTTAGCTACTTTAGTTAAGAGAATAGAGAAAGGTTTACCTAAAAAAGCAATTTTTAGGCCTATTCCTGATTCTAGGTGAGAAGGTCCTAGACATATACAAGGTTGGAGAAAACCATTTCTATACAAAATCAATCCTCCAAAAGAACATTCAGTACTGACTACACATTGCTGTGCTAGATACTATACAAGGTCAGTGCAGAATTGCTTTTCATTACACTTTACTCATATATTTTTTTATTATCTTACGTAGTAACTCAAAAATGGAACATTGGATTTAAGTGATTCTGTCTTTGCAGTTTTGTAGAGAATATTTTCTCCTATTCAGGCCACAAATCCTTTCTTCTTAGCATCATAGACTATCAATTAAAACTAGGTCAGCAACTCTAGAGGTTTAAAAAAGCCACATTAATATCTCTGACATTTCTGCTGATGTTGGTTGTACTTTTTGCTCTGGTGCAGTGGTGAATGCATTCTGGAGCCTCAAATCATTAATGACTTCGTTCTGAAATTAATAAATCAGGTAAATGACATCAGATACTATAATCTAAATGGTATGCTGTGTAGAAAACTGTAAGTCACACCAGTATATATTTTGTTGCATTTACGTTAGAGTTGCTTTCTATGTAAAAATGTTCCTTATTTTAATAAAAGGGAATATGATTTAGGATCAGAAAGTCTGTCGCCACATTTAATTAAAGTTATTACTTCTTGGATTGTATGGTTAGATGAGAAGAGTAAGGTTTAATTATTTTGTAAGCAGCCAAAATAAGAGCTGATACCAGTTTTTCTACTGAGTTATCTTACCATACACAATGTTTCAAATCTCATTCAGTTTAGATAACGGGTCTTTTAAAAAAGTTTTTAAGTTCTAGTTAGTTACCATACAGTGTCATAGTTTCAGGGGTACAATTTAGTGATTCAGCACTTCCCTACAAGTGCACTCCTTAATCCCCATCACCTGGTTACCATCAGTTTTTTGTAGTAAGAATCTGTTTCTTAGTTTGCCTTTCTCTTTTTTCCCCTTTGCTCATTTGTTTGTTTCTTAACTTCCACATGAGTGAAATCATATATTTGTCCTTTTCTGATTGACTTATTGTCTGTAGCTCCATCCATGTCATTGCAAATGGCAAGATTTCATTTTTTATGACTAATGTTCCACTCTCTCTATATATACCACCTCTTTTTTAAAATGTTCATTTATTTATTCATTTTGAGAGACAAAGAGAGAAAGGGAGTTGGGGAGAGGCACAAAGAAGGAGACAGAATCCCAAGCAGGCTCACCTCTGTCAGAGCAGAGCCCGCTGCAGGGCTTCAACTCACAAACTGTGAGATCATGACCTCAGCTGAAATGGAGTCTGATGCTGAACTGACTGAGCCACGCAGACGCACCTATACCACCACCCCGTTTTTATCTGTTCGTCAATCCATGCACACTTGGGCTGTTTCCGTAATCCGGCTATTTAGGTAGTACTGCCATAAACGTCAGGGTGCATCTATCCCTTCAAATAAGTATTTGTGTATTCTTTAGGTAAATACCTAGTACTGCAAATGCTGGGTTGTAGAGTCATCCCATTTTTAACATTTTGAGGCAACCCCACACTGTTTTCCAGAGTGGCTGCACCTGTTTGCATTCCCACCAGCAGTGTAGGAGGGTTCCCCTTTCTCTGCATCCTCACCAAGGCCTGTCACTTCTTGTGTTGTTGATTTTAGCCATTCTGACAGGCGTGAGGTGCTGATATCTCATTGTAATTTTGATTTGTATTTCCCTGATAATGAGTGTTTCCATGCGTCAGTGTTTTTGAGCAAGAAATTGTGTGCTCTCACGGATAACAAATACTCAATTTTTTGGTCGAGTCATTTCAAATTTGTGAAAGGAAGGTACCTGGTTTATAAGAATGTTTTAAGGGTTAAGTTGCATAATATACTTGAAGTTCTTTTACCGTGTTGACACGTGGTAAACATTAAAAACTGAGGGTTATTGGAGCACCTGGGTGGCTCAGTCAGTTAAGTGACTGACTCTTGATTTTGGCTCAGGTCATGATCTCACCATTTGTGGGTTTGAGCCCCACATTAGACTCTGCACTGACAGTGAAGAGACTGCTTGGGATTCTTTCTCTCCTTCTCTCTCTGCCCCTCCCCTGCTCACTCACTCTCACTCTCTCCCTCTCAAAAATAAATAAATATTTAAAAACTAAAAATAAAAATTGAGAGCTATTAATTACCGCTATTGCAGATTGAAAGTGAGATTGTGTTTGTATAAAATAGTAAAGTGTTCTTTTACTTTCCAGCACTTTTCCATGTGTTGTAATCATCCACATTCTATTCATCATTTAGGATCTCCGATTATAAACTTGAGTATTAACGTGGGTCATCTTCCTTTATTTCAACTCAATGTGAAGAGATTAGTTGGAGTCAATGACTAAGAAAGGTTTAGAGAGTCCATACCAACCTAAGAATACATTAAAAATAAAATGATTAGAATGCTTTAACATTTTTTTCAAAAGAGATGGTAAAAAAATATTCTCAAAAGTTTTAAATTGTTTCTTTGAATGATTTTTCAAATGTTGGGAGATTTATTCTTTTTTCAAAAAACATTCTAATATAACAAATCATAGATTTTAGTCAAGAAAATAAATGGGAGCAAAATAGGAAATACTTCTGGAAGAATTTCAACTCTGTACTATTGCCAAAAAATATTGTTGAATTTGCCTTTTCTATTTTTAAAATTTTTTTAATGTTTATTTATTTTTGAGAGAGAGAGACAGAGTACAAGCAGGGGAGAGGCAGAGAGGGAGGGAGACACAGAATCAGAAGCAGGCTCCAGGCTCCGAGCTGTCAGCACAGAACCCAACAAGCAAGGCTCAAACTCACAAGCTGTGAGATCATGACCTGAGCTAAAGTTGGACGCTTAACTGACTTAGCTACCCAGGAGCCCTTGAATTTGCCCTTTCAAACAGAATTAAATAATTTTAAATCACGCAATCTATTGCTAAAGAGAAGTGCAAAGTTTTACTTACTCTTATTACCTAGATAAAATGAAAATAGCCTGCAAAGAGGTCTATCTTGAGAAGTTTGACCAAACAGGAAAGGACAGGTCCACAGCCCCTTATGTGGAAAATTTGGGGGGTCAGGTGAAATTCTGAATATTTCATTTTAAGAAAGGTAAAGAAACACCAATTGTGTATAACGGACACCTCAATAACAACAGTATCCCTAAATCAAATATTATGTTAGAAATTCCGTTAATTTTTGTAGACTAAAACACATGAATGTTCAAGAAAAGTCAGTTAAGACTATAAAGAGACTTGCCAGTTAAAGTCTGATAACGTTTTGACCAGCTAAATGAAATTTAAAAAATCTTTTTTTTTTTTTTTTGTCAACTTATTTGGATATCTGTATTGTGGTAGAACAGTTGTGTAGGAAAACAGGGTTCTATTTGGAGAGAGATGTGACTGTACAAGGTTTGTTTTCTCTTGGGTTTTCTACAAAGGCTACCAAAACATATCTAAAAAATTATTCTGGTGATCCTAATAAAGAAGCAGCTACAGATTGAAGAGAGATAGGACATTTCTAATAGAATTCAGGTCCCTGTGGAGTCAATTTGTAAGAAACTACGGAGGACACAGAGAGGGGCTGCATTGTCACAGAGGGATGCCATAACCCAGAGAAAAGGAAAGAAAGGGAATAAATTCAGAGAATTTATTCATGTAGTAGAGGAAAGATAACAGGATTCATTAAAAACAATTTTAATTTCCATTTATTTATTTTTGAGAGACAGAATGAGACAGAGCATGAGTGGAGGAGGGGCAGAGAGAGGGAGACACAGAATCTGAAGCAGGTTCCAGGCTCTGAGCTGTCAGCACAGAGCCTGATGTGGGGCTCGAACTCATGAACGGTGAGATCATGACCTCAGCCGAAGCCAGACACTTAACTGACTGGGCCACCCAGGCTCCCCAACAGGACTCATTTTTAATAATTTTTATTTTCTCTGTGAAATGTGATAAAAAGATATTGCCAGAGAGTTTATAAAGCAGATGGCGAGTCCACTGTTTGTGAAATAACTGTATGAAATAGTCTTTGGTGAATATGGGAGAGCAAAAATAACTTGAAAAATACTGCTATACGAGGCATTAGTTGCATCAATAGAGTTAAACTTGGATAAATTAAGATTAATACACAATCATTTTCTACATATAAGGGTCTGTTCTCACAGACCTGGCCTACATATTAAAAAAAAGAGAGAGAGAGAGAGATAGAGAGCGAGCTAAGACAAAGTCACCTTCCTTCCTGTAAATTAAATCCCAGCACAAGAGAAATTTCACTCTATCGTAAAGACATTCAGAAATTAAACTCTTGGAGCACCTGTGTGGCTCAGTCAGTTGAGCATCCAATTTTTGATTTCGGCTCAGGTTATAATCTCATGATTGTGAGATCCAGCCCTGCATTGAGCCCTATTCTAACAGCAAAGAGCCAGCTTGGGATTCTCTCTCTCCCTCTCCTTCTGCCCCTTCCCTGCTCACTCTTTCTCTCTCCCTCTCAAAATAAATAAACTTTAAAAAAGGTAAATTAAACTCTCAAAGATACATTGGGAATATCTCTCAATTTGTTTAAGCTTATTGTGCAGAAAAGCATGAGAACAGACTCTAGGGTAAGAATTTTCAAAACTGCTGCTTAAATATCAAGTTATTATAGCCAAATTAGAAAAATTATAGCAAATTAGAAAAGTACTTCATATAAAATCAATTTTTTACCTCACATAATCACATGATGAACATTTCTGCAGAACTATATGTGCTATTTAATTTTAAGATAAAAAATGAAAGTATCAACATAATGAATGGTTGATTTTTCATGAAAGAGTCATGATCTTTTGCAAGTTACCATAATCTTCCATTACTGTGTGCCGATCTGATAGAGTATTTGAATCATGTGTTGTAGAAAACTCATTTTATTTCACAAATTCGTCTGGGGCAAGCACCTGAATCCTATTAGCAATTACAAATCATGTAAAACACATTTCCTTCGCTAGCCATGGCATTTTCTCTGTGAGAAACATCTTTCATCTCCTCCTGAGGGAACCGTATAATATAAAAGAATCTCACTGAAAATGTGTATCAAGAATTGTTTCTTGATTACAGTGTCATGCATCATGGTGCTGTGGTTTAAAGTCTTTGTGCTTCCCTTCAAAACACTGGTTTTCGAGCACTTCTATAACAGCAACTCAAAAACGTAATGTCCTGAAACCTGGCACTCGAATTGCAAACTGAGATGAATACTTTTTTATAAGAATTAGTGCAAGTCACTCAAGCCATTTCATTTTTTTTAAATGGAGTTTCTAGGACTTTTCTAGTCATCCACAAATAAAACATGTTCTCAGTACTTTTAAAGATTAATAGTTCAGCAATATGTTGTGCAACAGCAAGATAAAAATTAAATAAAGGCTGATGCCAGGAAAACTTACTTTTTTATTCTGGGATATAAAGAACAAAAAAGACCGAATATTGCTCTCAAGTGCTTTTCAAATAGCAATGGGATAGCAACTATTCTCAACATACTAAATACAAATCAAATTTATAATCTCTATCTCAGATCCTCAAGTTATTTAGGTTTTATTAGACTGAGTGCATTAAGGGCTATACACACACACACACTGCAAAAGGAGATTTGATTCAATGATTCAGGTAATCTATGGTAGGGTGAGCAACCTCTGTGTGAGGGCAGTGTTTTGGGTTCTGAAGTGATTTCACAGATATTGATATAGAAAAAATAGGTATATGGAAAGTTTTGCACTGTTTGCTTACAAACCCTATTTGACTTTACGTAAAGATAGAGAACTTTCAAGTATGTCTCATTTCTAAGAGTACCACCCTTCTAGATGTGATCAAGACCACAAGTGGGAGGCAAACCATAAGAGACTTTTAAACACAGAGAACAAACTGAGGGTGGAAGGGAGTGGGGAGGTGGGAAGGCTGGGAAAATGGGTGATGGGCATTGAGGAGGGCACTTGTTGGGATGAGCAGTTGGTGTTTTATGTAAGTGATGAATCACGGGAATCTACTCCCAAAGCCAGGAGCATACTGTATACACTATATGTTAGCTAACTTGACAATAAATTATATATATTTAAAAAAAAAAAAAAGACAAGTCACTCCATTGGTTCTACTCCATTGTGTCATGTCCTAATGGAATAATATGCTTCCAAATGAGGAGGCTGCCTTAGACATCATTTTTAAACTTATCACATGGCATGTCAACTCAGTTGGGACTAAAATTGCATAAGGAAGATGAATTAAGTGCTGAGTGAATTGTCTTTATTCAAAACTATAATTCTGATTAGAATGGGTGATTTCAAGGAATCACTAAACAGATCAAATGCCTTTCAAATTTAGGTTACCGATTTTACCTGTTTTACTTAATTAGGCTTCTAAGTGTCCATCAATGATTGGTTTTAATGATTATGTTGACAGTTTTAGTCCATTTCCTTCTGCATTAGGAAAACACTACACACTGGCATTCTAGAAGGAAAGAAAGAGAGAGAGAGAGAGAAAGAGACAGAAAGAAAGACAGGAAGGAAGGAAGGAAGGAAGGAAGGAAGGAAGGAAGGAAGGAAGGAGGAGAGCCAAGATGGCAGAACAGCATGGAAGTTTTTTGTGTGTCTCACATCCATGAAATACAGCCAGACCAACAATAAACCATCCTGCACACCTAGAAAACTGATTGGAGGATTAACACAACAATCTGCACAACCTGAACCACAGAATTCAGCAGGTACATGGCACAGAGAGGTGAACTTGGGGAGTGAGAAGCCGCAATGGGAAGGGAGCTGCTTTTGTGGGCAGAGAGAGGATGGAGACGGGAGAGGGGGGAATAGGGGAAAAGTACCCCTCCCCAAAAGCAGCTGGAGACAAAGTGGAAAACTGGAAATAGCCACAGGGACTAAACTAAAAAGGGAGAAAGGAGAAAGGAGAGGGTTTAAATTCCATTAAGACTGTAAATAAGGGGAGCGCAAAGTCTGCAACTCCACAGCTCAATACCTGGCAGTGCTTAAATCCCCAGGAACAGAGTGGGGTCCAGGAGGTTATTGGTCCACACGGGGAAAAGTGGTTCCACTGCTGGAAGGACATTAGGTAGAGACTGTTGAGGCCACCTGGTCCCAGCCGACCCCAGAGAATGGCCACATTAGCTGATGCTGGAACAAGGTCTTTAAGGGTGAAGACTGGTGCCAGATGTGTGTTGTGATTTTCCATAATCCCTGAAAAGCTGCTGCTACACTATCTCTTGAACTTTTTCTGGGACGGGCTGGCACCTGGCCACAGTCTCTGGGCAGCAGCAGCAGGGTCCAGAAAGCATTCCTGGGTATGGCCGACATTCGACCATTGCTCAGTGAGACCCTCCTACAGAGGGGCTGAATGGGTCAAAGTTGCAGTCCTTCAGAAGTAAGGGACCAGGGAAAACACTCACATCTGAGACAAAACTCAGGATAGAGGTACTTCCTGGGGCTTGGTCATGGACAGTGAAAAGGTGGAGAGTGGATGAAAGCTGAAGACAGAGGACAGGTGCGTGATTGCTGATCGGGAGAACAGAGTTGCGATACTGGAGACTGGGTAGCTGGGTGATGCCATTTTTCACAGCTCCCACGCATGCACATACGCACCTATGAGCGCCACAACAATCCACCCCAGTAGGAGAGCAGCGCCATCTAGTGGAGAATGGAGTCGTTACACTGAGCCCCGCCCAACTGGGCCAATTTCCCTCTTCAAGAACACAAGTCTCACTGCCTGCTTAATTTATGGACTATAAAGCGCTTCATAGTCTGACTTCTAAGGGAAAATGAAGTAATTTCAATCGTATTTCAATCTGTTAGCAGGTCCATCTATTCAATTTTCTTTTTTTTCTCTTTTTCACTTCTTTTCTTTTTCTTAAATACATAAAGAGAGAAGATTCAGTTTTATTTTCAATTTTTATTACAAATATTTTTCTTTAATTTTTTACTATTTTTTACTTTTATGTAATTTTTTCAAATTATTTTTTATTTTCATCATTTTATTTTAGTCTACCACAGTGTATTCACTTTTTCAAATTTTCAAACGATGCCATTTCTTTTCTTTTTTTTCTCTTTTTTGTTTCTTTTCTTTTTCTTGAATACAGAAAGAGAAAAAATAATTTTACTTTTAATTTTAATTAAAAATATTTTTAATTTTTTCTACTATATTCCTTACTTTTTTGTATTTTTTCAAATTCTATTTTACTTCCATCATTTCATTTTAGTCTACTTCAGTGTATTCATTTTTTCAAATTCTCAAATGATTTCTTCCCCCCACTTTTTCTCTAATCTATCAAACCACTTTCAACACCCAAACCAAAACACACCTAGGATCTAGCATCATTTATTCAATTTTGTGTGTGTGTGTGTTTAATTTTTTAATTTTAATATTTTTTTATTTTAATTTTCTACCTCAATTCCTTTTCTCCCTAGAAAACGATGAAACGAAGGAATTCACCCCAAAAGAAAGAGCACGAAGAAATGACAGGGATTTACCCAACACAGATACAAGCAAGATGTCTGAACAAGAATTTAGAATCACGATAGTCAGAATACTAGCTGGAGTCGAAAATAGACTAGAATCCCTTTCAGCGGAGATAAAAGAAGTAAAAATGAGTCAGGATGAAATAAAAAATGCTATAACTGAGCTAGAATCATGGATGGGTGCCACAGCGGCAAGGATGGATGAGGCAGAACAGAGAATCAGTGATATAGAGGACAAACTTATAGAGGATAATGAAGCAGGAAAAAAGGGAGATGAAAGCAAAAGAGCATGATTTAAGAATTAGAGAAATCAGTGACTCATTAACAAGGAACATCAGAATCATAGGGGTCCCAGAAGAGGAAGAGAAATAGGGCTAGAAAAGTTATGTGAGAAAATCATAGCGGAAAACTTTCCTAACCTGGGGAAAGACACAGACATCAAAATCCAGGAAGCACAGAGGACCCCCATTAGATTCAACAAAAACCAACCATCAACAAGGCATCATAGTCAAATTCACCAAATATTCAGGCAAGGAGAGAATCATGAAAGCAGCAAGGGGAAAAAAGTCCCTAACCTACAAGGGAAGACAGATCAGGTTTGCAGCAGACCTATCCACAGAAACTTGGCAGGCCAGAAAGGAGTGGCAGGATATATTATATTTAAAGTGCTGAATCAGAAAAATATGCAGCTAAGAATTCTTTATCCAGCAAGGCTGTCATTCAAAATAGAAGGAGAGACAAAGAGATTCCCAGACAAACAAAAATGAAAGGAGTTCATGACCACTAAACCAGCCCTGCAAGAAATTTTAAGGGGGACTCTCTGAGGGGAGAAATGATGAAAATATAAATACATACATACATACATACCAAAAGCAACAAAGATTAGAAAGGACCAGAGAACACCACCAGAAACTCCAACTCTACAAGCATCATAATGGCAATAAATTCATATCTTTCAGTACTCATTCTAAATGTCAGTGGACTCAATGCTCCAATCCACAAGACATAGGGTAACAGAATGGATAAGAAAACAAGACCCATCTTTATGCTGTTTACAAGAGACCCACTTTAGACTTAAAGACACCTTCAGATTGAAAGTAAGGGGATGAAGAACCATCTATCATGCTAATGGTCAACACAAGAAAGCTGGAGTAGCCATACTTATATCAGACAATCTAGACTTTAAAATAAAGATGATATCAAGAGATGCAGAAGGGCGTTATATCATAATCAAGGGGTCTATCCACCAAGAGACGTACAATTGTAAATATTTATGAGCCAAATGTGGAAGCACCCAAATATATAAATCAATTAATCACAAACATAAAGAAACTCATTGATACTAATACCATAATAGAAGGACACTTCAACACCCCACTGACAGCAATGAACAGATCATCTAATCAAAAAATCAACAAGGAAACAATGGCTTTAAATGACACACTGGACCAGATGGACTTAACAGATATATTCAGAACATTTCATCTTAAAGCAGCAGAATATATATTCTTCTCCAGTGCACAGGAACATTCTCCAGAATAGGTCATATACTGGGACACAAATCAGCCATCAGCAAGTACAAAAAGATTAAGACAATACCATGCATATTTTCAGACCACAACTCTAGGAAACTTGAAATCAACCACAAGAAAAAATTTGGAAAGGTAACAAATATTTGGAGACTGAAGAACATCCTACTAAAGAATGAATGGGCTAACCAAGAAGTTAAAGAGGAAATTGAAAAGTATATGGAAGTCAATGAAAATGATAACACCACAACCCAAAACCTCTGGGATGCAGCAATTTGGTCATAAGAGCAAATTATATAGCAATCCAGACCTTCCTAAAGAAGGAAGAAAGATCTCAGATACACAACCTAACCTTACACCTTAAGGAGCTAGAAAAAGAACAGCAAATAAAACCCAATACCAGGAGAAGACAGGAAATAATAAAGATTAGGGCAGAAATTAATGCTATTGAAACCAAAAAAAAAACCCAGAGTAGAACAGATCAATGAAACCAGAAGCTGGTTCTTTGAAAGAATTAACAAAATTTCTCAATACCCCTCACCCACCCTCCCCTTCCTCCCACTCCCCATCAACCCTCAGTTTGTTCTCAGTTTTTAAGAGTCTCTTATGTTTTGGCTCCCTCCCTCTCTAACATTTTTTTTTTCCTTGCCCTTCCCCATGGTCTTCTGTTAAGTTTCTCAGGATCCACATAGGAGTGAAAACATATGGTATCTGTCTTTATCTGTATGACTTATTTCACTTAGCATAACACTCTCCAGTTCCATCCACTTTGCTACAAAAGGCCAGATTTCATTCTTTCTCATTGCCACGTAGTATTCCATTGTGTATATAAACCACAACTTCTTTATCCATTCATCAGTTGATGGACATTTAGGCTCTTTCCATAATTTGGCTATTGTTGAACATGCTGCTATAAACATTGGGGTACAAGTGTGGTTTTGATTGAGGAGGGCACCTGTTGGGGTGAGCACTGGGTATTGTATGGAAACCAATTTGACAGTAAATTTCATACTAAAAATAAATAAATAAATAAATAAATAAATAAATAAATAAATACATAAATTAACAAAATTGATGAGCCACTAGCCAGTTTGATCAAAAAGAAAAAGGAAAGGAGAAAAATAAATAAAATCAAGAATGCAAGAGGAGAGATCACAACCAACACAGCAGAAATAAAAACAATAATAAGAGAATATTATGAGCAATTATACGCCAATAAAATAGGAAATCTGGAAGAAATGGACAAATTCCTAGAAGTATATACACTACCGAAACTGAAACAGGAAGAAATGGAAAATTTGAACATACGCATAACCGGTAAGGCAGTCAAATTAGTAATCAAAAATCTCCCAAAAAATAAGAACCCAGGGCCAGATGACTTTCCAGGCAAATTCTACCAAACATTTAAGGAAGAGTTAGCACCTATTCTCTTGAAGCTGTTCCAAAAAATAGAATCGGAAGGAAAACTTCCAAACTCATTCTATGAAGCCAGCATTACCTTGATTCTAAATCCAGACAGAGACCCACTAAAAAGGAGAACTATAGACCAATTTCCCTGATGAACATGGATGCAAAAAATCCTCAACAAGGTATTAGCCAACCGGCTCCAACAATACATTAAAAAAAATTATTCACCATGACCAAGTGGAATTTATACCTGGGATGCAGGGCTGGTTCAACATCCACAAAACAATTATTGTGATTCATCACATCAATAAAAGAAAGGACAAGAGACATATGATCCTCTCAATAGATGCAGAGAAAGCATTTGACAAAATACAGCATCCTTTCTTGATAAAAAACCTCAAGAAAGTAGGGATAGAAGGAGCACACCTCGAGATCACAGAAGCCACATATGAACGACCCAATGCTAATATCATCCTCAATGTGAAAAAAACTGACAGCTTTCCCCCTAAGGTCAGGAACAAGACAGGGATGTCCACTCTCACCACTGTTATTCAACATAGTATTGGAAGTCTTAGCCTCTGCAATCAGACAACACAAAGAAATAAAAGGCATCCAAATCGGCCAGGAGGAGGTCAAACTTTCACTCTTCACAGATGACATGATACTCTATATGGAAAACCCAAAAGATTCCACAAAAAAATTGCTAGAACTGATTCATGAATACAACAAAGTTGCAGGATATAAAATCAATGCACAGAAATCAGTTGCATTCCTATACACCAACAGTGAAGTGACAGAAAGAGAAATCAAGGAATCGATCCCATTTACAGTTGCACAAAATACCATAAAATACCTAGGAATAAATCTAACCAAAGAGGTGAAAAATCTATACACTGAAAACTATAGAAAACTTATGAAATAAATTGAAGAAGACACAAAGAAATGGAAAAAGATTCCATGCTCCTGGATAGGAATAACTAAAATGTACTACCTAAAGCAATCTACATATTCAACACAATCCCTATCAAAGTAACACCAGCATTCTTCACAGAGCTATCACAAACAATCCTAAATTTGTATGGAGCCAGAAAAGACCCCAAATAGCCAAAGCAATCTTGAAAAAGAAAACCAAAGCAGGAGGAACACAATCCTGGACTTCAAGCTATACTACAAAGCTACAATCATCAAGACAGTATGGTAGTGGAAGAAGAACAGACACAGATCAATGGACAGAATAGCAAACCCAGAAATGGACCCACAAATGTATAGCCAACTAATCTTTGACAAAACAGGAAAGAATATCCAATGGAATAAAGGCAGTCTCTTCAGCAAGTGGGCTGGGAAAACTGGACAGTGACATACAGAAGAATGAACCTGGACCACTTTCTTACACCATACACAAAAATAAACTCAAATTGGATGAAATACCTAAACGTAAGACAGGAAGCCATCAAAATCCTAGAGGAGAAAGCAGGCAAAAACCTCTTTGATCTTGGCCACAGCAACTTCTTACTCAACACATCTCCGGAGGCAAGGATAACAAAAGCAAAAATGAACTATTGGGACCTCATCAAAATAAAATTTTCTGCACATTGAAGGAAACAATCAGCCAAACTAAAAGGCAACCAACGGAATGGGAGAAGATATTTGTAAATGAACTATCAGATAAAGGGTTAGTTAGTATCCAAAATCTATAAAGAATTTATCAAACTCAACACCCAAAAAACAAATAATCCAGTGAAGAAATGGGCAAAACACATAAATAGACACTTCTCCAAAGAAGACATCCAGATGGCCTACCAACACATGAAAAAATGCTCAACATCACTCATCATCAGGAAGATACAAATCAAAACCACAATGAGATAGCACCTTACACCTGTGAGAATGGCTAACATTAACACCTCAGGCAACAACAGATGTTGGCGAGGATGTGGAGAAAGAGGATCTCTTTTGCATTGTTGGTGGGAATGCAAGCTGGTGAAGCCACTCTGGAAAACAGTATGGAGGTTCCTCAAAACACTAAAAATATAACTACCCTACAACCCCAAAATTGTACTACTAGGCATTTATTCAAGGGATACAGGTGTGCTGTTTTGAAGGGACACATGCACCCCCATGTTTATAGCAGTTCTATGAACAATAACCAAAGTATGGAAAGAGCCCAAATGTCCATTGATGGATGAATGGATAAAGAACAGGTGGTATATATATATATATATATATATATATATATATATATATATACACATACATACAATGGAGTATTGCTCAGCAATCAAAAAGAATGAAATCTTGCCATTTGCAACCACGTGGATGGAATTGGAGGGTATTTTGCTAAGTGAAATTAGTCAGAGAAAGACAAAAATCATATGACTTCACTCATATGAGGACTTTAAGAGACAAAACAGATGAACATAAGGGAAGGGAAACAAAAATAATATAAAAACAGGGAGGGGGACAAAACATATGAGACTCATAAATATGGAGAACAAACAGGGTTATTGGAGGGGTTGTGGGAGGGGGGATGGGCTAAATGGGTAAGGGGCACTAAGGAATCTATTCCTAAAATCGTTGTTCACTATATGCTAATTAATTTTGATGTAAATTATAAAAAAAATTTAAAAAAATAAAAGAGTAACTTTGGGTTAAAAAAAAAGAAAGAAAGAGAGAAAAAGAAAGATACATTAATAAGCATATATTGTGAAAAACTGCAACTTTTTATATCCTCCATGTGATCCTAAGGAGGAAAAAAATAATGTTTTGAAGTGAAATGTTTCACTTATTTATATAGTTATGAAAAATAATAAAATAAATATGGATGTAAATATATAATAAGAATAGAATAGAATAGAATAGAATAGAATGGAATAGAATTCATTTCATATTATATCATATCATATCATATAACAAAACATACAAGAAAAATTGATTCCCCTCTCCTTGCGGTCTCTTTTGCAGGAATCTAAGCAGTTTCATGTTTAATAATGAAAATATTTACAGTGCACTTATTCTGATCCAATAACTTACAAATGTGGGATTTGAACCCAGGCAGTATGACTCTAAAGTACATGTTCTTATCCAATATGTTCCTTCACAAATACTTTTTAAGAATTTTATTAAAACCTATTGAAATTTAATCCCCCCAAAATGTTATTGAGCAGTGGCTATATAGCAGGCACTGCAGTGGATGCTTTAGAGTCTCCAATGTGAAATGGACTTCAAGATCTCATGGTCCAGTACAAGGAAAAGCTATAATGAAATGCCGACTATAAGTAGTAGAAATTTGGGCATTATTTCTAGATATTATGAATATTCCTTCCTGGGAGTAACCAGACAGAGTTACCCAGTTCAACTGCCCTGATTTGTCTGAACACTATTCTAGTTTAGTGTTGAAAGGCACGTGTCTTGCAACACCCGACAATTTCTGGCAAACCAGGATTATTGGCATAGCAAAAGTAGTACTCAACCCAAAATAACTGAAAACAGGTACTCAGATAATTGCATACCAATGTTCACAGCAACAGTACTCACAACAGCCAAATGTGGAAACAACCCAAATATCTGCTAATGAATGAATGGGTCACATAAACAAAATATATCCATACAATGGATTATTCAACCATAAAAAGGCTTTAAATTCTAATGTACACCACAACATTGATTAACTTCAAAAGTGAACTAAATGAATGAAGCTAGACACAAAAGGTCACATACTATATGATTGTATTTACATAGAATATCCAGAACAGGTAAACTCATAGAGTCAGAAAAAAAAATGGTGCTTTCCAGGTGCTGGGGGTAGGGCTGGGAAACAACTATGCAATGGGTATAGAGTTTTACATCTTTTAGAATGATGTAAAAATTTTGAAACTAGACAGAAATGGTGGCTGCACAACACTGAGAATGAACTAAATGCCACTTAATTTTTCACTTCAAAATGGTTGATTTTATGTTGTGTGAATTTATTCTCAGAAACAATGTAGCACTCAAAATTCTAGAGAACAAATAGAACAATTTAGACACACACTAATGCACAGTACTCTACACAAAATAAAAGAACTAGTCTTACAAAGTACATAATTAGCATTAACTAGAAGAATCAGAGGTAAAGGATCAAATAATACTAATTCTTTATTATAAAATAGGACAGCATTGTGCTTTTATGTTTAGAAACATATGTTTTAAGTTTAGAAACTTGATATGTTTCTATGAAAAAGGAAAAGACACTTTTTAAAGTCATATTTTGATACTAGATTCTTAAGATACAATAATAGGTCAATTAAATAATTGTTGGTCTTGATTTTTACCTATTTTAAAACTCTGTCACCTATAATTGGATTACATGTTATGAGAAAACATAAGGAAGTCGTGGGCACCCTTGCTTAAAAACATCACCAGACAAAAACAGAATAGCCTTTGACAAAAAGACTGACTGACTTGCTAAAATACCACATGGCAATTTAGCAAATTCCCTTCAGGAAAATAATTTCACTCTTTTATTTTTAGGATTCAGTGAGAAAAAAAGAATGTGCACCTACTATAATTTGCATCAACTGAAGCATTAAATTTCCTGATTTACTTGTTCATGGAAGCATATGAAATCAGATATAATATTCCTATCAAGAAACAATATTCTTACTACCAGTTAAAGACTCTTATTCACTAGGCCAATGGGAACACTGAAAATTAACCTTAGTACTTAATCTTTGTTACTATAAATCTTGCCTTCCAGGTTATGACCTTCTTTTTCTCAGTTGAAATGCACTTTCCGAATGCATCATTGATTTTTCTTACAGCATATCAACTCATCTGGACATGAACTAATAGGCAAGTGAAATTCTAGCTCTAAAATTAGATTTGGTGTTCTCACTTTGGTTCCTAGTGTTCCACTACCATCCCTTTGCTCCCAAAACACATTACTTCAAAACTAGAGCACATAATGATTAGAAATCATTATACCAAAATACATTTGTCTTTATTTGGGGTGCTGTTGTTTTTATTATTGTTAAATATTCATCTTTGGATGGAACATGTGATTGCTTTCCTGGCAATGTTTCCTGTGAGTCTTCAGTTTATACTATTTCATCACACTACCTGAATTAAATATAATTATTTATCAGAGCACTCACAGAGAGAGCATTTTATTATGTACAACTCTGATTGGCATCCTTGGATTTGCATGGTATATAGCTCTGATGTACTTCTTATCCCCCAAGTAAGTAATCAATATAATTGAGTGCAAATATTTTTTTTCAAAATATCCATTTCCTATACTTCTATTTATTTCAACAGGTTTATTTTTTTCCTTTTTTGGTCAATTTATTTTCTTGTGACTTTGTTATCTGCATAATCATTCAATGAGCACCAGATAAAATTTCATATGCAGGTGCATTGAAAATTCTTACTGATCCCAGATGCTTCTAATAATAAAAAATTAACAAAATTAGTAAAAAATAATTAATGATATACACTACAGACATTCTAGGAGAGAGATGACTTCTTTTTTTTTTTAATGTTTATTTATTTTTGAGAGATAGAGTGGAGGGAGGGGCAGAAAGTGAGGGAGACCGAATCTGAAACAGGCTCCAGGCTCTGAGCTGTCAGCACAGAGCCCGATGCGGGGCTTGAACCCACTAAATGTGAGACCATGACCTGAGCCGAAGTCATACACTTAACCGACTGAGCCACCCAGGAGCCTTAAATATGACAAGAAAGCTTTCATAAGGAATTTGAGATAGTGTAAACAAAATCATGCACTTAGGAACATTCAAGCTGTGTTTGCATGAAAACAATACGACCAGAGACATATATTGGAAGGAGACATAATAAAAATACATGTGATAAAAAAACAAGGCCAAAACATGTTTTGGTATGTTACCAAATGTTTTTAAATAACAAAGTTGAGAATTTTAAATTTAATCTGTAGGCTATGATTAATTTTTGGAAGTTTTTCAGCTTCCCCCAAAATAAATCTGATAAATAAAGTTAACGTGACAGTATAAAAATGATCCATTGTGGGTAAGAGGAGACTACAGGCTGCAAAGTCAGTTAGGAGGCTATTATCTTATTCCATATTTGAGGTAATGAGACCCTAATGAAGTGGAAGCGATGCATTTGGGAAAAGAAAAAGGCATTTGCCTTGTAAAAGACTAGTAACTGTGCCTAGTAAATTAAATGCCATGGTAATTGAAGTATTGTGTTACAATTGGGAGAAGTGTAGAACACACAGACAGGCTGCTTGGTAGGGACAATGATGAATTTTAGGTACAATGACCATATGCCCAGCTTCTCTGGAGCAGCCTGGTTGACGTCTATTGCCCAGATATGATTATTAATAAGAATTAGTTAAAATATTTTTCTTGAAGTGTCATGATTTGAATTTATGTGAGAAATCTAATTATACTTAATAGAGTACCATCCAAAATAAACTATAGAGTATGAAATAAGAAAAATGACAATTTTAAATACAACTTAAGTTTAGAAAGAAGTATTTGAGATTCATTTATACACAGAGGGGCTTTGTCTGTGGGACTCAGTACTCTCTACTGAATGAGAAGATAAAAAGTAGAGGTTGAAAGCTGCTTTTGTAGCATTGAAAAAAAAAGATTTTTTTAAGGATTTGAGGAGTTGTTAGTCATAAGAGACAAACCGGAATGGTTCCGTGTCGTGGAAACCAAGACAAAGATTTGAAATGACAGGTAGACCGCTGTCAAAGATGCAGATATCAAAGAATTAAAGACCAAGATGAGTTCAGTGATTTTATGACTAAAAAGAACTACACAAGAGTAAGTCTCTGGAATCTGAATATTATGATATATATGACATTATATCCAACCTAGTGTCTACTACAATGGTTGTTAAAAAAAAAAAAAAAAAAGAGCAGAGAAACTAACCTATCTGCCACTATGAAATAGGTATTTCCCCTTGTCCCATCCCTTCCAAATGGCACAGTAATATCTGCAACTGGAAAATGGCAGCAACCTACACACGGCTAGAAATGTTTCCGATTTTAAAAGTAGTTTCTTGGAATGGGGTTTGTCTTCTATACAGGCAATCTGACGATATTTGTTTATAGAACAGTATTTTTTGCTGAAGACTCTAGACTTTAAGCTGTTACTGAGTGGATGGTTAGTGGTAAAATGGAAACAGCACTCTTATGCTTGAAATTGACTGTTTGGGTGTATCAAGATTAAAAAGACTTATAGCTGATTGAAAGAAGCGTATGTAGAACAGAATAAGTCAATAATGAAGAGAGACAAACTGGCACTGCTGAAAGCTTGAGGAAGGGAGGTCTCAAAGGAGGCAGGACCGGATGGATTCAAAGGCTGAGATGGGGAATGGAGGAAAGGAATGTGCAAACTGTTCTTTCTAAAACAAGGGGAAAGTGACAATGCATAACGATATAGGAGAGGAAATTTTGTGTTTGGGTGAAAAAACCCATATTTAATGAGGTTATGCTTTGTTCAATGAAATTGAACAGCTCTTTTGAGAACAAGAAGCTGTATGTTATTTAAAACCAAAACTGAAACACTCTCTACAAATTATGCTTGGTGATAAGAACTTTACATATCCCCAAACACACCAAAAATACCTTCCATGTGAAACCTTTGCAGAGCTATACCTCACAAACTGTCTCAGTACCTCTTCATCTATTCATGTGTTGATTATTCAAGCCTCTTCGCAAGTCTTATGTCCTTTCCCAAATCTGTCTCGACTCCTTCGGCAGATAGTGATGTCTCACTCCCCTGACGGCTCACAGTATGTGCTGCATTCCTCACACATTCGATACTTCATCATCCGTGGCTCTGTATTGCTCTTTCCAATTATAAATATGTCTTGCTTATATTTCCAGAATGAATGCAATATCATATGGGTGAAAGACTACATAATTTTTTGTTTTATGCCACAGTGATTCCTCTAATTCTTCTTGTGCAAACTAAATAAAAATATAATATTCACACGCACACATCAAATGACTGGGAAACTATGTGAAAATGAAGATTTTTTTCAACTGTGTAAATATTATTAGCTGACATGAAGTAAAATAGAAAATGTGTTTGTATTATTTCAAAGGCAATAATAAATAATTACAAAGGCATCCATAAAAATCGCAACTGTTTTGTTCAAACCCTGAGAATTCTTAAAGCACTTGATCATGATGTTGCATTTTATGTAGGCATTAAATAATCTTTTACAAAAGAACATTTAATCGCATGAGATAACATTTGAGACATTGCTTTTAAAAGCAGGTTATAATATATTTTGCTTTGAGAGTATTTTGGTTGGGAAATAAAAGTATCCCTACAAATGAGCCTGGAAAATATACAATACAGGTTTTATATTTGGTATCTCAGGATGGTAGAATATAGTTGCCTTTGGGATTTTGTATATACCTTCAATGTTTTCTAAAGTGAATATGTAATTTAAAATGACTGTATATATATCTTGAAAGGCATTCATCTTCATCTTTTTATAAAACAATTATAAAACTAACCAAATAAATGAGATATATGAATTTATCAGCACAAATAAGTTGTGAAGAGAAAGTATACTGCAATTATATGGAAACACTACAGTTTACCACAACATATAACAAGACTATATTATTATAATGTAATTAAACAATAGCTCATGAATTTCACTACTTCCAAATAAATCAAATTAGGATTTGATACGACAAATTTTTTTACATAGCACTTGGTCCTTCATAGAGTACTTTTATATGTAAGGCACTGTGTTAAGTACTGAGAGTATGTCACAAAAATAGGGTTCTTGACTACACTTTATTTATAATATGAAATGATAACACACACACACACACACACACACACACACGAGCTCATCAATATATTGTGATAAATACTAAGGCCACAAAGTATAAGATACCTTATACTTTGCTCAACATTTTCAAAAAGATTTTAAAAACTTGATATTCTTTAATGAATTATGAGGATTTTTTTCTCAAAATTATCCAGTTTTGTTATAGTCAAAAGTGTTTATTTTCTAAGACCGTAAATTCTATAGGGATGCAGAGGTCAATTATACCAAAATATGATTTTAGAATTCCATGTTGGTAAAGGATACTATTAATTAACCTGGGGGGTTACATGAGTTTGGAAAACTTCAAATCATCCAAATTGTCAAGGGTGATATATGGAAGGATAAGTTGTTTATATTAAGTCATATAGGGAATAGGAATCAAAGACAGTTATTTGAGTGGAATAATCTGAAAATATCACTGTTTTGCAAAGAGCACTGTGTCACCAGTGTGGAAGGTGGGATGCAGGGTCCTGAAGTTTAAATAAGAGAGAATAGTTAAGACCCACTTGCATCTGTAAATAGATGAAAACAAATGAGAATGAATGAAGTGAGGAAAACAACAACAAAGTTTTGGAACCCTAAGAAATAACCAGAAAAAAAGAGACTAGCAGGGGGACTTCCTGATGGGAGAGGATGGCGGTGGTGCTGAGAAGGTATAACCAAACATATAGAAAGCTTTGCATTCATTCATTCATCCATGCATTCATTTATTAATTTAAACTATGAATTGAGGGGCGCCTGGGTGGCTCAGTTGGTTAAGCGTCCGACTTCGGCTCAGGTCATGATCTCACGGTCCGTGAGTTCGAGCCCGCGTCAGGCTCTGTGCTGACAGCTCAGAGCCTGGAGCCTGCTTCAGATTCTGTGTCTCCCTCTCTCTCTGACCCTCCCCCGTTCATGCTCTGTCTCTCTCTGTCTCAAAAATAAATAAACATTAAAAAAAAATTTTTAATAAAAAAATAAAAAATAAAATAAACTATGAATTGAGCACCCATTATGGGCAGGGCTCTTTTTTTTTTTAACATTTATTTATTTTTTATAGAGACAGAACACAAGTGAGGGAAGGGCAGAGCGAGAAGGAGACACAGAATCTGAAGCAGGCTCCAGGCTCCAGGCTCAGAGCTGTCAGCACAGAGGCCAACACGGGGCTCGAACTCACAAACAGTGAGATCATGACCCGGGCCGAAGTCGGTCGCTCAACTGACTGAGCCGCCCAGGTGCTCCTATTATGGGCAGGTTCTTTTCTCAGCTCTGGGGATATTGAATGGAATCGGATTTATATCCTCACAAAGCTTATTTAGTTTATATCATAAGTAAAGTTTATAATGTAAATAAAACAAATAAAATACCAGAAAACAATTAGGGATCTAAACAGGGAAGGCTTCAGTTACAGTGTAACATTTGAGCAGAAACTTGATGGGCCGGAAGGAGCAAGCCAAATGGACACATCAGGTGCCATGCTCCAGGCAGAAGGAACAGCAGTAATTAGGCACTGAGATAGGAACATAGTTGGGATATTAAAATAAAAGGCAGACAAGCTGCAGTATCTGAAGGGGAGAATCAGAGCAGCTGAATTTAGACATTAAGAATATCTAGCAGATCATGTAAGTCTGTTATCATTGTAAGGACTGTGGTCTTTTCTCTGAGTGAGATGGAAAGTTTTGGAAGAAATTAAGTATTAGTAATGTGGGTGTAAACTGATTCTGATTTGAAAAGCAACTCTCTGACCTCCTGAGGTGCAGGTGGAGACCGGAAGCCATGGAATCAAGGCATGAAGTAGAGACACCAGCCAGGAGATACAGCAATAACCTAAGGGCAAGATGATGGTGGGAGGTGGGCGGCATTGCGGGGGGGGGGGGGGGGGGGAGGGAGAAAACTGTTAGATTCTGAAAATATATTTGAGAAGACAAATGAAAGATGATGCATATCAGAAGGAGAGAGAGATAATTTTTAAAGTAGTAAAATAAGAAATTCATGATCTTATGTGGTGTTTTAGAGGTCAGTGTTTTCAGAGTTACGTAATAACAATAGCACTACCTGTAGATATTGGGAACAAATATGAATTTGTACTAGATGACTTTCACTGTCTTTATCTAGTTCTGTAAAACTATTTCTAGCCCCTATTCTAGAGTCATATATCTCAGTTATTGCATAATTTAGGATACTTTGTTTATTTTGTCTAACACCAATTAGTTTGTATCCTTTTTAATTTTCAAAAAAAAATGGATAAAGAAAGAAACAGTGTGTAAGGAAGATATGATAGAGAAAAGGACACAGAGTGGGTGAAAGTTTATTAAAATTTTTGTCAGCATTCTCTTAATAACTCTGAGAGACTAGGTGCTGGCTGACAAATCTCAAGATGCTTGGCTTACTGTATTTTGGGGAGGCATAGTATGATGAGACTATATCTGGAAAGCAGGCTATCTAAGGACATAGCATCTAAGTCAGTCACAGGGTAGTCACTTGAAGTGGAAGAACCTTATTGCAAGAATATGGGATGAGTGGGGAAAACTAAGCTAAAACAATCAGAGGTAGAAGCAACAAAGTGATGAGATAGGCTTTGTAGGAATCCCCCGACACACCTTTGGCAGTAATAAAAGACAGTACGTTAGGGTTTAGGGGTACTTACTTTTCCTCTTTCCTACCGTCCAGTTTTACCTTTGGATCCTGTGGTAGGCAGAATAGTGGCTTCCAGCAATGCTCACACTCTGATTACTTACATGGGAAAAGCTGAAGAATATCAAAGACCAATGTCCTTATCCCATATAAGGTAGATGAGTACATTGTAATTGGTATTTCTACAAGTATTCTCCAGGCACATGGGTTTCATATTGTCTCCCACTTGTAGGGTATTCTTGAAACAAGTTACTAAATGATGATTCTTCTGATGACAAGCATCTTTCAGTGCATCTTCTTTTTCTTAACAGAAGCACCTAGCACATACCTCTGACCCTCTGTTATAGATACATAAGAGGGATTTTGAGTAACTCACTATAGCTGGGGTGGGATAGGGAGAGGGGATATAGATGATAATGAAGCTAAAGACATGTGGAGAGGCCACTCCATGCATGGTCAAGTAGAGCAAGCTCATGAGTTCGTAGGTGATGCTCACACAATGGGGATGCAGGAAAGCACTGTATATAAGGAAGCAATGTGGTCAGTAATACAGGAGGGTAAACATAGGAGGGAGACGAGTTCAGTTTTGTACATGTTGAGGCTGCTGTTCCTTAGAGGACATGTAGCTGGAGTTACTCATAAAGCAATTGAATAAATAGCTTCAGAGCTCAGGGAAGTGTTGTAGGTTAGTTACAGACAGTGGAGTAACAAAGTTCAAATGTGGAGAGAGTACACAGTGAGACTACAAAGGCCTAGGACCAAATTCTGAGCAATGCACACATTACATTTAAGAAATGAAAAGGAGTAGAAATTCATATACACAGTCACAAGTGAGCAATCTGAGAGGGAAAATCATAGCCAAAAGAGTCTGTTGTAGAAGTCAAAGACTTTAAAGAAGAAATCACGATCTGCAGGGACAAATAACTAGTGATGTCCTCGTAAATGTTGAGCAACCCACTAGAGAATGGAAGGAGAGTGTGATTTGTAGCATTTACTGATTTTTGTGTTATAAATACTCTTATTACGATTGATTTTCAAACTGCTAACGTGATGTCAAGTGGCTCTCAAAATTCTTAAAATTTTAAAAATTGGCCCTTTTGAGTGGGTAAAAGCTGGATTCTTTACACCACTACATCAAATTTAACTAAAGTGGGTTTGAGAATTCATTAGATTACAACCTTGGGTCATTAAGATGCTTTTCTATGTCTGTGGGGGGCAGACGGGAGAGACAGAGAAAAGTGGTGCCTGAGCACCCTGGCTACTTGTCCTTTTGCATCACAGAAACATCTTTTCTCCTGTATTCTCAACCATGGAAAGTAACTGACCCTCATAGAAACTATGTTGATGCCCTATCACACTAAATAAATCTTCCTTGATCTTTCAAATACTTGTGGCTGTATATATTTCTTTCCTGCCCACTGACTTATAGATGGGCAATTTTTAAAATTCCACAGATATATAAAAATACAGATAATGACAGTTATGTTAGAAACAAGAGTACAAAAAAATATCCCATTTTGAATTTGAGTGATAGTACAGTATATTCATTTAAAACTTGAAAGAATAAAATAAAGACGTGATGTTTGGGTCACTTTTTGTAAACCTTTTTTATAATTTGGATGAAATCATTCACATATTGAAAAAAAAACAGAATCAAAAAGTGTATATACTTCGACCACACCTAACCTAGAAATCTTTTTTAAGACAGAGACCACATTCTCCATATCTGGATGACACTAAACAATAATATATACTATAGAGATTTTCACATAGCAATTAAATATGCATCTCCCATTTAAATCTGTATAATATCTAAGTAGTAAAAAATTTTAAAGCACTTTCTACTATATTCAATAAAATTGCTAAATGGCTGCTTAGAGGAAGAGAAAGGAAACTACCCTATAATCCAGCAAATCCACTACCAGGTATTTACCTAAAGGATACAAAAATACTAATGCAAAGGGATACTCCACCCCAATGCTTATAGCGGCATTATCTCAATAACCAAATTATGGAAGCAGCCCAAGAATCCATGGATAGATGAATGGATAAGGAAGAAGTGAGATATATATATATGAATATTATTTAGGCATAAATGATATTTGCAACATGGATGGAGCTAGAGAGTATTTTGCTAACCAAATAAGTCAGTCAGAAAAAGACAATTACAGTGATTTCACTCATGTGGAATTTAAGAAACAAAACAAATAAGCAAAGGGAAAAAGAGAGAGAAAGAGAGGCAATCCAAGAAATAGACTCTTAACTATAGAGGACAAACTGATGGTTACTAGAGGGTAGGAGTGTGGGGGTTATGGGTTAAAAAGGTGATGGGGATTAAGAAGGGCACTTGTGATGAGCACCAGGTGTTGTATGGAAGTGTTGAATCACTAGATTTTATACCTGAAACTAACATTACACTGTATGTTAACTAGCTGGAGTTTAAATAAACACACACACAAAAAAGGAAATAATGAGTTAAAAGGATGAAAACTTGTCCAAGAAAATATACAGGTTTGCATATTCTTTAAGAAAGCCTCATGTACATAAGATCATCTTCTATTAAACTTAAATGATACATGGTTTAAATGTTTTCATTCCATTTAAGCAAAACACATCCTTTGGGTTTCTCTTGCAGTCAGTCAGCCCCACAATGTGGTAAGAATTTATCATTTGGTAGAATGACTGGTTTGACACTGACTTAATATATACATCACCTACCTGGTTCATTTACCTGACTCTAGCTCACAAGGCCTCCTGTCACCCAGCTCATCTTCACATACTTCATCTTTTACCAGAGTACACTTTTTTTTCTACCTGGAAAAAGAAACAAAGTACATTTCACAGAAGCCAGAGTTTTGTATATGTTGTTTTCCTTTTTTCAAAGCACTGAAATCACTTTCTGGGTACTGTACCACACACGAGTTTGACTAGAGCTTTCATTATGGGCCCAAAAGACAGTGGGATTTCAGTTATATCTCTCCAGAAATCAAAGCCCATCCTCAGCCACTACAGAGAATTATCTATCCTTTCTGTTATTACTGGAATTGTCGCCTAGGCAATTTATCATATCATATTATCACAACAAGGAGAAGGGTGAGAACAGTACAATAAAATATTTTGAGAGAGAGATCACATTCACATAACTTTTATTATAGTATATTGTTATAATTGTTCTATTTTATTACTAGTTATTGTCATTAATCTCTTACTGTGACTAATTTATAAATTAAACTTCCAAGACTTATTTTGAGTAGCAAAAATCACTTTCCTTGGCCTAATACAAAAAGAACTTACAAATATCAAGTTAGTTTCTTACCACAATACTTTCCCTGTCATATTAATAGTGAGCTCATTTTTGTGTGATTTTTCTCTGTAAATAATTTGTACAATCAGTAAATTCTTTCTGGCATTGTCTGAAATAACAGTAAATAATTTGTACAATCAGTAAATTCTTTCTGGCATTGTCTGAAATAACATTTTCATTTCGATGGCAAATGAATTTACAAGATTCTTTTGGTCTCCCAAGGATGTATCTACCACTATATTAATCTTTCCTATATTCTGTACAATTGTAAAACAAATATACAGTGATAACAAAAAAAAAAATGCAGTCTGACAGGTAAATAGCTTTTTAAACCAAAATGCTAAAAAAAGAATTAACAGTGCATCTCCTAAGTAGACAGATAATATTCTGACTTGAAGTACTTTCCTTAATATTTATCGTGTCCAGATAGAAATTTATTTTCTAACATCAATTAGTATAACCTTACTCTAAATTAATATCTTCATAGATAAGGTGCATTGTCTTTTGAATGTTAGTTTATTGACATCAATAATTTTTTCATCCTCTCGTGCTATTTGATGTTGCTATTTTTTTAAAAAAATAACCTTTATCAACTTCTATATTCCTAAAGCAGAATACTTGTACCACACTGACAGGTAGACAATATCAGGGGAGTTATTCACACATTAGCTATCAGGTGCATTGGGAAAAAACAGTTTTCATTGTCAGTGTCAATTATTTATTGTTTTGTTGCCACAGCCATCATGTACCACAGCTGTGGGATTTCTTTAGTGGAATATGGCCTGTTTCATGATTTAATGTCAAAGCAAACTTCATAGTTGAATAATACAGCTGAGTAAATATAACTCTCAGTAAGAGCTTTGGTGCTTTGAACACGCTATCTCCCCGATTTCCCCCCTCTTTCTAAATACCAGTAAGGTAGCTAATCGACTTTGTTTCTAATCCTTATTGCAATGTTTTGAAGTAGTTAGTAATTTTTCCATCTGCTAAGACTATGGTTTTATACATGATATATATATATTTGCTTTTAGAGGCATTCTTATTTATATATGTTTAGGATACTAATTTTATGTCTAGAAAGCCTGAGAACAAAAGTTAGACCAGAAAAACAGAAGTCACACCAGGCATCATAAATTGTGTGTGTGTGTTTAATATTTTTAATGTTTATTTGTATTTTTAAGAGAGAGAGAGAGAGTGCAAGTTGGGGGATGGCAGAGTGAGAGGGAGACACAGAATCTGAAGCAGGCTCCAGGCTCTGAGCTGTCAGCACAGAGCCCGACACAGGGAGTCATGAAATCAGGACCTGAGCCGAAGTCAGATGCTCAACTGACTGAGCCACCCAGGTACCCCAATAAACCGGTTTTTAATTGTCCCAGTGTCTATTTTTTTCTATATGCTTATAGCCATACGAGTCAATATGTTCAATGTAACCATGTCTGAAACTCCATCACTACAAATACCTTTTTATCAAATAAAACTTCTTTAAATAACAGAAACATATTTTTCAACAGAATTTAACATAAGAAAAAGATCCATATGTAAATGTTTCACATTTTTTAATTCATAAATAGGTCTATAATCAGTATACTAGGAATGAAACTGACTCAAATATAAACCAAATATGCAAAGTTTTATCCATACTTGTTTTTACTTTGTTAATTCTTTGTATTAGCATTGTAAAAGAAATAGTGGTTTAGGCAGTTAAGCCCTCTTTTTCAACTCTTTGATAAACAGTGCAACATATTAAGTGATATATGTGTGATAAAAGATGTATTAGCATGTCACAGCTTTGTATCAGGAAAACCATTGTGGATGACAGGCTTCATATTAGAATTGCAGATGCAGGGCTTGTCTTAGAAATGGAATCTTATTACATAATACAACACAGGTTTCAGAAGTGTATTAAAAAAAAAAAACAACTCAAGGGCTTCCTAAAGGAAATAAATAGATATTAAAGCAAATATGACATTGGATTCTTATGAAAAAATAACCAACTTAGGAAAATAAGCCTGGAGATGATTTGTACGTAAATAAGAATGGGGCAAGAATTGAAATGGGATCATGGTAAGAACAATGCAAAGAAAAGTATTGATACCACAGAAATGAGGGCACAATTGTTTACACAATAGAAACAAGAAAGAGGAAGCTATCAAGAATATAACAATTTATTTTTGAGTAGAATATAGAAGGATGTGAAAGACTTTTACATCTGCTAAAACAAGATATTACCAGACAAAACAAACTATCATACTAAATATTGTGGATAAAAAATTTCATAGGGAAAAAAATCTGCATGAAATTTTCCTTCCTGGATGAGCACACAAGGGAGAAAGCTTTCATACCTGGGGATTATAATAGAAGTTGGACACAGGACATACAAAAGAGTATAAATGATTCTTAGACATGGAAAAACTAGGCAGTCTTCTGATGAACCTATGGACTGGCATGTCAGATTTAAATCTGAAAGAAATCCAGATGCAAGGAGAGTCTTGCTGAGGAAAGAAAAGACTAGAAGTAGGACTGCACAATCTTGTAATTTTACAGTTCTTTAGTCTAGCAATCTCATGGTTTTGATGTTTTATATTTTCAATTTGCTGTAGTCTTAAGGGGCCCTGGTCCTGGAGTCTCAAAGCCTCAGAGCCTTGAAATCTCATGGTCTCATGAGAGAAAACTTCATGGTCTCATGTTCTCATAGCCTCTCAGTCTCTCACCTTGGAAAAAAAAAAAAAAGTCTTGCGTTTTCAAGGTTTCTAAGTACTGCAGTTGCAAGTTCTAAGAGTTTAAGATATTCTCTCCTTGAGAGAGAAGGCTGAACTCAGAGTTAACATATTTTAAAACAGGAGTGAGCTGAGTCTAATCAAAGCTGCAATTACTACCCAATTACATTTCTGATGTTAGTGAGATTATAAGTCCTTTGGCAGTGCAGAAAATATTGAAAATAGGTTGAAAGCACAGAATCATCTTAGACTCCTTATGCCTGACCCATAGCAGAACTAGAACCATAACTTCACTCCAAATCTGCTCAACATCGAATTATCTGGCTGAGTCAAACCAATCACCCTCCTATTCTAGCTCTTAAGTTGTCTAACATAGGAAAGAAAATCAGAATGTGACCCCTGGATAAAAGCAAAATTAGACAATATAAACAGATACACAAAAGGTACAATTATCAATAAAGAATTTTAACATATTTATTATAAAGATCTGAAAATTATCATAAAAATAGATATGTTAAAAGATGAATTTCATGAAAGAACCAAATTGAAATTTTGAAATGAAAAAAATTCATAGAAAGGGAATGACAGATGAAGAAACAGCAAAAGACCAATCAATAGAAATGTTTAAACTTAAGAACAGAGGAAAAAGAGATTGAAATTAAATGAATAGGAACTCTATGACTTATGAAAATATCTAACAGTGAAACATACAATTGGAGTAGTAGCTAGAGAAGAGATAATGGTGTAAGAAAAATATTTGATAAAATATTAAATTATTTTTTTCAAATATGATGAAAAATTACAACCCATTAATCTATGAATCTTAACAAGCTACTTGCAGAATAAGTATAAAGAGTATCATTTTTAGCAAATCATAGTCAAACTGCTAAGACCAAAGGTGATTAAAAAAAAATCTTAAATACAGAAATAAAAAGTGAATACATACCACAAAGTGGAAAAACAATAAGCCAGACAGTGTATTTCAAACCAGAAACAACAGTTTCAGAAAACAAGGAACATCTTTAATGTGCTCAGAGGAAAAATACAATCAAATAAAAACCTGTCAACCTAGAATTATATATCCAGCAAACATACCTTTTGAAAAGAACAGGGAAATCTTCATCTCTTACCAAGATGGACTATCAGGAATTAGATTTCTCTTCCTGCTTAAACCATCTAAAACACTGGATAAAATATCATTCCTAAATAAAATATATGACAGAATGACCATCAAGTCATTGTGTAACAGAAAGGGAAAGGTCCTAATCCCTAAGAGATGGTAAACCAATTAAATGAGTTTAAGATTCCCTCCTTTAATGACTTCAGAAAGTTTACTTCTGTAAACTTGTTCTCATGGCATGGGGAAGTGAATCACAGGCAGAGCCTTTCATCATCCTGGGTTGAAAAGATAGAACAATTTTTTCTCTCTTTGAAAGAAAATGATAACAATATATTGGGATTTATAATGTCTGTTGAAGAAAAATACACAACTATAACACAAAATGTAGAAGGGTTCTAAATGGAATTATACTACTACATAGAAAAAAATTAAATTAAATTTAAACCTAACTACATTAATTATTACTTTAAATGCAAATAGTTAAAACATTCCATTAAAATGAAAAAAAATCAACAGATTA
This sequence comes from Panthera tigris, assembly GCF_018350195.1. Classification (NCBI taxonomy): domain Eukaryota; kingdom Metazoa; phylum Chordata; class Mammalia; order Carnivora; family Felidae; genus Panthera; species Panthera tigris. The sequence continues at coordinate 67,566,665 of NC_056663.1, forward strand.
TACATAAAATGAGACTTAACTATTTGCTGTTTATGTGTTATATATATACCACATAGATTGAAAGAAGATGTAAAATGAAAAAGCTAAGAATAAGAATGATAGGACAGCAACACTGACATTTTATAAAATAGGTTTTAAGACAAGGAGCCCTGTCAGAAAAAAGAGTTTTGTTTTGTTTTGTTTTGTTTTTAAATAATGATAATGGTTAATTCTTCAGGAAGATAAAACTATCTTAACTGTGTAATTACTAATGATAGAGATTCAGTATGCATAAAGCAAAAATGGGCAGAAACAAAAGAGAAAGAAAGGTAAATCTACAACATTTGTTTGAGTTTTATAACACCCTCATAGCTGTAAGTGAGAATAAGAAGGTAAATTTAAAAAGTGAGGATATAGAAGACAAACAACACTGTCAACCAACTTGAGTTAACTGACACTCAATGGACATTATAGAAAACAAACAGAATACATCTTCTCATATAGAATAGTCACAGTATTTTTATATATAAGCAAGTTTTAATATATTTAAAAATGAAAATAAATATACAGTAGGATGTCCAAGCACAATACATTTAAATTAAAAAACAATGGCAATCAAGTATCTAAAAAACTTTCAAATAGTTAGAAATTAAGCAACACACTTCTAAATCTGGATCAAGAAAAAATTACAAGGAAAAAATTTTTAACTAAACCAAATATCATGAAAATACAACATATCAGTCTGTGTGAGGTTCAGCTAAAGAAGTAATTAAAGCAAATTTATAACTTGAAACACTTGAAACACTTTTGTATCATGAAATATTAAATGATTAAAATCAATCATCTATGTTTCAACATAAAAAAACTGTATAAAGAAAAGAAAATTAGAAAAAAAAGTAAGCAAAGAGAAAAAAAAAATAAAAAGATAGAAGAGGAGCTCAAAAGAACAGAAAGCAAATCAGAGAAAAAATCAAAGAAGTCAAAATTTGTTTTTTAAGCCAATAATGTTGTCAAACTCATAGCTAAAATGACAAAGAAAGAAAATATATTCTCAGTATCAGAAATGAAAAATGTAACACCACTGCAAGTCCTGGAGGAGCTTTAGGATATAAAGGAGATATTATTAATACTTTTATACCAATTAATGTGGCAATTTAGATGAAATCAATAAATCATTTGAAGAAAACATATACTATAATTGACACAAAAAAATTATATATATTTTCTAAGGAATGAATCTGTAATTTAAAAACATGTCAAAAAGAAAACTTCAGACTCCTGTGGCCTCAACAATAAATCTATCCTGCTTTAGGAATCCTTATTTTTTCAGAAAATAAAGGAGTAAAGAACAATTTTCATCTCATTTTGAGATACTGTTTAATCTTAATGCTCAAAATCAACAAATCCATTAAAAAGGAAGAAATTCATAGATTGATATTATTCCTAAACAAAAACTCAAATTTCTGCAATGTTATTTAGCAAATTTAATACAGAAGTATATAAATACTATGAATTATGACCAAATTGGGTTTGTTCCATCAATAGAAGTTTGGTCTTTACATTCAAAAATAAATACGTGTAAAATTCCACTTCCCGAATGGCATGTGAGGAGCTCTATGACCTATTCCCTATAGAAATAACCATAACTGGTGAAAATTAGTTTTAATACCATCAATTTAAATTTCTAGAAATTTTCCCAAGATCATATAGCCAAGAAAGAAACAGTGACTCATGAAAATCTACTGTCAGAAAAGTCTCTGGTCCTTGAGCCAAATCTGCCCCCACCCCCACCCCCACTCAGTTCAATGACAGAAACTCCACTCTGGGAGTGTGTGATCAAGAAAGCAATACGCCTCTCCCAACCCCTAGTCAAGGGATATGATATCTCAACAGGAAGGGTAGACATTTCTCATCTCCTCTAGCTTCAGGTTGTAGAGGAGCATTCACTAAAGAGTGAGAGATTGGGGGCCTCATCCCTCCAACCAGTCCTCATTCACAAAATCGAGTCATGACTCCTCATTTATTAGTATATGGATACTGTAGCTTCAATACTTTTGCTTCAGTTCACTTGTAGAGCAAAGGTTCCATAGCAATAGAGCCAGACTAGAAGATCAAGGGCTATAGTCACTGTGCTTGTAAAGCAGGGGTGTTACACCTACTGTAACTCCAGAATGGATATTCAGAGATTTTGTCTATGGTTAGAGGAAGTTCGTAAGAACAAAGACATTGTCCACAAATACATTGAACTTACTTTAAAAAGTGTGTGGGGAACTTCATACCTTAGGATGCTCTTAGAAATAATGGAAACTTTGGTAGTAAACAATTACAGAAAGACTAATGGCTATATAAAAGTAGAAAACAAAACCATAGGGCAGCTAGGTTACCATAGAGAAATAGGGAAAAATACAGCTAGAAAGAGTCCTCCTGAAATTGAAACAAATCTGAAAGGTCCTCAAAAATGTTCCTGTTAAAATCAATGTCATCCGAGCATGACTGCATGCATGTATAATGCGGTGCCCTTAAAAAAGAAAGAGCAAAAGATTCATATGATGGAGAGGGGGGTGTATGTGACATATTTAACTAAAATAGTCCAAATAAGATAGCTACCAGATAAACAAGCAAACAAGAACCAAAACAAGGCCTGGAAGAAGGATCAGTATACAGGGTTGCTACTATAATATTGGCATAAAATGTCCAAGTTCAACACAAAATTTTGAGATGTGTAAAAAAAAAAAATTAGGCATGACCCATATACATGAAAAAAAAAAAGCAGATAATAGAAAATGCCCATGATAGTGCCCACATGGTAGGATGAAAATTACAAAATAGCCATTATGAATACAAGTTCAAAAAACTAAAGAAAACCTACATAAAAGAATGAAGAAAGGTACAATGATAATGTTTCATTAAATAGAAAATATCGGGACACCTGGGCAGCTCAGATGGTAGAGCATCCAACTCTTGATTTCAGCTCAGGTCATGATCCAGGGTTGTGGGATGAAGCCCCACATCAACCTCTGCTCTGAGCATGGAGCCTGCTTAAGATTCTCTCTCTCTCTCTCTCTCTCTCTCTCTCTCTGATGATTTCCGTTTTTCACACTCAGAAAGAAAGAAAGAAAGAAAGAAAGAAAGAAAGAAAGAAAGAAAGGAAGAAAGAAAGAAAGAAAGAAAAAGATGGAGGGCTACTAGGTGGCTCAGTTGGTTAAGCATCCAACTCTTGATTTCAGCTCAGGTCATGGTTCGTGAGATTGAGTCCTGTGCTGACAGCATGGAGCCTGCTTGGGATTATCTTTCTTCCTCTCTCTCTGCTCCTCCCTGTTTTCTCTCTCAAGATGAATAAATAAATAAATAAATAAATAAATAAATAAATTCTTTAAAAATTAAAAAAGAGAAATTATTTTAAAAAGAACTACATGTAAATTCTGAAGTTGTAAAATACAATAACTGATATAAAAAATTCACTAGACTTTCATAATATTAGACCTGAATTAGCAGAAGAAGCATTAAATTTATAAACAGATAAATTAGAGACCATGCAATCAAAGATGAGAGAGAAAAATAAAAAAAATAAATAAACAGAGCCTCAGAAAGATGTTAAACCCTGTAAGAACACTAACATGCACATAATGGAAGCACCAGATGGGAACAACAAAAGACAGAAAAACATTTAAGAAATAATGATGGAAAACTTTTCAAATTTGATAAAAAGCATTAAACTACATATCCAAGAAGCCCAGTAAACAGAGAAGGATAAAAATAAAGTGATGCATATCTAGACATATCATGGTAAAAACACCGAAAGAACCCATAAACATATGGCCAACTAGTCTTTGACAAAGCAGGAAAGAATATCCAATGGAATAAAGACAGTCTCTTCATCAAGTGGTGCTGGGAAAACTGGACAGCGACATGCAGAAGAATGAACCTGGACCACTCTCCTACACCATACACAAAAATAAACTCAAAATGGATGAAAGACCTAAATGTAAGACAGGAAGCCATTAAAAGCCTAAAGGAAAAATAAGACAAAAACCTCTTTGATCTTGGCTGCAGCAACTTATTCAACACATTTCCAGAGGCAAGGATAACAAAAGCAAAAATGAACTACTGGGACCTCATCAAAATAAAAAGCTTCTACACTGTGAGGGAATCAATCAGCAAAACTAAAAGGCAACCAACGGAATGGGAGAAGATATTTGCAAACGACATATCAGATAAACGGTTAGTATCCAAAATCTATAAAAAACTTATTAATCGCAACACCCAAAGACCAAATAATCCAGTGAAGAAATGGGAAAAAGACATGAATAGACACATCTCCAAAGAAGACATCCAGATGGCCAACAACACATGAAAAAATGTTCAAAATCACTCATCATCAGGGAAATACAAATCAAAACCACAATGAGATAGCACTTTACACCTGTGAGAATGGATAACATTAACACCTTAGGCAACAACAGATGTTTGCAAGGATATGGAGAAAGAGGAACTCTTGCACTGCTGGTGGGAATGCAAGCTGGTGTGGCCACTCTGGAAAACAGTATGGAGGTTCCTCAAAAAACTAAAAATAGAACTACCCTACAACCCAGAAATTGCACTACTAGGCATTTATCCAAGGGATACAGGTATGCTGTTTTGAAGGGACACATGCACCCCCATGTTTATAGCAGCACCATCAAAAATAGCCCAAGTATGGAAAGAGCCCAAATTTCCATCAATGGATGAATGGATAAAGAAGAAATGGTATATATATACCATGGAGTATTACTCGGCAATCAAAAAGAATGAAATATTGCCATTTGCAACTACGTGGATGGAACTGGAGGGTGTATGCTAAGCCAAATTAGAGAAAGACAAACATCATACGACTTCACTGGTATGAGGACTTTAAGACACAGAACAGATGAACATAATGGAAGGAAAGCAAAAATAATATAAAATCAGGGAAGGGGACAAAACATAATAGCCTCTTAAGTATGGAGAACAAACAGAGGGTTACTGGAGGGGTTGTGGGAGGGGGGAGGGGTTAAATGGGTAAAGGTCATTGAGGAGTCTACTCCTGAAATCATTGTTGCACTATATGCTAACTAATCTGGATGTAACCAAAAACCAAAAACCAAAAAACAGTAGAGCGGAAAAAAAAAAAGAAAAAACACTGACAGAAAAGATAAAGAATAAAATTGGAAAGCACACAAGAAACAGGATTCATCATGGACAAGTAAACTATAATAACAGCTGACTTCTCATCAGAAACCACAGAGAACAGCTGACAGTGGTATGGCATACTCAAAATGCATGAAGAAAAACTCTTAACAGTCAACCAAGAATATGTAACTAGAAAAAATATTATTCATAAATGAAAATAAATAATTTTTAGATTAAGAAAACAACAACAGATAATGTGTTGCCATTAAATCTTCCTTGCAAAAATAATATAGTTCCTAAAGTGAACAAGTGATTCTAGACAGTAATTTGAATCCTCAGGAAAGAGCAAAAAGCTCTAGCAAGGCAATTATGTAATTATAAAAAAAAAAGAGTAAGTATAAATGCATATTTCTTCCCTGCTCTTCTCTTAACTGATATAGAAACCAATTTCATAAATAACTTATTATGTATAATTGGATTATTAGAGGTATAGTACATAGAAACATAATACATTTGACAATCATAGCAGAAAAGAGATGGGTGGGAGGAATGATGTATGGGAGTAGGAAAATGACACCATATGGTAACTTGAATCTACAGGAACAAATAAAGAGAAACAAAAATGGTAAAGAAGATTAGTATAACACACTCTATGAATATTGACCTGCTTTCCTTTCTTTTCTTAGTTTCTTTATTGACATATTATACAAAGTAATAATTATAATAATGCATTGTTCAGTTTATAACTTGCACATAAATGTAAAATGTATAAAGATAGCACCACATAGAAAGAAATATAAATAGAGCTACAAAGAGTAAAGCTTCTACATATACTGGAATAAGGTAGTATAATGTGAAATCAATTCTGGTAATGTGTATATTAAGGAGCAGACAATAAGAAAATAGCTTTTAAAATAGTGGAAAATTATTAAAGAAATTAAATAGAACATAGAAATTATTTACTCAGCACAAAAGAAAATACTAAAGCACTAAAAAGAGGAATAAAAAATAGAAAAAATACAAGGCATTTAAAAAAATGTAAAATGACAGATTTAAATCCAACTATGCTGATAACAGTAAATGTGAATGAGTTAAACAATGCAGTCAAAAGATTGGGTAAAAATGACAGAAAAAGATCCAACAATATATGATCTACGAATAACACACTTTATGTATGTTTTTATTTTATTTATTTATTTATTTATTTATTTATTTATTTATTTATTTATTTATTTTGAGAGAGACAGAGAGAGCATGAGCAGGGGAGGGGTAGAGAGAGGAGAGAGAGAATCCTAATCAGGCTCTGCACTGTGAGCGCAGAGCCCAGCATGGGGCTTGAGCTCACAAAACCATGAGATCATGACCTGAGCCAAAACCAAGAGTCAGACGCTTAACCAAGTCATGCAGGTGCCCCTACAGATAACACACTTTAGATTAATAAGTACAACCAGGTTGAAAGTGGAAGCATAGAAAAAGATATATTGGGCAAAAGCAACCATAAAATCTGTTACGGCTATAAGAATATCAGATAAAATAGATTTTAAACCATGATGGCTACTAGACAGAAAGAACATTTTTATAATGATGAAAAGGATTAATCCTCAAACACACCAAAATATCATAGCAATTATTCATGCACATACACATAACAGCCCAAATATACATGAAGTAAAAACTGACAAAATTGGAGGAAGACATGACTAATTGAAACATGATAGTTGGATACAATACCCACATTTCAATAATGTATAGAACAACTAGAAAGAAGATCAACAAGAAAATAAGCAATTTGCACTATACCATACACCAATTAGACCTCTATAAATCAATTAGACATCTATAGAATATTCTATCTAACAACAGAAGGATGCATACTCTTCTCAAGGGTCAATGGACTTTTCACCAGGGTTGACCATATGTTAGGCCATAAAACAAATCTCAGTAAATTTAAACGAATTGATTGCAAACAAAATATGCTCTCTGACCATAATGAAGTAAAATTAAAAATCAGTAACAGAATAAAATTGAGGAAACTCAAAAATATGTGGGAATTAAAAAACGCACTTCTAAATCCCAATGGGTTAAATAAGAAACCACAAGGGAAATTTGAAAATACCTCAGATGAATGAAAATAAAAATACAACATAGCAAAATTTAAGGAACATAGCTAAAGAAGTTCTCAGAGACACATATATATTTGTGAATAACTATATCAGAAAAGAAAAGACAACTGGATATCCACATTCAAAAGAATGAATTTGAATGCTTGCCTGATAATGTATAAAAAATATTAAAACAAAAAGGATCAAAGAAATATAAAAGCCAAAGCTATACAAAAGATAAAAGAAAACACATAAACTTTTTAACATAGATGTCAAATTTCATTATCTAAGATTAGGCATTGTCTTCTTAGATATTATTCCAAAAGTACAAGCAATCAAAAAATCAATAAGTTGGACTTCATCAAAAGTAAAAATCTTCTGTGCTTCATAAGATACCATTAAGAAATAAAAAGGTAACTTATAAAATAGGAGGAAATATTTGCAAACCCTAAATCTGAAATTTGACTGTAGAATAAATACAGAATTACAACTCAACAGTAAAAACACAGATAACCAATCAAAAATGTGCAAAGCATCTGAATAGACACTTGCCCAAAGAAGACACACAGATAGTCAATATGCACATAAAAAGATTAAAATCATTAGTTATTTCAGAGAATTAAAAATCAAAACTATAATGAGATACCACTTCACATTTATTAGGGTGGCTATAATAAAAATAATTGTTGGTGTTCCTGTGGATTGATTTGAACCTTTATTCATTGCTGGTGATAATGTTGTATTATTCATGCTGTTTACTTTCTATATCCTGATGTTCCAACATCTTGGGCAATGTTAACCCTGCAGGGACTGCTCCTGTCAGGGTTAGCTAATTTCTAGAGAGAGCAAATAACTTGCAGAGGAGTGTGTCTTTCATAAGCAAATCAACCAATTCAGAGCCCATATTCCCAACTATCTGCCTCACCTGGTTCTCAAACTATCTGGTAGCTATCTATCTACCAGCCCTAACCACCTGAGTATCAGGTATTAGAAAATGAAGGATGCCCCTATGCCCCAGAGTCCATTGAGATTATTCAAACTAACCAACCCTAAACATTCTTACCTTGCTTCCCTGTTCCTTCTCATGGAAAGTACAAAAAGGCTCTTGCACAATTTTTCTCTTCACTACTCTCTGGCTTCTGACCAATTCTGGTGCTTCCCCCTGTGGCCCCCCTCATGTGGCATGCCCCTGCCTCTTGGGATCTGTGAATATAATAAACTATCTTTTCAATGGCATTCATCTCCTAATCTGTTGGCCTTGTGTACTGAAATAATAATAAAACCTATGTTTAAAAACAAATACTAAGTGGTATAGCAGCTTTGGAAACAGTCTGGCACTTCCTCCAATGGTTGAACCCAGACTTATCATATGACAACAATTCTACTTATAAATATATACCTAAAATAAATGGAATTGTATGTTCATACACACAAAAAAAATTGTATGCAAATGTTCATGTCAGCATTACAGGTATCCTTCATTTTCAGAAAGCTCATTATGATACCACATCATTTTTACAAAAGATCTACATTCGTACCTGTTTTTACTAACCAAAATTAATCCAAAGAAGAATTTTGCTTTTACCAAACACTCTTGCCAAACTGATGTAGGTCTTTCATAAAAGTGACATTGTGGAGGCACCTGGATGACTCAGTTGGTTGAGTGTCTGACTCTTAATTTTAGCTCAGGTCATGATCTCACAGTTTGTGGGATCGAGCCCCACATCGGGCTCTGCATGACAGTGTCGAGCCTGCTTGGGATTCTCTCTCTCCCTCTCTCTCTGCCCCTCCCTTTCTCTCTCTCTTTCTCAAAATAAATAAATAAACTTTAAAAAGTGACATCACATAACACAAACTTTTGGAAAGCAGGGGGTACTCTTCACTTTACACTATTAGGTTTATAATGTTTTCATAGGAATGCTCTACTTTCAGGTAGTGGGGACACCTGCACTCATAATAGGCAATACATTGAAACAACTCAAATGTCCATCAACTGATGAATGAATAAATAAATGTGGTATATGCATACAGTTGTACAGTATTTGTCAGTAAAATGAAATGGAATCCCCATATATTCTGCAACATGGATGAACCTTGAAAACATGCTATGGAAAGTGGCCAATCATAAAAGACCATGCATTGTGTGATTCTCTTTACTTGAAATATCTGTAAAAGGAAAATCTACCTAGACAGAAGGGAAATTAGGGCTGAGGTGGCTGAGAAAAAAATAGAAATTGAGTGTTAATGGGCACAAGATTCCTTTATGGGGTTCTAAAATTTATTTTAGTGATGTTGTATATACTAAAACTATTCACTTGTATACTTTAAATGGGTGAATTATATGCTATATGAACCACATCATAAATCTGTTATAAAAATAAGTGTATTAATATAGTTTACCACATTAAAATACTAAAGGAGAAGTAAAATAATCCTAATAGAACAGAAAGAGTAATAGATAAAATTCAGCACATATTTATGATTAAAAAATAGAGAACCCAGAGCAAACTAAAAGAATGATAGCTCCTTGATTTGAAGAAGTATCTATAAATAACTACAACTCACATCATATTTAACAGAAAAAGAAAGAAAAAAACAGACCTGTCTATAGATAACACATAGCAGATTGATTCATAATAGCCAGTAACAGCATAAAATATAAATGTCCATTAAAGAGAAAATACGTGAAGTAACTTGTGGTCTTTTCATGTGATATAATCCTACACGGCAATACAAGGAGCAAACTACTTATGTTTAAAACAACATGGATGAATCTCAAAATCATGTTGAATGAAACAAGTTAGAAACAAAATGAGCGCATGCCATAAGATTCTAAATCTTTCCAATCTCACATGTATTCTTACAGGATTACACATGAAGTTGAAAAACAGGGAAAACTAAGGTGTAGTGATAGAAATTAGATTAGTAGTTCCCTAGTGTGGCAATTGGGATTAACTTGGAACTTTGAAGAGTGCTAGAAATAGATTATATTTTGTTTTAAATTGTGATTACATTGGAATATACATTAGACAAAACTCACTGAAATGTACACAAAAATGTGTGCACTCCTTGTATATAAATATATATAAATAAAGCTGGCAAAGAAAATTACTTCAAAATATCAAGGCTGGAGGACAACAAGCATGACATAAACTATCAACATAGGTCATTTACAAAGTAGAATTAACTTTGGAGAGATTTCTTGTAACTTCATGATCCATGGACATATCTGCTGAAAATATGGTCAAATGAAATATCTGTACACAGTTTCTATCTTTTCCCTCAAAATTCAGTCTACAACTCAGTGCCATTTAACACTAGCTTTAATTTACCTATAGAAAATATTTTTCCAGAAAGTAAATGTGGAAGTTTTGTGTTCAAAAAATGAATGTTTTATTTCAAAAATAAAAATAAAAATAGCTAATTATTTCTTTTTACCTTATTTTCTAAAGACTAGTACAGATATATGAACCATATACTTTAAAACATATTACTTGAGTGCTTCAAATACTTTCCATTTCAGCTTCTCTCAATTGAATTTCACATTTTAATATAAAATGTTCTTTGATTCCCTTTAGAAAAAAGCAAATGCACATCTTAATACCAGTAATAATAGCAAAACAATGCTCATCTCAACACATCGTTCAACTTCAGTGGAAAAGAATACACTTCAATAATGTATAGTAAAGTGCTTCCCTGGTGTTTTCAAGTGCTAAGAATGTACATAAGGGTCAGAAGGCTCCTTCAAAGAGCTTTACTCAAGTTTAGTGAGGGTTCTTTGGTGATTAATTATGGTGACCACACTAGCAGACTCAGGGGAGGAAGGAGGGAAGATCTTATAACTCAGAAAAGATAAAGACAATTGTTTATTTGTTTTCTTTTCCACTCTCATTTTAGACAGAACAGAAGCATAAATAGCCCCATCTGAAGACACACCAGGTGCTGCTCATAGCAGCTGCTGTGACAAGGCAAAGACCAGTAATTCTATGTAGGAAAAAATGCAAAAGAGCTACTGGTGATCAATTAGAATCCTCAATACACACTTTGCAGATAGATAATGAGCATGTTGGGTAGCATCAGTTTTAGGAAAAAAAAGTACAAAATATACAAAACATAGCCCTGGGAAATCTTTTTTATCCATTTTATCCAGACAATTGGATTAAAGACACTTTGAAAGACAAAATTGCAGCTGGTGATTAGGGTATCTTTCTTGGAGTTTGAGCTAATGTGAAAGTATCTGAAAAAGCTATATGTCTCTGTCTCTCTCTCTCTCTCTCTCTCTCTCTCTCTATATATATATATATATATATATATATATATACACACACATATATATAACACATATGTATAATATGTAATATATTAATATATGAATATAAGTGTTCTGAGATATTATTGGTTTATTATTTGTTTATAATTACAGGCAAGTGTGTAAAAACTTCATTTCTGCTGAATCAATTAGTTTTCTATTTCCATTAAGGGATACATTAGGGTCTATAACTAGGCCTGAGCTGGTGAATTTGTAAATTGGCTTCATAGCTCCAAAAGGAAGACTTACCATGCTACAACCACTTTAATATTCCTCCGACTCCTAGTTCTGTTGACTAGTTCACTACTATGCCATTGTTTTTGTTTGCCGTGTACTAGAAAGCCTTGCATCTTTTTTTCCACAAAGTATATATTCAATATATTCAATTATTTCTATATGGTGAGCACCCTGTATAACTTAAAGACAGCGAGTCCCTAAAATTGTTTCCTTCTCTAAGATGTAGGTTGATCAATAACATGTCACATATTGTTTAGTCTTCTACTGGTTTGAAACTTGAAACAAGTCTCACATCTTGATAAGCAATCTTCATCAAATCATGAATTTTTCCTATCATATTCTATGTGAAACAAGTGCAAAAGGAAAACATTTTCCCCCAAATTACTCTGCAAACCTAATATGAAGCACATACTAATCTTCATTATGTGGCAGAAGTTATTTAAGCTACTTAGCTCTTAGGATAACAATGATTTGAATTTGACTTTAATGTAGAAAACAACTACAGTACATTTTCCATTTAGAATGAATGCAGTTTAAATGAGGTTTAATTTTAGCACATAGTTACAAGGCACCTTCTGTTTAGAAATCCTGCTGTTTGGATGTGATTTTATTTCAGAAAATCTGCAGTTACAAATTCCATTTTCTTCAGAATGCTGCCGTGTGAATGAGGCTTTTGAGCAGAACACTTGCTGTTACCAGCTACCTTTCATTCACAGAGCTGCTTTCTGAATGTGCTTTCAATTAGGAAATCTCAATAAGTTCATTTTAAAATCCAAAAACCCCGATTCAACTCTGCTGCTTTGAATTATCAGGCCATTTAGAAACCCAGTCCCTACTGTTCTTGACGCTGGTTATCCAAACAGGAAAAAATAAAATAAAAATCATGTGTAAGAAAAGAGTTATTTTTAATTATCCATTTAAAAAAAAATTGTGCCAAAAGGACAAATGGTAAAGTCAACACCAACAGGGTCTTCAGAAATCTAATCACAATATCCACCTGGTATCATAAATAACTTTGTCTGTAAGTACTTGTAACAATATTGAAAGAAATGAAGCAAGTAAGTATAAATCTGTGTTTTAATCATTCAGAGTGCAGAGAAGGTAGCCTGAGAAGTCAGCGAATAAAAGAAAGAATAAAGGGCAATAAAGAAGTGTCACAGGAATATCATCCATGAATTCAAGCAATTGAAAAGTACAAGGATTTACAACATAAAAATCTATGCCACTTTCAATTTGTTGTAATTCCTTCTTCATCTACTTCAAATAAGCCCTGTTTCAGAAAAATCTCTAGCAATCATCATATTGACACTTCATCTAGACTGAGTGCTAATGAGCCAAGATTTTTCTGCCATAATTTTTACCCAAGGGTTCACATTGTCACAGCCTATCAAAGAAATGGTGCCAGGTACACTTTCAATCTAAAAATGCTTTTCTCTTTCAGAAGCTTCTGTTTTCAAGTGTAGGGGGTTATTTGTTCCTGAATATCTTTTCCCCTACTCTATTTCAATTGTCTACATGACTTGTAATGAAATGAAGCAAGAATAAAAATGTTCCCTTCACTGTCAATTTCTGTCTTTCTTTATTCTTTCCTAAATCCAATGATTTTCACTTAGACCAAGCCCTTTAGAAAGAATTCTTTAACAGCAGCTATGTATATTTTTGATTTTAAAATAAATTACGAAAACTGTCGTGGGTAAAGGAAAGAAAAATATTGTGATGAAAGGGAGACAAAGAAATATGGGTTTTAAAAAAGCCTCAAATGTCTGGAGTGTACTGAACAAATAAATCTATTTCATATTAATGGTACTTTCTTAGCTATATCTACCAGATGTCTTTTTTCTTTTCTCCACTTTGTAAGAATTATCACTGCCATACAATTTTTCTTTCTCTTTTTCTTCTAGTCTCTTCAGAGCTGTGAAGCTGACTTAGAAACTTAGTGGAGATAGTCAAGCCTTACTTTTAAGGTGAAGACTCCTCTTATTCTCTCTATCAAGGTAATTTTGTTTACATGGTAAAATTCAAATAAAAGCATTAAATTTTGCCGTTGGAGTTCTTGCCCTTCCAAGAAACAACAAACATAGTCATCTAAAGTGATAAATATAAATATAATATATAAATATAAATACATGAATATAAATATGTATACAAATGGATAATGTATGGAATTTTATTGTCAGCTGTTAGGTTACTACTCCCAAGTAAAGAGATCAGTACTTTTCTCAGCCTACAGATGTTCCTCTATCTTTTTTCTATCTCTTTGGGTCACTAAGCTTGAATCACAGTTATTCTGGGCATTTTGAGAAGAGAGGAGATTTAATTGCTTTCCCCTGAGTTCATACCACATGGAATTGAGAAGAGAAAAAGAATATTGTTTTTCCACCAAGTTCTGTCCTACGGAACATTTCAGCTATAGAACTGAACTCCAGAATAGAGTTGTTTCTATACATTTTTATATTGTTCTGTTGTTCTCTTACTATCCTAGTAAAAATTCCTGCCAAAATATTTCAATTTTTAACTGTGTAGAAATGATACCCCTCTTTTTCTAAATCTGGATAATTTGGGGTGGAAAGACACCAGAGGAGTAGACTGTTCAAAAACTTGTTCAAACACACACACACACACACACACACACACACACACACAAGCCCAAGGATGATGCTAAAACAGGTAGAAATAGGAGATGGGGAGGTAAAAATAAATAAAGATATAGATGACTCCATATCTTTATTTTTTTTCTCTCAAGGTCCAGTGTAGTTTTGTTGCTAAAATAATGTATCAAACATATTTTGATAATCACTTAGCCCACTGAAGTAACGTCCAGTATTTCAATGTGTATTTTTTTCTAAATGTTTTAGACACTGACAATAGGACCTGGCTTATAATAAGAGGATTGTTGTCCCTTACACAGTAGTACCCCTTATCTGTAGGGGATATGTTCCAAGACCCCCAGGGATGCCTGAAATCATGTACAGTATCCAACTCCACATATACAATGTATTTTCCTATTCATAATACCTATGATAAAGTTTAAATTATAAATTAACAAAATAAGAGATTAACGATAGCAATAAAATAGATCATAACAATATACTATAACAAAAGTTACATGAATTTGATCTCTCAGAATAATTCATTTTACTGCCCTCACTTCTTTTTCTTGTGATGGTGTGAGATGATAAATGCCTACGAGAGGAAATTAAGTGAGGTGAATGATGTAGGCATTGTGATGTAGCATGGGCTATTGATCTTCTGACGATAAGTCAGAGGAGGATCACCTGTGTTCAGACCATGGTTGACCATGGGGAACTAAATTGTAGAAAGCAAAATGGCAGACAAAGGGGGACTACTGTATACAACTTCTAAAAATACTTGCTATATTTGCTGCTTCCATTTCATATCTGTCCATTCTCTCTTAAACTTACTCTAAACAGCTATCTGATACATTGTTCCACAAAACTATCCTTATTAAGGTCACATAGCAGATTTAATGATCAAGTCTCTGAGTCCCTGTACTCCACTTAACAACATTTGATACAGTTAATTACTTCAGCCTCAAAATACTTCCTTTGCTTGGCCTCAGGAAAACCACACTCTCTTTATGCTCCTCCCTAATCATTAGCATATCCTTTCAGTCTTTACTGTTTTTCTTCATCCATTCTCACTATAAACATGGCAATTCATGACTTGAATGTCTTTTCTTTTTAACCTACACCCAACTCTTAGGAAACTTGATGTTGTCTCCTGGCTTTAAATGCCATCCTGAAGACCCCCTGATATATTTTTTCATCCCAGACATTTCTCCTGATTTACAGACCTATATTTAATCACTTGGATTTTTTTGCATTTCCGCCTGGATGTGTAGGAATCTCAGACTTAACATGGATGCAGCACAGATGACCTGGCGATTGTCAAAGTTTTGTGCTTTTACTTACACTTATAGAGCTGTTGAGAAACAGCTGCCCAGGCTGGGAGTACATTTCCTGTATCCCTCTCTTAACCTAATTTCTACTCTTTTTTTAAATATTTACCTTAATGTTTTTTGACAGAGAGAGAGAGAGTGAACAGGGGAGAGGCAGAGAGAGGGGGGGACAGGGGATCTGAAGTGGGCTCTGCACTGACAGCAGAGAGCCCGGTGTGGGGCTCAAACTCACCAACCGTGAGTTCATGACCTGAGCCAAAGTCAGACACTTAACTAACTGAGCTACCCAGGTGCCCTGTAACATCATTTCTAGATGTACTTATGTCACTATGTCTGGGTGGCTGAATGTAGGTGGAAGCACTGTGGTTCCCTTACAGGCTAAAAGTAGGTATAGAATGTGATTTCCAACTCTATCTGCCGGTAGAGGACAACAAGGTGATCTTGAAGCCACAGAATGGTAAAACTATGAGATAGAGGCAGCTCAAATCTTAGTCAACCCTGAAGGGAAACATGTCCAGGAATCGTCCAATCTGAACCTCTATGTTGGATAATATGTGAGTAAGAAATATTTACTGAATTTTCATGAGATTTTTTAAGAAAGGTATTACAGCACTTATAATAATACCTTAATCATTAGGGTCTAATGCACATGCAAAAAGAAAATTCCTGATTTACTTCCTCATCGTACCTACTCCACACAGAAATTCTTATGATGTGTCATTTGCTTAGGTTAGAAATCCTTTAGTCATCCTGGATTTCTCTTTTTCTCTCATATCTCACCTCTAATTTACCTCCAAGCCCGATTGGAACAACTACCAAAATAAATCTGGACACCAAGCCTTTTACCACATCTGTTGATCTAAATATCTTATCTTTTATCAACCACTGTAATATTTTTCCATTCATCTTCGTTCCTTCCACAGTTGCCCATCTATGATAATCTTTGGATTTAGTGATGTTTGTCATAAGCAAGTCAGATAATGCTGGTCAGGTTCCCAGAGAAGCAGATTCTGTTACAGAGATGAGTCTGAAGGAGATTTAGTGCAAAGTGACCTGGGCATCACAAGCCATGCAGAAGGAAGCAGGACTGGGCAGAGGGAAAAGAGGAACCTTAGTGCGGTCTCCGTGAAGGCCTCAGCTAATCCATAGGAACTCTGAAATTGTTGTGGCCCTCCATAGTTGCTTTAAGTTTGAGCAGTAAGACTGAGTCTTTATGTCCTCACATCAACCACTCATCAATGCACCCTGCCCAAGAGTGAGGCATGCCTTAGCAAGACAATTCTCTACAGTTGAGATAATTTCTAGGAGAAGACTTATGGCTCAGTGTTTCCTGCTGGCAATGTTTTCATGCCTTGATGGAGTAAACTTTCAATCTTTAAGGGAGATCTAGTGCACACTACATCAAATCATGTCGCTGCTATATTGAGAATCTTTCAGTGGCTTTGAACTGAATTGAAAAGTTCAAAGTCCTTTTCAGAACTGAGACCCTTAGTGATCTTGCTACTAATTATTTTTATATTATCTCTTAAAAATATCCATCTCACTCATTTTGCTTCAGCCCTACCAGCTATTGTTCTCCCTTGGATACACCAATCATAGTCTCACTTCAGGTCTTTTCCACTTGTTTTTCTCTCTGCCTGGAAAGCTTTTTATCAATATATCACATGGCTTGATCCTTTACCTTAGTTCAGGGATTGACAGTCATTGTTCTGTAAAGGGTTTGATAGTAAATACAGGTCACATGGTCTTTGTCACAAATACTCAATTCTGTTATTATAATCCACAAAATAGAAATAGACAATAAGTGAATGCATGGGTGTGGCTATGTTCCTATAAAACTATTCATCAGAACAGTTGGCTATAGTTGGGCTATGGGAAATAGTTTATTGACCCCATTATTATCAAGTCTTAGCTCAAATCTTCCCTTCTCTGGAAGAAGTATAGCAACTTGATTAAGAAGTTTGGTTTAGGGGTCCTTGGTGGCTCAGTCAGTTAAGCATCTGACTCTTGATTTTTAGCTTGGGTCATGATCTCATGGGTTAATGAGATAGAGCCATGAGTGGAGGCTCTGCTCTGAGAGTGTGGAGACTTCCTAGATTCTCTCTCTCCTTCTCTCTTCCTTACCTACTCCCAAAATAAACATTTAAAAAAACATAATAAAATTGACTCCTCATTAAAAAAAAAAAAGGAATTTGGTTTAGAATCTACATTTTCAGCATCTCTTCTGGCTCTGACAATTGTTAACAGTGTAATCTTTGCTTTAGCTGTGCCTAAATTTCCAAAGTGGAGATTATAATAATTCCTTCTACCTAAGCTTATGCATTGAATGTCAGATGAGATGGTTCATATAAAACAACTGTAACAGTGCATGACAAAAATGAGTGCTCAATATAAAACACCTGCCCATCACTCTCAGTTTCTTCATATTGCTTAGCGCTTATTAACTAACATCTATTTGCTACTGAGTTATTATTCATATATTTCATTTTCACCCTCCCAAGCTCTGTGATAGTAGAGATTCCCTTCTTTATTCACTGCTGAATTATCTGATCCTCCCAAAGTACCTCAATAAAGCTTATTAAAGATGTATCTTTTTTTTTCTCCCAAGTTTTATTTATTTGAGAAGGAGAGAGAGAAGGAGGGAGAGAGGGAGAGAGAGAAAGCATGATGGAGGAGGGGCAGAGAGGGAGGGAGAGAGAGAATCTCAAGCAGGCTCTGCACCGGCAGCACAGAATCCCACACAGGGTTCTAACCTACAAACCATGAGATCGTGACCTGAGACAAAACCAAGAGTCAGAAACTTAATTGACTAGGCCACCCAGATGCTCCCCTCAATTTTTGAGTAAATAAATGAATTAAGAGAATTCTGTACTTCAACAACTCGGCAATAGATCCAAATGACATGAGTTCTCATTCCAAATGTATCAATAGTCTGGGTTTTGGCTAAGCCATTTATTTAACCATACAGTCTTTATTTCACAATGGGGAAGACCAAATGCTGAACACTTTAAAGGAAACATCAGTCCTATGCCTCAAAACTGCCTACATTTTCCTTCATCTTAAGCCTACAATTAAATGCATGCATATGTATTTAACAGTGTGATTTAGTGGGTAGTTGTACTGTCACATATGTAGTAATTCACCCCTGTGTCCTGATGATGAAGCATCAACATTCCTGACTTGGCACAATTCTGATGATTTCCTAGAGATATAGGAGGCTCCCTAGTCCTCCCAGGATCAGGCTGATTTGGGCATAACCTAAGAAATGTGTTAAATTAAATTTAACACAGTTCTACTTTATTGTTTTTGTCCTTTGTGAGCCCTTTTACAAGAAACTAAACTTTAAAACCTTTGACAATATTTTATTAAATATTGTTATATTTTTGTTATAGGCTCTTTATTATTTCTTTATTGTAGATTCAAGGGAAAAAGTGGAATGACTTTGATTTACAATACTCCCAGTTGCTCATATCCTGATAGCCTTCTCTTCTATCTACATGTCAGACACCCTACACAGCTGCCCCTCTACCTCCTTTCCTGCATTTACTGCAGAAGCCCATAGCAAACTATCCTCTAAAGGTAAACTGACTCTATCTTGTCCACTGTATTTAAAATACAATCCGTCTCCCATGACTCCCAATATTTTCTTTTGTTCCACTTCTTTATTTATATTTCTTTCATGAAGGGTGCATCACCTTTTAACATGCTATAATGATGTGCTCCTTTCCTGTGTCTACTGTTCATTGCCTGCCTCTGCAGAATATAAGTTCCACAAAGCAGGGATCTGTCTGGTTATCTGAGTAACCGATATGTCCTAAGAACCTAGAACAGTGCCTGACACATAGGAGGCTCAAAATAAGTATTAAGTATATTGTTGTTAACACATCGCCATTCCATTCATTGCTCATTCCATACCTTTTTTGCACTAATGAAATTTATGTGTGCTTATTTTCTTTCCAAAAAATGAGGAATGCTGAGACTCTTCTCAACATCCCTCAACCCCCACCAAATGGCAAGAGCAACATTACACAAATATTAAACACTCAGTAAGCATTTATTGAATGATCGATTAAATCACCATGCATAAATGAATGGTGACTTAGGGCTTTTGTCATCTTTCACAATAGTCACAGAGCTAAACTCGTAAGTTTCTGTTGTTGTTTGTTATTGTACTTAATGAGGGATAGATGCAAGTTTTTATTAATATGGTATAATATTTTCTTTGAAGAAATAATAATATGTACACAGGAACAAGTATTTAACTCCAATGACCCTAAGTAAATTATTAGTTTTAAATAATTATTAGTAAATTAGTAAATTTAGTAAATTAGTAAATTAGTAAATAATTAGTAAATTATTAGTTTTAAATTTAGTTTGCTGGCCCAAACTAAAGGTTTCAGGAAAAGAAATTATGACTCTAGAACACTATGTTTTCCAACTATTTCTGGAAATCATTCCCCAACAACATAGAATTATATTTATTGTATCAACTTTTCTAAGAGGTTGATTTTTATTTTCCTTCTCAATACTCTTCAGGAGAAAGGAAAAAGGTAAATTATATCATTTTTATTGTGCAATTGAAGAAAGAAAGTTTGAATAACACTTATAAATACAACAATTAAAGGATTTTTCAGGAAAAAATTTCAACTCAAAATACATCTGATACCATCTTTTTTAATAAAATAGAGGTTTCCTCTTTTATAATATTTAAAAAGAAACAAAGTAATAAAATGATATGAATATTATACATGCAAATAGCTTTTTAGGCTATTATTGGAACCTTGTACAATGTTGGGAATATCACATGAATTGCAAAGTTACAATCTCAAAAAATACAGTTTGTAATCAAGAAGAAAAAATGTGCACGTTTGTTTTTCGTGACTTCAATGTGTTCAAGACAGCTGGACTTTCAGAGAACTATTCATTCTAGTTTAAAAATTTTTTCAGGATATTTTTTTTTAATTCAAGTATAATCGACCTATAACATTATATAAGTTTCATGTATAAAACACAATGATTTGATATTTCTATCTAGCCCCCACCCAAAGCCAGTGGGTGTGCATAGTCCACATACCACTTGAGCTCTTGGCTCTGATGGCCAGGGGACCCTTGCATTTCTGAACCCCATGGATCTGAAACAGAGAGGCAGTTCTTATCGGCTACCACCTCCAAGGCATTACACAGCCAACTGCAACACTCTCAGTCTTCCTGTGAAAAAAGCCACTTTACTTCCCCAGGGAGATTCAGCATAGGGAGGAGCTACAGCCATGCTTTCAGAGAACGTAGACTAGGTAGGGGACGCCATCTTTGCCCAGTCCCTTGGCCTTGCTATAGCTCACCAGTAACTCCCAGCAAGGAGTTCACCCACATCTGCATCTGATACTATCTAAATCATAAAAATGAGAAAATGCCAGGGTTTCTGAATTTAGCTTCCTATCTTCATTTGAAATTGTATCTAAGTGAATAAAAGTAGATAGTTGTTTATCCTATTCAGACAGATTTATAAGAGAAATATTTTGCATGTTTTTATCTTTAAATTATAAAGTATCTGGAATATTCCTACTATGTTCACATAAATTATCTTGCACCATTAATACATTATTGAATGCTGAGGGAGAGAGAAATCAGTGGTCTAAAGATAAAACAGGTGTATCTTTGGGCTTACTTTAGTTTCAAAATAATATGTAGCCAAGTCTAAAGGTATCAACAAATTGCAAATATATTACATTTGAAATTAACTCAATTCTTGAGTTAACAGATAAATATAAATCTACTGACAGAATATTAAAATTTCCCCCACACAACTAATGAGAGTGGTTTGATCATCTATTTTTAAATAAACTTTAAAATAGTTTCAAAAATATGGTCTCCATTTTTCATTTTTAATACTATATCTCTAAATAGGGATGTATTGTTTTTCCTAAAAAAACTATTTTTTTCATAAGTACAATAAAATGTATTCAAATGCACAAATATATTCTAAATATTTTATTTAAGTGAAATTCTAAAATTCAACACTTAACCCTGCCATTTCCAACATTATATCCTATGATTCTATCTACTCACAGTATAAACCGAGCTGTTTCTCCAAGGCTCCCTAGTCCCTGAAAAGTCCCTTAATAGTATCTTTGTTGTTGTTTTTTTTCAATGTTTATTTATATTTGACAGAGAGAGAGAGACAGGGCATGAGTAGGGAAGGGGCAGAGAGAGAGGGAGACACAGAATCCAAAGCAGGCTCCAGGCTCTGAGCTGTCAGCATAGAGCCCCATGCGGGGCTCGAACCCTCGAACCGTGAGATCATGACTGAGGTGTTCAGACACTTAACTGACTGAGCCACCCAGGCGCCCCAATAGTATGTTTGTATATTTACTTTTTACTCGTTTAATATGAATTCCAGACAATCTTAATTATGGAAATGTACAATGGTATCTAGTATTCCATGCAAATATGTACAGGCATATCTCATTGTATTGTGCTTCACTTTATTGTACTTCACAAGTACTACATTTTTTAACAAATTGATCATTGTGACAACCCTGCATCAAACAAATGTATCGGTACCATTTTTGCAAATAGTGTTTGCTCACTTCATGTCTCTGACACATTTTAGTAATTCCCACAATATTTAAAATTTTTTCATTATTATTCTATTTGTTATGGTGACCTGTAATCAGTGATTATGACTCACTGAAAGCTCAGATAATGGTTACCATTTTTTAACAATGAAGTATTCTTAAAAATTTTTAAATATTTATTTATTTTGAAAGAGAGAAAGAGCATGAGCCAGGGAGAGGTGGAGAGAGACAGAGAGAGTGAGAATCCTGACTTGAGGGCCTGATCTTACAACCAACCCTGAGATCATGACCTGAGCCAAAATCAAGAGTTGGATGTTTAACCGACGGAGCTACCTGAGTGCCCCAACAATGAAGCATTTTTTTAATGTTTATTTATTTTTTAGAGACAGAGCATGAGTGGGGGAGGGCAGAGAGAGAGAAGGAAACACAGAATCTGAAGCAGGCTCCAGGCTCTGAGCTGTCAGCCAAGAGCCCAATGTGGGGCTCTAACCCATAAACCGCGAGATCGTAACCTGAGCCAAAGTCACAGGCCTACCGGACTGAGCCACCCAGGCACCCCATGAAGTATTTTTTAAATTAAAGTATGTGGATTGTTTTTGCTAGATATTATTCTATTTCACAGACTACAGTATAGTGTAAACATAACTTTTATATGTATTGGGAAACCAAGAAATTCATCTGACTCACTTCATTGTGATATTCACTTTACTCTATTGTTTGGAACTAACCTATAATACCTCTGATGTATGCCTGTACTTCTCATGCAGAATTTAAGCAGATCTTCAATGTCATAAAATCTTTTCATTTTTCCTCCTTTTCCCCTCTTTCTCCCTTCTCTTCATCACTTGATTCCTCTGTCCCATTCCCTCTCCCTTTCTTTCGTCTTTTCTTTCTTTCTTTTTTTGATGTATTAGTTTTATTGTAACTGCACTTGACCAACTTACCCTTGTAAGATGCAACATTTCATAAATTCAATGTTTAAGCTCTGGAAGGAGCACTCAGCTTTTGTTATTTATTACAGGTTTCAATATCTATAAAGAAATTCTAAGTCTGTCACTGGGACAGATTTGGAAACAAATACAATCTTTACCACATCTTTGCCAATATAAAATTTGAAATAAATAATATGCTTAAAGAACGCACATTGTAGAAATACTAGGATAACTTTCTTATAAGTACAGCAAATAACTACTAAACAATCACACAATTCTAATATAAAGACATTACCTATCACCTGTCAAAGTTAATATTTATAAATTAACAGGTCATTATTAATTGATATTGAATATCAAGTAAAAATTCTTTCCTGGGGAGACTTAGGAAAACATATATATTTTCAGTAGGGTAGATAATATAGAAAATGGCAAACTAACATCTGGAGGGCATCAGAGGCCAAGGTCCCTCCTCTGCAACACACACATACATATGCTCACAGTAATTGAAGTATATAGGAAATTCCCATGGTAATTAATAAATGGTAAGTATCTCCTCTGGTTGGCCACTGTATATGGGATGATCTCTTCATTTATTCTGGGTGGTAATACTGAGCTTCTTGGTGTGTGTGAATAGTGAGGATGTCAGGATTTGAGCTTTTAACTCTGTTCAGGCAATCAGCATTTCAAAAGTCCTTCTTAAACATGGTTGATCAATGGGTCTTGAGTGTCCAGTTTCTCTCAAATGGCCAATTTCTCTGAAGGAATTCTGTTGGAACTGTTGGTTCCCAATTCAGCCTCATCCCAAATTACATGCTTGGGTACTATACCTTTGCTCTGTTTGTATATCACCCCTCCCCTGGCTATTCCCAACACTCAAGAGATAACCCGCAAGTATAGAGCAGAGTGGTCATAGGGAGGAATCCACCATAAGCAGCATGACTCTTCTTTGTGTGTTTCATAATTTGCCTTTATTCTCTCACCTCCACAGATTGCTACTCACAAAGCAGTCCTAATATTCCTGTTTTCTACCTTCTTACTTTTGCCAGTAAGGCCTGATATGAGGTTCTTTACCCAGCAGCTTAAAAACAACTTGGATTCTAGAGTCAGATATCTACAGTGTGATACCCAGTTTTACTTCTTTCTAGCAGGCAAGTCACTTCAACAATTCTCTCACCTTTACAATAGTAATAAAATACCTATCTCAAGATTTGTTATGAGTTACATGAAGCCTGACTAGTAAACCCCGCAGCACAGAGTCTGAAATAAGCAAAGCACATACTAAGAAGGAGCTGGTTTCATTTTTCATATGACAAATTTACATTATTATTATTGGGTGCTTAAATATTAATAAGCTGGATTGACCAGGTACAAATAAAGCCTAGCAGAACTTTTCTAAAAATCAGTGAAAATTAGGTATAGCTAAATTTGTGGGCATGATATAAAAATATATACAGTGGAATCTCAAAGACCTATATCTAAGCATTTTATAAGTGAACTGGTAAGAGTTAGCTTCTTTGAGGTATTTCTCTATTTCAAGTTTATTTTATCTATTGCAACAATATAAAGTCTCTTGAGATTTCACAAGATAGTGGTATTATTTCCCTAAATATTCCATGCATGGTCACCAGCCTTTATCATGTCCATGGGCCCTACGGCTCTTTCTTTTACTATACCGACTAGGTCCCAAGATTATTCCTTCCACAAATCCTCCTCAAATTCACCTGGGCATATATTCATTTCATCTTTATTCATAGGTATATTCCACTGTAAATTTGTGAAAAAGAATATTATTTTTCTTCACACCGTGTTACTTTTATCCTCTATTCCAAAACCAGAATTAGAGGAAAGAATGAATACTTTGGAATTTTATAAACCGTAAGTAAAATAATCAAGCAATATTTAGACACGTGACTAGGTTTCTAATATTTGCCCTACTTGATCCCAGTTTAATCAAGGAGACTTTAAGTGAAGATGTGGTGTATAAAGCTTTTGGGAACCAACCAGAATAAATAGTTCAGTATTCAATATTAATTGAATAATACAGTGCATCTGAGTAACATTCAAGACTTTATCTCACATAATAAGAAATGTACAAAACATTTTGGAAAATTATGCTTTATTTCCCACAGTTTTGCAGGAATAATGGTTATAGGTTTCAGTAAAGGTTAAGATATTACGAATTATAACTCACAGAAATTAAAACGTGTAGTGCTTAATACCATATACTATTATGTGGAAATTATAGTCATGATGACATTTGCCAAATTGAAAATCCAATAGTATTTGTATTTTTAATTGAATTTATTGGATTACTATATAGATCTTATTTTAAACATCTGATAAATATTTATGAGTCAAAAAGTATTCCTTTTGTTCTATAGCTTAATTTTTAATAAACAGTTGGCATTTATTTGGTGTAAAACCTAAGTAAATTTAGTATTTAGTAAACAGTACAATTGTTTGTGTTTTGACAGCCATTGGTGAAAAAATTGACCCAAATTATGTGTGTGCCATACATGAATGAAAATGAATGACAGTTTAACAAATACATTAAAACAAATGCAAAATGTGTCTTTCCACATTTTGGTTTAGCTAATTAGAAACACTGTGTATCAGAAGAGTTATTCAGCAATCAAGGAAAATCTTCGTTTTAGAAGCCAAACTATCTTGATATTTAGAAAAGCAGCAGAGCAGTAATTTCACTGCTGTCTTTATGAGTGTCTTGCTTAAATTGGGTATTGATGGGTTCGGTCCCCATTGCTAAACGGAAAAAGAAATCTTTGCTCAGAGCAATTAAAAGGACTGAAGGGATGATAAATAATGAGGTGTCTATGAAAAAGGAAAGTGGTGCCTAACAGGCCTGCCAACTAACTCCGTTCCACAATAGCGGCCCTAGCTGCAAGATGTGATTACGTTGTTATGCAACAATGCTAGTCCCTGAGGACTGAATTGCATACCTGCTTTGTGTTACCTTTTAGGCATTTAATCACTGTTGGTGTTTTGTGCTACACCATTTTCTGGAGACCTGTGTACATCACCACAGGAGTTCAACGCATTCCTAAACCATTTGTTTTTATGTTATTACCTTTTTATCTCTTCTGTTTACATTTGAACTGGTGAAATAAGTTTAACAGTATTTAGACAATTCTGGTGTTATGTAGTGTTTCTAGTTTCCCTGCCAATGCAATAGTAGGTCTGGTTACCCTCTTAAGAAAATAAATGTAAGCCGGTTTCCCTATAGGGATAGGAGCATGAATAATGTGATGATCAGGAACAGGAGGTACTCCTACCCAAAGATTATGCCCTTGATACTGCATTCCACCCCGCAAAGCAATCCCTGATACACATCCCTCTCCACAATGTTTGTCCATGAGGATCGGCTTTATATCACCCTTCTATATCTCCTCTAGGAGAACATTATACTGCTACCCAATCTGTCTTTTCAACTCCCTGAGAACAAATTACAGACCTGCAAATTGAGTCAACCCATATACAGTAGTAGCTCAATTCCAAGCTCTGTTAGTCACAGAAAAACCATTTCCCAGTTTTGCTATGATATTGGTGTGGTTTTCCTAAAGCACAGCAACAGGGATATCCATTTTTTGTATGCCCTTGAAGAACTTCATCCAGGTGCCCTGCCCAAGCCCATTGCTCTTAAGTTCATCTAAACTAGTTTGGTTATCTGGATGCTATCCATTCTTTTGATGATTGCAGTGTACCAAAGTTGAGTTTTTAAGACCAAACTTTTCCCTGGGAAGAACAGAGTAGATTTCAGTTTGTTTGTTTGTTTTTGTTTTTGTTTGTTTGAGGACATTGCCCTCATAACTCTTTCAGTATTAAATATGAGGTCTAAGTGGCTTGGTTGGCATTCGTTGAGTAAATAAACATAACAGCAGTCTTGTAATGTGAACTAGCTTATCAATAAACCTACTGGAGGTCTCAGCACTAGCTAACATAACCTGGTTCTAACTCAGCATCATACCTGGTGTGGAGAGGAGAAAAGCATTATTTTCAAGATTCTCCAATGGCCTTTGATTGATCCAGACAAATGCCAATCCAGGAAAAATTTTAATAGTCAGGATGTAAACCCAGTTAGAAAAAGGTGAAGTATCTTAGGGGTTTAAAAGTAGCTGAGAAGCCTGGCTGCTAGAATCATTACAAAGCATATTAGGATTTATGAGAAAGTCATTATAAAGTCTGGTTCATGTAGGCAACTCCTGTCCTGTTAGTAGCATGACTAACAGGCTACATTAGTGCTACTGAAGTTAGTCAATCTTAGTATATTCTCTTAGATAAATTCATATTCTTGGTTATTTTTAAATGCTTAGAATAGAGTCAGAAATATAAGGTGATTAATAAATAGATTTGTTGGTCCTTCCTAAGGAATGTACCAGAGAACATGTATCAGATAAGCAAAATGATCAGAGAAAAAGAGCAATATAATGACTTGAAAGCAATAAATGAACACTTGTCTATAAAACTAAGTGTGGGTTGGAAGGGACAGAGCATAGTGTATAATGGCATAAAATGCTCTGACATATAGATACAGTACAATTGGAAAATTATATGCAAAAAAAAGTTGTATTGTTTTGGTAATCATATTAATGATGGTAGTATTTGTGTTGTTAACTGAGACTATTATGGATGTAAAATGACGCAGAGCAAATGAGTAATTAGAACATATTCTAATTGCATCATCCTCTGTGATCCTGGGAAGGAGGATTCTCAGTGTGGAAAAAAGGACACACAGATGTTAGATGAGGTTAAGTAAAAATGTGGTATCACTCAATTTGAATTGCAAGTATCAGTATGAACTCATAACCTATTTTATCTTTAAAAAAGCTTATCCATCACCTCTGTAGGCATGTATACAATTTCATTGTTCCATCTACTAGAAATTTAGAAATAATGTATAAATATATTTCACTTATTCCCAGATTATGCTCTTGAAATGTCATTTTCCTCTAATAGAAATGAGGGATTCTTGGAGAAATACGAAATTCCAGGTCTGGGATGAAAATATTCAATATGAGCCTAGAACATCTTGTCATAACAGATAACAAGGAAGTTATCAAACTCAAGGATGTGTCCAAAGGACTCAAGAGTCAAGTTTAGAGTGCCTCATTGGCCAAAAATGAAACAATTTGATCACCAGTAAGGATAATAACTGCAATGTATTGAAACACATCGAATTGCCTAACTCCATGGGTTAGCAATGATTTAAAAAAACAAACACTAAATGAGCACCTTTAGAGGAGAATAAGGAGTCAATTCAATATTTTGAAAACTGGAGAATACAGGGAAAAAGAAGTAGTTATCCCGCATTTCCTATACAAAATGAACCTCTGTGTCACCAGATAGTAGATGATGAAGTTTCTTATTACAGAAGTCCAGCTAAAGAATATGGAACGACAGAATCAGAATATTACCATTTGAAGACCGCTGATGAATTTATGAATACAATCATTAAGTATTAATGGTTACCAACATCAAAAACGTTTGACAAAGAAACACCATTTCCTCTTGATCTAACCGACTATAAAGTGGTCTTGCCAGAAAAAAATCAAACCAAATTTGACCAATTCTTAAGAAAAACTACCAATGTACACGAAATAGTGAAGATGGAGAAACATCACAGAAATGCATTCAACAAAATCTAAACATAGAAAATTCGTCAAGAAAAAGTGAACCTGTTTCTTTGATAAACAAACAATACTGGAAAAAAAATGAATAAAAATTTATGTTAAATATTGCTAACAATAAAATTCCCGTTCACTGTACAGTCTACTTGATAGCCCTTGCATGTGTAATTATCTATAAAGCACCTTGCTTATAGACTCCTAGAGCAAAAGCAAGGGGTAACACGTATAAGTCCAATAATATATCAAAACTACCATTAATTTTAAAAGCTGTGGGGCGCCTGGCCAGCTCTGTCAGTTGAGCGTCCAACTCTTGATTTCAGCACAGGTCATGATCCCAGGGTTGTGGGATCAAGCCCCGTGTCGGGCTCCAGGCTGAGCGTAGAGCCTGTTTGGGATTTTCTCTCTCTCTCTTCCTCTACCCCACTCATGCGCTCTCTCTCTAAAAAAATTAAGAGTAATTAAAAAAATAAAAGTAAATAAAAAATAAAAGCTGTTAGACTAATATTTAGCAAGAGACTGCTATATGCCAGGCACTGTTCTAAGTGTTATAAACTCATTGAAACTTTTCAACCCAGGAACTATGCGATATCTTTATCTAATTTGCAGAAGAGGAAACTGAGGCACAAAGAAGTTGAGTAACTTAACTTGCTTCTTCCCCCCGCTAGTGTGTGGTAGAGACAGGATTTGAACCCAGGTAGTCTAACACTCTAACCTTAACAGTACAGTATGCCCTCTGAAGTAGATCTGTGGTGTGCTGGATACAACAAGGAAGAGATGACAAAGCTGGGGACACTTTCAAGATGGTGGTATTTCAGGAAAATTCAAAAGATATTCAGCAAAATGTTCTATCTTCTTTCCTTGCAGTCCATTGTTGTAAAATATATAAGTAAGCACATATTCTCTTATATATCTTTCCCCCCAAATTCATCTAATATTTATTTCTAATGTTCTCAACCTATTAAGTCTGTTTATGCTTACTTATACTATGATCTCTTTCCTGGATTCAAGAGTAAAAACTTGGCATGAAGATTACTTTGGAAATTTGAGTATCTAATATAGCCTCACCTCCTGAAAAAATCTGCTTCAAATTAAGTTTTCAGGTGTCCCTTTACATGAGAGTAGGAAAGTTATCTTTCCATACAAATATTTTAGGTGGATCAGATAAACGTAAATCTAAGAGACACCTGACACCTTCCCATCACATAGGATCAATGTGATGATTTTTAGCCTAGGGTGGAAAAAAATAAGGACTTGCTTGCTCATAATTGTGCATTAGAGAATTCTTTCTAACTCTGATGCTAAAATAATCAAACTTCAGGCTTGTTTCAGCTTTGTAAATCTACCTTATTTTTAATAGCAATCTGATTAGCATCAAGAGTATCTAACTAAATGCTGAATTTAAAAAACTCTACCAGTCTATTCCAACATTTCTTTCCATATGAAATTTGCTTGAGGGTTCAAAGTGCTGTTTCTATTAGACTTTTAAAATGTATTTTGCCCAGTATAACCTCATACATATTCTATAATATAGCTATAGAATCGAAAATACAGAGCATGTATCCTCTAAATAACTGTAATTCAGGCAGTAATAGCAATGCCTGGATTTTCTTATATGTAAAATGGCAGTGCTTACATTTATTCCAGTTGTTATTCATGGGGGGAAAATGTGCCAGAAATTAGAGATTGCAGGATAGTGATAGAAAACTGATAAAAAATCATGTTAGGGTGAGTAAAAGGTCAAAATCATTTTGATCTTCCATAAAAGGAGAATAAAACGGAGAGTAAAAACAAATGTTTCATTGATTGGTATCACTACACAATTACAGATATATTTATGTGGTGCAATATAAAGACTTGTCTTTCAACTAATAAAGAATACATATTACATTTACATAAAACAATTAATTGAATTTTAGCCATCTTCTGGTTATTATATTCTTCCTCAAAGTACAGAATGAAGAATTTTATTTCCCTGTACACAATACTGTTGACTTTTTAAAATGCATTTTCTAAGAGAATTATCTTCCCAGATGAACATAACAAATTACTGTGCTATTCCACAGCACCAAGGTGAACACCCCCCACACTCAAAATTTGGTTCCTATGTTGAAAGAGATAACACCACATACTCACCAAGAGTGTGTGAAAAGGGTTATTACTTTCTCACATAATGAAACTTTCTGGATAGAGTTCAAGTGGGTGGCAAGCAGGTCCAAAAATAGAAAGGAGAAAAAATGAAAAGGAGACAGGTTTGGCTTTTTTATGGTGGTTAGGGGAGGCGAGGGGTGAGAATTCATACAACTCAATAGGGGTTTGAACCCTTCACTGGAGCTAAAAGGAAAGTTACCCTGACATTACCATCAGCTTGCTCAGATATGGGGTCATGGGGGAAGAAGAAGAGATAGGCTTAAAAGCTATCAACATTCAAACACCAAAAAAAAAAAAAAAAAAAAAAAAAAGGACTCACCCGATTTATTACACAATTATAAATTACTTTTGAAGCAGGGCAAGAAGACCTCTAGTATATGATGTCAGTGGAGGTGAGATCATGGAGGCCCCTGGAGGCCATGGGAAGGAGTTTGGAATTACCCATAATGGAATAAGAAGATACAAAGTATTTTAAGCCCGGAAATGACAAAATGTGATTCACATTTTAAAAACATGTCTTTTGTTTGACTGGTTGGTATAATATAGGCTCTACAGAGGCCATGGTAAAATCAGGGCAACTGGTTAGGACCGCAGCAGTGCAGGTAAGAGGAGACGGTGGCTAGCACCCAATTGGGAACATCAGAGATCAGAAGAAAACCAGCAATCCATGACTTTAGTTAGAACCTAGAGGACTCATGGGCAGATTGAGGTAGGAGTGAGGGAAAGGGTGGGACATGAAAGACCTTCCATATGGTTTTAAAATTTATAGAGATGAAGATTTCCGAGGAGAAACTGTCCTGCAGAAAAACTCAAGGACTTTGCTCAAATAAATACTTGGCTGAGATGAAAAGGCAAATTAAATATTTGTACAGAGAGAGATTCTTTAAATGTCACTACTGATATTTATGCATACATTAAGGAACTAAATTTGTAAATTTGTAAATAACTTAAAGGAGCTTTTTCATATATTAAACTTTTGATTTCTTCAAAGGCATAATACAAGTCACTGTTTCATAGAGGTTTCATATTCTCATCTTTAAAAATGAAAGAACTATGATTGCTTCTAAAGCCACTTTCTACTCAAATCTGTATGTCATTCTGAGTCTAGGTGTGCAAAGAGTAGCTGAGGTATGCTATAAAAAAACGCACATGTTGCTAAGTTACAAGAGGAGTTTGCATTCAAGAATGATGAATAAGTCCAAAATTCCTTCTTGAGTCTTGATTATTTAGGTCTTTGATGTTTCTGCATTGTCAGCTATGAAGAAAATTCTGGTTTTCACAAACAGTTCCCTAATGATAACAAATGGTTGAATTCAACTTGGCAAGCCCCTTTTTTTTCAGAGTATTCTTTCTGGAGATTGATGACACAATAGATTCCATGTGTCTGCCCGTTTTACAAAAGATATAACAACATGTAAAGTGATGAGTTAAAATGAACAGGAATGTCATACCTTAAACAAATTCCTTTTCGTTTAAGGTACTCACTTTCCAAAGGTCGCAATGACTAATATTACATTCTTGCTGATCGGACTACCTCTGTTTATAAGGAAATCAGAAAGAATATTATCAGAGAGACTTCAGAGGCCAAATAGTTTGATCTTAAATCATGGGGATGACCTCTGAACCAGTTTGTCTCCTATTTGTCCCTGAAAGTTGCATGAATAATAAATAAAACCGCATCACCAGAGGTCTACACAGGTGCTGTGTAGGCCAAAGAATGTAACAACACAGCAAAGCTTGAATCTGAAAGCTAATAAATCAAGAACTAGTCTATGCAGCAAGACTGCAGCAGTAGCATGGCTGGTTGATAGCCATGACAGCCACATTGAATTAAATCAGAAAAAAAATTGCACTCCATTGTTTTATTCCTTTTAAATCTAATAGCAGCAGAAATAGAAGTGTTTACCGTTCTTTTAGCAAAATAGACTTTTCAAAAGATAAATGTATCTACCTGTATTATACATAAAACATATATCATGTCAGCAAGCACTAGATTTCTCTCATGGTTAGAAATTAAAGTGATTTAAAATTTATTCCCTAAATTCAGCAGTTAAGGTAGGTGAATCACTTCTCTGCCAAAATATAAAGAAATAAAAGTTGTTTTACTGATGCACTCATTTAGTAAGCCCATGATACCTCATTAAGTAAAAGAGCCATATAAACCTGAAACAATTTGCAGACTATTATGTCAGATTCATTAGGGATTAAGTAAAAGTATTGCAAACCAATTCGTGAGGATTGCTAGAAGGTAATCAGGTAACAACTCATGGTATAATGATAACAATGCTTTTATGTATAATTGGTATGTGTTTGGGTACTTCTTCCTATAACATAGTTTGTTGAAAATCTCAAAGTTGTAACTGATCCAGATTTTGAACTGAGGGTGGAAATTTTTGTAACAGGCTAAAAAATGTGAATCAAATTATGTAGCCATACAAATATAAGTAAACAAAATGTTATTTAAAAATTTTGTGTTTGTGGGCGCCTGAGTGACTTGGTTAAGCATCCAACTTCGGCTCAGGTCATGATTTCATGGTTTATGGATCTGAGCCCTGTGTCGAGCTCTGTACTGACAGCTCAGTGCCTGGAGCCTACTTTGGATTCTGTGTCTCCCTCTCTCTCTGCTCCTCTCCCACTCTCACTCTGTTTCTCTCTTTCAAAAATAAATAAACATTAAAAAATAAGATAAAATAAAAATTTGTGTTTAAAGAAACATTAAAACACATATAACATCAATATCTATAACAAAGATTCTGACATCTTTTAGCATCCATTATAATTTTTTTATTGTATTTTAAAGTTGCTATTTTTTTCTAAAGAGAGTAAAATACTAAGATGCAACCTCTGTGGCCAGATTCCAGTTATGGCTGTGTAACTTTTAGCAAGTTACTAAACCTCTCTGTGATCAGTTACCTCATCTATAAAATGCAATCTAATAATGGTACCTACTTTCCGGGAAGGTTGAAAAATATCATAAATAAATACAAGTAAAATCCTTATAATAGTGGGTGGAATATTGTAAACAATGATAAAATTCAGCTATTTCTTTTTTTTAAACTTGTATAATTATCCAGTTTATTTATTCATTTTCTTAATATGAAATTTATTGTCAAATTGGTTTCCGTACAACACCCAGTGCTCATCCCAACAGGTGCCCTCCTTAATGCCCATCACTCACTTTCCCCTCCCTCCCACCCCCCATCAACCCTCAGTTTATTCTCGGTTTTTAAGAGTCTCTTATGCTTTGGCTCCCTCCCTCTCTAACTTTTTTTTTCCTTCCCTTATCCCATGGTCTTCTGTTAAGTTTCTCAGGATTCACATAAGAGTAAAAACATATGGTATCTGTCTTTCTCTGTATGACTTATTTCACTTAGCATAATACTATCCAGTTCCATCCACGTTGCTACAAAAGGCCAGATTTCATTCTTTCTCATTGCCATGTAGTATTCCATTGTGTATATAAACCACAATGTCTTTATCCATTCATCAGTTGATGGACATTTAGGCTCTTTCCATAATTTGGCTATTGTTGAAAGTGCTGCTATAAACATTGGGGCACAAGTGCCCGTATGCATCAGTACTCCTGTATCCCTTGGGTAAATTCCTAGCAGTGCTATTGCTGGGTCATAGGGTAGATCTATTTTTAATTTTTTGAGGACCCTCCACACTGTTTTCCAGAGTGGCTGCACCAGTTTGCATTCCCACCAACGGCGCAAGAGGGTTCCCGTTTCTCCACATCCTCGCCAGCATCTATAGTCTCCTAATTTGTTCATTTTAGCCACTCTGACTGGTGTGAGGTAATAGCTATTTCTTTATATCCAGTCAGGGGTTTTCACCTTGTGTGTGCCATGGACTCCTTTAGAACCCTAGTGAAAGGTTTCTCATATTTGTTTAAAATAAAATACTTCAGGGGCACCTGGATGGTTCAGTTGGGTAAGCAGCTGACTTTGCCTCAGGTCATGATCTCTTGGTCTGTGGGTTCGAGCCCCACATCACACTCTGTGCTTACAGCTCAGTGCTTTGTGCCTGCTTCGAATTCTGTCTCCCTCTCTCTCTGCTCCTCCCCCGCTCATTCTGTCTCTCTCTCTCTCTCTTTCCCTCAAAAAAATAAACTTTGAAAAAAATTTTAAAAAACAAAAATAAAAATACTTCAAATAAAATAAATACAATTAAAAGGAACCCAATTATACTGAAACATACTTCTATCCACACACTCACAGGAATCCATGAATACAGGGTAAGAACCCTAAGCTTTATAATGTCAGGTAGATAGGGTCATTATTCATCCTTTTAGTTTACTGAAGTTATTCTTAAAATAAACTCTTTGTGCAGTATCATTAGATTGTTCTTAGTGTGCAATTTTATTGTTCCCTTAGGACAAACAAGGAATATATTCTTTTATATTATTTCTATTCTGAAATGCAGTTTTTGTCACACATATATGTGTGAGTATTTGCAAACAGCTTCCAAATTCTCCATATATGTAATATAAATCCACATCACATTAACTTTTCCCAAATAGACCATTTCTAAATCAAATATAGAGCCTCTGAGATATTCACATTTCATCGATATTTTAAAATAATCAAATAAGGTGTTAGTGATAATGTACAAAACCTCTAGAACAAAAAAAAATATATAAATAAATAGTAACATTAAATATATACCAAAAATTTTTTTTCACATATATCAAACAAATGGGATGATAATTGCTTACACTAGTACTATGTAAATTGGAAAAAGTGTCCTAAATTTCTATTACTTGATATTGCAAAGGACACTTGCAAAGAAGCCAATAATAGGTCAGATACAGACTGGAAGGAAATACAATACATGAGAAAAGATTAGGTTTATGAAGCTTTTAAAAAGAACACTAAATAAATCTTACTGACATTGTACTGATAAGCATTGAAAAATCCCAGTAAATAATATTTTCTGTATATTCTGCTATAAAACAGGTACAAATCTAGTCAATACTTACACTTAACATTTGTGTGTAGTTTCTTGTAAAGTTTTAACAGTAAATTGGAGCACCTGGATGGCTCAGTCGGTTACGTGTCCGAGTTTGGCTCAGGTCATGATCTCGCAGTTTGTGAGTTCGAGCCCCAAATCAGGCTCTGTACTGACAGGTCAGAGCCTGGAGCCTGCTTTGGATTCTGTGTGTGTGTGTCTCTTTGCCCGTCCTCTGCTTGTAGTCTGTCTCTCCATCTCTCTCAAAAGTAAATAAAACATTTAAAAATTTAAAAATTAACAGTGGAACTGCTTTACCCTTATCAATTACAAAACCTATAAAATAATGTGGTATATTTTCACTTTACAAATAAATTTATTTAAAAAAAGTGAGAAGTATGATTTGAATGAAGACTTTGTGGGGTGCCTGGGTGGCTCAGTCGGTTGAGCATCCAACTTCGGCTCA
Source organism: Panthera tigris (assembly GCF_018350195.1). Taxonomy (NCBI): domain Eukaryota; kingdom Metazoa; phylum Chordata; class Mammalia; order Carnivora; family Felidae; genus Panthera; species Panthera tigris. Next base: position 67,603,075 of record NC_056663.1, read on the forward strand.
GGTCAGGATCTCGTAGTTTGTGAGTTAGGGCCCCGCGTCAGGCTCTGACAGCCTGTTTCAGATTCTGTGTTTCCCTCTCTCTGCCCCTTCCCCGCTCATGCTCTGTCTTTCTCTGTGTCTCAAAAATGAATAAACGTTAAAAAAAATTTTAATGAAAGTTCTTACTTAGGATCCAAACAAGAAAGTGAGCAGATAGTTCCTAGCTGTAGCAAGTTCGTCTCCATATTCTATTTGGACCAGTTTAACAAAAATGCCAAGGCCTGTAATCTTTCATAGCATAGTCAATTTCAAACTCTCTCAAATTACATAGTTTATCTCAGGATAAACTGTAGACGGTAGAATATGACAGAAGACAAGGGTACACTCAATCTCAGCTGTCATCCCTAGTGCTGTATATCAAAATCTTAAGTGGCCATGATGTGCCAAAGCTACATCTCTCTCTCTCTCTCTCTCTCTCTCTCTCTCTCTCACTCTCTCTCTCTCTCTCACACACACACACACACACACACACACACCTTCCTCTCGTATCCTCAATCACATGCCTAACCCAGTTATTACAAATGACTATACCTTAGAAAATCAATTTCAAGTACTTCACTCTCCAACCTGTAACTTTTCTCTCTAAAACTCATGCTGCTGTCTGGTACTTTATGCTAAAATGCTCCGATTACACCAAGAAATGTTTTCACTACCCTTCAACTTATCTTCATGTCCTCAATCACCTCCTTACCTGGTATATATTATATGACCTATCACTAAAATCACTCCCTGAATAGACCCTCAATTAGCCTGACTTCTGGGTTGTACCCACTTGTTCCATTCACAGGACAAAATTCTAATTCTGGTGAAATTCAATGCATTTCATATTTGTACCTCTTCCACTTGGAATAATATGGATAGAGAAAAATTACATAACTATGCAAAAAAGATTTGAATTTAAGATCAAAGCCAGTAACCTCAAGTGGTTCTTAATTACGGCCACATAACTGTACTAATTTCCAAAGTCTATCACCCTGCTACTCTCTCCGACTATTTCACAACTGTATCTTCCAGTCTCTAACATCTCTATCCTCTTTCTTACTTTCATCGAATGTCTCTTTTTTCCTATTTTACTGAAAGAAATAGTAGTAGTCGGAAGAGAACGATCACAGGCTCCCACCAGCACATTCACTAACTCATCTGCACATTTACCCATGGATCAAGTGTCTTTGTTCATAGGTAAGCTAACCTTCCACTAATAATAATGAATCCCAAAGTTTCTGGCCTATACCTTCTCTCTGGCATCATCAAATATATTCAGTGTCTGACTACTAATTTTCACTCCCCAATCATACTAGTAACCTGTTATTTCTCAGTTGACTTCTTACTATAACTTGCTACCTAGTCAGTCTCCCTGCTTCTGCACTGCCTCTCCTACAATGTATTCTCAACACAGCAGCTAGGATATGACATTCTTCCCTCAAATTCCTCTAATGCTTTCTGGGTCGGACAGAGTAAAATCTAATATCCTTTTTAATTTCCATAAATACTTAGTGATGTGGCCTCTCTTTACATCCTATTTCTCACCCGCTTACTCTGTTTTCCTGATTGTTCCTGAACACAACACCTCAGGGTCTTTGCACACGTCTTCTCTCTAGTTACAAAGCTTTCTGCAATAGATTTTTCACTCATTTCCTCAGGCCTCTCTTAATATCACCTTATTAGTAAATCTTCTCTGATTACTCTATTAGAAATCCCATCGAAACTGGCCAGAGAATTCTTATACTCCTGCCTTGCAATTTTTTTTCCTCCGTATCATTGCCACCATCTGATATTTGTTTGGCTGATATTTGTTGAGTTATTCCCACGTATAATTAAAAATCTATGGTACACTGAGGTTTTCCAAAGTGCTGCTCAATATCTAAGCCTCTAAAATACAAGTAGAATTGCTGGAACAGACAGCTGTACATACGGAGACAATAATTGAAATACAGGCAAACCTACCAGATTACTCTAACCACTGCATCCTATATTTTCCCACAGTGGTGATTCTTTGTTCCAATGCTAACCCCATCTCAAATGGTTCTCTCTAGCCCTATACGTCACTTCTTTATATGTAACTTTGACAACATAAATGTGAGCCTTAATTGCTTCCTTTTGTTCTAGTGTGCGTTCACAAATGCCTGTACCCACTCTTGTATTATTATATAATTGTCCTAAACATTAAGAACCATAAGCACATTCTCTCTACAGGCATTAGAACTTATACAGAATAGCTGCACTGCAGACACTTCAGACAGTTTTCTAAAAACATGCAATGAAGATGGAGTACAGTGATGTAAAACTCTTTTACACAGTGTTTTAAGGATATTCTGAGGCCCTTTTTAAAGCAAATACTTAATGTGGAAGATTTGGAGTAAGCAATAGTCACTAAATTCTATAGGTGCTTAAAAATAAATCAGGTGATGTCATTCCAAGGTTCAATCTCTTGTCAACCGAGTCTCAGAAGACGGAGAGGACTCAAACTCCAGCAAGTCTGCTAGTGAGATGGCTCTCATGATTCAGAGATCACACATAAATCAACAGTGTGGCAGAGATTTCCACTCACACATTCATCATGTGACTTCCATTCTGACATACCCGACATAATTCAATCAAATGCTAAAGACAACCCTCCCCTAAACCATGCCACTGGAGGATTCATGATGACATCGCAGGTAATGAAAAAAATTTTAGAAACACGACAGGAACAATCTATTCACCACTGCAACGTGAGTAACAATAATAACAACTACCCATGAAACAGTGTCTACTGCTTTTAGTTAGGATCCTTATATATGCCATTTTTAATACTTTAAAACAGTTTTCTGAAATGTTATTCTTATTCTGTATTATAGAATATGAAACTGAGATCCAGAGGGGTCAAATATATGTCTTTAATCAAATAATCAATAAATAGTAGAGCTGAAATTACAACCCAGGTCAATCTTATCTCAAAGCCTGATTCCTTAAACTATGCCAAACTTTTTCTCTTGGTTGTACTAGTAAAGCCTTTAATAATAGTCAGCAAATTGGGGCGCCTGGGTGGTTCAGTTGGTCAAGCAGCTGACTCAGTTTCGGCTCAGGTCATGATCTCATGGTTCATGGCATCAAGCCCTGCATCGGGCTCTGCACTGAAAGCACACAGTCTACTTGGCATTCTCTCTCTCCCTTCCTTTCTCCCTCCCGCTCCCTCTCCCCCCCCCCCCGCACATGCGTGTGTGTACATACTCTCCCTCTCTCTCTCTTAAAATAAGTAAACATTAAGAAAATAGCAAATAAATTTTAAATCTAAAGCAAAGAGACTCAGTGACAATTATTAATCAAACTGACATGCATATAACTCAAAGAAAATTCTTCTGTTCTTTATATTGACTTTTTGCATTCATATTCAGCATTAACACAGAAAACTGATTACAGCAAGCCTTTTTAAATGTCAAAGGAGAATACACCCATGCCTCAAAGTACAAAAACCCTCCCCTTTGAGGGTTGAACTCACAAACTGTGAGATCATGACCTAAGCTGAAATCAAGAGTCGGTCGCTTAACCAACTGAGCCACCCGACTCTTGATTTCAGCTTAGGTCATGATCTCACAGTTTGCTCATGTTGTTCTGTCTGCCTGAAACTCACACTTTGAGTTCAAGCCCTGTATCAGGCTCCTTGCCTGACCGTGCACATCCTGCTTGAGATCCTCTCTCTCTCCCTCTCCCACTCCCTCTGCCTCTCCTCCCCTCCCTCTCTCAAAAATAAATAAATACACTTAAAAAAAAAAGAAAAATTACAAAGATGAATGGATATAGAATAGTCCATGCCATAGACTCTATGGGAATAATATTATTTTTATTTGTACAACTTGGGTTAGAAAACTCTAATGAATTAAAGCTATGTCTTTAATTATCATTAACAAGTGACCAACTAAAAAATTAGGAAGTACATGTAAAATTAGATAAAAACCTACATGATTTTAATTCTATTTTTTAATGTGTGTATATGTGGGGTTTTTTGTTTTTTGTTTTGTTTTGTTTTTGAGAGAGAAAGAGAGCACATGAGGGATGGGCAGAGAGAGGGAGACAGAGGATCTGAAGCAGGCTCCACACGCTCACAGCAGAGGGGTTCGAACTCATGAACCATGAGATCCATGACCTGAGCCAAAGTTAGACACTAAAACTAACTGAGTCACCCAGGCACCTCTACATGACTTTAATTCTAATTCTTAATGTTCTGCTACCATTATAATAATATTCCCAAATTTTCTAAACTTAAAACATAACATAAAAAATAAATTACAAAAGAAAACATATACATTTCATGCATTTTTATTTGCAAAATATATAGAAAATTCTTCTGTTCTTTACCTTATATTGACTTTTTGCATTCATAGTCAGGATTAACACAGAAAACTGATTACAGCAAGCCTTTTTAAATGTCAAAGGAGAATACACCCATGCCTCAAAGTACAAAAAACAATTGAAATATATCATTACAAGTTCTATAGTAAGGATGAATAAAAAGAGACTTTGGAAGCATAAGGAAGCAGTCATGGATTCTGTCCATGATGGAGGAATAGGAGTTGGTAGCAGACAAGTTTCAGAGAGAAGATATAATTTGAGCTATGCCTTGAAAGATAAGTGAATTCCACTGGGTTAAAAGGGAGGAAATAACATTTCAGGCAGACAGAACAACATGAGCAGAAGCCCAGAGGAAAAGAGACTGTGACATTCTCATTCCAATGTTAGAATTCTTCGGGGTCTGGATTATAGAGTTCTTGAAAGTGGAATGGGGAGAAAGTTATAAGAAACAAGACTAAAAGAGAGGTTGGAGCTTTGAATATTTCTATTAAAAAATTAGTTTACTAGGTAGATAAGGTGAAGCAAGGAAGGATTTACATATAAAAATAAATTCAAATCTGTATTTCCACAAAAATAACTACCAGCATAATTAAGGATTAATTTGAAGATAAAACTATTATAACTGTCTACTTAAGAAAGTATCGGTGAGTGCTTGGATTAGAGTTAAGAAGAAGAATCATGTAAAAGATAATTTCTGAAGAAGAATTTAGAGGGACTTAAAGATCATTTGCCTGTGGAGGATGAGAAAGCTTAAAAAAGAACTTTCTGAGGTTTCTAGCTTGGACAACCGAACAGATGACGCTGACATTAAATGAGCAGGAAACGTAATGAAGTCATAAGAGTTGTTCACTTTTGAAGAGTAGAGCTTGATTTGTCTTCAAAACATTTGCATTGGATATGCTTAATAGATAGAATATATATGGGTCAGGAGAAATCTGGAAATTGGGAAGATATTATCCAACATAATTAGAGAGCAATATAGGGTACTGCTTAAGAATTAAGAATCTAGCTGGGAAATCTATATTTGTAACCTGACTTCAGCACAATTATCTGCATGCAGCTTAATCTCTTATTTTCCTAATTTGTGATATAAAACAATAAGGGAAACTATACCATTGGGTCTGATGAGAATTAAGAGAAATAATTTTCTAGAACCATGAAAACATTTAATAAATGTTATTTATTATTATTTTGTCAGGAAATAGCTAATTATTTCAGTAATAGAGGCCGATAAGTTTGGTAAAACAAACAAACAAAAAAGCACCACATGCACAGAAGAAAAAGAAAACAGAACAAGGCAGAAATGGAAACAATGGAGAATACCCAAACCTAAGATTTTTCTAGGGAAACATGAACAAAATAGCCTAGATAGTTATTTGGTCAAATCCAGAGGTCAAAGAGTACTTAGAACACAGGATTGTTTAAAATTGTCAAATACTGCAGAGAAATGGAATGTTCACTGCAGAGATCTGAAAAGTGGGCATTATAACTGTCAACTTGGAGTATTATGTGGGATGTAAAAATAGTATTAAACCCACACCTATCTTTATAAGGCTTATAATCTGTTCAGAAGGCTGTGCATTCTGAAATAGTCCAATTAATTCATTAAATATCTATTGAAAGCCCATTCTGTGCAGGATGGAATAAAAAATTAAAGAGTATAAAAATATGAAGCCAAAATTAATAATGCAGACAAAAATTGTCATAACATAGCAGAACAATTTCATGCACACTGCAGTAGCCAAAGAGAACACAACATGAAAAAATGAGAACCAGGATCAGGAAGAAAGGAGTGGAAAAGATTCCATGAAGGAGGATTTTCAGGAACAAATGTATAAAATGAGACAATAATGGAGATATCTCCTGGATTTTCATGAAACAGTTTTACTGAAATTCTTCCTTTTTTTATTTTTTTAATTTGTTTTTAGTATTTATTTTTGAGACAGAAAGAGAGAGAGAGAGAGACAGAGTGTGAGCAGGTAGGAGCAGAAAGAGAGGGAGACACAGAATCCAAAGCAGGCTCCAGGCTCTGAGCTTTCAGCACAGAGCCCAACGCTGGGCTCGAACTCACAAATGGCGACATCATGCCATGAGCCAAAATCAGAAGGTTAACCGACTGACTCACCCAGGCATCCCTGAAATGTTTCCTTTTGATACAAATGTGCAGAGAAGCAAAAAGTGGGGAAAAGCAGTTATCTATAGAAGTAAAATTGAAAAAAGCATTAGTCCAATATTCAGAAACAATCCTCTTAGCTTATCCAATGGAATAATATGAAGGAATTGTGTCAAAGAACAATGTGGACAGTTATATAGTGGGAATGGAATACAGCCTACTTGCACTATGCCAGTGTTTTTAAAAATATATTTTAGCATTTCATGTCATGATCAAATTTACTATACAAATATAAGACATTCTCTTTGTGGAAATAAGGTATCCAAAACATTCATTTTCCAAAAACAACTCATTCAAACAACACTGTGAATGTGAAGGTCACCTTAGTGGTGAATTGTATGATTTTATTGCCTTGTTAAGTGTAATCTTACAATCATATTATAAATCATAGTGAATATATCCTATAAATAATACAGATAATCCTCAAAACTATAAAATAAAAATGCCCTGTAATTACATGATTCATTTTGCCAAATTACTGCTGAAGCCATACAATACTTATCTCTGGATACTAAATTCTAAATAAAAAGTTTTCGTCTAAATGTTCAATTAATTTTTAAGTAGTTGGCTGTCAATTTCTATATTTCATCTTTCTCATAGACTTGCTATGTATATAAATAGTGAAATATCTGGTGCAAGATATTCATGTGTCATTTATCCCCTAATGACTTTATGTTGACAAGGTATCTCACAAATATCCATAATAATTAATATTAAAAGTATATAACTAGAATGTTAATAAGATTTAATGCTGTTTAAAATAGATCACGGACTAAGTAGCAAATTTAATGTGATTTATATGACTGATGTTTAAAGTGTCTAGACAATTTATATTTAATGACACTTCATTGGAATTAAAATTTTAAAAAGTCTACACTGATTAGGAATTTTAATTCATCATTGTATTACCTAAAACTGAAATAATTGATTGTGATAAGTAGAAAAATTCTCTTAGCATTAAGCTATTAATACTATTAATACTAGTATTAATACTTAACATTAATACTTAGCTATTAATACTTAGTATTAAGTATTATGTAAGAATTTCTTACATACCTAACAAAGATCTTTTCCTAGTCAGAAATTTAGTGAATGTTTTATAGATTGTAGAGATGACTACATGGAAAATAAAAACAAGTAACATAGGTTAAATGTAACATAGTTTATGGTTATTTGAATAAAATCTTTTAACAAAGTTTGCTGTTTAAAATACCAAATCAGATTTTCAGTTTCTGGCCTAATATATGAGAGATTGGATGTCACCATTCTGTCATAATAACAAGTGAAAATCTAAACAAAAGAAAAAGTAATGTCTTCTTAGGTCATTAAGAGAAGTAAGGTCACAGGACAGCTGCTTGTCTTAATCTATTTGGGCAGCTCTAACAAATCTTACAAATTATCACAGCCTGAATGGCTTATAAACAACAGAAATTTATTTCTTACTATTCTGGAGTTCCAAAGCCCAAGACGAGTGTGCCAGCATGGTCTGGTTCTGGTGAAAACTCGGGTTGCAGACTGTTGACTTCTTGCTGTGTCCTAACACGGTGGAAGGGGTCAGGGATCTTTCTCAAGACTCTTCTAAAAGCATGATAGCCATTCATGAAGACTCCATTCTCATGACTTAATCACCTCTTAAGAGCCCCACTTCCAACATCATCACCCTACCTTAGGCATTAGATTTTCAATAGTTGAATTTTGGGGAAACCAGCAAACCATAACACTGCTGTTTCCAAAATTGGAGAAACCAGTAGGAGAATAAAGAGAATCACAAGTAACCTGAGTAAAAAACCACCAGCTGAAATCTCCATGGTAACTAGTGGTGGAGTAGGGAAACATGAACTGTAATTGATGAACTGCTAGAGGCTCAGTGTGGATTGATAGTGAAAAACGCCAGAAGAAAGGAGTTATAGAGACCCCTACGCTTTTGTGAGTTTTTTTTTCCAGGAGCTTGACTTGGCTCTTACAGTAACTAATGAAACAAGACAAAACAAACAAAAATCTTGTAATGCTTCCTGAAGGGGGAGAAATAAAGAGGCCATTTTGAAAAATACTAGAACATATTGTTCTTCTTAACAAGATCTGCTCTCAGGAGAAACAAACTGGGGTCTAATTGCTAATAAGAGCCTCACCAACATGAGGCAAGGGAAATACCCAGCTCTAGCCAGCTGTAACCTTCCATGTAGGAGAAGGGAAATACCCTAGCCCAACCTACTTTAGCCATTCTAACCCACCTGAATTTCATAGCTCAGAGGCACCAATTTTCTAAAAACCTGAGACCTAAACATGACGAAAGAGTATTTCCCATGCCCCCACATCATACCAGTACGTTACTACAGGCCTTTTTACAGCAAGTCCTTTTACCCAGGACATCATGTCCAGCCATCAAGAAAAAATTATAAGGCATAATAAAAGACACACATGCAAATACATACATACATACATACATACAGTATACATATATACATACATAAATCCAGACATAGATCTTACCTACTTCATAAAAATTAGTTCAAAACAAATTGTAAACCTAAATGTAAACACACAGAACTATAAAACTTCAAAGTAACATAGGAAAAAAATCTAGATGACTTTAGGTTTGGTGATGACTTTTTAGATGCAACAGCAAGGCACAATCCATGAAAGAAGAAACTGATAAACTGGACTTCAGTAAAATTTAATTTTCTGCTCTGTGAAAGATTCTATCAAGAAACTGAAAAGATAAGCCATAGACTGGGAGAAAATATTTGCAATAGACATATCTGATAAAGAATTATTATCCAAAATGTACAAGAGCTATTAAAACTCAACAAAGGGGCACCTGGGTGGCTTCGTGGTTTAAACATCTAACTCTTGATTTCAGCTCAGCTCAGGTCATTACCTCGTGGTTCATGTGTTCAAGCCCTGCATTGGTCTCTGCACTGACAGCATGGAGCCTGCTTGGGATTCTCTCTCTCTCCCTCTCTCTCTGTCCCTCCCATTCTCTCTCTGTCTCTCTCTCTCTCTCTCAGTAAATAAACTTTAAAAAATTTAGGGGCACCTGGGTGGCTCAGTCAGTTAAGCCTCTGACTTTGGCTCAGGTCATGACCTCACGGTTTGTGAGTTCAAGCCCCATGTCAGGCTCTGTGTTCACAGCTCAGACCCTGAAGCCTGCTTCAGGTTCTGTGTCTCCCTCTCTCTGCCCCTCCCATGTTCATGCTCTCTCTCTCTCTCTTTCTCAAAAATAAATAAACATTAAAAATTTTTTCAAACTGAACATTAAAAAAAAGAAACTTAATTTAAAAAATGGATCAAACACCTTAACAGATACCATATCAAAGAAGATATACAGATGGCAAATAGGCATATGAAAAAAATGCTCCACATTTTTCGTCATCAAGGAATGCAAACTAAAAAAAATAAATAAAATATGGCTCTACAACTATTAGAATGGTCAGCATCTGGCACACTTAAATACCAAATGCTGAGAAGAATATGGAGCAACAGGAACTCCTTCATTTCTGATGGGAACGTCAAATGGCACACTTTGTAAGACTGATGGTTTCTTTCAAAACTAAACATACTTTTACCATGCAATCTAGCAGTCACACTCCTTAGTGTTTACTTAAAGGAGCTGAAAACATATTTACACAAAAACATGTATAAGGATGCTTAGAGTCAAGCAGTCAAGATTTTTCTTAGTAGGTGAATGAATAAACTGTACATCCAGAAGATAGGGTACTATTTACCGATAAAAAGAAGTGAGTTATCAAGTCATGAAAAAGGCATGGAAGGAACTTGAGCACATATTGCTAAGTGAGAGAAGACCAACTGAAAAGATTACCTACTATATGATTCCAACTATATGACATTCCAGAAAAGGCAAAACTATGACATTAAAGATATCAGTGGTTGCTAGTGGTTGAGGGAGGGAGGGATGAAAAGGGGAAGCATGTTAGTGCAGTGAAACTATGATCCTATAATGATGGATATATGTTGTTATAAGTTTGTTCAAACTCCTAGAATGTAAAACACCAAGTGAACTCTAATGGAAACTATGGACTCCAGGTGAGAATGATGTGTGGGTGGTGGTCTATCAATTGTAACAATTGGACCTCTCTCATGGGGCATGTTGATAATGAGAATGCTACATATGTATTGGGGGAAAAGGCTATTTAGGAAATCTCTGTAATCTGTTACTCCATTTCCCTGTGAACTTAAAGCTTAGCTAAAAAATAAAGTCTTTTAAAAAACAAGCTATGAAAATTGTTTTATTGAAAATGACAACATGGTAGTCACCAAGTTCTGAATCTTTGTGTTCATTTCATAATACATTACTTTATAATAGTTGTCAAAAAATATGTAACAATGGTAATTACTTCCTAATAAATAGAGGGCACTACAGGTTCTTCCCAACAACCTTTGCTTCTGCCCATAGTTTAATCTGATGTCTGTAAAAGAAAAAAAAACCTGATAAAATACACCTTTATATTAAATGTGACTTAAGCAAGATTCTCAAAGTAATTTTCATCATCATATAAATAACTTCCTTCTTTACTCCAGATATTTCTCAAAAGTTTTCCACTAACATACACAATACACTATAAAAGGGGAAAAAAACATCACAAGAGGTTTTTAAATTTTTCTTTTTAAACAGAGAGATCAAGTGCAAAACTATTATCCATATTTTACAAGTACCATATAGACTCAGAGTAAGCTTAGTAGAATAAAGTTTCGTTAACTGCAATGGGTACGGATCTGGCAAACAGTGAAAAAAATATTCAGATAAAAGACCTAATGACAAATGATGAGAAGTTACTCATAAACAATTGTTGATGTTAAGGTTTGTCAGTAGTCGTTAAGAATATAAATTTAATGCTAAAATATTTGCATTTTAATTTGATTTAGAAAATCATAAATATCTTAATTACACTTGTGAACAGAATGTTACCTATTAGAATACAAAGGGAAAATTTTCTAAAAATTTTTATATTTTGAAAGTAGTATGTTGTCAGGTGAGTTAATACAAAGTTGGCACAAATGTGTGCATTTTAGACTTTTTCCATACATATGTTTGTTTTGTTTTTGTTTTTTAATGTTTATTTATTTTTGAGAGGGGGAGCAGAAAGAAAGGGAGACAAAATATCCAAAGTGAGCTCTGCCCTGACAGGAAGAGAGCCCAACTCAGGGCCCAAACTCATGAACCAAACCATGAGATCATGACCTGAGCCAAAGTCAGATGCTCAGCTAAGCCACTCAGGTGCCCCTCCCTATACACGTTTGAAGGAGAAAAATGAGGCTAAAATTTACACTAACTCGTTTAATATATGTAATGTAAAACGAATACACAACTGACGATATTTGAATTGAAAACCTATTTTCCTCTTTATCCTATGTAAATTTTAATGAATAAATTTACTAATTTCATAAAATTCAGTGACTGAATATGCAATATTATCCAAAGTCTGGTTTTACTTATAAGTAATCTCCTCCTTCTTCCTCACCAAAATTGCATTTCTGAACAATATTCATAACAATTACCTTCTATTATTTTTATCTCCCTCCAGAACTGAAGCACAGTCTATGGCTTACAGCTTGTTTTTGTAAATAACATTTTATTGGAACACAGCCACACTCAATTGTTTATGTATTGTCTATGACTGCCTTCCTGGAATAAATGCAGGAATGGTGGTTACAAGACAGACTGCATATCCCAAAAGGCAGAAAATATACACTAGCTGGTCCTTTGCAGAAAGAATTTGTCAACTTCTGCTCTGTAAGATGTAAAAGTTCTAGGGACTCCGGGGTGTTTCATTTAAGCTTCCAACTCTTGATTTCAGCGTAGGTCATGATCTTGTGGTTTGCGAGATACAGCCCTGCCTGCTAGCATTCTCTTTCTCTTTCTCTCTGCCCTTCCCCTATTCTCCTTTGTGTGTGTGTGTGTGTGTGTGTGTGTGTGTGTGTGTGATCTGACTCAAACTAAATAAACATTTAAAAAAAGACATAAAGATTCTAATGAACAATGAAGATTATTAAAGGATATATTAAGAGAAATAGCCATTTATCTTAAAATGGTATAATTAATTTTTAGCAAATCAAGACATTATACAACTAGGAAAAAAGGAGGAGGTAATCAATTACTACTTTATATATACATAAGTTATTATTTACATCTATAATATATAGATTACTATTAATATTATATGTATAATTTATTTTAGAGATCAAGTTAATTGAGCTTAATACAAAGGTAACACTCTGCCTGATTCCATCACCAAGTGATAGGGCTAGGATATGAAGTAAAATCTGCCAACTCCAAGTGCATGCTCCTTTTCAGTCACCAGCTGAAGTGAAGGCCTTGGAGAATAGAGAAAGGTTATTTTTATGACATGTAACAATTCAAAATGTGTAATACAGATAATGTACTTTATACCTTGTAAAATATTATAAAATGCTCATTATTATTATTATCCTTGTTAATAAGTAACTTAGGCATTTTGTTGCCATCAATTATTAGACAGTAGTTTTGCTTAAACACTTAATAGGTAACTACTCACTGGACAAATTTGTTGAAGAAGTGTAATTTTGTGTTTTTTTTTTTTTTTCTTTCTGGTAGTGCACTATCCTTAGAAGTGAACACTAGTGGATGTTATTTATTATATCCAAATCCAAAGTGTTTGGCACAAAATTAATTTTTAAGAGTTTGTTATATACAAAGTATACATGTACTTTTATTCACGTTTCCAAAACATAAACAGTATTGACTTAAGACCTAACAAATGAATTGCATGCTATTCAACAATCATATCAATATTTAAAATTAACTTTTGTGTGTAGAAGCTAGCTCCTTTCTTTACCTTAATGGAAAGCATAAATTGATAACAAAGGGTAAGTCAAATTATATCTGTGGAAAGTCAAGAGTATATTTTACCTGTGTTGTATTTGTATTTATTTAGATAAGGTAACTAAAGCTACCAGATCAGATTTCATCAGATGTTGTTGAAGGTTTCACTCAGTTCTTATGATCTGCAGTTATACTAATAGAAATTAAAGTATCTGATAATCTTTAAGAGAAAGCTATCAATTTTTCACTGCTGAGTATGATGTTAGCTAGCTTTTATTATGTTAAGATAATTTCCTTCTAAATGGGTGATGGGCATTAAGGAGGGCATTTGTTGGGATGAGCACTGGGTGTTATTTGTAAGTGAATCACTGAATTCTATTCCTGAAATCAATACTACACTATATGTTAACCAACTTGGATTTAAATAAATAAATAAAAACAGTTGTTTTCCTTCTATTACTAGTTTGTTTAGAGTGTTTATTAGGAAAATGTGTTGAATTTTGTCAAATACTTTTTTGGCATCTATTGAGATGATTATGTGCTTTTTATCCTCCATTCTGTTATTGGGGTGTATCACATGAATTGATTTTCATGTTTTGAACCATCTTTGTATCCCAGAGATAAATCCTACTTGATCAAAACTTGTGATTCTTTTGATGTGCTACTGAACTGAATTTACATACTTTGTTGAGGATTTTTGTTTCTATGTTTATCAGAGATATTGCCTTGTAGTTTTATTTTCTTATAGTGTCTTAGTCTAACTTTAGTGTCAGGATAATGCTGGCCTCATAAAATAAATTTGGAAATGTTTCCTCCTCTTCAATTTTTGGAAGAGATTGAGAAGAATTGGTATTAATTCTTCTTTAACTACTTGGTAGAGTTTACCAGTGAAGCCATCTGATCTGGGCTTTTCAGGAAACCCACCCTCATCACTTCCATTCAAAATAGTATTGGAATTCCTAAAGAGAGCAACTAGACTACAAAAGGAAATAAAATGCATTTGAATCCTAAGAGAAGAAATAAAATTATCTATGCTTACAGATGACATGATCTTATATGTAGAAAAATCCAATTAGATTTTAGATTTTAGAATAAATTAAAATATTCAGTTACAGAATACAAAATCAAAATACAAAGATCAGTTGCATGTCTGTACATTAACAACAGACTATATGAAAAGGAAATTTAAAAATAATCCCATTTAAATAGCTTAAAATACTTAGAAATGCAATTAACTAAGGAGATAAAGTTTATACAGTAGAAACTACAAAACATTGGTAAAGAAATTAAAGAAGATACAAATAAATGGAAAGATACCATGTTCATAAATTGGAAACTTAATATTGTTCAAATGTCAATACTACTAAAAGCAATCTAATGTTATTTCGTACAGAAATAGAAAAAAAAATACTAGAATTCACTTGCAATCACAAAGAACTTTGGAAAGCCAAAAGAGTCTTGAGGAAGAACAAAGCTGGAGATATCATACTTCTTAATTCAAAATGTATGATAAAGATATAGTGATTAAAACAGTATTATACTAGCATAAAAACAGACATATAGATCAACGCAACAGAAGATAACCCAGAAATAAACTCACATATATAGGCAACTGAACTTCAGCCAGAATACAAAAAAACAGAACAAAACAAAACAAAACAAACAAAAACAGAATGAGGAAAGGATACTCTCTTCAATAAACAGTGCTGGGAAAACTAAATGTCTACATGGAGAAAAAAAATGAAATTGGACCCATGTCATACACCTGCACAAAACTCAAATCAAAATGTATTAAACATTCAAATGTTAAGATGTGAAACCATAAAAATTCAAGAAGAAAACATAAGGGAAATGTTTCATGACATTGTTCTTGGCACTGAATGCTTGTATGTGATACCAAAAGCATGGGCAACAAGGGTAAAAATAGACAAGTGATACTATAGTAAACTAAAAGACTTATAGGGACACCTGGGTGGCTCAGTCAGTTGAGTGTCTGACTCAAAAATAAACATTAAATTTTTTTTAAAAGACTTCCATACAGCAATGGAAACAATTAATAGAATTTTCATTCAGCTATTACATAATTGAAGAAAATATTTAAAACCATATGTCTGACAGGTGTTAATATCTAAAATTTAGAAGGAACTCATTCAACTCCATAGTAATAAAACAAATAACCTGACTAAGAAATGGACAAAGGAATTCAATAGACATTTCTCCAAAGAAGACCTACAAATGACCAACAGATATATAGTAAGATGTTCAACATAACTAACCACCAGAGAAATGCAAATAAAGTGCAGTGATATAATACCTCATACCTTTTTGGATGGCTATTATCAAGACAAAAAAAAGATAAGTGTTAGCAAGGATGTAGAGAAATAGGAACCTTTGTACACTGTTGATTGGAAGGTAAAATGATTCAGCTGCTATAGGAAACATATAGAGCTTCCTCAAAAAAGTTAAAAAATAGAAACACAATATGATACTACTTCCAGATGTTTATGTAAAAGAATTGAAATCAGTATCCTCAAGATATATGTGCATTCCCATGTTCATTGCAGTTATTTACAATAGCCAAGATGTAGAAATAATCTAAATTCCCCTCAATAGATGAATGGATAAAGAAAATATGATATATGTATGCAGTGAATAAATGAATGAATTTTATTCATTCTTAAAGGATAAGGAAATTATGCTGGGCCGTGACAATATGTTATTAATCTTGAGGACATTATTCTACGTAAAATAAGCAGTGACAAAAGGACGATTACTACATGATTCCACTTATATGAGCTATCTAAAGTAGTTACACACATAGAAGCAGAGAATAAAATAGTAGCTTCCAAAGGAAAATACTTGGAGAGAAAATAGGAATTTGCCATTCTCAATGAGTGTTTTCACTCACACAAAATGATTAAGTGCTAGAAATATGCTATACGATATTTTGCCCATAGTTAACAATACTGTAATAAAACATAAAAATTGACTAAAAGGTAGATCTCATGTTAAGTGTTCCTACCATGAATAAATAACAAATATTTAAAAGTGAAAATTAAAAATCTATGAGGTAAGGGAAAGACATGCAAGAAAATATAAATGCAGATTAAAATTGTGTTGGCTATGATTTAAAATTTGTTCCCGGGGCACCTAGGTGGCTCGGTCAGTTGAGTGTCCGACTTCGGCTCAGGTCATGATCTCATGGTTTATGAGTTTGTGCCCCACGTCAGGCTGTGTGCTGACAGCTCAGAGCTTGGAGCCTGCTTTGGATTCTGTGTCTCCCTCTCTCTCTGCCCCTCCCCCACTCACACTCTGTCTCTGTCTCTCTCAAAAACAAACAAACATTAAAAAAAAAATTTTTTAATAAAAATAAAATTTGTTCCCAAGGTCCAATTACTTGAAACGGTCAATGGTATTTTACTGATACAAACTTTTTTCATCACATGTATCCAATTTATATTAATATTTTCTTTTGCACTTTTCAACATATAGAGAGGTTTTGTCCTCAGTGAAGTGCAAGTGAATAAAATGATACCTGAAACACAATCGAGCTGAAACTGTTGAAACATATTGTCTAATTCAGGGCCAAGCAGATATTATCAACACTGGATTCTGATCTGTAAGCCTCAAAATTGAATATTCTATAAATCTTAGAAACACTCGAATTAGTAACATGAAAAATGGAACAGAGAAAAGGGTGAAGGAGATGGAGGAAAGTGTCTTGAGCACCATCTCATCACTTCATTCACAAGAAACCTTTCCTTAGGGGGCAGATGGTCAATGTTCTTGTCCCTAAGCACTGAGAGTGATTCAAGTATCTTTACTTCTTGTAAGATATGCCACTCAAACAGACTATTAGGTTCATCCCTCTGGCAAAGTGAGTTAGAGATTAAGGAGGAGGATATTGAACTGCTCCTTTCAGAGAATGATAAAGTAGCTTGGAAGTTGCTCCTTGTTTTCTAGTGTTAGTGTTTTATTGTGTTATATATGAGACGTTTTATCAGTGTTGATTCTACTTTGGAAACTATTTTTTATATACATTGATGACATAAAAGAACCATTTAGTAAAAGTCTATTTTCAAAAGTCACAGTATATTCTCATGCAGTAGGTCATTATTTCATGTTTCATTAGGTTAGTTGAAAATTTATGACCTGATTTTTATTTTGTTTAATGACTTTTTCATAGACATTTGTATAGTAAATTGTTTTCACTTTCAGTTTACTACCGATCTTTGTTAAAAATTATTATTCTGTCTCGGCCCTGGGGCTTTATTACCTATTATCAACTTAACTGATACCCACTTTAGAAATCTTTCATTTCCTTTTCATAGTATATCATCTAATCTGTCCTTCAAGTGAGGAAGGTAAGCCTACATCTTGACTTAGTAATTCTGTGTAAAATAGAATCTTTAGAAGAAGCATTAAGTGATTCTGGTCACTAGCAAACCAATATGGCTTTGCAGTGCAATATAAGAACTATGAAATGACTTATTAGAAAAAAAGTTTATGTAAATTCTGAAAATCAGACTTTTAGATAATACCCTGCATGGTGCATGTGATAATGCTAAATACATCAATGTTAAGTGAGGCGATAGTGGCCTGCATACGCATGCTCTGGCTAGCACATATATGTTCAAGTTATTCCAACCAGACTTTCAATGATCTCATTAATATGGTGCAGAGAAGATGGTAGATAATTTAAAGTGAACTCATTACCTAATAACTAAAATGCAGGTTTTAAATAATAGTGCTTTAAAAATTCTTATATATTTAAATACTTGCACACAAAGAAGTGTGAATAACCTGTGGAACACGAAAGAGAATGTATGAGACCCACCCAAGAATCACCTAGGGTGTACATTCAAAAAAGTGTGCTCTAAAAGCCCAACAGGTGGTTCTGATTGGCAACTGAAATTGAAACCTACCGCTTTTCATACAAGAAGTGCTGACAGAAAATTTTATTTTAAAGTTAAAAATTGTTTTATGTGTGTTTTACTCATAGTTTTGTGATAATGGAAAAAGAAAGAATTGTCCTTAATATCAATTGGGAATTTTTTTTAGTTTTTAAAAAATGTTTATTTATTTATTTTGAGAGAGAGTGCACATGCATATGTGTGCATGTGGGAGAGGGGCAGAGAGAGAGAGAGAGAGAGAATCCCAAGCAGACTCCACACTCAGCACAGAGCCCAACACAGGTCTCAAGCGCATGAACCATGAGATCATGACATAAGCTGAAATCAAGAATCAGATGCTTAAAAAACTGAGCCACCCAGGTGTCCCAATTGGGGATCTTAAAATGAAAAAATAACCCAGAAATTTTGAAATGTATTTCCAGAGCTTGTTAAATGTATAATTTAAAATACTATGCTAAATAGCCAGAATTCCCTACTATAAAATATTTTTAAAATATATTGGGATGTAAAAGTTCAGGAGCAAAATTTTCAAATCTAGCTACACTATAAAATTAGATCATGATCTTGAATATGAAAAAGAACATATAATATTAGGTCTCATATCTTTTCTGGGAACTTAACCTAGAATTATACTAGTACACTAAAAATGACTTTTTTAAAGGGCTATTCATTGAAGCATTTTTTTATAATAAAAGACTGGTAACTACCTGTATTTCATTAATAGGCAACTAGCTATGTAAATTAAATTATAGTACATCCATGCAATAAAATACCATGTAACTAAGAAAAAAATAAGGGAGATATGTATCATGGAAATATCCCAAAATATATGAAGTCAAAAAAAAGGCAAATATAGCATGTAATTTTACTCATATGTGGAATTTAAGAAACAAACAAACAAAATGAACAAAGAGAAAAAAAGAGAGGGAGGCACAAACCAAGAAACAGAATTTTAACCATAAAGAACAAACAGATGGTTACCAGAGAAAAGGTTGGGGGGGGGAGGGGATGGATGAAATAGGTGATGGGGATTAAAGAGTACACTTACCCTGATGAGCACTGAGTAGAACACTGTATGCTAACTACTCTGGAATTAAAATTAAAACATTTTTTAAAAAGCAAATGATAAAACAGCATGTACAATACAGTGGTTTTTTTGTACAGGAAGAAGATAAAATATATATAATATATTATATGCAATATCAAATATTAGTTTCTAATATAGGTAATGCTCAGCATAATTATTCTTCGTGGTCAGGAAGGCAAGGCCCTATCTTGGTTTATTAATTCAGTATAAAATATAACCTTAGGAATTTGTATTAATTATTTCTGGTCACTGTTTCTGGCATATTAGCTTTTGCTTGCACTATATGAAAAACTTCAGATGTATATACAGAATAATAATAAAATTGGTTATATATGTAATTAATTACATGTTTAATTATATATATAATAAAACTATAATTTTAGTGATATTTATAACTAGTTATATATATCCTATTCAAAAAACTACCTTAGCAACCAGTAGTATATCGAATGGGAGAGAAGTACCTTAAGAGCATTCTCCCTTGTGGTATAGGCAATAATGGTGTGAATTTTCTACAGCAAATTTTAAGCAACAGTGACTAGAAGTCTCCCTGCCTGTTATTTTACCATGCACAGAACTTCTTAATGTCAGTGATAAAATTCTTTCTCTCTAGAATGGACTTCTACTATCTTTCTATTCTTCATGTGCCACTGACAGCAACAAAGTTATATTCCAATTTGAATTTGGGTTCAGTTAGTTTCAACAATCATTTCAAATAGGTAAATGAATAAACTTAGTAAACAGAGTATCTTCACAATTATCCTCTGCCAAAACAACTAATTTGCTTTTGTTTGAACTCTCTTAACAAAAATTGGCAGTTTCATTTGATTTTTAGGGTGCTCTTGGGAATGTGGTAGTAAGACATCATCAGTGCAGACAAGATGCTTGTTTTTCCATTTACTAAGATATGAGAACTTTTATGTCTTCCATCTAAAATCTGTTTGGAACTAAACTACAAAGAAGGAGAAGTAGAGTTTCATTAAATTATATAAACAAGCGATCAGAACTCATTTATCAGAATGCCATTTCTACCAATTTTTTTTTTAAATTGTATGATTAATGTATCTAAAGAAGCTTTAAAATCCTTGGGGTTATATTTAAACTATACACTGATTTATTTGGGGTTTT
The DNA here is from genome assembly GCF_018350195.1 of Panthera tigris. NCBI lineage: Eukaryota > Metazoa > Chordata > Mammalia > Carnivora > Felidae > Panthera > Panthera tigris. The sequence continues at coordinate 67,623,564 of NC_056663.1, forward strand.
ACAAATAAAACTAAAGAAAAGTTATATAGACTTAGTATTAGAGGTCTCCATAGTCCATTCATTCATCTAATCCTTTGTTCAAAAAATATTTATTAAGTTCCACTAATTGCAAGGTAACATGTTGTACATTAGACAATCAGCAGTGAGAATAATGGATAAGATCTCTTCCCTCAAAAGTATAAATTGTAGTGATGACAAGTGAGAATAAACAAGTAAATCAACAGATATAGAAGATAGTTACAAACTGTGATAAGTACAAGAAAGAAAATAAACAACATGAGAAGGAATTAGGGAGTTGTTCTCTAGGTAAGATGTTGAAAGAAGACCTCATTAAGAAATCATAATTTGAGCTATGCCAAAACTCAACAGAAAAATTTCCACACAGAGTGAAGAGGAAAAACAAAGTTCCTGTGGCAAGAAAGAACTGTGCATATTCAAAAAAGAAAAAAAGTGGTGCTTTTTTTCAAGAAGAAGGGTAGTGTTAGAGGAGTTGTAGTGTTACTCGAAGCTCTAATCATAAAAGGCCCTACAGATCATTGCAAGGGGTTTGATTTATCTTAAGTGCAACAGGGAGACATAGGAGGGTTTTAATAAGGGCAATAATATATGATTTTTGCTTTTAAAATACAGTCTCTCTAGTTGTGAAGAATATAAAAAATAAATAAAAAAAGATAAATAGAAATTAGGAACCTATTTCAAAAATCCAAGTAAAAAAAAGATGGTAGTAGCTTACACTAAAATGGCAGGATATGGACAGAAGTAAACAAATTTGAAATATATCTTGAGCTAAAATCAATACATCTTCCTGATTTTGTGTGTGGTAGGGGGAGGGATAAATGAAAGAAAAAAATCAAGTGAGTTTCATACAGGAGGTGGATTTGTTTTGCTTTGGCTCTTAGCAACTGGTTGTACACTTAATGACATATTGAAGACTGAGAAAAGACAAGTTTGGGGAAATATAAAAATAAGAGTTGTATATATATTAAGTTGAGATGCTTCAGCGATATGCAAATGGAGTTGTAAAACACAGAGTTGGCTATAAAGACATGAAATTAAAGAAATCTGATCTTCATATGCAATTTGATTAGAAACCAGGAAGTAGTCATGATGTTTTTTTGGTCATAGAACCCAGTGAGATCACCCTGAAAGCAATAATCACCCTGAGAGAAGAGAAAAGTCCCAGCTCTGAGACTTTAGATGTAACATAGATGAAGAAGAGCCAGTAAATGAGACAGAAAGAGTGAGGACAGAATAGTTGAAGGAAAACAAGAAGAGAGTTGTCATAAAAGCCAAGGAAGAAAATGTCCATAAGGGAAGAAGTGAGCATCTGGATTAGTTGCTACCGAGAGGGCAAATTAGATCCTAGAAGTATCCTTTAGCTATGGCAATTTGGAGTTTCAGCTCTTGACTGGGAGCACAAGACCCATTAGAATGTGATGCAGAATAAATAAGAGGTGAGGAAGTAAAGTGACAGTGCTAAAGAATTTTGGTTTCAAAGTTGAGTCAAACAGGGTGATAGCTGAAAGGTTGTAGAATGAATGTAGTTTTTTGTTTTTTTTTTAAGATTTGTTATGCATATGCCATTCCTCTCCAGCTTCAATGTAGGGATAAACCAACAACAAAGGAAGTATTCCTAATGTAGTAGAGACAGAATACAGAAGCAAAGTCCTTGAGAAAAAATGAGAGCAGAAGTTATACTGAGTACATGGTTATATTGTCCATCCAGTATTTGTAATGTCAGTGGTAAGGTATAAAAATATATCTCACAAATTTTGGGGTGTTTTCTAGAAGAGAATTGACAGGTTTTTTTATATGAATACAGTTTATTGGCATAAAGTTTTCATATCTGCGTTGTATGAGGAAAAGACTACCATAATCTATAAACTGGTTGCAATTTTGCTACTTAAGGAAGAGAGAAAGAAATTAATGTTTGTTAAGACTCAGCTATCTGATGACTGCTGGTTTCCTGGATGTCTCCATTGTTTAGTAATTCCCCCTGACAGCACAGCTATAGGAAAGAACAAGGACTCCAACTCGGCAACAAAAATGACAACGGTCCAGGTCAAGCCTGTGGTCATATAGAGTTACAAAAGAGTGATTCTTTATCCTTAGCTTCAAAATCTCCTGGGAGCTCATAAAAACAAAATTGCTGGCCCCAATCCAGAACCATTGACTCTAGAATGATGGAGACAATACACAGGGAAATAGATTTTGACTAGCACCTCAGGTATATATATGATATTCTCTTGACCCTGGTCTGCAGATCAGTGTTCAGTAGTATTGAGAGAATCTTACTTAGTCCATTTTGAACTGCTATAAAAAAATACCGCAAACAGAGTGGCTTAATAACAACATTTATTTTTCACATTTGCAAAGACTAGGAAGTCTGAGATTTTAAGATGGTAGATTTAGTAGATCTGGACTGGGGTCAGCAATTTTGTTTTTATAAACTCTCAGGAGCTGTGCTGTCAATCATGACAGTGCAGCCTTCATGAATGGGATTAGTACCCTTATGAAAGAGGCCCTAGGGAGATCCTCTACACTTTCTTCCATGTGAAGTTACAGATAGAAGTCACCATTTATGAACCAGGAAATAGGCTCTCTATATACATTGATACATTGGTCATCTTCATGACCTAATCAACTCTCAAAGTCCCCACCTCCTAATAATATCACCTTGAGAGATAGGATTTCAACATATGAATTTTGGAAGAATACAAATTTACAGTCCATAGCACCTCGGTAAATATAAGGGTTAGGGGCATAATCCAGATTAACAAATGTCAACAATAAATAATCATGTAGAAAACATGTTGGGAGGAAGTGAAGCCATGGAGTAAACACACAATGAAACCAATCTATATCCAGTCCATAGGCAGCCTCGTTATCCATGGAGTTTATCATTCCCTCCAAAGAAAACTCACTCTATTAGGCATAAACTAGAAATAGACATATTGCTGAAGATTACAGAGGGGAAATTAATGTGACTGGATTTGTCACACAATATATAATATATTAAATTAGTTTATGCTTCTTAATTCTATTCTCAATTATTCTCTGAGTTGCTTCATTCTTATATATGGCTTCTAAACTCCCAGACTCCTGTCTAAATCTCCCTGTCTAAATCTCTTGGCCTTTATTTGTATCTCTTTTGTCTGAAGAGAAATGTAGCTCCATTTGAGTTATAACAATCATTACATTCTTGTAGGCATTCTTTATTACTGTGTTTAAGTTTTGAAGGCTCAGCAAAATGGAGATTATTAACATTCCAAGTACATTTGTGGAGAGTGGCAGAGAATTATAAACATTTTTTCTGTCATAATTTACATAAAAAGGGGGTATACTCATGGATATCTTAAATACAGTATGTAATAGGAAAAGTTGGCTCCAGTTTGTAAAATGAGAAATTTAGCCAAGAACAAGACAAAGGGCAAGTTGGCTCCATGGATGTTGGTGTAAAGTCAGAACAACTTATTTGGTGTTTACATTCTGCCAAGCAAACTTTTAACTTCAAGGCCAATTTCCTGGACAAATTTTTCTTGTTCTTATATAATAGACAGATGCCAGGACAATTCTTTAGTAAGGTACCTGAAATCTTACTAATTGGACCCCAAGGTTGTATAGAGAAAAGATGAGTAATAGTGCTTTCTAGCCCAGGATTGCCAATTAAGGAGCAAAGGCAGAACTTTGGTGAGCCCAAAGTGAAACTCAGGATTTGATGAGATGAAGATTTCTCTAGAAATTGGTTTTAAAGTACATTTATCAATTTAAATTAGGAGCTGGGCTGTGAGAAGACCATCACTGGCATTTTGACTAATTGAAGGTAGATTCTCAATTAGAAAAAGACAGAGCAATTTTAGAGCCAATTTCTGGAATAGGAAGAAGTTAAATCTTTCTCTATTCACCATGTGAGATTGTAAGCACATGAATATTTTTGGTGATATTTCCACATAGTTTATAATAATAAAAACAGGCATTATTAAAAAAACAACCTAACCATATACTTGAGCATATGTTACTAATTTTAAACATTCTTCTAAAACAATATCCCTCAAACCCTTATCTATAAATGCAGGATAGACCCTATACCTGGTATACAAGCTCTTAGTGGAATTTCCAGAGACCTTTGGATAAAAAGAAAACTTTTTGTAGGTTATTTTTAGCTTTGATTTCAGAAAAACTGTTTTAGTCTTGACCAAAGTGCTTTAGCCTGGAAATATGAGAAAAAGAAATGAGGACTGTGTTCATGAGTGAGCTTACTGTATTCTCTTCTAGGGTTGTGTTTTATTTTATAAATCTGAGATTACTGATAAAGTAAACTGGTTCAAATAGGAATGTCACTAGCATCCAAACAAGTCTATATGTACAGGATTACTCCAGCTTAGATTTGGAGGAGATAGTTCATATTCCAGAAGGTCTAATAAGAAATCTCATTAGGGCTATTGACTACAATCTCAAATAATTTTCTCAGCAAAAGTACCCAATACATCCAACAGTATTTTACCAAGTTTTCTGTTTGCTAATAAAAATAACAATAACAAGAAAAACAAGGAAATGATCAACCAAGAAAATTGAATAAAGTGTTATCTCAGTGAATACTTTTAGAAATCATATTGTTCAATATTGAAACTGTGCTCAAATAGTATAGAAAATATACTCCATTATAAGGATCCTGTGAAATAGAAAAACATTAATTTTAACCTTTCTAGAATTAGAAAAGCAAGAACATAATTTATAATATTTTCTATATCTGATATATATCCTAATAAAAATTCCAAAAATAAATGCATACATATATGGTCAATAAATTTACAAAAGGTCCAAAAATAGACAATGGTAAAAGAAGAGCTCCTTCAACAAATACTGTGGGGAAAACTGGACAACTACATGCAAAAGAATTAAACTGGACCATTATATTACACCATGTACAAAAGTCAACTCAAAACAGATCAAAGCCTTTTATGTAAGACCTGAAACCATAAAATTCCTAGAAGAAAACATAGGAGGTAAACTCCTTGGCATCAGTATTACAGATTTTTTTTTATCTGACTCCAAAGAACTCATACACGTCAATAACAACAACAAACCCCACAAAGAATCTGATTTAAAAATGGGCAGAGTACATGAATAGACATTTTTCCAAAGAAGACACACAGATGGCCAACAGGCACATGAAAATTTGCTCAACATCACTAATCATCAGGGAAATGCAAATCATAACTACAATGAGATGTCACCTCACACCTGTTGGGGTGGCTGTTATCAAAACAACCCAAAAGATAACAAATGTTGGCAAGGATGTGGAGAAACAGAAATTCTTAGACACTGTTGGGAATATAAATCTGTACACCATGGAAAAAGTATGAAGAGTCTTCAAAAACATTAAAAAAGAATTATCATAGAATCCAGCAAATCCACTTTTGGGTGTGTACTCAAAATAATTGGAAACAGGGTCTCAGAGTTATTTCCAGATCCATGTTAGCAGTGTTAATGACAAGATAAAACCTGGAAATAACCCAAGTGTCTATCAATGAATGAATAAGCAAGCAAGTATGGTATATATACAGTGGAATATTATTCAACCTTAGAAAGGAAGAAAATTTCCCCTTATGCTACAACATGGATGAACCTAGGAAATATTTTGCAAGTGGAATAAGCCAATTGCAAAAATATAAATGCTGCATGACTTCACTTATAGAAAGTACATAGGATAGTCAAAATCATAGAAGGTTACCTGGGACAGGGTGCAGCAGGTGTCTGGTCTAGCACCAAGCACCGAAGATGTGAACCATGAGCCAGGAGCCTCAGCCCATTGGGTAGCCCTGGAAGGTCACAGGAGGGTCCAACCCTTGAATTCCAGCGATGACCACAAGGACTCAGCCCATGGAGGAAGGTCCAGCTGGGAAGACACCTGCTCTTTTGCCACACCTTGCACAGATGACTCTGTACAGGAGAGAGGAGTTAAGATGGCAGGGAACTAGGGGAACCAGGATTTCCCTCGCCCTGTAGATACAGTTGTATTGAGGCCAGAATACCTGGAACACCCAGGAATTCAGTCTGCAGAGTGACAGAAAAATATCCACAAGTGGAGAAAGACAACTTGGTGAGACAGAAGCGCATGTATGGGAGTTGGGAGAGACAAAACAGGTGGCATAGGTACAAAGGGGAGGGAACCCTTCTGTGGAGAGACAAAAGGGAGAGAAAGTGGCTGTGGAAGTAAGGTATTGTGTTTGGACAAAAGAAAACCCTCTCCAGACCATGGAGTTTGGAATGAGAAAAATGGAGAATGCCAGGTTTTACTGTGCAAACAGCTTTAGGAGCTGAAGATTGGAGTTTTCAGGGGTGCGTGACTTTCTCTAGATAGCAGCTACTGCCTGTGTGCACGCCTTGGGGTAAGGAAGCTAGCCTGGGGACAAGGTAGTGATCTCAGGGGTGCTCTGATAGACAGTCCCCTCCCTCCAGTATTGTGGGAAGAGGGTATATTGCCACCCCTCCCCATGACAAAAGATCCTGCAGCCACCCATCAGTCAGAGACCCTTTGTCAGCTGGGTGGAGTGGCGCTACCCCAGAAACAGGGTCATTTAAGACATCAGGTTTTGAATCCCAACAGAATGTCTAGGAGGTGTGGGAGACTGTGGAGCAGGACAAACCAGCTGCCTGAGCTGCTTTGTGAGGGCTGCCTGAAGAGTGTGGTTTGAGATACCCAGTCCAGGGAGAAGAGATTGGGGAGTGGCCATTTTTCTCCCCATCGCCAACATGGTGGGGCTTCAGGGAACAGGACAGTGGCCCCCAGGGAAGGGCGGATCTGCTTACACCAAGCCCCACCCCATTGTGCCTGGTACCTATTTACCCACTAGAGTGGGACTCACACTGACCAAACCAGAGAGCCTCTCCTCCCTACCAACACAGCCATCAGTCCCAGGCACCAACAGAAAACTGTCCTGTGGTTTTGTATGTTAGTATGTTTTTTCTCTCTCTCTTTTCTTTTCTTTTCTTCTCTTTTCCCTTCTTTTTCTTTCCTTTCTTTTTTTTTTCTTTTTTTTCCTTTGGAATAAGGCTCAGAGTTTCTGATTTAATTTTTGGCCAGTTCATATATATTTTTTTCCCTTTCTTTCTTACTCTATTCTGGGTGTTCCTTTGTTTAATCAAGCATTTTTACTCTATTCTTTTTACACATTTTTTGTATCTCCTTTATTTTCCTCTCTCTCTCTCTCTCTCTCTCTCTCTCTCTCTCTGGAATAAGCCTTATAGTTTCTTTGATTCTTTGCTCGGTCTTTTTTTCTGCCCCTTTCATTTTTCTGTTTGTAAGGGATAAGGTCCCCCTTTCCTTTTTTCTAGAGTTACTTCAATGAAGAATGCAAAACACACCTGGTGGAAGATACAAACAATCCACCACTACGAGCAGTGGGATAGAGCAGTCAAATATACAACAACAGAGTGCACACAACACACTCCACAAACACCTCCTGAAGTGCCAGGCTCTGGACAGTGTATGTTCGTTTTTTAACATAGTAGTACTTGCAGGTGCAGGACACATAACAAGCTATTAAAACACATAAATGACAGAAACCTAGCCAAAATGATGAAACGAAGAATTCTCCTCAAAAGATATTCCAGGAAGAAATGACGGGCAGAGAATTGCTCAAAACAGATATCAACAATATATCTGAACAAGAACTTAGCATATCAGTTATAAAACTAATAGCTGGGCTGGAAAAAGCATAGAAGACAGCAGAGAATATTTCTTCAGATATCAAAGATCTAAGAAATAGTTGATATGATTTAAGAAATGTTGTAAGTGAAACGCAAAATAAATTAGATGCAGTGACAGTGAGGATGGAAGAAGCAGAGGAGAGAACAGGTGAAGCAGAAGATAAAATTATGGAAAATGATGAAGCTGAGAAAAAGAGGGAAAGGAAGTTAGTAGACCACGAAGGGAGAATTAGAGACCTAAGTGACTCAATGAAATGAAATAATATCCATATCATGAAGTTCCAGAATAAGAGAGAGAAAGGGGCAAAAAGATTATTTGAAGAAATTATAGCTGAGAAGTTCCCTAATCTGGGGAAGGAAACAGACATCCAAGTCCAAGAGGCACAGAGAAGTCCATTCAAAATCAACAAACACAGGTCAACATGCCATATCATAGTGAAACTGGCTATATACAAAGATAAAGAGAAAGCAGGTAGGGACAAACAGGCCTTAAACTACAAGGGTAGACATATACGGGTCATAACAGACCTGTCCACTGAAACTTGGCAGGCCAGAAGGGAGTGGCAAGAAATATTCAATGTGCTGAATAGGAAAAATATGCAGCCAAGAATCCTTTATCCAGCAAGACTGTCATTCAGAATAGAAGGCTTTCCAAGACAAAGAAAGACTAAAGAAGTTCATGACCACTAAACCATTGTACATGAGATATTAAGGGGAACTCTGTGAGTGAAAAGCAGCAAAGACTACAAAGGACCAGAGATATTACCACAAGCACAAAACCTACAAAAAACACAATGACACTAAATCTATATATTTCAATAATCACTTGGAATGTAAATGGACTAAATGCCCCAATCAAAAGACATAAAGGTATCAGAATAGATTAAAAAATAAATAAATAAAACACAATATCCATCTATATGCTACCTACAAGAGACTCAGTTTACACCTGAAGACACATGCAGATTGAAAGTGAGGGGATGAAGAACCATCTATCATGCTGCTGGATGGCAAAAGAAAGCTGGAATAGCCATACTTATATCAGACAAGCTAGATTTTAAAACAAAGACAGTAACAAGAGATGAAGAAGAACATTTTATCATAATTAAGGGATCTATACTTCAAGAAGAGCTAACAATTGTAAATATTTATGCCCACAACATGGAAGAAAATATATGAATCAATCACAAACATAAAATATATAGGTAATAATACTGTGATTGTAGGGGACTTCAATACTCCATTCACAACAATGGACAAATCATCTAGGCAGAAATTCAATATGGAAATAACAGCTCTGATTGACACATTGGAGCAGATGGACTTAACACATATATTCACAACTGTTTATCCAAAAGCATCAGAATACACATTCTTCTCAAGTGCACATGGAACATTCTCCAAAATTGATCACATACTGGATCACAAAACAACGCTCAACAAATATAAAATGATTGAGATCATATCATGCATATTTTTCAGATCACAAGATTATGAAACTTGAAATCAGCCACAAGAAAAAATTTGTAAAGCCCCAAATACATGGAAGTTAAAGAACATCCTACTAAAGAATGAGTGAGCAAACCAGCATATTAAAGAAATTCAAAAATATATGGAAGCAAATGAAATGAGAACACGACAGTTCCAAACCCTGTGGGATGCAGCAAAGACAGTCCTAAGAGGAAAATACATTGCAACTCAGGCCTATCTCAAGAAGGAAGAAAGGTCCCAAAGAGAGAAGTTAACCTCACATCTAAAGAAACTAGAACAGCAGCAGCAAAAAAAATCCCAAAGCCAGCAGAAGAAGAGAAATACTAAAGACTAGAGCAGAAACAAACAATACAGAATCCCAGAAAACAGTAGAACAGATCAATGAACCTAAGATGTGGTTTTTTGAAAGAATAAACAAAATTGATAAATCCCAGTTGGACTTCTCAAAAAGAAAAGAGAGAGGACCAAAGTAAATAAAATCATGAATGAAAGAGGACAAATACTAACAATTATTAGAGAATACTATGAGAAATTCTATGCCAACAAACTGGACAATCTGGAAGAAACGGAAAAATTCCAAAACACCCACATACTACCAAAACTCAAAAGGGAAGAAATAGAAAATTTGAACAGACCAATAATGAGTGTAGAAATTGAACCAATTATCAAAAATCTCCCAGCAAATAAGAGCCTTGGGCCAGGTGGCTTCCCTGGGGAATTATTCCAGAGATTTAAGTAGAGTTCATACCTATTCTTCTCAAGCTGGCCCAAAAAAAAAGAAATTGAAAGGAAGTTTCCAGAGTCATTCTATGAAGCCAGCATTACCTTGATTCCCAAACCAGAAAAAGACCCCACTACAAAGGAGGATTACAGGCCAATAACCCTGATGAACATGGATGCAAAAATTCTCAACAAGATACTAGCAAATCAAATTCAACAGTATATTAAAAGAATTATTCACCATGATACAGTGGGATTCATTCCTGGGCCGCAAGGCTGGTTCAATATTCACAAATCAATCAATGTGACACATCACATTAATAGAAGAAAGGATAAGAACCACACAATCCTCTCAAAAGATGCAGAAAAAACAATTAATAAAATACAGCATTCTTTCTTATTAAAAACTCTCAAGAAAGTGGAGTAGAAGGAACATACCTTAACATCATAAAAGCCATATATGAAAGGCCCATAGTTAATATCACCCCCAATGGGGAAAAACTTAGAGCTTTCCCTCTGATATCAAGAACATGACAGGGATGTTCACTCTCACCACTGTTGTTTAACATAGTGTTGGAAGTCCTAGCCTCAGCAATCAGACAACAAAATGAAGTAAAAGGCACTCAAATTGGCAAAGAAGAAGCCAAACTTTCAGTCTTCACAGATGACATGATACTCTACATGGAAAACCTGAAACACTCCACCAAAAAACTGCTAGAACTGATACATGAATTCACGAAGTCACAGGATATAAACTCAATGTACAGAAATCAGTTTCATTTCTATACTCCAATAATGAAGCAACAGAAAGAGAAATCAAGGAATCGACCCCATTTACGATTGTACCAAGAACTGTAAAATACTTAGGAATAAACCTAACCATAGAGGTAAAATATCTGTATGCTGAAAAACTATAGAAAGCTTATAAAATAAATAGAATAAGACACAAGATATGGAAAACCATTCCATGCTCATGGATTGGAAGAACAAATATTGTTAAAACATCAATACCACCCAAAGTAATCCACACATTCAATGCAATCCCAATCAAAATAGCACCAGCATTCTTCAAAGAGCTCGAACAAAAAATCCCAAAATTTGTATGGAACCACAAAGCACCCCCAAACAGCCAAAGTAATGTTGAAAAAGAAAACCAAAGCTGGACACATCACAGTTCTGGACTTAACCCTGTAATACAAAGCTATAATCGTCAGGGCAGTATGGTTTTGGCACAAAAACATACACAGAGACCAACAGAATAGAATAGAGAACCCAGAAATGGCCCCCAAAATAAATGGCCAACTAATCTTCAACAAAGCAGAAAAGAGTATCCAATGGAAAAAAACACAGTGTCTTTAGCAAATGGTACTGGGAGAACAGGACAGCAACATGCAGAACAATGAACTTGGACCACTTTCTTTCACCATACAAAAAAATAAATTCAAAATAGATGAAAGACCTAAATGTGAGACAAGAAACCATCAAAAACCTACAGGAGAAAATAGGCAGCAACCTCTTTGGCCTCCGCCACAGCAACTTCTTATTTGACGTGTCTCCAAAGGCAAGGGAAATAAAAGTAAAAATGAACTATTGGGACCTCATCAAGATAAAAAGCTCCTGCATAGCAAAGGAAACAATCAACAAAACTAAAAGGCAACCTATGGAATGGGAGAAGATGTTTGTAAATGACATATTAGATAAAGGATTAGTATCAAAAATCTATAAAGAACTTAACAAACTCAACATCCAAAAAAACAAATAATCCAGTGAAGAAATGGGCAGATGACATGAATAGACACTTTTCTGAAGAAGAGATCCAGATGACAAACAGACACATTAAAAAAATTGTTCACATCGCTCATCATCAGGGAAATACAAATCAAAATCACATTGAGATACCACGCCACACCAGTCAGAGTGGCCAAAATTAACAACCTAGGAAACCACAGATGTTGGCGAGGATGTGGAGAAATGGGAACCCTCTTGCATTGTTGGTGGGAATGCAAACCAGTGCAGCCTCTCTGGAAAACAGTGTGGAGGTTCCTCAAAAAATTAAAGCTAGAATTATCCTATGGCTGAGCAATAGCACTACTAGGAATTTATACAAAGGATACAGGAGTGCTGATTCATAGGGGCACATGTACCCCAATGTTTATAGTAGCACTATGAACAATAGCCAAAGTATGGAAAGATCCCAATTTTCTATCAAGCGATGAATGGATAAAGAAGTAGTATGTATATATATATATATATATATATATATATATATATATATATACACAATAGAATACTACCTGGTAATGAAAAAGAATGAAATCTTGCCATTTGCAACAACATGGATGGAACTGGAGGGTATTATACTAAGTGAAATAAGTCACACAAAGACAGATATCACATGATTTCACTCATATGTGGAATTTGAGAAACTTAGCAGAAGACCATATGGGAAGGGAAGGAAAAATAAGATACAAATAGAGAGGGAGGCAAACCATAAGAGACAAATACAGAGAACAAACTGAGGGTTGATGGGGGTGGGGGTTGGAGAGGTGGGGAAGTTGAGTGATGGGCATTGAGAAGGGCACTTGCTGGGATGAACACTGGGTGTTGTATGTAAGTGATGAATCATGGGAATCTATTCCTGCAGCCAAGACTACACTGTATGTTAGCTAAATTGACAATTAATTAATTAATTAAAATAAAAAATCAGAGAAACGCACAGCAGAATAGTGCTTTACAAGGGCTGGAGGGAGAGGGGATGGGAAGTTATTGTCTAATGAATATAGAATTTCAGTTTTATAAGATGAAAGATTTATGGAGATTGATTATGGTGATGGTAGCACATTATAATGTATTTAATATCACTGAAATGTTACACTTAAAAATGATTATGATGGTAAATTTTATATTATATGTGTTTTACCACAAGAAAAGAAAGGAAAAAAGGTAAATTTTTTATGTCATCAATTATGTTAGAATAAGTTAAAAATGAATACATTTTCTTCATTTGGATCTGTGGTGGAGTAAAATAGACATTAATTTGAGTTATAGTATAAATTTCATCAGCAATGTTTCAAAGATTGCAACACATGTTCAAAATACCTCATTACAAATTCAGAATATTATTGAAGGCTGAAACAACGTTAATAGATACTTCTTAATGTATATTTTCAAATAACTGATCCCACTACATAAGAATATGTAATTCACAAATTATAAAATTTGATGTAACAGTGTTGACATCCCTTTGTTTTCTCATTCTTTTCAAAATCACTTTTATTTTCTTTGCTTTAAGATTTTTAAAATAGTCTCAAATTTACTATAGTCCCAAATCAGGTATAGCATTCAAAGAAAGCATGTAGTGGAGAAAATCCTGTGCTTTTTCTCACTCAAACTTTGTGCTAGAAAAGTCAAATCACTTCTTTTTCCAAAATTGTAGAGAGAAGGAGAAAAATCTGATAGAGATGAGCAAGGAGGTTTTATTTGCCTTCAAATATTTCTCCAGTTTCTCATTTCAAGATATAATTTAAATTACAGATCTGATATGAATATCTTCAAAGTGATAGAGAGTAGGAATAGGTGATAGTAGCTTATAATTAAAATAATATTTGAGAGTATTAGAGAGAATGGGCCACTTGAATTTTTTGGATTGTTTCTTTCTCTGTTCTATCACAGAGACATTTTTTTCCCCTTTTTAAAATTTGTATTTAAATTCCATTTAGTGAGCCTACAATGTAATATTAGTTTCAGGTGTAGAATTCAGTGATTGATCACTTACATATAACAACCAGTGATTATCACAAGTGCCCTCCTTAATACCCATCACCCATTTAAACTATCCCCTTCCCCATCTCCCCTCCAGCAACCCCCCAGTGTGTTCTCAATAATTAAGAGTCTGTTTTACGGTCTGCCTCTCTTTTTCCCCCTATGTTCATCTGTTTTGTTTATTAAATTCCACACATTAGTTAAATAATATGGTATTTTTCTTCCTCTGACTGATTTATTTTGCTTAGCATAATACACTCTAGCTCTATCCATGTCAACAAAAATGACACAATTTCATTCTTTTAATGGCTGAGTAATATTTCAGTATTATTCACTACTCATCATATATATATATATGTAATCGCTTCTTCTTTATCCATTCATCAGTCAATGGATAATATTTGGGTTCTTTCCATAATTTGGCTATTGTTAATAATGCTGCTATAAAAGTCAGGGTATATGTACTCCTTGAACCTGTATTTTTGTATCCTTTGGGTAAATACCTAGTAGTACAATGGCTGGGTCATAGGGTAGTTCTATTTTTTTTAATGTTTATTTATTTTGGGTAGAGAGAGGGAGACAGAGAATCTCAGGCTCCAGGCTCTGAGCTGTCAGCACAGAGCCTGACACAGGGCTCGAACTCATGGACCACAAGATAATGACCTGAGCCAAAGTCTAACACTTAACTGACTGAGCCACTCAGGTGCCCCAGGTAGTTCAATTTCTAATGTTTTAAGGAAACTTGGTACAGTTTTCCAGAGTGGCTGCACAAGTTTGCACTCTCATCAAAAGTATAAGAAGGTTCCCTTTTTTCGCATCCTCACCAACATCTGTTGTTTCCCGTGTTGTTAATTTTAACCATTCTGACATGTATGATGTGATATCTTACTGTAGTTTTGATTTGTATTTCCCTAATGATGAGTGATGTTGAGCATCTTTTCATGTGTCTGTTTGCTATCTGGATGTCTTCTTTGGGAAAGTATCTATTCTTTTTTCTGCCCATTTCTTCACTGGATTATTTGTTTTTGGGGTGTTGAATTTGATAAGTTCTTTATAGATATTGTACAGTAACCCTCTATTAAATATACCATTTGCAAATTTCTTCTCCAATTCCAAAGGTTAGCTTTTAGTTTTTGTTTGTTTGTTTGTTTCTTTTTTATTGTTCCCTTTACTATGCAGAAGCTTTTTATCTTGATGAGATTCCAATAGTTCATTCTGGTCTTGTTCCCCTTGCTTCAGCAGACATATCTAATGGCCAATGTCAAAGATGTTGCTGCCTGCGTTCTTCTCTCGGATTTTGATAGTCTCATGTCTCACATTAATGTCTTTCATCCATGTTTTTTAAAGTTTATTTATTTGTTTTTTAAAGAGAGAGAGAGAGAGAGCAGGAGAAGGGCAGAGAGAAAAAGAGAGAATCCAAGCAGGCTCTGTGCTATCAGCACAGAGCCCCATGTGGGGCTCGAACTCACAAACTGTGAGATCATGACCTGAGCCGAAATTAAGAGTTGGACACTTAACTGACCAAGCCATTCAGGTCTTTCATCCATTTTGAATTTATTTTTGTATATGGTGTAAGAAAGTGGTTTAATTTCATTCTTTACATGTCACTGTCCAGTTTTCCCAACACCATTTGTTGAAAAGACTTTTTTTTTACATATAATATTCTTTACCACTTTGTCAAAGATGTTGTAGGTCTATTTCTGGGTTTTCTATTCTGTTCCATTGGTCTATGTGTCTCCTTTTGTGCCAGTACTATACTGTTTTGATGATTGCAGCTTTTAAATATAGCTTGAAGTCTAGAATTGTGATGTCTCCAGTTTTATTTTTATTTTTCAAGATTTCTCTGGCTATTGGGGTCTTTTGTGGTTTTAGGATTGTTTGTTCTAGCTTTGTGAAAAGTAAAGGTAAGTATTTTGATAGAGATTATAATAAATATGTAGATTTCTTTGGATAGTATAGATGTGTTAACAATATTTGTTCTTCCAACCCATGAGTATAGAATGTTTTTCCATCTTTGTGTATTATTCAAATTCTTTCATAGGTATTTTATAGTTTTCAGAGTACAGATCTTTTATGTCTTTGGTTAGGTGTATTCCTAGTTATCTTAGGGGTTTTGGTGCAATTGTAAATGGGATCAATTCTTTGATTTTTTCTTTCTGCTGCTTCATTATTGGTATATAGAAATACAACAGATTTCTCTACGCTGCTTTTGTCTCCTGCAACTTTGCTGAATCCATGTATCAGTTCTAGCAGTTTTTTCCTTCTTTTTTCTCTCTTTCTTTCTTTCTTTCTTTCTTTCTTTCTTTCTGTGGAGTCTTTCTGGTTTTCCATGTAGAGTATCATGTCATCTGTGTCTTTTTAGTGGAGTCTTTGGTTTTGAATTCAAGGTAGTACCGGCCTCAAAGAATGAGTTTGGAAGTTTTCTTTCCATTTCTGTTTTTGGGAATAGTTTGAGAAGAATAGGTACTAACTCTTCTTTAAATGTTTGATAGAATTCCCCTGGGAAGCCACCTGACCCTGGACTTTTGTTTTGGGGGGAGATTTTTTGATTACTGATTATATTTGTTTGCCAGTTATTGGTCTCTTCAAGTTTTCTATTTCTTCCTGTTTTGGTTTTTGCTAGTTTTTATGTTTCTAGGAATTTATCAATTTCTTCCATTGCACAATTTGTTGTTTTTCATTATTTTCCTTATAATTATTTATATTTCCTTGATGTTGGTTGTGATTTCTCCTCTCTCATCTGTGATTTTATTTATTTAGGTCCTTTCTGTTTTACTTTTGATAAGTCTGGCTAGGAGTTTTTCAATTTTATTAATTCTTTCAAAGAACAAGCTCCTGCTTTCATTAACCTGTTCTACTGTATTTTTTATATGATTTAATTTTGCTATAATATTTATTATTTCCCTTCTTCACCCAGCTTTATGCTTCCTTTGTTGTTCTTTTCTAGTTTTTTAGGTGTAAGCTTAGGTTGCTTATTTGAGATTTTCTTGCTTCTTCAAGTAGATTCATATTGCTCTATTCCTCCTTCTTATGACCATTTCAGTCAGCTACATCCTGAAAGTTTTGGACTGTCATGTTTATTTTCATTTGTTTCCATGTATTTTTTAATTTCCTCTTTAATTTCCTGGTTGACCCATTTATTCTTTAGTAGGATGTTCTTTAACCTCCATATATTTGTGGTCCTTCCAAACTTTTTCTTGTGGTTGACTTCAAGTTTCACAGCTTCATGCTCTGAAAATATACATCATACAATCTGACTCTTTTTGTACTTGTTGAGGACTCATCTGTGACCTAATATGTGATATGTTCTGAAGAATGTCCCATGTGCAAAAATAATGTGAATTCTTCTGTGTTTGGATGAAATGTTCTGAATATAACTGTTAATTCCATTTGGTCCATGTGTCATTCAAACTCATTGTTTCCTCTTTGATTTTCTGCTTAGATGATGTGTCCATTGATCTAAGTAGGGTATTAAAGTCCTCTACTATTATTGTTTATCAATGAGTTCCTTTATGCTTGTTATTAATTGCTTTATATATTTGGGTGTTTTAAGTTGGGGACATAAATATTTACAATTGTTAGATCCTGTTGTTAGATCCCTTTATTATGATATAGTGCCTTTCTTCATCTGTTATAGTCTTCGTTTTAAAATCTAGTTAGTCTGATGTAAGTATGGCTACTCCAGCTTTCTTTTGTTGCCCATTTGCATGATAAATGGCTTTCCATCTCCTCACTTTCAGTCTGCATGTGTCTTTAGGTCTAAAATGAGTCTCTTGTAGGCAGCATCTAGATGGGTCTTGTTTTTTTTTTAATCCATTCTGAAACCCTATGTCTTTTAATTTGAGCATTTAGTCTATTTACAGTCAGAGTAATTATTGATAGATATGAATTTAGTGCCATTTTGTTACTTGTTTTGTCATTGTTTCTGGACATTTTCTATGTTCCTTTGTAGTCTTTATCACATTTGGTCTTTCTCTCCCATTAAAGGAGTCCTATTTAATATTTCTTGCAGGACTGGTTTAGTGGTAACAAACTTTTTTAGTTTTTGTTTGTCTGGAACTGTTTATCTCACCTATTCTGAATGACAGCCTTGATTGATGGAGTATTCTGGGCTGAAGATTTTTCCTATTTGTCACATTGAATATTATGTCACTCCCTTCTGGACTGCCAAGTTTTTTGTGGAGAGATCTGCTGATAATCCTATTGGTCTCCCCTTGTAAGCTATGGACTTCTTTTGTCTTGTAGCTTTTAGGATTTTTTTTATCTCTGTATTTTGCAGTTTTAACTACAACATATGTTGGTGTTGGTCTGCTCAGTTAATTTTGATGAGAGTTCTCTGTGTCTCCTGGATATAGGTGTCTATTTCCTTCTCCAGATTAGGAGAACTTTTCAGCTATAATTTCCTCAAATCAACTTTTGCCCCTTTTTCCCTCTCTTCTTCTTCTGGCACTTCTGTGATTAAAAAAAATGTTATGTTTGATGGAGTCACTGAGTTCTCTAAGTCTACTTTTGTGATCTAATATTTTCTTTCCATCTTTTGTTCAGCTTCATTATTTTCCATAATTTTATCTTCTATATCATTTATTTGTTCCTCTGTTTCTTCTTCCTTGTGGTCACTACATCCAGTCAGTTTCAAATCCAGCTATTGCATTTTTCATTTTGGCCTGATTAGATTTTAGTTCATTTTTTTTTCTCTGTGGTAAGGGACTCCCTGGAGTCTTCTATGCTTTTCTAAATCCCAGCAGACAGTATCTGTATGATTGTTGCTTTAAATTCTAGATCAGGTGTATTACTTACATTTGTTTTGACTAGATCCCTGGCTGTGACCTTTTCTTGTTCTTTACTTTGGGATGAATTCCTTTGTCTTGGAATTTCTTTCTAGGTCTCTGTCTTCTTCTCTGTGTTAGGAAAGCCTGTTAGGTTTCCTGCTCCTGAGAGTAATGGCTTTATGAAGGAAAGATCATATAATGTGCAGGGTCTTGCACTTCAGGAAATGTCTCTAAGTGTGTGCTTCATGCACTCTACTGCTGTGTTTTGGCTTTTCTATGCCTCATGACAGTCCTCTGTAGAATTTCTCCTTGCCGGCAGTGGGGAATGTTTGACCTTTGGCCAAAATGTGAGCAGTTTTAACTAGGTGTGCTCTGGGCTACTTGCTAAAAGGGACTTGATGCTATTTCCACTAAAATTGAAGCTCTGCAGAACTCTGTGATCAGTAGATGTGTTTGCTTGTGAGGGTGCATGCTTATCTTCTTGATACTTGAATATTTAAATGCAATACACTTTCTATTCTTACTTAATAGAGTAATGATTTCCTCATTTATTCAACCTAATTGCATCCAAAAATATTTGTTATAGTTAGAAAAGTAATGCTTAATAGCAAATATGTGAAAAGTTATAAGGTAATCAGAAGGGCATCTGGGTGGCTCAGTTGGTTAAGTGTCCAACTCTTGATTTTGACTCTGATCATGATCTCATGGTTATGA
This sequence comes from Panthera tigris, assembly GCF_018350195.1. Lineage (NCBI taxonomy): Eukaryota > Metazoa > Chordata > Mammalia > Carnivora > Felidae > Panthera > Panthera tigris. Next base: position 67,642,733 of record NC_056663.1, read on the forward strand.
GATCAAGCCCTAAATTTGGCTCCATGCTGAGTGTGGAACCTGCTTAAGACTCTCTCCCTCTCTCCCTGACCATTCCCTGCTCTTTCACTCTCTCTCTCTTTAAGATAAAGAAAGAAAAGAAAAGAAAGATCTAAGATATATACCTATCTTCAATAAACATATAATTACATGCAGGGGAGATTTACAGATATAAAAACAGTTGCATATAAAGATTAATAATATATTCCAAATTGTGTGTCTAAGAATTGTATATGATGAGAGATAAAGCTGCATGGACAAAGGACTTTAGATTTTCTTGGAAAAGAGTGGTTATAATAAGTATATTTTTATAAGAAAACTTAAGAATTGAATAAGGAAGTACTGGGAAGAATGCTTTCAAAGCAGGACAGTTGTCTTCCTCCTTAGTATAGTTGTGTGTATCTCCCCACCTGTCAAAGAACAGGACAGTTAATGAGAACTTCAGGACTCTATACCATTAAGATGCTGTCATTGTTGTCAATAAGTCTTCATTTCCAAAGGAGACTGACATATTCAAAAAGAATTTATTAAATTTATTAAAACCAAGGGCTAGCAAAATAGGAAATAAGAAAACATAAGCAATACAAAAAAAGGCCATTTGCAAAGTAGAGTTTTTTGGATTGACTTGCCTAGAAACAGGGAGAAATGTAATTTTTAGGCTTTTTTCAATAAGTAAAAGCAAAAAGAACTAACTCATTTTAATTTTAAAATATATTTAAATAATAGAAGGCCATTAAAAAACTTTGTAACTCTCTTTCATAAAGGCCAAATATGATCAAGTAAATCTTCTAAAAACAGGATAACTTTTTTATCATAATGAAAGTTCATAGAAAATAAGTCATTAGTATGTCAACTATACATCTTAAAATTCTACCTCAAATTTTATCATTTAACATTGCTTAGGAAATATAGGGATTTTTGAAAAAGTTACATATTCACTAATCTATGTCAATCAAATAAATCTAAACTGTATTAAAAATAATCATAGAATTTTGAAATTATATATGTTTTAAGTATTTAGGTCCTATGAATATTAATGAACTACAAATTCCATTATTCATATATTATCTCTCTAATCAAGAGGCCTCATAGTGTAAGGAGTCTTTCAACCAAGTGCCAGGCACAGTGATTGGTTTTGAAGATGGAAAAAAAAAATTAAGTGATAGTAAATGCTTTTAATGAATTTAGAATACAGAAGATTACATTGTCAATTTGGCTTGATAGTATTCTGCTCCTCTGAACCAAAGGCAAACACCCTTTGATAAACAGTATCCTTCTGTGTCATAGACTCTGGGTCTAAAGTTCTTTCTTGTCTAGCAAGAAAGCAGGATGCAGGATTAAAATGCCAGAGATGGCTAATGTCTGGGGAAAGACAAGAGCCCCAAATAAGGGTCCTTGCCCCATTTTTATTAGGATCAGAAGGCTTGCAAACATAGCGATGGACATGCACAAAGAGGCAATGAAACTGTAAGCATTAACTCACAGAAGTGAGGGAAAGGGGGTCTTGAAGATATTCAGGGTTAGGGGTTTGGGTTCATACAAAACAAAATCCTGGCACCTGGCAGCCAAGAGGAAGGTTGTTTATAGCAGACATGAGACACTGTGCCTGTCTATGTTAGCTAGCCTAAGGGCTAAGACAGACCTAGCAAGTAACCTCAGGGTTAACAAGACACCTTTTCTTTTGTTAATCAGCTCCTCTCTGAGCAGCTTCCCCTGCAGCACAGGGGTCTATAGCCTATTTACCTGTTTACCTAATTTTGTCCTTCTTTCCTGTCAAAGCAGCTTTCTGCTATAGTACTAAATTGGGGGACAATTTTGCCCTGAATACCTAATCTTGTTTACCTCATATACCTTTGTATCGGGGGCCTTTGCCCCCACTCTCCATTCTGGGGGCCTTAGCCCCCCTTCTCTATCCTTATTTGCCTAATCTTGTTTACCCAAACTTGGGTGTGAGAATCCTATGGTTTTGTAATTCTTTATGCCTTGTTAACAGATTGGTGCAAGCCCAGGGAATACCTAAACTTATTCCCCACACTTCTCATTCAAAATCTAATACAGACACTTAAGTCTAGTCAAAATGGACTCACAGGGATCTTCCAAACTAAATCAATTTAAAATTCTGAACAGAATGTGTACAACCATGTTTTTCATGACATTGACAACAAGTATAAAAGGACATGGGACACCTGAGTGGCTCAGTTGGTTAAGCATCCAACTCTTGATTGCAGCTCATGTCATAGTTTCAGGGTTGTGAGATTGAGCCCACACACTGGGTGTGGAACCTGCTTAAAATTCTCTTTCTCTCCCTCTCCATCTATCCCTCCCGCTAGCTCATGCTCTCTCCCTTTCTCTCTCAAATAAATAAATAAATAAATAAATAAATAAATAAATAAATAAATAAAATGACAATGATGCTAGAGAGACAGGAAATGAAAGAGTCCTATGATTGCCCCAGATTATTAACTGGAGACATTCTCTAGGCAATGACACTGAAATGGAAAATTCAATTGCTGTCCAGTCTTCTCCCTAGGTTGAGGAATTAAATCTGACAAAAGATATGCAAAACATCAAATTAGCAAACTATAAAACACTGCTGACAGAAATAAATTTAGAGACATGCCTTTGTTATGATTGAGAATACTGAATATCAATAACAATTTCCCCCAATCGATCTATAAATTCAATTCAACCTCAATAAAAATCCAAGCTTTTTTTCCTAAATTTATACTCATTCTAAATGGAAAAGACAGAATAGCAAAAACAAACAAATAGAATTTAAATAAGAAAAATAAAGAACTTTATATTGCTTAATGTTCAAACTTATTATTAAGCCACAATAATTAAGACAGTATGGTATTGGCATAAAATGCTTGGCAAAAAATATTGGAACAGAATAACAGATCCAGTAATACACCTACACATATATGTTCAAGTAATTTTCAAAAAAGATACAGATAATTCAATGGAGAAAAGATAGTATTTTCAACAAATGATACTGGAAAATGGATATTTACATGCAAAAATACATTTCAATGGATAATTACAGCATCCATAAAAATGAAATCAAACCGAGTTCTACAGAGAGAATGTATCCTTAGAAGAAAAATAATAAACTTTTTAGTGCTGGGCTTATGAGATGTTTACCATTCAAATTTGTAAAATAACAAGAGCTGTTTTTTTAAAAGAAACTATCACAGGGGCACCTGGGTGGCTCAGTTGGTGGAGTTGTGAGTTCAAGCCCTGCATTGGGCTCAGTGCTGGGTATGAAGTCTACTTAAAAAAAATATATAAAAAAAAGATGCTATCAAAAATATTAATGTTAAAAAGCTAAAGAAAATTTTGTAATGTGTTCTAGAACAAAGTATAAAAGCTAAACCTAGGAAGTACCTAGAAGGACAAATGGAGAAAATCTTTGTTATCTTGAACTGGACAAACATTTCTTTTTTAAAAAAAAATTTTTAACATTTATTTATTATTGAGAGACAGAGAGAGACAGATCATGAGCATAGGAGGGGCAGAGAGAGGGGAAGACACAGAATCCTAAACAGGCTCCAAGCTCTGAGCTGTCAGCACAGAGCCTGACGCGGGCTCAAACTCACAAACTGTGAGATCATGACCTGAGCTGAAGTCCGACACTTAACTGATTGAGCCACCCGGGTGCCCCGAACTGGACAAATATTCCTTAAATACTATAGCAAAAGCATAACCCACTAAAAATTGATAAGTTGGTAAATTGGCAAACTGGTACATTTTTATAAAAATTTTGAAATTTTCACTTTAAAAAGATGAAAAGACAAAAATAGAGTGGGGAAAAATATATGAAAGCCACATATCTGACAAAGGATTTCTCCTCATAATCATTAAAAAACAAATAACCCAGTTCAGAAAAAGAAAAATTATTTAAAAGGACATTTTAGTAAATAATACATATGGATAGCAAATAGGTACATCAAAAAATGCTCAACATCATTAGTCTTTAAGGAAATGCAAAAAACAAACAAATAAACAAACAAAAAACACAATGGAATACCTTGTATGTCAATTTGAATGTCTAAAATTTAAAATATTGTACCGAGTGTTGTGATCTACTGTAATTCTCATGCAATGATGTTAAGGATATGAAATAGAACAACCCCTTTAGAAAAAAAATCAGTTGCTTACCAAGTGACAAAGCCATTTCATTCTTATGTATTTCCTTGAGAAAGAAGTATATGTTCCATACATAGATTCATTTATAAATGTTCACATAGAAGTCCTACATGCAATACTAAACTACCCAATGTTCACTGAATGGTGAATAAACAAACCAATTGCTGTATTGCCATAGAGTGGAATAATATTCAGCCAAAACAAAGAGTGAAATACTGATACATACAACAATATGGATGAAACAATAAAAAATTGTGCTGAACAATTATGCTGAAATGAAAGAAGGTAGAAGAAAGTACATATTGCATGATTTAATTTTCATTCAGTTCTATAAAATGCAAACAAATATATACTGACAAAAAGCAGATCAGTAGTACCCTGGAAGTGAGTCAAGATAGGGGAACAGGGAAGATGAGAAGAGAAGGAATACAAATAGGCAGGATGAAAATTTTGTGGGTACTATGTTGTTTTTCTTGATTGAGGTGATAATTTCATGAGTGTATGCATATGTCAAAACTTACAAAATTATACATTATAAATATGTTCAATTTATTTATGTCAATTATATCTCAAGAATTTCTTGATTTAGGAGCATTTTCTCAAGACATGCCCTTGAAAATAATAACAGAAAATGTGGCAATCTTGAGCTAGTGTGGTTCTTAAAAACCTGTGAAAAGCAATGGCCAGTGCTGAGGAAAATGAGAATTCCTGGCTTCCCCTAAAAGTAGACTAAGAAATAAAGAGGCTGAAGGAAGAGAACATGAAAGTAGATATATTACGTGAGGTCAAAGGCTTATATGATTACAGTTCATGGCAGGGAGGGGCAGAACCTGTTATTCACTAAGATCATCAGAAATGCACTGGTGAAAAAAGTACTAGTATTCCTAAGAAGTTTCTTGGTAACTCTTCTCTGAAAACCAGAGCTGATAGCAAAATAGGCAGTCACAGAGCCAGGTTTGTTCATAACAATGAGCATAACAATGTCCCAAAATAAGAGACCAGATGGTGACACTTAACCTCCAGAAGCAAAAAGGCCACAATTCTTTTAATGGCCAACCAGCTCAAATGGTCAATCAAAAAGGCTTTTCCCACAGGAGGTAATAGATATGGTTGATAAGGCATTATCCTTATAGGTAAACAGATGGGCAGCCAACCAAGATATCTTTAAACATCTACAACGAGAACAGGTAAGAATGAAAAAGCAGGAGTATGACAATGGTCACTCCAATTCACAATCCTTTACTCAGTTTCCAGACCTGAGCCAATTTTCATATCTGGAACTCATTGGCTTAAAAAGTATTGGGATAGTAAATATATATTGCGATGATTCTACTAACCGTTCTCCAAACAGACATAAGACCATTTACTTGGGGGCTGTACAATGTGGAAAATTTTAATACTCAGATAGAGCAACAAGGACTGGTTGCAGGGTCAGAGTAAGCTCCATCCAAGACCCGAAGTCACTCTCCACAGTTTCATCAGAACCCCTCTCTTAGCTCACACCTATAGGTAATATAAGGCTTCCTTTATGACAATGTGAAGGGAGACAAATTGCCAAAAAGTTTTTTAAACTGCACTGTGATCTGGGACTCTTTCTAGCCAGTATACCTTCTTCCCTCTCTCATTCACATTTTTCAGATCTACACTGTGGTATAAGGTTTTTCACACTTTCTTTGGTTCTCTTCTCTTTTTCCTTAACGTGTGTTTTTCCCAATAAATCTTTTTCATATCTAATCCCACTAAGCATCTTCTTTTCAGAGGACCTAATACAGAAGCTGAGGGTAGGAAGAAAAGATTCCTTTAGGTAATAATCTATCTATCTATCTATCTATCTATCATCATTATCATCATCACCAATCTATCCAGAGACAATAAACATATAGTGTTTAGGAACAGTGCAAATATTGTCCAAACTAAGGGACGTTATATATTTTTGATGGAAAATAAAGTTTAGCACAATGTCTGACACTTGTTATTTTTAAGTAATTAAATATAAATTTTAGCATAATTAAAATTTGAAGAACTTTTAAAGCTTAGAAAATTTACACAACTAGAGATAGACATTCATCTCAATACCTATACAACTGATTTTTAGCTGGGCACATAGCCAAAGAAATAAAGACAACATCTCTCTTGAGCAATGTAAGGCAGACTTTGTAACTTCAGGCCAATGAGTTGTAATTACAAAGAAGTGTGCAACTTTTAGATCATATCCTGTGTCCTTCCTTGCGCTGGAAACTGTTAAGCTTTCTTAGATAATGGAGACAAGAAATACTCTCCTGATAGTGTAACAAGAAGATAGGAGTAGTTAAGTCCCTTACATGAGAGAGCTGCCATTTCAGACTTGGAATGTGAAAATCATATTTACAAGAGAGATAAATAAACTTCTAGCTTGTTTGAGCTACTGTTGTTTTGGCTCTTTATTCCGCTACCCAAAAATGAAGTCCTAACTAATATAAAGAATATAGATATGTTAATTATACTTGAATAAAAAAGAAAGTAGAGTGTAGAAGATAATGTAGCAAGATAATATCGATTTTTAAGTAAGAAGGGAGACCTGAGAAACTGTTTAGGAACTGTAACTCTGTGTGTGTGTGTGTGTGTGTGTGTGTGTGTGTGTGTGTGTAAGGAGGCAGTATAAATGAATTAGAAAGATATGACATATGAAATTCTGAGGAAATAATTACATGATTTTAATAATGTACTTCACAAGTAATCTAAGAACTCAGAAGAAAAATATATCTTTGAAATTTCTTAAGAGATTAGAAAAAATAAGTATAAGAATATAGGTTTTGTTTAAAATTATATCTTGGATTGAAACATCTGATTCATTATTATTTTTGGATATCTCTCAGTATTCTTCCCTTATTTTAACTAAGTTCTAAATTATTTGGATTTCATTAGTTTTTCCAGTATGTCCTTTTTCTGTTCCAAAATCCCATTCATCTTATCATATTACATTATTTGTCATGTATCCTTAGTTTCCTTTGATTTGTGAGTTTTTCAGGTGTTCCTTATTTTTGATGGCCTTCACAGTTTTGAGTACTCATCAGGTATTTTGTAAAATATTCTCTGATTTGGATTTGTCTATTTTTTTTCATAGTTATACTGGGGTTACAGATTAAGTGAAGTGCCATTATCATTACATCATATCAACAGGATTTATCATTAGTGATAACCTTGATCACCTGGATAATGTAGCATTTTCCAGATTTCTTCACTGTAAAGTTAATTCCCATCCCCTTTCTATATTGTATTCTTTGGAAATAAGTCAGTAACTACAGTCCACACTCAAGGGGCAGAGATTTAAGCTCCAATTTCTTAATAAAGAAATATCTGTATAAATTATTTGAAATTCTCTTGTATGGGAAATGTGTCTTTTCTCCACTTTTTTATTTATTTGATGATTTATTTATATCAGTATGGACTCATAGATTTTATTCTATAATGGGGGTTATAATCTAATATTACTTTATTATATTGTTGTTCCAATTTCTCCAACTTTGGTGATTTGGAACTCTTTCAGGTTAACCTTTGAGTCCTTTTGACATGACTCCATTTTTTTTTCTTTGTTTTGAGTATTTCCTTACTTTGTAAGACTATGAGATATTCCAGACTTATCTTGTATATTTCCTACCCCAGGTCTAGAATCAGCTATTTTCCAAAGAATTCTGTTTACTTATGTTGAAGAATGTACTAGAAACCAATATCTGGATACTAGGTATCCTCATTATCACCGGGGTATAACTGTTTCTAGGTGCTCTCAGTGGAAACAACTAGGAAATATATGTATATATACTAAACCATATGTAACTCCAAATCTTTATGTAATTTCTTCATCTATACATCTGTATCTATATTAAGGTAACCATGAGTTAATACTGATGTCTTCATTCCAATCCAGTACTACATGACTAATTCTAGTCCTCAACTTTTACTTACTCATAACCTTCTACTCCAACTGTGAGACCTCTGGCTCCAACCATGTGCTAGCCATTCATTTATTCAACTCCACCATACATGCACAATGGTTTTAGAATGTTAACTAACATCAAGAGAAACACCTTCTCATGTACCAACCAGACAGAGTACAGTGTTCATGTACAACCACTAAAGGTCTTACAGTTGGCAGTCAAAACATAGTTTTCCAAAGTTACTTAGATTGACACCTTTTTTCCCATTATAGTAGGTTTACTTTAGATAGATAATAGGTAGATGATAGACAGATAGGTAGATAATACTATTAAATAATTTTGTCACAATCTTTTTGTAGAATTCCCTAAAATCCGGTCGATTACTTTTTTACTTGCATACGCTAACGTTCACCATACATATTAGTTCCATGACTCTAAAATATCCCATGTGCTTCCTTTCACCAAATTATCTTTCCTCTTCAATATCTGAAAATGAATGATCTGTTTTCCACATTTTCCAGAATATCACATGAATGGAATAATACAATACATAACTTTTCAGTCTGGATATTTTCACTTAGCAAAATGTATCCAAGATTCACTATGTTGTTACATAAATTATTAGCTCATTCTCCTTTCTTGCCAAATACTATTTCATTGCATGGATGTATCACACTTTGTTCATATATTAAAGAGCATCTTTGTTATTTCCAGTTTAGGGAAATAATCAAATGCTATAAACTTTCATGTGCAGGTTTGGACATTAGTATTTAAAGCAGTTGAGTAATTGAAGGACCATATGGTAAGTCTATACCCAACTCTATAAAAAAAAGCCAGACTAATTTCTCTGTAATTTTGCTTTCATCACCAATGAATAAGAGTACCTGCTCCTCTACATTCTTCTCAGCATCTGGTATTGTCAGTTTCTTCTGGATGTTATCCATTCTCATAATGTGTACCAGTACATTATTGTTGCTTTAATTTACATTTATCCAGTGACAAATGACGTAGAGCACTTTTTCTTGGTTTATTACTTTTTTGATTTAAGAATTCTTTATATAATCTAGATGAAAGTCTTTTATCAGATATGTGATTTGCAAATATTTTCTCTAGTCTATGGATTGTAATTTTATTTTTTTAAAGACTTTCACAGAGCATTTTTAAAATTTTGATAAATCCAGTATATCTATTTTTTAATTTCATGAATTTATCTTTTTGTGTTATACATATTTATGACAAACCCAAGGTCATGTAGATTATCTTCTATGTTTGCTCCAGAAATTTTATAGTTTTATGCTGTGCATTTAAGTCTATGACACATTTTTCACAAATTTTTATGAAAGATGTAAGGAAATCTTAGTCCATTTGGGTTGCTATAACAAAATAACATACACTTGGTGACTTATAAACAAAACATTTATTTCCCACAGTTTTGGAAACTGAAAAGTCCAAGATCAAGGCACTATCATGGGCTCTTTCTGATGAGGGCCATTTTCCTGGCTTATAGACAGCACCTTCTGTCAGTGTCCTCACGTGATGGAAGGGGTTGAGGGATCTACCCAGGGCTTCTTTTATAAGAGCAGAGTTTCTGTTCTCAGGACCTAATGTCAAAGACCTCCACCTCCTAACACCATTACATTGTGCATTGGGATTTCAACATATGAATTTTGGAGGGACATGAATACTCAGTCTAGGCATATAGTATGTGTCTAGATTCACTTTGTTGCTCGTGGATGTCCAGTTGTCCCAACATCATTTCTTGAAAAGACTATCATTTTTCAATGTATTTGCCTTTGTGTTTTTGTCAAAGATTACTTGATCATATTTGCTTGAGTCTATTTCTGGGCTCTCTATTCTGTTCCAATAAACTACATCTATGCTTTTATCAATACTGTCTTGATTGTGTGTGTGTGTGTGTTAAGAACATTTAGCATGAGATCTAGTCTCTTAAATTTTTAAGTGTACAACACCATATTCTTAACTATAGGGACTATTTTTCATATCTTGATTATTATAGCTTTATGTAAGTATTGAAATCAGGTAGTTATCAGTCTTCTGATTTTACTATTTTTTTTTCTTCAGTCTTGTGTGGATTATCATGGGTTTTTGCCTTTCCACATAAAATTTATTTTATGTCTATGGTTTGTCTACATACACAAAATAACTTGCTGTGATTTTGATTGGTATTATGTTAAATCTAAAGATTAAAAATGGGAATAATTGACATCTTAACAATATTGAGTCTTTTGATCCATAAACATAAAATATGTCTCCATTTATTTAAATCTGCTCTGATTTCTTTCATAAATGTCACATGAACTTCCCCATACAGATCCTGCACATATATAATTTGGTACTATTATAAATATTATTTTCTTCATGTCAAATTCTATCTGTTCATTGCTGGTAAATAAGTAAACAATTGACTTTTTCCAGTTTCTTCATGTGAGTCTTGCTGAAGTATGTACATCATCAGCTTTTCAAAATAATAGCTCCAAATTGGAAGTAGCCTAGTGACCATGAACAATAGAATGAAAAAAAAGGAGAAAAAAACTTTATCACTTAGTGATATAAAGAAATAAACGTGTCAATTTTTGAAAACACTATTCTGAATTACATAAATTTTACACAGTGAAGTTTATATTGTGTGGTTTTGCTTATAGAGAGTCTACAAAAGACAAATTAATCTATTTTTTTTAATCATAAGAGTGGCTGCTTCTTATTAGGGGCATGAGAGTTATAAAAGTATTCTAAATTTTGATAGGAGTTTGGATGATGCAGGCATATGTATTTGTCACAACTTATCAATAGTAGAATTAGGATTCTCCCTCTTGGGAACAAAAGCAAAAATAGAAGAAACTTTAAATAATAATTTGTGTGGTGAGATGTTAGGGGTGAAGTATAATTATGTCTCTAACATAAATTAAAATTAAAAAATGAAATGGATTTATGGATACATAAAAGGATGTATACATGTGTGGATGTTTAATGAACAAAATATAGCAAAGGTTGTATTGTAGATGTTAGGTCATGGTATATGTGTATTTTGTGCTGTCATGAACTGAACTGTGCCCCCCCCCCCAAAAGAAATACATAGATTGAAGCCCAAATCCCCAGTGTGATGGTATTTGGAGCTAAGGCCTTTAAGGAGATAACTAAGTTAACTGAGGTGATATAGGAGAAGCTCTTATAACTAGAAAAAGAGATAGGAGGGATATCTATAGACAGAGAAAAGACCATGTGTGGAGACAGTGAGAAGGCAGCCATTTGCAAGCCAAGAAGAAAGGCCTCAGAAGAAACAAAACCTTCCATCACTTCGATCTTGGATTTCCAGACTCCAAAACTATGAAAATAAATTTCTAATGTTTAAACCACCCCATCTCTGGTATTTTATTATGGTAGCAACATATTCAATTTTTTCAGCTTTTCTATATGCTTGAAATTTTTCATAATAAAGGAGTGGGACAAAATAGTAAACAATTCTAGAAAAATCGCAGCTTTTTCCATATCACTATTGACAGAGTTTGGTGAAGTTTTCCAGTAATTCCATAATAAAATTTTTCTATTTGAACTTTCATTCATAAAGTATGAAATAGAAATATGAACTCAGTCTGCATTTGTTTCCACAGAAAAAGAAGACAATTAGAAAGAGCGTTTGGATGTTTATGATTCATCAATATTGTACATATTTTCATATTGGCAAGATAAAAATCTTGGCCTATATAGTATTTAATGCAATACAACATCTTTATAACAGTCAATTATCATGAAACAAAGCCTCAAAACAGATGGATACCTAGGAATGTATCCAAAAACAAACTCAGAATATTTCTGTGAATGATACAGTAAGGTCCATGAGAGACTAGCAATGGAATCCATTAAGACTTCCGGCTGGGCATTTGTATTGCACTTTTTTAATTATAAGACGTTTTAAAAGCAGTTTTAGGCTTGAAAAAGGAGCAGAAAGTACAAAGTGTACATTTACCCCTCTTCCCCAAATCTCTTGTCTTCCCCAGTAGACAGTTTCCCCTATTATTAACATCTAGTATTAGTGTTGGTACATTTGTTATACTAGGTAGGGTAATATTGATACATTATTATGAACTAAAGTCCATAATTTGTTAGACCCCACTCCTAGTGTTGTACTTTTTATGGATTTTGACAAATGTATGATGATATGTATTCACCATTACAGTACCATACAGAATAGTTTCACAGTCATAAAAATCCCCTGTACTCCACATATTCATCTCTCTTCCTTATCCTTAAAACGTTGTCAATCATTGATCTTTTCTACTGTCTCCAGAGATGTGCCTTTTTCAGAATTACATATAGTTAGAACCCAACAGTATATAGCCTTGTCAAATTGGTTTCTTTCACTTAGAAATTTGCATTTAGATTTTTCCATGTCTTTTGGGGACCTTTTGTTCATATCTTTGTTATCGCTGAGAAATATTTCATTGTTTGGATGTAACACAGATTGTTTATCTATTTACCTATTAAAAGAAACATTAACTGTTTCCAAATTTTAGCAATTATGAATAAAGCTGCTATAAACATGTGTACAAATTTTGCACAGACATAAGTTTTCAAATTCTATGGGTGGATACCAAGAAGCATGATTTCTGGATCATACGGTAAAAGTATGCCTGATTTTGTATAAAAGCCCAAACTGACTGTGTGGCAAAGTGACTATACCATTTTTCATTCCCATCAACAACGAATAAGAGTACTTGTTGCCATACATCCTCACCAGTATTTGGCGTCAGTTTTCGGATTTAGGTTATTCTATTAGATGTGTAGTGGTATCTAATTGTTGTTTTAACTTGCAAATCCCTTATTATGTATGATGTTCAGCATTTTATTGTATGTTTATTTACCATCTATAGATCTTTGTTGATATATATGCTTATACATTTTTCCTATTTTAACTAGTTTATTTTTTATTATTGAACTTTAAGAGTTCTTTGCATAGTTTGGATACCAGTTCTTTATCAGATTTGTGTTTTGTAAAGAGTTTCTCCTAATCTGTAATTTGTCTTTTCATTCTTCTAACAGTGTCTTTCACAGAGCATAATTTTTAAAAACTTTAAGATCAAGCTTATTAATTATTTCCTTTATAAATTGTGCTCTTGGTGTTGTATCTAAAAACTCATTGCCAAGTCAATGTCACCTATATTTTCTCCTGTTTTCTTCTAGAAGCTTTATAGTTCTTCATTTTACACTTAGAGCTATTAAAAATTTTGAGTTAGCTTTTATAAACTATATTAAGACCTCTATCTATGTGTAAGATCTGTCTCTAGATTTTTTTGGTGTTTTGTTTATTTGCTTTGCATAGGAATGTCCATTTGTTCCAGCACCATTTGTTGAAAAGACTGTTGTTTCTACAATAAATTGCCTTTGCTCCCTTCTCAAAGATTAATTATAATTATGTACATCTATATTTGGGCTTTCTACTCTTTTCCATTGATCTGTTTATCTATTCTTATGTGAACATCACACTGTCTTAATTTACTATACCTTTATACTAAAAATGACATCAGGTAGCATCAGTCCTTCAATTTTGTTATTCTCCTTCAATACTGTGTTAGCTATTTTGTGTATTTTGCCTTTTCATACAAATTTCAGAATTAAGTTGTTGATATCCACAAAATAACTTGCTGAGATTTTGTCTGAGATTGTACTGAACATATAGATTGAGTTGGTAAAAACTGTTATTTTAACAATAATGAGACTTGATATCCATGAATATGAAATACATTACCAATTATTTAGATTTTCCTTGATTTCTTTCATTATAGCTTTTGTTATTTTCCTCATACAGGTCATATACATATTTTGTTAGATTTATTCCTAAGTTTTATGAGTTTTTTGGGGGTGTTAATGTGATATACTTTGTTTTTAAATTAAAATTTCATTTGCTCACTGTTGGTATATAAGAAAGCAATTGGTTTTTATATATTAGCCTGTCACTTTGCTATAATTGCTTATTAGTTTTAGGAGATTTTTATTTAATTATTTTTGATTGGGATTTTCTACACAATCATGCTGTCTGTGAACAAAGAGTTTTATTCTTTGCTTCCTACTATATATGCCTTGTATTTTATTACCTTTGGCATTAGCTAGGATTTCCACTACAACACTTAATAGGAGTAGTAACAGACAACATCCCTGACTTGCCAATTTAGTGTGAAACATCTAGTTTGTCACTACCAAATATAACAGTAACGTATAGATGTTCTTTAACGTCTATAACGTATGTAGACGTTCTTTATCCAGTTGGGAATGTTTTCTTCTATTTCTAGTTTGCTGAGAGTTTTTATCATAAATGGATGTTGGATTTTTGTCAAATAAGTTTTCTGCCGCTATTGACATTATGAAATAATTTTGATTACTTGATGTATTGATGTGTAAATTATTTTATTTGATTTGTGAATATTGAACTAGGTTTATGTGACTGGAATAAATCCCACTTGCATATATTTGTATACATTTTTGGACTTAATTTGCTAATATGCTGTTGTGGATTTTTTCATTTATGTTCATAAGATGTTGCTGTAAAGAAAATAGTTTTATCATTACCCTATTGTAATAAATAAGGAAAAGTTAAAATATTTGTGTGTAAGTTATCGTTAAAAGTGAAAAAAATATGCACATATTTTGAAAATTAGCAAAAACAGTGATTTTTTTTTACTTAGTATACCTAGAGATTTTTTTAAAAATTTTGAAAAAAAAGATTAATTCAAGTGTTCCTAAATCAGAAACTGACATAATCCAAATAGTGTCCTAGAAAGATTAATATGAAATTAATGTACCATGTGGAGAAGAAGAATGGATGGCCAGTAGATCATTTAGAAAAATATGCAAAGTTAAGGGTGAGGTAATTGAAAACAAAGCAAGACATGTGGAAAACAAACCTGAACTTAGTATCTGATTTGATATTAGAAAGAGGCAGAAAGCAATAGGATGAATTAATTAAAGACATTAAAGCCTAGATAACTGAAAGAAAAAACATAGGAAACAAGAAGGAAACTCAGAAGAGTAAGTCTTTATGGATATGAAAGTTAGAATGTAAATTTTAAGATTTTTGCACCAGAGACAGGGGAAGGGAGTCTGAACAGAATCCTGGTAGTAATTAGTGATACAGAACCAGAGATCCAAAAAGGATTGGTTTATATTTGACTTCCATTGTATTGCAATCCCAACAATCCTTTCTTCCTATTTCCCCTTATGTGTGTAAGTTTAACTATTTCTTCTAGGTCTTCTAGATGACCTGATACTTCTTTTTTTATGTTTATTTATTTTTGAGAGATATAGAGACAGCACAAGTGGGGAGGGGCAGAGAGAGAGGGAGAGAGAAAAATCACAAGCAGTCTTCACACTGTCAGTGCAGAGCCCAATAAGGGGCTCAAACTCACAACACTGTGAGATCATGACCTGACCCAAAACCAAGAGTCAGACACTTAGCAGACTGAGCACCCAGGTGCCCCTGCTATGGTAATTCTTAAATGTATGTCACTAGGAGCACCTGGGTAGCTCAGCCGGTTAAGCATCTGACTTTGGCTCAGGTCATGATCTCACGACCTGAGTTTGAGCCCCACACCAGACTCTGTGGTGACAGCTCAGAGGCTGGAGTCTGTCTCAGATTCTCTCATTCTCTCCCTCTCTCTCTTGCTCCCTCCTTTCTCCCTCTGTCCCTCCTCTGATCATGCTCTTTCTCTCTCTCAAAACTTTTTAAAAAATTTTTTAAAAATGTATGTCACCAGTTCAGACTTGTCAAAATTTTAGACACCAGGTAAATACCAAATATATTAAAACAGCATCACTCAGTTAACTCAAAATGTCAGAGTTCAAGTCTTTCCCCAAATTGGTCTATGCCAGGGATTCTCAGTTTATGAGCCCATTATTTTTCCAGTCATTTAAGTAAAAAACTAAGACAGCATGATTTCTCCCTTTTTCCCTTACCCACCTCTTACACACATGCATGCACACACACATAAACACACACACACACACACACACACACACACACACACACACACACACACCTCGCTGAATTTACATGCTAACTCACTCTCAGTGCTAACTTTATTCTGATGGTCTCTTACAACTCCCTTCTTTCTGGTTTCTATCATTTCTTACCCTGCCTACAAAAGACTCCTAACTGTCACCAATCTTTTTATTCCATCAAAACTTTGCTGAATTCAGAGGAGCTCTTTCCTTACACATCCTTTCCAGTCATTTAAAATATTATAAAGACTAAATTTCTCACTTGTAGATTGCCCAAAAAAATCTTTTTGTTAAAAATAATTGACTTACCATAAATCCATAGAGATTCCTGTATTTATGTTTTTCACATACATTTCTCTATGTATTTGCCTCAGAATGGAGTATATGGCAAAGTTGCTATGGTATCCAAAAAAATAGCTTTGTCCATTTAACAATTTTCCTTTCTATTTTCCATTATTTTAAAAAATGTATAATTTTTGAGAGAGATTCATATGAAAGCAAAGGAGGAGCATCCCATTTAAACACATACAAGTGTATATTTATAAACAGATTATCAATCATTTTTAGATCTTCCTTTTTTATTGGAATATAGTTGACAATGTTGCATTAATTTCAGGTGTACAACATGGTGATTCCACAACTGCATAAATTATGCTCTCCACACATGTAGCTACCATCTGTCACCATACAAAACTATTACCATACCATCAATATATTCCCTACACTGTTCCTTTCATCTCCATGACTTAATCTTTCCATAAGTGGAGGCCTGTTCTTCCCCTTTCCTTTCACCCATTTTCTTCATCCCCCCTCACTGCCCTTCACTCTACCAAACATTAGTTTGCTCTATTTATGGTTCTGTTTCTACTTTGTTCATTTGTTTTGTTTTTCAGATTTCACATATAAATGAAATGATACAGTATTTGTCTTTCTCTGTTTAACTTAGCATATTAGCCTCTAGGTCCATCCATGTTATCAAAAATGGCGAGATCTCATTCTTTTTTATAGCTGAATAATATCCCACTATATGTATAGAACACATCTTTATCCATTCATGTATCAATGGACACTTAGGATGCTTCCATGCCTTGGCTATCGTAAATAATGCCCCAATGAACATAGGAGTGAATATAACTTTTAAATTTGTATTTTTTTGTGTTTTTTTTTTGGGGGTGGGGGGTACATGCCCAGCAGTGGAATTAATAGATAATATGGTGTTTCTATTTTTTAATTTTTGGAGGAATTTCCATATTGTTTTCCACTTTGGCTGCACCAATTTACATTCCCACCAACAGTGCACAAGAGTTTCCTTTTCTCCACATCCTCACCAATACTTGCTATTTCTTGTCTTTTTGATACTAGCCACTCCGAAATGTGTAAGAGGATATCTCATTGTCGTTTTGATTTGCATTTTCGTGATGATGAGTGATGTTGAACATCTTTTTATGTATCCATAGATCATCTGTATGTCTTCTTTGGAGAATTTCCTATTCATGTCTTCTGCTTATTTTTTAAATCAAATTATTGGGGGGGGGATCTTGTTGAGTTGTAAAAGTTCTTTATAGTTTTTGGATACTCCTTATTAAATATGTCATTTGCAAATATCTTCTTTCATTCAGTAGGTTGCCTTTTCATTTTGTTGATGATTTTCCTTACTAAGCAAAAGCATTTTATTTTGGTGTGGTCCCCATAGTTTATTTTTGCTTTTGTTTCCTTTGTCCTAGCTATTCTTAATACCCACTATTAAGACTAATTTGAAGAGCAAAACACCTTCAAACAGCTGAAAGAGTATAGATTATTAATGTTAATTCTTTTAAATGTAACTGGAATATATTACAGGAAAAGAAAAAATAATTATAATAGAATAAATAAATCTCAAGGATAAAACTTTCATGTAATTTTTAATTAGGTGTCATTTAAGAATATAGTTATGATTTATTTGATCAAATTAGTCTAATTAGAGTCACTGCTAATCTTATTTTATCCTTTTAAATATTTAATATTTTAAACTTTCTATCAACAAAAAAGCACAATAATAAGCTAGCCAGAGGACTAATCAGCTTTTATGGATTCGTAATTTCCCTTTTCTCAAATATATGGGGAAGGTTGATCAGGATTCATCTCATTAAGAAGTTCATTTACAATAAAAGTTTACTTTTATCTTTAATAATTATTTATCAAACTTTTTAAAACATTTAGTTTGTTCAAATGTATATTTATTATAATTGTAGTGTTATCTAAATCCTGAAAGGACATGTAATGCTTTATATTTATTGTCAAAGGAAATAAACTTATGACAAAATTGCAACATATACACACATTAATATATACATACATACATTAATTTATAGACATATAAATCCTATGTAAGAACCATAGGATGATCAGTTAAAGAGCTTCAATTGCACAAAAACATTAAATTATGTTTTTAATATTAGATGCGTAGGGTTAAAACACTTATACTAACATATTTAATTCATTTTTATTATGTGAAGAGATCCATGTAGATAAATTGATTGGAAATTCTTTAAATATAATATAAGGATATAAAGATATAAGTCTGTAGACGGAGAGGAATGAAAGTTATGGGGTGAAAGAAAAATGCAAATTATGAATGTTAATAATAAGCTGTCAGTTCTTTTTTAATCTGAGTGTTGGTAAATATCAAATCAGTCAGGTATTTAGATTCAATTGGTTATTTCAAAAAGTGGTGCAATTGTTTTATTTCTAAATGTCAATATTTATAATATTACCCGAAGTTACATCCCTGGTAACTATTTAAACTTGTAATGAGAAAATTCAAATGAAAACTTAAAAATATGTGAGAGAGAACATAGATTTCAAAATTACTTCAAACAGAATATGAGCAAAACTTGTTACAATCTTTAAGTGATCTTTGAGCATATACATTTCTTTCCATTCAGCATTTTATCTATGTAATTCCACAGAAAATGCTAATTTCCAGGGACAGCTGTTTCATAACTTTCCTGAGGAAATTATTTTCAATGTATTAAATACTTGTCAGCAAATTATCTTCTATATCTAATGACTCGTGTTAGAATTTAAATCAAATTCCTCTATCTCTAGTAAAGATATCTAACTACTATCAAAATTTTTCTATTAAATAACCCAACATACACTTACAAAATTTATTCCTTGAACTTACTTTTTCAGCCCTTTAATTCATTTATCTAGTTAAATCAAACTCTTCAAGCATCACTAAGAAATCTATGTAGCAAAATTGAAATTCCATTACTTTCTACTTGAAAGCAGTGTATAGGATTTTGAGCTTTTGTAATGCCAGATAAAGCTTAAATGAGGTTTTAAAACCAGATTACTTTTTGTAGGTGAAATCCTGAGCTTCTTTGAAATGGAGCTTACTATCCTCTCTACCCACATGAAAGTGTATTTAATTCACAAAGGAAAAGAGTAGATTTATTAATTAAAATGGTTTATAAACTCCCTGTTAACAGTCAATTTACAGAAGAAAGGAAGCATTTTCAGGAATACAGAATGAGCTATTTGAACATAAAGCGGTGAGGACCTTCTAACACACTAGCAAAGTGTAGTTGCATATCTTAATTGGCAGAGATCAAACAATAATTGTGAAACCAAAGAACTGATATATTAAAAACATGGACAAGTTAAACAACTCTTGAAAATAATTTCTTAGTGAACCTAAGGGTTAAAATAATAAGTAACATTTTTAAACGAAATGTATGTGTATTTTAGCATATAAAGAAATTCGAAGACTGGAATAGTTTAGCCTGGCAGCATAATGGTACACCAAATAAACCTCTGCCTCTTACAAGACTTTATTCTCCAAAGTACTTGCTTAGGAAGGAAGAGGCATTCAATATATGAACTGATTTTTCAGCATGTGAGATAATAAGTTCCACCTGACCTGGATTCCCAAAGATGATCAACAAGCATGTCAAAACCATTTTTATTAAGTTCTGTAATTACCTGGTATTCTATCTTCAAGGGCTCCCTAATATAAAGCAGACAATACTCTCTTAGAAACTAAAATAAATTGTTGGTAAAATTGAACTCTTGATAAAGAATAATTAGCATGTTTTGCCATTAAAAACATATTTAAGTTGAGCTCTAGTCTTACATACCATCTAGTGTTCACTATTGGAGCATAACAACTCAAAAACCGAATGGCTCAAAACAACAGTTATTTCATTATTATTTTTGATGGTTCTGATGGTTAACTGGGTTCAGCTAGTTCATTGTTGACTTAGAATATATCTCCACTATAGTAGGTGGTGATGTTGGTGTCTCTACCGAGGCTTAGTCCTTTATGTCTGGTTTTGATACTCGCTGTCAGCTAGGACTTTTTCTGTGGTCATCAGCTAGAACACCTACATGCAACCATTTCATGTAGTTGCTTGGCTTCCTAATAGCATGGGTAATGTGTATGCACCAAGAGATCCAGAAAGAAACTGTATAAAGTCACTTCCACCACAGTTACAAATCCACCCAGATTCAAGCACAAAGAACAAAGATCCCTATCCTTTGCTGGGAAGAGCGTCAAAGAATTCAGAGGCTACTATATAAATCAGTCATGGTTTACATGCTGGCAATAAATTATTCTCATTCATCTCACATAAAAAAAATAGGAATATAGATGATATAAAACTTAATTGTAATCTTATGTAATGTAAAATCAATATGTATATTTGACGATCCTTCCTTCCAAAGCAAGCATTTTGGCCTTCTCTCAGTAAGGGGAAACATTTAGTCAATTAAATTCCTATAATACTGCCAGAATGAACTATTCCATAAAACTCAGAATATATTTCAACTTTGAATGTTTTTCTAGGACTGCTCAAAAACCTCATTAGACAGAACTCAATGTCCAAAAGCTTTCCATCTAAGTCAAATCCAAGTTGAGCTGAGGCTTTCAGTTTGAGTTTCTTTGGAAAAAGACTCTCAGAAGATTTCTCTTAATTCGAAGGCCTATGAACTAAAAAAAGCCAACTTATCTACCTACATAAACCCACTACACAAGTGTAAAAGGTATTATAGCAGTAAACACTGCTGTTCAGAAAGGGAGAACTAAAATGCAGGAACAGTCACTGGTATTCAGCCATTCTGAAATCTCTCTGAGCACATGTTGCTAGGTTTTAGTGTAAGGCCTATTATTACTCCCTAGAAATGATTCTCCATGGATCTTAGCTCCATTCTATGAGCTTTTGATGCAACCCTCTGAATCACCAGTCTTTCCCAATAGGAAAACAAAGATGATAACTGAGTATTCTCAGCTTATTCTCCATCTAAAAATGTTGTGGGTCCAAAACTTATTTTTAACTTGTGTTCTCTCTTTCCCTTCTTGTTCAAGTTGGCAGTACTTCCAAGAGAAACAATATCCTAACAGTGTTGTGAGCATTCTATAAATCTTATGGGAGTTTACTCCTTTAGATGAAATATACAACTATAAATAACTGCCACATAGGCCCTTCTTTACATTGAGCTCCTAGTGAAACTGCTGTAGGACAATAGTTGAGATTTTTAGAAACCTTATGGTTACTCAAAAAGATTTTGAAGACATGCCTTTAAGATTCTTAAGGGTTTATCTTTTTAAAAGTTTCAATGAGGTACCCATTCAAATTTTTCAAGGCCTTCATAAAGAACCATATAGCCTTCCCCTGGATGTGATCTTAGGAAATAAGCCTTTTTTTTTCACCCTTGGGGAAGTTTTGCCATCTGGGAAGCAATGACAAAAAATTTTATTTTCAATTTAAAGGGTCTTATCTCTTTTACAGATTCTTTTTCAATTTTACTGTACAGTTTCTTTTTTTTTTCTTTCCTCTCACTCCTTCCATTTTAGCATAGTTTACTAGAAAAAGCCATGTGGTATGTTCAGTACTCTGCCTGGAAATCAATTTAGGTAAGCTCTTGAGTTCCGTAGGGATATTTCCTCTTTCCACATTATCCTATATGACAGTGCCCCAAAACTTTTGGCCAAATGAGGTTTAGTTTTTTAGCTTCACAAAACATTTAACCACTTTCCTTTAAGCCCCTTGTGCCCTCCTGATGCCATTTAGACACCTTAGCCTCTCATGGACCTTTAAGCTTCCACTATAACACTCAACACCTTTCCCACTGCTATCTTCCTCCAAAGCCAATGAAACATGTTGCAACTTTTTTGTTATGGCACTTTCAAGTACAAAAATTAGTTTAATTATTCTTTCTGTACAACAAATCACTTCCAAAAAGCAGTGACATAAAAGACAGCAACCATTTTTTTACATAACCTTTTATGTTTCTAAGGATTGACTGGGTACAACTAGGTGATTACCACACAAGCTTTTACATGCTTTTTATAGCAAAATGGTGGTTGGGGTTGTCATCACCAGAAAAGCCTTCTTTCTTCATGTATCTTGCAGTTGATACTGGCTATCATCTGGAACCTCATCTGGTGCTTTTGGCAGAAACGTCTCCATGAGGCTTCATCATATGGCAGCTTGGTTTTTCCAGATGTTGCGTTTTAGTGTAAATCTCCCAAGACAATTAAATAGAAACTCTACATGACCATATTCAGAAATTATTTAGCATCTCATCCTCCATAATCAAAGGTCATTCAGATGCAAGGAGACAAAACATGGATTCCACTTTCTGATGGTGGGAGGAGTGTTGAATATAGGGGCATTTAAAATAACACTACAATGCGCAAATGATAAAGTAAGTTTTACTGGAAAACTCTAATATATCCCCTTGGTCCATTTCATAAGATAAGGTTCCTTTGTTTATTGGAAAAGTAAGCCCCAGGAAATTTGATGTTTGAAATATACTTTTGTTAATAATGATTACTCTTGTTGAAGATGTAGTTATGAGTTATTAGAAAGATAAATGAAAGGAGTTTCTTGAATGTTAGTAGAATTTTGTTTCTTGATCAGAGTGCTGGTTAAACAGGTGCATTCACTTTATGAAAATGAATCAAGTTTACCATTAGGATTTATGCATATTTATGTATACAGTATTTTAATAAAATATTGCATTCAAAGATTAGGTAAATGAGGTTCTACATGAAAAGAGCTTAAAAGTAACCATTCTATCTTAATAACAACAAAAAGCTAAACAGACTAAGAAACCAACAACTTTTTTTGGATCTGTTAGAGAGGGGAATATGTAAAAAAAGGCTCCCTGCAAGATTGGACAGACAGACACGGCAAGAGGCAGAATCACAGTTTACCACAGAGTCACAAGCAGAAACTGCCATGGAAACTAGTGCCAGGGTAAGAAAACCTTAACTGTAAGTAAGCAATTGCAGAAAACACAAGGCAGACAAATCTGACAGTTAGAAAATCTAGCACCCACTCATAGTGGGACCTCCACAATATTGTGAGACTTACCTTAAGGAGCTCAACCAGGTTCTCAAAGTAAATATAGGAGAAAAGTCCTCTTGTGCTTCCAGCAGGGAGAGGGAAAAACAAACTACTCTGAAATTCATCAGAACACTGTGCTCTTAATAAATCTACTTTAAGGAGAAACTAGCTAATCAGAGTGTAACCTGCTGGGGTATAATCAGAGCATAGCTGACCTGGTCACACCTTAACCACCACATTATTAGAGGCCTATCTACACAGTAGATTTTAGTCAGCATACTATGTCTGAATATCAATACAGAATTACAAGGCATACAAAAGGCAAAACAAAAAACAAACAAAACCATAATATGAAAAGACAAAGCCAGTTTTAGAACCAGATATGGTAGGAATTTGGAATCATCAGATCAGGATTTTTTTAAAAAACTATAATTAATATGCTAATTGACAAGATAGACTTCATGCAAGGACAGATAGGCAATCTAGGTAGGGAGATGAAAATTCTAATAAAAATAAATACTAGAGATTTAAAAAAAACTGCAACAAAAATTAATGCCTTTGATAGACTTATGAATAGACTGAACACAACTGAGTAAAGAATCTCTGAACTTGGAGATATATCAATAGAAATCTCTAAAACTGATGAGAAAACAGAGACAGACTGAAAAAAAAATCAGAATGTACAAAGAATGGGAAACAACTAAAAATTGTGTAAAATATCCATAATGGAAATACCAGAAAAGAGAAAGGAACAGAAGAAATATTTGAAAAAATAATGATTGATAATTTCCCCAAGTTAATGTCAGACAATAAACCATAAATCTAGGAAACTCAGAAAACATAAAGCAGTATAAATTCTAAATACTATACTTAGACATAATATCTTCAAATTATAGAGTATCAAAGATAAAGAAAAAAATCCTCAACAAAACCAGACAAAGAAAACATCCTACCCATAGTGGAATAAGGATAAGAATTATATCTAATTACTCCTTAGAAACTGAAAAAGAAAGAAGAGAATGCAATAAAATATTTAAAGTGTTCAGGGAGAAAACAAAAAACAAAACAAAAAAACATCAACTCAAAATTCTATTCTCTGTAAAAGTGTCCTTCAAAAGTGAAGAAGAAATAAAAGCTTTCTTAGACAAAAAAAATTGAGAGAATTTGTTGCCAGTAGTCCTGTCTTGAGAGAAATGTTAAAAGAAATTCTTTAGAGAGAAGGAAAATAATGTAGGTCAGAAACTAATATCTAAATAAAGGAGAGAAGAGCAGCAAAGGAGATATGTGAAGGTAAAATAAATTTTCTTTTTCTTATTCTCAATTGATCGAATGGATAACAATTTGTTTAAATAATAAATTACAGGGGTACCTGGGTGGCTCAGTCGATCGAACATTCGACTTCAGCTCAGGTCATGATCTCACAGTTCATGGACTCAAGCCCCACCTTGGGCTCAGTGCTCACATCTCAGAACCTGAAAACTGCTTTGGATTCTGTGTCTCTGTCTCTCTCTGCCCTTCCTCTGCTCATGCTCTGTGTGTTTCTCTTGCTTTTTCAAAAATAAATAAACATTACAAAAACTTTCTTGAATAAATAATAAGTTACAATGCATTTCATAATGTCTACCTATATACATCCACATTACTTATATATCTGTCTATATAAGTGAAATGAATGATAGCAATGACACATAGGTCAAGAGGGAGAAATGTTGTTATTTTATTATTAGCACTATCCATGATACAGTACAGTGCTATTTGAAAGTGGACTTAGATCAGTTATAAATATATGTTACAAAATCTCGAACAACCACTAAAAAGAGTGAAAAAACAAGTAAAACTGATATGCTTTAAAAAAGAGAGAGAGAAAATATAACCATACAAAATATATAGTTAAACCGCAAAGGTATAAAAAGAATGAAAGATCAAAACAGGAACAAGAAAGAAGGACAACAAACAGAAAATATGGTAACAAATATGGTAGTAACAAATATGGTAGTAATAAATATGGTAGATATTAATCTACCATGTCATTATATACCAATAGTCATTTTGAATGTAAATGATCAAAAGGTACCAAGTAGAAGAGAGAGATTATTAGATCAAAAAGTAATACCTGACTTTATGTTGTCTAAAAACAAAACAAAACTCTAAATATACAGACACATACAGAATAAAAATAAATAGAAGAAGGAAAATATAACATGCTACCAATGATCAAAAGAAAGATGGCATAGGTATATTCAGATAGAGCAGATCTCAAAGCAAGAAAATTTATCAAAAATAAAGGATATTACATAATGATAAAGGGAGTAATTCTAAATAAATTTTTATAATTTTTAACGGGTATGTATCTAACAACAGAATTTCAATTAAGTAACATAAAAACTAACAGAACTGGGGCACTTGGGTGGCTCACTTCATTAAGCATCTGACTCTTGATTTTGGCTCAAGTCATGAATGTATGGTTCATGGGATTGAGACCTGTGTTGGGCTCTGCACTACAATGTGGAGCCTGCTTGGGATTCTCTCTTTCTCCCTCTCTCTCTCTGCCCCTCCCAGTTCACACTCTCCTTCTCTCTCAAAATAAATAAATACACATTAAAAAAAAAAAAAGCTAACAGAATTACAAGAACAAATATATTAATCCACTATCATAATTGGAGATTTAAAAATTTCTATCTTGGAAATGGATATCCAGAAGGCAGAAAATCAGTAAAGACATAGTTGAATTCAATGACACCATCAGTCAACTGAGTTTAATTGACGTCTTAGACTACATCATCCAACAGCAGCAGAATACACATTCTGATCAAGCTTATTTGGCTTATTAACGAAGACAGACTATATCATGGGCCATAAAATACACCTTAACAAATATTAAAGTATAGACATCACATAACATCTACTCTCAGAATACATTGGTATCAAACTAGAAGTCCAGAATAGAAGGAAAGCTGGAAATTCTCAAAATATGTGGAAATCAAAAAGCAGAATTCTAAATAACACATGTTCAAATTAAAAATCTCAAGAGAAATTTTAAAATATTTTTAGCTAAATAAAAATGAAAACACAACTTATAAAAGTTTGTGAGAATGCTCTGAAAGCAGTTCTTACTGAGAAATTTATGGTATTGGATGCATATATTAGAAAAAAGAAAATATCTAAAAATCAATAATAATTAAGTTTTCACCTTAGAAAACTGGAAAAAGGAGAGCAAATTAAATATAAAATAAGCAGAAGAGAAGAAAATAGAGCAGAAATCAACAAAATTAAAAAATAGGAAATCAATAGGTAAAATAAAATGTAAATCTGATTCATTAAAAAATTAGTAAAATCAATAAGACTCAAGCAAGGCTAAGGAAAAAAGGACACAAATTACTAATTCTAGAAAACAAAGAGGAAACATCACTACAGATTCCATGAATATTAAAGGATAATAAAGAGTACCATAAACAATAGTATGTCCCTGAATTTGATAACCTAGATAAAATGAACTGAGTTTTTGAAAGACACAATTTGTCAAAACTCACACAGGAAGAAATTAGACAATCTGAATAGACCTATAATCATTAAAGAAATTTATTCATTAGTTATTAACTTTCTAAAACAGAAAGTACCAGGCTTAGATGGGTTCACTGATGAATACTATCATACATGTAAGGAAGAAATACCAATTCTCTACTATCTCTTTCAGAAGATAAAAAGGAGAGGGAATACTTCCTAACTCATTTTATAAGACCACCATTACTAATACCAAAAGAAGACAAAGACATCATAAAAAAGGAAAACTATAACCAATATCTCTCACGTAAAAATCTGTAATAAAATATTAGCACATTGGCTCCAACATTGTATAAAAATAATTATACACCATCACCAAGTTGGATTTATCTCAGATATTCAAGGCTCATTCAACATTCAAAATCTATTGGGGCACCTGGGTGGCTTGCTTGGTTGAGCATCTGACTTGGGCTCAGGTCATGATCTCACACTTCCTGAGCTCGAGCCCTGCGTTCGGCTCTGTCCTGACAGCTCAGAGCCTGGAGCCTACTTCAGATTCTATGTCTCCCTCTCTTTCTGCTCCTCCCCTGCTCACATGCTGTCTCCCTCTCAAAAATAAAGATTAAAAAAAAATTTTAATTAAAAAAACATTCAAAATCTATTAATGGAATCCATCACATCAACAAGCTAAAGAAGAAAGTCACCTGATCATATATATCAATGGATGCAGAAAAAGCATTTGACAAAATTCACATACTCATTATACAAACTCCAAATAAACTAGGAATAGGAGATAACTTTAATTTTTTTTAATATTTCTTTTTGAGAGATAGAGAGAGACAGAGAATGAGCAGGGGAGGGGCAGAGAGAGAGGGGGACACAGAATCCAAAGCAGGCTCCAGGCTCTCTGAGCTGTCAGGACAGAGCCCGACATGGGGGCCAAACTCACGAATTGCGAGATCACGACCTAAGTCAACGTCAGACGCTTAACCAACTGAGCCACCCAGTCACCCCAGAAGATAACTTCAACTTGACAAAGACCATCTACCAAAAGCCTACAGGTAATATCATACTTAATGGTGGGAATCTTAAAGCTCTCCCACTAAGATCAGGAAAAAGGGAAGTATAGACCCACTAACCACTCCTTTTCAACATCACAATAGAAGTACTAACTAATGCAACAAAACAATAAAATAAAATAAAAAATATACAGATTGGGCAACAAGAAATAAAATTGTCATTTTTCAAATTACATGATCACCTATGTAGAAAATCCAAAAGAATACACACACACACGCACACACACACACATACACACAAACACACATAAGAAAGATTTCCTAAAACTAATAAGCAATTATAGTAAGATTGTAAGATACAAGGTTAATAAACATAAGTCAATCATTTTCCTATAATAACAACAATAAACAAGTGGAATTTGAAATTAAAAATAAAATACAACCCTATTTATATTAGTATCCATCCCCTCAAAAATACTTAAATATAAAGTAAAAAACTATGTACAAATTATATAGGAGTAAAAGTATAAAACTTTGATGGAATAAATCAAAGAAAATCTAAATAAATGGTGATACATTTCATGTTTATGGATAAGAATACTCATTATTAATAAGATTTGAGTTCTTAAAAACTTGATCTATATAATCAGTATAATGCCAAACAAAATCTTGGCAAGTTATTTTGTGGTTACCAACAAACTGATTCTCAAGTTATTATGGAGAAGCAAAAACACCTAGTGAGTGTAGCCAACACAATACTGAAGAACAAAGTTGGAGAACTGACACTGTCTGACTTAAAGATTTAATATAAAACTATAGTAATTAAGACAGTGTGGTATTGGTAAAATAATAGATGCAATAGTGAATAGAGCAGAACATAGAGCCCAGAAATAGACCCACATAAATATAGTCATATATTTGATAGCTGACAAAGGCATAAAGGCAGTGTAATGGATCATATAGTCTTTTTAAAAAATAATTCTGGAAAAACTGGACATCCACACACAAAATTGAATCTAGAAAAACATGTTACAGCCTTCAGAAAAAAAAAATAATTCAAAATGGATCACAGACTGCAATGTAAAACTCAAAACTATAAAACTCCTAGAAAAGGGCATAGGAGAAAACCTATTTGACTTTTAGTATAGAGATGACTTTTTAGACATAATACTAAAGTCATTATCTATGAAAAAATCACTGATAAACTGGACTTCATTAAAATTAAAATTTCTGCTCTGTTTAAGACAATGTCAAGGGAATTATAAGACAAGTCACAGACTGGTATGTATTTGCAAAAGATACATCTGATGAAAGACTATTATCCAAAATATACACAGAATTCTTAAAGCTCAACAATAAGAAAATAAATATCCTGAATAAAGTGGGACAAAGACCTTAATAGACACTTCATCAGAAAAAGATACATATGGCTAATCAGCATATGGAAAGATGTTCCATGTCATATATCACTAGGGAAATGCAAATTAAAGCAATGAGCTATCACTCTACACTTATTAGAATGGCCCAAATCTGGAAGACTGAAAACACCAAATGTTGACAAATATGTGGAACAACAGGAACTCTTCTATATTGTTCATGAGAATATAAGACAAAACAGCCACTTTGGGAGACAGTTTGGCAATTTCTTACAAAACCAAACAACTACATCTCTTAGCATGTAATCCCACCATTGTGCTTCTTGGTATTTACCCAAAACAGGTGAAAACTTATCTCTACACAAAAACCTTCACAAAGATGTTTATAGCAGCTTTATTTCTAATTTCCAAAACTTGGAGACAACCAAGATGTCCTTCAGTAGGTGAATGGATAAATAAACCATGGTACATCTAGACAGTGGAATATTATTTACTACTAAAAATAAATGAGCTATCAAGTCTTAAATAAAAATGAATGAACCCAAATGCATATTTTTAAGTGAAAAAAGCCAATTGGAAAAGACTGTATACTTTATGATTCCAACTATATGACATTGTTCGAAAAGGCAAAATTATTGACACAGTAAAAAGATCAGTTATTGCTAGGGGCAGGGGAAATATGAACAGGGAGATGCAGAACATTTTTCGGGTAGTGAAAATACTCTGCATGATACTACAATTATGGATACATGTTATCATATATTTGTCCACACCAATAGGATGGATGTATAGCACCAAGAGTGGGCCCTAATATAAACTTTAGATTTTTGATGATTATCAAACATATCAATATATGTTTGTCAATTGTAAAAAATGTTATCACCTGGTGAGAATATTAAAGATAGGGGAGGCTGTGCATGTGTGAGGGTGGAGGTTATATGGGAAATCTGTTCCT
The DNA here is from genome assembly GCF_018350195.1 of Panthera tigris. Lineage (NCBI taxonomy): Eukaryota > Metazoa > Chordata > Mammalia > Carnivora > Felidae > Panthera > Panthera tigris. Next base: position 67,673,009 of record NC_056663.1, read on the forward strand.
TCCACCTCATTCTGCTGTAAACTGCTATAAAAAAAAGTCTTAAAAATATGGAGAAAAGTATTTTTAAAGAGTATGTAAATATATCTTACTTTTCTGAGAGCACTCACTGCAATATTAACCATTAATTTCTTAGAAAAACAACAAATTCCAAACAAACAAAATCATAATTGTGTTTAATTAGAACTTAAAGTGATGAGTTGGTTCTATGACAGCCTTGGCCATAAGATGATTCATATTTCTCTGAGTTTTGAAAGTCATTGCACATACTCAATTCACTATTTTTAAATATGATATATAAGATGGTGGAACAGCATGAAAGTTTTTTTGTGTCTCACATCCATGAAATACAGCCAGATCAATGCTAAACTGTCCTGCACACCCAGAAAACTGATTTGAGGATTAAGACAACAATCTGTACAACCTGAACCACCAGCAGGCATGAGGTGTAGAGAAGTGAACTGGGGGAGAGAGAAGCCGTGAAGGGCAGGGAGCTGGTTTTGCTTATGGAGAGAGGATGGAGATGGAGGAGAGTACAGGAAAAGCACCCCCCCAAAGGCAGCTGGAGAGAAAGTGGAAAAGTGGAAAAAGCCACAGAGACTGAAATTAAAAAGGAGAAAAGAAAAAGGAGAGAGTTTAAATTACATTAGGGCTCTATAAATAGGGGGAGCACAGAGTCTGAAACTCCTCAGCTCAATACCTGGCAGTGCTCTGCTGGGAAGGGAAAATCCCCAGTAGCAGAGTGTGGTCCAGCAATCCTCAGGCCACACAGGGAGAGGTGGTTCCCATGCTGGGAGGACATTTGGTAGAGGCTGTACGGCTATCTCACCAGCAATATTCTCTCACCCCAGATAATAACTAAATTTACTGGTGCTGGAACAAAGTCATTAAGGGTGAAGCCTGGTGCCAGATGTGTATGGTGCTTTTCCATAATCCCTGAAGCACTGCTGCTACACGATCGTGTGAACTTTTCTGGGGTGGGCTGGCACCCAGCCACAGTCTCTGGGCATCAGCAGCAGCACAGTCCCACGAATATTGCTGGTGCGGCCAGCACCTGGGCATTGCTCAGTGAGACCCTACCACAGAACGTCAGAATGGGTCAAAGCCACAGTCCCTCAGAAGTAAGGGGTTGGTAGAAACAGCCACATCTGAGATAAAACTCAGGAGGGAGGTGCCGTCTGGCAACCTGACATCTTGATTACAGACAATGTAAAATCAGGGAGTGGACAGAAGCCAGAGACAAAGGACGGGTGTGTGACTGCTGATCGGGGAGAAGGGAGTTCCAATACAAGAGACTGGGTAGCTGATTGACACCATTTTCACCCCTCCTGTACATACGCATTCACACTTACAAGCGCCACAACAATCCACCCCAGTAAGTTAAGCAGCACCATCTATGGGAGAATGGAGCCATTACACTAAGCCTCGCCCAACTGAGCCAACCTTTCTCTTCAGGAACACCACAAATCTCTCGTCTGCTTAGTTTACAGACTATAAAGTGCTTCATAGTTTGACTTCTAGGGGTAAAACGATTAAATGTCAATTGTATTTCAGTCTGTTCTCTGCTCCATTTATTCAATTATCTTTTATTTCTTTTTCTTTTCTTTTCTTTTTCTTGAATATAGAAAGATAAAAAATTTTGTCTTTATTTTCAATTTTTATTAAAATATTTTTAATTTTTTTCTACTATATTTTTTACTTTTTGTAAATTTTCTATTTACTTCCATAACTTCATTTTATTCTGTTTCATTGTATTCATTTTATCAAATTTTCAAATGTTTTCCTTTTTTCCCCTTTTTTTCCCTCTAATCTATCAAGCTCCCTTCAACACCCAGACCAAAACAAACTTAGGATATAGCATCATTTATCTGATTTGTTCATATGTGTGTGTGTTGTTTTTAATTTTTTAATTTTAATTTTTTTACCTTATTAATTCCTTTTCTTCCTTCAAAAATGATGAAATGAAGGAATTCACCCCAAAAGTAAGAGCAGGAAGAAATGATAGACAGGGACTTAACCAACACAGATACAAGCAAGATGTCTGAACAAGAATTTAGAATCACAATGTTAAGAATACTAGCTGAGGTCGAAAATAGTTTGAAACCCTTCCCATGGAGATAAAAGAAGTAAAAGCTAGTCAGGATGAAATAAAAAATGTTATAACTGAGCTGTGATCTAGAATGGCGCCCAGGGCATCAAGGATGGATGAAGCAGAGCAGCCAATCAGCGATATCAAGGACAAACTTATGGAGAATAATGAAGCAGAAAAAAAGAGGGAGATGAAGGCAAAAGCAGGATTTAAGAATTAGAGAAATCAGTGACTCATTAAAAAGGAATATCAGAATCATAGGGGTCCCAAAAGAGGAAGACAGAGAAAAGGGGTAGAAGGGTTATGTGAGTAAATCATAGCTGAAAAGTTTCCTAACCTGGGGAAAGACACAGACATCAAAATCCAGGAAGCACAGAGAACTCCCATTAGATTCAACAGAAACTGACCATCAACAAGGCATATAGTCAAATTCACAAAATACTCAGGCAAGAAAAGAATCATGAAAGCAGTGAGGGAAAAATGTCCTTAACCGACAAGGGAAGACAGATCAGGTTTGCAGCAGACCTATCCATAGAAACTTGATAGGCCAGAAAGGAGTGGCAGAATATATTCAATGTGCTGAATCAGAAAAATATGCAGCCAAGAATTATTTATCCAGCAAGGCTGCCATTCAAAATAGAAGGAGAGATACAAAGTTTCCCAGACAAACAAAAATGAAAGGAGTTTGTAACCACTAAACCAGCCCTGCAAGAAATTTTAAGGGGGACTCTCTGAGGGGAGAAAAGGTGAAAAAATAAAGACTGAAAGCAACAAAGATTAGAAAGGACAAGAGAACACCACCAGAAACTCCAACTCTACAAGAAACTCCCAACTCTACAAGAAAAATTCATATCTTTCAGTACTCACTCTAAATGTCAATGGACTAAATGCACCAATCAAAACACATAGGGTAACAAAATGGATAAGAAAACAAGATCCATCTATAATGCTGTTTACAAGAGACCCACTTTAGACCTAAAGATACCTTCAGATTGAAAGAAAAGGGATGGAAAACCAGCTGTCATGCTGATGGTCAACAAAAGAAAGCCAGAGTAGCCATACTTATATCAGACAATCTAGACTTTAAAATAAAGATTGTAACAAGAGATGAAGAAAGGCATTATATCATAATTAAGGGGTCTAGCCACCAAGAAATCCTAACAATTATAAACATTTATGCTCCAAATGTGAGAGGAACCAAATATATAAATCAATTAATCACAAACATAAACTGATTGATAATAATACTATAATAGAAGGGGACTTCAACACTCCACTCACAGCAATGGACAGATCATCTAAACAAAAAATCAACAAGGAAACAATGGCTTTGAATGACACATTGGACCAGACGGACTTAACAGATATATTCAGAACATTTCATCCTAAAGCAGAATATACATTCTTCTCCAGTGCACAGGGAATGTTCTCCAGAATAGATACTGGGATACAAATTAGCCCTCAACAAGTACAAAAACATCGAGATCATACTGTGCATATTTTCAAACCACAATGCTATGAAACTTGAAATCAGCCACAAGAAAAAATTTGGAAAGGTAACAAATGTTTGAAGACTAAAGAACATCTTACTAAATAATGAATGGGCTAAGAAGTTGAAAAGGAAATTAAAAAGTACATGGAAGCCAAGAAAAATGATAACACCACAGCCCAAAACCTCTGGGAGGCAGCAAAGGCAGTCATAAGAGGAAAGTATATAACAACCCTGTCTTCCTAAAGAAGGAATAAAGATATCAGATATACAACATAACCCTTCACCTTAAAGAACTGGAAAATGAACAGCAAATAAAACCCCAAACCAGCAGAAGACAAGAAATAATAAAGATTAGAGCAGAAGCAATGCTATCAAAAACAACAACAACAACAACAACAACAATAACAACAAAACAAACATTAGAACAGATCAATGAAAGCAGAAGCTGGTCCTCTGAAAGAATTAACAAAATTGATAAACCACTAGCTTGTTTGATCAAAAAGAAAAAGGATCAATATCAAGAATGAAAGAGGAGAGATCATGACCAAAACAGCAGAAATAAAAACAATAATAAGAGAATATTATGAGCAATTATGAGCCAATAAAATGGGCAATCTGGAAGAAATGAACAAATTCCTAGAAACATATAAACTGCCAAAACCGAAACAGGACGAGATAGAAAATTTGAACAGACCCATAACCAGTAAAGAAATTGAATTAGTAATAAAAAATCTCCCAAAAAACAAGAGTCCAGGGCCAGATGGCTTTCCAGGGAAATTCTACAAAACACGAAGCTGTTCCAAAAAATAGAAAAGGAAGGAAAACTTCCAAATTCTTTCTATGAAGCCAGCATTACCTTGATTCTAAATCCAGACAGAGACCCCACTAAAAAGGAGAACTATAGACCAATTTCCCTGATGAACACAGACACAAAAATCCTCGACAAAATATTAGCCAACAGGATCCAACAATACATTAAAAAAATTATTCACCACAATCAAGTGGGATTTATACCTGGGATGCAGGGCTGGTTCAATATTAGAAAAACAATCAATGTGATTCATCACATCAATAAAAGAAAGGAGAAGAACCACATGATCCTTTCAATAGATGCAGAGAAAGCATTGGACAAAATACACCATCCTTTCTTGACAAAAAGCATCAAGAAAGTAGGGTTAGAAGGAGCATACCTCAAGATCATAAAAGACATATACAAAAGACCCAACACTAATATCATCCTCAATGATGGGGAAAAACTGAGAGCTTTTCCCCTAAAGTCAGGAACAAGATAGGGATGTCCACTATCGCCACTGTTATTCAACATAGTATTGGAAGTCTTAGCTTCAGCAATCAGACAACACAAAGAAACAAAAGGCATCCAAGTCGGACAGGAGGAGGTCAAATTTTCAGTCTTTGTAGATGATATGATACTCTACATGGAAAACCCAAAAGATTCCACCAAAAAATTGCTAGAACTGATCCATGAATTCAGCAATGTTGTAGGATATAAAATCAATGCACAGAAATCAGCTGTATTCCTATACACCAATAATGAAGCAACATAAAGAGAAATCAAGGAATCGATCCCATTAATAATTGCACCAAAAATCATAAAATACCTAGGAACAAATCTAATCAAAGAGGTGAAAAATCTACACACCGAAAACTGTGGAAAGCTTATGAAAGAAATTGAAGAAAACACACACAAAAAAAAATGGAAAAATAGTCGATACTCCTGGATAAGAACAATATTGTTAAAATGTCAATACTACCCAAAGCAATCTACATATTCACTGCAATACCTATCAAAATAACACCAGCATTCTTCACAGAGCTAGAACAATCTTAAAATGTGTATGGAACCAGCAAAACCCCAAATAGCCAAAGCAATCTTGAAAGAAAAAAAAAAAAAGCAGGATACATCACAATTCCAAACTTCAAGCTGTATTACAAAGCTGTAATCATAAAAACAGTATGGTACTGGCACAAAACCAGACACTTAGATCAATGGAACAGAATAGAGAACCCAGAAAGGGACCCACAAACATATGCCCAACTAATCTTTGACAAAGCAGGAAAGAATATCCAATGGAATAAAGACAGTCTCCTCACCAAATTGTGCTGGGAAAACCAGACAGTGACATGCAGAAGAATGAACCTGGACTACTTTCTTACACCATACACAGAAATAAACTCAAAATGGATGAAAGTCCAAAATGTGAGACAGGAAGCCATCAAAATCCTCTAGGAGAAAGCAGGCAAAAACCTCTTTTATCTTGGCCACAGCAACTTCTTACTCAACACATCTCCAGAGGCAAGGGAAACAAAAGCAAAAATGGACTATTGGGACCTCATCAAAATAAAATCTTCTGCACAGTGAAGGAAACCATCAGCAAAACTAAAAGGCCACCAACAGAATGGAAGAAGATATTTGCAAACGACATATCAGATAAAGAGTTAGTATCCAAAATCTATAAAGAACTTATCAAACTCAACACACAGAAACCAAATAAACCAGTGAAGAAACGGGCAAAAGTCATGAATAGACACTTATCCAAAGACGACATCCAGGTGGCCACCCGACACATGAAAAAATGCTCAACATCACTCACCATCAGGGAAATAAAAATCAAAACCACAATGAGATATCACCTTACACCTGTCCGAATGGTTAACATTAACAACTCAGGCAATAACAGATGTTGGCGAGGATGCGGAGAAAGAGGATCTCTTTTGTACCGCTGGTGGGAATGCCAACTGGTGCAGCCACTCTGGAAAACAGCATGGAAGTTTCATAATTAATTTTTAAAAAATTAAAAATAGAACCACCCTATAACCCAGCAATTGCACTACTGGTATTTATCCAAGGGATAAAGTTATGCTGTTTCAAACGGGCACATGCATCCTAATGTTTATAGCAGCACTATCAACAAAAGCCAAAGTACGGAAAGAGCCCAAATGTCCATCGATGGATGAATGGATAAAGAAGATGTGGTATACATACAATGGAGTATTACTTGGCAATCAAAAAGAATGAAATCTTGCCATTTGCAACTACATGGATGGAACTAGGGGGTATTATACTAAGCAAAATCAGTCAGAGAAAGACAAAAATCATATGACTTCACTCATATGAAGACTTTAAGATACAAAACAGATAAACATAAGGGAAGGGAAGCAAAAATAATATAAAACAGGGAGGGGGACAAAACATAACAGACTTTTAAATATGGGAAACAAACAGAGGACTGCTGAACGGGGTGCGGGAGGGGGATGGGCTAAAGGGTAAGGGGCACTAAGGAATCTACTCCTGAAATCATTGTTGCACTATATGCTAACAAACTTGGATATAAATTTAAAAAAAATTAATTAAATTTAAAAAATATGATATATAATGATTGTAGAAACTACCTCTGATGATTAAAAATGTACAAATGCACAAAGTTTATATACTGAAATTATTCATCAAATGTACTTTTATTTTATTGAAATTTAAAGTTATACCACAAAATAAAACCATATAGTTATACATCATGTTTTGTTAAAGAAAAACATTTATGAAGAAATTTATACTCTTTTGGATTCTTGTTGTCAGGATGTCCCTTGATGAGAATCAAAAATCTTAAAATAAGCCAGCTTTCACTAAAGAACTTATAGCTCCAATGTGTTTGGATAGCCTTCTGCTTTTCCATTTGCTCATATTATATGTCTTGTGATTCTCACAAGAGCATCCCACATAAACCTAAAAGTTGGTCATAAGGTGTGCAGAATCTGGGAGGCAGATGGCAAGCATTGCTCTTCTGACTGTGATCACTTTAGTTCCTCTTTTTTTTCCCCTTTTTGGAGCTGCATTATCTATACTTCTTCTAATGTTAAAATTATTACATTTTTGGGGCACCTGGGTGGCTCAGTCAGTTGAGTGTCTGACTTCAGCTCAGGCCATGATCTCACGGTTTTGAGTTCGAGCCCTGTGTGGGCCTCTGTGCTGACAGCCCAGAGCCTGAGCCTGCTTCTGATTCTGTCTCCCTCTCTCTCTGCTCCTCCCCTGTTCACTTTCTCTCTCTCTCTCCAAAATAAATAAACATTAAAGAAAAAAAATTTTTTTTAATTATTAGATTTTTTAGCACTTCTATTTTTATCTTCCTAAAGCCAGCCTTAGGACTTACAAACACTTTAAGCATATAATATCTTACATCGTAGGCTAAGACTTGGAACGTAGATGCCTTATAAATAACACATTATCTGTTGCAGTTCATATAATGATATCTGGATAAAATAAAAAGAAACATAGATTGTTAAAACTCAGCAGGTAATATTGGCTGGCATTTACATTCTAGTTTAAGTTGTTTATTTTTCAAGGAAAGTGACAAATTATAATACTATATATAGTACTGAGATTTATCTGGTGACCTTACGTTATAGCATAGCAATGAGTAGCTTCCAGTGCAGCTAAGATCTGGTATGGTAGACTAAAAGACTCAGTATTGATATTCTAGGTCAGAGGACAGGTAATGAAATTCAGATATTTCAGAAATATCCAAAATTTTTAAAACTTCTATCAGGCACTGTAAAATGTTGGAGAGAATGTGCAAGTCCCAAGCATCAAGGCAGAAAAAAATCACATCTTAAAAGAACAGCAAACCAACAAACAAACAAACAAACACAAAGGAAGCAGGTAGTAGACATTAGCAACCATGAGTGAAAACAGTAATGGCCTTTACAAATATTTCCCTCTGGGTTCATATATGGAGATGGAAAACTAGGAAGTAATACTAAATTCTCTCATCTTAAGAATTTCCAAGTTGTTTCAGATGGATGGTCCAGCTCTGGGTTTTTAAAACTGTGGCATTCAGTATGCTGCATTGATAGAACAACCCTAGCACTTAATGGTTTAAACCCATGCAACACTTATTGTCATGGGTATACTGGGGTCACTCTGTGCCAACTTCCATGGCCACACACTGAACATTGCAGATCTGAGAGTTTGCATCTGCTCTGCATGTCTCTCTCCCTAGAAAAGTCGCGTTTTCCTCCAAGTGTTTGCTGAGGCACACAAAAAAAGTACCCAATTGTGATGAAATAATTAGGTTCTATTGTGTCCCATCCACTAGATTGCCACTGAAAAAGCAGTTATATGGCAGAATTTTAATTCAAAGTATAGACAAATATAATCTGCTGTCTGTGGGTAAAAATTTTTCATAGCAAATAAAATGGATATAAGAGAAGAGTAAAAAAAAAAAAAAAAATGAGGCAAATAATTCAATCTACAACAGTGGTTCCACCAAAGAAGGAAGCATTTTTTTAATGGAGAGTACTATAAGGCTAGTTTTAAATCTTTTTTGGATTTTATTGAACCCAGATGGTTTCAAGATTAAGATGTAAACTCTAAGAAGTCATTAAAAGCAGAAGATAAACTCCACAAAATGTCTTATCCTGTTTTGTATCCAGATCCTGTTTTGTGAATAAAGATGTTCCGAGTTTTGCAAAATATTATTTTCTTAGTTTTTTTTAGATTGCTATAATAAAATACCATGGACTAGATAGCTTAGGAACACCAAGGTAGCCTTCTTACAGCTCTGGTGGTTGGAAGTACAAGATCAGTATGCCAGCAAGATCACATTCTGGTGAAAATCCCTTTGCTAGTTCATAAACTGGTGACTTCTTGCTGTGTTCTTATATGGGGGAAGAGACTAGGGTGCTATCTTTGTGGGTTCTCTTTTATAAGAACACTAATACCATTCATAAAGGTTCCATTCCCATGTTAAGCGCCTCACAAAGGCCTTCCTTCCTAATGCCATCATCTTTAGGGCATAGAATTTCAACATATGAATTTAGGGGAACACAAAAATTCAGATCATGGCAATTTTTCTTACAAACATATCTCAATTTAGAGAATATATATTAATTTTATGAGTACATTCAAAGTGTTCCAGGTGTCTATTCATTCATCTATCTATTCATAGCATATGTGTATAGTAATACTGCAGAAATATGCAAAAATATATTCACTAATGAAAATGCAGATAAAGAGGATTAAGAGCGACAAACTTTCAATTATAAAATAAATAAGTCACGGAGATGAAAAGTGCAGCATAGGGAATACAGTCAATCACATTATAATAATGTTGTATGTGACAGATAGTGACCACACTTATCATGGTGAGCACTGAATCATGTTTAGAATTGTCAAATCAATACGCTGTACACCTGAAACTAACATAACGTTGAAACGAATATGTTGATTATATTTCAATAATAAAAACAAAACGAATTGGATATTCCCAAGTCACCTTCTTCAACTTTTCAACTACATTTTGTTAATTATATTATTTCCCTAGTGAAAGACAGTTAGAAGTAAAGCTACTTATGAGGCCTGACATGGAAAGGACTCCAAGCCATTCAAGAGGTGTGTAGGCTTAATAAAAATACCACAAATGAGAATCCAGTTATATTGAGCTTAAAATCTTACAGGAGGCTTAAACAATTTTTACAATGAAAGTCTGGTATTTAGTTTTTCTAACTTTATAGTAAATAGTCATCTTCTGCCAGAGTTATCATATGAAGGAAGACAGCTGTTTAATAATCTATGCTCCCACTGCCAAAGCCAATTAAAGCCAATATTTTTTTGACCAGGAACACAACATGCCAATTGTTTTTCGTGTTACCAATCAATTCATTAATTTTTAATTCATTTTTAAAAAACAATATTCAGTCCGTTATGCATATAAGAGCTTTCAAAATAAGAATCTATACCTCAGTACATTTAAATCATTTCTAACAGACCGATAAAATTCTCCAAGAGCCAGTGATTGATTCTTTAATCACTCTGCTAGTCCACAGGCATCATTTGATTATCCTGCAATACCTTGTTATAGTGTTGCTGATCTGTGACTATCATTACTAATAGCATTTCCCTCAGAAAAAAAAAGAGATCTACTTCTGTCATTGACAGCATTCCACAGATAGAAAAATCTTGTCAAATGCACTTTGCTAAAATTAAAAAGAGAATGAGAGACAGTGCAAAGAACAGGTGGTGTCTACTCAAGGAGAGAATTCTATTTTTATACCTCTAATATGCATTTCTCCTTTCCTAAATATGACATTGAAGTTACAGTAGAAGATAAAGTAAATCCTAAAAAAGAATAAAAAGTATTTCACATCAAATCAGAGTCTCCAGCATCACGTAGCATGCTTTCAATTTATGATAACTGTTCCCGGTTTACAAGGTTGTCTGTTTGCATCTGGCTTTAAGTCAGTGCTTTGATGGTTTATATCAGTCTGTCTTTAACTCTAGTATTCACAAAGATATAACCCTTCCTTGGAGTCTTTAAGTACTTGAATTAGTCAGGGTAGAATCGGCTTTTGTCTGGGTAGCAAACAACCCCAAATATCATTGGCTTAATAAAACCAAAGTTTATTTCTCACCCACCAAAGTCCAAAAAAGTTGCCCTCAAGGAGCAGGAATGCAGACTGCTTCAATCTTATGGCAGCCAACTCAACAGGAGGACTCTTCCAAGACACCTGCTGCAAAGGAAGAGAAAAGTTGAGTAATTGCACAGGGACCTTCTGTTGCTTCAGGCCAAGAGTGACAAATGCCCTTTATTTTCACAACTCATCCATCAAAAGTAGTCATATGATCTGCTTAATAAGTAGGATATGTGGTTTTCCATGTGCCCAAGCAGAAGCACTATGAAACAGGATCAGATGAACATATTTCATTACCTTGGTCACATTACTGAGAGCACTTCTCTTGACAGAAATTCCACTGTAGTGTAGGAAAAATGAGAGTCAGAATGTCTGGGTTTCATGTATGACTTGATTCTATTTCAATTTCCTTACATGCTAAATTAAGATATTGGACTAAATGATCTTTGGCTTTTGTACAATTAAACTTTCATAATTCCTCACTCCTAGGAAAGAAGTTCTCTCATTTCATCTTGTACCATAATCGTTAGCCTTTAGAGATTGGCTATTGTTACATATTATAAGAGCAGTATCAGCAGTATTTGAGGAATGATTACATCGCCTCAGGTTGGTAATACAATGGCAATGATAAGAAGATTGTTCAATTGAATATCTTCCCATATGAATTGCATAAGAAATGGAGCAAATACTCATAATCATAGGATTAGAGAAAAACCTTTTAACACTTATGCTTTTACAAGAATGTAAGCTGATGAATTTGGACTGAAATTACCACCATTTGAGTACAATTAGGGTATTTTCTTGTCTCTCTTCTAACTTCCTCTGGTCTTTGTGGAAGCTGACCAGTAGATACAGCTACAGAATAACTTAAAGTGGGAGAAAGAACATGGAGTTTGATATAAGGCAAATTTTTGTTTGAATTACAGTGTTTCATTTCCCAGTTTCATGATCTGGTGTTTTCTATTTGATATTGAGACCGACGTGGTTAAAAACTATAAACTCATTGAATTTATAAACAGAATAAATTTAACATTGCAACATGGTAAATAAATCAGCAAATTTCACCCAATGAAGGCAATCATAACTTAGCTCACACTCTAATCAGGTGTGAGCTAAAAATATTTTCTTAAGCTCAAAGGTTAAAATTCCTTCCTTTGGCACTGACCAGCAAAATGTACAACAGATTAAAAACAAAACAAAACAAAAAAAAAAAAACAAAAAAACAAGGTTATAGGTTATATAGCTGTGATACAATAGCAGGAAAGCAAGATATTACTGGTTGAAATACAAATAGTATTTGTTAGAGCACATTGGAGGTAGTGAAATATCTATAATCAATTAATAGAGACAATGTAAAGAAATTGCAAGTTAATGCATATAAGAGGAAGAGGCCCTTAAACGGAAAAAGAAACAAGCAAACAACTCAACATCAGCACAGAAAAATGTAGAATAGTTTTCATTCGTTACTAATAAAACTGAACTGAATATTGATGTCAAGTCCCATTGTATATTTTGCCAGGGTAAGAGTTACTGAGGACAACTAAGTATAATATATACAACTATCATATATAGTATAGATTCACTCTTTCTCAACAAATGCCTGTTTGTCCCTATTCATATTCATTAGATCCAGATTTGAAGAACTCAAGCAGGTATTGTTATGAACAGAAGCCTCACCTTAAGACTGAATAAATATTCTTAGGCAATAAAAGTAGGAAAATGAGATGCACAGCAGTCTGTACAGAATACTATCTTAGCAAGTTTTTTTTCTCATAGGTTCATTACATGTTGCTTTCTCCTGGGTTTTCTGTAACTTTCCACATGCAGCTCTCTTTCCATATCTCCTTCTGGATTTCTCCTATGACTTAACTCTAAACTTTTTGGTGACTCTTAGGTCCTTGAATCTCTTCTTATTTTCCTGTTTGCTCATTCCCAAACTATAATCTCTTCTGTTTCCTGGCTTTAAGAGCAATCTATATGATAACTCTCAAATTTATATCTCTTTTGTACACATCTCTTAATTCTGGACTCAAATGTCTGATGGCTTACCAGATAACTACTTCAATTACTAAAAGTATTTCAAGTGTAATATGTTCAACATTGCAATTCTGATTTCCACTCTATCCCAAAATTGCTCTTTTCTCTGTCTTCTGCTTTTCATCAAATGGCAACCCAATTCTTCCAATTTAAAATGCTTCTTCTTGGGGTACCTGGGCAGTTCAGCAGGTTAAGAATCTGACTCTTAGTTTCAGCTCAGGTCGTGATCTCGCAGTTCATGAGTTCAAGCCCTGTGTTGGGCTCTGCACTGTCAATGCTTGGGATTCTCTCTCTCTCTCTCTCTCTCTCTCTCTCTCTCTCTCCCTCCCTCCCTCCCCTATTCTCTCTCTCTAAATAAATAAAAACTTCAAAAGCAAAAATAAAATGTTTTTTTCTTCTGACAATCTTTATTCATGCAATTTCAACTTTCAAAATAGTTTCACAATCTGACTCTTCATGTTCACCCTTGCTACTATCTAATCTAAGCCATCCATATTCTTATTCTAATCTAAATTATTGCAATTTCCCCCAACACCATGCCTGAGTAAATATACTTTTCCCACCTATTATCCATAGCTCCCTTTTTTTCCTCCATTGATTTTATCTTTGAGTCCTTAGTTCTTTGGACTCTTTCACATTAATATACATAGACCACTGGTCCTTTTAATGAGAACCAAGGCAGTGTGGTAGTTTTAGACATCATTGGTTTCATAACAGCACACCAATATTAAAAGAAGTGTGTGGGTGATACTAAAATTATGTCTTGGGCATCTGCCTCACTATAGATTATATCATATTTATTTTCTGACAAAAGGTAATGTTAGAAAACATCCAACTGTGTTTTTCATCGATTATAAACAAACCTGCTGCTAAATCATTGACAAGCAAATTGTACTCTTCATGTATTAATAATATCATCTGTAAAATGAAAATTGTTTTTTAAGTCTACCTGAAAAATCAATGAAACTAACCGTAAACATTGTTACTGATCACTTTAAATACCTTGAAAACTTGGCAAATTGACTTTTCTGATGTGCCCCAATATAAATTGTAAATCTTTTACTGTCAGGAAAAAAATTCCCTCTCCCCAAAATTATCAAGAATTTTGAAGTTTACCTCAGGGGAAAATTAGTTTTAAGTCAATAGGTTTTATCTTTAATATAAAAGTCAGCATTTCAGATTGTTTAATATATACCTTTTACAACTCAATAATATTAATATTGGAGTTAAGAAGGAAATCCTCAATTAGTCTAAGAGGGTATATGATCTTCTAGTGGTAGAGATGAGGCAGCTGAATTTTCATTTGTAAGATGAACATAGGAAATAACTCCTATACATGAAAGTATGGAACTAGAGCAACTGACAAAGAATATAATAATTATAATTTACCATTCATTGACAGTAACTTTGTACCAAGCTTTAATGTTTGACAAATTATCACAATGTCATCCAATTCCTATAACAGAATTTGAACACACATCTATTGAATTCTATAGCCAGTATCCTTAACCTCTCTGCTATATTTACTCTGAAATAATAATAATTTAATTTATAAACACTTATTTCATAAAAAAATTCTCACATATAATTTTATTTAATCCTCCCAATAACTTTGCAAGGTATTTAACTATTTTGAACATAAGAAAACTAAGACGTACAGGAAATAAATGAATATGAATGTTCTAATTTCATAAGTGAAAGAGCTCTCTAACTCCAAAGGCCATTCTTGGATTCCGTCTTACTAAAATTTCAAAGTAAGGAGGTTTCTGAGGTAAAGAAACATCAGCAAGATGATGGAGTAGGAGTTTTCTACCATCTTCCCCACAAAGAACACAGATTTTGACAACTGCCTGTGGAAAAGTAGCTCTGTGGAAGTCCAGGAGTCCAGTGGAAAAGTTCCAGCACACAGTTGAAACAAAACAATCTGAGATCATGTGCATTAAAGAGCATAAGAGGAACAGTTTCACTTTCTCTACATTACCTTTCTTCTACCCTAGTGCCTTATCTCTGCTGCTAGAATAACACCTACCACTTAGATTAATTAAGGATTTCCTTCTTAACTCCAATAGTAACATTGTTGAATTCTAAGAGGTTTATATTAATCTGAAATGCAGATTTTTATATTAAAGATAAAACCACTGACTTATAATAGCTTGTGCCAAGAGGGAAACTCTCAGCCCACAATTTCCCCCATGTGGTAAAGTGACAGTGTGGGAGACTCTGGATTCCCACCTATGCAGTATGCAGCCAAACAGGCCCACTTCTTTCTTTCTCCATCCAGAATACTGAGGTGAGCTGCATGGTTGGGGGTGGGAAGGGATGGCGATAATAACAGCCAGAACTCTCAGAGGACATCAAAAGGATACATATTCTACTAATCACTTAATGGAGTTCGTCAGGAAGCCTGCCCATAAGCTGCTGGGGATGCCTCACCTGTGGATCCTCCAAAACCAGCTCATGGGCACACCCAACATGTCACATGACTAACCCACATATCTCCTATCCTGTGGCCAGCTCCCTCACTCAGGGGAGCTAGGAGTATGAGCCTTTGCAGACAACTGGTGAGGATGCACATAAAGCCAGATACATTCTGCAGGATTGGGAGAGAACACACAAACTTGATTATTCAGCACCACCCTAGAGAACATAAATGGAGGCTGTCAGCATCTGGTCTAGCGTTGTGGGATCTAAGAAAGGCATACAAGCTTTAGAATGCTCCCTTGAGAGGAACAAAAAGTAAACAACAGAATATAATAATTCTGAGAATTATTATATAATATAATATAAAAGAATAATATAAAAGAATAATATAAAAGTTCTGAGAAAGCCTCAAAATCTCTAGTAGGGCTGACAGAAGGGTTTTCTCTCTCAAATCCAGACAGACAAGATTGGAGGAGGTGACTGCTTCTCCAAATACAAAGACAGAACACAAGTCTTCCAAAAATATGATAAGCCAGGGAAACATGAGACCACCAAAGGAACACAATAATTTCCCAATAACCAACTCCAAAGAAATGGAGATCTATGATTTGCCCATTGTAAATTTTTGTTTTAAGGAAGCTCAATGAGCTATGAGAAAACACAGAAAGACAATTCAACAAAATCAGGAAAAAAATCCCTGAACAAAAAGATAATTTAACAGTGATAAAAATCATAAAAAATAAAAATAACTAAACAGAAATCCTGGAGCTGAAGAATACAATGAGTAAAATGAAAAAATGCAATACAGAGCACCAAAGTCATACTTGATTAAGTAGAAGAAATAATCTGTAAACTCAAAAAAAGGTCATTGGAAATTATCCAGTCAAAGGAGAACAACAGCAAAAAGAATGAAAAAGAGTGAAGAAAGCCTACATATAATATAAGATACCATCAAGTAAAACAAGTCACACATTATCTGAGTTTCAAAAGGAGAAAGGATGTAGGAAGAAGCAGAAATCTTGTTTAAAGAAATAATGGCTAAGCACTTCCCAAATCGGGGTGGAGATTGGAACATCCAAGTTCATGAAGCTCATATGTTCTCAAAGAGATTCAGCCCACAGAGATCTTCTCCAAGTCAAAATATAATACAACTCTGAAATCAAAGATAGAGTTTTTAAAGCAGAAAGAGAAAAAAAGGCTCAAATAGATGAGAATCCTGATAAGACTGTCAATGAATTTCTCAGAAGAAAAATTCCAGGCTAGGAGAGAATAAAATAATATATTCAAAGTGCTGAAAGAAAAAAAAAATGCCAACCAAGAATTCTTTACCTGGCAAAGCTATGCTTCAGAAATTTAAGAGAGATAGAGTCTTTCCCAGACAACAAAAGTTGAGGGCGTCATCACCACTAGACCTGACTTACAAGAAATACTGAAAGAAAAGCATACAGTGACTGATCTTGGCTACTCTGACTCTAGCACCCCAGAGCAAAAATATGCATTCATTATAAATCACATTATTAGCATAGTCTAATCAAACTGGTACCTCAACCCTCATATCTCAGACATACAAAAACAGGTGTTTATTATTCATCACATTGTTAGCATAAACTACTTGATCAAACAAATACATTATGCCTCAAGTACTCAGAATACAAACATATTTTTATCAGGTAGAATATTCCTAGCATTCAGAACTCTTCTCCCAGGAGGTAGCCAAGGGCCAGTGCCAAAGACACGCTTTTCTTGTAAATGTGCAGGGTTTGAGCAACCAAAGCCTGCTGAGTTTACTCTCTTCTGAACATGAGGTAACCCATATATATTGTTTATAGGAGATAGCAACTCCTACCTCTAGCACTAGCAGGAGAAAGAATAAGAGCTTGGAGATTCATCCTTTACATGGTGGGTGCTTAGACAGTTTACTGGTGGTAGGTGGTGGGACAAACATGAAACTGGAGCTTGGAATCATTGAAAGAGACTTAGTTGCCTGATGTTGGTCTCTCTGAGAAGCTGCAGCAAAGCTAGTGCTGGAAGTGTGCAAAGAAGGCAGAGCATGAAGCTGAAACTGTCTTCTCTTGCTGGGATAACATTATTAAAAACTAAAAATAAGAAGTCCTTTCTCTTGTCTTCTCAATTTCTCATTTCCCTCTAATGCTTCCCTTAGGCTTCTCTTTTTAATGCCTTCCTGCCAAAAGAGTCTGTGAAATTTGTATGGAGGCTTCTGCTCCAGCAGAGAATCAATAGATAAATATCCATCACACTAACCTACAGAAAACCACTGGTTAACAGCAGAATCCTGACAACATGAAATTTTTCTTACTTCCAGACCAATGGTCTGTCTATCATATCCTGGCAACCAAGTTGGTGAGAAAAGTGACTAGGCAGACTGTGCCACTTGGACCACCAAAGGAATATAACATTCAGTTTTTATAGGAAGGAACACTGAAATGAGAATTGCTTAACAAAACTAAAAAGTAAGATAAAATATTAGAGATCTTGATTTTAGTTAACATTGGTTTTAGTATCCTGGTCTGTAAAACATATGAAAGGACCATGAGTTTATTTTCAAGTTAAGATCTGATTAACCCAATTAGGTCCAGGAAACAAGATGGTTTACCCAAACATAATTTGCTAAATTGACAGTGCATTGAATTTATATTCTTTTTAACTATTTGGTTTTGGTTGACCAGTTTTCATTTTGCCTTCATAAGAGCATTTTAAGAAAAATTCAATTAGTCTTTGCTCTGCAGGTAGAGACTAGGGGGCAGAGAGATCAGGAAAGTGCCACCTGCTCAGTCTAACTGATGGATGATTTCTTTTCTTTAAGATTAATGTCTTTAGGTGAAAAGACCATCTGTTGTCATAACATGCCCACGAACTGCCTTTGAAGGCAATATATAACTGCTAGCATCACATGTTAAACACACATGTTTCCAAATCTCTTCCTATAAAATATATTCATAACATATTTACCATCATGTCAGTCCCTTGCTTGTAGAGAAGTAACTTCATTTCTTGAGTTTAGGTGATATATAACAACATCCAATAAGACTTGTTAAGATTCCATTCTTTTGACATATTTTTTTCACAACATGGAGTCAGAATTTCTGAGTATGGGACTGAAATATGATGGTTTGATAAGCACTCTAGGATGTCCTTATTCACCCCTAAATTGAATTTAACTGGTCCAAGGGTCTATCTCCTGGTTTGCCCAATTCAGGGGTAAATTTATCCAATTATTATATTTATCCAATGACATGGTTATAACTACCTAGGTAAATTCCAAACATGTTCCATTTGCATTACCTTAATGTAGGTATTAATGAAAGAGTTCCAAACTCAAACTTCATAAAAATAGTTTGCTGAAAATTACTGGACTCATACCCTGTTAATAGAACTTTTAAAAAACCAGAAACTTTATACAGGTTGCCAATCAATGTTATACAGTAATATCTCATAGAAATCCCCAGTTTCTTCTCACAAAGCACTAAATGATAGCTCTTTATCCACGTGGCTAAGAGAAAGCTTTCTTTTCTTTCTAGGTCCTCCACTGTTGTGGAGGTTGGAGTTTTTGGATGTGTTAAATTATTCCTTGAAAAAAAGTATTGCTCCATGATAAACTTGAAAGTAAGTGGACTGCACATTGCCCAGGAATTTAATTCTACTGAGTGTGCAATATGAAGTGCTCAACCCCTTCCTTCCCTCTCCAGTAGTAACTTGGAGCCTCTTTGTTTAAAAATAACCTTGTATTGAACAATTGATTTCTAAATCACTGATGGCAAAGGGAATCAAATGGAAAACTATTGTTTACGTCTTCAAAGGAAGTTTTAATCAACCATATGTCTTATTTTTTAATAAGGTGTAAAATACTATTCTCCAAAGGGATGGTTTAAATTCTTGTCACTATAGAATTTTCAAGGTTTATTTCATAGTTTAAAATTATTTGCATAAATTATTTTGAAGAAAGTTTATGACACATCTTTTTTTAAAACTAAAGGTACCATTTCTAAGGCACTCTAGTATATCACAGCCATAGGATAGAATCTGGTTTCTCTCTTGTTGTAGTTTGGAGTTTTCCTTGATGAAATGGAATATAGTTGACCCTTGAGCAACATGGGTTTGAACTGCACAGGTCCACTTACATGTGGATTATTTTTGATAAATACAGTACTGTAAATGTATATTCTCTTCCTTATGACTTTTTTTTAAGTTTATTTATTTTTTGAGAGAGTGTGAGAGTGGGGGAAGGGCAAACAGAGGGGACAGAGAGTCTGAAGTGGGCTCTGTGCTGACAGCAGAGAGCCTGACAGGGGGCTCAAACCCACCAATCCTGAGATGATGACCTGAGCCAACGATGGATGCTCAACCAACTGAGCCACCCAGGCACTTCCGTTATGACTTTTTAATCATATGTCTTTTCTCTCACTGACTTTATTGTAAGAATACAGTGTATAATACACATAAGAAACAAAATTATGTTATCAGTAAGGCTTATGATCAACAATAGACAATTAGTAGGTAAGTTCTGGGAGAGTTAGTAGTTAAACATGGATTTTCGACTCTACAGGATATTGACTTTTTCCTTACTACATTCAGGGTAATTTTTAAATGAAAAAACCTTCCAAAATATCCTTAACTTTAAATTTTTTTTTTCTTTCTGTCTTTTTACTACATTCAGGGTTTGAGGTTTACTGTTTATTTTAAAATTCTGCTGTGGGGGCGCCTGGGTGGCTCAGTCGGTTAAGCGTCCGACTTCGGCTCAGGTCATGATCTCACGGTCTGTGAGTTCGAGCCCCGCGTCGGGCTCTGTGCTGACAGCTCAGAGCCTGGAGCCCGTTTCAGATTCTGTGTCTCCCTCTCTCTCTGACCCTCCCCCATTCATGCTCTGTCTCTCTCTGTCTCAAAAATAAATAAACGTTAAAAAAAATTTAAAAAATAAAATTCTGCTGTGAATAATTTAAGATAAGAAAAATTATAGAGATACAAAGACAGAGAGATAGGCAGGTAGAGATATCTCCTCAGCATTTCAGATTCTATAGTTTCAAAAGAGAATTCACCTTGTTCCTCGAAATTCTCTGATATCTTTGAAAGGACACAATTATTTTATTTATCCCCATTAAAGAATGTAATCCATAAATGCAGTATTTTATATATAAATTTAGATGATGCCATCTGTGTTTCTTTCCCTCAACAGATTAATAATGTGTTATACACAGTATTTGCAACAGTTTTATAAAGGTGAACAGATGCAATTCTCATTGACTGTGTGGCCCTCTTAGGTACACAGAAATTTCTTCTTATTTTCTTCTTTGCTACAACTATATTAATGCTCTTCTGCTCTGTTATTTGCACAACTTTCTCAAAGTGTGACTCTTTACCCTACATTGTATCATTTAATTATAAATTCCTCATTCATGGCGCAATATATGAGCTTTTTATAGAGATCCTTTGGTTCTATTTCTGATTCACTCACTACCTGATTGAAGATCTCTTACTTAATATCAATATTGACTTCTATAAACCAGTTCTTACTTGAATATGGAGAAAAATCTAATAATAATAAAGCTTAGAATATTCTGTCCTAAATATAAGCTAGACAGTAACATCAAAGAATAACAAAATCAGAGTTTCTGAAGTAACTTCAAAAGGTATGTAGTTTAATCTGACTTCTTATTTAATGCTTTAATGTCCATAACTACATGGCCATAAATGGTTAGGTAAGCTCCCAGCTTGAAGACATCTAGAGAAGGAAAACATCTAGGGAAGGAAATAGGCTTCCTTTCAGGTTGACTCAAAGGTATGCTAAACTACACCTTCTGCTTACGAGTGCTCTTTCTAGCTCTTTGAGCCTAAAAGAACAATGCTTCATATGATGGACATCCGTGTAAATATTTGAGGAAAGGTACTGTATCCTTTTTTGATGTACAAACCGTTTCAAATTTGAACTACCATGCATCACCTTTTAAGTCTACTATCATTCTAGTCCTGGTCTTCTGTAAAGTAAATTGTAACCGGAAATGCTGAGCTGGACTATTTCCTCCATTAGCAATTTCTGTGTTTCTATCACTGAAGATTGATGTCCTATTCACTTTGCTCAGATTCAGTTACATGGCTGTTTTCTATTGCACTTATTCCACCTAAAACCCCATGGTAGGCAGAATAGTGCCCCCTCTCTGAAGGTGTCACACTCTAATCCCTAGAACCTGTGAATTTGACTCTGCATGGCAAAGAGCCTTTGCAGTGTTATTAAATTAAGAAATCTGAGATGGGGAGGTTACCCTGGATGATCTGTGTGAGCCCAAAGTAATTAGAGAATCCTTATGAGAAGGAGGCAGTAGGATCAGTGTCAGAGAAAGAGATACGACATGAGAAGCAGTAGTCAGGGTGATGTTATTGCTGGAAGGGAGCCAACATCTAAGGGATGTAGAGAGCCCATAGAAACTGGAAAAGAGAAGGATGAGATTTCCTTCCCCACCCCACCCCCTACTCACACACAGAGTCTCCAGAAGGAATACAGCCCTGCTGGTACCTTGATTTTATCCTTGATAAGACAAAATTTTAGACTTCTAATCTCTAGAACTACAAAATAATAAATCTGTGTTGTTTTAATCTACTATTTCCTAAATCATCCTCATCCATATTGCTTCTAAGACCTGTGGTATGTATATAATTTATTCTTAAGAACTTTGTAAAGCAAATTATATTAATATTTTTAAAAAATTTAGATGGTTGGATTCATCTCATTTCTCATTCTTTTAATACATTTTATATGGTTATTTTGACTTTAATTATTAGCCTATCACTTTTGTTACTCCTGAAAACTTGGTAAGCTTATCCTATGTTATGTCACTACGATAGCGAAATGAAGATTTATTTTACATAATGTACTACCTGCATCAGTTGGTCACCACCTCTGAGAAAGGATACAGTTGTGAATGACTGCTATACTCTGCCTGTCACTGTAGCACAGAATAGTTGAGTACCAGCTCCTCTCATGTGAACAATATTGGGGAAAAAAAAAAGAAAGAAGTGTTGAATATTTTCCCTTAGGAATCTAACAATCCAGAACCATATCACAAACATCAGGTCACCACACAGTTTACCAAAGTTCCAACTGCAAAATATGATGGCTAGCAGGGACATTTTCTGTAAATAAAAGACTTAATATATCTGAAATTAGATATAAGGATTGATGTATAACATCAATTAGTCATATGCCATATTCTAGGCACTGTATGAGTTCCCATGTGTTATGTTTAATCCCCACAATCTCCACTCTATCTGGTAGATGTTATCTTCAAATATGAAATTACTAACCTATGGTCAGAAAACAATTTGCCTAACAACCACATAGCTACCTGTAAATGTTGGAGGTGAGAATCAAATCCTCTTGATGTTTTATCTTTTATTATTATTAATATTATCACATAAATCTATGAAAAAAGACTTGAAATATATAAACATTCCAATTTTTTACCAAAAAAAACCCTGATGTATTTATTTTAAATAAATTCCAAGATTTTTAATTTGGTATATGCAATAAAATTTTAAAAAATGTTTCTTGAAACATTGAAACATCAGAGTAAAATAGAGAATTCATCTATTGCTAAATTTTATGTTGATTTCATTAACAAATTGTTGTTAAATTGGTGACCCATCAATCAAGTCTTTATTGCTTAGGTTGACCTAAATATCTCAGCTAAAAAACAATTTGTTTTAGTCTCATTCTGCATTAAAACACTTTTAAAAATGGCATGCATATCTAAACCTATCTTGGTTTCCTGAATAGAACTTTCACCAATACCAATTTAAAAGGATGAACCTTTACCTTTAAAATGTTCAGGTCACTGTAATTATCTACCTTGATTTTTTGGAAGATAGATATCATTTAAGTTTATAAAAAAGTAGATATAATGTCACATGGATCAGGTATTATTAGGTAGTTCTCCATGAGTAATTAGTTGCTATGCAACAACCTTTCAAACAGTAACTGAAAATGATCTTTTATAAAATAATATTCTTTTATATTCTAGCTGGATTCAAGCTATGCATTTATAAATGAGAAGTATTAATGAATAAAGCAATTTACTTACTTACTCAAGACTTACTTCTGATCTTTTTGTTTTGTATAGGCCAAGGGCAGGCTGCCCTAAAGTGTGCCACATTGGCATATTGATGATTTTATTTTATTGTTTATTTATTTTAATTTATTTACTTTGAGAGCGAGAGAGAGAGCAGGGGAGGGACAGAGAGAGAGAGAGAGTATCCCAAGCAGGCTCTGCCAGTACAGAGCCTGATGAAGGGCTTGATGTCAAGAAACATGAGATCATGACTGGAGCCAAATCAAGTTAAGGATGCTTAACTGATTGAGCCACCCAGATGCCCCCAGAATATTGATTATTTTAAATAAAAGTTATTTAAGAAACAGCCAATGTAAATACATTCAAATTCTCCTCTGTCCCCGTGAAAGTAGAAAACAAATCTCCCATTTGAAAAATATCCTCCCATACTAAGGAAGTAAAAAGACATCCTTATCACCAGAGACAGGAACTTTAAAGCTAAGAAAGCTGTAGAAACAAACCTTGTTACTTTTTTTTTTTTTCAAATCTACTACCTTAGCCCAAATTCTGCTTAGAATTCCTTACTACTTAAAGCTTCCAAACATCTGTTTTATTTAGCCTGTCAGTTTCTCACAAATTTATCCTCTTTGTCTAAGATGTATAAAAACTGCCTGCCTTGGTCATTTCTTTAGGTCTCCATTTCATTATTAGGGCCCCATGTGCACATAATAAAACTTTGGTTCTTTCTCCTGTTAATCAGTCCCATGTAAATTTAATTCTTAGTCCAGGTGGAATGTCCTGATCATAGAGGAAGAATTCTTCCATCCCTTCAGTTTGTGCCTTTAGTAATAAGTTGGCTACATGAAGAGTGCTCTGTGAATATAGAAAGCTTATACCATTATAAGCTTTAAACGTGTGTTTGTCTATACAAAGATAGAAGATGACAATGGGAATAGTGATATGTGATGTTTGTTTATCATCCTTTTAGGAGAAACTCAATACACTAAAAATTGTCTTTTCTATGGAGTAAAACATTTTCATTTTAACACAATATAAGCCAAATAAATGGGCCAATATCACCAACTCCAAATATCAATTTGCTAATGAAGCAAACAGAAATATATAGTTAATGTTCAACATTGTTAATATAAGCAACAATTTATTTTAGAGTGATATGAGCAAACCCACTTAAGGGTCAAAATATGGTGAAAAATTAGGTATTGATTTTCAGTAAGAGGATATCCAGAAGATAGTTCAGCTTCTGCTCTGAAATCAGAAACTCTATTATTATCATCTGAAGCATGTTCTAGACCTACCTCCATAACCATAGTGATCAATTTCACACCTAACTATTGTGTCAGCATGACTGTAACTTTAGAAATGATTACAAAGGTAACTTTGTCTCCCTTTCTCTTATTTACAGTGATTTTTACTTCTATGGAAAAAAAAATGAACACACCATACAATGTTTAGTGATTTGATTTCTTCTAAAAAAAAATCCATGTATTTTTGAAATACATAAGAATGGCCCTGTTTGCTCCACTATCCTTATATATGCTTTTTTTTTACACGAACAAGTAGATAGAATTAAAATACAGCCAAAAAATATACATATATTAAATTATAGATATCTTTCCCTCAAGGTTTTTAAAATATGTTGGCTTGTGATATTATAATATTATATTTATAAGACATATAAAATGTAATTGAGTAGTTAAAATACTGTGTTTGAAGTCAGGAAATCCTGACTGGTGTTTAGCTCTCCCCTTACAAGCTTTGTGATCTCAGGCAAAACCCTTCTCCTTTTTAACCTTGTTTGGTCATCAATAGAGTGAGCACATTAATATCTACCACATTTGATTTTTTCAGTGATTAGTTTGAAACAGATAAAGTGATAAAATTGCTTTATTCATAAATAACATTTGATTAATAAAATAATAATACAAGTTAGATTAAGCTAGAATTTTAGCATATATAATCACAGAATTTCCATAAGACAAGAGAAGTGTTTTTTGTTTGGTTGTTTTGTCAAGATGGCCTTAGAGGGTTACTAAAAATGGGGAGCTGATTCTAAAAGATTCAAATAGGGAGGGGATTTCTATTATGGGGAATTACACAAGCAAAAATGTAGGATCAGAGAAAAGAAAGTATGCTTGGAATCAATGGATAAATTATTCTTTTTGGAATGAAAAGTTCATATTGATTAACAGAGGGTGACATAGTTGGAAAGACAGGAAAAACACAGATAGAACGTTGTACGACTTCTATTGTAAAGTGAGAGTTTCATGATTATTCAGAAGAAAAAGAAGGAAAGAGGGAGGGAGAAAAGTCATGAAAGGTGGGAGGGAGAGAGGAAGGAAGAAAAGAAGGGGACAACAAAAGGAACAGATAATGAGGGAGAAAAGAGAAAATAAATGACTTGCATTAAAGTCTCATTATGTATCAACGAGATAGTTTCATATAATCTCACATAATGTACACGATCACCATAGATACTTTAATCCATACTACAAATTGCAGAAATTAAGAGAAGAAACTTAGCTTGCCTGGGCCACAGTATGCACAAAATAATCAGGTTTGAGTTAAGTTCCAACTACATATCCTGTGTCCTTTATACTCTGGCATGCTACCTTTCACTGTAAAGTGAAGGTAAGGATGGGCTTTTGCAAATATGAGATAGTAGAAATATCCTGTAATGATATTAATGATGGCTTATACAACTGTACTATAATATCAGCATATAACATTTCATTTTCCTAAACTATTAACAGATATTAGAAAAAATGCACTATTAAGTTTCTCAGGATCCACATAAGTGTGAAAACATATGGTATCTGTCTTTCTCTGTCTGACTTATTTCACTTAGCATAACACTCTCCAGTTCCATCCACGTTTCTACAAAAGGCCATATTTCATTCTTTCTCATTGCCAAGTAGTATTCCATTGTGTATATAAACCACAATGTCTTTATCCATTCATCAGCTGATGGAGATTTAGGCTCTTTCCATAATTTGGCTATTGTTAAAAGTGCTGCTATAAACATTGGGGTACAAGTGCCCCTATGCATCAGCATTCATGTATCCCTCAGGTAAATTCCTAGCAGTGCTATTGCTGGGTCATAGGGTAGATCTATTTTTAATTTTTTGAGGAAACTCCACACTGTTTTCCAGAGTGGCTGCATCAGTTTTCATTCCCACCAACAGTGCAAGAGGGATCCTTAGAAACTTAGCAGAAGACCATGGGGGAGGGGAAGAAAAAAAAAAAAAGAGATGGAGAGAGCCAAACCATAAGAGACTCTTAAAAACTAAGAATAAACTGAGGGTTGATGGGGGGTGGGAGGGAGGGGAGGGTAGGTGATGGGCATTGAGGAGGGCACCTTTTGGGATGAACACTGGGTGTTGTATGGAAACCAATTTGACAATAAATTTCATATTTTTAAAAAATGCACTAAATCAAAAACAAGAAATAGAATGTGTTACAACTCAGCAAATCTGATAGTGACTTTAGAAAATCTTAACTCAAAAGGATATTTGGCATAAGGGCCAGTATCCTCAGAGATTTCACAGGCTTGATTAAAAATGACATTTTTTCTTACTTTAACCATCTGCTCAGATAAATGGAAAGAATAATATCCTGAATTGTACTCATATGCCCTGGTTATATATCCATTTTGTCAGTTCAAGACCTTTGGGGTTTTCTCAAGGGTTTCTTCTACATTAAGAGACCAGACAACTCCCCTTTGATTTTATTATCTTAATGTCACCCCTTGCTTAAAAATTGTATTCAGAAATGGATACCAGAAAAAAGAAATATAATATAAAAGATAAAGAGATGTATTCTAAAATGTGAAGGATTTTCCCCAATCTATATCAAGATTGGAGGCAAAGTTCTTATTATAACTCTGCCAAAGCCAGCAGAGATGGTGACAATCCAAGGAAAACCTCTCACTGGAGAGTTTGGGATTACACACAAGCAAGGCTCTCTCACTTTCCAGGTGAGACCAGAGCCTGGTACACAAAATCATGTTGCCACACCTCTTTCCACTTTCTTTTACCAACAATTCATCTCTGAAGTGCCTACAACTATCTCTAATCTCTTTGTGTCCAAATGGTTAAGAAAAAATTCTTATTTTCAAAGAAGTTACCACTTATGATTCAGCTCTATGGTATTTCTATTTACAATGAATTGCTTTCCTTTTTTTCTCACTCTAGGTCAATACTGGTTTCAAAATATAAATGAGGACTCACAGATAATCGTAAAAAGTTGAAGGAGATATTTTTACTTTCTTTCTGAATAAAGGGAAATTTTTTATGAAGCTAATATCATATTGCTTTTTAAATATCATATCTGCCTTTCTAAAGGCAAATAATTGTCTCAGTCAATCAAGCAGAATTTCTTTGATTTGTAAGTTGACCTTTATAAATATTTAATATCATTGACCAGTACCTTTCTGAAACCCTCCTTTTGATTTTGAAGACATCGCTTATCTCTTTCCTTATCTGATTATTCTATCTCAGGGGACTTTTTAGATTTTCCCTAAACGTATTTCCTTAAATTTCATTTTGTTACCACTGCTCTGCCTTAGACCATAACTTTTCTTTCTAGATATATATCCCTTGATGACAAACCAGCCTCATAGCTTCACCTACAACCAACTTACTACTAAATTCAAATCTACATCTCTATTTTAAATCTCTCTCCTGAACTCTCTCCTCACATATTTCCCTCTTGTCTTGGATATCTCAAAGGTAGCTCAACTTAACATGTCCTACTTAGATGTTTCCATAGCTTGTATGAATAAATCAAATTTATCATTTGATACAATAGCCATCTGCTTATTTTTTCTCCTGTCCATTAAAATATCAACTCTCGAGGAACAATGGCATCATTGTTATTCTGATATTTATGTCAAAAATAATTTTTATATAACAGAGAGGAAGACAATAAGAATAATGATATGCACTAAGAATGAAGTGGTACCCAGTTGCATTTAGGAATATCAGCTGGTGTTAACAACTCACAAGTCTATCTCCAGTACCAAGTAACACCTGATGATTTATTCTGCTGTCACTTTCAGCCACTAAAAATAAAAGAGTTGTTTATTACCAAGAAGATGAGCAAGAAAATAATATCTTAATTTCTACTTCAACCCACAACACAATTAAATACGAGAGACAGAAGGAAGGAAAATAATTAAAAGTGTGGAGGAAGACAGGGGAAAATGCATTAAGATGTAAAGGAAAAATCTATGAGAAGGTTCATGTTTATTCAGCATCATATAATGACTGGCAGATTTTCTAACATATAGCCTCGTATCTAGAGACCATGGTGTAGCACTTGAATAAGAGAAAATAATTGTATTTTACAAAGCTAAATGTTCAAGTAGAGAACTAGAACTTCATGTTATCTCTGAATAACAGAGAAGCATTAAGGGAGCAATAATAAAACAACAGGCCTAGTGTGTTACAGGTTAATGAATTGCTGGTCTAGATAGTTCAATCAAAGTAGGCCAATATTGATGTGCCTTTAGAAAGACAGATGGGATATTGCATGTGCCATTCACTATAATGAATTGTCAGGGAGAAAAAATCTTCAGTGTGTGTATAATCATTTATGAGCAGTGGAGGAGGAAACTAAATTATAAGAAGATGTATTTCAATTCAGCTAAAAAAGAAGCAGAGACATTTTTGAGTGTTAAGAAAAAGTTTTTTTAATCAGTTACTTTACAGAAATTGGCTATTTTCTAAAGTGACTTATGTGTTGACTCTGAATATATGATTACATTATAATGATCTCATTACAACATGCCCCCTCCAAAATAGATTTTCAATTCACTAATAAAATCTAGGGATGGTAGGGAGTGTGGATTTCAGACATGTGCAGAATAAGAACTAAATCTGAAATATCCACTGTAAATCATGGATATCCAGGACTATGTCTAAGTCATCTTTGCATCTTGAATGCCCAATATAAACATAGATAGTTAATACTCAATATGTGCTTGAATAAATGAATGAGAATTTCTCCCTCCCTCCCTCCCTCTCTCTCTCTCCCTCCCTCACCTTCCTTCCCTCTTCCTTCCTCTCTCTCTCCCTCTCATTAAATTACTGTAAAGCTCATTGGAAATTGACAAGAAATATAAGGAAATGCTTCAGAGCAGCCATTCCTCAGATATCCAAGTAAAAGTCACTTTACTTGGTGACATCAGATCAAATGAAAAGGGAAATAAGTAGTAAATATATAACCAGAGTTCAATGCTTTTTGTTAGTTGGAGATCAAGGTAAAATTAAGAAAGAGATTTTTTGGCATTTTCATAGCAAATATTTCTTTGCACCTCCTCTACCCACCCTTCTGAAAATTATATATTCAACTTTATTTCAACATTTAGCATTCCATTTTACACCAGGTTAATAACTGACAGATGTCCACTGCCGGGAAAAATACAAAGTAGCAAAGGACAGCTACTAATACTGACCAAAAAAAGTGACTACAGAATTCTAAGACTTGATAACAGTGATAGAATTGCAGTACCCTTCAATTCTAATCCTTACTTTCTCCCAAACTTCAACATAGAGTTTATGACCTCCAACTCACAAACTGCAACATATGGATATTATCTTCTTGGGAGAGCTCTTAGTATCCTTGACTATGCTTCCTTTGCCCAGAAGATGGTAGGTTAGGATTTGTCTCTATCATGTACAAAGTGAATTTTCCTATTTAATCATGGCATTTCATTCGACAGAATTTACTAAGTATCGTTTGCAGGAGAGTTTTCTGAATATGGAATATACAGAGCAAACAAAATAGACAAAAGCTCTGACTTCAGGGAACATACATCTAATGTAAATGAAATAAATAGGATAGGAAAGGATAAAATGGGGCCATGAGTGGGTACAACTTAGAACAGGTTCACCAGGAAAGGCCTTCGTGATAAGCTGAACTTGGAATAACGACATACAAGAAAGGAGGAATTGAACCCTGTAGATATCTGATAGAAAAGCATTTTACCCAGAAGAAACAGAAAGTGCAAATCTTGAGTTGAAATTGCATTGACTGTATTTAAGAAAAGCAATGAGAATGTGTCTGGATAGAGTGGTTGAGGATGTGGCAAGACCAAGTCAGCTCATAAAGATGAGAGCAGTGCTGTGGTCTGAATGTTTATGTCTCCCATATTTACATGTTGAAAACCTAATGCCCAAGTGATGGTGTTGGTAGGGAGCCTTCAGTAAGTGATTAGGTCATGAAGGTGAAGCCCTCATGAATGAGATTAGTGTTCTTATGAAAGAGACCCTAGAGACCCCTCACCCCTTCCATCATGTGAGGTTTTGGTGAGAAGTCAGCAGTGTGCACCCCGGAAGAGATCCCTTACTGGACCATGCTGGCACCCTGAGCTCTTATTTCTAGTCTCTAGAACAGTGCAAAACAAAATTTGGTTGTTTATAAGCCACCCTGTCTGTAGTATGTTGTTATAGGAGCCCAAACAGACTAAAGCAAACAGTTTAGACCATGTATGAATTTATTGGCCCTTATACAGATGTTGACTTTTGCTGTGAGTGACATGAGGCCTCAACAGATTGTT
Organism: Panthera tigris; assembly: GCF_018350195.1. Classification (NCBI taxonomy): domain Eukaryota; kingdom Metazoa; phylum Chordata; class Mammalia; order Carnivora; family Felidae; genus Panthera; species Panthera tigris. The sequence continues at coordinate 67,704,106 of NC_056663.1, forward strand.
CCGAGGAAAGAAGTGATATGATATAATTTCAGTTTTGAAGGGTCATCTGACTGATGTCAGATTGAGAATCTGGGTGACTATTCTAGATAATGGTGACAGTCATGGGGAGGTGTGAGAAATGGTAGGATGCTGAATATTTTTTTGAAAACACAAAGGATTTGCTAAAAAAATTTTTTTGAAGAGTCAGTGTTGATGTTGAGCTTTGTGTCTCTCTGGTACTGATCAGTATTTAATTAGAATTTGGAATTGATCCTCATTTTTGCTACAATGCCAGCTTCCAGAACTTCTCCCTTACGCATGAATATGTCATACTTCAGTGGTATCCCAGGCTATGGTGAGTGGTGTTCATTTTTTTGGAAATAATAAATAGATAAATAGATAGATAAATAAATGCAAAAAGAAAAGGCTATCTATTTTTAAGAAGCCAGTTTTAAAATAAAAAAGACGTCTGAGCTAGCAATTAGTTTAAACAAACAAGCAAAAAAAACACATTTATTTGGGATCACAACCATGACTGGGAAGGACACCAGGCAAGGAGTAGTGACCAGGTAAATGAGGCAGTAAATGAAATCTATGTGGTATGTTCTAGGATTAGGAAGTTACTTTGTTTAGACAACCACATACACATAACAACAGAAAGAAAAGCCACAGAGTATAAGAACTCATTAAAGCTTTTTTCACCATGGAGATCAAGTGCCACCATCCATGGGCTTATTGTATGTCCATTCACGCTCTTCATTTCCCTCTTGCCACCAGCACAGGACAACTCAGATGGGAGCACTGACTCTGGAAAGGGATCATATGTCACGTACAGGTACTTCTGGTTTATCTTTCTGGGTACAGGAATTATTAAATGACTTGCTACCATGGTAACAAGATATAAAGCAAATAAAAATAACCAACAAGGCTATTGTAACTTTGAGTTTTTAGAAAAGTGTTACAGAAGACTTTAAAGATCCATAGCCTCTGTGTGTTGTTTTCTCATACCATTCTTAAACTGTTTTTATAATTCTTCCAGGAATGGAACCAAAAGACGCAGTTAAAGAATGGTAAGTTAAAGAATTAAATGGAAAAAAAAAATCTACGTGTTCCTTTCCGAAGGAAGGGGAAAAAACATCACACATTAACCATTAACCTGTGATGAATAAAGTTCCCATTGTAGCAATTCGCTTTGTGTAGGGAATGCAGGGTGCTCCATTGACTTAGCTAAAAGCCAGTTGTAACCAAGAAACTTGTCATAAAGTAACATAGCACCTGAGAGAGATCAATGTAGCAGTGTTCATTAAACTAAGACAAGAAGTATTGATCTGCAGGAAGGGAGAAGAGCCGCAGGGGACTTTTCAATGGTGTGGAGGCAGGAGAAAGAAACAGAGATGAGTGAAATAAACTGTTTTTTTCCATGTCCTTTATCCAAAGTGGAGTTTGCGGTATACTACTAGAATGCATTAAAAAAAAAAAAGAAATAAATAAAAAGAAAAAAGAAAGAAATGGAATATCAGAAAAACAGCAGAATTCAAGCAGTCCATACAGGGAGGGATGGAAGCAATGCCCCCTACCACACCCATACAGCTGAAGAGGATGTGTTTCTAAGGGTTTGATCTAAAATTTGAGAATATTTCCACGAGTGTTTTAAAAGGTTTCATCTGGACAGTATTAATGCTTAAAATATATTCTTAATTGCACAGCTAAGGTATTTAGAACTAGATCAACACCGTCAACACAGACATTGGGCAACATGGGTGGGGGCAGGGGCTGAGGGATTCAGTATGACCAGTAATCAACAATTGCATTTTTAAAGTGAGAATAGTCCATGGACTAGGAACTCACTCCTACCAACATTCAGGCATATTCACCTACTAGCAACAAAAGTTGATTTGTTCCTCACCATCCACTCTATTTAATAATACCAAGTATAAACATTACTAAATTCTACTACCTAACAGGAAACTGAAATAATGGATCAAGTGATAGTGAAAAGACATAATACCCAGCACAGTACTGTGGAAATATATCCATTCATTCATTCACTCACCCAATAAATACATATTGTGTATTTTATTCTTATCAGTCTGCTAAGTTTGGTCGTGAACTCAAATTCAAACCTTACAAACAAATACAGGTCCAGTCTGCTTGGAATGCATGCTTAAGTATAGAAAAAAAATGTCATCAAATATCACACAAATAATTTAAAAACTGTGCATATAAAATAAAAACAAGATATTGTTAAATTCTATAACAAGAGAGGGTCATCCATCTATTCTGATATTGTTTCCTGAAAATATGACTATGGAATTAATATCTGAAACCTCTACTTCAAGTTACCCAGATGGGGCAGGGCTGGGGGTGGGGGCAGAAAAGGGGTGAGGAAGACCTTTGTACACTTAGGGAGCAGCACCCCTAGGGTCCTGAGTGGGAAAGGGGCATGATGCTTTAATCAACTAAAATAAGGGCTCTGTGGCTGAAGCACACAAGAATGGTGCCAAACGAGACTGGGGCAGTAGGGGGGAGTCAGGTTAGACAGAACTGTGAACACCATGTTAAGATTTCATCTTCATTGTAAGAGGGAGCTATTTATTGAAAGGTTTTAATGGATGAAAAGTATCACGGTCCAATTTATATTTTTAAAGGATGCCACAACTTGTGGAACAGACTGAAAAGAGGGGAAAAGTGTTTGTAAAGAGGCCAATTTAGAGGCTATACTTCAGTAAGTCCTGTGTGGGATGCTGGTGACCTGAATGAGCATGGTGACTAGAATTATTGAGAAGTGGCAGTAGTAGAAAGTCATAACTGAGAGATTTTAGGGATAATCATTGCCTTAGTCGGGTTGGGCTGCTATTACATAATACCACAGATGATTGATTCATCTTGAGGCAAAATTCCTCTCCAGCTGTGAACCTGTGCAACCAGACAAGTTACATGTTTCCTAAATACAATGATCAGAGAGGCACAGAATAGACATTCTATTCCAAAAGGGGTAAATAGAAAATAATAAAGGGATAATAGGCCCCAAGTAAGTCCAAAACCTAACAGGGCAAACAACATTAAACCTTAAGATTCAAGAATAATCATTTTGGCTCAATTCTCTGCCTCTGGACTCCCTAGGGTCAGTGGCCTTAACTCCATGCATCTCCCAGACTGGAGTTGCATACCCAAGGCTCTCTCAAGCTGGGGTGGTACACCCGCAGCAACCCTGGGCTTGGGTCATGGCCTCTCAGCTCCAGGCAGCATCACTCCCACAGCGGCCTTGGGTACAACCCACACTATAGCTCTCTGCAGGACCTCACCCCAGGGCACTGGGCAGGTGCATCCTGGCCTGCCTAAACCAGAGTGATAGCCTCACACTTTGATATCACTCTGCCCTGGCTATTGCACTCTAGGCCCATGGTGGAAATAGCAACCCTGATGGTCGCTTAATCACTGTGGGGGAGTCATTGTCCCTTTCTCTTGAAGGATAGTGCCTGCCTTATGGAAGATCAGGTCCATAGGGATATCCTTATCAGATGGTCACTGCGCCCATACCCTGAACACATTCTTGTTTTTTTACAAAATGGTTAGGCTGAAAGTTTTCTAAATCTTAAAGTTCAGGTTGCTTTTTGCCTGATAATTCCATCCAAAAGACATTTTTCTCTTCTCACATTTTGCTATAAGCAGTCAGGAGGAAGTAAGCTACTTCTTCAGCACTTTGCTTAGAAATCTCCTCAGCTAACTATCCACTTTCATCACTTGCAAGTTCTATTTTCCACAAAACACATGAACACAATTCATATAAAGCACTTTGCTGCTTTATAACAAGGATGGCCTTTCCTCCAGTGTCCAATAAGATGCTCTTCATTTCCATCAGAAACCTCATCAGAATCGCCTTTACTGCCTATATTTCCAGCGACAACTCTATTTGTGATTACTTAGGTATTCTCTAAAAATATGAAAGCTTTTCTCTACTTTCTTTTTGAACCACCATCCAGAATTGCCTTTAAAAATACACCCTCGTCCAATCTAGGTGTTTTCTAGCATGCACCTCAAAACTTTTGCAGCCCCTACTCATTACCCAGTCCCAAAGCCGCTTTCACATTTTTAGAAATTTATTATAGCAGCACCTCACTTCTTAGTATCAATTTCCATCTTAGTATCTTCGGGGTGTTATAAGAAAAATGCCATATACTGGCTGGTTTCAACAGTAAACATTCATTTCTCACAGTTCTGAAGGTTGGGAAGTCCAAGATGGAGGCACCGCCAGATTTGGTGTCTGTTGAGTGCCCACTTCCAGTTGATGGATGGCTGTTTTCTCATTTCTTCACATAGCGAGGAGAAGTGGCAGACTCTCAGGTGTCTCTTTTACAAGGACGCTAACCTCACCCATGAGGGCTCTACTTATGACTTAACCACTTCTCAAAGCCCCAGCCCCAAATACATTCACATTAGAGGTTAGGGTCTTAATGTTTGGGAGTGGACTAACAAATAGTCCATAATAATCACCGTACTCACATGACTTATTTGGCATTAGTAGGTGCTAAATAAATACGAGTTAAAACAGTAGCAATTGGGAAAGGAAGTAGACAGGGAAAGAAATTAGGACATAGAAATTTTTAAATAAATATTTGGATACTGGGTGACTTCTGGTAGTTACCAGTAACAAACAGATCACCTCTGAATATTCCAATCAGAAATGTATCACTTAATTGATTTTGAATAAGCAGATTTTAAGTGTCATCAAAAATGACACTTGTAGTCAACTAAGAATGATCTTGGTCCATCTTTAGGCAACTATCTCATATAGTCTGGTAAAAATCAAAGTCACTGTAGAAAAGACAAAACTATGGAGACAGTAAGGAAAAAGATTTGTGGTTGCCAGAGGTTTGCGAGATGGAGGAATTAATAAATTGAGCACAGGGGATTTTTAGGGCAATGAAAATATTCTGTATGATACTATAATGACGGATACAGGTCATTATAGAATTGGGAAAATACATATAAGGTACAACACCAAGAGTCAAACCTAATGTAAACTATAGACTTTAGTCAATAATAATATATTAATTTGTCCCATCATTGTAATAAACACTAATGCAAAATTTTAGTAATAAAAGCTTAAGAAGAAGGGAGGGAGTATAATAAAACTGTCCTTTCTATTCAATTTCTTTTTGTAAACCTGAAACTGCTTTAAAAAAATAAGGTCTATTAATTAAAAATAAGTCAGTTATTATAATCTTTTCATTCTTGCTAACATCATTCTTACTAAAATCATGGTATTTAATTTTTCCAAATAATACTGAGTACCATCTACCTGAAATAAAAACATAAAGAAATATAAAAATATTAGAAGTAAATTAAGAATAACAATAACAGTATTAACCATATTGACATCTTGCACAGATTTAAAGATGTGGTATTCTATTTATAGACTTACAAAAATTCAATCTTGACAAAGCTCTCAGCTTTGAGGTTCATAGTTTTGAGATTCATACAATAAATACTCCTACAAACACTTTTCTGGTCCCTGTCAATATAAGAATAATGCCTTATTAGTAAGTAACTTTACTGCTTTCCAATGAAATAAATCATTAGATCAGATGAATTGAACAAAGCTAAAACTCTTTACTCAATGAAACTTTGTTCAGTCATCAAAGGGTGTTTAACTTTTAACCATACGTGTTGCTATCTATGGCCATATGAGAGAGAGAGAAAAAGCGGAGCTTACTAGATGGTCACGTTCTAGAATCTTGACTATAAGACCACAGAGATGGGAAGTTAGTGTCCATTACTTCTTTGTGTGTACCATGCAAAAATGGGATAATTAATTTTGTGTTACCTTTGTCGTGTTTTGTTTTTATGTGTTTGATGCAGTTCATTCACAAAGAAATGCAGGTGGAATAGAAAGGATGGGATTGGAGATTTTAAATTATTCTAATCTATCTTGACCATCTGTAACTCACCTACTTATTTATAAATTGTGGGTTTTTTTGATAAACTGTAGCTACTTTATTTACAGGTAAATTTTAAATCATGCAAAAAATTAAGTAGGACCTATTCCACAGGAACATATAAGAACAGCTAATTCTTCATCTATGAGATGAAAATCATCTGTGAGATTAAAATTATTGGATATCAATGAACAAGATATTGTTATCCTCAAGGTTATATGAGTCATCTTGCCACAAGTAAAGTCTTTGGGGAGGATCCATATGAGGAATTATAACGAAGCATCTAAAGTTAGCAGAACAATTAGGAGTAAATTAGTGAGAAGCATTCAATAGTACTTGCTATCTTCCAGATTGTGCCATGTGTTAAGGTTTTCTCTATTCATCCAGTAGTTTTTGTGCATCTACATTAAGCCAAGAACAGTTCTACACATGAGAGAGACAGTAGTAAACCAAAACCCTGCCCTCATAAGATTTGATGTTCTAGGGAGGGGAGAAAAACATAGGAGGGAACTGGTTAACTGCATACAAAAATATGAAGGGAGAGTTTATACTGGAAGAGATACTTGAGTTGGGTTTATTGGACTGTTCTCTAAGGGGTAAGGGCACACAGATCAGTATATGCATGGAAAGCAGGCTAAATGAGCATGATACATTTGGAAAAGAACAAATGGTTTATGGTGCATATTATATACAGGAAGGAGGCATGCAAAAAGAGGAAGGTTAGCCAATATTTTGAAATTTAAAATTTATCATAATGGCAATACAATTGCATGTATTTAAGACAGAAATAAGCATGATTGGTTCTGTTTTAAAAATAGCATGGGAAAAAGTAAAAATAGCATGTGGATTGAATTTCAGAATGTGAAAATGAGAAGCAGTAAGCATTGTCAGAAGGAAAATACAATAGTCCATGTGAAAGATAATGAGGGTACAGAGTAAGGTTCTCTATATGCTCTATATGTGCATACAGAGAACCTCTTTACTTTTAGAAAAGAATCACCTGAAACCGGAATATAAAATGTACGACTTGGAGCAGATGTCATGGACCTAGGCTGAGACAAAGGCAGCAAGAATCCTGCCAAAGGAGTCAGAAATAAAGCATGTGTGTGTCAGACACACAAACAAGGGGAAAACAGTTCCCAGAAAGAAGAGTTGAGTTTTAAGACTTAGAAGGCTAGGGGCGCCTGGGTGACTGCCCAGAGCCTGGAGCCTGTCTCAGAAACTGTGTTTCCCTCTCTCTCTGTCCCTACCCCCCTCATGCTCTGTCTCTGAAAAATGAATAAACCTTAAAAAAAATTAAATAATAAAAAAGACTTAGAAGGCTGTCAGAATATATAGTCACTTGTAATATTATTTAAATATGGTTATTTTAATATTTTAAATAATCATGATATTTATCAAGCCAGCCTGTGATGATCTAGTAAGATGTCCTAAGTATTCTGCAGTGGCAGAAAAAGAAGGAGAAAGAAAAGAAATAGAAACCGAGTGAAAAACCCATGGAGATCTCGAAGTGATGCTCAAATATCACAGTCACCCACTTACATCCTCTCAAAACTGACATTCGCGTTCAATACATTCAACATCATTCTAGACAATCCTTACTCCTAGTCTATTTCCCTTCTAACTCTCCATTCCTCAAACATGTCTTCTCTATATTTGAGATGATAATTTTGCTTCCTGTTTCACTGAGAAAAATGCAGAATAGCAATAACTCAAGCCCTAAAAACACTCTATCAACTCTTCATTTAAAGAGCCTTCTCTTGACTCCACATATCCTTACGGCTACTCCCCAATTTTTCTGCTCCTCTTTACAGAAAAAAAGACTTCTCAGAGGAGTTGTCTATACTCATTGCTACTATCTCTCCTTTTCTCTCTTGAATCCACTTGAATCTGGCTTTCTTCCCCACCACTACTCCAAAACCACTATTGTCACAGACACTGCTAACGCCAACAAAGCCCAAAGGTCAGTCCTCAATACTCTTCCTTGTTGGCCTGCCAGCAATTTCTGACATAATAGATTACTCCCTCCTCCCTGAAAAACTTTCTTCTCTTGGCTTCTAGAAATTCTTGTCAACTCCCCTCTGTCTCACTGGCTAATACTTCTCAGACTCTTTGCTGGCTTCTCATCATCTGTCTATTCTCATTCTGTTAAAGTGCTTCAAGACATAAGCCTTGGTTCTATTTTCTTTTTTATCTACACTTACTCCTTTGGTGATCTGATCCAATTCCTTGACTTCAAATAACATCTATATTCTTATGATTGTCAAATCTGTATCTCCAGACTGGACCTCTCCTTAACTTCAGGAGTTATATATATAGAACTCTATATATATATATATATATATAGAACTCAATATAGAACTCTAGCCACCATTTTCATTCTGATAGTAACATATATTGCAAACCCAATGTATCTAAAATTAATCTCCTAATTTCCTCTATTACTACAGATATTTTTTATATGTGAATTAATATCAACTTCATTCTTTTGGGTGCTCAGATCAAAAATCTTGCAGACATCCTCTGTCCCACACCAAACTTTCAATCTAAAAGCAAACCCGCTAGAGGAGCCTGAGTGGCTCAGTCGGTTGAGCATCCAACTTCGGCTCAGGACATGATCTCACAGCTCATGAGTTCAAGCCCCATGTCAGTCTCTGTGCTGACAGCTCAGGGCCTGGAGCCTGCTTTGGATTCTGTGTCTCCATCTCTCTCTGTCCTTCCCTGCCCATGCTCTCTCTCTCTCTCAAAACTAAATAAACATTAAAAAAAAAACATGAATAAGCTTTTAAAAAATAAAAATAAATAAAGGCAAAGCCTCTTGGCTTTACACGCAAGTATTTCCAAAATCTGACCATTTCTCAGCATCTTTATTGATACCGCCGAGGACAAGGCCACCATTATAACTCCCAGGGATTATCACAACAACCTTCAAACTGGTCTTCCTCCTGTCACCTATGTCCTTTTAGTATCTGTTCTCAAACAACAGGCAGAGTGATTACCTTAAAATATAATTTATATCATACATTCTTAGCTCACAAACTTTGCATGGCTCCCTACCTAACTCAGAGTAAATGCCAAAGCCCTCTTGCCAGCCACTTATATGGCCATGTCTCCTACTACCAGACCCTCACTCATTCTCCAAAACCACACTGGCCTCTTTATTGTTCTGAAAGCATACCAGGTACCCACCCAACTCCATTTTGCCCCTGCTCAAAACTCTGCCTAGAATTCTCTTTTCCAGATATTGTCATATTTCCTTCTTAGAGTCTTTATGCAAACATCACTATCTCAGAAAACCTTCCTTGAAAACTGTGCTGAAAATTGCAACACATCCCATCAGCATATCCTATCTCCTTCACTGTCTTATTTTATTCCTAATATGTTTCTTGTAATATACCACACAATTTATATGTCTCATTTTTTTTTTCCCTGATCACCCCCCAGAATGTCACCCTAGTGAGGACATGTGTTGTTGCTGTTCACTGTTGGATCTATAGCATGAAGATCCATTTTTAACACTCGAGGTCATTTAATAAGTAACCATTGAATAGATAAATTATGAATATTTTAGTCTGATAAAATATCATCAGACTACTAGAGTTAAGGAGTAGTAATAGGGAGGAGAGAGGGTGAAAAGGAGTTTTCCTGTCCCAAAGCAATAGTAGAGAAGAGGAAGCCCCAAACCATCTGGTGGTTGCAAGAACTGGAAGGCGATCTATGGTCCTACCTCAATGTTCACCCCATATCTGGATAATAGAAATATTTCTAGTGGTGTTCATTTTGGAAAATTTCAGAAGCACCTGCATGGCTCAGTCAGTTAAGTTTCTGACTCTTGATTTTGGCTCAGGTCATAATCTCCCGTTGGTAAGATCGAGCTCTGCATTGGGCTCTGCTCTGGCAGCATTCCATTTGGGTAAACTAATTGTATTTTAAATTCATTTTCTCATCAAGTTAATACAGGGCCTGATGCTTGCTTTGTATGCATTTTATAGTTTTATAAGCTGAAACACATGAAGATTTAATATCTTATCAAGAATCTCAAAGCAAATCAATAATGAGCCAGAAAAATAAATTATGGCTTCTATATTTCTAGACACTATTTGAAATCACTAAATGCTACTTTATAAGACAAATAGATAAATATATACAGTATTTTGTAGTCATATAATATTTTCCCTAAGGAATAATAGCATAAGGTTTTTGATATTATTACTTATATATTGTGACTCATAGCCAGAAAGAAACTGATAGCTAGGCCAAGAGAAAAATCTATTTTCATGCCAAATTATAGCCATTTACAAGGATGGATTCACATATAACATATGGCCCAAGTCCTATTGATTTTGCTTATGACTATTAAGTTTCTGAAGTGTTAGATGTTAAAACATCTTGTTCCCGTTTGTGCTAGCTTAGCTATTCCCATTAACATTAATAGGAGTTCTAGATTACATTCAGAGAATATGTAGTATTTCATAGAATTTTATTACCGATTATGTTATGGCCGCTTATGATATTTCCAGTCATATTTACTAAAATGTTACACAGCATATTTTGCCTGAGAAAAATTTCAAGTGATCATCAAAGGGCTGGGGTATATTTTAAGTAGCATTACTGTTGTGACATGATTAACTTTTCATTCTTGAGGGTTAAAAGCATCATCAGTCATTTCTTTTGCATTTAGAGGAGGATATCATTGCGATATATCATCTTAATGAAGGCTAAGGAGCAGCACAATAAGATGTAAATACCCCGCCTTTTATGGGTCATCGTCTCTGAAATGTATACCCAAAAGGGATGCCCAGCTTCTGGTCTTTAATTTATTCAACTATTTCAGAGGCTGTCAAATAACCTGGAAATAATAATCACCCCTATGTTTACCAGTTCACTGTTAAGGTTTTTGTAAAGTGCATCTTTGTAGTCTTAAAATTAGGCCTTTAGTAGCAGAGGTTTGTTTTCTTTGCACTTTTTGTGTACATAATGTATAATGCCACATTCCTACGCTCACAGCGGTTAGGAAAACATGGCCAATATAAAATAACGAAGCTAGAGGAGACCTAATCAGTTGCCTCTTTGTCTAACTCCTTCCTGCAGAGTCTAAAAAGTGGGGCTCTCAGGTACATGTAGGTCGTCAAAGCAATTTCCTCGTTTCCTGGAAAGTCCAAATTATTTTCTATCCATTCTGCTTTCTCTAGTGTCAGAAGTAAGGGAACAAAATCTTCACTTTCTTGCTAATTATTTTTACTCTGGCTCATACTCTCTACTTTCTATTGGAATTGTAATTCACCAGGCTAGTAAGTATGTTACTTTTTGACTTTTATATCTTCTTTTTGACTTCTTTCCTAATATTTTCTTTTGTTTTCATTTAGGTCAAAAAATGAACGATCAATAAAACCTGCAACAAATAAGCCATAAAGAAAGCTGCACTATTTATTGGACTAGACTTCTAACAGCATATCAACTGAATGTTAAAAATGTTAAATTGTCTGTAACAGAGCAAAGTGAGTTACTAACAGACTCATTTATCCTACAAAGAACCTTGAAAGTCTCATGTGTATGTATATGTATATATCTATTCCCATACATATGTATATATACATAAGCAGGTATGTAGTCAATGAGCTAGCAATTATAAATATTTTAGGTTTTATAACCATTGATCATTTTAACTAAGATGTATCATTACCAGCCCTCTTATTCATTCTTGAGCCTGTATTCTGACAAAAGTTCACCAAACTCTGCAGTAAACTGGAAACAGTATATCATTCTCCATGTTTTCCCATTCACTTTTATTACAAATCAACTGAGATTAGATAAAACCTCTTAGCTTACACTTAATGCCAGTGAAACCATTTTTCCTCAAGTACTATGAACAGAGATTTGTGTTTTCATAGTATCATAGTTCGTTTGAGATTACCTTCATATTCCATGATGACGACAAAAACAAAAATGTTATCTTCGGTTTCAAATCCATTAAAAGTTCTTATTTACCTTGAGACCCAAAGGCATTATTTCATACCTCACCAATTCATTTTATGTGTCCATTGTTTCATTGGACATTATTGAGTGCCTTCTAAAAGATTAACCTCGAGTTGACAGTTTGGTGAGAAAAAGTAACACAAAAGTAAAATGCATTGTGAGCGCTGCCATAAGGAAGGTATGCATGTGTGCTACACAAACACAAAGGAATGAAATAATTCTTCCTGGGGAAATGAAGGAAAGCCATGCAAGAGGTATTATAAGTTGAATTTTGAATAAGAGAGAGATTTCATAGGCAGCTTTTCCTGTCTCAAATGTGGTGCTACTACATCTATATACTTCAAAATTACCTGGCGGCATTCGAAAACATAACTCCTAAGAAAACTGCAGATTGATCTGTGTGGGTTAAATATTAAAAAGACAGAAGGGTATGGTGGGAAATAAACTAGAACAAAGGGAAATGAATTATTAAGAATGTTTTATGCCACAGTAAACCTTTTTGACTTTACGTTGTTGGTAATAAGAAATAGATGAACAAAAGTGTCCTGATTAAATTGGAATTGCTAAAAGAGTAACCCTAACCAGATGAACAAGTTAGGAAGTCTTCCAGTCATCCTGTTTTCCAGGATGAAGATGATGGTAAACCACATGGAATGATTCTAATGATGGCATCAAGCAGAATCATTCTAGAAAGAGGCATTCACGGTGGCCTAAAAATACAAGTTAAATTGTAGAATCCGTGGAGTTTTGATTTGAGATGAAATATAATATAAATTATTAATTTACATTCTGTTATATATCCCCCAAATTTTATCATTGCCTAGAGCAACATACACACTTCAATAAGATTGTAAAAGATAGATCAGTGTAAAGAGTAGAAGAAGGTCAAAATGTGGGGTGTAATCAGAGAGAATAAACCATGTAAATCCATGCAATAAAACTAGGCATACTCTCTCAATACATTTTATTTCAGCATTAATTAATTCAAACTTCATTGTTCACCTTTTCAGGAAAAAATATCCGAATATAAAACAAATTTGTTTAAACTCAATAAATTTAAAAATAAACATGAAGGACTGGGTAATAAAGTCAATAATTAGAGAATGGAAATTCAAGATAGATCATAAAGAAGCAGAAATAAAAAGGAAGTAAAATATTTATTAAGCACAAGTTTGAGGCAGGCACTATTATAGGAACACATGCATGATTCCTTACATGCCTCTGATTCACCCTTGATATTTTTGTGCATGGCTGTATTACAGTGGGGTAAGTGTGGATAATTTTATCTTCTAAATTGTCTGTAATATTAAATATACTAAGTCTATGTTCAAGTTCATAATATTTTCCACTCAATGGAATAGTAAACTATGAAATATTAGTTTTGGAATGAATACATTAGACTCACAATCTCACTAATTTACTTTACATCTAAGAAATGTATATCCCAAATATGAGAAATGATGTGTACAAAGACTTAGTGATTGTTAGTGGGAAGCTTACCAAACCTGCAATCTGTCTCAGCATTAAGGTAAATATAAACTGATTGCATTTGGATTCCTCTGGTTTTGGTAAAAGGAGTTATATGATCCTTTTCACCCTGCATGATTTTTTTACTTGAAATTCAAACATACATGAATGGGTGACTGTCCACTATTTCATCAGTATACAGTCTGAAAATATTCATTCCAAGAATCATTTGAAAAAGCAGGAACACTAGTTTTGGAATATGATGTTGAAATAAAATGGGAAAAAATAAGAATAAAGGATTTTTTCAACAAATCTTGGGAGAGATAAGGAACTAGGGAAGAGAAACTTAAGCCTAATTTCCCATTTAAGTTAGGAAAGAGATCTCTGGATGCATGTAAGTCAGTTTGTCATTTATACTTTGACATGACTTATCATGAACAAGATTAAGGCTGCCATTGTACATCAAGGAGAAATGCTAGTGCAGCTACGAACAGTAGATTAGAGAAAGTTCATTCAGCATTTTTTCCAACTAAAAAATCCTCATTACCTTGAGACCACAGTTAACAAGTGTCAAACATTGGATATTTGAATATAGTGACAGTCACCATACCCCCAAAGCCTCTTATTAAGCATCTATAGTTACCTACAACAAAGTAAACACAAAACGCATTTATAAGCAGCTTATAAAAGCTATAATATAGGTCCTGTAAAATTTCAATCATGAGAGTATGATGATAAACTATACAATATCTATTAGTACCATTATTAGGTTCAGAAATGTAATTGATGTATTTTATGGGCTGTGTTTAGTGTGTGTGTGTGTGTGTGTGTGTGTGTGTGTGTGTGTGTGTGTGTGTGAAAGCAAGAAATTTTTCAGGATTTCACAGGCGCTCTAGAAAGCTGTGCTTTCCCTCTTTTCCATCCCACTCCACCTCTTCCCCCATAGTAAGACTGAACACCAAAAATGGTCCTGACCCTGTGCAATGAACAACATAAAAGGAGAACTCAGAACGAATACTCCATTTCTGGATGGAATGTTAAGATATAGTGATTATTGCCTGTCTTTCAACCCTTGCTCATTTCTGGTTGCATTCTTCATTTGCAATACACATCTCTTGAAGTCTTCTTATGCCTTCTGAATAAATGAATATGTGATCAAAAGGAACAAGTGGATATTTTCCTCTCCTGTCAAAAATAACTGATCATCATAATTGGGTACATTCAGGTCTCTGTTAAGATAGTCAGTATCCAGTGTTAATACCTTCAGCCAAATTTTGTTTTTTGGTACAGAGTTCTACATTTATGTTAAAAATATCTACTAGAAAACCAACCAAGAAATCAGGAGGGACCATCATAAATGAGCACTAGGTTACAGGGCATAGACTCTAAAACAGTTCAGAATAGGCCTAAAGAGCATTGGGAAAATGGTAATAAAAGTGACAAGAGAAATTACTCCTGTTCAAACCATTTCACTATTTTATTACAAAAGTTAGTAGTTTGTTCTGCCTTCTTGAGATTTTGCTGATTCTCAAATTTTCAGCCACAAGAGAGCAAGGAGAATCAACAAATCAATCAGTTAAATTCAAACTCTGAAATCAGTGAGATCACACTCCCAAAACATTTTTCAACCTTTCAAGGAGACAGTGACACAGCCCTGTCCCTATGGCTAGCGAAAAGTAATAAATTGGCTTTTTCATTATTTTTTCTGAGAATTTCTACCTTCATGATGTCTAAGAAACCTTAACAGACTATATGACCATTAAATTTAAGCTTCCCTGTAGACTTATTAAATTTCAAAACTGGATGGGACTTGAAAAATCATCTTGTGACTAATTCATCTTCATTTTACAGAAGACAGGGTTACACATTTGAATTTCTATTTTCATTTCTCTGAGTATAAAGTTAAGAAAATGGACACTTTTACTGAGTGATATCTTAATCCAAATGACATTTCTTTAGCTTCAAAAGCAGTACTAGATATCCATTAATTCATCTTTAGAAACGTTGTAACTATTGAGCATTAAGGAGCACTTTGAATAAGACAGACACTAAAGTAAATAAACAAGTAAGTGATGCTTATCTCTCTCCTGTTATAATAGGAAACAGAATCAAGGTAAGAAAAAGACTTTTTTTCTTTTCAAATATATTCTATAATTCAACAGTAAATAAGCTTTCTACTTTTTTTTTCATATAATAAAAGCAAAAAAAGTTCTGTCCACATTTCCTTTGTGTGAATGATTTGTTGTCCTAAACTTCTGAATTTCAATTTTCATTTTATTTCTCTTTACCTTAATGTTAGTGTGTGTGTAATCAAAGGTTTTGTCACAAAATTTCATAAAATAATGTATTTTCTGTGGCTAACAGGGAGATTTTACTAATCATAGAACAAGTAGCTAAATCTTTTTCAGTATAAGAGAAAATATTGACATCTGCCATAAAAATATTTGTCCTTTTAAGGGTTCAAACTTCAGCAATTAATGTATACCTTGTACATTTATGTTTTAAATGTTAACAACCCTTTCAAATTGAACAAGGTTTCATCTCACAAGAAAGATCTCTTAGCTTTATAATCTAAACAAAATTTGAGTACAATATATTTTATGTAGAATTTTCATAACATGAAGCTAATTATTAGAAACAATTTGTTAATTGACTGTTTCTAAATGGGTACTCGGGAATATCCTTTGATATAGAAAGTGATGTGAACCCAGTGTCTGATCTTGGTTTTTGATACCATTCTCCAATAAATGGAATCAGTGCTCCTTGTAGAAATGATTGATTCTAGCACCAAGACAGAGGATATACAAGATGAGCCTCAATGATCTTGTAGTGTCAGAAAGGAAGACAGTGGTCAAAAATAAAAGGATGGAGGTCTGTCAAAGGGACACAGCAGCCAACTGAGACAGCTTGCAATGGTCAAAGATGGAGCAAACTGAGCAAGAAAATAATCAACATATTACCATATCATACTCTAAAGTATATTTTTATAAGTATGAAGATATAAAATTAATATCAATGCTGGATGAATAAGCGATTGAATAAATAAGTAAATGGAAAAGAAGAAAAAAAATCTGTGTAGGAAAACTTCAAATTATTTATGTGTATATAAGAAGGTGAAACAACTTCTCGCTTCTTAAATGTGGGCTACACAGTGACTTATTTCCAAAGAACACAGTGTGGAAAGCAGGAAAAGTAACTTTACCATTGAGAAACTTGACAAACATTACCATAGCCAGGTATTCACCGTTAACATCAACAGTGATGATTCATATTAATAATATGTACCCTTGAGATAACGTGATGCGAATGGCACTGTATCCCTGTGATCTTTTTCTTAAATGCCCAAATCCTCACTGTAACCAAGAAAAAAATCAGACAAACTCAATCTGAGGGATATTATACAAAACGCTAATCAGAACTCCTCAAAACTGTCAAGGTCATCAAGGGAAGTCTGAGAAACTGTCTTAGTCAAGAAAAGCCTTATAAGATATGATGAGTAAATATAATGTGGTATCTTGGATGAGGTTATGAAACAGAAAAAAAAATGTCACTGAGGAAAAACTAAGAAACTCTGAAAAATGTACAAGATTTAGTTAATACTAACTTACCAGTATTCATTCATTAGTTGTGACAAATGCACCAGAGAAATGTAAGATATTAACAATAGGGGAAACTGGCTGGGGTACACATAATTTCTTTGTAGCTATTTTTTTAATAAATCTAAAACTATTGTCAAATAAAAAGTTTGCTTTTTAGAAGAATCATATACAATTTTCCTAAAATCGGACAGTGGGTAAAATCCTATTTTATGCAGGAACAATCACTATAAAATTGTTTAGAAGACAAATCCTTGATGAGCCATATTTTCTTCTCCTAACAGATAAACCTAGAGAATATTTTTGGAACAACTTCTGTCACCAGGCATTTAAGTACTTAATATTTATCTTATTTATTTCCTCTACTGAGGCCAATGACAATAATATCTGATATTTAGTAAGTAGTAAAGATGAAGAAAGTGTCATTTTTCATGCATTGTCTTAATCATGATAACAAAACAAGACTTTTATATGTGAAAAGCATAAGAGAGCTCTAAGAAGTGTTTGTGATGCTCAGTCTTATGAGAAGGTTGACAGGTCTAATGGAATGAACAACTGAGGTGAAATAAAGCTAGTACCATAATTTGAAGCAAGTGGGTTTAAGTCCAGGTCCTTTTGCCTTTGTGGGGATAACTGCAGATGCTTTCATTTTAACTGCAGGGGAAGATAAAGAGATGGGACAAAATCAAGGTTTAAGTCACACAAATTCAAGCTTCTATTTCCTGGTGAAAACTACATGATTCATCTTTATATCAACAGGATGGGTTGACTTTTAAAGTTTAATTAGGTAGGATGTTTATGGAATACCTAATCAGAGTTTAAAATATCATTACATATGAATAAATATAAATACAGTTTCTCCAAATATGCTCTGTTTATTCACTCTAAAGCCTAGAAAACTTTTCTTTTTAAATCAAAAAGACAAATAATGGAAAGTAACTCTAGCCTCAACAAAAGGGACCTTCAAATATTGCCATAATTATCAGAAGAAATTTTGAAGCGTTCATACAAATTTGAGCACCAATACCTTTGTATGTAAACTTCATCAAATGTTTTTGTTAAAGATTTCGCTATGATTTTAAACTACACAAGGGTGACAGCAGCTTCATAAACAAACATTATTTTAAGGCAGGTGTCATATATTTCCTAGAACAAAATTCTTTGGTTTCCCAAGATGGAAATTGTCTCTGTGTAGCCTGAGTATAGGAATGAGAAGAAAATCCAAAGATCTACCTGAACCCCGTCCATAAATTGGAGAATACCATAAATGTAGGTTGGTATTATATTTTTTGTTCTAAGTTTATGAGACGATGTGCTCCCTTTTTATTTCCATTGTTGACAAAGGCACATTCACTTCCTAAGTGTTATGACAAGTAAATCATGCTATTTTCAGTAAGTGCACAGATCTGATTTTCCAACTGTCGGCACTTTAAAATTTTTTTATTGAATTAAAATATACATACAGAAGAGTACACACAAATCCATAAGTTTAATGGTCTCTGAAACTGAGCATACCATGTGATGAACACACGTACCACGCATGACTACATTGCCAGTAATCATAAATCCCTCTAATACCTCCTGAAGTTACTGCCCACTCCCCAAAGATAACCATTAACTTCAACAACATGGGTTAGTTTTGTCTGTCTTGTACTTTATGTGATGGACTATACACTGTGTACTCTTTTGTTTGTGGCTCCTTTCACCCAGCATTCATGCTTGTGTGATTCATCCATATGTTAAGTGCCCTGAAGTTTGTTCATGCTCCGCATACCCAGTGTGGCATTCCATTGTGTGGGTGTATGAGCACACATTTACCCACTCCTGTCTTGACAGGTATTTGAGTAGTTTCCAGCTTGGGACTAATACAAATACTTCTGTGATGAAGAGTCTGCTACATGATTTGGGGTGACTGTCTGTACACATTTCTGCTGGGTTTCTTAGATTATGCATATGGCCCTGCTTTAACAGATACTACTGCCAGCTTTTGACAGATTCACTTAAAAGTCACTGAACACTGATGTTAAAAAGTAAAACATAAATAAACCCTATTCCAAAAGCAAGCAAGCCAGCAAGTTTGGTTAGCCTCTGAACTCTGAACTCTCAAGAATCAAGTATGAAACATATCTGTAGGAAAAAAAGTATCCACATAAATAGAATAAAATATTTTCAGTTTTTATATTTCAAACAAGTTTCATTGGAGGCTACTTTATAAATGATTGACTTTCAAGAAAGGCATTTTTAACAGTGTAGGTGATGTATTCTAAATTTTGACTTTGTGAATAATGGGAAGAGTGGTTACTGGGCAAGCAGCAGCTTTTGGAAGGCCCTTTCACCATATAACATGTCAGAATAACAGATGGCATACACTGTAAAGAAAATTAATTTAAATAAGTCAGGTAAAAACCCACCTTTCTTGAAAGAAAAGATATTTTGTATAAGAAGTTCATCTTATTTATTGCCTACCTGGACAGGTAATGTATTCAGGTTTTTCCAATCTATTCCTTTGTGATAAAACAGACCTTAAACACTCATCATAAGCGCTACCACTCCTCAAGTCCTCCTTCACTTAATGTGTTCTTACATTTATCACTTAATTGTAGAATTCTGTGTTTCTAATTTTAAAAATTGGCTTTCTTTTTTTTATTATTATGCCACGTGTGCTAAACTTTTCATTGTAAGTAATGACAGAAGCCTTGAAAAAATATGGCAATATTATTTCCATGATTCTTTAATGTGATATATTACCTGTGTGTGGTGCTTCTCTGCCTTAACTACAGACTCATAAATTTAAAATGTGCTGGTGTTTAAACATTTTGTTTCATTTTATAAAATTTTACATTGTCCAATTTTCAGTCACAGATATTAAAACATGCAATGCTTCTCCTTACAATAAAAGAAAGACCTTGGAAAAACAAACATCACTTACACCATGTTGACAACCATTTCACATGCTAGGGTTAGAGTTTATTGACCTTCAAAACACTGAATATACCCTTCTCATCAGAGACATTATATAAGAACATCTCCACTGATGATTTAAATGAATGCAAAGTTACCAACATTAGGGTTTGTATTTGTGTGGGTGTTTAGGTGTGTGTACAACCCTGTGTTCTGACACATAAATTCTAGTACAGATATATTATACATGCGCACATAATGGCTCAATAAATGTGGATGTTATTAGTCATTAACTCAAGAGACATTTTTAGTTTTCTATTGTGCTCAATGCTCTATGCTAAATACTTGAGAGTGACAAGGGTGAGTACAACAAATAACATAAGGCCTAGAAAGGAATGTAATACATGCACACAGTGAATGTGAATTACAAAATGATATGAGCCATGAGAAAGGTACATAGCAATATTCATTTTATGAGGGTAGTGTTGTATTTTCTGAAGATGAGGATTATGGGAGGATGATTTAAAAAATGATGTGAGTTTTGGAAATGATGGGTAGAAATTGGATTTGTGGACACATGAGATGGGCATTAGATGCGAGAGAGCAATGTATGAAGCCAGGACACGGGAGCAGTCTAGTTTGATGGAGATATAAAGCATAGTAAGGGGAGGAATAGTAGGTAGAAATGTACTGTGTCACTTCAATTCTGACCTGTGAAAATTGGTCACCCCAATTCAGGGTCCTAAGTGCATAGGATATTCCTAATAGATTCACATAATTCCTCTAAATCTCTATTTACACATCTGTAAAATAATCAAGCTGAACTAAATCAACTGGTTTCCAGACACCAAATTTATGGAGCCAGCTGTAAATTCATGTTATGTATAGTATATGATAGGTATTTACTTACATGCACATATAAAACCTTTCCATTCAAAGCTGATATGGTCGTCTACTCCAGTAAATAAATATATTTGTGAAAATAGAGTCATAAAATTGTCTTTTAAACTGTGTGCTTTTAAAGACAAAATTATTATCATTTTGGATGACATAATTTTTCACTCAGAGAAGTAAATGAAACTGGAAAAAATAGTAAAAGAAAAATGGATAAATGAATAGAGAAATCAGAAATATGGCTGGGGAAAAATGTATACATATGGACACAAATTAGATGATATGATTACAAAGGTACTTGCATTTATAATTTCTAGGATTAAAAAATCCTAAGAATACTTTAAACAAAGCATGTAAAATATCTCTATGAAGCAAAATTTAAAAGACTAATAAAAGAAAGTAGCATCACCTCCACCTCATTCTTTTGGTTGAAACAGTCATAGAGCAAGAAAATAGAGACCATACTGTCTTCTTAGGTAGGTACGCTGAACCTCATAAAAATGGAAACATTTTCTCTGAAAAAACCAACAGTATTATTTTTGAACCAGACAAGCTAATTCTGATATTATAATGGGAAAAAAATTTCAAGCAATAATTTCTAAGAACATTCTGATTAAAACTGTATTGAGAGGGTATATCCTTTCAGATGATGTCAAACCACAATTATTAAATGCGATTTCACCTGAATGTGGATAAACATATCATAAGAACAAATGAAAATGTCCAAAATGGGATAGATTTAAGGTCCTTAAATATATGATAAGGGTACAAAACTAGTGGGGTGAATATAAATTTTCCTAAATGATATTGGAAACAGAATAATCAGCAGTAAAAAAATGTATTTATAAGATAAATTTTAAATAAAAATAAATTACATGTAGCTCAAAGATTTGAACATACAAAAAGAACGGTACCTGAAGAAAAAATGATCATTTTAAAAGGTAATTTCGGAATAAAAAAAGGCATTTCTAAATATAAAACAAAGAACCATGAAGATATAAATTAGACTTGAGAACAAATGTCTTTTAATTTACTCTGTACGAAAACATTATTACAAAAACAAACGGGGAAGGGGTGCCTGGATGGCTCAGTCAATTAAGCGGCCAACTGCAGAGCCTGCTTGGGATTGTTTCTCTCTCCCTTTTCCTCTGTTCCTCCCCCACTTGTGTTCTCTCTCTTTCTCTCTCTCTCATTTTCTCTCTCTCAAAATAAATAAACTTTAAAAAAAAATGTGGGGGGAATCACTTGCAAAAGGACTAATTTCCTTTACATATATGGCAGGTTAAATGTGGCTGTAAATTTGTTAACATTCCTTCCTTCAGAGGTATAATTTCCTCTCCCTTTCATGTTGGGTTTACCAGTGAAGATTTTGATCCTAGAGTTAAGCAAAAGTGGTGCTATGTCTATCCCAGGCTTGTCTTTAAAATGATCCATAGTTTCTGCCTTTATCAGTTGGACCCCTTAGGCCACTAATCTGAGGAAGCCCATGTTGTTCGCACTGAACTACCGCATTGAAAGAAGGATGATTGACTAGCCTACAGCTGCTTATGTGAGTAAGGAAGAATTCACATGATGTTAGTCCCAGCTATTATCTGACTGTCATTAATGCGGAGATTATTTTGGATTATCTAGGCTGGCCTCATATAATCAATAGGTCCTTAAAAGTAGAAGAGGAGGATAGGAAAGTGAGTGACAGAAATGAAATTAAAAAAAAAACAGGAGATAGTTAAAGCAAGAGAGAGACCCAATCTATAATGACTGGGTTTGAAGATGGAAGAAAGGGATCATGAGCCAAGGAATGTGGGTAGCCTGTAGACTGGGAATGGCCCTCAGCTGACAGTCAACAAGGTAACAGTGAATTTAGTCTTATAACTGAGATAAACTTGTAAATTGAGAGACTTAATTCTTCCAACAACTTAGTATAGTTCTATTGAGACCTTAATTGACATTCACTGAATACTCCATGCAACAATAATAGAATACACATTCTTATCAATCTCATGGAACATTCACCATGATAAACAACATTCTGGGTGATAAAACACATATTAACAAATTAAAAGAATAGAAATCATACAAAGTATGTTTTCAGACCATAATATAATTAAGCTATGAAACAGTATCAGAGTGACAACTGGAAGACCCACAAATATTTAAAAATTAAATAACACATTTCTTAACCATACTGAAAATATAAAGCACTCTACATGCTGAATAATGTTTGGCTGTTTCCTATTTCTTCTAAGAAAGAAAATGATCTCATGTTGAACTTCAGCTATAAATTAGAATTTCTTTTTGGTAAATTTTACAACCATAGAATAGTACAATCTCATCAAGAGAGTTGTTAGGAATGCTATATTTCCTCTTTGTGCAAAGATATGTTTCTTGGGACTAGAGATTAGAATGTTCTATTATAATATTATTTGCTATTGTCTCTCCATAAAAATTGTCTACTATAGTGAAATCACTCAAGTATATATTTTTTCATATTAGACTCATTTTTATCAACCAAAATCATAATTTAAATCTATTATATTTTAAAAATTGAAACATCTTCTAATATTTTGAATATTAAATATTAGTAGAGCCCCTCATTTCCATTTCATATGCTAAGATTAATTTTGGAGAAGGTAGTTTCTTCAATGGACAATCACAATAACCTCTTTCAATGAATAGTGAAATTTAGAGATAATAATTGACCTTTAGGCTTAATCCCAAATTCTTTAAAATTAAGAAGTTTCACTGGAAAGAAAATGTTATGATAAAATACTTTTTGAAAACTGTCCTCCAAAAGTTAACACACAAAAACTTACCCCATAGTTTAAGCAATCAGTATGGGAATAGAATAGAATACAATATTTTTTTTTTAATTTTTTTTAAGTTTATTTATTTTTGAGACAGAGAGAGACAGAGCATGAACGGGGGAGAGGCAGAGAGAGAGGGAGACACAGAATCGGAAGCAGGCTCCAGGTTCCGAGCCATCAGCCCAGAGACCGACACGGGGCTCAAACTCAGGGACCGCGAGATCGTGACCTGAGCTGAAATCGGATGCTTAATGACTGAGCCACCCAGGCACCCCTAGAATACAATATTTTAAAAAGTGTATATAATGTATATTATAATAAAAACAAATTGAAAAATATATTTTTTTTATTTTACTAAGGTTTATTTAGGCTACAGATAACTCTTTCACAATTTCAAATGGATATTTAATCGTACTAACTTCCAAAATTAAAATGTAATTATAATTACATCATTTTTATTGTGATTATTACATATTATCCTCATACTTGTATCAAAAATCAAAATATGGTACGAGCAATGAGAAAGATAAATTTACTAATGAAGATTAGCTTTGTTTCTTTTCTGAGAATGCCTAACAATGTAATTAATTGAAACTGAAAACTACCAGCTGTGCCTTTTCAGCAGCTCCTAGGTAGATAAAAAAATGGTTGTGTTTTTGGCAAAACATTCTGACATATAAGGATATATTTAGAGGTATCAAAACCATGGCAATCAATATATCCCTGAATATGGAGTGACAGTGTAGCCTCGTAAAATCAAATGGCCTGAATTTTAGAAGAAAATTTTCTAGGTAATTATTTCTATCAGATCATTATAACATAGGAAATAATTTATTCTATTTGATATTATTATTTCCTATCTACAAAATCTTCATTCTGCGATTCCCAGGGAACATATTCTAACAACGGAAAGTATTGAACAGCCCTAAAGTTAACAGCATCTTTTACAGATATTAAATATGTCTTTGCATGTTGCCATTTTCTATTAAAAAAATAGAACTGTATTTTATTTTCTCTTGAGGGCCATTATAGATAGTTGAAAATAAAAGTTCTATGAGATCATCATAGATGTAATTTTAGGTACATTTGGGACAATCAGAGAATTATTCAATGAACAGTGAATCAACTCTGTGCCATCAGAAGACGGATTCAAGAAAGAGTAGTATCTCATTAGTAAGTCTAGGATAACCTCCATATAGAGCACACTGGGGTGTTTTTCTAATGGAAATTAAAACAATTTAAAGTGAATTTTAACAAATGAATAAATTAATGGCCTAATTTATAGTAACAGAAGCTAAATAAGTTACTCACCACTTCTGTTCTACCAAAAAGAAACTTTGAAAGACATTATTAACTAATATTAACTAACCATTTATCAAACTACATACACTGACATAGGTAATGTTGTATTCGGTTTTCTAAAGTAAACCTCTTTTCAAGGTAAACAGTTGTAAAGCCATGCTTTTATACAAAATTCACTATTAAAACTAAGTATTTTATCCTAATAATTTTAGCTAAAAATAAGAGCAATCTAATAACTTTTGAATTATAAATTTTTGAACCAGAGACAAATTGTCCTTACTAGAATTTAATAATAACTGTGATTACCATAATGAACTCTCAGTTCACAGGAGCTAATTAATGTTTTAACTATTCTATGTGGAATGAGCACAAAAGTCCAAAGAAAGGGCTTGGATTAAAGCCAGTTTTTGTACACACTGCCTATGTATCTTTGAGCAAATCATTTAACCTTGTGAAATTCGAGAAAGTTTTCATTATTTCTTTAAAAAATTTACACCTTGAACATACAACAGGAAAGTCAAATAAACCTATTTGAATTGGAAAGGCTGAAATTGTTTTGATGCATAAGGTATTCTGCTTATAATGCTAGCCAGCTCAATACACTCAAGGTCAGTAGAAAGGCCACAATTCTCGCAGCATTATGGTTTCTATTTTAAATTACCTTTGTAATCACAGTCTTACTTTATTAGTCCCTGTGACAAAAAGTCCCATCTTCTTTCCAAAAATGTTCATCTTTTGTCCTTATATGATAAAATGTGTTCAGGTTAGAGGTAACAGCATTTTTCCTAATTCAGTGTAGAAAACAGGACCATGCTGCCATTGTAAGAACTCTAATGTGGCATTTGCAATGTCAAAAGGTATTCCTGAAGAACCCCAATGCAAGCTGAGTGGCTAAGTGGAAGGAACAGGAAGCCAACACACAAAAGAATGTGCTTCAGGGATAGGGTTGACCCCTTTGTAAGACCTCAGAGATACTCAGAAATATTGGGAAGGAATAAATGGAATTTCCTGGGGGTTCTAATCCTGCTTAAGCAGATAAAACACTACAGTAACTGGAATTTAAGTGGGATTGTTCAGAGTACCCTCAGCTAAGCATCAAGTTTCCCCAAGAGTACCATGTAACTAGAAAGTTGAGGGAGGATCCTCTACTAGTCACATAAATCATGTTACTAGATTGGATATTTGGATGGAGAGAAGATGATAGAATGGAAATCTTAAGGATAAATATAATTATTCATATAACACTTTTCTGGTTCAAATCAAGGACAGATTTATTTAAAGCAATCTCTGCATGAAAATTTACCTAAGAATCTCTATTGAAGAAGATATTACTTTACACTGTGAATTATATCATCTGTAATCAGTGTAAAAAGCTGTCCATGGTCTAGATATTTTAATGTGTTTAACTTCCTGGCCTTTAAATCAAGATACTTTGCTTGCCCATCCACCTTTTTGGATACATGAATAATTGGTCTTTGAGGCTTAAAATTAGTATGACTGGGAAATGGCTTATGAAAAAAGTGTCTGAATTACATTGCACTTTTTAAAAATCCACTCTGAAATTTTAACATCTATTTTTTATCCAACAAAAGTTAATTTGACTTAACAGACTTTCTCAACCTATAAATACCCTAGATAATTGATGTACTAGACTGATTTATACTTTAATGTGAATTATTCAAATAAATTTGTCAGATTGCCTAAAACTCATCTTCTGTAACTGTATGTTTCTCCCCAAAAGTATAAGCTCTTTAAAGGAAGAGTCTATGTCTTATATATCTTTGTTGCCCTGGTATTGAGCAGAGTTTCTGGCACATATATATTTCTTGAAGAATTAACACAGAAGGGAATTATTTGGAGGAGGAAGATGGAGGCATAGGAGGGTGCTGGGCTCACCTCGTCCTGCTGATCACTTAGATTCCACCCACACCTGCCTAAATAACCCAGAAAACTGCCAGAAGGCGAGCAGAATGGACTCTCTGGAGCCAAGCGTAGACAAGAGGCCAAAGGAAGAGGGTAGGAAGGGTGGAGAGGCGGTGTGCACTACGCGGACTGGCAGGAGGGAGCCAGGGTGGTGGAGGGGCAGCTCACCCGGCAAGGCAGAGCCCCTGAGTCTGGCTTGCAAAAGCAGAGTGGTCAGACTCCATGAGTTCTGACAGCCAGCGGGACTTAACATCTGGAATGTTAAAAGTCAACAGCTCTGCCCAGAGAGCAGCAGGGTGAGAGGACACCAGGAGGGAGAGGTGCTGAGCCCTGGAAGACAGAGTTCAGCTTGGTGGCAGGGAACAAAGGTGCTGGCCAGTGCCATCTCCTTCTCCTATCCCCCAGCCAAAATCCCAAAGGGAACCAGTTCCTGTCACTGAACTTACTTGCACCCCACAAACCCCCAATGCTGTGCTTTTGTGGCTCCATCCCTCCAACAGTTCTGCCTCCCTCGCGGTGCTACAGGGCCCCTCCCACAGGGGACCTCCGATGGTAAAGTGAGCTACGCCTGCCCCTCCCGCCCCTGTGCACCTTGTGGATCCACCCCAGCTGATATTTCAGATCCCATCCAGGCAGCACCACAAGCTTGGTAGTGTGCAAGTAGCCCAGACAGGGGCCACACCACTCCACAGTGAGTCCTGCCCCTGGGAGAGGGGAAGATAAGGTACACACCAGTCTGACTATGGCCCCAGCGGTGGGCTGGAAGCAGATATGGGGTCTGACTGCGGCCCCGCCCACAAACACAAGTTACTCCGGACAGCACAGGGGAAGTGCCCTGCAGTTTGGAGCCACTGCAGGGACTACCCAAATGATGAAATGGAAGAATTCTCCTCAAAAGTAACTCCAGGAAGTAGCAACAGCTAACGAATTGATCAAAAATGATTTAAGCAATATAACGGAACAAGAATTTAGAAAAAGAATCATAAAATTAATCACTGGGCTTGAAAAAAGCATAGAGGACAGCAGAGAATCTATTGATACAGAGATCAAGAGACTAAAAAATAGTCATGAGGAGATAAAAAAAGCTATAAATGAGGTACAAAATAAAATGGAGGTGGCCATAGCACAGATTCAAGAGGCAGAGGAGAGAATAGGTGAATTAGAAGATAAAATTATGGAAAAAGAGGAAGCTGAGAAAAAGAGAGAGAAAAAAATCCAGGAGTATGAGGGGAAAATTAGAAAACTAAGTGATGCAATCAAACGGAACATTATCCGTATAATAGGAATTCCAGAAGAGGAAGAGAGAGAGAAAGGGGCTGAAGGGGTAATTGAACAAATCACAGTTGAGAACTTCATTCTGCACAACATATCATGGTGAAACTGGCAAAATACAAGGATAAAGAGAAAATTCTGAAAGCAGCTAGGGGTAAAGATGCTCTAACTTATAAAGGGAGACCCATAAGACTAGTGGCAGATCTATCTACTAAACTCAGCACGCCAGAAAGGAATGGCAGGAAATCTTCAATGTGATGAACAGAAAAAATATGCAGCTGACAATCTTTTATCCAGCAAGTCTGTCAACCAGAATAGAAGGAGAGATAAAGGTCTTCCCAAACAAACAAAAACTGAAGGAATTCATCACCATTAAACCAGCCCTACAAGAGATCCTAAGGGGATTCTGTGAGTGAAAAGCTGCAAGGACCACAAAGTACCAGAGACATCGCTACAAGCATGAAAACTAAAGACATCATAATGACTCTAAACCCATATCTTTCTATAATAACATTGAATGTAAATGGACTAAATGCTCCAACCAAAAGACATAGGGTATCAGAATGGATAAAAAAAAAAAAACAAACAAGACCCATCTATTTGCTGTCTACAAGAGACTCATTTTAGACCTGAGGACACCTTCAGATTGAAAGTGAGGGGATGGAGAACTATCTATCATGCTCCTGGAAGTCAAAAGAAAGCTGGAATAGCCATACTTATATCAGACACACTAGATTTTAAATTAAAGGCTGTAAAAAGAGATGAAGAAGGGCATTATATAATAATTACAGTGTCTATCCATCAGGAAGAGCTAACAATTATAAATGTGTATGCACCAAATACGGGAACCCCCAAATATATAAAATAATTAATCACAAACATAAGCAACCTTATTGATAAGAACGAGGTAATTGCAGGGGACTTTAATACTCCACTTACAACAATGGATAGATCATCTAGACACAGGATCAATAAAGAAACAAGGGCCCTGAAGGATACATCAGATCAGATGGACTTGACAGATATATTTAGAACTCTGCATCCCAAAGCAACAGGATATACGTTCTTCTCAGGTGCACATGGAACATCTTCCAAGATACATCACATACTGGGTCACAAAACAGCCCTTCATAAGTATACAAGAATTGAGATCATACCATGCATACTTTCAGACCACAATGCTATGAAACTTGAAATCAACCACAGGAAAAAGTCTAGAACCTCCAAAAGCATAGAGGTTAAAGGACACCCTACTAAAGAATGAATGGGTCAACCAGGCAATTAGAGAAGAAATTAAAAAATATATGGAAACAAATGAAAATGAAAATACAACAATCCAAACCCTTTGGGATGCAGCAAAGACAGTCCTGAGAGGAAAACACATTGCAATCCAGGCCTATCTCAAGAAACAAGAAAAATCCCAAATACAAAATCTAACAGCACACCTAAAGGAAATAGAAGCAGAACAGCAAAGACACCCCAAACCCAGCAGAAGAAGAGAAATAGTAAAGATCAGAGCAGAGATAAACAATACAGAATCTGAAAAAAAAAAAAAAAAAAAGTAGAGAAGATCAATGAAACCAAGTGTTGTTTTTTTGAAAAAATAAGCAAAATTGATAAACCTCTAGCCAGGCTTCTCAAAAACAAAAGGGAGATGACCCAAATAGATAAAATCATGAATGAAAATGGAACTATTAAAACCAATCCCTCAGAAATACAAGCAATTATCAGGATATACTATGAAAAATTATATGCCAACAAACTGGACGAACTGGAAGAAATGGACAAATTCCTAAGCACCAACACACTTCTAAAACTTAAACAGGAAGAAATAGAAAACTTGAACAGACCCATAACCAGCTAAGAAATTGAATCAGTTATCAAAAATCTCCCAACAAATAAGAGTATAGGACCAGATGGCTTCCCCAGACATTTAAAGTAGAGATAATACCTATCCTTCTCAACCTGTTCCAAAAAATAGAAAGGGAAGGGAAACTTCCAGACTCATTCTATGAAGCCAGCATTACTTTGATTCCTAAACGAGATAGAGACCCAGCAAAGAAAAGAGAACTACAGACCAACATCCCTGATGAATATGGATGCAAAAATTCTCAATAAGATACTAGCAAATCAAATTCAACAGCATATAAAAAAAATTATTCACCATGATCAAGTGGGATTCATTCCTGGGATGCAGGGCTGGTCCAACATTTGCAAATCAATCAATGTGATACATCACATTAATAAAAGAAAGATAAGAACCATATGATCCTGTCAATCAATGCAGAAAAAGCATTTGCCAAAATTCAACATCCTTTGTTAATAAAAACCCTTGAGAAAGTCGGGATAGAAGGAACATACTTAAACATCATAAAAGCCATTTATGAAAAGCCCACAGCTAATATCATCCTCAATGGGGAAAAACTGAGAGCTTTCCTCCTGAGATCAGGAACACGACAGGGATGTCCACTCTCACCACTGTTGTTTAACATAGTGTTGGAAGTTCTAGCATCAGCAATCAGACAACAAAAGGAAATCAAAGGCATCAAAATTGGCAAAGATGAAGTCAAGTTTCAATTTTTGCAGATGACATGCTATTATACATGGAAAACCCGATAGACTCCACCAGAAGTCTGCTAGAACTGATACATGAATTCAGCAGTCACAGTATACAAAATCAAAGTACAGAAATCAGTTGCATTCTTATACACTAATAATGAAGCAACGGAAAGACAAATAAAGAAACTGATCCCATTCACAATTGCACCAAGAAGCATAAAATACCTAGGAATAAACCTAACCAAAGATGTAAAAGATCTGTATGCTGAAAACTATAGAAAACTTATGAAGGAAATTGAAGAAGATACAAAGAAATGGAAAAACATTCCATGCTCATGGATTGGAAGAATGAATATTGTTAAAATGTCAACACTACCCAAAGCTATCTACACATTTAATGCAATCCCAATCAAAATTACACCAGCATTCTTCTTGAACTAGAGCAAGCAATCCTAAAGTTTGTATGGAACCACAAAAGGCCCCGAATAGCCAAAGTAATTTTGAAGAAGACCAAAGCGGGAGGCCTCACAATCCCAGACTTTAGCCTCTACGACAAAGCTGTAATCATCAAGACAGCATGGTATTGGCACAAAAACAGACACAGACCAATGGAATAGAATAGAAACCCCAGAATTAGACCCACAAAAGTATGGCCAACTAGTCTTTGACAAAGTAGGAAAGAATATCCAGTGGAAAACAGACAGTCTCTTTAACAAATGGTGCTGGGAGAGCTGGACAGCAACATGCAGAAGAATGAAACTAGACCACTTTCTTACATCATACACAAAAACAAACTCAAAATGGATGAAGGACCTGAATGTGAGACAGGAAACCATCAAAACCCTAGAGGAGAAAGCAGGAGAAAACCTCTCTGACCTCAGCCACAGCAATTTCTTACTTGACACATCTCCAAAGGCAAGGGAATTAAAAGCAAAAATGAACTATTGGGACCTCATCAAGATAAAAAGCTTCTGCACTCCAAATGAAACAATCAATAAAACTAAAAGGCAACCAACAGAATGGGAAAAGATATTTGCAAATGACATATTGGACAAAGGGCTAGTATCCAAAATCTTTAAAGAGCTCACCAAACTCCACACCCGAAAAACAAATAATCTGGTGAAGAAATGGGCAGAAGACATGAATACACACTTTTCAAAAGAAGACATCCAGATGGCCAACAGGCACATGAAAAGATGCTCAACGTTGCTCCTCATCAGGGAAATACAAATCAAAACCACACTCAGATACTACCTCATGCTAGTCAGAGTGGCTAAAATGAATAAATCAGGAGACTATAAATGTTGGAGAGGATGTGGAGAAACGAGAACACTCTTGCACTGTTGGTGGGAATGCACACTGGTGCAGCCACTCTGGAAAACAGTGTGCAGGTTCCTCAAAAAATTAAACATAGATCTACCCTATGACACAGCAAAAGCACTGCTAGGAATTACCCAAGGGATACAGGAGTACTGATGCATAGGGACACTTGTACCCCAATGTTTATAGCAACACTTTCAACAATGGCCAAATTATGGAAAGAGCCTAAATGTCCATCAACTGATGAATGGATAAAGACATTGTGGTTTATATACACAATGGAGTACTATGTGGCAATGAGAAAGAATGAAATATGGCCCTTTGTAGCAACATGGATGGAACTGGAGAGTGTTATGCTAAGTGAAATAAGCCATACAGAGAAAGACAGATACCATATGTTTTCACTCCTATGTGGATCCTGAGAAACTTAACAGAAGTCTATGGGGGAGGGGAAGGGAAATAAAAAGGTTAGAGAGTGGGTGGGGGAGCCAAAACATAAGAGACTTATAAAACTGAGTAGAAACTGAGGGTTGATGAGGGGTGGAAGGGAAGAGAGGGTGGGTGAAGGGTATTGAGTAGGGCACCTGTTGGGATGAGCATTGGGTGTTGTATGGAAACCAAATTTGACAACACATTTCATATTAAAAAAAAAAAAAAAAGAACACAGAAGGAATAGGAGTCTTATTTAGGGATAGAAATTGATTTTGAGTGGATGTCATCTGCCCTATGTAGCAAGTTAAAGACAGGAGTTTCTGTTTAGGCATTGGATGTGTATGAAGGCTGGGAAAAGAGACCTGAGGATAGGATGTGGTGAGGGAAAGAGCAAAGAATCAAGGATATATTTTGCTCATTAGCAATCTTTCTGAGAATTCTGATAGTGGCAGACTATCCATGCTGTTGAAATTAGTTTTTTATTTTAACTAAGAGTTGCCCATACCTGAAAGTTCCTATTAGCATATGACAGAAGTATTCACTTTTCCAAGAATGATCCCCAGCAAGGTGGCCATGCAGAGAGAAGAGTGTCCTCTTGCAAACCGCCATGGAAACCAGCTACAGTTAAATTTTGGGGTGATCAATATTGGTAAGATGCTGAAGTGGGGGATTATCCCTGGAATACTCTGATCTATCCTATAACCATAAAACTTGAACTTTAATCTCTACCATCCCAGGGTAAGGGCCATGACTGCCCAGTCATGCAACCTTGAGACTCTTTTTTTAAAAAGGCTAAAATAACTCTCTTGAAGTCTTATGCATGGACTAAATTTCTGGGCACTGCCCCAATATACGAAGGGTAACGAGGTAACCATGAAGCAGCTATCACTTTCTTCTCCATACATTTCCCCAGGAAGCATTGTAAATACTATTCCACCTTGGCATATGCCTCAATTGTCCTCTGCCCTTGTTTGTGTTTGACAAAGATGAAGTTCAATACTGTGAAAATTGATATATATGTTTTAACTCAATGGTGTGCCAACTGGATCACTTTAAGTGAAACCTATTTAATAAGGTTTAGGTAGTTAATGGTATATTGTTTGAAAATTCTCCTTACAGGTATTTTTAAATTAAAATTAGGAGTACCTCTAAACAAAATAAGTAAAAGTCAGCTTATATTCCAAACTGACAAAAGTTTAAGCATCTGTTATATGTTCGTTTTCTCTTTTCCTTTTTTCTGCCTTAACAACTATGCCAATCAAATAATAGAACTAAGAAGAGTTTATTGTGTTTGCACACTATTTATGTTTGCTCTGAATTTTATGTAACGCTTTATAGGATTCTGATTCATGAGTTTGGGGTTTTAGCTGCAACCAGTTACAGATCACATTTAACATGCTGCGATTAGCAATCAGGGCTATGAGCCATGTACATACCCTTTGAGATTTTCTTTCCCAATTTAATCAAAATAATTTAAAGAAAACTGAAAAGGGGAGATTTTTGGAGACTGAGTGGGCAATTATCCAAAGCATTGTATATCAAGAACAAAAGCTCTACTAATTGGTCATTTGTTTGTTTGGTTTTATAATCTCTAGAGCTTATTTTCTGGAAAAAAAAAAAAAGAATGAAAGAAAATTTGGTGTCTTCACTACTAATTACAAGTCCTGGTAATAAAATCCCATAATTGAATCATTTTCATACATTAATACCAAAACATTACCCACATACTATATTTACCACAACTTTAAAGCTCAAAGCAAAAAATCACAAATGTTCACTATTGCCTTTCTGTGGTTGTGATAACAGAAAGTGAAGCATTACTAGCCTTCATCATGGCCAATCCTAACTAGGAAAGCTTTCTAATTTAAATTATAGTTGATATAATTTAAATTAGTCACTTTTCATATCATTGTTTATTCATTTTTATGTTAATAACTTATTCATGAACATAAGTAAAGAAGTATATGAAAGAAAAATAATCCCACAGCTTCCCACTTCTAGCTGTTTAATATTTAGATGAGTCCAAACATAGGCATTTTCTTGAGTTAAATAAACATTACCAGATTACTTTCTTCTGAAAGTAGAGGGAAGAGTGTTGCCTAAGGATTGAAGATTATGCACAAGCAGATAGAAGCTCTAAAATCATTGGAATTTAAGTAATAAAGTAAATGGGACTTCTGTAAACTCCAAAAGGAGTCAGTTAGTGTCCTTAAAAGTGTCATGTAACTGGAAAGTTGACTAGGACTAGTTGACTAGTTTACCACTCACATAGCTACCACTCACAGACTGGGTACTTGGAAGGAGAAGAATGAACAATGGGAATTCTAAAGATAAAGATGCTTATTCATATATCCCTTTCCTTGTTTGAAGTAAGTACAAGTTTAGTTGGGCAATATCTGTGTGAAAGTGCTGAGTCTTTTTAAAAAAAATCATCTAGCTTGTGACTTCAAAGTGTGGAGAATAAGCTTAGGAATCTTACACCAGGGCTTACACCAATTGGTTAACAAGGCATAAAGAAGTACAAAGCCATAGATGCTCACACCAGAGTTGGGGTAAACCAGATTAGACAAATAAGGATAGAGAAAGGGGGCTTAGGCTTCCAGAAAGGAGAGGGGGTGCAGAGCCCCCAGAATAGAGAGGGTGGGGCAAAGGCCCCAATGTAGAACAGAGGTATATAAAATAACCAAGACTAGATATTCAGGGTGGAAGCACCCCCCAATTTAATATTATAGCAAAAAGCTGCTTTCACAGGAAGGAAGGACCAAATTAGGTAAACAGGTAAGTTGGGCTATAGACCACTCCAGTGCAGGTGAAGCAGCCCAAAGCGGGAGATCATTAACAAAAGAAAAGGTGCCTTGTTAACCCTGAGGTCAGGTGTCCTATCTGTCTCATCCCCTAGGCTAGCTAAGATAACATAGGTGGTGCCTCATGTCCCCTGTAAACAACCTTTTACTGGACTGCCTGGAGCCTGGAGCTTGGATTTTGTTTTGTATTAACCCAAACCCCTAACCCCAAATATTTGCAAGACCCCTTTCCCTCAATACGAACAAATAAACAAGTTAATGTTCACAGATTCATTGTCTCTTTGTGAATGTCCATCGCTATGTTTGTAAGCCTTCTGATCCTAATAAAAATGGGGCAAGGACCCTTATTCAGGGCTCTTGTCTTTTCCCAGACACTAGCCATCTCTTGTTTTTCATCCTGTGCCCCACTCTCTTGCGAGACAAGAGAGAACTTTAAACCCAGAGTCTATGACATCAAAGATAATTTTAAAATCAATAGTACCAGTTGATAGATACATAAATGTAACAAGGTGATTTTTTTGTTTTATATATTAGAGCCAGTATTCATGTATTCAAAATTATAAAACAAATATTTTAAGATAAATATTTAAAAGTTACATGTGTAAATTAGATATGTCTTTTAAGGTGGCTACCTGGAATGCTTATACTTGTATGTCAGTGCAGTGGTGTTTTAAGACCAAAGTATATGCTATAGCTTGTCTAATTCCTATCTAACAGATAACTTTGAGTTAATTTTTTACTATTGCCAAAATGTATTGCCTCCATTGCAGGCAGTCTTGGTAATACGTGCATATTAGCCCTATTCTAAAAGCTTATTAAGGATAAATGCTGCTTTTTTCTCATGTCTTCACATCCTGTGCAATATCTAAGGGTAACGCACGTGACAAATGCTGAATAAATACTTTCTAAAACCGAAGTTGTTCAAGCTGTGAAGGCAATTTTCACAGACTAATTTCAAAATGTTTAAAGTAATGGCAGCATCATTGGAATAAATGCAAAGCTTCCACACTGACGATTTGGCATGGGCAGCATTCATTTGGATGTCTAAATTCTGGCACGTTTTTTGGAACCAGAAAGTTTCATTACTCTGACATGGATTTGGCCAAAATCAATGCAAAAGGAGTCCAATCTGGGGGATGAGTCATGGCAGTCAAAGGCAGGGATGCAATAACATTCCAATTCAAGCAAATATCACTGTGAATTTGGATCTTTAACAGTAATCAGAGGTATGGCATGGTCTAGTCTCAGAAAAAAAAAAACAGTTTTAGAAGAACCCAAAATAGTGTCTGACCGTGCACACTGGAAAGATTTCACTGCCATTAAGATCTTCACATTGGCTTAAGAACTAAGGCAAACACTCAGGCACTTAGTGTAAAGTGTAAAAAAAAATAAAAATAAAAATAAAATCTTTATTCCAAGGTAATGGATTTATTTAGAATTGATTCCCTAAATACTAGAGTTAATGGCAGCAACTTTAATTCAAGGCCCCATAGTGTGGACAACCAAGGCTTGGGTAACACTTTCTGCTGAGGTTAGGATTAGTTTAGGAATTCAGTGCATAGCATTACCACCTGCCTAATGTTCCCAACTAAGTTGGTCTAGAGCCATCCAACAGTAAGTTCTATGCTGATGGAAATGTTCTAATACACTGTCCAATATGGAACTCACTACCCACATGTTACTATTAAGCATTCGATATATGGCTAGTATGACTTTGGAACTGAATGCTTAATGTTATTTGATTATATTTAACTTCAATATAAAAATCCACATGTCTTAGAGTACCTAGGTGACTCAGTTGAGCATCTGACTTCGGCTTAGGTCATGATCTCATGGTTCCTGGGTTTAAGCCCCGCATTGGGCTCTGTGCTGACAGCTCGGGGCCTGGAGTCTGTTTTGGATTCTGTGTCTCCGTCTCTCTCTCTCTCTCTCTCTCTGTCCCTCCTTGGCTCACTTTATCTCTCTCTTAAAAATAAATAAACATTAAAAATTTTTTTTTAAAAGCCATGTGCCTAAATGCTACCTTATTGAACAGCCAGGTCTATAGAAGGGAGTTACCAAACTACCATCTTTCAGTTAAATCTAGCTCACCAACAATTTTTGTAAATCAAGATAAGGGAGATGTGGTATATATATAAAATGGAATGTTACATAGCCATAGAAAAAGATGACATTGCGCCATTTGCAAAATCATAAATGGACTTAGGGTATATTATGCTGAGTGTAATAAGTCAGAGTGAGAAAGATGAATACCATATGATTTCACTCATAGATGGGATCTAAAACAAACAAACAAAAACCAGTATTAGACCTATAAACACAGAGAACAAACTGATGATTGCCAGAGGGGAGGGCAGCAGAGGGATGCACAAAATGTGTGAAGGGGAGTAGGAGAATCAGGCTTCCAGTTATGGAACAAATAAATCACAGAAATACAAGGCACAGGGTATCGAATATAGTCAGTCATATTGTAACAGTGTTCCTATGGTGATAGATGACAGCTACACTTGTGGTGAGCACAACATAACATATAAAACTTGTGGAATCATGATGTTGTACACATGAAACTAATATAACACTGCGTATCGACTGTATTCAAACAAAAATTAAATCAAGGATTTTTATTTTATTTACAGCCACATACATTTGTTTACATATTGTCTATGCTCCTTTTGCACTACATCAGGGCTGAGTAATTGGAGCTGAGACCAGAGGACTCAGAGAGTGTAAAATACATACTATTTGGCCCTTCAACAAAAACATTTGCCAACTTCTGGTCTAGAGCGAGCCAGGTTTATAGCCTCACTTTAGTTCACCCGATTGATGAGCTGTAAATGGCCCAATCAAGGCAAGAACAAAAAGTTAGAGGGCATTTGGAAAATATCCAGACTTCATCTATCCTATAATTTTGTTAAGCTCCAACTTTAATTGTAGCTACATGTTTAGGCTAGAAGAAGAGAGCGAAGGTTCTTGAAGGCAGATATAATGTAGGACTATGAGGGCAGAGGTAATGTAATGTCTCATTTATCTTTGCATATTTCACAGTATTTAATACCAGCCTAGAGAAATGTTAATCAAATTGAAGAGATATATGCCTATCTCCAAAATGACTAGACCCAAACTAGACAGCAAATGTGATAAAAAGTACACTTTTCCTTAAGTGGACAGGGTTTTATATCCATTACTTTCAAAATGTATTTTTTGGTATAGAGGATCACTGACACCATAGTTTAAATCAAAAGCGAGTTGTTTAGTTTGTCGTGTTTGCTATATTTGTAAGTTGCAAACATTAATCATATTCACTAGCTGATTTTGAGTTATAGTTAATTTTAGCAACAAATCAGGGTTTTGGAAAAGAAAGTCTCTCTTCACTTTAAAAAGAATTTGGTATAAATATCAAATCACTATGTTGTACACCTGAAACTACTATGATGTTGTATATCAATTACACTTCAAAAATTTTTTAAAAATACTTTATACTTCATTTAAAAAAAAGAATTTGGGATTACTCTGCAAATTTGTGGGGGGGGAACTTTCACATTGATGTATAGAGATGAGATATGCACCATTATAATATTTTCAAGAATAACATTCATGAGGGGTTAAAAAATGAGACCAATTCCTCAACAGTAGCATGAAGACATTCAGTCCAGATGACCAGTCCAGTGCAAGGGACAACAGTCAATTACTCATGGTATAAGTTGTTCCTTCAATAGACACAGAAATATCTAAGTGATGTTGGAGCTCAAGAAGCTGAATGAAGTATGGAGGAAAAAAATTGTCCATTTGTTGATCAGAAAACAGATGTTAACAGGCTAAGAGCTGACAAGACCAAGGTAGAAAGTTTGGCCTCCAATTCTGGAACTGTACTTATGCCAGAGAGTAGTTTGGGTACTTAAGAAATGAAAAATAGAGTATATCAATATCTATAAACTATATTAAGATTGAAATAATCTGATGTAACTAGGAATGTATAATATTTATGTATATATATATGTACTTTAGACCACAAAGCCTAAAGGATATGCTTCAAGATATCCAAATGCCAAGGGGCACCTGGGTGGCTAGGTCGGTTAAGTGTTCTACTTCAGCTCAGGTCATGATCTCATGGTTCATGAGTTCAAGCCCCACGTGGGGCTCTGTGCTGACAGCTCAGGGCCTGGTACCTGCTTTGAATCTTGTGTCTCCCTCTCTCTTTACCTCTCCTCCATTCATGAGTGCTCTCTCTCTCTCTCTCTCTCAAATATAAACATTAAAAAATTAAAAAAAAAAGATATCCAAATGTCTTGTTTGAAGAGTAGACCCAGGGTCAGTGAAAAGGCTCTATCTAAATTCCTTTTAAAATATATAGGGTGGGGGGGACACATAAAATAAGAAAATAAATATCTACAAAAGTAAAACAGGAAACTAGAAATTCTTTGGCCAAGATATTTGGAATCCTCTCCTCCGGTGGTAGGGAACACACACACACACACACACACACACACACACACACACATTAAAACCAATTCCTCAACATTCCAACGCCACTTCCTCAGCTAACATTTTATGCAATGAATTAAATGCAGTGAATTTTCAATGGAATAATATTTTTTCACTCCATCAAAATATTCATTCATTTATTCTTTTAACAAATACTTACTGAGCACCTACCCTGTGCCACTTTCTGAGATGCCCAGAATACAGCATTTAACAAAACATCGCCTCTTCCTTCATGGAATTTACATTCTATTTAGGGAGAGGAGATTTTACTATTTCTATAAGTATCTAGCAATAATCTATTACTAAAACACAGCACAGTCAGCAAACAGTAATTCCAGAGTTATTAGTGTTGTTTACTAAACATTTCTGCTTTCTACCCACTGCATTCACATGAAAAAATTGTCCTTCCTTTCCCTCCTGAGGCTTCTTTGGTCATGTCACTATCTTAGGTGGAAGAGATCTCAATCTGAATCTCAGTGAGGATGACACAAAGCAAGGTCTCTAAGCTGAATGGTGATCTAACTGTATTGTGAGTGAAAATTAAACTTTTGGTGTCCTTAGGGTAAGCAACTATAACCCAGGGGTCAAATCCAGTTCACCATCTGTTTTTGTAAATAAAATCATGCCCATTAGATTATATACTGTCCATGGCTGCTTTCACATGACAAGGCCTGATTTGAATAGTTGTAGCAGAGTAACTACTCAGAACAGCTACTCAGGGAAACTGCTATGGCCCACAAAGCTTAAAGTATTTACCATCTTGTCCTTTACAGTAAAAATTTGCTGACCCTATTTTATTTTTTTTCAACGTTTTTTTTTTTAAATTTATTTTTGGGACAGAGAGAGACAGAGCATGAACGGGGGAGGGGCAGAGAGAGAGGGAGACACAGAATCAGAAACAGGCTCCAGGCTCCGAACCATCAGCCCAGAGCCTGACACGGGGCTCGAACTCACGGACCGCGAGATCGTGACCTGGCTGAAGTCAGACGCTTAACCGACTGCTGCTGACCCTATTTTAAGTCACTGAGATTAGGGTATTGTCTATTACCTTCACACAATCTAGCTGTTACAGGCTGAATTGCATTTCCCCACAACCCTCCATTCAAATGTTGAAGCCCTAATCCCCAGCGCCTTGGAATGTGACTGTATTTGGATACAAACTTTCAAAGAGGTGACTAAATTAAAATGAGGTTTTCAGGGTGGGCCCTAATCCAATCTGATTGACCTCCTTGTAAGAAGAGAAAATGGAACACACAAAGAGACGCAAAGAAATTAAACCATGTGAGGACACAGCAAGAAGGTAGCCATCTGCAAGCTAAGGAGACAGATCTCAGAGGATACCAAACCTGTTAACATCTTGAATTCCAACTTCTTGTCTCTAGAACTATGAAAAAATAAATTTGTGTTGTTTATGTCACAAAGTCTATGGTATTTTGTTATGGCAGCCCTAGCAAGCTAATATACTTGTCTATCCTGACTGATGCAGAAATTGCTACTTAAATATCAGGTGTTGGTGGAAACAACAACAAAATATGGTGACTGTATTTAATTTGCTAAATCAGCATATGCTACAGAATATGACAGAATTTGTTAATTAATTCAAACGACTGAATTTTTGCAGTACTTTTCATATTGTGTTATGATGGTGGTAATCATTTACTAATATAACTATCATTTAGCTAGCTAGCTAGCTAATTATTTATTCTATTATATCTAGCTCCTAGGCTTTATTAATCTATATCAAAAGTTGCTTTGTTTGATTTTGTTCTCTTAGCACATTTATGATTTCATTGGTAAAAATTGTTCAAGTTGGAAAATAACACAACTCAGTCTGTTCCAAACAACCAGAATACATTGTTTGGCTAGTGTAAAATATAGTGTGGTTGTTTGATAACCCTGCAACTGATAGATAACAGTAAATGTTTGTTAGTACCTAGGGGCAAGGATTTTAAAACTATTTTTCTTAGTTTGACTAAAAAAGGTAAAATGTGCAAAAACAGTTCAATATGGTTGTACTCATAAATATTCTTTATCAAGAAAATTCTCTGCATTTTGCTTCTTTTTTCTTCTTTTCTTATTTTGTTTTGAGGGCTGGTCTATCAACCCAGCCCCCTTTTGTGTTGTACAGTCCCAAATAGCCAACTCACATCCCAAGTTTTAAGGATATAATCCACTGCTAGACAATAATTTGACCATTTTGTGTTTTGCCTCAACTCAGTGCATTGCAGTGCTCTTCAAAGGGAAACACATTTACATAAATAAATGTATCTTTCATTTCATATCAAAGAAAGTCAATCAGAGAAATTATATAGAGGAACAATTTTGTCTTTTAGCTCCTAATCATTGATGAACAGGATTTATCTTATTTATAATACTAACATGAAAGGCAAGACTTCCGGTAGATGAAAGAAAGCTAATTGTCTCAACAGAACACTTTGGAAGTGTAGGACCATGGGCTGACAGTGTAACTGGCTTTCCAAAGTCTCTCCAGATTTAAGGATTAGAACAGGGCATGTGCCAGTTTGCATTGTGAATTCAAAAAACACCAAAAAGGACTGCAAAGTGTGGTTTTAGCAATACATGTTCTTTTTTTAAATTTTTGTTTACATTTATTGATTTTTGAGAGAGAGAGAGAGAGAGAGAGAGAGAGACAGAGAGTGTGCGAGTGGGAGAAGGGCTGAGAGAGAAGGAGACACAGAATCCCAAGAAGGCTCCAGGCTCTGAGCAAGGTGTCAGCACAGAGCCTAACGTGGGGCTCGAACCCACAAACTGTGAGATCATGACCTTAGCTGAAGTCGGATGCTCAACTGACCAAACCACCCAGGTGCCCTAGAAATACACATTCTTAACTTTTGGTCTTGTGCATTGCTTAGATTCATCAACATGTCAGGTTTTCCAATAGCAATAGAAGCATTCTAATAACATGCTTTAGGGTTTTCACATCACAGCTAGTATTGCACAGGTGTTGCAAATTTAGAAGAGATCAACCCCAACCACTGTGTGATTGATGTTCTTTGTCTGGACCTTTAAGGTAGGTGAAGGAGGTCAGATGATTCAGCCTCTTCTGGGAACTCCCAGGAACTCCAAATCTCAAAGACTTTTCAACCAAATGACAGGCAATGTTATTTTGGTCAGAGATGCGCTTTTCCAAGAGAGAACTGAAAGCCTCTTGGAATCAGGAGTTTAGATTCAATAAGTAAAAGTCACATGGGTGTCACCTTTGATGTAACTGTGTGCCCTTGACCAGGTTTCATAGTGTGGGAATGAAGAGACCACTCCCTCTGAGACAGAGAGAGACAGAGCACAAGTAGGGGAGGGGCACAGAGAGACAGAGAGAGTGAGAGACAGAATCCGAAGCAGGCTCCAGGCTCTGAGCAAGGTGTCTGCACAGAGCCTGATGTGGGGCTGGAATTCACAAACTATGGAATCATGACCTGAGTGGAAGTGAGACACTTAACCAACTGAGCCACCCAGGCACCCCATCTCCTGAAAATATTTTAAAAACTTCCTCACGTGGGGCACCTTCTGTACTCGCTACTCAGACTATTCCCACATGGTCCCCTCTCCTGCCACAGTTATAGCTGATGCCATACAGCTTGGCACTTTAACATTTAAGGCATGTTACTATGGTGTCTACGGCTAAACTGTAGACTCCTTGAGAGCAGAAACCATGTGCTGACCTTTTTTTGTGTTTCTCATAGCTCCTATAACCCCAGAGAATGATGATGGAGATGATAGTGGAGATGATGGTGTTGACAATGAGAAGGAGCAGGACATGTTAGCGACAGTGGCAACTAGCATTTGTTGGCTGTTGAGGCCTTTGCTCAGCCCTTCTCATGAGTCTTCTCAGGAAGACTTAATCTTCACAGGAACCCTCTGAGGTACAGGTGAAGGACCTGAGACTTCAGTCATTGTAGGATGTTGAGTAGTGTTCTCCAAAATTCATGTCCTTCTCAACCTGAGAATGAATGTGACCTAATTTGGAAATAGGTTCCTTGCAGATTTAAACAATTCAGTTAAGATGAGGGTACAGGGGAAGAAAAAAACGTTTCTTTTTACCCTTCAAAGTTCTCACTGAAGCCCCTTCCTTTTCTTCCTTCTTCTGTTTCTCTTGGGGGCTGTAGTCCTTGGTAAAGCAGAGTACTGGGGACACCAAGGCACAATGGACTGAGGGCCCAGGATGAGGAGAAACATTCCAGATAAAGCATTTGGTCTGCATCTTTCACAATGTACTCTCCTGTCCTTGCTTAGCTGCCGCTTCTTACTGGTGTCTTCATTTTGTGTGGAAAGCAAAGCAAGTTACTTCCATGCTTCATAGAGTCAGAACATCCAATCATTTGCCAGATAACTTCTATGGTGAAATGATTTTGAGTGCCTACGGCAGTGCCTGTCCACAATAGGTGCTCAACTGAAATGAAGTGAAGGGAATGGATAGAGCCCTACCCCAGTTATTTTTTTCTTTCACCTTTCACCCCCTTCACCTATTGTATATTTTGTTTCTTTATATGTTAATAGGCTAGTGTAACCATTTTAACATCTCTCTAGCACACATTCTTTAAGTATTCACCTTGGATATGGACATATTATTCAG
This sequence comes from Panthera tigris, assembly GCF_018350195.1. NCBI lineage: Eukaryota > Metazoa > Chordata > Mammalia > Carnivora > Felidae > Panthera > Panthera tigris. Next base: position 67,748,347 of record NC_056663.1, read on the forward strand.
ACTATATCCTTGAAGTATTTACAATCTCATAAGAGAGGAACTATCATCAAAACAAGTCAAAGTATCCGCAGTGGCTTATTTGAGTAAAGATCCCTGGTTAGTCCACAGATATCACCTCATGTTTATCTCCCTTTCTGCCATATTTGTCAGAATGAAGCAATATTCTGTGAAAACAAATTAAAAAATGCATTTAAGAGTTGCCTGTAAAGAAGTCTGTTTTTATGAGAGTCAAATAAAATAAACGTTTAAGGGAAAATAAGTTAAATGTTGTAAAGTTCCATTCATTATGCTGTTCAACATTAATTTTGTCATTCAGATAAGTTGAAACTGGCTATAATGGGCTATGATTCAGTAAAGTTACAATAATTATTTAAATTTGATTTGAAATTTAGTAAAACAATTCAATAGTATATATATACATATATATTTTCATTTTTCAGGCATTAATAAGCTATATGATTTGTAAATTAAATGCTGACCTATTCTTGAAAGAGATAGTAAAGTATGAAATAAAAGTTGTCTTGGTTTTAGCACTAGCTGTCCTTGAACATGGTTAGAGGTTTCAGAAATATTCAGTTATTTCAGCATAACCCTGTATATGTTTAAAGTCTATGTTTATTTTGGAAATTCACTATGTATATTTTTGTGTAGGACTAATTTTGGGTCTATGGTGAATGGTAATTATCTCCCTGACCTTTGTCTTTTTTAAATGTTTTTTCCTTTATTCATCTCAATGACATTGCCATTGCTCTAAAATGAATACAATATTTATTGTTATTTAACAAAAATTACTTTGTGTGTGTGTGTGTGTGTATATATATATATGTGTATATATATATATATACACATATATATATGTATGTGTGTATATATATTTTTTTAACCTTATAATCATCTTCATCTATTTAAATAAATAAAACATAAAATGATTTTGCAGTTGAATCTCTACGATTATGTTTTTTAACCTTTATTTTGTTCCACTTACAAGCTGTAAACTAGGAATGATAAGACTGACTTTCCTCAAGTAATTATGTCTTACTTTCTAAGTAATTTAAACCTGAGCTAATTGGAATATTTCTGAGTAATTCTCATTTAATTACTTCCAAACATGCAAAATATTTCCATTGAAAGCAGTCAAACTGTCACTGATTGTACTGTTTGACTTCAACCTTCAGTTCTGTATAATGAGAACTATGGATAAAAATCTAGTTTTAAATTTTAAAATATTCTACACTAAAGAGAAAATACTGGCTTCACATCTCCCTACAAATGGATCTGTTCAATATCCCATGGCAAATTTTGTCCCTGCAGCAAAAAGAAAGATAGATTATTTGTGTCTCATTAATTTTTATGTAAAATTATTCTTTGTTCTCTTGGTTGCTCTCTGTCTAAATTGGAAGGGAAATAACTGAAGATTTTTTATGAATTTAATTGTCCATATTTACACAGCTACTACTTACAATTTTTAAAATGGGTTTATGTATATCCATGATAAATATTTAGTAATTATTCTTTGCTATTTATTGTATTGATTTTAGAGCAATGACAACATCATTGAGATGAATAAAGGAAATAAATTTTTAAAAAGACAAGGGTCGGGAATATCATTGCCATTCACCATAAAATGAAAATTAGTTCTATGCTAAAATATATGTGATGAATTTCCAAAAAAAGCATAGACTTTTAAAGTATACAGAATTTTTAGTTTTACTGAGGCAGCCTTAGGAATGGATGAAGATATTTGCAAATGACATATCAATAAAGAGTTATCTATAAAGAACTTATCAAACTCAACACCCAAAAAACAAATAATCTAGTTCAAAAATGGGCAGAAGACATGAATAGACATTTTTCCAAAGAAGACATGCAGATGGCTAACAGTCACCTGAAAACATGCTCAACATCACTCATATTAGGGAAATACAAATCAAACTACAATGAGATGTCACCTCACACCTGTTAGAATGGCTAAAATTAACAACAGACGTTGGCAAGAATGAAGAGAAAGGGGAAAGTTCTTATACTCTTGATGCGAGTGAAAACTGGTGCAGCCACTCTGGAAAACAGTATGGAGGTTCCTCGAAAAGTTAAAAGTAGAACTACCCTACTATCTAGCAATTGCACTACTAGGTATTTACCCAAAGGACTCAAAAATACAGATTCCAAGGGATACACGCACCCTGATGTTTATAGCAACATTATCAACAATAGCCAAATTATGGTAAGAGCCCAAATGTCCATCAACTGATAAAAAGGAGCTACGGTATATATATATATATATATATATATATATATATATATATATACACACACACACACACACACACACACACACACACACACACAAATACACACACACACAATGGAATACTATTCAACCATCAAAAAGAATGAAATCTTGCCATTTGCAATGATGTGGATCAAGCTGGAGTGTATTATGCTAAGCGAAATAAGTCACTCAGAGAAAGACAAATACCACATGATCTCAATCGTATGTAGAATTTACAAAGCAAAACAGATAAACACAAGGGAAAAAAGAGAAGCAAACCAGAAAACAGACTCTTAGCTATAGAGAACAAACTGAGAGTTGCTGGAGGGATGCCTGGGTCAGGGGATGGGTTAAATGGGTGATGGTGTTAAGGAGTAAATTTGTTGTGATGAGCACTGGGTATTATATGTAAGTGATGGATCACTAAATTCTATACTGGAAACTAATATTACACTATATGTTAACTAACTTGAATTTAAATAAAAGCTTGAAACTACAAAAAAAAAATTTCTAAAAATAAATAAATAATGAAATAAAATATATAGGATTATGCTATAACTGAATACTTCCGAAACATCTAAACGTGTTCAAGGACAGCTAGTGCTAAAACCAAGATAACTTTTATTTCATATCTTACTATCTCTCAAGAACAGGTCAGCATTTAATTTACAAATCTTAAACTTATTAATGCCTGCAAAATGATGTGCTCGCTTCGGCAGCACATATACTAATGCCTGCAAAATGAATAAAACTAAAAAATGAAATTATTTGCATTAAAATAATAAGTATTACTCTATTAAATAATTTCCAGTGTCTCAACAGTAGGAAAGGAAAAAGAAAGCTTTCCAGGACTTTTTCTTTGAACCCTGTTAAGGACTGGCTTCATAGACAAATTATAGCAGAATCAAACTGGCTTTTTGTAATATCTTGCATTTTGATTTGTTCAGAGAATTCAAGATTATCTGGAGGAAAGGGGTGGGGCACTAGGTAATATGTTACCCACTCAGTAGAATTACCAATGAAAACATGTGCACAAAGAACAAAGAAAATACATAAATTTCAATAAGAATATAGATACTTAAGATTGAGCTAAAGACAGAGACAGATAAACAGATATAAGACATAGGTATATTATTAATTCTCATTCCATTTTATATGACAACTGAATAATACTTGTTTATTGAGTTAATTCATTACACATATGGGGCTTTTCTTTTTTTCAATGTATATATTCTATTTTTCTGAATCCACTGAATTCATATATGGATAAAAGTATTGTTGATTTAAAATTCATGATTACTACTAGACTTATCAACTTAATGAATTTTAAAATGTAAATGATAGGGGCGCCTGGGTGGCTCAGTGGGTTGGGCGTCCAACTTCAGCTCAGGTCATGATCTTGCGGTCAGTGAGTCTGAGCCCCACGTCGGGCTCTGTACTGACAGCTCAAGCCTGGAGACAGCTTCTAATTCTGTGTCTCCCACTCTCTCTGCCCCTTCCCCACTCATGCTCTGTCTCTCTCACTCTCAAAAATGAAAAAATGTTAAAGAAAAATTAAAAATAAATAAATAAAACTTAAATGATATATCAAAAAGTATGGTCATCAGATTCAGAAACTGAAGCTCTCTGCTCAGTAGTTTTGCAAATGCTCTATCCATCATTTTCTCATCTATATAATGAAAAAATTGATAACTTGCTATGTTTTTGTGGAACAACAAGTAAGGGAATTCGATGTACCTGGTTACTTTCAGGAATACTATTTCTATAATTATAAAAACTGAAATTTGCTTTTAGTAATCTAGTACAATACTAATGAAAATTTTCCCAATTTTTCTCTAATATCAATTCACCAGTTTTCAACAAATTTTTATAACCTAGGGGATTTGCTGTATACCACAGAAAAGGTAGGTTGAAACAATTTTAGACACATATTAATTTTTTTCTGACCCATTATCTTAATTTTCAAAAATAGCCTAGAGGGAACATATGGCAGATTAAAAAATATAACAAGAATTCAGAAGAAACTTCACAGTGTTAAGAAAAACTATCCAAAGATAGACACATGATAGGTAGAGAGACAGATAGATATATAGATAGATTTATATTTACATAAATAATGCTGAAATACTAAATTAATTAAGCCAATACCTATTAGGTTATATATTTAAGATATGTAAGTATATGCCAAGAGTTGAAAATGACTTCAGAATTTTTTTGAAATTCACAGAAATACACATTGATAGGAAGACAACGAGATAAATTTTAATACTGGTGAAATTATAGACATGGGATTCAGACAACGAAAGTCCAACATAAACATGACTGCTGTAATGAAGACAGAAACACAAAAAGATATGAAAGGGAAAAAAAAAAACATTTAAGTATTTAATAAAAGAAAAAAAAACTTAAATGAAAGGAGATGCAAATCTGTTTTTAAAAACATTGCGGGGTACCTGGGTGGCTGAGTCAGTTAAGCATCTGACTTCAGCTCAAGTCATGATCTCGTGGTTCATGGGTTTGAGCCCTGCATTGGGCTCTGTGCTGACAGCTCAGAGCCTGGAGCCTGCTTCGGATTCTGTGTCTCCCAAGCTCTCTGCCCCTCCCCTTCTCACCCTCTGTCTCTCTCTTTCTCTCTCAAAGATAAATAAACAATAAAAAACATTTTAACTCATTGCTATGAGAAACAATTAGGAAAATGTCACTAAATCTGAGACATAAAATATCAAAACTTACTAAAATTTGAGAATAAAGAAAGAGTTCACCAGACAAGCTAAAAGGATTTACATCTCAGTCAACATGAAAAAATAAGAAAGCAGCTTGGTCTCAGGATTCTCCTAAACAACATTAGGTTCATGAAATAATAGAGCAATGGTTCCATCTGGGGGCAATTACTCTCTGGGGACACTTGGCAACATCTAAGAACATTTTTGATTGTCACAGCTGGGGTGGGTGCTACTAGTATTCGGTAGGTAGAGGTCAGGAATGTTACCAAATATAATGCACAACATAGCTCCCCCCAACACACAGTAAAGTATTATCCAAACCAAAATGTCAATAGTATTGATGTTGAGAAATTCTGCACTAAAGTCATGAAAGATGACGTTGTAAAAAAAAAAAAAAAATGTAAAAGAATGTAACGGAAATATCCTTTATCCTATAAGGCTAACATCCAAGTAAAAGACAACAGGAAAGTATTCTCCAATATTCCAAACTCAGTAAGTATAATGTTAGTAAGATCTTGAAAAGTGCCCTGAAATATAAAACATTGCAAAATAAAGTATGAATCAAAATTAAAATGTGATAATTAAAAATCTATCATATAAAAATGCTGATATTGACATTGAATCCAATTATACATAGATATAAACATAAATATACATGTCTAAATAAGAACTACCAGCTTTCAAAGACAGGATACAATTTTCAAAGATTTTAAAAAGAGTCTACATACCATGTAAAAAGATAAATGATGTGTCAAGGCATAAATATAAACGAATACAGGTGAACAGCTTCTAAATAAACACAGAGATAATAAACGAGAAAGACAGAAATCAATGTGAACATTTATGTGCCAAATAATGAAATAACAAATATATTTTTTTAATTGTAAGACATATAGAAGAAATCAACATAATTAGCAATAAGAGACTTCAACTTAGTCTCAATTTATGACACAACACATTGAGAAAAAAAATTAGGTATCACATGGTCTGAATAAGAACATGATGTAAGTGTTTAAAATCTAAAAAGTATTACCATCTGTTATTCAAGTTCCTGTAGAACATTTGTTTTTAAAAATTGAATATAGGGGCACCTGGGTGGCCCAGTTGGTTGAGTGGCTGGCTCTTGATTTCAGCTCAGGCATGATCCCAGGTCATGGGATCAAGCCCAACATAGGGCTCCACTATGAGAATAGAACCTGCTTGAGAGTCTTTCTCTCCCTCCCTCTGCCCCTCTCCTCTGCTCTCATTCTCTCTCTAAAATAAAAAAAATAAAAAAAAACTTAATTGATTAATTGATTTAATTGCAGCCTAGATAATTAAAGAACTTCCTAACTATGTAAATAGTTTGTAGTTTAAAACTACAAACCATTCTTTGGGGTGCCAAGGTGGCTCAGTTAGTTAAGTATCAGACTTTGGCTCAGGTCATGGTCTCATGGGTTCGTGAGCTCAAGCCCCACATCATGTGAGCTCCAGCCCTGCTTCGGGTGAGCCCCACTTCTCTCTCTCTCCCTCTCTGTCTCTGCCTCTCACTTACATATGCCCTCTCTCTCTCAATAAATAAATAAATAAATAAATAAATAAATAAATAAACAAACTACAAACCATTCTTTGATCATAATATAATAAAACAAATTATCTTCATTTTATTTTCTTTTTAGTACAACTTTACTGATTATAGACTTTAACAGATAACTGAGTTTTTTATTATTTTTTTTAGATATTTTGCATTTTGTTTTCTATATCTTCTCTGTTTACAGAGCTGCATGGAGGTTTTGAAACCATATTTTAATGAACACAAGTGAGCTCTGGGATAACTCTAAGCAGTCTAAAATACTTTTATTTGCAGTCCATGAAGAGTAGGGACAAGACAGTGAAATTATTTAAAATTTAATTTTTTTTCAAATTATTTATTGAAAGATTAAAAAGTTTGCAAATTTGATGAAACTATAACCCAAAGATTCAAGAAGTTCAATGAACTCCAAAAACAATTTATATGAATAAAATTACTCTAGTGCAATAAAATTTTTAAAAAATAGATATAAAGAGAAATTATTGAAGGAAGCCAGAGGAAAAAGATACAGAGGAACAAAAGTAAGAAAGAAATCAGAATTGTTATCAAAAACAATGCAAAGCAACATTTCTAAAGTACTTAAAGGAAAAAAAAAGTCCAAATATAATTCTATACACAGCAAAAACATATTTCAAAATGGAAGTGTAATAAAATGTATCCAGATATATAAAAGCTGAATAAATTGATCACCAGCAGACCTGCACTGCAGGAATATTAAAAGAAATGATTCAAGTAGAAGGAAAATGATACCATACTAAAGTGGTGAAATGGTGAACAAATATTTTTCTTTATGTTCAAATCTCTTTAAAAGATAACTGATTGTTCAAGCCAAAAATAATAATTGTGTATTATGGAACTTCATCAGATATAAAGGTAAAAGGATTGAAAACAATAGGATATATCACAGAAGAAGAGAAACAGAAGTATGCTATTGTGAGGTTCTAATACTAGGTATGAAGTGGTATACTATTACTTGAAGGTAAACTGATACGTTAAAGGTATAGCCTATAAACCCTAAGGAAAACATTTAAAAAATAAAATATTATAACTGACAGCCCCCAAAGGGGATAAGATAAATTCATGATAATCTTTAATCTAAAAGAAGTGGTAAAATGAAATTGTGAACAAAAAGCAGGTAAGAGAAAGGGGTTAACTACAAGACAGCACATAAGTAAATTTTTTAATGATAAAAATATTGTATATCTTGACTAAAGTGGTATTTACATGATTATATATATTTTTCAAAATCCAACAATCTTAGAACTGTACATCTAAGAAGGGTGGATTTCACTGAATGCAAATTATACCATAATAAATTTGACTTTAAAAGAAAAGCCAACTTATTTGGAAGAAACATTTGTCTCTATTACATATAAATCAAACTACATGGGACATATTTTATAATATCTAGTAAGTTAAGGCTTACTGTTTTCTAGAAAAAATAAAATTATTTTTTAAAGTACAAAAAATGACATGAAACACCTTAGTAATTTTGTTTAAAAAACATTAGGAAGTAAGTTGGAGAACTTTAGTGTCACTTTCTGGAAAACAAGCATGACAATCCCTCTGCAGCACTCAGAGAAAAACAGAAAAGCTCCCAGATTCCCCATCCTGGGAAAGGAAGTGACTAAATGAAGTTTAGTCCTTGCCCTCAGCATCATGGACAAAATCTGGCAGAATGGGACTCTATCAGGGGTGGCAAGCAATGGCAAAAAAAGGACCTGAAGGATAAAAGTAACATCAGGAGATTAGCAGAGACCGTGGTTCCTATCACTGAGGGACAGTTTCCTCCAAAAGAAAGTTATAGAAAATTATGAGTCTCTTTTTACAATGACTTTTCTCCAGGAACAAAAGCAAAAATCAGGAAAATATCCTGTATCTTGCAAAATCTAAGTGACTGACAGCCTCTGAACAGACCAGGTTCAACTGAAACCAGACATTACTTCATAGGCAATAGGCATACTGACAGTCACTGCCTTGGTCATCAAATAAATAAGCAACAACACAAAATAATAGAAAACAAACAAACAAACAAAAAACCTAGGGCTTGGGGTAGACATCTTGAAAGGAAGGAAAGCCAGCACAAGGCCTTCTGGCCCAGGGAGAGCACATAGATAGGTATTTCTGGACTACAGAGCCCCCTCTAATCCTGAGCAAAGCAAAATGACCAATGCCACATTCTGTAACTATCAAACTGGTTGTGAGAGCTAGAGCTGTACAAGCAGATAAGGCAGATCAAGATTGAAACAAACATCCTGGAAAATTGTAAGTTTCACGAATCAGCTATTGTGTCTGATGCATCAACTTCCATCATTCACAAGGAGCCTGTGTCCCCAGCCAAACCCAACAACCAGGGCCAAACATATCAGGTACCCCAGGCCGGTCACACCACTGCCCTGGATTCTGTTTCTGGGTATGTCTCTTCTAATTAGCCATAAAATGTTTTTCCATTCCTTTCTAAGAGGGAACAATTTCACTCAAAATGACCAGTCTAGTTAAAGATGCTAACACATCCTCTGAACTGGATTGTCGCTCTATCCCATAACCAAAGATATTACTCCTTTCAAATATTTTGGTATCTACTAATAGGAGTGCCATATATTTTGCCATTATTGAGTATGGAGTATAAGTTTGCAATATCCCAGGAGTGTGAGCTTAAAGAAAGGAAGGGGTATGCTTCAATTCCTACTGAGTACCAGCTTTGGCTTCTATGAGGTGCCTAGGATCATGGAAGAAGGTTAATATATTTTTAAATTCCTTCTAGTTTTAAATATTGTCATTGCCAAGAAAAGAAAGAAGAAAGGAAGGGAAAGGAAGGGGAGGGGAGGAGGAGAAAGGAAGGGAGGGAGAAAGAGAGAGAGAAAGAGAGAAGAAGGAAGGGAGGGAGGAAGGAAGGAAGGAAGGAAATAAGGAAAAGAAAAGGAAAAAAGAGAAAAGGCAAAGAAAAGAAAAAAGAAAGAAGAGATGAAAAGAAAAGAGAAGGGAAGAAAAATAAAGAAAAAGAAAAAATCTATAAAAACTGTCAGGGACTTACTATAAGAAGAAAAACCAGTAAAGACCATACCCCGATACATGAATCATGAATCACCAACTGCCAGCACCCCCATATCTGAACTAGATTCCACACCATAGAATATTTTGGTGACACAAGTGTTCAGAACTCATCATTAAGCATGAAGAAACCATCTACAAAGATGTTATCAGGCATGAAAATACCCTCTTAGCCGAAGGTAAACATGGCTTCCTTCAGCCACACTTGATGATAATGTGCAGGATCTTGTTATTAGTGTATAATTTGCTCATCATTTTGATGAGTTGTTTTGTGATTTTCATGTAGATGTCTATATATCCCTTACTCTGAACTCAGGATCTGGTTTTCCTTCTATTCTGAGACCTTGGGTAGGGGCTAATGTTCATGCAAAATTGGGAGGCCTGGCAATACTTCCATTTCAGAGAAAGTATAACTAGATTCTAACTGGATGAGGTATCCCCATTCTACTTTTTACTCTGTGCCACATACTTTACATTGGTGGCAGGATTATGTATCAAGTTACCAAAATCTATTGATAATCTCTAAAATAAGAGTCCCAGAACTTTTTCCTACTTTTGTCAGAGTCTACTCTTAGAAAAATGAAAGAATAATTCTGTCTTCCTCTCCCCTCTAGAAAGTTCTGGAATGCTTACCTTAGGGCTTATCAATACCTTTTGTCTTTCCTACCCTAAACTGAACTTCCAGTTACACAACTTTATCCAGGTTCTTGTATATGATGAAAGATAGTGTAGTAGAAGGAGGACATAGGTTAAAAGAAAGGACTTGCCCAAATGTGGCACAGTTGTTGGGCTCTTGGGTTTCATAAATGACACTCCACTGTGTAGAGGCAGTGGGATTTCTGACCTGGCAAATATGTTCACTGAAAAGAACTAAATCAAATATCAAGGTCTTAATGCCCTCAGCAAAAGATGTCATTGTTCATATATGGCTTAGAGGCTGTGGAGTAATTTGCCTTGGAATGGCTTGGACCTATAGGCTTGGACAATAAGCATCCTAAAGGCAACCATAAGGGACTGAATATCAACACCCTTTCCTAAGTATTTATTAACAGTGTACCTTCTTCTAAATAGGGAAATGAGTTCTCATGCTAACTAAATTCTGCTCACCCTGTTAAATGGTGGCTGAGAACTAGATTTACCTTAAGTGAAAAATTAAATATGCTTTTTCTGCTCTTCAGTGCTATGGAAAAAGTTTATGATTTTCTATTTATTACCCCATTTAATCCTCACCACTCTTCAAAGAAAGTATTGTTTATACCCACTGAGGTACAGCAAAGTTAATATGTGCTTAGTAGATTAACACAGACAATGAAACTAGTGATAGAGAACATTCTTGTATGTGAACAATCATAAGGGAAAGTATTATACAACTGAAGTGTCTGGGAGCAGAGTTAGCTTCAGGCAGCAGTGTTGATGCAGGACCTCAATGTATTTCATCAGGATTTAGTTTTGTTTGCATATTTTGGCTCTCTGTCTTCTGTGCTGGATCCATTCTCAGGCTTCAGGTGATGGCTGGAGAGCTGCTCGCAAATGGAAAGCTACATCCTGCCAGATTCAAGTACACTGAAAATGCAGTATTTTCTTACAACAGTCCCTGCAGTCAGTACCAATTGGATCAGGCGCCTTTTCCTAATAGTCACTGTGGCCAGTTTGTAAAATTCTAATTTGGGCCAAGTCTGAATAGAGGTGTGGGGGGAGAGAACTCCATAAATGTATACAACAAAGACTGAAAAATGGGGTCAGTTTCTCCAAAGGGCAACAAAAGTATATTTTATACAGAAAGTGAATGAGTAGTTTATATAGGTGAATGTCACCTTTCAAGTGACAAAATAAAACAAAAACAAAACAGATGTCCACTATAGTCCTCTCTATAACCCAGCTCCTTACTTTGGGCCCACAGCCACACTACTCCCCCTTCAATCTATCTGAAAGTCTGAAAGTAGATACTTGTAGAGGCCTGGGAGGTGGAGTGAGTAATGTATTAGAGATCAGGGTAAGGATCTTGAAGAGGGGGAAATATCTGGGAGACTTTTGAATTCCTATTGATGAACCACCCAATCAGCTGACTTCTCAATTCCTGGATTTTCTGATTTCAGATTCCTTACCTATTCCTTATCTATTCCAACATGGCTATGGCCAAAACCTAGACCTTACCATAAGGCACAGCTATGCCTTCTGAATAATATAGTGCCATATCCTACCCTCTGACCTCAATCTCTAGCCATTCTAGCTTATGCCTTCAGATGCCAATTTATCAACCTTGCCAAGACTTTCAGTCCTTTGATCCTTCTATCATCAACTTTTGGCAACCATTTCCCCCTCCACAGTAGACTTAATGATCCATTGCTTAAGTAACATCCTAAGCACTCTCATTAGTTTTCCTTTCATCATTCCTGCCTAGCAAAATCCCAACTCCCTGCCTTTTCCAGACCTGCCCTCTACTTTAATGGTTCAGCCCTATTGGATAAAATCATACAAATGAGTCTACAATTAATGAACAACTACAATATTGCTTGAAGTGTATCCATTTGTTTATTAATTCTAGGCATATTTATTTATTTTTATGTATATTTACCGAGTGCCTACTAAGTACTAGTCACTGTGAAGCTTACATCATTGTTTACCTAGTCAACACTAACATTCACATCGTCTTCAAAACTATGTCAGGAGCATCTGGGTGGCTTACTCGGTTAAGCATCAGACTTCAGCTCAGGTCACGATCTCACCCTCTGTGAGTTCCAGCCCCAAATCAGGCTCTGTGCTGACAGCTCAGAGCCTGGAGCCTGCTTAGGATTCTGTGTCTCCCTTTCTCTCTACCCTTCCCCTGCTTGCACTCTGTCTCTTTCTCAAAAATAAATAAACATTACAAAAAGGTATCTATCTATTAGATCGATATATATAGATATGTATATCATATATATTTTTTTTCATTTATTTCAGATACTCTCTACTTTCCTTAAGCTTCTGCCCTCACACCAACTGAGCAAATGCACTAGATCCCCTAAAAGTAAGCATATGGAAGGGAACACCAAAGACTCTTCCCTAGGTGTTTTGTAACAGTGCATATACCACCAAATAGGGAAGTGAGCTCTCATGATAACTAAAGCCTCAGATGGGAAACAATCTCTCCCACATTTGTCCTTCCCCTTTCTTCCTTTCCTTGTCCTTCCCTCCTTCCCCCTCCCCTCTCTGTCATCTTTGACCTTCCCAAACTGGGAAATGTTCTTTTACCCCTCACATCACAGTTTTCACACTGTGCTATAACTCTTACCTTAATTATTCTTCTTTCTGTAGAACACAGACCCTGTCTATCCTTCTACTGCTGTATTTTGCAGCATCTGTGGCTTAGCACCCAGTGGGCTTCCATACCCTTGGGGAACCGAAGAGCGTCAAGGGAGGAACACTGTGACTGGAGGGTACCGCCCACCACTCCATGGGGACAGGGCCAGGCTGGGGGCAGGGCCACACCCTCCTCCTGCTTCCTGAAGGAAGTTGTGCAGCCCTACCTCAGGGTGGTGAATTTAATCCCATTGCTTATGTGAAACAAAGTTCTTGATTCATCCTCACAGAAGGCATTATGGAGGACCTTTTTGGATGCCTTTAGCAACTTTTGAACTCCTCTTGCACTAAAGGATACTTCCAAAGGTCCCGCCTTTTCTGTCAGTTGTGTGGGGCTTGTGCCTCTAGGGTCTCTGCAGCCGCTCCTCAGCCAGAGGCCTCACATCCCCATGACCTCCTGGCTAGCCGCAGATGCACAAGGTCCTCAGAGCATCCTTAAAGCTGAGCATCCTCAAAGCTGAGCCTCCTGGGGATGGGAGCCACGTTCTCTGTCCATGTTCCCGGTGGTCGATGGAGCTCAACAGCATCGCCGCCCTCAGAATTCCTGTTTATGGCGGCTGCACCGGACACTGGATGCCAGGCCTGACACTGGGCCATCTCAGATCTCAGCTCTACTGGGAGATCTTACTACTGACCTGATAGGGTTGTGTTAAGCAGTGGCATGAACAAGAAAAGTGCTTTTGCACCAGCAGAGTTAAAGGTTGAGCTTAGGGCCCTGCTGCTGATGCCACATGGAATTGTTGAGTGACCTTGTCCTGTGAGCACCTCTGAGAGGCCCAGTTGCCTAAACACTGGACTACAGGCTTTGATAGTAGGGTAGAGAATCTGAGGCACCTGTCTTCACAAAGGTATTGATGCATTCATCAGTGATTTATTGAGAACCTACTGTGGGTCAGGTGCTGTGCTATATTTATTTCAATTTGTACTACTTCCATGGTAGTTCAGAGCTTTATTGTCTCTCACTGAAACTGTGCAGTAGCTTCCTTACTAATCTCTTACTCCAATTTCTCCCCTCTTAAATCTTTTTTTACCACTCCCAGAACAATCTCCCTGAAACAAAAGTGACCATGATACTCACTTGCTTTCAAAACTCAGTGGCTCTATATTGCAAACTAAATAAAGTATATATTTACTAACAGCACACAAGGCCTTCCATTAGGTCATCTCTCTCCCTCTCTCTCATTCTCTCTCTCTCTCACTCTCTCCTCTCTCTTTTCACCTTTATCCTAGAATTTCTGTTGTGTCTTTTTTGCTCCAAAGTAGATACAAGCTTGGTGTTGCTCCTGAAGCCCCCATGGTGATCACGCTTCCATGTCTTTGCTCATAATTCTTTCCCTGTCTGAATTGCCCTTTCCACTCTTCTTTCCCTGGGTAAACACTCTCTTTCTAGATTCAGTTCAGGTATTGGTAGTTTCTTCACTAAACTTCCCTGAAGTTCCAGGTTCCTTGGACCTGCCTCTCCTAATGAATAAGAGAATTAAATCACTGGAAGAATGATAGCAGAACCCATTATTACCCCCACAGTACAGGTGAATACATACTGTGGTTAGAGAAGGGGAAAAAACACTCTACTCCTAACAGAGGAACAAGAATCCAACCAGGCTAAACCAACTAGATGTGCTTTACTGTGGAGGAGAGGAAAGATCTCTGAGAAAGCATTACACTCAAGCCACAGGCACATGGGCCTGTGTAGGCCTGGGGCTAGACAGGGACAATATGAAACTTCAACCCACAATCACCAGGCTAGCAATACTAAAAAGCATTTGGAGCACATGAGTGGAGGAGGGGCAAGAGTGTAGAGATAAAGCCTCTTGGAAATGCAGCTGCACAGGGAAGGCCTAAAGTTTAATGATGGACAATCAAAATTGTAAACAGCCCTGATGAAATTAAGTTCTCACTTTCTTTATTTACCATTACCTCATGGTAATTGTAGAAGTAATTAAGGCTGATATTATGCTATACACATGGGACAAATAGAAAACAACAAGAAGGTAAATTTAACCCGAGCTTATCAATAACCCTATTAAATGTATCATCCAATCAAAGATGGTGATTATAACATTGGACCCCATGTTAGACCATACAGTATCCATTAAAACAAACTATTTTAAATATAAGTACAAAGATGGTTTAAAGGTAAAAGAATAGAAAAAGAAAAAAAAAAAACATACTAACACTTACCAAGAGAACACTACTAAGTAAGAGTATCAAACAAAACAGACTTCAGAACAAGGAAATTATCAGAAAGAGGGGCATTTATACATTATGTAAAGGAGTCATTTACCAACAATATTACAAACATCTTAAATGTTTATCCTTCTAAAAAGATTCAAAATATATTGCAGACTATGAGTCTGGAGTTCTCTCTTGTCCACTGCCACCACCTCCATGGCCATTTTTTTTGTCATTTGTATATGGCAAAATACTAATTCTCTGTTTTTGAAAACTTTTCCTGTAGTAAGTAGCTAATACCTATTGTATAAAAATCACACACACACACACACACACACACACACACACACATACATCATTGAGACCATATGCTCTCAATCTAGAAAGAAAAGCTCTGATATTGCTGAAAGTGTAATAATTCACTATATATATATATATATATATATATATATATATCCCATTTCTCAACTTAGAATCTTGTTGCTGATACATAAACCTTTGGTGGGAGGAAACAGCAACACTTGGACACCAGAAAGACAGGCCCTGCCTAATGTGCCCTAGGGGTCATGGTTACCTCCAGGGGTGGGGCTCTCTTCTTGCTTCTTAGTGGCATGTCTCCCAGACTTCTTTTAGGTCTCTGAATTATGAGTCCATTGCTTCATAATTAGAGATTTAACCTCTCAGCAGAGGTTGTGTTAGAATTTTATGAATGCCTGGGTGATCTTGCAGCCATTTTGACATTTTTAACTTTGTCAGGACCAGCATTGTTCACACAGTTGGATCTCTATAGGCCAGGACCCACCAGGAGTCTCCTGGGAATTCCCTACTTCTCTCATGTGACCACAGCATCAGAAAGTCCTCATAGGCTTTTCATGTGACACTCCTTCCCTCCCAGGACTTGACAAGGTAACAACAACAATAATAGTAACAATAATAGTATATACCTCCATTTATTGAGGTTATACCATGTACTGGCTGCCTGGTCTTAAGCAAGTCATTCCAGATCTCATCTGTTAAGGGAGATATATTAATGCCTACCCTATAGAATGGTCCTGAGGAATAAAATGCTTTTCCTCATGCATGCCCATTTTCACTTATTAGCACCCAGTCACCCAAACAGGAGGCACTGAGCCATCCTAAATTTCTCCTTCATCCTTCCCAAAATTAGTCAACAAGTTTTGCTTATTTTTTTTTCTGATAAATATTTCTCAAATCTTTCTCTACTCAGCTCCTCATCACCTTTAACCAAAACTGCAGTACCTCCTGTCATAACCACCCCTCCAGCTTTGCCCCTTTTATAACCTTTACCCTTTTTCTACCTGAGAAATCTATCCATGATACTTCCATGCTCAAAATATTTCAATACTCTTTTGAGTGCTGACCATGTATTATTATATATTGTACTAGACTCTGATGTTTATAATAGCCAAAAAAAAAAATACCCTTTGTCTAAAGATAATAAAAAGGCACACAGAATAATGACAAAATTTAAAAAGCTTTCAGGGCAGGGGTACCTGGGTGGCTTAGTCGGTTAAGTGTCTGACTTTGGCTCAGGTCATGATCTCATGGTTCATGAGTTTGAGCCCGCATCGGGCTCTGTGCTGACAGCTCAGAGCCTGGAGACTGCTTTGGATTCTGTCTGTCTATCTGTCTGTCTGTCTGTATGTCTGTCTCTCTCTCTCTGTTCCTCCCCTGCTCGCACTCTGTCTCTCTCCCCAAAATAAATATTTAAAAAATTAAAATATAAAAATAAAAAGCATAAAATATATAAAAATAAAAAAGTAAAAATAAAAATGCAAATTATTTTCAAAAGCTATAGAAGAATAACTAAAATTATTGATAAGAGCATATACATTATATTGATATTCTGTGCCTTTATAAGTGTATATTTTCAATGATAAGTTATTCTTTTATGGCCACTATCAAAATTAATAGTGTAAAATACACAAATAAGCCAAACCAAAATATTTTCCCTTGACATTAAATTTTAGTCAATAATACACATATAAATAAATATCATATTTTGGCCATATCCATTAACAAAAGGAAATGTAAAGTTAATAGACTCTTTGTGGAATGCTTTCTCTTCTTTGTATTCGGGAATATCATCCCTAACCACATTGTGCTTGTAAGAAAAATTCAGATGAATAATAGAGTGGAATTCAACTGCTATTCTTTTGAGAGTCACAAAATTATTAACTTATAGAATGAGCATTTTTCCCTCCAATAAGGGATTGGAGTTCTAATTTCATTACTGAAATAGAAATTTCTTATTCCAACTGGCAGGGAAGATATATTACAGGGAAACAGTGAAGCTAGTTTCTGTTCTTGCTACTGCTGTTTGACAGTAATGAGGATGAATATAAAGTTGCAAATAAGGTATAAATATTAGATGGGAAATAGTGATGTTACTATAATTCAGATAATCTTTCATTATTTTCAGCTCACTAATTTTTTATAGTCCATGCTTAAAATAGCATTATGCAATCTACAACATACACTAATTGAAGCCATCATCAGTTTGCATTCTATTAACTAGTCTAACTTTCAGGGGTGTTATTTTAGTTACCACAATCCTTTTGGATCAATACTTTTCTTATAATTTCTTAATTCTTTTATAATTTTTTAATGTTTACTTATTTCTGAGGAAGAGAGAGAGAGAGAGAGAGAGAGACAGAGTGTGAGTGGGGGAGGGGCAGAGAGAGAGGGAGACACAGAATCCTAAGCAGGCTCCAGGCTCTGAGCTATCAGCACAGAGCCTGACACGGGGCTTGAACTCCCGGAATGTGAAATCATGACCTGAGCCGAAGTCAGACACCTAACCAACTGGGCCACCTGGGCACCCCTCTTAATAATTTTTAATTATGAGTTCTACTATTCTTATTTTAGGAGGGCAGAGGGCAGACAAAGGAGGAAGTATGTGCTTGTTTTATATATATACATATATTTTTAATATAATTTATTGTCAAGTTAGCTAACATACAGTATATATTGTGTATTGTTGGCTTTGGGGGTAGATTCCCATGATTCATCACTTACATACAACTCCAGTGCTCATCCTAACAAGTTCCCTTCTCAATGCCCATCACCCATTTTTCCCTTTCTCCCTCCTCCCCCATCAACCCTCATCTTGTTCTCTGTATTTGAGTCTCTTATAGTTTGCCTCTCTCCTGATATTAGATATCACTACATTAGTCTGCAGTGGGTTGAATCTAAGGATAAGAGCTTACTGTAGCATAATTTTAAAATAAATTTATTTTACTGTCTTGATAACAGACTATTTCATTTTACGTGGCCCTGAATTTACTAGAAATCTCAACATAGGCTGAGTCTAGACTTGCCTTGCATAAATCTCTGCTTTTCTTGTTTTCTCTTCTGTCATTGCTTTAAGAATTAAAATTAAACACAGATCAACTAAATGTTATCCAATGAGATACCTAGTCACCTAGTAAGTTAACACAGATCAAAGACAGAAGTACTTCTAAGGTCATTCAAAACACATATGTTTTCTCAAATAAACATTCTTTGCCAGAGTCTCATTTTATTTATGTCCAGAAATAGTTAATAAATATAAAAAAAATGTAAATTACAATACTGAAAAAGTTTCCCTAGCATATATAATCCTTTTGTGTCACACTACAACGTTAAAGAACCAATATTCTATCCAAAAAACCCAACACATATTATCTTCCAATCTTCACAAAATATGGGAGAGTCCAACCTATTCCATAAACGAAATGTCAGCCCTTTATCAAATGATCAACAAACCTTACCTTTGATCAGGATATACTTTTGGGTCCCTAGACTAACACCTTCATGATTCTGCATTTGGTCAGTGTTACCTGTGGTTATACCACAACCCAATTTCTAGTTATCATGTCCCCTTATTCCTTGAAATGTTATTCCCTTACACTCAGTCTTATAGATATTAGCTTTGCAGGTATTACTGAGATTGTTGCTTTTTTCCCAGGTTTTTGGTTTTATTAATTGTATTCTTCCTTTTGTTTCCCAACTAACGTATTCTTTTTATTCCTTTGATTTTACATTCTCATACCACTTTCCTAATTGTGGGAAACTCCCATTTTAGGCAAAATGGCCCACAGCGTGCACACAAAGAACAAGTCAATTATCCTTATGAAAAGTTCTTCTGAGTCACCAAAGGTAGCCTCATTCTGATAGGATTTCTATGATCATCTGAGAGCTATAGGATCTACTAGAGGCATTCTGTAATCATTTGAATGGCTCTTATGATCACTCTTAAGATGCAGGTAACTGTATTTTGGGGAAGAGGTCAAGTTAATGCCTGGCTTCCATTCACCAAGTATATCTCACAGATGCACATGGTGCTCTGGGAAAAGAACTGTTGTTAAAATTCTGGGCCCCTCAAGAAGGACCTGTAGCAATCACTGAACACAGGTTGATAGTACTTCTATTGTGGCCCCAGTTCAGTTAAATAATTGATTCTAGTCCTTGGTTTTGGAGGAATTATTTGAATACAGAAGTCCAATTTACCCTGTTTTTCTACCTCATGGGGTTATTTTACCCTACAAAATGGCTGAGCAATGACTATGAGAATGGAGTGGGAAGACATCCAGAAGTATTGATGGATATTTGCATAGGAGGTGGAGGTACTCCACCATCAACTGCTACTTCTAGTAGATATCTTGGCAAGGTTAGTAAGAATAGTCAGAACAATCTGAGAGAGATTTGGCAGATGCAACAATGAGCTAAATTTATGCTGTTTGCAACTGTGTCTCACCAGGTGGGGTTCACATCCACTTTTCTTCCTTCTTACCTTGCCTAGTCCTTGCTCTAGGTCAGACTGCCCCATTGGAGCATAGGAAAGAAGGAAGGGGATTGTTTGAGCCTCCCACTCCCCCCAGATGGGCTCCAGCCCATCTTACCCTTACCTTGGAATTTATTACAGTGATGCAAATGCAGTCACCCTTCATCCAAGTGAGGTCCAGGAGGCCAATGTTCCCTTTGGCAGCCACCTAAGGTAACCACATTCATTTTCATCTTAGGCCTCAGTTTTCCTTTTCCTCACATGGGGCACTAATAACAAGGAACTAGCCTTGTCCACTTTCACCCTTCTGCTCCTCTCTACCCCCTGAGGTTCTGATTCCATATTTCCTCTGCTCAAAAACTACCTCTGGACAGTTGTGTTGTTTTTGTTCAGTATTTCCATTCTTAGACATCGATTATTACTACTGTAACTAGCTCCCAATGTTCATCGTCTTTGCCTCCTCCTGTGCTGCCCACATTCCCCTCCTCCAAGATGCTCTTAAAGGAAAGGGCCTGGAGCAACACAAGCTAGGTTATCAACCACCTCAGTCTCAGGGAAGGTGGGGCCCTGCGTCTCAGATAATGCAGCAGAGTGAAGTAGGGCCCTGTCTTGACTGTTGTGGGTGTAGGGGCCACCTTCTCCCCCTGTTCTGCCAGGGAGGAAGCAGCCATTATTCATCCCAGCCTGTGGCTCTCCCATCTGGGTCCCTATTTGCAGTTACTTGAATACAAAAAATACCCTTTTCTAGAAAAAAAAAAATTATGGTATTTGCAACAGTTGCAGAAAATTGCACCAATGTGTTTTCCTTCATGAGGAAGGCTACAGGAGTGATTCCGAAATGCCAAGGTGATTGAAGTCCTTTCCTCACCTGTACTTTCAAATTCTAAGATATTCCTTCCTCAGGCACCAACATGGTTGTTATCTCACCACTATGACAACATTCAGGTGTCCTATTCTGGTAGCTATAAATTCAACTTTTTCCCAATCATCTCTTACTCAAACCCAGCTCATCTATTAGACTTCAGTTTCAATAAATATTATTTTGTTTAGGAAACAGACAGAAACCACTTATGTCCCTCACCTTGGCCCATATGCTACACTATAGAGGGATTAGACAAGGAATATATTCAACAAAATGGTCACTGCCCAAAATATCTGCAACCATATTTATCTAACACAAGAATCTTGGTGGCTGAATCAGAATCAAGTTTGAATTACTAGGCCTCTTGCAGCAAGGCTTCCACGTAGAGGGTGTACCAACCAGGCTAGCCTAGGGATGCTGTTAGGGAAAAGAAAATAATTGTCATACCCAAGAATGACCAGAGAGAATTCCCACACTCTCAAAATAGGTCTATACAACCCCTACCCCCTTTATTCTGACCATTGTCCAGGATGTGGTTACAAGGAGATAATTCTATTTTGAAGTTACTTACATTGAGTGACCAAACTGCCTTATTAAGAAGGCAGTAGAGCCAGAAATCTTTGAGTTAATTTTTAAGGAGGCTATTTCAACAATTAATAGTATTAGATTAAAAGGAGTATTGAAAGTCTATCAAATACTTTGGTTATCAATTGCCAGATTGCAAATAGTTCAGGAAAATTAAAACATGACACACATTGTTTTCAAAGGCCACAACAGTCAGCTGGATCAGACTAGAAAGGCAACACTGTAAGATAAAAAAGACAACAGAGGTGATGAACCACTGATAACTAGGAGATGGGTGGTGTCAAAGATCCAAGCAAACTGTCAGGAGTGGGTGGGGACAGTGCCCTGTGCCATATGACCTCCCTCAATGAGAGACAAATAGATAAAATTTTGACAGGAGTCACAAATATGCATATAGTGGTAGCCTCTGTATCAGAGACATGGAGTTTCTTACGTGCCTAATTCTATTATGGTTGCAGATATTTTGCCATGTCCAGTACGATGATGGATCTAGATAGCAACAGTGGCAATCTGAATGGTGTAAGTTCAATCAACAAATTGATTCTAGACAGTTTCATTAGAAAATAGGCCCTTACTGTGGGCATTTACACGAATAATCCAGTTAATCAGCAATCATTACTTGTTTTCTCAGTTCATGGCCCCAAAATGGGTACCTTTATTCTACTAGTCTGTAGTTTCCCACAAGGTTTATTAAGGAGAACACTAATGAGAACCATGAGAATGATTTTCAGTACTGCCCACTAAGTGTAGTCATGACAATTTTTGATTCTACATAAACAGCACTGTTGTTGAACCCAGAAGAAATTATCAGCTTCCAGCTCAAACCATCAGGGAGTCAGTCTCAGGCATTTAAGGTAACCTCTGTTAATATGAGACTACAGCTTTGGTTCAGATATGAAAGCCGGGGACAAAGTTTCTACTAAAGGGTTACCTGCCACTTTTTCATGTAAACTTGATATATGACTAGAGCCAGACTAGCAGCATTCTAGAATGTGCTACTGCCATAATATCAAGACTTTTTTTTCACCTTGTTAGTCTTTGAACTGACAACCTAAAAATGTATTATCAGACCAGAGAGTTATACGGTCTTCACAGGTCAGCCATTCAGTTTTAACAAGAGCCTAGAAGCAAGGTTATAGCTAAGCTTTGTCAGGGAGATGCATCCAAAACTCCAAGAAGTATCTGCAGGTGGAAGTTTCTTTCCTTTTCCAGAGGTTCTAACTAGAGAAATCAACAGTCTCAGAGACTTGTAGTTCAAAAGGGTCATTAGAGTTATAGATCCCCCACTAGTACTTCTCTCCATTCATTTCCTCCCAATTGGGAGAATCCATTTTGGCATTTATGGGACAGGACAGTAAAGCATATAACACTTCATTTCCTACCTTCCAGATATAGAAATAACAACAATACACTGCATCAGCCCAAAAAACTGCTCTTACAAAATTACATTACCTTCCTTCCCCACTTCCTGCCCAAATTCAAATAGTTGAATTTAGGCACTCCTTCCTCTCACTGAACTGGATAGTATGGTGACTTGGTTATAAATGTGTTGGATAACAGAGTAATACATTTGAATAACCTCATATCCCTGAAACGCTCCAGTATATTCAAATAGGTACATATGGACTATGAGGACCAGGGGGCATCAGGTGATTAAGGGTGATTAACTACCCTTAATCGATGTTCTCCTAGCAGCTAAGGTAAAGATAGAGGAATGAACTGGAGGTGGGGAAGGGACACAGCATTTTTTAAGAACTCTTTCAAACTGTCTGAGTATAAAAGCAGGAGAGATAGGGGAGGCAACTGACAGGATATGGTGCCAGAAAAAAGTGTTTATTTTGTTTAACATGGAAAGCACATCAGCATGTTTAGAAGATGATACAGAGATTTAATAATACAAGATTTATTCCACTATTGTGTAATGGTACACTAGGGATTCTGGCATAAACTGGGTTCTAGATTCAAAAAACAAATAAATAACAATTAAATTATCTCACATGTGTTGTCTATTTATATGACATCAGAAAAATGTGGTTCCTAATAGAACTTGATTTCTGTTTTTATTTATTGTAAAATAGAAATCTGCAACATGATTTTGACTAACTAGACAGCTGCTCTAAAACACCCAAATTTAAGCACGAATTTACACTACATTTTCATTCACTAGAGAAAGTGCTAAAAGAGAGAGAGAGAGAAGAACAGAAGGAAGAAATAAAGGGAAGAAAAAAAGGAAGAAAGAAAAGAAAAAGGAACAGGTTTATGAAAATTTATTTAAGATATTCTCATTTGCAATAATTTTATTTATGCATATCAACTTCTAAAGGTAAGCAAACTGAATGAAGATTAAAATAAAAAGAGAAAGTAAAAGATTGATTGATTGATCTCTTTTTATTGCTTGTTTAGAGCATGAGAAAAAGCATGAATGTAAAAGCTAATAAAGTCCTCATATTATTTCTATACCTTTGGCAAAAATTGGTGTGACAGAAGAGAACAAAGAAAGAATTGTGTACATTGCATGAATTTTGACTTTATGAATAAAAGTCTATTAGCTATAGATGCTAAGTCAGAAATAACTGTATAGGTGTATTCAAGAGAGATGAACTATGTTCACATAAAAAGAAATGGTGAGTAGTGTTTTTCTAAATGTGAAGCCATGCAGAACCCTGCTTTGCAATACCAGGAAATCTGCAAGGGGAGTGCTGAGATCAATGTCATTATCCAGAAGGCATTACTGAAATAGATTTTAAATCCTTTGATGTAATTGCTTGCTGAGTTTGCCATTACAGCAGCTCTATCTTTTAGACTGATTGAGGGCCTTTAACAGCTCAAATTTTACTGAGACTGCCGAGATATTCATGTTAGAATCTTAAAGTTGGACAGATGTTTGATGTTTAATTTAACTAATATGGCACACCATGAGTCAACAAAACACATTTCGTGTTAATGCCAAAAAAAAAAAAAAAAAAAAGGTGAGGGACAGAAATACATGCAGAGTTAATCTTCCTGTTTCAGCAGACAAGCCTTTGCTCTTAGACTTATTAACATGAATTCTGATTTTAAAACCCTATGGCATTTTTTCCTGCCCCTTGAGAAAAGCAGTCTTGATTCCACTGGAGCATTTAGAACCAGAACTCAATGAATAAATTAACAGTGCATAAAATCCTCAAGTAAAGTGTAAAGAGCAATGAGGTGAATATTTTTTTTTCTTGTAGACAGTCCCTATTTTCCATGATTCTTTGAAAAATTCTTATTCTTTGTGATACTTTTCTTTTTCCGCAACTACGTAAGGTAGACAATAATGTACCTGGTTAGATGGTCTTTACATTTTCTTCTTGTTGAAGAAAGACTGATTTGACCAAACACAAAGAATTTCATTCATGATGTTTTTAGTACTGATTGTGTCTAATATATATAAAAAAAAATTAACACCACCTAGAAGATACTTTTTATAAATAAATAAATTCATTTATTTAAGTTTATTTATTTATTTATTTATTTATTTATTTATAAAATGATGGCCATATAGTCTGTTCAAGAAACATGGCTAACATTATTTGCCTTTCTAATTAATATCATTTTCCTAACATCATTTTGAGGGAAAAATCCAGAGATTATTTTTTCAATATGGTTTTTACTAAATCAACAATCTCAGTGTCTTTGGCCTTTTTGTCTTAAATTTTATAGTGAATAATAATAATAGCATAGTGGTTGTTGTGGTCATGACACTAGTAGTGGTTCAGTAACTAGGAAAAGAAGAAAGAATTTGGAAACGATGATAATGACATTGACAAATAGTAGAATCATATACTATAGCTTTTGGTATACTTTTATTAGTATTATATTTTGACTTTCACGACAACTTTATGAGATCGACAGGGGAACTATCATTATTTTCATTGTATAAATAAGGAAACTAAGGCCTAGAAATTTTTAGTGACTTTTTTAAACAATATTTGACTGCTAAGCTATTTGGAGCCAGGTCATCTAACTCCAAATCTAGTCATATGTATGCTAGGGTGGTGATTTTCACTGGTCATAAATAATAATCCACCATTGGTAATAATGCATCAATCTTATCAAGAGCATTTTCAGACCAATATCAACAAGCTGGTTGTGCTGGTTTAAATTTCAATTTAATTTAAGTGAAATTTCATTCTAGTTTCTCTGTTTACTTTTTTTAAACTTTATTTACTATTCTTAAGATTCAACATGCTTAGACTAGCTGGTTTACATGCTCACTCATTCATTCAAACATGTAAAGCAAACACTACTTGAAATTAAAAGAATAAACATATTACCTTCTTCATATAGCTAACTCTGATTCATTCTTCATATTTCATTCTATCTCCTGCCTATGGTATCCCTAACTGTAGTCAGGGGTCCTCTAGACCATCCTTAGGTCAATGCTTCTCTAGAAGGACTCACATTATTCAGAAGAGATATTACACTCATGATTATCATTTATTACTCTGAAAGGATAATGATTAAAATCAGCAAAGACAAAAGCATATATGGCAGAGTCTAGAAGAACTAGCTTCTAATTCTCTTCTCCCAGTGAAGGCTTATGGGCAGCACTTAATTCTCCTAGAAACAATATGTGACAATATGCATAAAGTGTTAACACCTAGAGAGGCTCTCTAGAGCCTTAATGTCTATGGATTTTATTGGTTGCTCATGTTGGCCAGGAGAGTTCCCATGGCTGACCCTTTGTTTCTTAGTCTCTAGTTCTACCACTGGCCAAATTGATACTGTGTGGCCCAAGTCTCCCAACATAAATTATATTGTTAGCATAAACTATCTGGTATGGTGCAAAGATCCAGGTAAAGAAAGATACCATTATCAGGCAGAAAATTCCAAGGCTTAGAGGTAATGTCCCAGTAGATGATCAAGAGCCAAAACTTTTTGGGAATGTGCAGATTTTGACAACCCAGAGCTGCTGAGTTAATTCCTATACAAATTAGCACTCAATACCCTTCCAGTTGTCTTTTCAAGATCTATCTCCCATTCTAATTATCAATACCACAATGGCAGAGATTATAAAATTTCTCCATCTTTGCTTGACACAAGTACACAGAAGTCTCAAGTACTGGAAAATTAGTGATTGAAGAGTGGGACATGAAAAATTATTTGAACAGGATAAGGAAAATAAAGAATGGGATCATTTCTTAGTTTGTGTTTTTGTTGGGATTCTTTTAGGATACTAAATATTTTTTTATGTTTGAACCCAACATTTCCTAAGTGCATTATAGTTCTCTAAATTCTGCTTAAATCCTATTTCCTTTTTTGATCATTTCTCTTTATCCATAGAACATCATACATGGCTAAAAGAAACCATTTGACACTATGGTGTCATTATGCCTGGAAATCTCCTTAGCTAAATGTACCATTTTAACAGGTATACAGTAAAACCTTGGATTACAAATAACTTGTTCTGTGAGTGTTCCACAAGACAAGCAAATATTTCTTTTTTCTTTTTTTAATTTACATCCAAATTAGTTAGCATATATTGCAACAATGATTTCAGGAGCAGATTCCTTATTGCCACTTACCCATTTAGCCCATCCCCCCTCCCACAACCCCTCCAGTAACCCTCTGTTCTCCATATTTAAGAGTCTCTTATGTTTTGTCTCCCTCCCTGATTTTATATTATTTTTGCTTCCCTTCCCTTATGTTCATCTAATACAAATATTTCTAATAAATTTTAACTTGATAAACAAGTGATGTCCTGTAATACGAGTATACAAGTAGTACATGATGCCGAATGTCACATGATCACAACTGAGCCGATGGTTCTTGAAATTCACTTTGATATACTAGTGCTTTGGATTACAAGCATGTTTCCAGAATGAATTATGCTTGCAAACCAAGGTTTTGCTGCATTTTATTTTTTCAACATTACATCAGTTTGCCAAACTTTCAGGCACTACATAATAGCTCCAGTGTCTACTTTACAAAATCTTATTGTTCTCCATCCTTTGCTCCTTGAGACACATGCAATTTCTGCTCTCTTCCTTATCCCCCCCCCCAAAAAAAAATGTCATGTTACAGTTTTTATGTCATCCCTTAAACTTCTGGTACTAATTTCTGTTCAGATTAGCCTTTGCTGCATAACAAGCTAGCCCAAGACTTAGTGACCTAAAACAACAATTTATTATTTCTCATAGTTCTGTGGGTTGACTGCAGTTGGTTGAGAGCTTAAAACTTGGAATTTCTTAGGAGGTTGTACAAAGACAGCAACTGGGGCTGCAGTCATCTGAAGTCTGACTATGCTTAATGTCTAAGATTGCTCACTAATGTGACTGGCAATTAATGCTGGCTATAAGATGGAAGGTAATTTGGACTGTGTTACAGATTGAGTGTCTGTGTCCCTTTATTTCTTCATATGTTGAAGCCCTAATTCCTAATTTGATGGTATTTGGAGATGGGGCTTTTGGGAAATAATTGAAGTTAGATGAGGTTGTGGAAGTAGGGCCCTCTACTGATAGTACTGGTGCCTTGTAAGAAGAGACACCAGAGAGCTTATTATCTCTCTCTCCACCAAGTGAGGATATAAAGAGAAGATTTGCATGCCAGGAAAAGGGTCTTCAACAGAACCTGAAAATGCTGGCTTTGGATTTCCAGCTTCCAGAATTTGGACTTTCAGCTTCTAGAAGTGTGATAAAGTAAGTTACTTTTGTTTAAGTCATCCAGTATATGGTATTTTGTGATGTCAGTCTGAGCAGACTAATACAGGCTGTCACCTAAAACACCTACATAAGGACTGTCCATGTGACTTGGACTTTTCACAGAATAGTTCCTGGGATACCCAAGGGAACATCCCAAGAGCAAGCATTCCAGAAAGCTCAGAGAAAAACAATAAGGCTTTTTATGACCTAGTCACAGAAGTCCCATCCCACAGTCATTAAATGGAAATGGGAACTAGATACCCCATATGAGTGAAATCATATGGTATTTACCTTTCTCTGATCCATTTCACTTAGCATTATACCCTCTAGGTCATTATACTCTCTTGCATCTATGTTTTTGCCAATGACAAGGTTTTGTTTTTTTATGGCTGAATAATATTCCATATATATCATATATATATATCACATATTCTTTATCCATTCATCTATCGATAGATACTTGGGCTGTTTCCATACTTGGGCTATTGTAAATAATGTTACAATAAACATGGAGGCTCATATATACCTTCGAATTAGTGTTTTCATATTCTTTGGGTAAATAATCAGTAGTATAATTCCCATTCTTTCATTTATATTATTCTGCCATCTATCAATTACCCTGTAACTTAGCTGTAAATAAGACTTGATAAGCTGAGCTTCCTATAAAATGATTTCTCTTGATTATTTAAGCTTCTTTAACTCCAAATTTTGAGTCATGTTGCTTTGGTATTACATTTTCATTATTAAATTTTTCTTCATCCCTTAAATAACTACCCTTTTGCCTAAGCCATGGAAATTCCAGCTTTTTCATTTTCCTGGAAATTGTTAAGATAGTCTAATCATCCTCATCATTTATTTCTGTGCATCAGGCATACATGAACTTCAGACATTCTTATTCTTTCTAACTCTTCCTTCTCTTTCTTTCAGATATTCACATTTCTAGCTTCATGAATATATATTGTAGGCCAGGTCCTATAAGGGGAAGTAGATAACTGATGAAGTTGTATGAATTCAGGGGCAAACAACTAAAAATATTTCTTTAACTATGTAGTGATAATAAAATCTCATCCTAGGAGTTATATTCATGTAAATCAATCATGGATTTACTTTTTCTAAACTAATGCCTAGGAATGAAAACAGTTCAAACTATTATAATTTGTTTCTACTATAAAAATTTCATCTTCTTTCATGTGAACGGCACTCTATTATTAAACCCAAGAAGTCTAAGTTTATCCTCAGTGGTCCACTGCAAAACAAATTCAAATTAATAACACAAAACTCACTTAATCAAGACTCATATTCAAGCTAGAGACTGAAACTTTAAGTATGATACATCACCAAATTTTCTGGTTTTGTTTTCTTCTCTAAACCTGAACTTCAGTCCCTTAAATAGAGAAATCTTGGAGGCTACACAGGATGCTTTCAATCAAAGCACTTCCATGCAAGTGCTTCAGTGCATAATCAATTTACTTTTAAATACAATTAAAATTATTGACTATATCTGGCAAGGATTTATGAATGTAGTATATTCATCTATGGCCACCATCACTTTCTTCGCTTTATACCCATATTGCAATCCTCCAACAAGAAGAGGAATTTAATTTCTCTCCCCTTGACTCTTGATTGGTCTTACTGATTTGCTTGACCTGTGTAATAAGGCAGAAGTAATGTTCTGGGTATCCTGTGAAGCTTCTGACTGGTTTCTTAGAATACTCATTTTGTGTGGACTCCCTCTGGGAACCGAGGTTTCCTGTTCAGAAAAGCCCAATAACATGTAAAGTCTACATATAGGCACAGGAGTTCCAGTCATCTGCTCCAGCAGAGTCTGTAGTTAACAGCCATCATCATTGCCTGCCATGTGAATGAGCCATCTTGGATGACCAGCCCAGCTAAGCCTCCACCTAACCGCAGCCACATGAAGCACCAAGTGAGAACAATCCAGCTGATCTCAGACAGCTCACAGTACTGAGGTAGACACCAGTATTTTTTTAAGCTATTATGTTTTGGAAATATTTGTTATAAAGAAAAAAATGGAACAATAAGATTGGCCCACGACCGACTCTATGCCAAGCACCATTTTTGTAAACAGATTCCAGATATTATTTCTAAGTATGTGAAAGCAAAACATTTTCATCAGTGTATTCTTTGTAAATTCCTGACCACTCCTGATGGGAGAAAGAATCTACCTGATTAAACTGACCTAAGAGATACAATTTTGGAAACTAGTCAATTTATAGAGGAACCATTTTCTAAAATAAGCAATTAAGTATTATTTTATTTAAATTAACAAATGGTTTATTTTTAACATCTATAGCTAATTATATCCAGTGTAGTTTCAAATCATGCTCTTGCACAGTGGGTAATAGCCACTTTATGGAATCAGAATTTGAATCTCTGCCAGGCCACTTACAGTCTGCATGAACTCAGGAATTAACCTTTAGCCTTGTTTTCTCATCTCTGAAATGAGTATTATGATGGCACATTACTCACAGGGTATTAGTGAACTGTAAATGAGTGCATATATATATATATATATATATATATATATATATATGCATGTTGCTTAGCACACAATGAGCACTGATAAAATGTTATTTTTAGTCTCTAGCATATTAATAAGGAAACTTCAAAAACACATAACTGAAATACCTTCCAATATATAAATACAAGGTATAATACCAGTGTTCACTATTGTTTATCTGCTAGTGATCCCTGAGAGTTGATAAATTATTGTTACTGTGCGTGCATGTGTGTGTGTGTGTGTGTGTGTGTGTGTGTGTTGTCAGGGAAAGGAAAATTGTGTCTCTGATGCACAAAGTTTTACAAAATCCAATTTATCAAATCTATTACTATTGGGTATTGAGTATTGAATATTGAGTATTAATGTCCAGCCTACTGACACAGGAAAGGATTCATTGGTGGCATCCATAGTACAGTCACAGTCAAGTTCAGACCTACTTACAACTTATTTCATTGAAATGGGACTTTAATATCAACTTATTTTCCAGAATTAGGAGGAAAATGTTTTTCTAGAATAGTTCTTCTATGACTAAATTATTTTATTTAGAGTAAGAAATATATTAAATAAATGTAAGAGCCTCATTTTATTTATTTTTTAATTTTTTTAACATTTATTTGTTTTTGAGAGGGAGAGAGAGGGAGGGGCAGAAAGAGAGGGGGACACAGAATCTGAAGCAGGCTCCAAGCTCTGAGATGTCAGCAAAGAGCCCCACCGGGGGCTCAAACTCACAGAGGGCAAGATCATGACCTGAGCTGAAGTTGGACGCTTAACCGACTGAGCCACCCAGGTGCCCCAAGAGCCTCATTTTTAAATTTAACTTTCCAGAGAACATTTATTTTGTGTCAATATTGGAAAATATTATAGTGTCATTCAAACATAATTGAAGGTACTTTTTATAAATACAAAATATATGTTTAAAAAAATTCTTCTTCCAGAAGCTTTCTGCATTATTTGTAAAGTATGCCTTCTATTCACATTCACATTCATTGAAATTTTAAAAGTTTGAATTCTTGAGCATATATATTAGATATAAATTGTTTACTTCCATGTACATGATTTAAGCCAGTTCATATAATTTTTCATATCTTTCTCTCTTTAATTTACTTATAAAGCACTTTATATTTGCTTTTATTTTTCCTGCTCTGAACTGAGCAGAGGAAATAGTACTCTGGACAATAAGGTAGTTACACTTACAGAGATTGGACAATAGCAAATATTGGGAAGGCTGTTATTGCAAAAAACTCATAACTGGTCTCTCTGCTTCCGTTCTTGGCTCTTCAATCAATTCTCAACACAACAGTCAGAGTGATCTTGTAAAAACAGAAGTGAGGTCTTGCCATTAATATGACCCATCCAAATAGCTTTCCATCTCACTCAAAATAGGAACCAAAGTTATCACAATGGCCTAAGACCCCACATTAGCTGCCACCCACCCTTTAGCCCACTACTTTTGTTTTCATCTCCTACTATTTTCTTCCACACTCACTCCACTCCAGCTACACTGACCTCTTAGTTTTTCATTTAATTCACCAGACACCCTCTCACTGCATTGGCACTTGCTGTTC
Source organism: Panthera tigris (assembly GCF_018350195.1). NCBI lineage: Eukaryota > Metazoa > Chordata > Mammalia > Carnivora > Felidae > Panthera > Panthera tigris. The sequence continues at coordinate 67,780,455 of NC_056663.1, forward strand.
CCTCTGCCTAAAAATGCTCTTCTTCATTCATTCATTCAGCTTCTCATTTAATTACATTTATTTTTCATCTTTTTATGCGACTTTCCAGGAGTTGTAGTGAACAAAACATTCAAGAATCACTATCCTCATGAAGTTTATATAAAGCAGGGTCAATACTATGTCGGTATATATCCAGAGAATTATAAGTACTAAGGAGAAAAAATAAAGGGATAGAGGGCAGAAAATATATGTGATGAGGACATGAAATGCTAAAGTGACCAACTTCTACAAGTGAATTACATGCTATAATTGCAATGAAGCTTATACTAACTACACTATTTACTATTGTAACACTGTCCTTCTAAAATTGTTTTCTCTATAGCTACTATTACTATCTAACATATTTTTATATTTTAGCTATTTAGTGTTTTTTTTTTTCTAACTCTGGTTACTGGAATATCAATTCTATATGGGGGGATTTTTGTCTCTTTTGTTCACTGTTATATACGTACCATGTAGAACAATGCCTAGCACATGATAAGCATTTAACAAATATTTCATTAATAGATGAATGACCAAAGTAAGGAAATGTTATAACAACTGAGGAGAAAATGGCACCTAGGCCAATAAGATTGATGATAGCAAGTGAAAAACAATTAACATGGAAAGTTGACATGTGGTCATAGAGAGCCAAGCCCAGACTATCATAGGGAGATCTATGATGTTCTGTGCATGAATTACCTTCTCCTTTTCCCCACTGTGCTTTAAAGTTATTTTCCCCATGGTATTCCAGGAATACTTATAGTAAACAAATACTACAGTTACTTAAGATATTAAAAAGTCATTCACAGCTAAGATTACCATTGACACCCTTAGAGAAAGCATAATTGACATAGAGCCATGACAATTAAGATACATGAAGGACAGGGATGCCTAAGTGGCTTAGTCAGTTAAGCATCAACTTCAGCTCAGGTTATGATCTCATGGTTCATGGGTTTGAGTCCCACATCGGGCTCTGTGCTGACAGCTCAGAGACTTGAGACTGCTTCAGATTCTGTGCATCCATCTCTGCCCTTCTCCCACTTGTTCTCTGTTTCTATCTCTCTCAAAAGTAAATAAACATTAAAAAAAATGATACACAAAAGACAATATGGTGTTTTCTGAAGTTCCTGGTTCAGATAGCAGAAGCAGTGTTCCTGGCCAGGTGACAGAGATATCCACTTGCATTTTAATGTAGATTGAATCTTCATCTTGTCTTTAAAGTAAGACATGTCAAATCAGAGACAAAATTTTAGATTTCTCTGTCTTTTAAGTACTTACTTTTTATTCTATTGGTCCCTTAAAATTAATTTAGAGTGCTATACAGTCAGAGCATTTTCATACATGTAAGCCTAGAAACATTTTAGATTAACATTTAAAGTCATACATATATGGAAAGTTTAATTTGAAATTTTAAGTATCTTCTCTTAAGACTATCATAGTTATTTTAACAAATAATTAAAAATATTGTTCTTCTGATGTGCAAAATAATTTAGATATTTTCGAATATATCCAAATAATACATTTGCAGTAATGTTCAATCAGGAAAGATTTATTAAGCATTTAAAATGTTTAAAGAACCAAAATACATTCAGAATTCTCTGAAGGAAAAAATAATTTTTCACATTTCAGAAAAATATGTATATTTGAGACGTTGAGGCAGAACACACTGTGCTTCATTGTTCATTATCAAATCAACAACTTAACTACCTTTTTGTATAGTTTCCTCTGCACAACCCAGGGGAGAGACTGGGAATTACATTTCCCAGGAATCCTTTAGTCTCTATGGTTTCAGGTTAGAGCCAGTCAAGAAGAGACATGGGATTTGGGAAAGTAAGAGCAGGAGAAGCCATTAATCTCTACAGGAAGTTGCTGGCTAATGAGTAGACAAATAATATATAAAATAACTCTCAGCTGAGCTTCTTGAGAACCACTCACATTCATGTGGCAGACTGAGATAGTCTTCCCTGACCTTCATATCCCCCAGCAATTTCAATGGTGATGTAAGCCTATAACTTCTGTATTAAGACCCTTCACAGTTAAATACTTAAATGCATAGAGTGACATTTGTTTCACTAACTCAATGTATGTATACATATATGTATATGTATATGTGTATATGTATATGTGTGTATGTATATATATATATGTGGATATATATACATACACACATATACATATATACACATATATATGAAGCTATAGGTAATTCTAAGGGAAGAAATCCAGCACTAAATTCTTTTATTTACCTGTTATGATGTCACACACCAATAACATATCAATAACAATTTACATAGCAAGAGAATATGTAACTAAAATTGCTTGCTAACAAAAATGTTATTAATGCTTAAGCTCCAGTTAGATCTAGTGAAGCTGGATATATTAAAATTATACAAAAATGAAATTAGGAAGGCCATGATTAAACTTTTCCTCTTTTAAATGAGCATGAAACTGAACAAAGTACATGAGGCAAGTGTTTTTAGGCACTTGGAAAACAAGCAATGATGAAGTGTGATGCTTAAAAGAAAGGAAACTGAGTAAATTATGCTTGTTAGGCCTGTTTTCCAAGACTTTCTGCCAGGGACACTTTCTAGACCACAGTCCAAAGAAGTGGAATTCAAACAAAGCAAGTCAAATCATTAAGCTAAAAAGACAAATATTAGTGCTCAGACTGTGGAGTATGAAATTTGTGAAGAAAGGTGGGTAAAAAGAGGCAAGTATAGAAAGAAGATAGTCAGAATACTGTGAGGTGTTCCTCACAAGTTTTTGACCAAAGACTGTGCTGTCCAAGTCCTTTGTCAAGACTAATTTGTACCTAAGTGAGGTGATGAATATTAACTAAACTTATTGTGATAATCATGTCATAATATATACATATGTCAAATAATTATGTTATATAGCTTAAACTTATATAATGTATGACAATTATATCTTAATAAAACTGGGAATTTTTTTTTAAATATAGACTATAAGGATGTCAAGACTTGATGTCAAGACTATAAGACTCATAGCTAATAAGAGATAGCATTAAAGAGATTATGCAGAAAGTAATTGTTTAGAAACTTCATAGTGAATCTCAAGCACTCAGCTGAGACCCCCCAAAAAGACCATGCCTTAGCAGTGACTGCTATGGCCTAAACTAAAAGAACAAAAATTAAAGAAAACACAAAGTTGGGGCGATTGGGTGGCTCAGTCAGTTGAGCATCTGACTTTGGCTTAGGTCATGATCTCACGACTCGTGGGTTCCAGCCCCACATCGGGGTCTGTGCTGACAGTTCAGAGCCTAAAGCCTGCTTCAGATTCTGTGTGTCTCTCTCTACCTCTCCCTCACTCATGCTCTGTCTCTCTCTGTCTCAAAAATAAATAAACATTAAAAAAAAATTTTAAACCACACACAAAGAAAAAAGAAAAGAAGCCAAGGCTTACCAGATTAAAATGATTCAACAGTAATTTAACTGCTTTTCAGGAAAAATAAATAAATAAATAACACCATTTAGAGGAAAACTTTTTAATCCAGACTCACTATAATAAATCATGCATAACACCAATCAAATAATTTAAAATTACCACACATATAAAGAAACAGGCCATTGTGACCCAAAATCAAGGAAATAAGCAATCAGTAGAAACAGATGACAGAGATACCACAATTCACAGAAAAGGACCATAAAAGAGGTTTTATAAATACGTTCAATGATTCAAAGTAAAAGATGGATGTAATTATTGAATAAAAGAAACTCAGAAGATAAATATAATCCATAAAAAGGATCAAGCAGAAATTACAGAGCTGAAAATTACCTTAGCTGATGTAACACATTCACTTTGTGTGCTTAAGAACAGATTAGAGATACATAAGGAAGGGCTAATAATCATGAAGACAAGATTACTACAAATTATCCAGTCTGAAAATCAGAGAGGAAAGATAACAATAAAGAATGAACAGAGACTTAGTGGCATATAATAAATATTAAGCAGTATAATATATGTATAACTGGATTCCCAGAAGGTCTAGAGAAAGCTACTATAGCAGAAAAAAAATTTTTTTAAAGAAATAATGGTTGAAAATATTTGCAAATTTAATGAAACCATAATCTTATTATAGATTCTAAAAGCTCAATAAACTCCATACAGAATAAATAAAAATATATTCTTTTCAGCAATAAATAACTTTCACATATTTGTCAAAAACCATTTCACTGTATATTTTTATATTTATTTCTGGATTCCTTTGTCTTTCCTTATACCAATATCACACTTGAATACCATAGCTTTACAGTAAGTTGTGAAATTATACAGTGAAAATCTTCAATTTTGTCTTACATCTTCAAGATTACCTTAGCCGTTCCTGTCCCTGGCATTCCCATATACATTTTAGAATCAGCTTGATGATTGGCCATTTCCCTGGAGTGCTGTGGGAAAAGACAAAGCCTGCCTGTTTCCGCCACCCCAGGGGCTTGCGGCAAGGGCGGCATCTCTCCGTGTGCAATAGGAGAAGGCTGTCCTCCCTGAAGTGCAGCAGCACAGACAAATCCAGCCGGGACCACAAATCGGGCCACACTGAGAGGCGCTTCCCCAGTGCCAGAGCGCATGGAGCAGGACTTTGAATCCTAGCCAAACGCAGAGTCAGGGGAGTTGGTGGAGCAAAAAAGGACTGGCCGGTCTGCACCCACAGCTCAGTGAGGATGACTCAGAGTCCACTGGGTCCAGCTGCATGGAGAAGAGACTGGGGTATCACCATTCTCCCCCTCCCCCACCACCAATACCAAGGCAGGGCCTCAGGGATCACCCCTGGGGCTCATAGTGGAGGTGGGTCCAGACTATACCAAACCACACCCCTTTGCACTGGGTAACTGCGTATCCACCCTAATGGCACAGACCCTGTGGACAGCTACTCCCGACAAGTGATGCAGCATTGTCTGGATTAACTCTAGATCAATTATGGATATATAGATGTATTCTCCCCCCACCCCCCCCATTTCTCCTCCTTATCTTTTCCCTCCCCTAGCCTGGTTACTCTGGTTATTGGTCTGTCTAAACAGACATATTTAATTCATTGTCTTGATATATGTTCTACACCTCCTTCTTTACACTCCTCTCTCTCTCTCTGGATTAATCAAGCCATATAGTTTCTTTCTCTCTGGGTAAATTTATCTTCGTTTCATTTTCCCCACCTCCTTCTTTATTTTCCTTTCTCTCTCTCTGGATTAAGCCTTTTGGTTGCTCTGCCTAGTCAATGTTTGTTTTTTCTCCCCCCCGCCCCCCCCCCCAACAGCCCACACTCCACTCTTGTCATTCCTCTCTTTGTATATGCTCTTCAATCAGCACTGCCTCCACCCTCTTCTTTATTTGTAGTTGGTGTTTTTGGGTCTTTTGTTTTTAGTTTTTAGTCTTTAGGTTTTGTTTGTTTGTTTGTTTTTGTTTGTTTAATTGTGTTATTTGTGTGTTTGCTTGTTCTTGTCTCCTGTTTGTCTCTGTTTTCCCTTACAGGGCTACTACAAGCAACAAATTGAAGCACATCTGGTGGAGGGTCCAAAATATCACTGCGAGTAGGGTAATGAAATAACCAAAGTCACAATAACAGAGAGTAAGTAACAATCTCCGAAAAACACCTACTGAAGGGCCAGGCCCTGGACAGTGTATAACCCTCCTTTAATATAGCAGTGCTCACAGGTGCAAAACATACAACAAGCTTTTAAAATACATAAGGGACAGAAAACTAGCCAAAATGACAAAACGGAAGAATTCTCCTCAACACAAATTACAGGATGTTGCAACAGTTAACGAATGGATCAAAACCGAATTAAGCAATAAAACTGAACAAGAATTTAGAATAATAATAAGAAAATTAATTTCTGGGCTTGAAAAAAGGATAGAAGACAGCATAGAATCTATTGCTATAGTGATCAAGGGACTAAAAAATAGTCATGATGAATTTAAAAATGCTATAAATGAGGTGTAAAATAAAATGGAAGCAGCCACGGCACAGATTGAAGAGGCAGAGGGGAGAATAGATGAATTAAAAATTAAAATTATGGAAAAAGAGGAAGCTGAGAAAAAGAGAGATAAAAAAAAAATCCAGGAGTACAAGGGGAGAATTAGAGAACTAAGTGTTGCAATCAAACAGAACAATATCCATAACACAGGAATTCCAGAAGAAGAAGAGAGAGAGAAAGGGGCTGAAGGTGTACTTGAACAAATCATAGCTGAGAACTTCCCTGATCTGGGGAAGGAAACAGGCTTTGAAATCCAAGAGGCACAGAGAACTCCCTTCATATGTAACTTGAATCAATCTTCTGCACGACATATCATAGTGAAACTGGCAAAATACAAGGGTAAAGAGAGAATTCTGAAAGCAGCTAGGGATAAACAGGACTTAACATACAAAGGTAGACACATAAGAGTAGTAGCAGACCTATCTACTGAAACTTGGCAGGCCAGAAAGGAATGGCAGGAAATCTTCAATGTGATGAATGGAAAAAAAAATATGCAGCCAAGAATACTTTACCCAGAAATTCTGTCATTCAGAATAGAAGGAGAGATAAAGGCTTTCCAAAACAAAGACTAAAGGAATTCATCACCACTAAACCAGCCCTACAAGAGATCCTAAGAGGGATACTGTGAGTGAAATGTTGCATGGACCACAAAGTACCAGAGACACCACTACAAACATGAAACCTACAGACAATGACTCTAAACCCATATCTGTCAGTAATAACACTGAATGTAAATGGACTAAATGCTCCAACCAAAAGACATAGGGTATCAGAATGGATAAAAAACAAGACCCATCTATTTGCTGTCTACAAGAGACTCATTTTAGGCCTGAAGACACCTTCAGATTGAGACTGAGGGGATGGAGAACTATTTATCATGCTACTGGAAGTCAAAAGAAAGCTGGAGTAACCATACTTATATCATACAAACTAGACTTTAAATTAAAGTCTGTAACAAGGGCATTATATGATAATCACAGGGTCTATCCATGAGGAAGAGCTAACAATTACAAATGTCTATGCACCGAATTCTAGAGCACCTAAATATATTACAACAATGGATAGACATCTAGACAGAGAATCAATACAGAAACCAGGGCCCTGCATGACACACTGGATCAGATGGACTTGATAGATATATTCAGAATTCCAAAGCAATGGAATATACTTTCTTCTTGAGTGCACATGGAACATTCTCTAAGATCACATACTGGGTCACAAAACAGCCCTTCATAAGTATAAAAGAACTGAGATCATACCATGCACACTTTCAGATCACAATGCTATGAAACTTGAAATGAACCACAGGAAAAAGTCTGGAAAACCTCCTAAAGCATGAGGGTTAAAGAGCATCCTACTAAAGAATGAATAGGTCAACCAGGAAATTAGAGAAGAAATGTAAAAAAACATATGGAAACAAATGAAAATTAAAATACAACAATCCAAACACTTTGGGATGCAGCAAAGGAAGTCCTGAGAGGAAAATACATTGCAACAGGCCTATCTCAAGAAACAAGAAAAATCCCAAATACAAAATCCAACAGCACACCTAAAGGAATTATAAGCAGAACAGCAAAGACACCCAAAACCCAAAAGAAGAAGATAAATAATAAATATCAGAGCAGAATTAAACAATATAGAATCTAAAAAAAATAGTACAGCAGATTAATGAAACCAAGAGTTGTTTTTTTGGAAAAATAAACAAAATTGATAAAACTCTAGCCAAGCTTCTAAAAACAAAAGGGAGGTGACCCAAATAGATAAAATCACAAATGAAAATGGAACTATTAAAACCAATCCCTCTAAATACAAGCAATTATCAGGGAATACTATGAAAAATTATATGCCAACAAACTGGACGACCTGGAAAAAACGGACAAATTCCTAAACACCCACACACTTCCAAAACTCAAACTGAAAGAAATAGAAAATTTGAACACACCCATAACTAGTGAATAAATAGAATCAGTTATCAATAATCTCCCAAAAAATAAGAGTCCAGGACCAGATGGCTTCTCTGGGGAATTCTACCACACATTTAAAGCAGAGATAATACCTATCATACTCAAGCTGCTCCAAAAAATAGAAAGGGAAGGGAAACTTCCAGACTCATTCTATGAAGCCAGCATTACTTTGATTCCTAAACCAGACAGAGACCCAGTAAAAAAAGAGAACTACAGGCCAATATCCCTGATGAATATGGATGCAAAAATTCTCAATAAGACACTGGCAAATCAAATTCAACAGCATATAAAAAAAATTATTCAACATGATCAAGTGGGATTCATTCCTGGGATGCAGGGCTGGTTCAACATTCTCAAATCAATCAATGTGATACATCACATTAATAAAAGAAAGATAAGAACCACATGATCCTGTCAATAGATGCAGAAAAAGCATTTGCCAAAATTCAGCATCCTTTGTTAATAAAAACCCTTGAGAAAGTCGTGATAGAAGGAACACACTTAAACATCATAAAAGCCATTTATGAAAAGCCCACAGCTAATATCATCCTCAATGGGGAAAAACTGAGAGCTTTTTCCCTGAGATCAGGAGCACGACAGGGATGTCCACTGTCCCCGCTGTTGTTTAACATAGTGTTGGAAGTTCTAGCATCAGCAATCAGACAACAAAAGGAAATCAAAGGCATCAACATTGGCAAAGATGAAGTCAAGCTTTCACTTTTTGCAGATGACATGATATTATACATGGAAAACCTGATAGACTCCACCAAAAGTCTGCTAGAACTGATACATGAATTCAGCAAAGCCGCAAGATACAAAATCAATGTACAAAAATCAGTTGCATTCTTATACACTAATAATGAAGCAACAGAAAGACAAATAAAGAAACTGATCCCATTCACCATTGCACCAAGAAGCATAAAATACCTAGGAATAAACCTAACCAAAGATGTAAAAGATCTGTATGCTGAAAACTATAGAAAGGTTATGAAGGAAACTGAAGAAGACACAAAGAAATGGAAAAACTTTCCATGCCCATGGATTGGAAGAATAAATATTGTTAAAATGTCAATACTACCCAAAGCTATCTACACATTCAATGCAATGCCAATCAAAATTGTACCAGCATTCTTCTCGAAGCTAGAACAAACAATCCTAAAGTTTGTATGGAACCACAAAAGGCCCCGAATAGCCAAAGTAATTTTGAAGAAGAAGACCAAAGCGGGAGGCCTCACAATCCCTGACTTTAGCCTATACGACAAAGCTGTAATCATCAAGACAGCATGGTATTGGCACAAAAACAGACACATAGACCAATGGAATAGAATAGAAACCCCAGAATTAGACCCACAAAAATATGGCCAACTAATCTTTGACAAAGCAGGAAAGAATATCCAATGGAAAATAGTCTCTTTAACAAATGGTTCTGGGAGAGCTGGACAGCAACATGCAGAAGAATGAAACTAGACCACTTTCTTACACCATTCACAAAAATAAACTCAAAATGGATGAAGGACCTGAATGTGAGATAGGAAACCATCAAACCCTAGAGGAGAAAGGAAAAAACCTCTCTGACCTCAGTCACAGACACATCTCCAAAAGCAAGATAATTAAAAGCAAAAATGAACTATTGGGACCTCATCAAGATAAAAAGCTTCTCCACTGCAAAGGAAACAACCAACAAAACTAAAAGGCAACCTATGGAATGGGAAAAGATATTACAAATGACATATTGGATAAAGGGCTAGTATCCAAAATCTATAAAGAACTCACCAAACTCCACACCCGAAAAACAAATGATCCAGTGAAGAAATGGGCAAAAGACATGAATAGACAGTTTTCTAAAGAAGACATTCAGATGGCCAACAGGCACATGAAAAGATGCTCAACGTTGCTCCTCATCAGGGAAATACAAATCAAAACCACACTCAGATACCACCTCACGCCAGTCAGAGTGGCTAAAATGAACAAATCAGGAGACTACAGATGCTGGCGAGGATGTGGAGAAACGGGAACCCTCTTGCACTGTTGATGGGAATGCAAACTGGTGCAGCCACTCTGGAAAACTGTGTGAGGTTCCTCAAAAAATTAAAAATAGAACTACCCTAAGACTCAGCAACAGCACTAACTAGGAATTTACCCAAGGGATACAGGAATGCTAATGCATAGGGCCACATGTACCCCAATGTTTATAGCAGTGCTTTCAACAATAGCCAAATTATGGAAAGATCCTAAATGTCCATCAACTGGTGAATAGATAAAGAAGATGTGATTTATATATACAGTGGAATACTAAATGGCAATGAGAACGAATGAAATCATCCCATTTGCAGCACATGGATGGAAGTGGAGGTTATTATGCTAAGTGAAATAGTCAGAGAAAGATCCACACATGAGTCAGAAACATATGATATCTGTCTTTCTCTGACTTACTATTTTCTCTCTCTCAAAAATAAATTAATTTAAAAAATAAAATAATTTTAACTAATAAAAGTGAGAAATCTACATCAAAATCTGTTAGGTAACTAAAATAAACTGAAAGGAAACTATATAGCTGCTTGCATAAAAAAAAGAATATATACTCAAATTCATACATTAGAATAAATTTCAGAAATAGCTGTTATCTAAATAATTTTTGCAGTTGTGAATTAACACTATCAGATATTAAAAAATACATTGAAGGTCACTATGATAAATATGGTACTAAACAAACAAAAAAATGAATTCAATTCTCAAAAACAGCTGAATTTATAAGCAAACTTGATAGATTTTAAAGTGACACACATCTCAGTATGGAAAGGATATTTACTAAATAATGTTGTAAAAACTTACTAATATTAAAAAAATAAAGATAGGAGCAACTGGGTGACTTAGGTGGTTGAGCATCCTAGTTTTCATTTCAGCTCAGGTCATGATCCCAGGGTCATGGAATTTGACCTCAAGTGAGGATCTGCGCTGAGCCTGGAGTCTGCTTAAGATTTTCTCTCTCTATCCTTCCCCTCTCTCTTGCTCATGCTCTCTCTCTCTCTCTGAAAAATAAAATAAAATAAATAAAAATGAATAAAAATTTAAAACATAAAGTTGGATTCCTCACATGATAAATATGTGAACTCTAGATGTATTATAGCTCTAAAAAAAAAAAAAAAGGTAGAATTACAAAGCTAAAAAAAAAATGTAGGAGAGTCCTGTATGTTTGTGACTTGGGGGTGAATAAGGATTTCATAAGCACAAAACAAAAGCAATTTTTTGTCTGTGTATGATTATGTCAAAATGAGGTATTTCTGATCAACAACACACATAATGGATAGGTGACAGACTGGGAACTGATATTTGACGTGAGTGACATCAACATGAATAAAGACCCAGTAATCAAAGAAACACAGATTAATAAAAGAAAGCCTTATCTCTTTACATGAGTGAATTTGGCAGAAATGAGTATAGTCAGTACGTAAGGGATAGGAAAGTTAATTTTTTGTGGGGAGGGGATGTAGGTAGGGGACTTTCATGGACTAATGGGGAGTAGAAACTGTTGCAGCTATTTTGAAAGTAACCGGGCAATAAAAACAAACATAAAAACACCACCAGAATAAGAATCATGTGTAAAAGCACAATGCCACAGTATAATTTGCACAAACTAAAATACAATGAAACAGCACAAACTTTATTTAAGATCATACACATACAGCATACAAACACTGAGGTAATAAATCGTAACTGTAACAACCTATAGGGGAAAGGAGATAAGAAGTAGAAACACATGATCAAGGAGAAAATAAAAATAATAATATAATAAAACTAAGATATACCCCTTGCAATGATAATGATGAGAATGTATTGTAAAGTGAGTAGGATAATGCCCCTTAGAAGTGTGATGCCACTGACATTAAAAAGAAGAAAAAGAAGAAGAAGAAGAAGAAGAAGAAGAAGAAGAAGAAGAAGAAGAAATGAGAGAAGAAAATTCAATGTATAGTCTATTCAAACATTTTTATCAACTCTTAATTATCTGTTGGCTCTGCATAAATTAGTTTCAGTATTTTTATCACTTTAAAAATATCAATTTATTTCAGATTCACATTGGTCTGGAGAATGTTGGACAGTATGTATACTACAGTGTCTAGACAGGATTATTATGATTACAGGAAATTTCAGTATGGTTTTTGCCACCAGCTTTTTGCTTTTTGTAAAAATAATAAAATAATTACTTACATGGCTATTAAACTTTTTAAGAACACCCAAAGTATAACTTATAATCAGTAATGAGAATATTTTAAATTTCTACTAAACACCAGCAGCTATAGTGTTTTTAAATTAAATCACACAAATCAGCTACAACATTTAAAATTATTCACGTATTGGTAGTAATAGCATTTATGGTGTTAGCTGTCTTGACTTTGAACTGTCATTTGCAGAAATTTATAACACAAATTAGAGGCAATAGTCCATACAAGAAGAGCCTTTTGTTATTTAATAGAGCCCTTCAATTGCAAAGAGCAAAGAACTCAACAATGTCAAATAGTCTCATAAGCAATTGGGATATATATCTTGTAGAAGCTGAGTACTTCATAGTGGTTTCCTATTTGTCTCTGACAAACAACTGTTATAAATGAACTCCTTGATCATCCTAAACGGTAGTTGTTTCTCTCTAAAAATATTTTATTTCTTATTATAGTCTTTTTCATTTTAGCCAAGTGTATTCTTTTTTTTTAAATTTTTTTTATTTTTTAAAATTTTTTTAATGTTTATTTATTTTTGAGACAGAGAGAGACAGAGCATGAATAGGGGAGGAGCAGAGATAGAGGGAGACACAGAATCTGAAACAGGCTCCAGGCTCTGAGCTGTCAGCACAGAGCCCGACACAGGGCTCGAACTCACTGGACCATGAGATCATGACCTGAGCCGAAGTCGGACGATTAACCGACCAAGCCACCCAGGCGCCCCACCAACTGTATTCTTTTTACTCTTTGACTTGAACACTGTATTATATAATATCAGAAAGGGTTCAGGCTATTTAGAAGATCAGATTTATACAAAGCTACAGAAGATTTAGTAATAATGGAGCTTTGTTGGATACTAAACTAACTATTCTCAGTTGGTCTAAATAATTTTTAAAATTATTAATGGAGAGGGGCGCCTGGGTGGCTCAGTCGGTTACGCATCTGACTTCGGCTCAGGTCATGATCTCACAGTCCGTGAGTTCGAGCCCTGCGTCGGACCCTGTGCTGGCAGCTGAGCCTGGAGCCTGCTTCGGATCCTGTGTCTCCTTCTCTCTCTGCCTCTCCCCTGTTCACGCTCTGTTTCTCTCTCTCTCTCAAAGACGAATAAATGTTTAAAAAAAAATTTTTTAAGTTATTAATGGAGAAATAGCCACAATGGGTTGTAGCCATTCCCTCTATCACCACAGCTATCTTTAAATCTCTCTTTACTTTTGTTCTCTCTTGGTTGGGCATCTCATGAATATTTGTTATCAATAATGATGATTAAGCACTTTTTAAAAATTTCATCTTTCTCCCTTTTCTACATTCAGTAAGGGAATAAAAGAAACATAAATCTATCTACAAAAACAAAGATGAGACCCTGAGATAATGACAGTGGGAAAAGAGATACACACAAAATTTGAAAGCTCAAAAGTAGATATAAGAGTGGTAATAGACCTAACTGACAAAGGAAAGCTGACCCCTAAATATCACTGAAGGCAGGTGTGTAAGTGTTAAGAACTAGAGGATTGTTTGAGTCTTTATAGGTAGTAGTGAGATTCCCAAAATGCCCATCCAACGCAATCAGGCAATTCTCACCTTTCACCACCATAACAGAAGACCAGAGCTTTACTCTCTAGAGCACTTGAAGTAGACAGACTGGACTCTGAAACAAAAGTCACAGCAGAAGGAGGTGGGTTTAAATGGGTTGTGGTACTCAAAAGCCTAGGATTAAGTGGAAATTGACCTACTGAACATTGAAAACTATAGTCTACCTTAACAGATTGACTACAAGAATGCTGGCTGGTCACATTTACAAGTGTACAGGCAGGAAATTGGAAGAATCCTCTCTGACTTGCCTCAAAGAAAAGATCCACAGATACTCACATTTAAGAATACTCTCATCAAACTGACATATTCCCTACTGCTAACACTATAATAAAGTCCAAAACAGCGTTTTAATGCCTCAAGGATAAGTATAAACAAACAAAAAAGAAGATCACACAGATTTGAAAAAAAGGTCTGTTATTCTAGAAAGAGACCAAAATAAAATTAAATAAAGGAAGTCAATTTTAGAGTTTATAAAACAGATACAATATAGGGAACGATAGAAAAGTAACTAAAATCTTCAAAAGAAAGAAGATACATATACAAAAGATAAAAACATTGGTTGTTAATTTGTTTTAAATGAGAGTGTTCAAAAAACAAAAACTAGTTTCTAAAAAATATTGGTCTTATAAAATAAATAAAAATTTAAAAGTTGAGGAAATTTTCCAGATACTAGAAACAAACAAACAAGAAAAAAAAAGTGGGAAGTTGGAGAGAAAATATTTAAAAATTAGAGAACCTGTTAAATCCAAATAATAAGTTAGGTGTTCCAGAAAAGGAAAACCTAGATTCATTGGGAGTAATTGGGTCCTGGGGTAACAGGAGCCAAGTGAAGGGACTCAACTGCCGGGGCAAGGTGGTTGGGTTACTGTGATGGACAGCAGAGTCAAAGCAGCAATCAGAACAATCTGACTTGTAGACCTATATAGCACTGGCTAGTTAATCCTGATATTCTTAGGAATGAAATGGATAAGAAGCCTACCAAATTCTTACTTGATCTGTATAAGTAGAAAAGTTCTAGGTCAAGTAAAACAAAATCTAACTTGAATCACAGAAACAAAGTCATAGTTTCTCAGTCAGTTTTCAAATTTGAGGCAGTTTATAGACCTAGAAAACCTTTGAATGAAGGGGAGGCCTGGTCCCCTTGAGGAAGGACTTCAGTAAACTACCAAAAGTATATATTGTTACTCTTTCCCCCAGCCATTTCCCAAAGGGATCCAAGGCCTTTAACCAAAAGAACTATACATCAAGGAGAATGAAATAATCTGATCTTTCTGGGATTACCACATACTGGCTCTGAAACAACGCTGATTCCAAGGGACCCAAGATATTGCCATGGCCTTCAGTTAGAGTAGGGGTTTATGGAGATCTGATAATCTGTGGAGTTTTCACTCAGGTACATCTCACAGCAAATCCCAGAATCTGTCCTGTGGTTATTTCCCCAGTTCTACAATGCATAATTGGAATAGACATACTTAGCAGCTGGCAGAATCCCCACACTGGTTCCTTGACCTGTGGAGTAAGGGTTGTTATGATGTAAAAGGTGAAGTGGAAACTATTGGAACTGCCCTTACCTAGGAAAAAAGTAAATTAAAAGCTATACCACATCCCTGGAGGGATTGCAAATACTAGTGCTCTTATAAAAGATATTCCAGAGAGATCCCTCATACCTTCCACCATGTGAAAACACAGTGAAAAGATGGTTATCTGTGAACCAGTAAGAGGCTGTCACAAGACACCGAATCTGCCAATGACCAGAAGAGTTTTAACGTGCATGCCGGAAAAGCCTAGATTGCCATGAATGGACCCTTAAAGTAAGGGCTCAAAGAGATCTGGTTTCTCTTCAGATCGTATAAATCTTTTGCCTTTTACTAAAGTAAGGGCTCAAAGATAGCAGCTACAGAGAAAACTTCAATATTATTCTTAGAGAACAAATACCCACATAGTCCTGAACAGAATCTTGGTCAGAATATGCACCAAAGTCCATTCTGATGCTATCTCAGATGGAAATGAGGAGCATGTTATTGGACACTGGAGGAAAGGCCATTCTTGTTTTAAAGTGGCAAGGAATTTGACTGAATTGTGTTCTTGTTCTAGTGTTTTATGGAAGATAGAACTTGCAAGCAATGAAGGTGGATATTTAGCTAAACCTATCTCTATTAAAAGTGTTGAAGGAGTAGCCTGGCTTCTCTTGACTGCTTACGGTAAATTGTGAGAAGAGAGAAATGACTTAAAGTCATAGGGTTAATCAAAAAAGAAACATAACTTATAGATTTGGAAAACCCTCAGTATATCCATGTTATTAAAAAAAAAATGACAAAGTATGATCAAAACTTAACACTAAGGGTGTGGCCAAGAGACTGTTTGATAAGATCAGTATGGATCAGCCATCTCTACAGAGAAGCCAGAAGCTATTTCCAAGACTATGGAAGAATGACCTTGAAGGAGTCTCAGAGTTCAGCAAAGTGGTTTCAAAGGAGAGGCTGCTAGCACCTGTGGAGCACTGTCACCCATCAAGGGCTTTACTCCTTGGTGTGGCTTCAGCAAGACTAGGTGTAGCAAGGGCCACGGTGGCTACCCTTCTAAAGAATACATGTGGTAGTGGCACCTAGGTGGCTCAGTCAGTTAATTGTCCAATATCAGCTCAGGTCATTATCTCACAGTTTGTGGGTTAGAGCCCCACATCAGTCTCTGTGCTGACAGCTAAGAATCTGGAGCCTGCCTCAGATTCTTTCTCCCTCACTCTCTGCCCTTTCCCCATTCATACTCTGTCTGCCTCTCAGAAATGAATAAACTTTAAAAAAATTAATAAAAAAAAGA
Organism: Panthera tigris; assembly: GCF_018350195.1. NCBI lineage: Eukaryota > Metazoa > Chordata > Mammalia > Carnivora > Felidae > Panthera > Panthera tigris. Next base: position 67,797,051 of record NC_056663.1, read on the forward strand.
ATACAGATGGTAAATTTTGGCAGCATCCATGAAATGCCCTTTCTGCCAGTGTGCAGAATACCCAAGCTGAGGAGTGTGTGGTTGCTTTCACTTGGATCTCAAAATATGCCCAGCAGACCTACAGGCAAGGGACCCTGCTCTGGGAAAGTTGTAAGCCAGGAACCCCAGCTGGCATGGGTAGGGCCTGGATAGAGAGGGACTGCTGGCTGATCCAGTCAAGCCATAAGGGCAGGGATTCCCAGAGCCTCGAGGGACCTAACAACCACCCAGCAATGTGGTGGGGGCTGGACTTCTGTCCAGTGGGGCCACAAGGTGGGACCTCTACTCTAGTCAGAAGGCAGGACTCCCACTTCAGTGTGCCCAGAAGGTGGAAACTTTGCCCCAGTGGACAAGGTGGCAGAGCACCAAGCCAAAAATTAATCTAGAAATTTAAGGTCTAAAGAAATTTATGCTGTTGGGGTTTGGATTTGCTCAGAACCTATCACTCCTTTCTTTTTTCCTGTTTGTCCCTTTGGATTGGGAATTTCTGTCCTATGCCTATCCCATCATTGTATTTTGGAAGGACATAATATATTTGATTTCACAGGTTCACAGCTGGAGGGGAATGAATCATACTTTGAGGCTCACTGATATGTGATTTAGAGGATATTTAGATGAGACATTGGACTTTAGACTTTAAATTGATACTGGAACTAGCTAAGACTTTGGGGTTATTGGGATAAAATGAATGTGTTTTGCATGTGAGAAGAACATGAATTTTAGGAGTTATAGTTAGGATGCTAAAGACGAAATGTTTGTGCCCCTCCCCCAAATTCATATATTAAATCCTAATGCCCAGTGTGATAGCAGGAGGAGGAGGAGGCTTTGGGAGGTGATTGGCTCATAAAGGTAGAGTTCTCATGAATGGCATTAGTGCCCTTATAAGAGACCCCAGGGAGTTTGCTCACACCTTCTGCCATGTGAAGGTAACACAGAAAACAGGGCCACCTACAAATCAGGAAGCTGTTTCTCATCAGACACTGAATCTGCTAGTCTCCACTTCCCAGCCTTCAGAACTGTGAGAAATAAATGCTTATTACTCATAAACTACCCAATCTCTGGTATTTTGTTATAGCAGCCCAACAGACTAAGACAAAGATCAAGGAAAATACTAGTTTCATCAAATGCATTTAAGGAAACTATAGGAGACATTTTAATTCCTAATTTTGTAATATGCCAGGAACTGTGCCTGTTCAATGAAACTATTAGGTGCAAAAACTAGAAAACCAAAAAAATAGAAGTATGAACATATTCTTTAGATATATGGAGGTACATTCCAAAAAATACATCAGAAAAATTGGAAAGTGATTGCCTCATCTGGAAGAAATGGACAAATTCCTAGAAACATATACACTACCAAAACTAAAACAGGAAGAAACAGAAAATTTGAACAGACCCATAACCAGTAAGGAAATCGAATTAGTAATAAAAAAATCTGCCAAAAAAAAAAAAAGAGTCCAGGGCCAGATGGCATTCCAGCAGAATTCTACCAAACATTTAAGGAAGAGTTAACACCTATTCTCTTGAAGCTGTTCCAAAAAAATAGAAACAGGAGGAAAACTTCCAAACTCTTTCTATGAAGCCAGCATTACCTTGATTCTAAAACCAGACAGAGACCCCACTTAAAAGGAGAACTATAGACCAATTTTCCTGATGAACATGGATGCAAAAATCCTCAACAAGATATTAGCCAACCAGCTCCAACAATACATTAAAAAAATATTCACCAAGACCAAGTGGGATTTACACCTGTGAGGCAGGGCTGGTTCAATATCCACAAAATAATTAATGTGATTCATCACATCAATAAAAGAAAGGACAAGAACCATACGATCCTCTCAATAGATGCAGAGAAAATATTTGACAAAATACAGCATCCTTTCTTGATAAAAACCCTCAAGAAAGTAGGGATAGAAGGAACATACCTCGAGATCGTAAAAGCCATATATGAATGACCCAACATTAATATCATCCTCAGTGGGGAAAAAATGAGAGCTTTCCCCTAAGGTCAGGAACAAGACAGGGATGTCCACTCTTGCCGCTGTTATTCAAGACAGTATTGGAAGTCTTAGCCTCTGCAATCAGACAACACAAAGAAATAAAAGGCATCCAAATCAGCCAGGAGGTCAAACTTTCACTCTTTGCAGATAACATGATACTCTATATGGGAAACCCAAAAGATTCCACCAAAAAACTGCTAGAATTGATCCATGAATTCAGCAAAGTTGCAGGATATAAAAATCAATGCACAGAAATCGGTTGCCTTCCTATACACCAACAATGAAGTGACAGAAAGAGAAATCAAGGAATCGATCCCATTTACAGTTGCACCAAAACCCATAAAATACCTAGGAATAAATCTAACCAAAGAGGTGAAAATCTATATGCTGAAAACTATAGAAAGCTTATGAAAGAAATTGAAGAAGACACAAAAAAATGGAAAAAGATTCCATGCTCCTGGATAGGAAGAACAAATATTGTTAAAATGTTGACACTACCCAAAGCAATCTACATATTCAATCCAATCCCTATCAAAATAACACCAGCATTCTTCACAGAGCTAGAACATATAATCCTAAAATTTGTACGGAACCACAAAAGACCCTGAATAGCCAAAGCAATCTTGAAAAAGAAAACCAAAGCAGGAGGCATCACAATCCCAGACTTTAGCCTCTACTACAAAGCTGTAATCATCAAGACAGCATGGTATTGGCACAAAAGCAGACACATAGACCAATGGAATAGAATAGAGACTCCAGAATTAGACCCACAAAAGTATGGCTAACTAATCTTTGACAAAGCAAGAAAGAATATCTAATAGAATAAAGACAGTCTCTTCAGCAAGTGCTGCTGGGAAAACTGGACAGCAACATGCAGAAGAATGAACCTGGACCACTTTCTTGTATCATACACAAAAATAAACTCAAAATGGATGAAAGACCTCAATGTAAGATAGGAAGCCATCAAAAGAGAAAGCAGGCAAAAACCTCTTTGATCTTGGCTGCAACAACGTCTTACTCAACACGTCTCCAGAGGCAAGGGAAACAAAAGCACCTCATCAAAGTAAGAAGCTTCTGCACAGCGAAGGAAACAATCAGCAAAACTAAAAGGCAACTGACAGAATGGGAGGAGATATTTGCAAACTATATATCAGATAAAGGGTTAGTATCCAAATTCTATAAAGAACTTATCAAACTCAACACCCAAAAAACAAATAATCCAGTGAAGAAATGGGCAAAAGACAGGAATAGACACTTTTCCAAAGAAGACATCTAGATGGCCAATGCACACATGAAAAAATGCTCCACATCACTCATCATCAGGGAAATACAAATCAGAACCACAATGAGATACCACCTTACACCTGTCAGAATGGCTAACATTAACAACTCAGGCAACAACAGATGTTGGCAAGGATGCGGAGAAAGAGAATCTCTATTGCATTGGTGGGAATGCAAGATGGTGCAGCCACTCTGGAAAACAGTATGGAGGTTCCTCAAAAAACTAAAAATAGAACTACCCTACACCCAACAATTGCACTACTAGGCATTTATCCAAGGGATACAGGTGTGCTGTTTCAAAAGGACACATGCACCCCCATGTTTATAGCAGCACTATCAATAATAGCCAAAGTATGGAAAGAGCCCAAATGTCCATTGATGGATGAATGGATAAAGAAGAGGTGGTATGTGTGTGTATCTATATCTATATCTATATCTATATCTATATCTATATCTATATCTATCTATATATAGATACACACACATATACATATATACATATACATACATATATACATATACATATGTATATATGTATACATACATACATACGTATACATATGTATACATATGTATACATACATACATACGGATACATATGTATACATACATATGTATACGTATATACATATATACATATATACATATATACATACATATATATATGTACGCACACACACACACACACACAAAATGGAGTATTACTTGGCAATCAAAAAGAATGAAATCTTGCTGTTTGCAACTATGTGGATGGAACTGGAGGGTATTATGCTAAGTGCAATTAGTCAGAGAAAGACAAAAATCATATGACTTAACTCATATGAGGACTTTAAGAGGCAAAACTGATGAACATAAGAGAAGGGAAACAAAAATAATATAAAAACAGGGAGGAGGACAAAACAGAAGAGACTCATAAATATGGAGAACAAACTAAGGGTTACTGGAGGGGTTGTGGGAGGGGTGATGGGCGAAATGGGTAAGGGGCACTAAGGAATCTACTCCTGAAATCATTGTTGCACTATATGCTAACTAATTTGGATGTAAATAAAAAAAAATAAAATAAATAAAATAAATTAAAAAAACTATAATCCTATTATCAGCAAAAAAAAAAAAAATCAACTGATTTGGGACCTTAATTACATGTGACAAATCCATTTTGCCACTTAACATATCATCATGTTTATAATCCTAGGAATCATACAGGGTGTGTACATCAAGGATCAGGAATCTTGGGGGCCATATTTGAATTTGCACAATCACTCATACTAACAATATAATAAACTGTAATAAATAATAAAAAAAAGGAAAGTGATTGCCTCTAGGAATAGGAATCTGGCACTAGAGAGCTGGGGATAGAGTTGCTGGTTTTCATTATATTGTTATTATAAATATTAAAATCCATAACCCTATATTATTACACAGCATAATTTATCTCCTAAAACTATGCACAAGTATTGATTTGATAAGGATGAAAAATAATTAGAAAATTAATTTTTAAGAAGTATGGGAAGAGCCTTGATACCACGAAGTTGGATGAAGTTCTATGGCTGTATCTACATTTGTAGTAAAGCAACAGGTTCTCATGCACAGTATATGAATAATGTTGTAGGCGACAAGGAAACTCAAATCTTACCAAAGACAGCAAAAAGTCACAGAACCTTAGGCAAGTCACAAACTTGGAATTCAGATTCTACATTTGCAAAAGGAGAGTTGGACTAAATGATGTCTCTATTTTTTTCAGTTCTATTATGTAAACGTTTTGTGATTATTCTGCAGTGGTTGGTATTTCTAATAGACTAGCTTGACACTCTACCTCCTTTTTCTCCTTCATATCTGAAGTATTTTATGTGTATGTGTGCATATGCATTTTATTCTGTTTATTGTCTGCTTCCCTCCCAATGTAAGATCTGTGAGGGCCTGGAATATCTCTCATTTATTTGTCACTGTATTGTATATCTTATTTATCATGATACTGTAAGGAACTAGAATAATGCCTAACACATAGTAGGCACTCCAAAAATATTTGTTGAATAAATACATTTTCTCAATTTCAAAAGTGTGGTTGACACTACCATTGCATGACATTCCATTTTCTTTGCTTAAAACATTGATAACAATGGAAGAAGATATAAGGCAATTTGTGACTGAAGCTTTGCAAATGAATAAGCTAGAAAAAGTAATGTATGCAAACATACATCTCATTCGTTTCAGCCTTCTAACATAATGTCAATAACTTAATTTGATTGCAAAATATTTATCTTTCCTGAACACACCTCAGTCCTGTGTGCAATATTCTTACAAAACAGTATTCAGGTTACCCTACGGTTTTTGCTTCACCTTGTCTTTCTTTGCTTTCAGCTTCCTTAGCTTTCAGAAGAATTTGGTAAGGAACTCTGCTACATGGTCAAAAGTTAGATACTTCAGCTATTAGCTTTAAATTCTATTTAATATCATTTATTACACAATAGAGAAGACAATTTTAATTTCATTATGTTCTATCAACTGGGAATCAAATAAAAATGCTCTGGATATCTTTGATGTGCTGAAAGAGAGCCTCATATTCCTGAGTGAATACAACTCAAAAAATCAAAAGTCAGTATTCTGGATAGTTAACATTAATGCTTGAATATCATTTAAACAAAATTTATGACATTAAAATGAATTAAGGGTAGTCCTAGGTATACCATATATCTATCTCTAGAGATTTATGCAGCTCTGATCAAATTGTAAAGGGGAAAATAATGATTTGGAGATAAACTGCATGAATTCTCAGATCATTTCACATGACATTGGCCTTCATTATTAATCAAAGACCTGAATCTTGCTCTTTGGGAAGATGTTTTTTTTTAATATTATATATCTAGTCTGATCCAACTAAAACCATTCAAAGAAAAACTGAAAGTAAAGCTGTTGTTGTTTTAATCAAAAGTGTTTATCCATTAAAACACATAGATACCCTTCCTTTCTTCCTTCTTTCCTCTCTTGCTTTCTTCTTTGCGTTAAGTTAGTCAAAAAGCCATTAGCAACCTTTCACGTTGACTCTTTTCTTTGTCATTCGCTTTCTCCAATACGTGCTGGAGGCAGCTGAGGGAGTAGACACCATTGCAAAATGACAACCAGGCAAGATTCCGGACAAGTGCTCTGTGCATTTAGGTGTTTTAATTTCAGAGGTATTAAAAGCAAGCAAATGGAAGTCAGGATTCTCACTGTCAGAAAAGGGAACCGAAAATATGGTAAGAAGAAAAGCTAGAATGAATTCTGTGAATATGAACTGGAATTACAGGTATTGTAGGGAACTTAAGATACTGATGTGAGTTTAAGATGTAAGAAAGAGAAACAGAAGTGCAAGGATGTACATATGTGCATGTATATACATATACCACATGTATGTTATTTTTTTTCCTAGTTTAATTAATTGACCAGTTGAGTAGGACTACAAATAGTCAACTCAAGTGTCAATAAGCACACTCAGCTTATTACTCCTTAGTTTCTAAATGCCATTATCCACTAACAGGAAACAGGGCTCATCAGAGAAATGGCTTATTCAGGGACTGAGGCAGGAAAAATACAAGAAAATCTAGAACATATTGATGTGTTGGAAAATAAAGGAGACCTCAAAGAATGGTAGGGAAATGGAAAAATGACCCAGAAACCAGCTACTGTTGTTCCACTGGCCAGATTTGCAGCAATCTGAGCATCAAAATAAAGAATGGCACCATTAGTTGTCATTTTATACAAAGAATAATGGAGGTTAAAAACCACCATCTGGCAAATATCATAGTAATAAGTGTGTCAGGCAAGAATTTTCAACAGATGCTAAAACTAGTGGGTGAAAGTTTGATAAGGAGAACTAAATTCGCAATGCTCTCAAAATGCTTTACCACAAAATGCAAAGTAATTATTCATTACAAAAGAAAAATAGTAACTTTACCAGGGAGACATCACTTTAATCAAGTGACCGGAGTTAAAATCACCAGTAATGACAATGGGAATATCATTATTGGAGCCACCTACCAGATGTAGTATAATAAAAAGAACACAGCATTGCTTAGGTGATATTCCTGCCAGATACACAGCTATAAATAGGCGGGAAAGTAGAAAGAGATGTGGGTAGAGGATATAACAAAATGGATGAATGAATGGGGTTCAGTGTTATCAATTATGGAATCTAGGTCATCTTCTGTACTATACTTACAACTTTCCTGTAAATTTGAAATTATTTTTAAACAAAAAGCCAAAAAAAAAAAAGCTATAGCTGCAAATTCTCCTTTAGAAGATGACAAAATAGTTTTACATAAAGGAAATCAGCTAATGATAGTTGCTTAGCAATATTATGTTTGCGAGCAAAATACAAGTTTGGGTCATTATTTCATTGTGTTTCTAGAAAAAGTAGCTAAGTCATAGGAGCTTTGCTACAAATAGGACCTATGGTGAAATTATGGCCAAACAGAGAAAATTAGTAAGATGCTTACTGTCAGCAGGCCTGCTGGGAGTGGCATCTGTGCCTGTAAGTTAATTCTTTTACTCACTGCTACAATATACCCTGCCTTGATGTGTATTACAAATGTGATCACATTGGGGCACATTATTCTGTGCTTGGGTTCTTCTCAGACATCAGGAGTTCAAGTACCTTAGAAAGTATAGATAGACATAATCTTTACATATTCCTGCCCCTTATTTGAAAAATACAGCTGAGCAAAGCTTTCACTCACCCCCTACCCTTTCCCTCACGCTTCGCCAATAGAACAACTGGAGTGCTGTATGAGATCTGTCTTTTACATATTAAAAACGGTCATGAAATATAGATTTGAGTATATAATGTATACAAATTTTTACCATGTAAGCGTTATATGGCAACTAATGTAGAAAATGATTTTCTGAGATAGACTTTTGCCATATATTGTCTCAAACACACACACACAAAATCATTGTAACATTGATTACAATGGTCAAGATTAAGAAATATAAAATGTATACCTGGTCAGATTATTGTTCTATGTACATAATTAGAATTATTTGCAGCTATTAAAAGATTATTAGAAGCTATGAGAAGATAAATTAGTGGCTTTTTAAGAGCTCTCTATATATTATGGGGGGGGGATGCAAAAGCATATTAGATAAATATAGTCAGTATGGTCCCACAAATAAACAAACACAGATATACAGCTCTAAAGGTTGTTTTCTTTGAGTAATGGAATTATGCATAATTCTTACTTTCTTCTTTGCATTTTTTTCATTTTCTCGATTTTCTATTATGAATTTGCCTTGCTGTCAAAATCAGGGGGGTATACTAGTCTCATTTTGCAAATGAAACATATTTTAATGTGTTTCCTCTCTGTTGGCCAAGGTATCATCACATTTCTTGGAAGCCTTTTATAGGCTGAAAGGAAATTGAGGTTGTATTTACTCTTAGAAGTAAAATCGACTCATTTTAGTTTCTATATTTGTGTCAGGTTGGCTTGAATGCCAGCAGAGATTAATGGGTGATTCTTTATCTATGGTTTTCCAGGACTGCTTCATTTTGGAAGCAGAGAGCTCTGTGAAGCATCTTTCCATTTTATGCCCCCGCTTCACCAAGAACATCTAACTTCTTAAACAACCTTCTGATTATGTCTATCTTCACAAATATTCTCCATCAAAAATATTTGACTGACAATTAGCTGTTTCTGCCAATTTACCAATTTCTATCTGATCTTAAATTCAAACGAAAGACATTTACTTAAAAGAATTTAATTCTATGAATTTCTTATTTAAATTCCTGAATCAATGGGGAACACAGTGGTCTCTAGGATTTTAAATTATTACTTTGGCATCCCAAAATTTATCTTAAATAAGGAATACCACATCTAAGTACTTAAAACATAATTGTTACCTGAAGTTATATGACTCAATAAATTAAAATATGGACAATAATAAGAGACACAAATGAATTTGCACTGCTTCCATAATAAAAAGTGTAGTCATGATATCTTGAATTGTCATTAATCTAATAAGTTCTTATTGAATGGCTATTTATGCATATTATTATATTGTTTGTCAGGGAGTACAATAAAATATTTAGGAACATTGAATTTTTCTCCCTTTGCTGATTAAATTTAGATGAAAGTCAAAGTAGTGAAATGATTGCTTCTAAATTAAAGTGAAATGCACCTTTGTTCTTAAAAGTAAAGGTAAACATTAAGTAACATAATAGTGCGATCATACTTAGTTTTTCATATGCAATGCTAATCATTTCTCAGGGTTGATCCTCATTCCTCCTGTGCAGTTATCACAAAGTTAATCGTGATGGGGAACTGATAAATGAAAACAAAAACTATTATGTATGTTTTTTATACTGGTATTGGTTTATGCACTCGCTCCAAATGTAATCACATTTTCATAGCCTCCTAAGTCCTAGAAGCATTCTGTGGTCTACAATCCAAATAGATGAAGTTAATGAGTTGTGTCTTAGACCAATAAATAGATAAAGAAAGAAAGGAAGAATTGTTAGTATGTCATTATGATGAACCTATTACTATTAGTGGAGAGCCTGAATTAACTATAAGGTGACCTTGGCAATATATCCATTTCCTTCCTGTAACAATATAATGATTACACTTCCGTCATTACTGTAATGTTGCTTTGTCATTATTACAGAGAATATGGAGCATTTTTCACTCATGAATAGGAGGTGGGGTTAAAATGGGAGGGAAAAGTCTCACAGAAATTTTCAAAGAAAAAATGTCCCCTTGAAGGAAAGTAAATGTCTGCAAGAGCTTTGTTAATAATGCAAGAAGTTTCATAGCCCCATCTGGTGGTCAGAAACTAATTTACTGAATGAATCATCTAGATCAGAGGTCTAGTTTTAAGATATGTATGATGTTAGCAATCACTGACTATCATTGTGTTCCTACTAGTAGGAAATGAGATAACCATGCCATGTTAAGCAGAAGTTGAATAATAAGCAAATATCTATACATTTAATAATTCATAATAGAAACACTCATCTCCAGAACTAAACTCATTTAGGAGTTATTTCATCTATTTTAGAGCTGACTTTTGTTTAACAATTATATCTAGTATTTACCTAAGCCTTAAGTGGCACTCGGTAATAAGTTTAATAACAGGATCATATAAACATTCTTGATGTTTGAGGTAATATTAGCATTGCCTCAATCTTATAAGTGAAATAAAATGTCAGTCTTTATAACTCATTCTGTGTGTCTTGATCAAATTGGAATATTTATTATAATCCTTCTGGAATCTTGGGATTCAAATAAAACAGACGGAGTCTCTCTCCAAGCTTAATCCATTCATGTCCATCCTCACCAGAGCCCAAATATTCAAGGATTCTAATTTTTAAGATACTCATATGCCAAACTTCAACAATGGAAATATTCTTTAAACACTTGTATATAGCCGGGAACATTTTCAAAACCATTGTATTACAGAAACAAACAAAAAAAAAATGCTAGTGAGTACACAGATTTACTGAGAATTTCTACTTAGGCAGCAATGTGAACAGAAGCTGAAAAGTAAATCCGTCAAGAACTGCATGTCCTTCAGGAGATTATCAGGTGCCGTGTCACTGATACAGCATCGTGTAGTGTAGGAAGCAGAAGTGGTGCTCAACATACAAACCAGCTGTGAGGTTTCCACTGCTCAGAGATGTTACATCTGGCCCCTTAAACAGTTTCACAGGCATCATCAATAAACCATAATCAGGATGTGATGATTCAAACAAGATCACCAACAAGAAGAGCCTGGAAGCCAGCCAGTCCATCAGCACTGACATTTCACTGCAATTTAGTCCACCTGAGTTGGGCATGTTTAGAAAAATGGATGACCACAAAAAGTACAAAGAGCAACTGTCAGGCAGGCAAAAGTGGAGAGAGACCAGCAAGAAGTGGAGGAAATATGCCCTAATGGTGAATTGAATCTCTTGAATAAGACTGGAGCAGCCAGACTGTAGGTTTAGGCAATTCGATGATTTAGTTGTTTCTAGCCATGCAGATATGTATCAATGTGTGAAAAAGTCCTATGATTCATACATCAAGAATCATAAATCATTTTCAGGACTTAAGTATAGAACTATAAATGATAGCCAAAATATTCACAGGTTAGTCTATTTAGGATTCAAGGATGCAAAGTATTCCCTAACTTTTCAATATTGATAATCATTATTAATTTTGACTGTGTATACCTTCCCAGAATATTTCCATGAGTTTGCATCAACCATGGATTGAGACTTTTGATTCTCTTGTTACCAAGGAACAAACATGAATTTATGAATATCAAGAAAAGCTGTACCAATTATGCTGAAAATTGGAATGCCAAAGGTCAAAGCTGAAAAAACTGGATTCTTTCTGCACACTGTCCTACAAAGATAGCTTTCTCCACCCTTGAGTGAAACTGGGGCTCATCCTGTGACTTCTAATCTCTCTGCCAGTAAAAATTTCCTTGATCACTTTTAGTCACAAGACAGTCATCATTCTCTAATAGAAGTATCAAGTATGTGTCTATCATAACTGAAGTACTTCTCTTCCCTTAGCTTAGACCCATGAACTCATGGGGTAGGGGGAGAGGAAGAGATGGGTTAAGAGAGGAACATAGCTGGCTTGACTCTGTGGCCCCTCGTTGGATTTAAGTGGGGACTAGGTGGGGAATAAACTTCAGAAAATTCCTCTCCTTGGTGGCATTGAACTAATCGCACAGTGCTTTCTACTGGTACTTCCATGTTTGAATCTGACTTTTTCTCTTCTTTTTACTTGGGAAACTTGGGAACTTTGAAGTTTATTTGGGAGCTTTAAAGACCACTCCACCCCACCTTCTTTCTCTCCTCCTCTTCTTGCGACCCCTCTGCATCTTTGGACATCTGTCACCTGCAATTCCATTAAAACAAGGAAATCTTTCCTCCCACCATCAATTTATGAGCTTTCCTTTGCTCTCATCTTCTGCCAGGTTGCTGTGTTTACCACTCTCTTCTCAGCAATCTCTTAACATAGCTCCAGGCCAACTTAGTCTTCCAAGTGATGCTCTGAGCCATGGAAAATCAATATCCTTTTCCCTCAGAAATTCTGGGATTAAGTTCTGTCTATTTTTGAGGTAGATACATCTTGCTCATCCATCAAAACAGCTAACAAGCCACAGATCAACCTCTGTGCCCCCACAGACTCCAGTGGAAACATACGTTCCTGAGATGTTTATCTGAAATGCTAATCTCCAGAAGCACGACCCATCCTTCCACGATGATGGGATTCAACTCAGCACACCCACAACTCTCTCCAAAGAAATTCTTTTGTTTTCCCTCAAGTTCATTCTTGGTCCCCTTAGTCCTTTTTATAGTCTGGTAACAGGATCACAAGTTGTTCTTAGCCACTTCCTTTGCACATTTTTTTAAGTATAAGTGACATGCAATGTTACATTAGTTTTAGGTGTACAACTTAGTGATTTGAAAAGTTTATACATTATTCTTTGTTCACCACAAATGTAGCTAACATCTGTCCCATTACATCCCTATTACAATATTGTTCACTATATTCCTTATGCTCTTCCCATGAATTATTTTCTTGCCATGAATTACTCAGTCCATAACTGGAGGTTTGTATCTCCCTCTCCTTTCATCCATTTTCCCATCCCCCCCACTCCCTACCCCTGGCAACCATCAGTTTGCCTTCTGCATTTATAGGTGTGATTCATTTTATGGTCATTTATTCTTTTTTTTTTTTTTTTAGATTCCATTTATGAGTTGAATCATATGGTATTTGTCTTTCTCAGTCTGATTGATTTCACTTACTTTGCAAGTCCTTCTTTAAATTTTTTTAATCTTTTATTTTTGAGGGGGGGGGAAGGGAGGGGCAAAGACAGAGGGAGACACAGAATCTGAAGTAGGCTCTAGGCTCTGAGCTGTCAGCACAGAGCCCGATGCAGAGCTTGAACTCATGAACTAGAAGATCATGACCTGAGCCGAAGCTGGACGCTTAACTGACTGAGCCACCCAGGTGCCCCATTTTGCAAGTCCTTCTTAAGTCATCTAGCAAACTTCTATCTGGAAAGTGTGGATGATTGGCACCTCTTACCTTAGGGTCCCCTTAGTTTGATTTACTTGTGATAAGTATCTGAGGGCACATAGAACATGTTTTACTTGGGAGGTGATCTCAGAAATACCAATGGGGAGCAGAGAAGGGAGACTGAGAATGGAAAGAAGCCAATAAAACAAGTTTTTACTATGGGCACGGAGTCTAACCCTGTAGGGGAACTTTGGGAGTCAGTGTAGAAATGTGCCTCACATTTATTTCTACCAATAATCAAAGAAACCAGGACATTCATACAACCATATTCTTCAGTCACTGGTTGAAGGTCTGTTCTCAGAGGAGTGGGAGTCAGGGTCAATTTTCCAGGTATTTTAGAATAGAATGTCATATGTTAGGGGAGAATGGGCTCTGACCACAAAGTACTCAGACATAAAGATACAAATGCTGTAATTTTAAATTTGAACCGATGGTCCTAAAATAGGAAGGACTGAGTACATATGGACAAAACAGTGGCTGTTGCAGGGCCCAATGACCTGAGAGAGAACAAGTCTTGTTTTAACATACAATTAAACTGACAGATGATAATACTGAAATAGAAATCAAGGGGTTTTGTTTTGTTTTGTTTTGTTTTGTTTTGTTTTGTTTTGTTTTGTTAGAGAGAGAGCGTGCAAAAGCAGGGGAAAGGGGCAGAGACAGAGAGAATCTTAAGCAGGCTCCATGCTCTGTGTGGAGCCCAATGCAGGGCTCAATCCCATGACCTTGAGATCATGACCTGAGCCAAAATCAAGTCGGATGCTCAACCAATTGAGCCACCCAGGTACCCCAGAAATCAGATTCTTTAAAGAAGACTGTCAAACTCCATTTTGTGCCTTTCATGATAAGAGTGGTCTATGAGACCTATAAGCAGTGATCAGTAACACCGAGATCTACTCTATAATTGAACTATGTCTCATCAGAGCTCCACTGAAAACTTGAGGCCAGAACAACAAAATGAGAATCTCTTTCCATTCCCTGTCTCAGTTACTGCTCTAATGCAATCTCTGAAGACATTTCTATGCTTTACACATTCTCCTATTATGTCATCAACGTTTTCTTCCCAATTTTCTTTCCACCTCCTTGTCAGAGCTGATATCTGCCCGCCACCCCCAGTGGCAAGATACCCTATGGTGCCCTTGTCTGCATTCTGCTTTCAACTGCCATTTTCCCTTTTATTTAAAGTCTTTTTTCCTCATCCTGTACCATTCACTGTCTCTTTCAATTTGGTTATCTTCCAAAATTCATTTAGAATGTTGGCACATGGTTCATATGTCCATGTAAGTAATATATAGAATGCCTGTTTTGTGCGGTTCTTGAATGCCTTCAACATGGCCCTCAGTTCACTTCTCCTCTTCACATCCACAGATATCTTGCCAAGTTTGCCATCACCCAGAGTGACTCCACCTCTGAAATCTTATTCTATAATATTTTTTTCTCTAAATAAAGTCTGTTATTCCAGTTTGGCTTTTTTTTTTTTTATACTCATCTCCTACAGTGTCATGTTTTTCAAGGGTCCTTTAACTTGCCATTTACTCCTAATCTCCAAATACCTCATGTCCTCACTTTCTTCTTATTTAGGCTAACCTATGGTGAATACCTTCAATCCGCCTGTCCTTATGTCACATTCAGCAAGTAACCCCCTGATCCTAATCAAACCTGTCTTTTTCACTCCTATATCAGAGTTGTTTAAAATTGTTAAAATAAGGAGAGGGAGGAAGAAGATTATGATAAAGAGGAGAGAAAAGAATTTTTTTTAATTCCAAATTGATACATACACATTTTCTCCATTATTTGTTCTTTCTTGGTGTTTCCTCCTCCATTTTCTATAAAACTCTCTCAAATCTCTACTATTATCTTCAAACTCCCTACTTCAATGCCTACTCAGTAACTCTGAATACGTGATCATGCCCACCATAACATAGAGAAGTTGGAAATTTTCATGAAAATGTGCACATTTCATAGGATTCATCCATAAAAAAATTCATTTTAATCCTATTTATTCCCATATCCTTGCCTCTAAGTTTAAAGTATAATATTATAAATAATTATAACAAAACTGTACTAATTCATTTCTAAATCAGAGCACATCACATGAAACACCTTCTTTAAGTATGATAATAACTGAATTGAGGGAGGCATTATTATTAATATTACTAAAGTCTGCACATTTAGTAAGTGGCACAGCTGAAATTCAAAGTAAGGTTTAATTAATTCCAGAGCTCATGCCTTTAATTACTACAATATAATGCCCAGAAAAACCTTGGTTCTCAATTCTATCTGTATCCACCTCTTGAGGATTGAGACCCCATCCTGGGTCTCCTCTGTCTTCTCTCTTCTGTATATATAGCTATCTGATCTTTTCTCCTCAGCAAAGAAATATGATCAGATTTTTTCATAGTTAAAAAAAAAGTCCTCTGGGGCACCTGGGTGGCTCAGTCAGCTAAGTGTCCAACTCTTGGTTTCAGCTCAGGTCATGATCTTACGGTTTCTGGGATGGAGCCTTGCCTCGAGCTCTGTGCTGACAGTGCAGAGCCTGCTTAGGATTCTCTCTCTCCCTCTCTCTCTGTCCCTCCCCAGCTCACTCTCTCTCTCAGTAAATAAACTTTTTTAAAAAGTCCATTTTAACCTCATGTACTGTTCTATTAACTGCCTTTATCTCTTTTCTTGCACAACTATACTTTCAAAGTCCCATTCTCCTCACTTTCTTAACCATTAACTTGTTACCAATGGTGTACATAGACTGATTCACAACAACTGTCCATATTTTTTTCAATATTTTTCTCATGTTATTTCTCTTTATTACCTGAGTTCCTCCTTCTCAAAACCATCCTTTTCTTTCCAGGACATATAAACTCCTTCCCTACTTTCCTTATGGTCAATCCTTCTTATCTTCCCTCTTAGATTCCTCTTCCTCTGCCCAAACTTTAAATATTAGAGCTTGAGTTTCCCAAGTTTTTGTCCATAATTTCTTTCCTTCCTTCCTTCCTTCCTTCCTTCCTTCCTTCCTTCCTTCCTTCCCTCATCCCCCCTCTCTCCTCCCCCCTTTTTTTCTCTTCTTCCCCACCCTTCTTTTTCTCTAGCTCTCACTCTTGGTCCCCATATCATATCACTTGTCATACTTTGTAACTGCCTGTGATTGTATATTTTCTCCAACACTAAATTTTAAGTTCCTTGAGTGCAGCAACTGGATATTTTACCTCCATTTTTATCCTTAGCACCAAGTAATATGACTAATTTGTGTTACTTATAGGAAAGTATGACATCATATTAGTCTTCCCTTTGAACATATGTGATATACTCAAGCAAATCTCAAATAGGTCCTAAGCAGATTTGTATAGAATTTTCGGCTCTAAAATTTTCTCTCTACTCCTTATTCCCTAGATTCAAGTATTTCATTCAGAATATTTTTAACAGTTTTTAAACCATGAATGACCATAATTTCAATTCACTCAACTAATACTGACATACCTTCTTGGTCATTGTTGTTTTTAATGTCAAAGCCCACTAACCAAAGACAATCCAAGAAGACATCTATAGTCAAATAAAAGTTAGATTTATTGAGTGACAATACATAGGAGAACTTACCCTAGAAGACCTGTGGAGACTCTCATTAAGGGAAAATTGGGAAGGACTTCTTAAAGGGTTTGAGCTCATGCTAGATAACTGCACAGAAGGACTGGGGATTAGGTGACCAATTCTAGGTTGAAGGCTGTTAAGAATAATGACAATTTTGGGGCACCTGGGTGGCTCAGTCGGTTAAGCGTCCGACTTCAGCTCAGGTCATGATCTCACCGTCTGTGAGTTCAAGCCCTGCGTCGGGCTCTGTGCTGACAGCTCAGAGCCTGGAGCCTGCTTCGGATTCTGTGTCTCCCTCTTTCTCTGACCCTCCCTCATTCATTCTCTGTCTCTCTCTGTCTCAAAAATAAATAAACATTAAAAAAAAATTAAGAATAATGACAATTTGTTGATTGGTTATCTCAATTCACTTTATCTAGAAAGCATGATGATTAAGACATTATTAGTAAATTGTACCTTTCTTGCTTCAGATGCAGTCATGGAGTAGCACTGTCTATGCCTTCTTTTGAACACTTTTTATATCCCTTTTGGATGGTTAGTTGTCGCCCATCTTTTTTATTTTATTTTTTTACTTTCTCAAAATTTTTAACTTGAAAACATAATTGTATGACTCTTTTTATACTTCAAAATAAGAATTCCTCCCCTTTTGGGGCTGTTTATTTACTTGTATGTTTGTTTATTTCTACATAATAAACTTTATGTTTAATCAAAATATAGCATACATTAAGAAAAGTATACAAGTCATATCTGTACGACTTAATGAACTTTTACAAATTGAAAATACCTATGTAACCACCACCTGGATAAAAAAATCAAATATTACCAGCATCAGACAAAACCCTTCATTGCTTCCCCTAGATAATTGCATCCTCTATCACCCAAAGGTAATCTATACCCTTTCTTATTTTGTTTTTCAGATTTACTGATGTATAATTGACAAGATTGTAATATATTTAAAGTGACAATATGATGATTTAATATAAGTGTCAAAAGAATATTTTTAAGGGAAATTCTACTTTTTCAACTTCATGCTTCTAATGTTCTAAAATTACATTGGATTTATTTGACACACATCTCTCTGTTGGACATTGTATGGGATACCTAATAATTCACCCAACACTTAACATTTCTACACTAATACCTCCATTTATTTGGTCTTTAATTATTTATTACATTACATTTCACTTGGCCGCTTTTGATGTGCATGTCTTATCTCAGGAGTCATGGAACTTAAGGAAGACATCTTGTACTTGAATATCCTTATTAGTACTATACAAATTTCCCACTCTTGTATAGGTTATTTTCTCTTAGCACACACTTTGCTTACTGATCTTAAAGAATAAAAACTTCTCTCTTCTAAGAATCTTTTTTCCTACTCCATATTCTGTTACAACCATGAGTTGTAATAGCTTTATATGTTGACAGGTGATAACTACCCTTGTGGTGAGCATAGCATGACCTATAGAGTTATGGAATTTCTGTGTTGTACACCTGAAATTAATGTAACATTGTGTATCAACTATACCCAAATTGAAAAAAAATAACCCAGTAAAAAAATGAGAAGAATAGACACTTTACCAAAGAAGACATCCAGATGGCTAACAGACACATGAAAAGATGCTCAACAGCACACATCATCAGGGAAAACCAAATCAAAACCACAATGAGAGATGCCTTGGTGGCTGAGTCAGTTAGGCATCTGATTTTGATTTCAGCTAGGTCAAGTCCTCATAGTTCGTAAGATTGGGCCCCATGTCTGGCTCTGCTCTGACAGCAAAGAGTCTGCCTGGGATTTCTCTCTCTACCACCTCACACATGTCAGAATAGCTAAAATTGGCAACACAAGAAACAACGGGTTTTGGCAAGGATGCAGAGAAAGGGGGATCCTCCTGCACTGTTGGTGGGAATGCAAACTGGTATAGCCATTCTGGAAAATAGTATGGAAGTTCCTCATTAAATTAAAAATAGAACCACCCTATGATCCGGCAATTGCACTATTAGGTATTTATCCAAAGAATACAAAAATATGGATTAGAAGGGGTACATGCACCCCAATGCTTATATCAGCATTATCAACAATAGTCAAATTATGGAGAGAGCGCAAATGTCATCAACTGATGAATGGATAAAGAAGATGTGGTAATATACAGTGGGATATTACTCAGTCTTCAAAAAGAATTAAATCTTACCATTTGCAATGATGTGAATGGAGTTAGAATGTATTATGCTAAGCAAAATAAGTCAATCACAGAAAGACAAATACTATATGATTTCATTCATATGTGGACTTTAAGAAACAAAACAGATGAGCATATGGGAATGGGGGTAGAATAAGAAAAGGAAACAAACCACAAGAGACTCTTAATGATAGAGAACAAACTGTGGATTGACCGAGGGAGGTGGGTGGTAGATGGGCTAGATGAGTTTTAGGTACTAAGGAGGGCACTTGTTGTGATGAGCACTGGGTGTTGTATGTAAGGGATGAATCCTGAAACCAATATTGTACTGTATGTCAATTAAAATTTAAACTTAAAACAATGGGGAAAAATGACTAAAAATTTAAATTAAAATTGCAACTTTTTTTTTTATTTTAGGAGTAACCCTCATCCCAACAAGTGCCCTCCTTAATGCCCATTATTTTTAAAAAATAAATGACTATGAAAGAAATTTTCTTGCATAGATGAACATATTTAACCAATATTTTCATTTAATTAATAAAATTAACATGTGTACTGTATTTTATTAGTAGCATATAGACATATTATACATCATAATTCACTTTGTGGAGTTATCAGGATGCAGTAATTCAGAAAGAGTAAGAGACCAAAGTCCTAGTGAATATTTCAGTCTCTATACATCAGCCAAATTTAAAGAAACTTAAATTCTCAAATTTTAGGGTCAGGATCTTTTGTGTTTTGTTTTCACTTATTATTAATTTATGAGTAGAGAAGTAGTATATTTTTGGAGGACCCAAATTTGTTTTAACAGAGATTATATTTTAGAGGCAAATGCCAAGAGTAAGAGTGCAAATTGGAGGTAATAAAGGCCTAATCCATTGTGTATATTACATCCAAATACAGGTCGCACTACATACTTGTGGGAAACTATTAGTGACTGGTTGAGAATAGAATATGAAGGAAAAGGACCTCATATTTAACTTTAAGAATTTTAAGCCAGGGAGGATGATGCAATCATCATTGTGTCATTAATATGAATAGGAATAATATAAATCAGAAATCTTTGTACGGGGAAGAATAAATTTAGTTTTAAATTCATTAAATTCAAATTAGTGACTCATATCCTGCTGGAGATCTATGAGGAAATAGAGAAATGGGACCAGAGATTTCTGGGCAAATCAAAGTGAAAGTATTAAATGATAATCTTCATCATAAAAGCAAAAGTTGCAACCCAGGAGCAGAAAAAGTGGGTAAAGAAGGAGACATAAATATATTATTATAGAAAAATATTATCATATTCTTATTTAGACCAATATCTCTTTGGAATAGGGCAGGGGGCTTTACTGTCAGTGTAAACAGTAAGAAGACATGCAATTCTTCAATAATGTTACTAAAAATATCAAATGAATGCTCTTTTAAAGACTCTTCCTATTATGGACTCAGTGAATGCCTTTTGTATTTATAAGATTATTTCATAGTTCATAATAAATTTTTTTCTCCTTTGCAATGGTAAAAATTTTTATTTCTGATATCCTTGTTCAGCCTTGTGGGTATGCCATTCTGCTTACTGACTTAATCATGCCCACCTGACTCTGTTCTTCCTTCCTTTTTTCTCAACTAGTTAAAATGCACCATGCACAAAGTGCCTGATGCCACAATAATGTGAAAAGATAAGAGAACCTGTTAAAGCACAGTCAGGGGAAGCAGAGTGTAACTAACACCAAGAGTGCCACAGGGGAGCATATCAAACACAGGAAAAGAAACCAACATTTTCAGTATCTGTCACATACTGTACTACATCCTCATTTCTACATCTGCTGCTATTTGCCTGACAGCCCCTAAGAGCTCTTGGGGAGCCACTGGGATTTCTCAAGTAAATATGTATTTTAGTTTATGTGCTTATCTTGAGAACTCATTTTAATTACCCAGTAGATATGAACAATGTCTTCCCAGCTGTTACTTTCTATTATGTCCTGTAAGTGAGCCTTTGGGCTCTTTTTAAAAAAACATCTTTGACCTAAAGATGATGAGGGTGCTCAAGGAGTCGTGACAATAGGCAGTATAAATTCTCCTTGGTTGGGAAATGAAATGGGCAGCGTTCTTAAAAATTACCCTGGTCTGTGACTTCCATACTGAACACACGCTGTGTTTTAGATTTTTATGAATTATGTCCCTAAAGTATTTAAAATAAGTCCA
Source organism: Panthera tigris (assembly GCF_018350195.1). NCBI lineage: Eukaryota > Metazoa > Chordata > Mammalia > Carnivora > Felidae > Panthera > Panthera tigris. The sequence goes on from NC_056663.1 coordinate 67,818,369, forward strand.
TGTAGGCTTGATGAGAATCCCTCAGTACTCCACTTTGAATCTATGTAGGAAAATTCTTCAGCTCACTAAAAGGGATAAGAACAACAACAACAAAAAAGATTTAGTTTTAAACTGCTTTTCTGTTTAATGCTTCATATTATTATGCCCGTTCGGCTACAGGTGACACATTCATGTTGAATAAAATAAATTTTTCCCCTCTATGATTTCAAAGATCTAGTGATTTGATCCATCAAATTTGAAAAGGTTTCCGTCAAATAGGAATAAATGCAAGTATATAAAAAATTATATTGTAACATACTCATACGTATAACTAAAAAGATGGCTTTCTTCTAATTCAGTTGCTTTTACAAATCCTTTTCTTTGCAGACAACTGAAAAGAAATTTAGAATTGGGTAGTCCCTCTCTTCATGAGAAACATCAAAAAAAATTTTTTAAGAAAACTCTGATTATTCTGTTAGTCTTCTTTTCCCTTCCAAGATTGTATTTCTAAAACAAAGAAATCCATCTGAGAACACTTTTTTTTTTCATTTTGTAACAAATAGAAATTTATCCTGCAACTCCCTACAGAAACCTGAGAGAAAATCAATGATCACTCTGACAAGAACAATGCCACTTTCTTTTGAACAGGTCACCTAGTTCCTAGTAACGTATTCTCCCAGGACAGTTTATTTAGAAAATCGGACCAATCACTTCTAAGTTTGCTCAGTACTCTGGTTACCAATCACACACAGCACACAAGAAACCTAAAACTTAACAACTACTAAAAAGCTGTTTCATATTGTGCTGATTTCATGAGGAAGAATCATTATATTCATCTAATACAAAGAGCTACTGTGACCATTCCATTTAGATTTGTCTGTTAAATCTGAATCAGTAAATGGAGTGAGGCACATTATCCTTTCTTAGAAGATGAGTCACCATAGGATACCGTTTGAGAACATGGTCTTTTAAGGCAGACTAATGGAGTTTTGAATCCTGATTCCACCACTTACTTTATATCTTTATATTCTTAGATGTGAAAATCTTGGAATTGCAATTTCACCACATGAAACATGCAGATACTAACAAAAAGGATGGTTCTGTTCATTTGTTTAGATGATGCTTACAAAATCTTTAGTACATGGCCTGATACTTGGTTAGATCCCAGGAAAAGTGAGTTATTCTTATTGCTGTTGTTATAGTTTTCCATGTCACTTAGAGAAATAATCTATACATTTATGTTGAAAAATTTTCAAGGAGGGGCGCCTGGGTGGCTCAGTTGGTTAAGCGGCTGACTTTAGCTCAGGTCATGATCTCACAGTCCATGGGTTCGAGCCCTGCGTCGGGCTCTGTGCTGACAGCTCAGAGCCTGGAGCCTGTTTCGGATTCTGTGTCTCCCTCTCTCTGACCCTCCCCCATTCATGCTCTGTCTCTCTCTGTCTCAAAAATAAATAAACGTTAAAAAAAATTAAAAAAAAAAAAGAAAAAAGAAAAATTTTCAAGGATAGTGTCAAAACCCGAATGCATAATGACCATGATGCTATAGTCATCGTTAAATTTTTGAAACATTTTTATGTATTTAGAAAAATTAATGGATTCATAGCCTAAATCTATAACTCTACAAGGTCTTAAAAGTTTTTATTGACTTAAAGGGAAGAAAGAGGTAGTATTTGAATCTGGGATAAAAACTCAGAGTATCAGGAGCAGGTAAGGCAGAGGTCGGGGTTTACCTTCTCCAGTTACACTAATGTCTGTGCTTGTTCATTACTTAATCCTCAGCAGAAACTCCACTTCTAATAGTGGAAAAAACTATGCATGGGTTGAGTCTTCTCCCCATGAAGTCTTTCTTTTCTCTATCAAAGTTATTTCCAGCTATAATGCAAGACTTGTGAACTGGCCGCTTCTTAGTAAATCTATGTCATTATAGCAATAGGTAATAGGCAGGTAGTTACAAGAGAAGAAGAGGAATTACCACATGTTAGTACTGCTCTAAGTGCTTTTCACATAATGACTCATAATCCTCATGACAACCCTATGAGATAGATACTATTGTTCCCCCTATTTTATAGAGGAGGGAACACAGGCACAGGGAATTTAAGTAACTGGCCTGAGGTAATGGCTCATAAATGACAAACTCAGGCAGCATGGCTCCAAGGCACTTAAATAGGACACTACACTGTGTCAGTGAGAAAGAAAAGAATGACAACTAATTTAGTATAAAATTGATTTTTAAAATTTTACCTTGTAATGATAATAAATCCATTTAATAGATGAGATAATTGGAAACAGATAAATTAAATGAACTATTCAAGATCTCAGAGCACTTTAGAGATGAAGGCTGGATGACAATCTAGATTTTCTTTCTACAAATACTCTTTTTGTTCTTCTGAACTATAGCACAATAAGTGCAAGATGGAATGGTAATGAGTGTGCAAACTGCTTTGATAACTACATTTTACCTAGATTGCATAGATTTGTTTACTTCTATAAATAAACAGAATATTGAAAAACTGGCATTAAAACCCCACCAAAATGCAAAACTTAAATAATAAATATAGATATTATGGTTGCTTACATAATATTTAAACAAATTCATTGAATTTTGGTAAAGAATATCAAGATAAAAACCAGTTAGGAATATGCATTTGAAATAACTATTTGTAAGAACTCGCCAAGAAAAAAAAGAGTCCAATTTGCTCTAGTCTTGGTTACAGCTATTGTACCTTTAAAATATACTACAAGATAGATGAATGTTTTCATGTATATATTAGGTATAGAACACCCTAGTAAAATAATCTTGAACTATAGATCATTACTGGTTAATTAAATTCTGTTTCATAGATTCAAAATTGATAAAGCAATGTTACCACAACATTTTGTTAGATAAGAGAAAAATGAAAGAAAATATTAGTGTGTTGAATATTATGCAGGGTTTATTAAGAAACATAAATTTAGTTACTGTGATAGGGCTCAGATGAGAGGTAAGATAAATATATAAAAGTTGGCTCTTTGCTGTTTACAGCCAAGTATCAACTGTAGCATAATTAAAATGAATATAATGCTTAACGAGGATTACAAATACTGTCAACAATCAGCTGTGAAATACAGGTCAAGTTACTTAATTTGGGGGGAACAGTTTCCTCATTATTCAGATTAAAGAATTGTACAAGATGATATCGTAGATTCTTCTTAGTTCTAAGTCTATATTCTACAGAACACTGGTTAATACAGCTGCAACAATACCAATTAACACTGAACATTAAGAGGGTCCAACCATTTATACTATAATATTTATACCAGGGTATAGTTTATAAGTTACATAGATAAATAATCAAAGTCTACTTAGGAATGTTGTTTAAAACCTACTTACTTACTTGCCTCTATCCAAAGGGCTGGGAATGCAAAGATGAGTAAGACATAATGTCTCTCCTAAAGAAACATATAACCTTACCAGGAGGCAACACAGTAATTTAAAAATTTCTGTTTTTACATCCAAATGCTATTTTAGTGCTCTCACTATAGAAACAACACACCCATCGGAAGGAAGTCCTGCATAAGGAGTACAAAGAAACCTCAACAATGAAGACAATATATGAGCTAGATATTGTAGGCTAAATGGGAGTTTGATAAGAAAGAAAAAGCACTGAAGATAGAAGGAAGAACCTGTAAAATTACACTAAATAAAAAATGGCCAAAGGAGCCTAAGGTTCAGGGTCAGAAGAAGAAGCTATGAAAGAGGAAAAAGAAGAATAGTATTCTATTCTTGAATTATAATTCAAGAATTATAATGCAATTATAATTCAATGAATTATAATTACCATGCCCCAGCCTGGAAGAATGGATTAAGAAGATGTGGTACACACACACACACACACACACACACACACACACACAATGGAATAATAGTGGTGAAAAAAAATGAAATATTGCCATTTGCAATGATGTGGATGAAGCTAGAGAGTATTATGTTAAGCAAAATAAGTCAGTCAGAGAAAGACAGATATCACATGACTTCAATCATAGGTGGAATTTAAGAAACTTAATAGATGATAGGGAAAGGGAAGGAAAAATAAGATAAAAAAAGAAAGGAAGGCAAACCATAAGAGACTCTTAAATACAGAGAACAAAATGAGGCTTGAAGGAGGTGGGGGGGTGTGGCAAATGTGTGATGGGCATTAACGAGAGCACTTGTTGGGATGAGCACTGGGTATTATATGTAAATGATGAATCATTGGACTCTATTCCTGAAGCCAAGACTACACTATATGTTAACTAACTTGAGAATAAATAAATTTTAAAAAAGAAATAAAGTGGATTATATAATAGTGAATCATAAAATTAGAAAATGGTTATGTTCTCTTGGTTAGCATAGGGGCCTCTCTGGTGAGCATCCACAAGGGAAACAAAAGACTTTAGAAGCAGAACTGTTTTTTTATCCAAATGTCTCATCCCCATCCATGGGGACTTGTTCTACATGTAAGTCTGAGGCTTGTCAATGGCCAGGCTATAGCCCATGAGTCTGGTAGGTTCACAGTCTTCCATATGCCCACCAAAATCGCCCTAACTGCAGCAATTCCTGTCAGGGCTTGAGGACAAAGGCTAGCAAGAGCATACATAGATAACACACCAATGCCAATAATACAATCAGTAATGGGGGCCATAACAATGGAGGCTCATAGAGACTCAAAGACGCCCATTCATTCAGTCAGCTTTGATCAAGGATCTTGGTGGTGATGGCCTCAGACCAAAACTAGACATTATTATGTCTTCCACTCATCTTGGTGCCAGGAGTTTCAGGATCCATAGTCACTTGTCCACTGGTGTCTGCAACGCCCCAAAACTGCCGTTCTCTCCCACCACCCCACTGAACCCTAACCTCTGGTCAGTCTTAGGGACTAAGGGCTATTGGCTTATTCCCTAATCATGTCCTTTTTTAAAGCCAAGAGGTCTGGAGCAATGTGAGCAAAGCCCTCAGACCTATCCCCACGCTCATAGAGAAGGTTGGAGAGAACACCTATATCAGTGATAAGGGCTACCTGTCAGGATTTTGCCACAGATTTTGTTAGGTAGGGAGCCAGGTTGAGCAGCTGGCCAGATGCAGACAGCTTTTTTGTTTAAGTTGGTTTGAGAGGAGTCTGGACTTCCTCAGAGATAGGGGTGATATCCTGAAAGTGGTGGTTCTGCTACTGCTTGAGTTCTATTATCCTAGCAGTGGCTGCTTTCAGGGTACTCTGAAGAGAGAGGGTTATAATAATATGTCATATGCCATGCCACTCTAACTTGAGCAAAATTATCCCTAGGGAAAATCTAGTTAAGTCTCTAAGGTCTCTTTGGGACCATTGCGCAAAGCAATTATAAAGAGCTCTACACTTTTTTTTGTTTGTTTTTCCCCTTAAGAAGTTTTAATAACTTACTGCACTTTAAAGTGTTTATCAATGCCAGGGATTTGCTTAGAGTTATTCAGCTCATGGGAGCCCACTGACCATCTCTGGTCCCATGCAGTGAAGGGCCCTAAGCAGTAGATAGGGAACTGTTTCCTGGTCTTTTTCTGAACCTCTCTGTTTTATACCTAATCTGGCCTACTGAGCGAGGTTGGCTGGAGTCAAGAGCTAAGGAGAAAACCCAAAGGATTCCTCCCTCAGAACCCAAAAACTTACATAAAGCAATACCCAAGCAACCTCTAAGGATGCCCCATGGCTAATACTTCTCAAGAGCTATTGGCAAAATGCCACACAGAACCCTCAAACTCTTGCAAACAGTGTTTATGGATTGCCCCCATGGACTCCTCTATCACCTTACAAAGGTGCCCTGTGGGATTTTCAGCTTTTGCTCCTCTAGAATGGTATTATTCTTAATCAACTATCCTACTCACAGAGCCAATTCAACAGATGATCAGGTTAGCGACAGAGGGTTGACTTAGCAGGTGTTAGAACAGCCAATTGAAAACAATGAGCCAAAAATAAAGTAGCAGTAAAGACTTTAATCACTTATTGTGATAGCATAAGTAAGAGGCGTACACCAGAGAATGCATCAAATCCCCACCATTCCATTTTCCCCCATGGAGTAGCACATCAGTCAAGGGTCAGATAAATGAGCACAGAAGTAGGAGTGATCTCACTTTTGAGGGACCCCAAATAAAAGACTCCTGCACTTTTATGGACCCAGGACCAGGATAAGAGAGTGAGAGGAAGTGAAAAGTAAATGTATGCCATTCATATCTGAACATTTATAAAAGTCTGATTTATCACCTGAATTTTAGGAATAATGACATAATTCCTCATTTTTTCCATATTCATAACTTTAAAGGGAATGCCATTTAAACATGAAAATGGTTCTAGAAAAGAATTGTGAATCATTATAATAGCATGCCTATAAAGTAATAAAACAGATATACTGTTTAATTGGTGAAAAGATGGAAGGGAAGAAGGCAGGCAAAGCAAAGAAGGGAGGGAGGAAAGAAGGAAGGAAGAAGGAAAGAGGAAGGAAGGAAGGGAAAAGAAAGTATATATACAGAGAGAATTACCTGGGTGGCTCAGTCAACCAAGTGTCCACCTTTTGATTTTGGCTTAGGTCATGATCTCAGTTTTGTGAGTTTGAGCCCCACATTGGGCTCTGCGAGGACAGTGTGGAGGCTACTCGAGATTCTTCCTCTCCTTCTCTGTCCCTCCCTGCTCACACTTTCTGTCTCTCTCAAAAAATAAATAAATAAAATTAAATATATATATATATATATATATATATATATATATATATATATATATACACAGAGAGAAAGAGATTGAGAAAGACAGAGAGAGAGAGAGACATTATATACTATGTTTAGGATACACTGTATGACATCAGCCTAAATGCCAACAACATAAAAATTGGTTCAGGAAGAAAATAAAGGAAAAAAAGAATTGTTTCCTTTTTAACAAGTATATATTTTTTTTAATTTTAAAATAACTGTCTTAATTTATTCAGTGTTCTTCTTTCTCAGTCATTACTTTTTCAATAGACTATGCTTGCCTCTTGTGACATTGTTAATCTTATCTACCTTCTAACTTACATATGCCAGCACTTGTCCTATACTTAGTGTTATGAGTTACCTGAGGACAGAGATCTTGCCTTATTTACTTTGTATTTCCAAAAGCTTGGCCAAAAACCATTTGTGAATAAATGAATGGAGGGTCAACATTTTTTGAATGTACTAAGAGTTTTAGATTCTCGGCTTGAGATACTTCTTCCTACCTTAAAAGTTGAATTATTTTGTTAAAATAAAATCCATTCACTCTCTTCTTGCATTTGGCAATTTGATCATACCTTTGGAGAATGGAATCCAAAAAATTATTCCTTACTTCTCAAATTAATATACAGATAACACATTAAACTATATCCGAAAAGTGTTACCAAATAAAAATAAAGATGCTTTGATACTTTTTTCTTTAAAAAAAAAAAGAGAGGAATTAAAGATATGGCCATTGCATTTCTGAAAGTGAATAGAATTGAGATAAACTAAGAAAAGCAAGGCACTATGTGTTTGACTATCACTCCTGATTTCTGAAATGAATTTCATTTTTACAGTCCAGGCATTAAAACTGTAACAAACTGAAATGGGTTCTGCCTAAACCAAACAAAATGATATAAATAGTTCTCCTAAAAAATGTTTAAATTATTCTTTCACCTGTACTTTTATTAATATTCCTATAAAATAGATTCTCAAATTTGAGTATATTGATGTATAATTTGCCTTGGAAACTTAAGTATAAATATTCAAACTGTAGGAGAAAGAGAGGGCTCATGGGATTTGGAAGTGTGATATTACAGGCTTAGCCCTACCATGGAGGAGAAAATGAAACTTTCTTCCCACAGCATTTCATGGTAGTTAACCATAAAATAAAATTGACAGGTTGCCAACACTGTAAAAATCCTATACAAATATAGGTCATGGTGTTCAGCCCCCAGTTACGTCTCCTGATGGCAATATTTCTGAAAATTCAATTGGTTTAAACTCTGCTTTGGAATGTCAACCTGGGTTGGCAGACACTTAGAACAGCCTGACATAGAAAGTCAAAGCTTAATAAGACTACTCAAAAAGCAACAAATCACAGGGGGCTCATTATTGCACCAAATATGTAACTATCAATTCCTCAACAAAGGCGTTACCTGGTACGGTTTTGAACAATTTCCTGGGGTGGATAAGGCAATAAAAGACTCTGGGTGATATGTTCCTAATCAGAGTTTACCATGTAATAGTAATATGACCCCATTTATCATTTGGCCTGCTTGTCACCCACTTAGTATATATTGTATCAGACATTCTTAGCCTACTACATGAAACTGATTTTACACTCTATCATGATGAATGACTAGCTCTAGACTTTCCAGGCTTTCCTTTCTTGGATCAGAGTTGCATGCACACTTGCTGCCAAATGGATTTCAATTAATCCACTGAGAGGGGAAAAACTGTTTGAAAAAAGAAAGATCAATTAAGCAAGAATTTTAAGCATCTTTTAAGTGCTTATCTTTGTACAAGGCAATGCTGAGGGAGAAAGAAAAGTTTTATATATAGTCCTTGCCCTCCAGAGGTTTATAACCTAACCGAGGAGAAGTATAAAATTAAAAACAATTTAAGTACTAAACTGTATGATACACAAATAAGAGTTAAGCAAATATGAGAAGAATAGTCAAACTATTAGACAATTCCTAGAGCAAAAGGATTCCCTAGAATTCCATCTCTTTTCCATTTTCCTAGATTCTATACTATCTGGTGGTTTCACATCTACTTAACTGCTATTATTTCTTATATCCTAAAAGCTAAGCACCTTTAGGCCAAAAGGACTCTCTTTTGTTTAATTCCATTTTGACAGATTGGGATTTGGGAATTTAATTTTTTTTTTATAAGTTTTAACTCAGAAATTCTGACCGAAAAGTAGTTCTTAAGTAGTTCTTACAAATACTGAAGCACCTTTGGAGTAAGTCATACATAGGAAAAACGAAGGTGGCAAAAGTGTGCTCGGCTATCTGGAGACAATGCTATTAACGGACACTAGAAACTAATGAAAAATATCATCTAATCTGACATAGGGCAGAATGGATTTAAATTGGTTGAAGACTTATTACATTCATTCAAAAATATTGAAACGAAAATTCAGTCCACAAAGAGAAAATGCCTGTCAGGTCTTATAAATCCTATTTCTAGAGCTTAAGAGAAAGTGTGATTCAAACGTGATTTATATTATAGGTGTGTACATACAACTCTTCACAGTGATAGATTTGTAAAGGATGGCAAAGACACTGCTTCTAAGAATACTTTTGCAGCATCACACAGATATTATATAATTTAAAAAGCTCAAAGCCATGATTTCAATTAAGATTTGATATTTACAGGGTGCCTGGGTGGCTGAGTCAGTCAAATATCTGACTCTTGGTTTCAGCTCAGGTCATGATCTCACAGTGGTAAGACTGAGCCCCACATCACACTCCACACTGAGCCTGGAGCCTGCTTAAGATTCTCTCTCCCTTTTTCTCTGCCCCTCCCACTGCTCACACACGCTTGTTCTCTCTCTCTCTCTCTCTCTCTCAAATAAATACAAATTAATTTTTTTAAATTTGTATTTAGCTGAGAGACTGAAATGCCAAAAGATGTTTCTGGAACTGTGTTGGTTCCTGGAACTGTAGCCCAAGAGATGGGCTATTCACTAATTTAGCTAGTGGTTCTTTGTAAGTGTATGAATGTGTTTATACATAGGTGAATGCATGCATGCATATGTATACATACATATTTGTGTGTGTAAACTTTTAATCATTCTGAAACTCCACTTATAATAATCTGATAATGGAATTTCATTGTAAACAATGACAGACAGCCAATGTTTTCTTTACAAAATAGTGTGAATTCCAAAGGAAAATAAAGCATTCAGCATTATTAAATTTACATGCCAGACTCCAGAACAGCACCACAATTTCACTGACCTCCTATAATGGAGATTTTTAAAAAGCAATCAGAAAACATTTAGATATAATTAATATCATCATCATTATTATATTATTTTAATCCACTAATTTTGAGGATTCCTGATCCACTCCTATAATAAATTGTTGCTGTCTTGTAAAGGGAAGGACGCAAGACCTGCAAAGATTTTAAGCATATGAATATTTTGAAATGATCAGCATAACAAGGAACTACAGAATGTGGTTAGACAATCCAGCTTCATTTGAGACATTGAGCTGGGATCGAAACATCCCAAAATTTTTCTTGGAAAGTTAAAATTGTCCAAGAGTCATGAAAAGCTCCCCTAGTTTGCCTATTTTAAATAATGATGTTCTGGAACAAAGCTGAAGATAGGTAAGTAATATTGGATGTCAGGAAATTCAGAACAAAATTGGAACTAAAAGCACTAGTTCAAACTTGAAGATCTAGGATCAATATGGATTAGGACTTTGAGGACATATTCCCATGAAGCAAGATACCAGAGACATCTGGGTAAATAGGTCGTCTTCCCACATTCCCTAAGAATTCCCGCCTCCCACTAAACTTGGTTCAAGTCAGTTGGTGTATGTACCACTTTTTTTCTGTACTATGGGATGGTTATAACTAGAATGTCTGCCACCACATGGAAATTAAACCCTGGTAACAAAAATTTTCCGTTCTGTTTGGGGGAGCAAAATGCAAAGGCCTCTGTGTAGCAATACTCTATTTTAATTTGTGAAATTCGGCCATAGTAAATTCCTACCCTAGTTGTCTAGAAAGTGAGCTTGGGCGAGGAAAAAGTCATCAAGGGAACCCCCCTTCTTAAAAGAGAAATAAATCCAGATGGAGGAGATGAAAAGGACAGGCATATCCCAGTTATATTTTACCTAGTGTTGAAAGATCATGAACATGGCAGTAAGCACTGTTTCTAAAAGTAGAGAATATATTACAGGAGAGGTAGACTGGTTTCTGATTGCTTTTTAAGTCTTCTTTAAATCCTCTCAAAAAGAGTGACCTCCACCAGCCACCCAAGGCATATAAAGACTTCTGGAGACACAGAAGAACCTCTAATTGATGGACATATAGTAAAGGTGGCCTAATGGGATGGATCTGCCCCTTGGAGGTAGGCAAGCAACGCTTTCCAGGACAGGGCCTTAGAACTGAGTGAAGAAGTTATACTCGAAATGGGGCTCTTCAAGAAGTCTTTTCATAGTCTGCAAAGTAGGAGACTTGAGAATCAAGTCAAAGGAAACCTGAAAAAACTAGTTTGCCTGAGACTCCCGGAGTTTTAACCATGGAATATCTGTGTCCTAGGAAATTCTCCAGTTCCAAGAAAACTTAATGGTTGACTAAGGGCATGTAAGTTTTAGAATTCAATTTTGTGCCTTGAGCCCCCTCACCTATGATTTAAATGGTATATTTGTGAAGTAACTTCAAATAACAATACACAACATTTTTTTTGCTATGAAATGATATGAAGAAAGCAGTATTGTCTAAATAACTATTACTAGGATTATCTGTAGGGAAAACCTGCCTTACTATGAGGAAAAATGCAATAATTTCATATTTGGACATGATAGAAGGTAAGCCTTGCCCCACGTTATACCCCAATTTTAGGGGCTAGCAGTCAGTTTCTAGCTGTACATGGGTGAAACGTCCTGCACTTTACAAAGGGAGAAAAATTGGAGTGGAGTGGAATATAAGTTCAGAGAGGAACAGATAGTCCACTAAAGGCTATAAAGCTATACGATGTGACTCCACTATGTGAGCACGTACCTACCTCCAGTAAAGTCAACATAATTTACCAATGCTTGGTGTGATTTTTGTCATCGTGAAACTGCAAAGGTGGTTGAGTGTAAAAAAGGAGCCAGCCCTATGGAAGTCAAGGTCCAAAAGACAGAGAAATCCTGGGGAAGATAAACTAACACCTAAGAATTAGAGTGTGAACTTCCATGGGCCAGTGAATTCAGGTCACTTCAAGAAGATTTCTGCTTGGGCACCTGGGTGGCTCAGTAAGTTGAGCATCCAGCTTCCACTCAGGTCATGATCTCATGGTTTGTGAGTTTGAGCCCCACATCAAGCTAACTGCTACCAGTGCAAAGCCCACTTTGGATCTTCTGTCCCCCTCTCTCTGCCCCTCCCCTGTTTGCTCTCTCTCTCTCTCTCAAAAATAAAAATTAACATTTTTTTAAAAAAGATGCTTTCTGCTTAAAATGCCATCTTTTCAGGGGCACCTGGGTGGCTCAGTCAGTTAAGTGTCTGACTTCAGCTCAGGTCTTGATCTCGCAGTTCATGGGTTCAAACTCTGCATCTGGCTCTGTGTGACAGCTCAGAGCCTGGAGCCTACTTTGGATTGTATGTTTCCCTCTCTCTCTGCCCTTCCCCAGCTCACACTCTGTCTGTCTCTCTCTCTCAGAAATAAACTTAAAAAAAATTTGTTTTTAAAGTCAACTTTTCAGAGATGTATCTCTTGATAACACTGTACAAAGTAGCCACCACCTATTTCCATCAACCTGTGTCCTTTACCCTGCTTTCATCATTCTTCATAGCACTCTTCTCCACCCGACATATTATGTGAAGGAATTTTAGAGTGTATAAAATATAATACCTGTTATTTATACTGCCATGCTCAGATAAAATTGCTAATTAAAACACAAGGAAAAGGCAAATTAATTTCAAAACTTGTCAATTGCATTGCTGATGAAGCCAATATTTGGGTCATCTGCTCCTTCCTTTTCCATTTCATAGGTCAGTTTGGTTTGGATCTGTTGTGCAGACATACGTATCCACATGGCTGCTTCCCAGTGCTCTGCTGCAGAGAAAGAAAAAGAGCAAATCTCCATTGTGGAGAGAGAGGCCAGGAGAGTCACACTATCTTTTTTTTTAAATTTTTTACTGTTTATTTATATTGAAAGAAAGAGAGAGACAGATCATAAGTGGGAGGGAGGCAGAGAGAGAGAGAGGGAGACACAGAATCAGAAACAGACTTCAGGCTCCAAACTGTCAGCACACAGTCGAAGGCAGAGCTCGAACTCACGAGCTGTGAAATCATGAGCTGAGTAGACATTGGACGCTTAACTGACTGAGCCACCCAGGTGCCCCTAGAGTCCCACTATCTTGAATTCTTCCATGGAAATATGGGAACAGGAGAAAAAAGGAGGTTACCACCTCCTAAAACATTGTATATTTGATTATTTAAAATGTAAGCTCAATTAGGGTAGAGACTTTGTCTGCCTTGTGAACTAATAAATCCTTAGTGTCTAGAACAAGGTCTAGCATTTGTTAGGTGTTCAATAAATTTTAGTTGAATTTACAAATTAACTGGAAAGATTTAAATTAATTTCAACCAAGAGGAAGTGGAGACCTTAAATGACATCAGGAATATGTTAATATGAGTTAATTAGGAAATATTTAGGAGGAACACTCAACATGGTGATCGATGTGCAACCCACCTAGTTTCCTTCAAAGGAAGACTTGCTGCCCAGCCATAGGGAATGCTGTCAGCATTCAAGGTTTGTATCAGCTGCAGAGCCATCCAGGATCACACTCATCCCAGCATGGCTTATATCCAATGACTGAGCAGAGTGAGACTAAAAACCTGGCCATTTTTAGCCAGGGCAGGACTCCTCTGAGAGCAGCAATTGCTCTAAGCACCCTGTATGATCAGCTGAGACTTTGTCAGGCCTGCACCAGGGTCCAACACTTCTCTCTGCTCAAGCCCTCTTCCTCTCTTGTTTTTCATGAGTGTTGATGTCTAATGATCATTTTACACATCTAATTGTATTCTCTGCATTTGCTCCTGTAGAAGCAAGGGTGTGGCAGAAGGGTTACACCACAGAGAATAGATATATAACATGGAGATATCAATTTGGGAGTGACTACCAAAGGCATAAACAGTGAAACCCTAAGAATCCATGATATCTTCTAAGAAATGTGGGAAATAATAATAGAAGTAAGAGATAGCAAGAGAGAATCCAATGGAATGTTATTGGAATCCAATGGAATACCAACATTTAAGAAATGGAAAGAGAATTCATAATGTAGCTGAATGATTCAGGAAGATAGATTGGAACAATATCCAGTATACTTGGCAACTTAAATGACATTGGTGTCTTTGAGGAAGGTACCGATTTGCAGGAGGGTAGATTTCAATTACTGCTTTGTGAACTGAGTGAACAAAAAATGGAGGCAGTTAAGGATATTTACACTCAAGAACTTTGGGAGAAAAAAAGAAATAGTTGCTATGATGGGAAGAAATAGGTAATAAGAAGGGTGTAGAGAAGAAAAACAACAGCAAAAGGCAGACATGTCAGGGAACACAGATAGCACCAGAGATTAAAAACAGCAACGGGAAACAAGTGACAGTCACTGCCAAAAGTGATATGTAAGAGAAGAGCAGAATGTCAGCTGAGAGAATTTAGAAGGAACAACAACAAAATATAAATAAATAAAATAAAATAAAATAAAATAAAATAAAATAAAATAAAATAAAAATAAAAATAAAAATAAAAACAAAAACACTTCTGTAGAGCCTGCACAATCAGTTACAACATAAGAACCCTTTTAGGAAACATGAACTGTTCCATGCTATGGAGCACACCTAAAAGAGACTTTTTTCCCAAATGGAAAAAAAAAAATGAAGTATTAAAACAAGGCATCATCAATCCATGAAAACTTTAATAGGCTTCTGTCCTGCTGGTGCAGACACTAAGTCTAACAGAGAGGTGACATTTTGTGAAGGGCTCAATGTGCACTGAAAAAGGCATCTGTGTATCACCTATCAATGACAAAATAAGCATCTATTCTTTGATTTTTTTCTTTCCTTTTGTCTTCCTTTTATTTTCTTTCTGCAGAATTTCTGTTATTTTAATTTAGCTATATTTTACATAGAGTAATGTACAGTTTAAAGTCTTAATGTTCAGAGACCACTTTAACTTATCATTTTAAGCTAATCAAATCACATGATTACATGTGTAATACTTCAAAATGACTAGTTTCTTTAAGTGTGAAATGTTAGCCTAGACAAGAACGTTGTATACTACCCAATATGTTATTAATTTTAGAATAGGTTGGATGGTAGGAAGGGGGAAAAACATACTTTAAATTCTTTTTTTTTAGTCCCATAGTTATAAAAGGACACTAAAACTATGTTTTTCTCTGAAAATTGGATTTTTTCAAAGAATGCCTTACGCTTTTCCTCTGTTGCCTTAATAAAACTTAAATAGCTGCTGTCTTAGGTAGAATTCAAGAAACATCTCCCCAAGATTCCAATCCCCTGGTTATTCAATCAAAACTACCTTAGATACTTCTGTGAAGAAAATTGCAGATGTAATTGAAATTACTAATCATCTAAGTATAAAAATGGAAAAATTAATCTGGAATATTTGGGTGGTCTTGATATAGTCACATAAGCCTTTAGGAGCATAAAAGGAAGGCAGAAGAGTCAGTCAGACAAATACCATGGAAGAGGAAGGCAACAGAAAGAGGAGGCAGAAGAGAGTCAGAGAGATATGAAGCATGAGAAGGACTTGATTCATCATCATTAGTTGTGAAGATGAAAGGGACCACAAGCTAAGGAATGTGGAAAACTTTTACATACTAAGAACAAAGTCCACTGACAACCAGCAAGGTAATAAGAGCCTCCATCCTACAACGGCAAGGAAATTAATTCTGTCAATAACCTACGTGAACTTGAGAAAGGATTCTTCCCTAGAGCCTCCATAAAAGAATGCTGTCTGCTGAAACCTTGATTTCAGCATTGTGAGACCAAGGCAAGAACCAGCTGAGCCTCACTGTGCAAGATTTCTGACCTATGGAAACTGCAGTAATAGATGGGGGTTGGTTTAAGCTGGTCAATTTGTGGTAATTTTTTTATATCAGCAATAGATAACTAGTATAGCTAAATAGTATTGCAGTTTTCACTTCCAATTAAGTCTTTCTTGCCCAATGTAGGTGGAGTTTCCAATTAATAATTCTGGATTTCAATCCCAATTTGTCTAAACTTTATATGTATCATGCATAATGCATTTGAATTGATAGGTGTTGTCTCTCCCTTTATAACAAGAAAAACACTGTCTGTGCTGTGCAAAATAATGAGTATCACTGGGAGAACAATGATCTATAAACTGAAAATATTATCAAGTGAAAAATCGTAAATACCAATTAAATATACTCCTACCATGGGATTAATTACAGCTTTATCAAGTACACCAGGTATCACTTAAAATTTCTTGGAGTCTACTAAAAAAATCCAACCTAAATGGAACAAAAGTCTAAAGTATAACTTGTAAAAAGGACAACTTGATAATAAGAATATAATATTTACCATTTAAGCAAAACTTTAATTTGCAAGGTTTTACAACACTTAAAAACACTGGGGCACCTGTGTGGCTCAGTCATGTAAGCATCCAACTCTTGATTTCAGCTCAGGTCATGATCTCACAGTTCATGGGATTGAGCCTCGTGGCAGACTCCATGAGAGAGATTCTCTCTCTTTCTCTCTTTCTCTCTCTCTCTCTCCCCCCCCCCACCCCTTCCCTGCTCTTTCTCTCTTTCAAACAAAACAAAACAAAACAAAAACATTTAAAATCATCAAGTGTTCTCTCTCACTCCTTGGCAATAGAGGTGAAAACATTTTGTATGAACATATTAGAACAGAAGCATTATAGCTTGGCAATGATGTTGAATACATACACTCTGAATGCACTGAGATTATTCTATGGTTCTTCGATTTATTGCTGGTTTACTATCTACCTTTAGTTTTTAATTTTTAAAACATTTTTTAAAATTTATTTCAAGAGAGAAAGCATGCAGGAGCAGAGAGAGAGAGAGGGAGAGGGAGAATCTCAAGTTGCCTCTACACTGTCAGTACAGAGCCCAGCATGGAACTCTATCCCATGAATTGTGAGATCACGACCAGAGCCAAAACCGAGTCACACGCTTAACCAACTTACCCAGGTGCCTCTTTTAATATTCTGATTCCTGATTCTAAATCCAGGATGGTAATCACTAAGCATGGTAATTTCTTAAATATATTTCATGTCTTAATGGTCTCTAGGGGGCCATTATGTTATTTATTAGCCATCTTGAAAGAAAAGAACAAATGTTGTCAGGCTTCATCTATTTGGAATTAATTGACTGTCTGCTCAGCTATCCTGTCTAAATATAATTCACTTTGGATTGATTGGCAAATAATTAATATGATTTACTCTATAAATGTCATAATTCCACATTCTCTCATATTCTTATATTTTGTTCTAGTAAAACAACTTGCTTCAGCTACATCTTTTCACAGCTGAAAAGCCATGGTCCAGGGCTTTCCAGCACACCCAACCCTTTGACTTTGAATGTTAGTCACTCCAAGAAAAGAGGATAATGACAATGCTAAATGCAACTGCAAATCAACTGTATCTTCTCTGCGTTGTCACAAAACTGTTTAAGATGGTTCCTTCATTTGATGAAGCAAGATAGACACCTGATTAAAATAGACATTCCTAATGAGATTCAGATGAGCTGCCAGTTGAAGACAGGATCCTATTATAAGATACAATATTCTATTTAGATATGACGAGAATTTTAGATATGATGAGAAGGGCAATGAGGACATAATGAGAGCTGGCACTGGCAATGATTCAATTGTTAAAATACCAATTTCTTAACAGTATATTAAATAATAGGATGCTGCCAATACATTGAATCATAAAGCTTAAAAAAATCAGCTTGTACCCTCTTGGTTTTTAATTTAGGAATTATAAGTCATGGAAGCAATATGTATAATGGTTAAGGACTCAGGCTGAGAAGTCAGTTGCATCTGCATATGAATTTGTATTTGACCACTTTTATTAGTTGTATTATAATGTTCATGTCATTCAATCCCTCTGACCCTCAGGTTTCTTATATTTAAATTAATATAACACCAAAAAAAATTTTTTTTTTAATTTAAAAATAGGGGCGCCTGGGTGGCTCAGTCGGTTAAGCGTCCGACTTCAGCTCAGGTCACGATCTCACGGTCCGTGAGTTCGAGCCCCGCGTCGGGCTCTGGGCTGATGGCTCAGAGCCTGGAGCCTGCTTCCGATTCTGTGTCTCCCTCTCTCTCTGCCCCTCACCCGTCCATGCTCTGTCTCTCTCTGTCTCAAAAATAAATAAATGTTAAAAAAAATTTTTTTAATAAATAAATTAATTAATATAACACCTATTGCTTAGGGGTGTCAAGAGAACTAAATAAGGTATGGCATATAAGGCACATAGAATGAGACTTGATACACAGTGCCTGGAAAAATGGTATTTACCAACACTGTTGTCATTTTTACTATTATTATGCTGTTTGATAAAAAGAGAATCATCTTAGGATTTGAGTTACTTCTGGTATGATATTGGACAGGTCCTTTGACCACTTGGAATATATTTTTTCATCTCTAAAAGATAATAAAACCTCACAGTTGGCTGTGCAATATAAGTAACATAATGTAAAAGATGCTCAATGACTATTAGTTTCCTTCTTTTTCTTTTTATGGCTTCTTTTATCAGAGTCCGTCATTGATGCTAAAGTGGTGGTTGGTAATGTCTTTTTCCTCCCAGGTATGGTATTTATATTTTTCATAATGAAAATCTTGGGACCCAATTCTTAACCAAGAAATGGTAATGCTAAAAACTGGTACTGTGGCAGATTTGGTGACACATATAATATCTGAGGGAATTCCTGAAAAGAATTTCTCCATGTTGTTTTCATGGGTTACCTTCAGATAATTTACACACTTTCTCCCAATAATTTTTGCCATTGGCTTCAAGTCTTCTCCATTTACCCAACATCTCTCACCTTGCTAGTCACTTTATTCTTTGCTGTGAATGAGCCACTTAGGATCACAACCTTATAGTTGTTTGGCCTGTTTAATTCCAGTGACTTTCAATCTCCATCTCTCTCTCTCTCTCTCTCTCTCTCTCTCCCCCCCCCCCCTCACACACACACACACACACACACACCCTCACACGCTCCTCATTTGGTTTAAAACTAACTTATTCTTGGGACGCCTGGGTGGCTCAGTCAGTTAAGCATCCGACTCTCGATCTCGGCTCGGGTCATGATGTCATGGTTCATGACACTGAGCCTTGCATTGGGCTCTGTGCTTACAGCATGAAACTTGCTTTGGATTCTCTCTCTCCCTCCCTCTCTCTCTCTCTGCCCCTGCCCCAACTCTCTCTTTTTCTCTCTCTCTCTCTTTCTCTGTTTAAATAAACAAACAACAAAAAACTAATTCATTCTTTTTCTTCCCAAATCTACCCCTCCTGCTATATTTACCTTCTCCATTAATGTTACTGTGTAGTTGCCTACTCCAGGAACCTAGAAGTCATCCTTAATTCTTTCATCACTATCCTTCCCATATCAAATCAATGACTGGACTCTCTCTGGCATTCATAAAAATTAGCTGCCAAATCTATTCCTTCTTTTCTATCACTGTTGTTACTTTCTTAGATTCAGCTTTGTTATTTATTATTTGTGTTTAGCTTTCAACCTCAACATTTAAAATGGACTCATTGTCTCAATGATCAGACTCCTAAGAAACACCCTTCAAATAATTAAAGAGTATAACTTTGGAACTTAAAATTCTTCAGCAAATACCAATCACCTCTAGGATAAAATCCAAATACTATATGGTATGCAGGGCTTCATGCCATATCTCTAACCCTTCAGCTCTCTCTCTTCATCTCTCAGGAACACCTTTGTTCCTATGTTACTGAACAATTTGCTTACCTCAAGTATCATTGAACTTAAAACATTACATGAGAGCATGTGTAGTCTCTCCCTAGCGTATTAGCTCTTCAGAACAAGAACTCTGTGTTTCTGTTTCTGTCTCTGTAACTGGGCCTCTTTCCCCTCCCTCTCTTTTTCTCTCTCTCCTTTTCAACTTAATATCCACAGGGACTTGAAAAATTCATAGAGCATAATGAGTTTGCCGAGTAATAAGTGAATTATTAGATGAATATATAAATGAATGACTCTGTTAGCAAGGTAGTGAGCAGAGATCCATGATGTATACAATAATAAAAAGACAAGGCCTCTTAGTCCTCAGGAGCACATTATTTTAGAGATTAGTAAGAAATATACATTAATAATTATTATAAAATATTGAAAGTAATAAGTTACAAGTGATAGGCTTAAAAAAAGAATCTACTTACTCTTTCCTACAAGATAAATGGAGAAGAGAGAGGAGAAACAATTTTCGCACATAATTTCAGTTGAGCCTTCGGGGCTACACACACTTTGATAAATAAACAAGGGTAAGTTTTTCTAGCATGCCCCTTCTCATCCCCATCCTCCTCCAACCGAAGAGGTGGGTTTCAGAACAGTGGTACCCTGATGGGTAAATAAATTACTGAACTTGTAAACAAGAGAAGTGGATGGGAAGGCAAGTTGGGTTCAGTTGTGGATCCCATTAAATTTTATGTTAAGGAATTTGAGCACTTTTAGGTAGACAGTTAAAATGCTTTCTGACAAACATGTCAGTTTCTTTGAAGAATAAGTTAAATGACATGGCAAAAAAAATGTACAATTTCACACTAATCGATAGCCTAGCATTCCATAATAAACATTTTGTCACTTGAAATTCATCTTATGGCTTGTTTCTGACAGATAAGGGCTATTTCAGGTATTTCTTCACACACAGACTTTCTGAGGACTTTTCTTCAGCTAAATTGTATGGTTGCCAAGGGATTCTACCGCAGTAAGGGTTATATATTTTTTATTTCATACACATTTTTATACCAAGTATATTGACATCAAAACACCATCCAGCTTTGTTTGGGACTTAAAATGTCTAAATGATTAAGAAACAGAAAGATATTGGGGCACCTGGGTGGTTCAGTCTGTTAAGCATGCAACTTCAGCTCAGGTCATGATCTCATGATTCGTGAGTTCAAGCCCCATATTGGGCTCTGTGCTGACAGCTCAGAGCCTGGAGCCTGATTCTGTCTCTGGCTCTCTGTCCCTCCCCTGCTCATGTTCTTTTTGTCTGTCTGTCTGTCTCTCTCTCTCTCTCTCTTTCAAAAATAAGATAAACATTAAAAAAAGAAAGAAAGAAAAGAAAAGAAAAGAAACAGAAAGATATTTGTATTCTTCATGCCCTAATCCTGCCACTACCTTTCCACTAACTGGATGAGTTCAACCAGCTTCTTAAACAACATTGCCGTCTCCCAGACCCAAATATAATTCCTTTCAGCATGTCAGCTACATGCCTTAGATGAACCTGTAGTGATTAAAATTTAATGTGTATTCTGTCATTTTATTCATGTCTTCTTTCTCTTTAATCAGTCTGTTGCATTTTGACGTTGAGTAGGTGAATAAGAAGCAGTTTTATTAATATTTCCTAGTTCATCAAGCATTCTGAGTGCAAAATGAATCCCAGCTTGCAAATCTAAAAAGAAATACAAGACAGACTAACTGCTAGAAATGGGAATCGGGGGGAGCGGGGTGTAAGTGGGAGGGGAGGATGATTTTTAACTCAAGTTCTGCTAGAGCCATGAAAGTTGGAATGTATATTTCTAGAAAGATCAAAATATATTAATAATAAGTACCATTTATTAATATGTATATGGATGAAATTGGTTCTTTAAATTGATTGTGTTTTTAACATTATCATTAATTCTATAATGTGGGAACCATTTTATAGACTAATAACCTAGACTTAATGATCGTAGAGTGATTTTTCCCAAGGATGACTATGCTCCATATTTATAGCTATCAATGGTTAGAGTCAAGACTCCTAAGACCTTGTTGAAACCATGTTAAAATCTGAATGATACCTACTTCTTATATCTCTTGCCTTTCTATCCTTGACATTTAACCAAACCATGAAAGGCTACAAAATACATTATCTGAAAGGGGATAATTTTTCAACAAACATCATGCAGGCTACAAGACAGTTACGAAAACAATTATGGCTGCATATTATAGCTTTAACCATTATGTGGAAGGAACTCCAAATGTTATCAGTTTGGAAATAAGATTAGTGCTTCCATACCATCTGTTGAATTACATATGAAAACTTTATTTTTTTAAGTTTATTTCTTTATTTTGAGAGAGACAGAGAGAGAGAGAGAGAGTGTGTGTGTGTGTGTGTGAGAGAGAGAGAGAGAGAGAGAGAGCAGGGTAGTGGAAGAGAGAGAAGAAGAGAGAGAGAATCCCAAGCAGGCTCCAAACTGTCAGCACGGAGCCCAATGTGGAGCTCAAACTCACAAACCGTGAGATCATGGCCTGAGCCAAAACCAGGTGTCAAACACTTAACCAACTGAGCCACTCAGGTGTCCTGACATATGAAAACTTTAATGCAAAACCACATATGATATTAAAATACAAGCAATAGGCACAGTAAGAGGATGAATAGCAGACAAAATGAGTCTCCACCAATCTCTAATACAACCAGAGCCAACTGAAAGGAACTGAGAGTCTGCAACTTCCAGTATGTTCTACAACTGGAAACTGGCATCTCTTCCTTTGAACACTCACTTTTCTCAGCTCTGTTTCCCCTACAAAGCACACTGGCACATACATCAGTTGTAGCTCAGGAAGGAGCTAAAGAAATTTCTGTAGGTTATGCCTTTTGGTGGGTTTCTGGATTACAAACCCTACTCAAGATTTGGGTGTTAAGAAACAGTAAAAGATAGTACAGAAAGGAATTATTAAAATAGGGTAAGTCTAACATTGGTTTCCTTCTTTGTGATCCAAAGAAGATTCTTTATTAAGCTCAATTAGGCAAGTGCATGATGGTTGTAGGATATAGATCTAGGTTGATAAAAACAGATATATTTGTTATTTGTCAGTTATCTACCTGTAAACAAACACCACATCCGGACGTGTAGGTCAAAGTCCTGTAAATTAGGCTGTAATTCAATGAGGCCAAAATTTTTCTTTATAAAGACATTTGCATCCCCAATAGCATACTGCTATTTTTTTTATCTGGCAAATGCTGAGATGCTAAGAATTACAATTATACTCTCAAAAGGAAATAGGTATAAATCTTGAAGTAGTTCAAGAAAAGAGTCCAATTCAAGCTCTAAGCAGCCTTTCAGGTTACTTTTATTTCTATTTTAAGCTCATTGTTCCTTCTAAGAGACACCATCATTCACATAGATTAGCTCTCTGATGGACCTGCAGTGTCACCAAGTTCAATATTACCAACTATTAGAAGAGTTCCTTGTGTGAAGTTTATTACTCAATGAAATATTTACATATTCAATTACCTTTGTGATGGGTTTAATTAAACCATGCAGAACAACTAGAGTATCTTATTTTTTACCTTTTCCGTAATACTGATGGATATTATTAAAATAGGTCAAACCTCAGAAATGCCCCACAAAGACTTTACATACATTCAAACTAAGGTGGTCTCAATAATGTGATTTATTGACCAAATACATAGATGTTCTCAAACTAGTTTAAAACCACCAATATTAAAGTTAAGCAGCTATATAGGTCCCCTTAATACCTTTCCATCCTGAATAAATTTAATTTTTCCTGGTCTCAGAGAAAAATGTTTCACTAAATTAAATTCATTTATTAAAAATGAGCAAAGCAAGGATATAATTTAATTACATTTTCAGTTTTTAACCCATGCATTGGACTTATTTTCTTCTACTAGATGTTATCACTGTAATTGAAAAGTATGCCCCCAAATACTCAATTTTATCTTATATTCTTTAAAAATCTCTAAATGTACAAGCCTGTTGATATCGTAAGTCTCTGATGGATATCTAAAAGCACCTTTCAGATTCTAAATCGCTGATGAGTAATTATATATCTTCTTGTGTATTGTTTGAAACATTCATCCTTCCAGTGAAAAGAAACAAAGAAAAGATAAGCAGTGAGTGATAATGGATGGCAGAAGATTTGGAGATTACAGAGCCTGAAATCTCTCTTGCTGACACAATTCTGAAACTCTGTCCTTCAATCACTCTTTTAGATAGTAGGAATACAGTCATTCTGAAATGAATATTCTGTGAAAACTCAGGCAAAACATCTGTAAAGTCATTTTTTTCCTAAAGATACTTTGATTTATTAGACCCAAAAACCTTTTTGCAGATTATTTTTATTGATACCTCTATATATGACCTTATGATTAAATTCTAAGGTGCATGCCTCTGGATTTTGTTAAGAGGAATCCTCGTGGTACTTCCAGTAGCTTAACATGTGGAAATAGTTCACGGTATATCTGGGCTACAAAGCTTTAAATTCCTAAATTTTTGAGTGCAGTGTCTTTCATCATTGAATTCTAACGCCTAAAGTCTTAATAAATGGTTGACAGTGTTGTTATTGTTGTTGCTATATACAGTAACAACCATTATGTGTCAACCACTAAAGTTCTTGTGTGTTGTTTTGTTTTAACCCAGGACCTCTCTAATCTTAACAATAGATTGCAATATTGATATTATTATCCCCACTTTACTGATGTTGAAACCAGAGTTCTAAGAAAATAGATAAGTTGCCCAAGTCACAAAGTCTTTAGGGATCATAGCAAAAGTGAGCCCAACTCCATGCTATGCTTTTTCCAAGGCATCTTACTGAATTGACATAATTTCCACTTTAGTAATGCTCCAATGTAGATGGAACAAAAAGAGATTTGTTTTGTTGTTCTGATGATGATGATAGATAGATAGATAGATAGATAGATAGAGATAGAGATGATAGAGATAGAGATAGAGATAGAGATAGAGATAGAGATAGAGATAGAGATAGAGATAGAGAAAGAGATAGAGATAGAGAAAGAGATACAAAGAAATAGTTTGAATAACCATCAATAAACCGTAAAGCCATCCTTTGGTAAATCAAACCCATTTACTCTCTAATAGGCATGAATCTAGTTAATGCCCAAGCAGCATAGCAGTCTAAATCATGTCCTGTTGCTCTAGCAGAACTAATACAAACCATGGAGACAAATAATAATATGCTTAAGTAAGGACAAGATATGATATTAACTGATTTTAATAATGATACTTTTCTAGAATCTATAGTTATGGGTTGAAGGAAAGAGGTGATAAGTCTTAGTAAATTAATCCCTGCTCTCTTGAAACTTAGCACTACCGCATTTCAGCCAAAGTTGAGTATAAAATGGATTCCACTTTGTCTCCCAATCTGGTGAGAATCATGTCACCCCCATGAAAAGCCACACACCAATCACTTCCCACATTTGTTTTCACACATGCACCCTCTAATTGATGATCTGTCAGCAACATCGAACTGACTCTGACAAGATCTGTGAGTTTTATAAGAGCAGTCAGAGATTTGTTTATTTTTCTAAGGAGACCAGCTTCAACTCTGCTGATAATGTGTTTTCTTTTGAAAATGAGCAGACAGGCTGCTGGAATCATCCCAGAATCCACGGCAACTGACAGCTCTAGCTTGTTAGGTCCACGATGCCCACATTCTAGCAGGTTTAACTTAATGCATATCTTAGGCAAGTAACAAACAATTGCAGAAACAGCAAAGATGAGGTGGAGGCTGTAGGGAAAGGACTTCACAAAAATAAGAAAAATCCTACTTATTGAATGAAGATTTTAAGGAAATATTATGTTGAAAATGAAATAGGTAGAGAAGGAAACTTTGTAAGCTGTGACTGTGACAGATCTAAGAGTTACACAGAAGACGATAAATAAGCAAGATAATTTCTTTGAAAAACACCATTCAAAAAATCACATTTTAATGTTTCTGCCAAAAGAAGAAAGAACTCATCTTGGGGCCAGGCAACAGGGCCTCAGAATCCTTCCGAGCATTTTATTCCTACAAACCAGAAAAACACCATGAACTGACCATCACTAGTACTCAGAGTACTCACTGCCACATTTTTCTCTTTCCTACCTGGCTTGCTCATGACCAAAGTAGACCTACACTCTTTGTGCTCCCATTCACCAAACTAAAACTTACTTGTGTGTGCACAGCTGTGAGACCTGAGCCACCGACATTCAATAGCAAATATAGAAAAGGTCAGATGCCAAATTATCTTTGTCCTGAGACATGACTTCATCAGTACTGGCTACAAATGCTACGATTTTCCACTATTCAACATCGTAGGATTCTTTCTGCTGCTCATTTGACATGTACAACGTTTTTTATATAGTGTAAGTGATATCAAAATGAACACCCAAGGAGCTGTTGAAGGGCATAACAAATCATACAGTGATACTGTGAAATCTGAGGGGGTGTGTGGGTGTGTTTCCAAAGTGGAGAAGTGACCCCACCAACCTCTACTATAGCTTGGCAAAATGGGAATTCATGTGTACTATTTAATGTGTTGTCAACTTTATGCATTTTTAGGCAAAACTTGTAGGGCTCCCTCCTTTTCCATTGACTCCTGGTTCCATAATCCTTCAACTTCATCCTCTCCCCACCCCCTGCCTCATCTGACCAACTATTATAATTGAGTTACTTTAAACTGAGCAATAATCCTCTTTGTACTGGTGTTTTCTCCTTTGAAAAATGAGATATATGAGCTAGGTGTTCTGTTGTGTCCTGTTCAGACCTAGAGCTCTATATAAAACAGAGAATTGGCAAAATATACTTTCTATATATCAGTGTGATGGTTCCAGATATTTGCGCACAGTCAAGACTTGACAGTGCCTAGGCTGGGTGATCAGTAAATATGTACTTCTTGGCCAAAAACCTTAATCAAATATTCTAAGAAACAGGATTACAGCTGGATGACTGGCTCAGTCCATCTAATCTAAATAAGGTAATTTTTTTAACCACAGATAAATTGTTTTTTTTTTCTTTCTTTTTTTCAATTGAGGACTTTAGAAAGGAAGACATTTTTCAGGAAGAATTGAAGTATTTAGGCCACTGTACATAAAATTATTTTTGTAGATTAAAAAAACATTTGAATATTATAAAGTTCATATAGCTCAGCCTAACAAAATCTATATTGTTTGCTTTTCTAAACAATTATTTTAGACATATATACCTATTAGGAATCAAACTGAGTAGATCCCAGAAAGAATGAAGTGAGAACTACAAGCTACAATTTTAAGAGAAAACATTTTTAAAATACTGATTTTTTTTAACATTTATTTATTTTTGAGACAGAGAGAGACAGAGCATGAGCGGGGAAGGGTCAGAGAGAGAGGGAGACACAGAATGTAAAACAGGCTCCAGGCTCTGAGCTGTCAGCACAGAGCCCGACGCAGGGCTCAAACTCACAGACCAGGAGATCATGACCTGAGCCAAGGTTGGATGCTTAACTGACTGAGCCACCCAGGCGCCCCTTTAAAATACTGCTTATTAAAAATAAGGCTTTTTCCCTTTTCTACAACTTTTCCCTTTTTCCTAGGCATGAGGAAAAGGGGGAAATGACAGTATCTGGGGCAAATCTCCTCTAAACCCAAATGTGGACTCAAAATACAGATATTTGCGGAACTGCTAGGTCAGGGTCCTGGATTCCCTATACAGACTTCCATTGAAGTAGAAAGGCATGAATTTGCATTTTGGATGAAGAAAATGGAGGAATTTTGTACAAAATTACTAGAAAGAGAGATAAGAATAAAAGATTCCAGATTCTGCCTCCACCCCCACATAGGGAATGTTCTCTAAGTTCCAACAAAGTGAAGAATTTGAGGTAGAGACTAAGGGACCCATTACTCATGTAAATCTGTGGAGGCTGAAAGGTAATAGTTACATACTGGGACATTTGAAAGAACTTTAGCTTTGGGATCATTTCAACCTCAAGAAACACTGGGAGAGAGCACCCTGGAAAGGTTGCCTCCAAAAGATGGACAGGGCAACTGCCAAGCAGATGTTTTGGTGGCCCACCAGCTGAGGCTTGCAGGCAGAGCACCAGAATGTAGCCTAATTGAATATAAGCAACAGACCTTCCAGTAACTAATAGAAACATTGGGATGGAGTGAATTGTAAGGAGCTTTACTGAAAGAACAGGTAGGGATTTGATTCAGAGAAATGTGTGTCAGACTGAAACTTCATCCAAGCTGCTGCTATTCTAGAAAAAAAATTAAAAATTCCTTTTAGCATTTAAAAATCTTTTAATTCATTTTTGCATTCCATGTATTGATCTCACTTATGCTTGTTTTTGTTTTCAAACCATTATACTTTATCCCAAACAAGTTAGACATTAATAAATCCTCTAATAAAGATTTTTTTAATGCCAACTTGATTTAAAATGAAAATCAATACAGAAAATATCACCCCTAGCACCCGTGTTTTGAAAGTAGTTCACAGAGATTGATTTAATACCACAACTGTGGAGAGCAAGATTGTCCTGCCTCCATGTCCCATTTTGCTTGTGGCCAAGATAAGGCACAGAGGAATTATGTGATTAGCCCAAAGTCACATAGCCAATTGGTGTCTGGGCTAAGATGGCCTATGCTTAGCCCATAGGGCTGGACTCTCTGCAGTTCTCATTATTTACTGCCGTTTTCATCCCCTGGCTAGCCATCCTAAATAGCCCCGCTGATCTACACCAAAATGGCTAAGGTCTTGGTCAACAAGCAGCCAGTGCTGCTATAGATATTGCTCTGTGAACCTGTTCTCTTTAACACTCCAGGGAGAAAGAGGAAGTTTTCATTATTATTGATTTGCTCCTTTGCTGGATGATGTGTTGTCAAGTGAAAAGAAAGGCAAGACCACGAGCAAGGACTCAATCATTTTAATCCCAGCTCTGTCTGTGGCTTTGGGCAAGGGCCTTCCTCTTATAAAACTTCAGATGTAAAATGAGACTCAAAATACCCATTTTAGTCGTATGTGAAAGAAACCCAGGAAGTTTGTAATATTAAATTGTAAAGGATTTACCAAGGTTATGTGATTTCCAATTACCAAAGTTTATTCTTAGTATTCTGATGCTCTCATACTATATTGACTAGAAAACAATGATTAGAATCCTTCAAAGAATTTCTAGTTATTGAAGTAACAACTACCTATCGGTTCATCTAATCCAGTCCTCCTTCTTCTCAAGAAATAAAGCATTCTTGTGAAGACATAAATAATAGCATTTGCCTCTGTTTGTAAGAAAGAGTTTTGTTACTAATATGCAAAAAAAAAAAAAAAAAAAAAAAAAAAAAACCACCCTCAGAAGTAGACAAAGACTTATTACTAAAAAGAAAGAGGTTTTGGTTTGGGTATTTTCATTTTCACATATGGGTCTAAGTGCTTTTCAGCTTTCTAAATCAGAAGTACTAATAAAAGATGCACAATCCTTGCTTTTATGGCTGTGACAGCACTCTAAAAAAACACCCCTCTATGCTTTCTGAGGTGAAAATCCTTCTCTTCAAGTCACTAAATATGCTTTTAGATTTTTCTGATTATTTGCAGATGTGGTTTTGTGTTCATTTATTTTTTACAATACATAAAAAATGTACAACACCATAAAACCCCTACATTCAATTCTTACCCCTAAATGGACTCCTTTACTGCCTGCTCAGCCTGTGAAAATCTGTTCCCTTGGCCAGGCACACGCAGTGAGCCAGGCACACACACAAAGCTGGAGTTCACCAGATCAACACGAAATGGGCCCTATGCAGGGTTGTACTGCAAAATAAGCCTTGATTCCCTACCAGCCTGACTGTCGGAGAAAAACACGAAAATAGTAAGCATTTTCAGGTACAGTAAGAAGAGAGAACCTCAGATGACAGAAGGAGAATTCGTGAAGGATAACTGGATCAAGAGAGTGAAATCTACTGATGTTTAGTTTAGATTCTCCCTCTGCCAAGAATACAAATGTTTGTGTCTCTCTTACTTCCTCAATGCTATTCCCCTATTTCTTTCTTTATCTGCACTTTCCATGAATAAGATAATAGAGGTCAAGTAAGGAAGGTGAAGGAAGAGGTTTATTTTATTTTTTTAATAAGAAAGAAATCCTTTGGCCCTATCCCCTCTTCCCAATGTCTATTTGTCCAGTTGCAATAGCCATGATTTACCCACTCCAGTGAGTTAATTTATAGCTACAGCAAATGTACTTTCCTTCTCGTGCACTTGTGGAGCAACTGTTATCAAATGAGCAAAGGCCATCAACAAGACAAATAAGTACCTTCCATTTCCCAATTACATGTGACTAGGCCGAAAGCAGACGGCCAGCAGACTGGATGACAATCCTACAGGACCATTTAGAGTCAGGTCACATTGCAGAGGGCTCTGGAGTCATTTGTAATTGGACTTGCTACCAGGAAGCCATAATGTTTTCTCATTTCCTATCAGATATTTCAGGGCAGATTGCAAAAGAAGTGATGCCTTTTAGTGGCATATTTCTACCTGACGATCTAACATAAATGTTGAATACAGTAAGCACTCAGTTTTTTAATCAACTCAGCAAAACTCTTCTCCTATCCAACTTTCCAACTTCAATGATTTTTCCATCCTACCCTTAACCAACCTCAATGTGTAAATAGAGTTTCAATTTTCAGGACCAAGCTCCTCAGAATTGGGCATCATTTTATTCTGGTCTATGCCAAATCATTATTCAAAGCACTAATTGAAACAAAGCTATATAAAAAGTAACTAGATCAAAGTAAGAAATCAGATATATAACCAATCATCCAGTTTTATGTATGTGTGTGTTCATATATGTGAATATCCATATATATTATATACATATGTTATGTAATATATATACATGTTAAGTACACATGGTATATTACACACACACACACACACACACACACACACACACACACACAGCATATTTACATATCCTCCCCCATAGCCATATCCTTATTTCTTCACAAGGGAAGCAAGAAGCACCAAATCTAACACTTCACCATTTGTACACAAACTGTATGTCCTTTGTTGCACTTCCTCAATCTTTGCATTGTGAAAGAAATTTAATTCTTTATCTCACCTTCATTGGTCATGTTACGAATACATAACCAAATGCATGTTTGATCTGTTTCATTCTCTTATGTCCATTCCAGGACTGCTTTGTAAAAGGCCAGTTCTGCTTTGTAAAAGGCTAGTTTTTCTTCTCAGCTATTTTTTCTGCTCAAGAGAAACTGCAGATTTTTATAGAAGTTCCAGGCCTACCAAATCATCAATATAGATGTGAGGAAGGGGTGTATATGAGATTGCTGGAGTTTTTTAATACAAAGGAGTTTTGAGTTTGGGAAGTGCCCAGGACACAATAACACTTTCTATTTTTTTCAAAACAAAATGTGTATGATATTAACAGCTAATATTTCAGCTTCTATTACCAGTCATGAAAATGGCAGAAAGATTTTGCTTTTACAGAAGGACACTTCAACACTCACGGATGATGTGGTTTCCTATGGACTAAGCAGGCATATTCCTTGTAGCATTATTTATTGGGAAGGGAGCAGGCACGGCAGCTTGAAGACGGTCCAGATTTCACTCCAATCAGTATATACACTGAATATACCCAAAAAGTACAAGTTGGTAGTAAGGTGGCACATCCATAATAGGGAATTCCAGAAACTCATTGAGAATGTGTCTTTTATTTGGATGGGCCTTAGACAATGAATGGTTTAAAGCAAACTGAAATTAGTTCTTTAAACCACTATCACGAAGTAATCAGAACTCACTGACAATATTTACAATAGCCGAGACAGTTTGATTTCATCCTGAAAATAAGAAGAACTTGGGAATTCAAATCATAAGGTATTGATTTATGGTTCCCTGTAAAATTTTTCCAATTTTATCCACCAACTTTATATGCCAAATTTCACTTCAGATATCAGAAACATCTGCATTTCTGGCATCAGCAACTCAGGTGCTTAGAGGGAAATCTGCAACTTAGAAGGTAATTTTTTCACTGGTTAAGAACATGAATTTTGAAATAAGATATGGCTTAAACACTAACTTCTTAGTTTCTAAGCTATGTGACTTTTTTTAACTTATCTATAAAAAATGTACCAAAATGTGGGGCATAATAAACACTCAATAAATGGTAGTTCTTATAACTATTTTTTAATAATATTATTTTAATGGTTTTGTTTTAAATACCCCCAGTCCAGTTGCAATGCTAAGAAAATACAAGTAAGAGCACTGATACTTTAAGATGTACTTAAATACTGTCTAATCTTAAGATGTGGTAGGTGCCAAATCCATATTTTCATGACTTCTTTGTTCCACTTTATGAGAAGGAATAATAAACTTACTATAAAGGAAAAAAACCTCTTTATTCTTCATTCTTGCAACTGAATGTTCCATAAGTGCTAATATACATTACCTTCTTTAATCCTCACAAGAAGCTGATCGAGCAAGTATCTTTATTCATTTTACATGTGAGAAAATTGACAGAGAAGTTAGCAGACTTGTTTAGGAACAAGCAGTTATTAAGAAAGAGAAAGAAGATAGAGAAAGAATAAAGATTTAGGGGTGTCTACGTGGCTCAGTCAGTTAAGCATTTGGCTTCAGTCATGATCTCACAGTTTGTGGGTTCAAGTCCTGCATCAGGCTCTGTGCTGACAGCTCAGAGCCTGGAGCCTGCTTTGGACTCTGTGTCTCCCTCTTTCTCTTTGCCCCTCCCCGTCTTGTACTATGTCTCGCTCTCTCAAAAATAAATAAACATTTAAAAAAACTTTTTAAAATTTAAAAAAAGAAAGAGAATAAAGATTTAAAACCAACCGTTTCTCAATCCAAAGACCAAAAATCTTAACTGTATGATATACTTTATTCTCTGGCATGTTACATATCATGAGAAAGCAGAAAGTAACAGGGAAGATGACTTTAGATCTTTCTTGCTTAAACGATGGTGCCTCTTTTTTTTTCTTTTTTCATTTTCAAGGGTTTTATTATCAATAATCCATGATTTATTCAAATAATGTTAAATGGAATACATGCATTAAGAGGACGAAAGTATCTAAGAACAATACTCTCTGCCAAGCAGGGTCATCTTTTCTTTTAGTAACTGGACCTTGCTCATCAGCCATCTTTTCCTAACAATATTCTAAACACTGACATCTTGTGGTCGCTGAAAGCTATAGCAGCCCTAAGAGCAAGCATCAAATCTGAGAAGTCACTTGTTTTTATTTGCGTTTCCTCCTCATCTGGCTGAGTCACAGTGGGAGACAGAGGAGCTATTCAGTTTCATTATGTCAAGACTGATGAGACTGAACAGCCCATGGCTTACTCTTGAGCTCTAACTTTTATTTACTTGAGAAAGGGTAATGTGGCAGGGGGGAAATGCCCACTCCCCTTTTTGCCAGTTTTCACTGCAACATCAAGCATGAAACAAACAATTCTAATTAGGTTCTTTGTCATTTGGATAGCAGTAATTCCTCTTTATAGGTAACAGAAATGCTGTGCTTTCAGAATCAGCTTTCTTTTCTGTCAGAAACAAGCAATCTATACTCTCTTATCGATTTGTCCAACCAATTAATCCATTGATCTTTTTTCCCATCTATAAAAACAACAGCAACAAAAAAACATGCATATCCAATGGAAAAATATGAGGGAAATTAAAAGTGGGCTATGAATAAAAATCATTAATAAAAAATGATACCTAACTGATATTTGCATTTTCTCAGTGACTTTTTTTTCTCTCATTTTTCCAACAGAATATTTCATAGTACGTTGTTGAGCCATAACGACATCCATGAATATAAGAAACTCCTTAGTAAGAGAATAAATAAGAGAGTTTTTATTTTGTGTACATTTGGCTTCAAGTTCAAACGTTTATGGTTTTCTTTTCACATTCAGTTGACACACTACTATATCCTAAGCTGAAAGATCTGCACTACCACCAGCCGTGAGCTGCAAAGGCCAAGACATTTGGAACTTTTACTGGATTTATAACCTAGAAAAACAAAAATAGAGCAGGACAAGGAAATGAATGGAACTGTAAAGCAGATCTGAATCTATCTTGCAGGAAAAAGGACTGAACTAAAAAAGTTAGACGATTCTAGAAGTTAAATATTTAGCCTGGGCAATGGTGATGGACCAAGTGGATTAGGTGAATGAATGTGTTTATTTCTGGCTGACTAGCTATTACATATATCTTTGTTTAAGGAAAATAGGGGTACAACAAGAGTTTCAAAAAAGCTTTAAAGAAATTTCAGTCCAAGTCACAGATGTAAATTATAAGACAAAGATCACATTATGAGAGAAAAATGTGTCTCTTATTCTAGGAAGCTTTACCATCTTAATGAACCCTAACTACTAAGTATCACAGTAAGCAGTCAAAAATTTTTAAGTTGAAATCACCCTGGAGGCATATATATCAATTGTGTAGTTATTATTCATCTTGTGTAAGAAAACCTACATTATATAAGACATCAGAAGCTGGATAGAATTTTAATTGTCCAATCACAGAAACTTTCTACTGAGTTATTATCTCAAAATTATAAGACATTAGGAAATAACTGGCTTTCATAGAATGAAATACCCACCCATCTGAAGGCGAGCATAGCTAAGAAATAGTTCATGCCTGATCTCAAGCAGTGCCAAAGGAATTGACAAGAATATCTAATAGAAATTCTATACAAGTAGCATCTTGAGATATTGGTAATTAATTGGATTTGTGGGCAGACATGTGGACTTGTGGAGGAATGTAGAATGACTCTTATAATTCCAGTTTAGATAACTAAGTAGATGGTGATAACATTTTTTGAATTTGGTTGCACAAATAAAAACAGACTGCAAACAAAACATAACAATTCATTTTGGAACATGTTGCATTTGAGTCACCTATGTAATGAGTGTGAAGATGCCGAACGGGCAGCTATAGAAATACATCAGGAGCTCAGAAGGGAAGTCTGAACTTAGGACATGCATTGGAAGTCATTCGCATTATGAACAATATCTATGTCACAGAAGTAGAGAAACTTGACCATGGAGAATACACAGAGTTACAAGAAAACAGGCTAAGTCAAAATAACACCAACAAAAACCTGAAGAACAGCAACATTTTTTAGAAAAGCATTAAAGGAAACTAAAAAGAAAGTGAGCCAATGAAGAACACATAAAAGTTATACGAAGGTGGGGGCAGGAAAACAACCAGAGAGAGCAGTAATTCAGAAGTCAAAGAGAGGAAAAATCTGCAAAATAATTTAGTCATTGTCTTAATCTGACAAGGCTGCTATAACACAATACCACAGACCAGGAGGCTTAAACAACAGAAATGTATTTGTTTCACAGTTCTAGAGGAGTCTGGATATCGAAGATCAAGGTGTTGATGGGTTTGGTTTCTTTGGAGGTCTCTCTACCTGGCCTGCCAACAGCTACTTTTTCACTATGTGCTCACATGATCCTTTCCCTGTGCATGTGCATCCCTGGTGTCTCTTCCTCTTCTTAAAAGGACACTACTTACATTAGATTAAGGCCCCATTTCTTATGGTCTCATTTAACCTTAATTACCTCTTAATTACCTATAAAGGCTTCATCTCCAAATACAGTTATATTGGGTGTTAGGGTTTCAACATATTAATTTTTTATGGGAGGAGACACAATTCAGTCCATAAGAGTGGTTAAACCTTTATTGAATGCTATGCTGAATGATTGTGTCCCACTAAAATTTGTACATTGAAATCTAATCCCCAATGTGATGGTATTTGGAAAGGGGGTGAGGGGGTGGGGCTTTGGGGAGTTGATTATGTCACGAGGCAGAGCCCCTTTGAATGGGATTAGTGCCTTTATAAAAGAAGCCCCAAAGAGTCCTTTTTCTTCCTCCACAATGTAAGGTTATAGAGAAAAGACAAGCTGTCACTGAACAGGAAACTGGCTCTCACTATATATTGAGTGTGACAACACCTTGATCTTGGACTTCCCAGTCTCCAGAACTGTGAGAAATAAACTCCTATTGTTTATAAGCCACTCAGCCTATGGAATTTTGTTATAACAGCCCAAATGTGCTAAGACATTGACTATTCACTATTCATAAAATAAAATCCAAATTCCTTTGCATGACTAAAGAGCCTTTACGAAATGGCCCCAATCAAATTTCTAGTCCCATCTCCCATCACTTTCCCTACGTTATAACCCAAACTTTAATTTCACTGAACAAATTTGCTTTCACCTGATCATGCCCTGTTTTTATACCCATGTGCCTCTTAGGGTCACCTTGATTCTCCCCATGAGAAAATCATACTCCTTTCTGAAAACCTCCCCCAAATATCATTTCTTTTCAAAAGACTTCCCTTATCCTTCCTAGCAAGTAATGCTTTCCTCCTCTCTGCAACCTCAGCATTTTGTCTCTATGACACAAAACACTTATTAAATTGTATTATAATTATGTCTGCTAGAATATGAGCTCATTTAAGACAACCTGTATTTTACTCATTTTTATAAATGAGTTCTCTAGTACTGTTTCCAGATACATACCAAATGATTATCAAATATAAGACAGTACATGAATGAATAAAAAAAGAAGAAATTAATGAGCTGCTATATTTTCCATAAGGAGTTATTTCTCTAGTATAGACGTTATTAAACAGAAAGATACTTTCCAAATTTTCATATAATATGAGATTAGTGTTCAACTTCTTGATAGTCACAATTTTTAAAATACCCACGGTGCAAAAATAAAACAAAAATTTAAAGGAAACACTATGGTAGAGGGTGTAGAAAAATTCAGAGATTACAAACAGAACAAACTTGATCTGAAACTTAGCAAATTTACATATTAAAGGAAAAGTAAGTTAAATTGCATGCTGGAAAAAGGTGAAGGAGGACCATACTACATTCTTTGAGGACTCTACTTGTTATGTTTAGCTTTTCCTGTTCTGTTATCCTGACAGTAAGGATTGAATTTGATATATTTTAGACACAAAGGATTTGCCTTGGTAGATGATACATTATAGTTCTCTTCCAGTTCTTCAATATAGCAGTCAGGTAGCAGTCCCTAATCACCCCGTTTAGCAGGAACCAACTCTTTTCTCCCTGCTCTGAAACAGGTATAAAGCTTCAAATATCTATATAATAATCTTTTAATTAGCTATGAAATCATTTATCCTTTCAAGAGTGGATAATATTAATGTTTCTATATTGCTGAGGCAATAACTAAAAAAAGGTAATAATAAAGGAGATATCCTCGGTAGAGGTCCAAGAATCTTGTCTCACTCAATCTCTGGTTGGGACTCGGGGGACTCCGTTTTCCTAGTTCCCAAGTCACCAGCAAATGTTCTTGGAGATACATTAACTCTCTAGGCACAAGGGCAAAATTACTTTTAAGAAGAGCCGATTTCCAATCCAGTCCATTAGCTCTTATATTACAGTCTCAGAACTACAGAGACAAGACTAAAATCATTAGTCATTTTCTCCAACAATCCTCTCTTCTGCTTCGATTATTTTAATTCCAGAGCACTGAGGCTCAGCCCATGGAATTTGTTAAAAACATCACACTAAAGGGGCATCTGGGTGGCTCAGTCAGTTAAGCATCTGATTCTTGATTTTGAGTCAGGTCATGATCTCACAGTTCATGTGGAGCCTCCGTGGGATTCTCTCTCTCCCTTTCTCTCTTCCCCTGACCACTTGTGTTATCACCTCTCTCTTTCTCTCAAAATACATAAACTTGAAAAAAATCCTACTAAAACATATCAGGACTTTTTTCTACTGTTATTTTTAAATGTTTATTCATCTTTGAGAGACAGAGAGAGACAGAGCATGAGCAGGGAAGAGGCAGAGAGAGGGAGACACAGAATCTGAACTAGGCTTCAGGCTCCGAGCTGTCAGCACAGAGCCCGACGCGGTGCTCAAACTCAGGAACTGTGAGATCGTGACCTGAGGGGAAGTCAGACGCTTAACCAACTGAGCCACTCAGGTGCCCCTCTACTGTTATTTTTAACACAGTTTCTATTCAAGTCATTTTGAACTCCAAGTAAAATCCTACCTATCAGTGTCTTGTTTTTCCTGAAGCTGAGCAAATTTGTCAATAGTGTCTTTCTTCACAGATACCAAAGTAATCGTTCACTCTCCAGTTCAAAACACTCTTACCTTATTGCATCCAAACTCCACATGGCCTAGAAAGCACTACATATTCTGTTCCTGACTACCTTTACAGCTACTGCCCCAACCAATTTTTGCCTCCCTTACTCAGCTCTAGGTTCACTGGAGCGGTTCCTCTAAGATACCATGCTTATTATTTTTTAGAGGTTTGCACTTGCTATCACTACTGCCTAGAACACTTTACCCCTCAAGCTTTACAATGTTCATTCCTTCATTTCATCAAAGTCTTTGATGAAACATCACTTCCCCAAAATACCCTTTCTAAACATCTTGCCTAATACACACACACACACACACACACACACACAGAAAAATATGGCAATACCAGTTGTCTTAATCTGCTTTTATCTTCTTAGCACTAATCACTAAACACAATCATATTACCTATTTATTTAATTGTTTTTTATCTGTCTCCTAGTCTAGAAAGGGATCTTAGGAGAGCAGGGCGTAGAATAGTGCCTAATTACACGGTAGACACTCAATATTTTTTCCATAAATAATGAATTATTAAGAGAATGATTTGTGCTTCAAAACAAAGAACACATGCAAATTTGCCTAGAGGTCATACTCCTTCAAAATAAACATCAAGAATATGTACAGTGTTCTATGAAATTTAACGTTTTCCAAAGTAGAAGATAGAGAACATTACTGCTACAGGATCAAGTTAGCTCCCTCTGTTGAGGCATAGAGTAAGAAGCCAATATTAATGACATTTTGGCAAATGTTCCCCCAAGAGACATCAAAACTATTGTATTAATCAGTTTTTGAATTTTATTTGCTATCCATTTAAATGTGTAAAATTGCCACACAGTCCTATAAATCAGGGTCTGATAGCAAAATCATGACCCTGACTCAGCAGTGAACACCATGGCTCCTGTTGAAGACTACTTTTCTGCTCAGTTCAAATGGTTTGGAGTTCATGGTACATTGAAGATTCCAATCATTATCCACTGGGTGGTTTGAAATTCTAAATTCACTGGAAAACTATTCAACTCTGATACCATTTGGAATCATCAAATCTGCAGAAAAGTGTTAAAATCATAAATAGAATCCATTCTCTTTCAAAAAGACAAGTATGCTTTGAAAACATATTGAATTCATATCTAACTATATAGGTCTATAATCGGTTCTTAGTCCACTATTTTCTTCATCTACCCTCATCACCAATATGATCAAGTAGGAAGCCTATTCCTAGGCTGTAATATCAAACACAGTTGATGATTGCTATTCTCTCTGCCCTCCAGCCTCACCAGAACAAGGGTCAATTCTCAGGCGTGTTTCAAATCCCATCACATATCTCATTAGAAAACTTGATTTTTCACAAAGTGCATTGGCCACAATAACCTAAGAATCCACTCCAGGAAACTGGAAAACAAAAAGCAAAATAAACTAAAGATAATCAGAAGAAAGGGAATAGGGGCACCTGGGTGGCTCAGTCAGTTAAGCGTCCAACTTTGTCTCAGTTCATGATCTCATAGTTCATGAGTTAGAGCCCTGCATCAGGCTCTGTGCTGACAGCTCAGAGCCTGGAAACCTGCTTCAGATTCTGTGTCTCCCTCTTGCTCTGCCCCTTCCTCACTTGCACGATGTCTCTCTCTTGCTCAAAAATAAATAAACGTTTTTAAAGTTTTTAAAAAAGAAGAAAGGAATAATGAAAAGTTAGAATAGAATCAATGGGATTAAAAACATCAAAACAATAGAGAAAGTCAATGAATTCAAAAGCCAGTTCTTTGAAAAGATCAACAATATTGATATCTAGTCTATGCTGATTAAACAAGAAAAAGAGAAAGATTTTACCAATATCAGCAATTAAAGAGGGGGGTTATCACTACTGATCCTATGCACATTAAAGAGTTAATAAGGAAATATTGTGAACAACTCTATCCCCACAAGTTTGATTAACTTAGATAAAGTGAACCCACAACACAAACTACCCAAATATACTCAAGAAGAAATATAGAAACATCCATAAATCTGTGACGGAAATTAATATTTTAAATTCTAACAAAAAGAAAGCACAGGACCAGATGGTATCATTGATTAACTCTACCGAATATGTTAGGAAGAAATAATACCAATTCTCCATAATCTTCTCCAGAATAATACCAATTCTCCACAACCTCTCTGAGAAAATAGAAGCAGGAAAACTTACCAATTCATTTTATGAGCCTCACGCTACCCTAATACCAAAATAAATAAAGATATTACAAGGGACCAATATTTCTCATGAGCAGAGACACAAAGTCCTTAATAAAATTCTAAAAAAGACAAAACTATAGAGAAATAAAACAGATCAGTGGTTGTCAGGGATTTGGAGTAAAGAAAAGGGTAATTAGGTGAAGCACATAGGAATTTTTAGTGCTGTAACCATTTTTATGATACTATAGTGGTAAACACATGATACTATACATTGGTTGAAACCCATAGAATTTTTCAACACAAGAAGTAAACCTTAATGTATACAAAGAAACAAACAAAAACTCAAGGCTGTCAGGGGTCCCAAGATGACATACAAACTATGATAAAAGAATCTAACTGCATTACACATGTGCAACATAAACTCTACTGAAGAGGATGGAGGGGGGAAATTTTGTCATGTAAGTAGCTTTGGAAATGTGTGGAAATTATAAGATTGTAGAAAAAAAACTATATGTAAGTACTGTACTCTAGTAGGTAAGACTGCTTCTTGTGGGGGTACTGATGAGCAAGCCTAAAATTACTATAGATATATACTGGAATTGAACAAATAAGTAAATGGATGGCAGATGGCAGAGCCGGGTGTCTTACTTTTGGAGTGGGAGTTTACAGATAAGCAAGGAGAGAAGGCTAGAAGGATCCATGTGGTAATGGATTGGAGTCAGTGCTATCAATATGAACGCACGTTTAACTTAATATAAATACAGATGGAAACATACAGAAACACTTGCAGGTTTGTGTTCATACATAAGTTAGTAGGAACATATATATTTGCAATCTGTGTTGACTGAGAGGGTTTAGAAGCAATGAGCATCCAGCTCTTAGTTTCTAACTCCATTCTTGAATGGAGAAGTAATTGAATACAAAGCCCTTCAGATTCCTTGAAGTAATCACTGATTCTAGGTCTGGGGAATGAAATATACAATATGAGCCTGAAGCATTATTTAATCTCAAAAAGTAAGCAAGGGTTACACACACACACACACACACACACACACACACACATGACATGGGTAAATGAAAGGTAAATGAAAGCCAACTTAAAAGAGCTTCCAATGGTCAATGTTAGAACGATTCTAGCAGAAAATAAATATCATATTATTGGATTATGGTTCAAAGCAAAAAAAAAAAAAAAAATACCAGGAGTCCATACTGATCTAAATAAGTGATTGAATAAATAAATGGGTGAAAATAGACAAATGTACAATTTAGAAGAATTCCAACTAATTTAATTTTTATTATTATTTACTATCTCAAGGTGGTGGAGCATAACCCCCCAATCCTTAAGTATGGGTTGCACATAGTGATTTCCTTCCGAAGAATACAGTATGGAAATGGGGCAAAAATAGTAGCTATGGAGAAAAACCTGACAAGCACTACCTCAGCCAGATGATCAAGGTTAACATCCACAGTGATAAGTCATGTTGAGAGTATGTATACTTGGTACAATTATATGAAAATGCTACTTTATCTC
The DNA here is from genome assembly GCF_018350195.1 of Panthera tigris. Taxonomy (NCBI): domain Eukaryota; kingdom Metazoa; phylum Chordata; class Mammalia; order Carnivora; family Felidae; genus Panthera; species Panthera tigris. The sequence continues at coordinate 67,859,850 of NC_056663.1, forward strand.
TGTGAAATTCTTCCCACAACACATATTCCAAGTCTAATTGTGGGAAAAGGAAAAGTAAGATAAGCCCAGCAGAAAGGCATTCTACAATTTATCTGACCAGTATTCCTCAAAATTATTAAGGCCATTAAGAAAAAGGAAAATCTGAAGAATTATCATAGCCAAAAGCATTCCATGGAAACATAACCACTGAATGTTAATATGGTATCCTGGATTGGATCCTGGGGCAGTAAAAGAAAAAAAAAATAAGCAGATTTAAAAAGTATTTAGTAAAGAACTCAGAAATTTTTAGATTAATAATAATGTATCAGTATTGGTTCACTAATTATGAGAAACATTTCAAAATAAAGTAAGATGTTAACAGTAAGGGAAATAGGGTTCAGGATATAAGAGAACTGTATATGTTCTCTGCAGCTTTTTGATAAATCTAAAAATTACCTAGAATAAAAAAAAGACTATTAAAAAATACATTGCCCAGTTGGTATTCCTAAAAGTCACAAATTTAAACTCAACAGAATATACCTTCAATTTTTAGGAACCAATTATTCCCATTTCATTTTCAAGTCAATTATTAAACACAATAACTTAGAACAGAGGTTTAAAGAGCTTTATCCTAGAAGTCTCTTTACTTTTCATCAGGAAGCTCAAATATGCATCCAGTGTTATAGATTGTATATTCTAAGTTATAACAGGCATGTCCAAGAAGAAAGGGCAGGAAGTCAACATCTTATCATTTACTATGTAGAAATGTCCTTATATGAAGAGTTCTCTCAGAGATATTTTTTACACACTGTACTGGATTGGATATTCCCCACCCCCCCAAAAAAAATCATGGCTACTGGAAACATCAGCATATAAATTTATTTGGAAATAGAGGCTTTGAAGATAATTAACTGAATTAAGATGAGGTCGTACTGGGGGAGCCTGGGTGGCTCAGTCAGTTAAGTGTCCAATTTCAACTCAGGTCATGATCTCATGGTTTGTGAGTTGGAGCCCCATGTTGGACTCTGTGCTGACCACTCGGAGTGTGGAGCCTGCTTCGGAGTCTGTGTTTCCCTCTCTCTCTCAGTTCCTCCCCTGTTCATGCTCTCTCTCTCTCTCTCTCTCTCTCTCTGTCTCTCTCAAAAATAAATAAACATTAATAAAATAAGGTCGTACTAGAATAGAGTAGGCCCTAATCCAAAGACTGGTTCCTCATAAGTAGAGAAAAAAGACACACATAAACAGAGAGAGAGAGAGAGAGAGACAGAGACAGAGAAGAGAAAATGCCATGTGACATTGGAGGCAGAGATCGCAATGATGGAGCTACAAACCAAGAAAAGGCAATTGGCAACTATCAGAAGGAAAGGTCCTCCCCTACCAGAAGGAAAAAATTTCCCCCAGAGGCTTAAGAGACTAGCATGGCCTTGACCATCTCTTGATTTCAGACTTCTAGCCTCCAGGACTCTAAGAGAACAAATTTCTGTTGTTGTAAGCCACCTAATTTCTGGTCATTAGTTATGGCAGCCCAGGGAAACTAATACATACACATTTACAGAGTGGGCTATACACCAGGGTGGAAGAAATGTTTATTTCCTTCTCAAAGCTAATTCTTTGTGATGTGTTTTATTTTTTCTAGCAATGCCAGGCTTCTGAGAAGAACAGGGGCGTTAAAATGAACACTTGGATTTTCATCTCATATAACTTTGCGTTACCATTATCTTCTCTTCTCAGGTCTATCTCTACCTCTTATCTCTGACTAGCAGATTGTACTATTTGGATGAAGGCACTTGCATTTAATTAAAAATTCTTTTCATAAGTGAATTATTTTCTTTTCTAAGCCCAAGAGCCTAATTTTAGCTTGTTAACCTCATTATGTCCACGAGACCACTTTGGTAAAATTCTAAAGCTTCTCTCATTTACTTTCCAACAAAAAAGTAAAAATACACACTGGATGAGCATATTAAAGATTCTCTTCTAATCAAATCTTTTATCTAATGGTAACATGGATGAGAATAGACGATTTTTACTTTTCTGGAGTACATAGGGTCTTTCTTTGGTCCCAGTCTTCCTCCTGATTTATTTCTCAAATCCATAACATGCTCTAGCTGTTCCATAACATTCTGCTGGAAAAAGGTCAAGCCTAATTTTCCAGATCTCAGAAAAGAAGGCCTTGAGAACAGCAGTACTTTTCCTCACACTTATTCCTATTTCCTAGCCTAAGGAACTATAAGATATATTCAGATAAATAGAAAAGAAATGAGTTTTAACTGTGATAAAAAGAGAGAGCCTTTTCAGCAAGTTATTTGAGTTCATACAGTAGAAAAGTGATTTCACAGCTTTAGTGAGGCAGAATCACTGGTAAGTAAAACTCCTCTTTTTATGCAAGATGGAGAGGGGACAGAAAACTTCCTATGAAAATAAACCTCTACAGAGTCCAGAGCAGGCTTTAATTGCCTGTGAACCAGAAACTATGAAAGGTAAATAACAAGGCGACATTAAGACTGCCAATAATGCAGGTCATTATTTTTACAGAAAACTAATTGCAATAACCTGCTTAGCATTTTTCTTCCAACACAGTTGGGGAAAAAAAAAATTAGATTGGCACTAACAAAATAAGACCTGACAAATGAATGACACTCTCAACAACTCCAAACTCCCTGGATGACAACCCTACTTTTGCTATCTAAATCTTTTCTGAATTGCTTACATTCATGACAATCCATAAAACAATTTCTTTTTTATTTGCTCCATGGGGCAACATTTATTTGGTATTTGTATACAATAGAACTCAAAGTGAGCTGTGAGTTCAATATTAGAATACAAGTAGAATATGCATCAATAAACACTAACAATTATACATGGGCTCAAACTAAGTATCAGGGCTTATTTCTGTGTATGCTTGGAATAAAGAATAGCAATTACCTTTTGCTACACTTTTGAACAATCAGATAAGTCATTATTCCGTCCTTTGTCAATAGTCCACTCCACAGTTGTTTCTGTTTTAACTGAGATAAAAAAAAAAAAAAAAAAAAAAGATTTTTAGAAGGAAATTTGTTTACAAGAGGTTTACCAGGCATGCTCTAGAGGAAAAATTAAATCACGCCTTAAGGAAGTGAGGTAAGCAGGACTGGGTAGAGAGAGACATTGAGCTGTGATGCAGTCTCCACAGTGGCCTCAGCCAATCTCATAGGGGGCTCAAAAATAGGTCTGGCCCTTCAGAGATCCCCCAAAATGAAGTAAGAGGTCAGGGCCTTCATATTCCTGTATTGACAATTCCTTGGAAGTAGGCTGCTCCTGAGTACATGGCTGAACACTAGGCAAGAGAGCTCCCTTTCAGAGGCAATTTCCAGAAAGGACTCAGCTGTGGACTATCAGCCAACAACACTCCCAGCTGCTAGGGATGAGGGTCAACAGTCCTGAAGAGGGGACTGGGCAGAGTACTTCTGCATCTGGCATAGCTTCCCTTTTGCTCCCAGCTTGTGTGTTTCTCTAGGTTTACTTATGTCATTACCATAGCCCATTCAACCATCCTCTTCTAAATCTTCTCACCCTGTTATAAGTTTTGGTTCTGATGACTTACTGCCTATGCAAGTCTAAATAATTACTGACTATGCCGGTGCTTAGAGGGAGGGGCCAACATGGCAAAGAAATAGGGGGATCCAAAGTTGCCTCGTCTCTCAAAGAAGTGTTAAAGCCAAAGGTACTTTGAACCCCAAGAGTTTGGAAGAAAAAGAGACAAAATCACTTCCATGGACCCACAAGGACAACCTGATGGACCATAGGTATATGACTGTGAATAGGAGAGATAAAATAAATGGTGGGTAGGGATCCCCTTCTGAGGAGGGGAGGGATCTCCTTCTACAGAGAGACAAAGGGAAGAGAAAGAGAGGCTGGGGAAGCATAGGACTGTATCTGGACAACAGAAAAACCTCAGACTGGACGGAGAAAGATCTAATCTCTAACTGAGGGGCTTTCTCCAGACTGAGGTCGGCTGCCTGGATTACACACCTGGGGAAGAGGGGAGCCAGCCCCGAGCTTGGTGACTAGGTCAGGGGTGCAGTCTGTAGTAGGAAAAAGCGATCTCCTCCCTGGAGTGCTGTGGAACAGGACAAAGCCTACCTGCATCTGCTAGTCAGAGACCACATATTGGGTGGCGTGGAGTGGCACTTCCCAGTACCAGGGTGCGCGGAGTGAGAATTTGAATCCCAGCCAAGTGCAAGGGCACAGGAGTCAGCTATGCAAGACAAACCACCCTGTTTGTGCCCACGGCACAGTGAGGACAGCTCAGAGTGGTTTGCGACACTGGGTCCGTGGAGGAGAGTCTGGGTGTTGCCATTTTTCTCCCCACCACCACCAAGGTGGGACCTCAGGTAACGACAGCAGGCCCACAGCCAAGGCAGGAACCACCCACACCAAAACACACCCCTCAGCACCTGGTAACTGCATATTTGCAGGAATGGGATTGACGCTGACCTACCAGATGACCCCTCCTCCAGACCAGCTCTGTTGCATTGCCTGGTTTAATTCTGGGACAATTCTTATTACATACATATAGTCTTCATTCCTTTCCTCCTTCTTATCTCTTCCTGCCTCTAGTCTTGTTACTCTGGTTGTTGGTTTGTTTAAGCAGACATATTTAATCCATTCCCTTGATACTTTTTCTACACCTCCTTTATTTTCCTTTTTCTCTCTCTGTAATAATTAAACCGTATAGTTTCTCTGTCTGGACAACTTTATCTTCTTTTTCCCTGCCTCCTTCTTTATTTTTCTTTCTGTCTCTTTGGATTAAGCCATATAGTTTCTCTGCCTGGTCAGTGTTTAATTTTTCTTTTTCCCCTCCCCTGTCATTTCCCTCTTTGTATGGGATAAGGCTTCTTCCATCAGCATCACCTCCACCTGTTGTTTACTTGTAGTGGGTGTTTCTGATATTTTGCTTCTGTTTTTTAATTAGCGTGTTTGCCTGTTTTTGCTTTCTATTTGTTTTTTGTTTGTCTGTTTCTTTTCCTTTGCAGGGCTACTTCATGGAACAAATCAAAGCACACCTGGTGGAGGGTCCAAAACATCACTACCAGTAGGGAGATGGAGTAACCAAAGTCACAAGAACAGAGAGCAAGTAACACTTTCCAAAAAACACCTCCTGAAGGGCCAGGCCCTGACAGTGTATGACCCCTTTTTAATATAGGAGTGCTCACAGGTGCAGGGTACATAACAAGCTTTTAAAACACACAAGGGACAGAAAACTAGCCAAAATGATGAAACAGAAGAATTGTCCTCAAAAGAAATTCTAGGAAGAAATGACAACTAAAGAATTGCTCACCACAGATATAAACAATATACTGAGCAAGAATTTAGAATAATAGTCACAAAATTAATTGCTGGACTTGAAAAAAGCATAGAAGACAGCAGAGAATCTATTGCTGCAGAGATCAAGGAACTAAAAAATAGCCATGATGAATTTAAAAAATGCTGTAAATGAGATGCAAAATAACCTAGAGGCAGTGACAGTGAGAATTGAAGAGGCAGAGGGGAGAACAGGTGACATAGAAGATAAAATCATGGAAAAAGAGGAAGCTGAGAAAAAGAGAGATAAAAAAAATTCTGGATCATGAGGGGAAAATTAGAGAACTAAGTGATGCAATCAAACAAAACAATATCTGGATCATAGGAATTCCAGAAGAAGAAGAGAGAGAAAGGGGCTGAAGATGTTCTTGAACAAATCAGCTGAGAACTTCCCCAGTCTGGGGGAAGGAAACAGACATTGAAATCCAGGAGGCACAGAGAACTCCTTTCAGATGTAACTTAACTCAATTTTCTGCACACTATATCATAGTGAAACTGGCAAAATACAAATATAGAGAATTCTGAAAGCAGCTAGGGATAAAAGGGCCTTAAAATACAAGGGTCAACACATAAGGGTAGTAGCAGACCTATCTACTGAAATTGGCAGGCCAGAAAGGAATGGCAGGAAATTTTCAATGTGATGAACAGGAAAAATATGTAGTCAAGAATCCTTTATCCAGGAAGCCTGTCATTCAGAATAGAAGGAGAGATAAAGGTTTTCCCAAACAAACAAAAACTGAAAGAATTCACCACTAAACCAGCCCTGCAAGAGATCCTAAGGGGGACTCTGTGAGTGAAATGTTGCAAGGACCACAAAGGACCAGAGACATCACTACAACCATGAAACCTACAGATAACACAATGACTCTAAACCCATATCTTTCAATAACACTAAATGTAAATGGACTATATGCTATAATCAAAACACAGAGGGTATCAGAATGGATAAAAAACAAGACCCATCTATTTTCTGTCTACAAGAGACCCATTTTAGACCTGAGGACACCTTCAGATTGAAAGTGAGGAGACAGAGAACCATGCTAATGGAAGTCAAAAGAAAGCTGGAGTAGCCATACTTATATCCGACAAACTAGATTTTAAACTAAAAGTTCTAACAAGAGATGAAGAAGGGCATTATATAATAATTATAGGGTCTATCCATCAAGAAGAGCTAACAATTATAAATGTTTATGCCCCCAACTTGATAATCCCCAAATATATAAATATATTAATCACAAACATAAGTAATCTTAATGGTAAGATTGTGATAATTGCAGGGGACTTTAATACTCTACTTACAACAATGCATAGATCATCTAGATAGAAAATCAATAAGGAAACAATGGCCCTTAATGATACACTGGACCAGATAGACTTGACAGATACAGTCAGAACTTTTCATCCTAAAGCAGCAGAATACACATTCTCAAGTGCACATGGAACATCCTCCAAGATTGATCACATACTGGGTCACAAACAGCCCTCAAAAAATATAAAAGAATTAAGATCATATCATGCACACTTTCAGATCACAATGCTATAAAACCTGAAATCAACCACAGGAAAAAGTTTGAAAAACCTCCAAATGCATGGAGGTTAAAGAACATCCTACTAAAGAATGGATGGGTCAACCAGGCAATTAAAGAAGAAATTTAAAAATTATATGGAAACAAATAAAAATGAAAACACAACAATCCAAACCCTTTGGGATGCAGCAAAGGCAGTCCTAAGAGGAAAATGCATTGCAATCCAGGCCTATCTCAAGAAACAAGAAAAATCCTAAATATGAAATCTAACAGCATACCTGAAGGAACTAGAAGCAGAACAACAAAGAAACCCCAAATCCATCAGAAGAAGAGAAATAATAAAGATCAGAGCAGAAATAAACAAATATAGAATCCCCCCCAAGAAAACACACACAAAAAAAAAACAAAAACAAAAACAAAACAGTGGAACAGATCAATGAAACTAAGCGTTGGTTTCTTGAAAAGATAAACAAAATTGATAAACCTCTAGCCAGGCTTCTCAAAAACAAAAGAAACAGGACTCAAATAGATAAAATCATGAATGAAAATGGATTTATCACAACCAATCCCTCAGAAATACAAGCAATTATCAGAGAATACTATGAAAAATTATATGCCAACAAACTGGACAACCTGGAAGAAATAGACAAATTCCTAGATGCCCACACACTACCAAAACTCAAATGGGAAGAAATAGAAAATTTGAAGAGACCCATAACTAGTGAACAAATGGCATTAGTCATCAAAAATCCCCCAGCAAATAAGAGTCTTGGACCAGATGGCTTCCTTGGAGAATTCTTCCAGATATTTAAAGCAGAGTTAATTCCTATCCTTCTCAAGCTGTTCCTAAAAAATAGAAAGGGAAGGAAAACTTTTGGACTCATTCTATGAAGCCAGCATTACCTTGATTCCCAAGCCAGACAGAGACCCCCACAAAAAATGAGAAGTACAGGCCAATATCCCTGATGAACACAGATGCAAAAATTCTCAACAAGATACTAGCAAATAGAATTCAACAGCATATAAAAATAATTATTCACCATAACCAAGTAGGATTCATTCCTGGGATGCAGGGCTAGTTCGATATTCACAAATCAATCAATGCGATGCATCACATTAATAAAAGAAGAGATAAGAACCATATGACTCTGTCAATAGATTCAGAGAAAGCATTTGACAAAATACAGCATCTTTCTTAATAAAAACCCTCAAGAATATTGGGATAAAAGGTACATAGTTAAACATCATAAAAGCCATATATGAGAAGCCCACATATATGGGCTGAGAGCTTTCCCCCTGAGATCAGGAACACGACAGGGATGTCCACTTTCTCCACTATTGTTGAACATAGCGTTGGAAGTCCTAGCATCAGCAATCAGACAACATAATGAAATTAAAGGCATCAATATTGGCAAAGAAGTCAAACTTTCACTTTTCACAGATGACATGATATTCTACACGGAAAACCCGATAGACTCCCAAAAGTCTGCTAGAACCAATACATGAATTCAGCACAGTCGCAGGGTACAAAATCAATGTACAGAAATCGGTTGCATTTTTATACACCAATAATGAAGCAACAGAAAGAGAAATAAAGACACAGATCCCATTTATAATTGCACCAAGAACCATAAAATACATAGGAATAAATCTAACCAAAGATGTAAAATATCCATATGCTCAAAACTATAGAAAGCTTAGGAAGGAAATTGAAAAAGACACAAAGAAATGGAAAAATATTCTATGTTCATGGATTGGAAGAATAAATATTGTTAAAATGTCAATACTACCCAAAGCAATCTGCATATTCAATGCAATCCCTATCAAAATTGCACCAGCATTCATCTCAAAGCTAGAACAAACAATCCTAAAATTTGTATGGAACCACAAAAGACCTTGAATAGCCAAAGTAATTTGGAAGAAGAAAACCACAGCAGGAGGTATCACAATCCCAGACTTTAGCCTCTACTACAAAGCTGTAATCAAGACAGTATGGTATTGACACAAAAACAGACACATAGACCAATGGAATAGAATAGAAAACCCAGAACTTGACCCACAAATGTATGACCAACTAATCTTTGAAAAAGTAGGAAAGAGTATCCAATGGAAAAAAGGCAGTCTCTTTAGCAAATGGTGCTGGGAGAACTGGACAACAACATGAAGAAGAATGAAACTAGACTAGTTTCTTACACCATATACAAAAATAAACTCAAAATGGATGAAAGACCTAAATGTGAGACAGGAAACCATCAAAACCCTAGAGGAGAATGCAGGCAAAAACATCTTTGACCTCACTAGCAGTAATTTCTTACTTGTCACATCTCCAAAGGCAAGGGAATTGAAAGCAAAAATGAACTAGATGGACTTCATCAAGATAAAAAGCTTCTGCACTGCAAAGAAAACAATCAACAAAACTAAAAGGCAACTGACAGAATGAAAAAAAAGGTATTTGCAAATGACATATCGGATAAAGGGCTAGTATCAAAAATCTATAAAGAACTCACCAAACTTCACACCCCAAATACAAATAATCTGGTGAAGAAATGTGCAGAAGACATGATTAGACACTTTTCTAAAGAAGACATCCAGATGGCAAACAGACACATGAAATGATTCTCCAATGTCACTCATCATCAGGGAAATTCAAATCAAAGCCACACTGAGATACCACCTCACAGCAGTCAGAGTGGCTAAAATGAACAAGTCAAGAAACTATAGATTATGGCAAGGATGTGGAGAAACGGAAACCTTCTTGCACTGTTGGTAGGAATGCAAACTGATGAAGCTGCTCTGGAAGACAATGTGGAGGTTCCTCAAAAAATTCAAAATAGAACTATGCTATAGCCCAGCAATAGCGCTACTAGGAATTTACCCAAGGGATACAGAAGTGCTGATGCATTGGGGCACAATTACCCCAATGTTTATAGCAGTGCTTTCAACAATAGTGAAATTACGGAAAGAGCCTAAATGTCCATCAACTGATGAATAGATAAAGAAGATGTGGTTTATATATACAATGAAATACTACTTGGCAATGAGAAAGAATGGAATCATGCCATTTGCAGCAACATGGATGGAACTGGAGGGTATTATGCTAAGTGAAATAAGTCAGTCAGAGAAAGACATATGTTTTCACTCATATGTGGACCTTGAGAAACTGAACAGAAGATCATGGGGGGAGGGAAGGGTGAAATCATTACAGAGAGAGAAGGAGGCAAACCATAAGAGACTCTTAAATACAAAGAACAAGATGAGGGTTGATGGGGTTGGGGGAGAGGGGAAAATGCGTGATAGGCATTGTTGAGATGAGCACTGGGTGTTGTATTTAAGCCATTTTGAGAATAGATTATATTTAAAAAATAATAATTACTGACCATTCCAGTGCTTGACTGGGAATCCCATTTCAATCTGAGTATAACTAATAAGGCAACTGGTAAGGTTCTGTTAAACTGTAGTAGATGCCATTAGTGTTCCATCCATAATCCTTCATCCTTATCATTTAATTTCACATTGGCTAAATCCCAACTTCTATCATTGTATTTCTCTGTCTTATTATTATTATTATTATTATTATTATTATTATTATTTTTCCTTTCCATGGGCTCATTTTGCCCACCTGCACACAAAGCAGAGGAGCCTGGGAGAATCTAAACCAATGACTGTTAAAAATTGGAACACAAAATACCTCTGCTCCCACCTCTTCATCTGGAATTATATTATTGTTTGCATTCTACCTTACCTGTTAGATTTCCCCAGTGAGATCAAACTGCAATAACCTACCATGGTTACTTGCTTGATTGCACACTCTTTATTGAAGACATTCTCTTCCCTGCCTCACTTCTGTACTCCCTAATGAAGTGTTCTGAAATCACCTCCCAAAGAGGCAAATGCTTGTATAAGGGCCTGCTTCTTGCATAGTCTAATATAAGATAGTTATATCAGCCCAAATGCCCACAGAGGAAAAAGTTTTAGGTGGTGACAAAAGGGAGGAGCCAGGGGAAATTTAGGAATAAGATGAATTTACAAATTAAGATAATCTAAAGAGGAAATTAAAATAATGAATTAAGATAGGAAAATATATGTCAGAAGAGGAAAATACCAAATTTCAGAGGATTGATCATTGATATATGCAGCTTCTTTTTTCCATTAACATATATTAGTTTAGAGTCAGTATACTCCTCAAGTAACCATGAAATGAAAATTACATATACCATAGCCATCATCACACACACACACACACACACACACACACACACACACACACACACACACGATTCAATATATAGGACATGTATCCCAGGGACAAAGAACAAGAAGATAGATTTGTGTGGTAAACATTTGTTGTTTATAAAATATTCAGTCTCAATACCCCCCCATTAGTGCCATTCTCTCTTTCTTTGAGGGACCCATTTTTTTTTAGTGTTTGTTTATTTTTGATGGAAAATCAAAGCATGAGTGAGGGAGGGCACAGAGAGAGGGAGACACAAAATCTCCAGGCTCCAAATCAGCTCTCAGCATACAGCCTGACATGGGGCTTGAACTCACAAACCGTGAGATGAAATTTGATGCTTAACTGAGTCTGGGGGACCCATTTTTGTGTATCATCTTGTAGGGTTGTACCCACCTCTCATCATAAAAGCCAAAGTAATAGTTTTCCCTGCCCTTGTACAACCATGGAAGAGGCTTACCAAATACTTTTAATGGACTTTGAACCTTGAATCATCACAGTGTTGTATTTGAGGCTAGAGGTCATATTGATCACTGTGTCAGGATTTGGATAAAAATGTTTCCAAAGGACAAACATAATTGTGGATTGTGAAGCATGGCCTTCTCAAACTTCCACAGCTCCTGACTATTTTCCTAATGTAGTTTTAAGCCTCCAGCCAATTCCATGACTCCTTAATATCCATTCAATAAATGCTATTTTTCCTAAGGGAGCTGGGTTAATGCAGATATACCAGGAGTATGCAGCAGCCAAGAGTCACTTAGGGAAACATAGAAAATTTGGGACTGGTTACTTTACCACAATGGAGCAGTAATCTATGGAACTCTTGTTAATATTTCTATGAGAGCTTTTAGAGCTTCCTCATACTTATCATTGCCAAGTCTTGATCTTCATATCTTTCCAGTATATTCCCTTAAGGTGCTTATTTTATTGTTCTCAAAGGAAACTAATATATATGTTTTTTAAGTTATAAATTCATATGAGTTTTATAATTTACCTAGATCTAAGTCCATATGATACTTCTTTTTTATAAGTATAAAATTAGTTATGTGTGTAAACTTGACCTGAAATTCAAATGTATATTTCATAATTGCACATTTTCTGAATCTAACCAACATCACACATTAAAAAAGAAATGTATTTTTCCAGTAACTATGTATTTTAATTTGCATTAAATGAAGAGCCTATGCAAAAGAAATTGCTACACTTACTAATAAAATACTGTGAGAAATACTGAGAAAGTTAATTTAAACTGTATATTTAAAAAATTAAACTAAAGCAACATCCTTCTGTGAAAATTTCAAAATAATACTTTTCAAATATGTTCTCATTTTAAAAATCAAATTTTATGTTGCCTTTTTAACATTTAAAATATGAGACTTTCTACATCAAATTAGTTTTTAAAAAAATGAAGGTTAAGCCACAGAGGAACATCTGTGTATTCAGTGTATAAATGTATTCAACTGTACCATGTTAATTGATCCAAGACATCTTCCATTCTATTTCGATTATCTGCATTGCTTATCAGGAAATGGAGTGGGAAAGCAGAGATGATTTGTGTGGTTACATTTATCTTACTTTTTAAACTGTTTAGTTTCATTTAACTGTACTTCTTTGGAGATTTAGATCAATTGATTTAAATCCAGATGAAGTCTTTCCTGGGTTAGAGAGGCAGCAGTAAATATATGAGTGTATAGGATCTAGCTGGAGTTTAGATCTAAACAATGATTAAACCTAAAGAGAAGTTTAGTTGTTTAGGGCAGATCTGATTAATGTTCATGGAAACAGAATTATTATCATTATTTATTTGTTGATAAATAAAACCACTATTTCTCTTTGTACTTGACCTCATAATTGAGAGGGAAGAGTGGATTTTATGATTATATATCACTTGGAACATGGTCCCTATTGACCAAATGATGATCTAACAAATAATGAAATACCAAAAGGTGAAGCACCTTTAATTTAGAAAGAAAATATTACTTTCCAAGCTACATATTTTAAAAGACCTCTTTTGACAAAGAGAATAGATTTTTTAAATTCTACTTCCCTGTAACATATAGGAAAATAATAAAACTTAATATGCCATACAAGACTTTTCAAGATCTGGATGCTCTAAGCTTATTACTTATCCAAATCCACATAAGCCATTAATTCTTGCAATACTGAAAATTTTGAAGTGTCTTGAATTTGTAAGCTCATGCCTTTTTATGAGCTTCTACTTAAAGTGTTCTTTCTTGGGACACCTGGGTGGCTCAGGCAGTTAGGCATTCAACTCTTGGTTTAGGCTGAGGTCATAATCTCATGGTTTGTGGGCCCCATGTTAGGCTCTGCACTGACAATGTGGAGCTTGCTCAGGATTCGCTCCCTCTACCTCTCTCTCTGCCCCTCCCTAATGTGCACAAGTGTGTGCGCTCCCCTCTCCTCTCTGAACATAAAGTTAAAAAAAACTTATCTCAGATATCATTTTCTATGGTAAACTTTCCCTAATTCCCCAAACTTTTGCCTCTCCTCTACTGTTGAATGGCATTTTTTCCATAATCCTATGGGCTCCCTGATGGCCTATTTCAAGAAACTTCAGGGAGACTATGAGCATCTTGGTGGCAGGTGCCATGACTTACTCTCCGTGTCTCAGACAACCAGCACAGGAACTGACATATAGTGGGTCTTGATATATTCTTATTTTACAAATGAATTAATAAGTGTCACATTCCTCTATAAGACTGATGCCTTGAAATATGCCATCCAATTATTGGAAGAATTGCAGTGACAAAATATTGAGAAAGTGTCTTTAGCATGCAAAATACAGATATTTAAAATTAGAAATATTTTGCTCATTAAATCATTCCTATCTATAAAAAGTGCCTATTTTTATTCATTTTCATAAAATACATTATTTGTATTTTGGAACTTGCTTCCAGTAGCTGAAATGGAAAGTTTATCCACTTCTGGTATAAACCCACTATGTGGATGTGTAATTTAATGACTTTTAATAGCATATAATAAATTAAAACATAAGCCACAGTTACTACAAGGAAATAGATACTATACTGTGGAAAGAGTGGTAGGTAGCTACAAGTTCATTATTTTTCTTTGCTTTCACTGTCAGGTGAAAATCTGTTTAACTGAACTCTCTACACAGTGCCTTTTAAACTGTTTCATCTGCATTTACCCTTTTAATTATTCTTTTATTTTCTATCACTTGTTTCTCTTTTTTCTTCCTTATCATTAAATTTCCAACTCAGATGGTATCTCTAGTGTTTTTTTAACTACTCCAATGATTCAACTATTTTATAAGCCCAGGAAAGATGTTAGTGATTGTAATTAGGAGTAAAAATCACTAAAACATAACAAGGCACAGGATACTGTCCTGGAGAAATGGATTGACATTTACAGCCTGTTTTAATTTCCTTTCACCACTCAACAGATGCATTTCTATATAATTTAGGAAAAAGTCATATTATTGCAAGGCTACCAATAATTTGTCTAATCTCATTATGAAAAAGGTTATCAAGGGCTTTTTTTTCTTTCTTGAATTATAAGAAAAGCGTTGTCCCCATAGCAGTGTCTTCATTACCATCAACAACAACACAAAAAACACATGTGATTACTTATGGCTTCATAACCCCATAAATTAGACAGTCTTTCAAACCTGTATGCCCCTTATAGTCAAGACAGTGCTCAGGAATAAAAATTAAATAAATAAAAGGTAAGGAAACTATCTTGTTTAAATGATGTAAATTAATATCATAATAGCCAAAAGGGAAGATCCACAGATGTAGTCATATGAGGCTTGGATTAGAAAGAAGGCTAATGGATCTTGCTGCTGCACAGGGAAAGTGTATTAAAGAATATTTAATTTAAATGACTAAAATGTGAGCAGAGATTTCCAAACCTTGAAAAAAAAATAAAAAAGAATAGAAGCCTCAGGTTGTGAATAAAGAATTGGTGACTGGGAAAGTCACCTTCTAACACCTGTTAGACATGTGTTGTTCAATACAGTAGCTATTAGCTATAAGTGCCTATTTACATTTTTAAGGATTTCATTTTTTTTTAATTTTTTAATGTTTATTTTTGAGAAAGAGAGAGACAGAACATGAGCAGGGGAGGGGGAGAATAAGAGGGAGACACAAAATCCAAAGCAGGCTCCAGGTTCTGAGCTGTCAGCACAGAGACTGATGCACAGCTCGAAGTCACAAACAGCAAGATTGTGACCTGAGCTGAAGTTGGATGCTCAACCGAGTCACCCAGGTGACACTTCATTTGTTTGTTTAAATTCACAAAGTTGAGAGCAAAGTACAGTAATTTTCCATACACCCTTGCCTTCAAATAAACATATCCCCACCCCATATTCAGCATCACTTACCAGAGTTGTATATTCATCATAATTGACGAACCTACATCAATACATCATAATCACAAAGTCCATAGTTTACATCAGGAGTCACTCTTGCTGTAAATTCTATGGGTTTGGACAAGTGTATAATGAATGACATGTATCTATGATTACAATATCATAAAGAGTATTTTCACTTTCCCCTATGCTCTGCCTGTTAATCCCCCTTCCTCTAACTCCTAATGAATACTGAACTTTTTATATCTCAATAGTCTATCCTTTTCCAGAATGTCACATAATTGGAATCATATAATATGTAGCCTTTTTAGATGGATTCATTTCATTTAGTTATGTACATTTAACTTTCTTCCACTTCGTTTTCTTGCTTGATAGCTCATTTATTTTTAATGCTGAATAATATTTTCCATTGTCAGGATGTACATTTTGTTTATACATTCACCCTACTCAAGGACATCTTGGTTGCTTCCAAGTTTCAGCAATTCAATAAAGCTGCTACGTGGATATTGTATAGGATTTTGTGTGGACATATTCAAACCCTTTGAGTAAATATCAAGGAGCATAAATTTCTGGATTTCATCATAAGAGTGTGTTTGGTTTTGTGAGAGACCAACCTGTCTTCCAAAGTAATCACTTTGCATTCCCACCGATAACGTAAAAGAGTTCCTGTTGTTCCACATCCTAACCACCATTTGCTGTTATCAGTGTTCCAGATTTTGGCCATTTTAATAGATATGTAGTGCTATTTTATTGTTGGTTTAATTTGCATTTCCCTAATGACATGTCATGGGGAGTTTCTTTTCACATGTTTATTTGTTATCTATACATCTTTGGTGAGGTGTCTGCTAAGGTCTTTCACATTTTTTATTCAGGTAGTTGTTTTCTTATTATGGAGTTGTAAGATTTCTTTGTATATTTTGCATTGGATGTCCAATTGTTGCAGCACCATTTTTTAGAGAAATTATCTTTGTTCCATTGTATTGCCTTGCGCTTTTTTCAAACATGAGTTGTCTCTATTAATGTGGGTCTATTTCTAGGCTCCCAGTTCTGTTCCACTGATTTATTTGTCTGTTCTCTCACAATACCACACTAGTTTTGCAAGTGTGGTATAAATCCCACTTGGTTATGATGTCTAATTTTCTTTATATATTGGTGGGTACTATTTGCTAACATTTTATTGAGGATTTTTATATCTGTGTCCACAAGAGATAATAATCTGTAGTTTTCTTCTCTTATAACGTCTTTGCTTGGTTCTGGTTAGGGTAATGCTGGCTTCATAAAATGAGTTAGGAAGTAGACTCCTAAAGAGATTATACAGAATTGGTATAACTTCTTCCTTAAATATTTGGTAGAATTCACCAGTGAATTCTGGGCCTGGGTTTAGTTCTTTCTGTTTTGGAAAGTTATTATTGATTAAATTTCTTTAATAGAAATAGGCCTTTTCAGATTATCTATTTCTTCTTGTAAGAGTTTCAGCAAATTGTGTCTTTCAAAGAATTGTTTCATTTCATCTAGGTTATCAAATTTGTGGGCATAGAATTGTTTGTAGTATTCCTTTATTACCCTTTTAATTCCCTTGGGATCTGTAGTAATGTCCCTCCTTTTGCTTTTGATATTAGGAATTTATGTTCTCTCTCTTATTTTCTTAGTTATCCTTGCTACACAGGTTTATCCATTTTATTAACATTTTCAAAGAATCAGCTTTTGGTTTTATTTTCTTTATTGATTTCCAAGTTTCAACTTCATTCATTTCTGCTCCAATTCTTATTTTTTTCTTCTGTTATTTTAGATTTAATTTGCTCTTTCTCTAGTTCTCTGAAGTAGAAATTTAGATTACTGATTTTAGATCTTTCTTCTTGTCTAAAATATTCATTCAATGCTATAAATTCCTTCTAAGCACTCCCTGCTTTGGCTACATCCCACAGATTTTGATAAGGTGTGTTTTCATTTAGTTCAAAATAGTTTTAAATTTCTCTTGAGATTTCTTCTGTGATCCATGTGTTACTTAGAAGTAAATTGTTTAATCTCCATGTATTTGGGGATTTTCCAGTTAACATCCAGCTCTTAATTTCTAGTTTAATTTCATTGTGGTCTGAGAGCAAATATTGTATGCCTTCTATTTTTTTAAGCTTGTTAGGGTATGTGTTATGGCCTGGAATGTGGTCTATCTTAGAGAATATTCTATGTGAGCTTGAGAAGAATGTATATTCTGTTGATGTTAAATGAATTAGTGTTTAAATATCAATTATATGTAGTTCATCAATGATGTTGTTGAATTCCACCATGTCCCTACTGATTTTCTAACTGCTGGATCTTTTGATGTCTGATAGAGGGGTACTGAAGTCTCCAACTATGATGGTGGAATCATCTATTTCTCTTTGCAGTTCTCTTAGTGTTTGCCTCACATAATTTGATACTCTCCTTAGGCATACACATGTCAATGATTATTATGTTTTCTTGGAAAATTTCCCACTTTATTCATAAGTAATGCCCTTGTTTATTCCTTACTACTTTTTTTTTTTACTTTGAAGTCTGCTCAGTCTGAAAGTAATATAGCTACTCCTGCTTTGTTTTAATTAATGTTTACATGATATATTTTCCTTCATTAATTTACTTTTAATCTATTTGTGTTTTTATATTTAAAGTGGGTTTCTTATAGACAACATATAGTTGGGTCATGATTTTTGATCCTTTCTAATTTTCTCTGTCTTTTAATTGGTACCTTTAGATCACTGACGTTCAAAACGATTATTGATAGAGATGGATTAATATCCACCTTATTCATTACTGTTTTGTATTTATCACGCTTGTTCTTTGTTCCTATTTTTTTCCACCTTTTTTTACCTTTTGTGATTTTAATTGAGCATTATTATGATTCCATGTTCTCTTAGCATTTGGCTATACTTTTTTTTTCTTTTACTTTTTTTTTTCTAATGGTTGCCCTAGCATTTGCAATATACACCAACAGCTAATCCAAATTTACTTTCAAATAACACTATAAGGGGTGCCTGGGTGGCTCAGTTGGTTAAGCATCCGACTTTGGCTCAGGTCATGATCTCACAGTCTGTGAGTTCGAGCCCCGCGTCAGGCTCTGTGCTGACAGCTTGGAGCCTGGAGCCTGTTTCAGATTCTGTGTCTCCCTCTCTCTCTGCCCCTCCCCTGTTCACGCTCTGTCTCTCTCTGTCTCAAAAATAAATAAACGTTAAAAAAAAAAACAAATAACTCTATAATACTTCATGGGTAGTATGAGTACCTTGTAATAACAAAATAATTCTAATTTCTCCCTCCAGTCCTTCATTGTTATGATTTATCTCACTTATATATAAACAACCATAAGCATATGTACATTGAAAATATATATATATATATATATATATATGTGTGTGTGTGTGTGTGTGTGTATATGATAGAAATATATAGCAGATATAAGCATACATAATTGATGCCTGTTCCAATTATTATTTTAAACAAACTGTTAGGTGAATTAAGAATAAGAAAAATAAAGTTATTTCATCTTCATTGAATCTTCCTTTTATGCTCTTTTCTTTATTTAGAATCTGAGTTTCTGACCTGTATTATTTTTTTTCTCTAGAGAATTTTTAACACATCTCGCAAGGTAAGTGTATTGGCAACAAATTCCTTCAATTTTTATTTGTCACTTTTGAAAGATAATTTTGCAGTACATAGAATTCTCAGTTGCTAGGTTAGTTTTCTCTCCATCTTTATGTATTTTACTCCACTCTCTTCTTGCTTACATGGTTTCTGAGAAATTACATGTAAATTTTATCTTTATTACTCCATTGGTAAGGTTGTTTTCTCCCTTTGGCTTCTTTCAGGATTTTTTCTTTATCTTTGGCTTTCTATATTTGGAAAATTATATGCCCAGGTATAGTTTTTTGTGTGTTTTTGTTTTTTTGTTAGTGGTGGGGTTTTTTGTTTGTTTGTTTGTTTTTGTTTTGGGCATTTATCCTGTTTGGTGTTCTCTGAGCTTTCTGAATCTGTAGTTTGGTGTCTTACATTAATTTAGGGAAATTCTCTATCATTGTCTCAAATTATTTCTCTTATTACTTCTCTCTTTCTTCTCCTGGTAATCCCATTACACATGTTACTCCTTTTACAGTTGAACCATAATTCTTAGATATTCTGCTCTGCTGTTTTCCCTATCTTTGTTCTTTTTTTTTTTTTTTTTTTTTTTTTGGTCACTTTTGGAGGTTTCTATTGATGTATTCCCAAGCTCAGTGATTTTTTTTTTCTCAGCCATATCCAGTCTACTAGTCAACACATCAACAACATTCTTCATTTCTATTACAGTGATTTTTAACCCTGCAATTTCTTTTTTGGTTCCCTTTTAGGATTTCCATATCTCTGCTTACATGGCCATCTAATCTTGCATGCTGTCTACTTTATCCACTAGAGCCCTTATGCATCTTAATCATAGTTGTTTTAAGTTCCCAGTCTGATCATTCTAGTATCTTTGCCATAGGTGGTTCTATAATGCTTGCTCTCTCTCTTCAAATTGTTTTTTGCCTGTTGTTATGCTTGCAATTTTTTTCTCAATAGATAGATCATGATACACTAGGTTAAAAGAACCTTTGTAAATAGGCCTTTAGTAATGTGGTGGTGAGGTATTGGAGAAGGGGAAGCATTTTATAGTTATTTTACTAGGTTTCTGTCTTTTAGTGAACCTATACCTCTGGATTGTGACCCTCACAGATTTTATTTTTAATATTTTTCCACTCCCCAACTTGCTAGGGGAAGATGTCTAGAGTTGGCTGGAGGCAGGTATTTCCCTTCTCCCACATGGAAGGCTAGGCATGACTAGAGTTGGTTATTTCCTTTCTCCCCCTACTCCCTTGGTCAGTTAGATTCTGAAAACACCCCAGGAGGTTAGACTCTGATTAACTAGTTTTTCCTAAGGGCAGGCCTTGTTCAGAAGAACCCAGGGCTCTAATGTATTTCAAAACAGTAAAACCTTTTATTGCGAGTAAGTTGTTCTGCCAGTGTTCTGCAAGATGAAAACATTTCTAATAAATTTTAACTTGATAAACGAGTGATGTCTTGCAATACGAGTCGTATGTGATGCCAAATGTCACATGATCACAACTGAGGCAACGGTTCTTGAAATTCACTTTGATATGTGAGTTCTTTGGATTACAAGCTTGTTTCCAGGACGAATTATGCTCACAAACCAAGGTTTTACCATAGTTCCTTTCCTCTCACCCTGCTTGAAGCAAGAGTGGATTTTTCTCCAATATTTACTGTGGGAGCCTGGTCAAGCTCTTAGAGGAAAATCTCACAAAATTGTGCAGGCCCCTTTCTGACTGAGTCCCCTTGAGTTTTTAACTCTCAGAGTTGTATACACTGAGCCTCCAGCAATTTATTCATTATAGTTTAGGTTTTTCTACCCCAGCGCTGGTTTCCACAGAGGTTTCAACTTGTTATCTCACCTCAGATAAGTTGTTATTCTCTGGATTTGTCTGTCTGTCTCTCCAATCTTGAGGGCAGTGTTTCTCCTGTGTCTGCACCCCTCTTATGGATCCTAGAGGAGTTATTGACTTTTTTGTCTGTCCCACTTTTGACTGATTGTTACAAAGAAGTGGCAGCTTCAAGTTCCTTATATCCAGAACCAGCTCTATTTAATTTAAAGTTTTAATTTTAATTTAGTTGTTCTTGCCACATTTCAAGTGCTTGGTGACCATGCATGCCTAGTGACTACCATATTGGGCAGCACTAAAGAACATCACGATCATTACGGAAAGTTCTCTTGGCAGTGCTAAACAATGGAACACCATGTAATAGGGTTACAATAATAGAACAATATTTTTTAGTGTGATTTTTCTATTGAAGTGTAATTAACACACAGTGTTAAAATAGTTTCAGGTGTACAAAATAATGATTCAACAATTCTATACATTATTTAATGCTCATCAAGATAAGTGTACTCTTGAACACTTGATTACTGAATATTAAGAAAATATATTTTTGAAAAATTCCCTTAGAAAAATCTGTTCAAATGACTTGAAGAGAAAGATGTCACGATGTCACATGAGAAGGAAGTAACAATAGATTGACCAAGAAACCTTTAAACAACTAAGAGTATTCTGTATATATTTCATTTTTTTTTTTGTAAAATGAACTATTCAAATTTCTCTATTAATTAAAACTCAGAAAATATGTTGCTACCTATGAATAATTATGTTTGGAGGAAAAGAATAAATAAAAATATTGGGAAAACACCAAAACACAGGGATTGGGCTTTATTTTGTTTTTGTCTAGTTAGATGACATTTCAATACTTTCTTTGGTAGCTTGGGTTTTCTAAGCTTTCCAGACAATACTAGTTTACCAAGAATTAAGGACCATTCAGAAGTAATATGAACCATTCATTGTCCCCTTTTTATCTCTGACAAGAATGAAGAATCCAAAATTGATAATTATGTAAAAGAAATTCTTAATTTATGAAATTGTATTGGTTTCACTTTGAACTCTTTGTTTTACTTGAACTCTTTGAGAAAATAATTGCTTTTCTCTACACTGAAAAATATCAAAAAGAGTAATTTTGTTCAAGACAAAGTTCATTGACCTCGGAAACAAAAGAGTCAATGTTTGTTTATGTCCTTGACTTTTATTTGTTGTATAACAAATTTACTTTGCCTTCCTTTGCCTCAGTTTTTTCTGGCATAAATGCTGGTTTGAACTACAGGAATGACCTCTAAGGCTGAATCAGAACTTTCAATGCTATTACCCATTCCCTGGCAGACATTACCAACCTATTCCACAACACTTTATCACAGAGCTAAGACACAACCTCAGACTCATTCTCAACATCACCTTCCAAAAATCCACACCTAATGAATTGCCATTTTCATGATGAATTTAACTTCTTCTAAATCCCTTAGAGTTATAATAGTTTTTGAAAAAGCACCGGATATATTTTCTTTTTCTGGATAGAGGAAAGAATCGCAAAGAAAATCCCGATTTCTCGGAGACATACATTGCAGATGTTAAATTTTGTGTGTCCCATGCCTCAGTAGACCAATTTTTCTAGGAATCCATTGTTCTTTCACCTTAGCCACACTCCTTACCTGCACAGAAACCTCAGTAAATGTGGTTTTCCTCTTGCAGATTCTTCTCTCCTCCATCTTCTTTCCTAATTAAGAGGCAAAAAACATGGATCTGCACCTCAGATCTACTGTAATTAATTGTATATTTTTTAAAGTTGCTTAATATTTTTAAGTCTCTTTTCTTATTTGAAGTTAGAGATAATATCTGTATGCCTTATGGGCTTGTTATGATGTTTAAATAAATCTACACATGTTTAATAGCTTGCATAATGTCAGATACCTAGTAGCTTTCCAAAAATAATAGTTATTAGTATAATTATTATTACCCTCATTCCATGATCCTTTGGAATATGAGAGACCCTGTAATCTGAAAATTAATTCATAATGATATATTCTTAAGTGTGTTACTACTGTAAACTTGTTTGGTCTTAAGTGTTAACTACCCAGTTATGTATGAGCAACTTAAGAATTCCCTTCTGCAGCCAATACTTAACCCAGCACTCCTTGTATGTGTGTTCTTGATTTTAATAGATATCATTACCCCGAACAGTAAGGTTCCATGTCCATACAAATTTTGGAAATGCTGGGTTAAACAAAATTGAAAAGGATTCTTTCTGGGATGCCTGGGTGGCTCAGTTGGTTCAGCATGTGACTCTTGATTTCAGCTCAGGTCATGATCTCACAGATCATGAGTTCAAGCCCCATATCAGGCTCTCTACTGGTGTTGCAGAGCCTGCTTAGGATTCTCTCTCTCACCCTCACTCTCTGTCCCTCCCCTGCTAGCTCTCTCTCTCTTTCTCTCTCTCTCAAAATAAATAAACTCTTTTTTTTAGTTTTTTTAAAAAAGGATTCTTTCTGCAGTCACTGTCCTAATTTTTTTTTAATATTCCCGCATATATAGTGAGTATTTGAAAAGGAGTCTAAGAAACCACTTAGACCATTTGAGAAATTTCCAGACCTTGAGTTGCATGATACCTACTAGGGAAACCTGACAGCCAGAGGGGACTTCAATGTTAAGAATGTGATGTAACCAGTAGTAGGATCCAGTTTTTCTGGCACATGTCCTTTCACTTACAGATTACTCCCAAAATTAGTTATCCAATTTATAGCCTCCAAGCCATAAATGTCCTGTTAAGATTTCCTAAACTATCTAGTCAAATTCTTGGTCATGAAATTAACATTTCCCAAAAAGTGCTAAATCAGCCCACCTTCGTTTTTCACTGCAAGTTACAGATCTTCATCAACTTAAAATGCAGTTATACCCTGATAAATCCATTTTAAGTTGAAAATATCTTGTCAAAAAATGCATTCAAAAAACACTTATGCTAATGAATATCGTATCTTAGACTAACCTACCTTGAATGTGCTCAGAACGCTTACCTTAGCCCACAGTTGGGCAAAATAATCCAACACAAAGCCTATTTTATAATAAAGTGTGGACCACCTCCTGTAATCTGTTGAATACTGTACTAAAACTGAGAAACAGGATGATTGTATGGACACAGGAAGGCTCTAAGTGTACTGGTTGTTTACCCTCCTGATCGGGTGGCTGCCTGGGAGCTGCCACCACATGCCACCACCCAGTGGCATGACATTATGTGACAGTGTCATACTACATACTGCTAGTCTGGGAAAAGAACAAAATTCAAAGTATGGTTTCTACTAAATGCTTATCACTTTCGCACCACTGTAAAGTCCAAAAATCATCAAATCGTTGTGTCGGGGACTGTCTGTAGTTGAAACGTAGGACTTGTTTAGAAAGCATTCGTACCTGCTCTGTCCCAATTCATCTCTTCACAAATTACCTCACTTTGTGCCTGATGTAAGATGTTCGTTCCCATATTATTTCTTCTGCAGAAAGCTTCTAATTATATCCAGATAATCAAGACCAATGCTTGTGCATGCTTTCTCAGAGAACTGCATATAAAGAATTCAAATAACTGAAGTACTTAGATGGGAATTTGCATGCTTTTGCCTTCAATGCTTTTCCAAAATAAAAGTGGTAGCCAGTAGCAACCTCAGTGCCAATTAATGTACATGATGCTCTACAGCTGAGTACAAAACTGTGATTACCTACAATGAACAAAAATGGAAAAGCAGTGAGTGGGGCTTACAATTAGGGACAGTCACCACACTGCATTTGTTGCTTCGCAGTCTGGGAGCTTTGCAGCCAAAGATAATCATGTGACAATAAAGAGCAGTCTCCAGAAAGCCTGTGCTCAGGTGGGAAGAACACCTCACATGGATGCACAGGAATGGTACTGAAGCATACAAAATGACCAAAAAATGACAGGGGGATCTTATCTAATTAAGGCAGTTCCTTATTATCTCAAAAAAATGCATTATCATCAATTATTGGACAGATCAACTTAAAGTAATCAAAGTTAAACATAAATATTTCTTAGTAACTGTTTTAATAATAAATGTTTCCCCCCTTTTTTCACTTCAGCTATAATATGGGAGTATGAATAGTTTGTATTGAAATAGAAATAGTTTTCATAAGTAAAGCACAACTTATGTGGCAAAAAGGAACATTTTAGGGTATAAGTATCTACATGTATTGTCTCATTTACAGAAAGAGAGATTTCTGTAACTTTATAGACTGAAGCATAGACAGAAGAGTATTTTCCCAAGACCACAAAAAAAGCAAATGCCAGCATCATGATTCAAACCCAGATCTCTGTGATTTCAGAGTTTAGGCTTTTAACTGGCTAAGTTATTATACCATTGTCCTCCTCTCCATGAATCATGAACAAATGACTTCACAATCTGCTTCTGTGTGTATAGCCTTTTTATAGTCAAGTGTCTTCCCATGTCAGAGTTTACAAACACATTCCTAGAAAACTAATTTCCATATCTCCTTAAAGGAAATGTGTATTTTTGGAAGTCTACTGTACTATCTTGTCAATAGCTACCTTGCCTTTGATACATACTGTGTCTTTTACTTTCAACCCATTCTGGTACCTAGTGAATTTGATTTAATACTTTGAGAAGCACTGTGTGAAGATCTGGCAGTGTGAAGGTGGCCTGACCTGGTTTGTGGAATTGTCAAGATCTGTAACAGAACTTTGTCTTTATTTAACATATCTGTTAGAGACTATTTTTAAAACAGAATGATCTGAGATAGAAATAGGGCAGTCTACTTTGCCCATTTTATATTAAGGACTTCATAATTAGAGCATCTCCCTCCCAGTTCTTGAACCCATATCAAACAATATTAAGAACTGGAATTACTTTATGAAACATCTAGTCAAACCTTTCATTTTTTAAAATTTTAATTGAAGTTTAGTCGACATACAATATTATATTAGCGTCAGGCATACATACAACATAGTGAAAGCCTTTCATTACAGATATGAAAAACAAGGTCAAGAGGAGATTGGTCTCCTAGGGTAGATTTTCCCCATTGAGAATACAACATCACTTGTTTATGTCTTCATTCAGAATTACTTTTGAGCAAGTGAATCTTCTTAAATTGTATCTGCAGGGTTTTAGCATATATGACACATAAAGAGTATGCCCTAATCCACAAGGAAGACCTTGGTAAGATTTCTCATGTAAGTAAGAAAACGTTTTCATTTCTCTTTTTAGTATCAGATATGCTTCCATTATAATAGACAATCCTTTCATATAATTTTTCATTCCTTCACATGATTTTCCATCCTTGAACACATACTTGAATGTAAGGTTAGGTTTATCTTAGTATACTCTTTTATATTTTATCAAAGTGTTTCTGAGTCCCCAAGTAAGTTACTTTTGTGTTAGCTCCTTCTCCTGAAATTTTGCAAAGCCCAACTGGGAAAAAAACAAAACAAAACAAAACAAAGCAAACAAACAAACAAAAAACGGGACAACAACTCCATTATGTCAATTTTTCCTACTAAAATCCATTACCCTGATTTTGAAATCTATTTTCATTTTCAACGACTGAGAGAGAAATAGCAGTTGGAGGAAAACAATAAGAAAGGATGGGCTAAGAATCAGAAATCTGAGACAATATTCTTAGTTTTATGTGATTCTAATCAAATCATTTAATCTTTTAAAGTTTGGCGTGTTCATCTATAACCTAGAGCTAATAATATCTGTCCTGCTTACCTCACATGGTTGATTTGAGATTAAATGTGATAATGAGTGTGAGACTGTTATAATGAGTGTTAGCTGTTAGTCACTATCAATTAAGTTATTCATTTATTCATGCATTCATTTCTCTAACATTTTGAGCTCCTACCCTATGTCAGGCTCTCTGCTAAGCAGTGGGCACATAGTAATGACCCAAAAAATATGGACCTGTCCCTGAGAATCTTACTGTCTACGGGGGAGACAGACATTAACCAAAAAGCACAGAAATAACTATATAATCAAATAATGATATGTTTGAAGGGTAAGACCAGGGTACTGTGGAAAAGAGTAAGAGTGAATAATTACTTTAGATTCAGGGAAAATTTCTTTAATTAATAGCAATTTAATGAGGATAAGCAGGAGACAAAAAAACATGGATGTGAAGAGAACTCAAGGATAGGACACAATATATATAAATGCCTTAAAAGAGAAATAATATCAAGCTTTCCAATAATAACAAGCAGTAGAAGAGAATAGTATAAGATAATATTGGAGAGATAGGCAGGGTCCAGAATGCCCAGGAACTATAGTTCTTGTGAAGAACTTTGGCTTTATAATATAAGGGCAATGGAAAACAATTAAAGTATACTAAGCAATGGATTGGCATAATGTGAACAATGTTTATAAAGAAAAACTTCAGTGTCTATGTGGATGTATTTGAGATCTACTTTTGTGATTAGAAAAAAAGAACAGGTGGTGAATTTAAATTGACACAGAACGAAGGAGAAGAAAATGTGAACAGGAATAATGTTTTATTTCTTTTTTTAATGATTATTTATTTTGTGAGAGAGAGAGAAAGAGAAAGCAGGGGAAAGGCAGAGAGAGAGAAAAAGAACCTCAAGAAGCCTCCACACTGTCATCACAGAACCAGATGCAGACTCAATCATGACCTCAGATGTTTAACTGAGCCACCCAGATACCCCTGATGTTTTATATCTTAATTGGGAATATCTGGATGGAGGTGCTATGTACTGCAATGGGAATGCTAGACAGAGGCAGACAAAGGAGGGTCAGAGTCAAGAGTTTATTTGGCACCCTTACTAAGATTTAAAAAAAAAAAAAAGTTTTCCTAATGCACAAAGGGCTACAAATGATACTGGGGCCAAAAATTCTGAAATAATTCGATAGTCCATGGGATCACTAAATGCCCCTCTTTGGGAGAGTTCAATTGCTCAGAATAAGTTTGGACAATTTGGACACAAACGAAAACTTTCTATGAGTATTTTTCACTACAGTAAAGCTTGGTTAGAACTAAAAGATTTACAATCTGTTATATGAAATTCCGAAATACAGAAATTACAAAATCTAAGTGTGTTTTTAAAGTTATACAATGTAAAATGTAAACATATTTAATTACAAGGTATTGCCACACTACCTGCCGGCAAGGTTTTGCAATATATAATAAATGCACTTCATAGTCTTTCTAAAATCTTAAAATTTCAATGGGGCACCGGGTGGTGTCTGACTCTTGATTTTGGCTCAGGTCATGGTCTCAGAGTTCCAGAGATCGAGACTTGCATCAGGCTCTGTGCTGCTTGGGATTCTCTCTCCTCTCTCTGTCCCTCCATTGCTAATTCTCTCTACATCTCTCTAAAAATAAACTTTTAAAAAAGTATATAAAATCTTAAAATTTCTGAATCCAAACGCGCATCTGGCCCCAAAGATTTCAGATAAGGAAACGTGAACCTACAACAACATTCACATTCTTAGGAATCATTGAATATATGTCAACCAATCAGTCGATTGACAAAGGACAAAAAATTGTTTTTATTTTTATTTCATTTTGGAGATAGATTTGGGAGCAGGCTGTCATTATAAATAGTTAAATCACCTACACTCATCTCAGCAAAGAAAACAGGATTTGGACCAATTCCAGTGTTTATTTTATCTGTTTTTAGATCAAGGGAATCCAAAATACTACACAAATGATGAAGAAATAAGAAGTTTAATTATTGGTCCTTCCCTAAATCTTCATTTTGTTTTGGTTCAGGTTTTGTTAGAAGCATACCCATAGGAATCACAGCTTACATGTAGCTAAGTAACCCACATGTCTCCATTGATAGTAGAGTGGCTGGAGCCCAGAGTAAGAGAAACTTAGCAACTTAGGCCTTTTTCTGCTTGGAAAGAAGTAATAACTGCTACTGTATTCCCTGAAGAAGAACTCTAACCACATTCTTGGAGTGAAGGAATCAAACTTTCATATCAATTTGAGTTTTGAATGATCTCGTGTCTCTGTGGCCAACGGGGAATACTGCTAGATTCTTTATCAAAAAGTAGTGACTCAAGTATGAGAACACTGCCATTATACTTCTGTTCACACAGGCCAGAAAGTAGAACAAGAAGGGGCCATCCCCCAATAGCATAATGAGATAAAGCTCTGGATGTTTTATCCAGCCAGATAGGTCTGCCTGCCCATTTAGCTAGAAAGAGAAACAAGACATATCTACCAGGGGCATATTGCCAGTTCCAGCCCTAGATAATTGGAGCAAGGCTAGATGGATAGGTAATAATAAGGGCAATTATTATCATTATTTCAATATTAACAAACAATTAGCCTTAAAATTTGAATACCTATAAGTGTCAGGCCCTCAACTAAATACTGAAAATGTATCATCTTTCTAAAATGTATAGCAACCTTACAAAACATTGTTTTCAATTTATACATGCAGAATTGGATGCACCATAGGATTAAATAACCTGCGCAAGGATGCATGGCTTGTGAGAAATGAAAGAACTCCAACTCTCCAGAGCTCACATGGTACTTAAAACCAAGCATATTCTCAAAATAATACCAACTAACATTTGTGCAGCATTTAACAGTATAAATGCATTAACTTTTATGATTCTAAAAAAAATTGAAATTAAAAAGGTACTTTTCTAGAAGACAAAAAAAGGTCCAGAAAGGATGAAAGATTTTCCTTAAGCCATCTAGCTGGAGAAAAGTAGACATACTACCAAGAAGCAGAGTTTTGGCCCTAAATTTTTGTTACTCCTCATGACTCCTCAAGTTCAAAGATTTAGAATTGAAAATCAGAACACTGTTGTCTTTTTGTCACTAACTCAAGAGTTTGAGTGTTATAGGAGATAAGGATGAGAATATGACCTGTGAGATAAAACAGTCACTTGTTTATTTAAACTATTCCCAACTTCATTCACTGTGAGTTCACATGACATTTGTGATTCTTTGTTGGCTGTTTGTTTTTTTTTTTAATTCAATTTAACATATCCTCTTGAAACCTCTCAAGACTCCCAAACATATAGTATAAGGTAGTATCTGCCTTAATGTGATCCATATTATTTCCCTCTTTCAACAGTTTTGAGGGTATACAATATATATATAATAAAGAAACCTGCCTTGAAATAAGTAAATAGCCAATTTAAACTTTTAAATAAACACAAACAATGCATCCAATCAAAATAAGAAACTATTAAAAGAAGAAAGAATAATAGCTCACTTGAGTCAGAAATGCTCAATATCTCCCCTACACCACCTCCCCAGGCCCCAAATCAAGACCTAGAACTGCTGTGGGGAGAAGAATATGGCTTTTAGTGGAATCTTCTTGAACATCAAATTCCTTAATAATCTGTGCTTTCTAATTTGGGTTAGGGAGTTCTCTGCCTTAAGAAATCGCTCATTCAATATAAATTTAGAAGCGCGAGGGGCGCCTGGGTGGCTCAGTCGGTTAAGTGTCCAACTTCGGCTCAGGTCATGATCTCACGGTCCTTGAGTTCGAGCCCCGCGTCGGGCTCTGTGCTGACAGCTCAGAGCCTGGAGCCTGTTTCAGATTCTGTGTCTCCCTCTCTCTCTGACCCTCCCCTGTTCATGCTCTCTCTCTGTCTCAAAAATGAATGAAACGTTAAAAAAATTTAAAAAAAAAAAAAAAAAGAAGTGAGAGCAGAGGGTGGAGGAAACGAAGCAAAAAGCAGAGGGCTGTACCCTTTGGAGACTCAAAGGCACAAACAGCCTTTGCAGGGTCTTTCCGGTTCTCTGGCCCAACTCATTTCCAACTTTTGTTCCAACTCAGAACTGAAAAGGGTAGCACACTTTGGAAAAGTTTTCTCTAGAAAAATATGTCATAATGATGCATGTGCTTCTCCTGGTACCTAGAGCGTGCTTTACCTCTGCCAGCTCACACCAACCCATCTTTCAAGACCCAACTAGTGTTGCATCTTTCTGGGAGATTTTCTCTTATCCCTCTTTGCCTTGGTAAGTGTCCCTCCCAAGTATCCCCATGGTATACTATTCAAATATGCCTTTTTAAAAATATATGATAACGTCAGGCTCTGGGCTGATGGCTCAGAGCCTGGAGCCTGCTTCCGATTCTGTGTCTCCCTCTCTCTCTGCCCCTCCCCCGTTCATGCTCTGTCTCTCTCTGTCCCAAAAATAAATAAAAAACGTTGAAAAAAAAAATTTTAAAAATATATGATATCACAGACTTAACTCCTTGAGGACAGGGATTATATCACATTGTTTCTGTATGATCTAATGTAATCATAAACAAGTTTTACAGCACATTTTTTTTTAATTTCCTAGCCTCACTTTAAACAACTTCAGGGAAAAATTTCGTTTTCTCTGACTGAAAACCTGTGTAGGACTTAGCACTCTTCTGCTTAATCTTAGACTCATTTAAGTGAGAATTATTTCAGTTTATTGATTAAAATACCCTGTCCACTATAATAACAAAAACTTGGAATATGGCTTATAGTTAAATCTTCTACCTCTTTTCAGCTAGATCTGGATTTAGGCAGATACCAGCTTTCTGGGAAGCAGGTATAAACAGTTTTATCTCTTTCTCCTGAGTTCTTCATGCAGCTTTTAGGTTACATCCTCTGTATGCCTTATAATTTAAGTGCAGGGAGAGAAAAGAAAATATTCTTTTCAGAAGGTTTAACTTGACTAGCTTTCTATTCTCTGGGCATAGTGTTATGTTGTTTGAAGTTGATTTTTTTCTGTCATAGGTGATTTCATGGGTTCATGGCTCCCTCTCCAGCTCACTTCTTATTCAACTCCTGGTTTTTTTGGTGGTCACTGCAAAGACTGCCTCTTTGTTGGAATCCCCTCACCTTCTGGTAGAAAGTTTTGCGGGGGCAGAACGCCTTTATATTGATATAGGGCTGGCATTTCTAGCACAGGGCCACCATTAGAAGAGGGTGGAATTATCCCAAGAGCAGCACCAACTCTCTCCTTCTCTATTCATCTCCTACTTTACACTGACAGTGGCAGTCTCCTGACTTCAGATTGCTTAGGCACGTGTCTGACATCTGTCCCTTCTTCCCCTATAACACCTGGAAACCCATATCAAGCTCTCCTTGAGGGCATAGAAATTAATCACCATCACCTCCACCCCTACTCCAAAAAAATTGCCCTAGTCTTCAAAACCTTCAATTCAATATATTCTTGATAATTTTATGACCTCAAACTAGATCAGAAATTTCAAGTGTTATAAAATTGCATGTTGGTATTATTACCTTTTAAAATTCTCTTTTGCACTTGGGCCTTCACTTTGGAATTTTAATATTGTATCCTGGTGTCTCAGTCAAATGCCCATTTTATCCTCCCACCAGTAGAGTACCTGGCCTGTACAAGGTACTACTCGTTTTTTAATGAAAAGGTGCCGATTTTGCAACACTCTTTAGAGCATATAAATCGTCTCTTCTATATTTTCCAGAGAGGGCCTTCTAGAATTAGTACATTCTGCTGAGTTAATTAACAAGATCCATATCCTATTATAATAAACCTCTTAGCAAAGGCATCTAACAGTCACTATCTTATTTTAATAACCGCAATCTTTTCTTATAGCTTATCTGCGGTAGAGCCAATGCTACAAATTTTGCTTCCTTTTCTAAGTGCTGACTGAGCAACTTCTTTACATAGACCTTGCTCCTCACTAAATCAGGCAAAATCAGGGACAAGAGATCGAACGTGTATGGGATATGCAGGGGAGAATCTGAGGTTGAGAAAATTGAGCAGATAACAACTTTTGAATTTAAATGTTGCCAACCAAAACAGGCAATACTGTGCACTCATGGCAGATTCATAGTAAGCCTCTTGAACTTCAGAAACTGAAGTTGCCTGCTAACCCAGCATAATTCATATATGGTAAACTATATTCATAGGCACATTGAAATATCTTTTGAGATTTCTCTTTTTTTCATACTTTTTTCTCTTGATCTTATGAGTAACTTCATATCTGTACCAGATTGTTTTCCTTGATCCTCCTAATTCTGTGTTCACTGTGAATGCCTAGTATAAAGGAGGATATATTTAGATAATTATGAAGGTAATCATCTCTTTAGTCTTTATAGTTACCTTTATGAGTAGATCTTTACCTAATCAGCCAGAGGCACCCATTGGCCTTTAGGATAAGATTAGAACTTTTTAAAGAATGAATGTAAAGGTGTGTGTGTGTGTGTGTGTGTGTGTGGCAGAGAGGAGACGCCTTGGTAATATTTTGCCTGTGAAAACAAAATAGAATTTTGTAGGAAGAAAACTCCTTACACACTGGGCTGTTGTGTCGTTGTTTTCAGCAAGGATCTGTCAGATGCTCATATTTCCTCTCCCCTATCAGCATAGTAAATACTAAGCCTAGAAGACTAAAATCATTCAGAATTCTGACAAAGTAGAGGAAATATACTTTATTCTTTGGAAAATGAGACCATGTGTATTACTCTACAAAACAGGGTAACTAAAATAAAAGTATGCCTCCTTCTGGTACTAGGAGATTATTAGAAAGAGAGAAGAGAGGGGAAAACAAATGAATCAATGTCTGAATCCAGAAATCCTTACCTGGGGTTTCATTTCCATGAAAGGGAAATGTCTTTGGTGGTTTGGGAGGTATTCAGTATTGACACCCATTCCAACTTTCTGTCTGAGAAGGTGAAAAGAGACCTCCTTTCAAATCGCTCTAAGCCAACCCAAAGAGCAGCCATGTGGTTTTATTTGGATGGATAACATCCAGAAGTATCAGTGTAAGGAGGCAGATATGGAATCTACCTTAAAACACTCAAATGCTTTATAGCAAGAGCTGCATAAAATAAGGTTATACCCCTACCCAAGCTTGGACTGAATGAAATAGTAAATTTCAAAGGGGTCCTTGGTGAGGTAAAATAGAGTTTTGCCTAAACTACAAGTGACCAGATCACAAGTTACACCATCCTCAGACTGAATTGCAAATGCCAACATGAAAAACATCAGCCAAGTAGACTCAACCTAGCAGACAGAAGACAGCAGGCCACCTCTCACCCTGCCATGGGGACACATAGGCCACAATCTCAGTTCAGAGATTATTTAGTCATCCTTCTTGGATATAATTTTAAAAAGTCATCAATTTGGAGTTAAAAGAAACAAGTGGGTCTAAAACACTATTTCTCCTACGAGTCTTTTATTTTATTTATTTTTGAATATACACACTCAAAGCATTTTAATGACTAAACTGGAAGATCAATTTATGTTTATAACCAGTTAAAAATTGACCTATTAAATCAAAAGACCACAGGGTTGTTTTTTTTTATGTATATGCAGACTACCAACCCTCCTATCACAATGCCACTATTTCATAATTACCATTCAAATGTTCTTGGCAGGGAAACAGATGTGAAAAAAATTTACTTCAGTAAAGAACTATACAAAATAAACAAATGAAAAAAGCATTACATTCAATTACTACATTGCTATTGTTTTAGCAGGTTTCTTTATATTCTCTCTTATCTCATATACTCAACCAGAAGTTGAAATAGGAACTCAAGTTGTTATGGCTAACATATATTGAGCACTTGATATTAAAAAGACACTGTATATTGTGCTTTCCATGCATTAAATATACTCCTGCAACATATTTTTTCAGTGTCAACTATGTGATAGTTACCAGGTAGACAGTAATTTTCTAGGCTAGATAGTATCTATTCTTGTCTTCACTTGGCTTAACTTCTCATGGGGAATACAAACAAAAGAGAAAACAAACTGATAAATAATAAGTAATTTTAATAATAAGTATTATCCCAGAAATACACAAGAACTAAAGAGAACCACACACAAGAATCTCCTTTAGTTAGGGCAGTCAGGGAAGCTCTCCGAGGAAGACATCATTTAACTGAGGCTAAAGTGAGGTAAAGAGTTGGGGTGAGGTGTAAGACAAGGGATGCTATAAAGCATGCCATGCAAAGGGTATACTTTGGAATGGCTGAAACTCGGAAGGGTTTTGAGTGGTCACAGAACTAAAGGGAAAACAGTTTGGCCTCTGTGTGGCAAGCTGGAAGGCATGTAGCACAACATAAATTGGGCAAGAAATGCACAAATCCATCATGAAAAGCCTTGTGAGACACAGTAAGAAATGGGCATTTTATTTTAAATTTAGTGGGAAGCCTCTGTATTATGTAAAGAAGAATGATGTGACCCAACTCAGGTGCTAAGGATATTACAGCTGCAACAATGTGGAGACTGGGTAAGAAGGGCATAAGAGGGAGCACCCGGGTGGCTCAGTCAGTCAAGCATCCAACTTTGGTTCAGGTTGTAATCTCATGGTTCCTGAGTTTCAGCCCCGCGTGTTGGGCTCTGTGCTGTCAGCTCAGAGCCTGGAGCCTGCTTTGGAATCTGTGTCTCCCTCTCTCCCTGCACTTCCCCGACTCATGCTTTGTCTCTCTCACTCTCCAAAATAAATAAACATATAAAATAAAATAAAATAATAAAATAAAATAAAATAAATAAAATGTAATGTAATGTAATTTAAAAAAGGACCACCATTGCCATTGCTTGTCTTTTACTGTAATTTGGCATATACAGAGTGACTATTTTGGAAAATTAAATAATCCATCATTAAAATTTCAAACCTAATGTGCTTAATACTTACTGTAAGGTATAATTGGTATAATCATCTAGGTATAATACAGGTATTATACAGGTATAATCTGTAGAATTGGATTTTTTTAATTCATGAAAGTTTATAAGGTTGAGAAAAGTTGTAAAAAGGTTAATAATGATTTTAATTTAAAGATTTCATCCCATTCCATTCCAAAATACAGTTTAGTATAAATGTAGTTTTATAAGCAAAGCTTTGTAAATAAAAATTTGAAGTTCTGCATAAATACTCTTCACTTTTCTAAGGCAATGTGCCACAATCACATTCCTAACAATTCTCAACAATGTAAAAACAGGCCACCTCATGGTTAGAACATAAAGACATACTACCTTCTCAAGATTTTGAGGATTGGAATAGAATCAGTCACAGGACTTCTGGAATATACAATGCAGCCAAGAATAGCTTATAAAAATCTATTTCCCATATTATCAAAGCTACAGATTTGAAATATTCACATTCAGCACTGTATTTATATTACAAAAGCTATAGAAACTGAAAAGCTGGTTTTTGATTCAGTAACTTTCATATAGTTCAATGGATGGCAAGTACTACTGTAAAATATGAACACTTTGGTCCCCCAAAGAAAGATGAGAATATACTACTAACTAAGTCTGAATAGATCATATTGGTATACCAGTAACCTATTTTACAAAGTTGACATATTTTCAAATGTAATCCGGTAGACTCAATCTGAACTCTGTAAAAATGCAAATGCACAGGAACAAATGTATCATACTTGGAGGACACTACATTATCCACAAACACACCCCAAACATTTCTTACAGATTTATGGAGTAATTTATATGAAAAAAATATATACATCACAAAATTTCCATCCCAGTCCAGCTACCTTAAACTCATAGCACTCTAACTTGTATGCTCCAAGAAGTAAATCTAAAAATAAAATGAAATCTGTGTGGTTTATAGTTTTTAAAATGTTTTTTAAAAGATGAACTCAAACTTATTTAAGTAGACAAAGACTTTAATATGACACAGTGACCAAGAGCAATTTTTCTTATAAAATGATAATCATTTGCAAATATTGGGCTTAGTATTTATACTTTTCACTGCCTCCTAGACAAGAAAAATGATGTATAAGGAATTTTATTACTAAATTTAAGTAGACCAAAACAATAAGAGGATTAAGTTCCTCTGACTCAAGGTAATGCAACTAGGTTTAACATCTAGTAAATTGAGTTTAACTCTCTCTCTCTCTCTTTTTTTTTTTCCCCAGGAGGAATGATGGCTTCTCAGGAAATTTTAACCTTTAACAAGAATAGTATATTCAACAAAGGAATATATTTATACTCCTCATATGAAATTTCTGTATATATTACTTGACTCCCTAATTAAAACAGATTATATTATATAATTTTATTTTTTTTTTAATTTTTTTTTAACGTTTATTTATTTTTGAGACAGAGAGAGACAGAGCATGAGTGGGGGAGGGGCAGAGAGAGGGAGACACAGAATCAGAAACAGGCTCCAGGCTCTGAGCTGTCAGCACAGAGCCCGACGCGGGCTCGAACTCACTGACCACGAGATCATGACCTGAGCTGAAGTCGGCCGCTCAACCGACTGAGCCACCCAGGTGCCCCTATATTACATAATTTTAAAATCTGTACATAGGAGCTAGATCTTATCACTTTTCATGGCTTTTTTTTTGTCTTTAGAGAAAATATCAAGAAAAGAGATAAAGATAAGAAGAAAAAGGATAAAATGAGTTAAAGGTGTATCAAGAATGCCTATCACTCCAAGAGTGATATTATATTGGTGTCTCTTATAATTCAGATTAAATGTAAAGAAATATTTTCTGATACTGATTTCTTTAATATAAAAAGTATTTATAAAAGGAAGTAGTAGATTTCTTACTCTGAAGCCTTCTAAATACACTATTTTTCTTTGTTTGTGACTGTGTACAAATGGCTTTGTCAATAGACAAGAAAATTACTGGATCTGGCTCTAAAATAATGAGAAAATTCCATAGACCAATTGTCACAAACGATGTTATTATTTTATAGTCACAAGTGATTTTAGATGATCATTCATGGTTCTGTTAGAGCCACTATCCCATTGCAAAACAGAAAATGATAATTCAATTATTATTGATGTTTCCGTTTTAAAAGCTATCTACTAATAGATGCTGAAACCAGCCAAGGAGCCATTGTTTGGTTCAGGTTTTCTTTGTTTTCTTCTCACAATTTTATACATGGCATGAGATGGAACCTAAATATTGTTATCACCTCCCCCCCCAAAAAAAAATACACACATAATAGAACTGATAAGGAGTGTACCCACTTGCTTGGAGGGAGGATAACCAGCATAAAAATTAAGTGAGTGGAAAGGCCAGAATTGCTCTGGTTTTAAAACCTAAGTGCCCCAAACTAAATGTCATGCATATAATCTCCATACCAAGTTTTATTATCTCATTTGTTCAGAACCCATTGTTTTGTGGAAGGAAAGAATGTAGTGATGAGATTTGTATATTTACAGCAACTTTTTGGTCCACAAGACTTAAATAAATAAGGGATTTGGGTCAAATCTATATCATACAGGGAAACAGACAAGTCTCTTATCATCTTAAGAATAAGGAGGTAGTAAATCCATGGATAGAAAATGGTTAACCCTACTACAGAGCTATGGGACATAGGGCTGAGAGGATGTTTAGTCAACCTCTATTTATTAGTCAGTGCCAATAATGCCTCATGTACCCTAAAAAAAGAAAGATGTTTCAAAAGCAGGACATTTTATTTTATGAGAAGTATAGAGTTTTCTAATTGAATAAAAGTTGATTCCACTGCATCAAATCAAGGATGAATAGAAAGAAATGGGAACCTTACTGCCAAACCATTCAGAAAAGAGATGTTCAGAGAGTTTGAATGGAAACTCACATTTCAGGAGTACCCTTAGTGTTTAGGCTGCAGCCATCACCAAATCAAGAATTAAACCTGCACACTGAAGTGGCAATGGAAAGGTTCTCACCCAAATTATCTACCAGAAACTTGATTCTACTATTTGAAGTTCCAGCAATATACATCCATTCTCTGCTACTTACTTGTGTGACCTTGGAGAAGTGACCAAACTTCTTTAACTCAAGT
The DNA here is from genome assembly GCF_018350195.1 of Panthera tigris. Classification (NCBI taxonomy): domain Eukaryota; kingdom Metazoa; phylum Chordata; class Mammalia; order Carnivora; family Felidae; genus Panthera; species Panthera tigris. The sequence continues at coordinate 67,898,412 of NC_056663.1, forward strand.
GAAGTTCAGATGTAATAAAATACTGCATTTGAAGCACTCAAGAGTTCCTGGCACATATTAAGTATTTTAATAAGTATATTAATAATGAGAGATGTAATTTAAGAGCTACTCTCTGCAGAATGATTCTCAAGCAATCAATTTTGATAGAGACAAAAGGAGAGTGAGAGAATTCACAGACCAAGGCAAGAAGGCCAACCCTGAGAGACAAGCTAAGGGGAATGATTGGAATGGAGAAAGCTAGAACAGACAGAGATGTAAGAGGAAATTAAAAAACTAAGGGAAGGATGAAAAAATATATATATGTATATATATAAAACATGCCAGAAAAGCTGGACACAAAAAAGGAGATAAAAGATAGAAAACTTAAAGAAAAAAAAAACTTTAGATTTGATCACATAAAAATAAATTTCTATGAAAAATATTTTATAAGGTTAAAGAACAAATCCAAAGTGGAAAAAAAAACTCAACACCAAAAAGTGCTTATTGCTAACTTTGTTAAAGAGTTTTTAAAATTAAGGCACCTGAGAGACTCAGTCGGGTAAGCATCCAGCATCCCACTCTTGAATTCAACTCAAGTCATGATCCCAGGGTAGTTGGGTTGAGCCTCATGTCAGGCTCCACATCAAGCATGGGGCATGCTTAAGATTCTCCTTCTCTCTCTCTCTCTCTCTCTCTCTCTCTCTCTCCCTACCTCTGCCCTCCTCTCCCACTTGTGCTCTCTCTGTCTTTCAATCAATCAATCAATCAATCGAGTTTTTAAAATGATGAAGAAAAATATGGGCAACTGAGTAGAAAAAATGGTTAAATTCATAAACACAGAATTCAGGAAGAAAGAAAAATGGTCCATACCCATATTGAAAATGTTCAATTTCACTAGTAGTCAAAGAATTACTACTTAAAGCTACAATGAGAAGTGTTTCATATTTTACTTTGAGCTCAGAAAACTATTTTAAAATAAGCCTGTTAATATTGAGGTAAAACATTTCTAACTGTTGGCTTGGGTGTAAATAGGTAAAACATTTCTTGGAACAATTGGCAAGATATTCAAATATGGTTAGAACTGTAATCTTGAGATGAAGACAAGGTAGCTTAGTGCACAGCTAAACTTCCTCTCCCAGTGTCCCCGAGTAATTTGATGTGATCCAACCATGACCAGGTTCTACCAATGGACAATGAGTACAATTGAGTTGGTTGGACATCCTCTCCCAGGGTGACTATGTGTAAACAAGGACAGAGCCTGCCGCCATTATCCTGGGACTCTGAATAATGGTGGTACTTCTGCACCACCACCTGAAAAACCACACCTCACTCTCATTGACCATTATGTGAGCAAAAAGCGTATCTGGCCAAACACAATTTCTAGGAGTTTAATATGCCATGTTTTAGTAGCTAATACAACTAAAATAGACCTCTTAATTCTACTCTTAAATATTTATCCTACTTATGTTTAAGGATCGATATCAACATATTAACTATAACACCAGGAAAAATGAGAATTACCTAACAAACAAATTAATTCTAAAATTAACTATATAACATTCCTTTAATGCAATATCTTTCAACAATTAAAAATCATGTTTAATTACATAGGGAAATGTATCCAGAACAGCAAGCTTAAGAAAAAAGCAGCATACATACTGTGTATGACATATGATGACAATTTACACAACCATAGTGTAACCACAGTTATTTGGGGTGTTGGAATTATCAATAACTTCATGTTATTTTTATTTTTTATTATCCAAACATTTTAGAATAACTGCTTATTAGTTATATTCACAAAAACATTTTTATGAATTTTCTATTAAAAGATGACGGGGTAGGGGGCACCCAGGTGGCTCAGTTTGTTGAGCCTCCTACTTTGGATCAGGCTGTAATCTCATGATTCTTAAGTTCGAGCCCCCACATCGAGCTCATTGCTGTCAGTGCAGAGCCCTCTTTGGATCCTCTATCCCCCTCTCTCTCCACACCTCCCCCACTTGCACTCGCTCTCTCTCAAAAATAAATAAACACTAAAAAAAAAAGTGGGGAGGGAGAGAAGAAAATAAAAGAAGAAAGGAAAAGACAGAAGAGAACAGAGCTCAAGTTTGTATTAATGGTAATCTATTACACAGCTTTGCCAAGGCTCCCCTTTGCACATGAGTATAGAGCTTCTCAAGCAGTGTGTTGTGACTGGTGCAGAGATGTGGTGAGATATTCATCCTCTCAGGCCTGGACATCTAAGCAAGGCCCAGGGCCAACCAAATACCCAGGTGGTCACTGAAAGATTATCAGCAGCCTTGTTATTGACCCTAATGTTCTATATAAATACCACCATTTTCTACATGTAACATGACACAAATAATGATAGGAATCATTAGTATAACACCCTGTGAACAAAAAGGAATAGATTTCATACATGCCTATTTCCTTTTATCCAGAGGATTGGAGTTCAAGAACAAGGTTTACATTAAAAAAAAAAAAAAAAAAAAAAAAAAGATTGAAAAATGTATAGCATCCATGAAATTACATAATCTAGATTAAGTTATTATTAATAAAAAACTTTATTAATAATACAAATAGTGAATCTAATATTACTATTTTAATAATAGTTAAAATAGTGATTCCATTTTTCTCTGAACACTTATTACCAAAACCTGGGGGAATTTTATTTAATATTTATATGCTATACTTTTCCCTTCATTGAAGTAAAATATACTGATGTGTTTCGTATACTCAGAGAATTGATAAAACATTTTTAAATAACTATGGTATACTAATTAAAACTATAAATTAATACTAATTAAAACTATACAATCAAAGAGAATTAATCAAATATTTTTAAATAACTATACAATATGTTATCAGTTAAAAATGACTACAAAGTGAGCCAGATTTTTCTTATTTGACTGTGTTTTGATAAGCATGAATGAAATATCTAAAGACAAAATACTTTCTAAAGCTCTAGGATACATGCTGAAACTTGACAGAATATTAGCATATGAATGATACAGAATAGGAAACAACAACAAAAAAAGTTCATTTAAAAGAGTTTCTTATCCTGGCCTACCACTATGTGATACTAAATGAGTTCCAAAGAGTGCACTGGTCCCATTGAAATTTACTTCATACAAATAAAACTGTATACTAGTGATTTGCCAGAAATAAAAGAAACCTCACAAACATCATCATGCACACCTGCCAGTGATGATTAAAGCAAAAAGAAAGAAAGAAAGAATTGAAATGTATGCTTTAAAAAGAACTGCGAGGTATGCTTTCTCCTTGCATGGTCCACCAAAAAAAAAAAAAAGTGTATTAGTCTTAGGTTTTCATCATATTTTTTAGACATTATGCTTAGTATGTTATATTTTTAAAGAAAAAAAGATAAATTTAGATTCCAGTCTGAAGTTTTCTTGTAGTAAATCAGAAATTGAAATGCATTAAAGAACCAATCTTCTGCTTTAAAAATATGCATGTTTGTTTTTTTTTAATAGTCCTCAAACCCAGAAATGATATAGGATTTGTGGAGATGATTAGTCTCTTTTAAAAACAGAACTGTGCTAGCAAGATGCATTTCCAAGCCCAGAGAAGTAAAGAATTTCCCTGCCTTTCTCCAACAAAACATATCTAGCCAGAACCACCAGCCATCAATAGGCCAATGGAGACAAAGTGGACCCTAAACGGAGTAGCTGGGTGCCCCTCCTTGGCTTCTCCAGAACCCTGCACTCCCCTCCCATGGCACTTGGCATCCCATCCTGCATTACAATTGCCTGTTCACTCATCAGTATATCTCCCAGTGAACTGTAACTGCCCTCTGTGTGGGAAGGACCAGTGTCTCTCACATCCATCATTGTACTCACAGTTACTAGCACTGTGTTAGTACATATTACACACTCAATAACAACGTGTGAATAAATGAGTTCACTCATGCTAGATACTATCCCAAGTGCTGGGATAAAATGATGAATAAGACATAGCCTTAGCAAAATACATCCCCATAAGTAAAGAAATGAGCAGAGAGAAGCCCTGTTTTCAAGGAGGGCAGTGGCAGATATAGCCAGCTACATCCTTCGGTGGCTCACTATGGCCTAAGATGAAAACTTAAGAATACACCTGAGAGGTCCCAGGAACTCATGGTGCAGGACTCCAAGATTTTCATGAGAAGATGTTAAAAAAGATAAATAAATAAAGCAAGAACAGAAAACTAAGATGTATAGTTGTTTGGTGAGGTCTACAAGAAAGCAGAATGTGGGTATAAATGGTAATGTGAAATATTACCCACAGAATGGTGAGGCCTGAGGAGGTTAATGCTGTATAAGACATCGATCATAAATTGAAGTTGTGTAGGCTTTAAAAAGCCTTAATCATGGAATCATTGAAAAGAAATATCTCCCATATGAGATACATCCATTTTTGTCGTTCATGTACACAACATAGTTGAAGTGGAATCAGGAGCATTTTTTTCCAGTTAATATTTTAATGATTTGCATGCTTTGGAAATCTACATTTAAGACTTGCATTAAAAATTTACATAAAAATTCAAGTTTAAGTAATCTTATATGTTTATTTATTGGGGGGAGGAGGGGCAGAAAGAGAGGGAGACAAGGATCTGAATCAGGCTCTGCGCTGACCAGAGAGCCTGATGCGGGGCTTGAACGCATGAACCATGAAATCACGACCTAAGCCTAAGTCTGACGCTTAACCAACTGAACCACCCAGATGCCCCCAAGTTTACGTAATTTAAGAATATCGGTTTCAAAAGGAAAGTGAATCTAGCACAGAGGAAATGCCACTTCATCCACATATGTCTGTCAGCAATGTGTCCTGCAGCTTGTGATTTTTTTACTAACAAAATAAAACATTAGATAGATAAATGATAGATAGATGACAGATGATAGATACATAGATACATAGATGAAGCAAAAGAGAAAACTAAACAACAGTGTGTTTATATGATTTGCTCAAAAAATGAGCATCAGATACAAATTGCTCAATTAGAGGGGTGCCTGGGTCGCTCACTTAGTTAAGCGTCCGACTTGGCTCAGGTCATGATCTTACGGTTCATGGGTTTGAGCCTTCTGTCAGGCTCTGTGCTGACAGCTCAGAGCCTGGAGTCTGCTTCAGATTGTGTCACCCTCTCTCTGACCCTCCCCTGCTCATGCGCACACGTTCTCTCTCTCTCTGTCTCTCAAAAATAAATAAACATTAAACATTTTTTTTAATTGCTCAGTTAGAAAGGTGAATAATGCCAAGTTTTGAAGCACAAACGGGGGGATGGGAAGTTTTCCCATCCCTGCCAGAATACTTATATTCTATATAGATACGCCATACCTTTATCTGTATAGATATCTATATCTGTATATATATACAGATATGCACGTATTTGGAAACAGAAATGTCAGATAGATATCTGTATGTATGTACAGATATAGATATCTAAATACATACATACATAGTGATTCAGGATGTGGAGACGTATAGATTCATTTACAGTGATAGACACAGAGATAGACTAGACATAGTCTGACCCATTGAAATTTTGTATATTGATTACATGGACTAAGGTGTTCCTAGGATTCAAGTCTTTCAATACTAAAACAAGCAAAGTCCCAGGCAAAGCAGGATGGGCTGGTCATGATACATATTCACCCTGAAGAACAAGTTAGATAGCATAGCAGCCTGTTCACAGGCCTCTATTATTGGCTCTCACCCTGGTCCTCACAGCAAACCACTTTCTCAAATTGCTTTAGGAGCTTTGGAAGTTCAATCTTTGAGCATCTCATGCTCCAAAAAGAAAATAAGGTCAAATGTATCTGATATAAAATTAATTATATGCATACAAAACTTTATACAACTAATCACAAGGCTGAAGAAAAAATTATTTATTCATTATTTAAATTATGAGGGCACTAAATTATATGGCACTATGATAAAAGCACAAAATATAAGATGCAGTCCCTTGTCCAGGTCTTTTCACAGTGAGGGAACAAACAAATGTAAAAGTAGAAAAGACCAATGCCAGAAAGCAGATAATAATAATATCCTCATTACATTATAGTTAAAATCATGCACACTTTCCAATGAAGAGAATATACAAACTTGCTTTGTTTGCTTCTTCATATAAAGACAGCATTAATATTATGTAAAGTAACTTTGTTTTTAGTGCCCAAAATCTTATCTGAAAGACATGGAATCCTTTTTCATTCAATTATTGTTTTTGTTTTCCTTCTCAAAAGTCTCCACTGGCCTCTTGGAGGCCATTACTCTTTTATAACTTATAAAATGTTATGGCTTATTTCTAAGACCACAGCAAATCTTGCTTACCAATAAATAAACATTATTTGATTTCCTTCAAAACAGAGCATTAATGTCTACATGAATGAATGTGGCTTCTTGCTCCTTTGATAAAATTTGAATCTGTAGCAAACATAATTTGCTTTCATTTTTATTTTTATAAATATCCACAGAGGTGAGAGGCCACTCTAAAAATCACCTGATTCATCATAAACTTTATACATGAAATGCAAGAATAGTTTTTGCTTTTGAAAACTATTCAAGGAGGAGCAATAAAAATTAAGAAGAGTTTAAAAACAAAGATTAGGTGCCATTTGCAATGATGTGGGTGGATCTAGAATGTATTATGCTAAATGGAGTAAGTCAGTCAGAGAAAAACAAATACCATATGATTTCACTCATATGTGGATTTTAAGAAACAAAACAGATGAACATAGAGAAAAGGAAAAAAGAGAAGGGTTGGGGGAAGCAAACCATACGAGACTCTTAACTATAGAGAACAAACTAAGGGTTGATGGAGGGGTGTTGGGTAGGGGGATGGATTAAATCGGTGATGGGCATTAAGGAGGGCACATGTTGTGATGAGCATTAGGTGTTATATGTAAGTGATGAATCACTAAGTTCTATTCTTAAAACCAATATTGCACTATATATTAACCAATGAGAATTTAAATTAAATTTTTTTAAAAAAAGATTAGGGACATTGCTGTGTATTTCATCTGAATCCTGACTTTGGTCCAATATTGTTCTTTCCAGATTTTGTTTCTTGGTAGCAGTATTCAACAGTGAGTTTTGAGTTTAATTTGAGTTTAATCTTCCTCAAAGCAAAAAAAAAAAAAAAAAAGGAGAAAAAAGAAAACCAATATCTTACTTAAGTCTCTTAACGGTAGGAAGCAAGTGTAGCATCTCATTATATTTATAAGCAGACCTAAGGGCATCTGGGTGGCTCAGTCAGTTAAGCATCAGACTTCGACTCAGGTCATGATCTCACATTTCCTGGGTTCCAGCCCCACATCGAGCCCTCTGCTATCAGTGCAGGGCCCACTTCGCATCCTGTCCCTCTCTCTCCCTGCCCCACTCACATTCTCCTTCTCCCTCTTTCTCTCTTTCAACAATAAATAAACATATTTTTTAAGTGTACTTAAGCAGACTTAAAGACTCCGTTGCCAGAGGTTGCATCATGGCTCAATGTAGCCAAACTCAATAGCCAACAACATCTGCCAGGTAAATTCTATCAGAAGAGGACGTAACAACAGCAATGGCCAAATCAAATTGCTCCAGAAAATAACCAAAGAAGAACAAATGAAGGAGAGTAATTATCTTGAAAACCTGAAAAGACAACTAGCTGTATGGCTGCTTTTGTATCATTTTCGTGCCATTTTAGGTCAGCCATAGTAACCTGTGTCCAGACAGAAGCCAGATGCACATCTTAACATGAATCTAATATAACCATGACTCCACAAGAGTCTTCAGCAAGCAGAGCAAAGCATGTGGTGACTTGGGCTTGCTGCAGAGAGGAGAGAAAAAGGTTTATTTTGGTATAGAATGGTAATGTTTGCTCTTCTAAGTCTTCTAAGTCTTCATAAGAGAGTCAGGCATTCAAATTCTTTTTTTTTTAGTTTATTTTTATTTTTCTAACGTTTATTTATTTTTGAGAGGAAAAGAGAGGCAGAGCTCGAGCAGGGGAGGGGCAGAAAGAGAGGGAGACACAGAATCTGTAGCAGGCTCCAGGCTCTGAGCTGTCAGCACAGAGCCCGTTGCAGGGCTCAGACCCTTGAACTGAGCTGAAGTGGACAGTTAACTGACTGAGCCACCCAAGCACCCCAAGTTTTCAAATTCTTACAAAAAACAAAAACAAAAACAAAAAAACACTTCCTCCTTCATTCAATCCTTCCTCCAAGAAAGGCCTCATAGGAAAAGGGATTTAAACCTGTAAACTTTCTTTATTTACTCTCCATTATTTATCCAGAGCTTTTCTTGTCCATGAATTTCTCTATGTGCTGGGGTGCCTGACTCATATGGTTAAGCGTCTAAAATCAGCTCAGGTCATGATCTCAGGGTTTGTGGGTTGGAGCCCCACATCGGGCTCTGTGCTGACAGCTCAGTCTGGATCCTGATTCAGATTATGTGTCTCCCTCTCTGTCTGCCCTGACCACACTCATGCTCCCTAACTCGTTCTCTCTCTCTCTCTCTCTCTGTCAAAAAATGAGTAAACATCTAAAATTTTTTTTAATTTCTCTATGTGCCTGATTGAGAGAAAAAAGTTTAAATACTTTTGGCCTACATTTCATCCTGGTAATTTTTGTTGTTTTTAGCTTTCCTGAAGAACTGTACTATATATTTTGACATATTTTCTGATAAGCATATATAATTCAATTATTTATTTTTCCTTTTATATATTATATGCTTTTATGTTCTAATAGGTTTCTATGTGGTTTAAACCAATGCAAGTATTTTTTTTTTCCATTGGATCAGTTTGATTTTTAAATGAGTGAATGTTGTGTTTTCCTTTTAAGTTAGAGATACCTTTCAACTTGTGTGTACCTATACAATTAAACCATTTGATAAAGGTTTTTATTTACATAGAAAATTTGAAAAATCTAGATGATCACTGAAATCTTTCAACAACATGAGTAATAATGTTAGTTAATAATATATAGTGCTCACTCATGTAGCAAAAAATTATTAAGCACCTAGAATGTGCCAGGTCTAGAGTTACATCAATAAGCAAAAAGTTAGGGGTGCCTGGGTGGCTCAGTCAGTTAAGTACTGGCTCTTGGTTTCGGCTCAGGACATCATCTCCCAGTTTTGTGGGTTTGAGCCCTGCATCGGGTTCTGCACTGACAGTGCAGGGCCTACTTTGGATTTTCTGTTTCCTTCTCTCTCTGTCCCTCCCCTGCACCTGCTGTCTCTCTCAAAATAAATAAATAAACTTTAAAAAAATAAGCAAAAAAGATTATTTCTGTCCTCATAGAGCTAATAGTCTGGCAGTTTGAGAGAAAAAAATTTTAAATGTTTATTTATTTATTCTGAGAGATAGAAAGAGGCAGATAGAGAGACTCCCAAGCAGTCTCCACACTCAGCATAGAGCCCGATGCAGTGCTTGATCTCATGAACTGTGAGATCATGACCTGAGCCAAAATGAAAAGTCAGATGCTTAAGAGACTGAACCACCCAGGTCTCCCTGAAAGAAAAAGTTGTTAAAAAGCAAGATTATAAAAATAAATTTCTAATATTTTTAACCTCTGAAAACATTAATGAAAATATTTTTAGCAAACTAAGATTTATTGTGGCCAGAAAATTATCAGAGGATACATACAATATTTCATTTTATTGAAAGTAAAGCTGAAAAAAAAGGAAGTAAAGCTGAACTACACCATTCTGTGATTATCTTCTCAGGAAATTAACTTTGCCTCATTTTTTTTAAGATCTTAAAATGAAAGCTTCTATTTTGCTTTCTAAACAGGAACACATAGAAACTATATAATACATTGAACCATCACGTTTCTTGTGCAGAAAATTGTACATAACATACATAGAACAATGCTTTAATGATTTAGAGTCAAAATATTTTATATTAGAACATTTCAAAAGATACTTATTATTATCATTGTATTCAATATCTTCCAATAGGCTTTTAGAGAAATACTGTTCTAAGGCACTTTATTTTCTCTTTTGGCACCCTGCAAGTGTGGGAAGGAGTAGAGGTGCCAACTATTTATTCCCTGTAGCCTTTGCTCTACCAAGTTGTTCATGCTCACCCAAGGTCAAGTATCACTCCATCCCTGCTAGCCAACTATGTAATAGGGTACTTCCAACTGACTCCTCTATTCTTTTTTTTAAATTTTTTTTAACGTTTATTTATTTTTGAGACAGAGAGAGACAGAGCATGAATGGGGGAGGGTCAGAGAGAGAGGAAGACACAGAATCTGAAACAGGCTCCAGGCTCTGAGCAATCAGCACAGAGCCCGACGCGGGGCTCGAACTCACGGACTGCGAGATCATGACCTGAGCCGAAGTCGGACGCTTAACCGACTGAGCCACCCAGGTGTCCCATGACTCCTCTATTCTTAAAGCCAAGAAAAAATACTAATGACCACTGTGTTTAAAGAATTTTGAGATGCTGCTCTAAACTTCAGAAAGAAGACAAAAACTGGGGGGAAAGATATGAAATAGATTAAGCTAATGACAGGAAAAAGGGAAAGTCTGAGGAGCATGTTTTTCTAACTAGTGCCTAAAAGAGCACCTACTATAGACTAGGTTTTCAATGTGTATTGTTAAATTAATAAACAAACAAATATCTTAGGAATTAACTCAGAGAAGCAAGAAAGAGTTGAAAATAATAGGACCCTGTGAAATACCCCAAGTGAAATAGCAAGAGAAACCAAAGTTACATAAGCTCTTAAGGTTGGTAAAATAAATCAGAAAGTACACTCCACAGAGACTAAGAATAGTATGTGTAAACTCATTCATTTGGTAAACACTTAATTGATCACTTACTATGTACATGCAATATTCCAGGCATTAGGGATTAAGCAATGAACACAGTGGGCAAATCCGAAGTACACAAAGCAGTCCTGATATATTCATTTCACAGATTGACAGATCACAAAATAAAGCATGCCTGAAGTATTAACTGCTCTGAAAACTGCCCTCCTGCCTAAAACAAACAAACAAAACAGAAACAAAATATGTGAAATAATTATGTTCTGACATTGGACATTAGGCAGCACAGGACCGTGAGATCTCTGAGAAGGGAAACAAACAAGGAGAGTCTGAGACCTGCCCAGCTTTTTGCCTGGAGACAGTTTCCAGGATGCAGCAAACAGAGCTTGGCAGTTTGCTGAACTGAAAGACACATGAAAGAGCTCAAGAGACTCTAGAATTTGCAGGGCAGAGTACCCCGTAGGGAAGGATCTGTAGAAGGAAAGAGCTCATGATCTCAGAGGGGTCTTCTCACACCTTTGGCAGGGTATAATTCTGTGCCAGTGCCAATGTCGGATGAAACTCCATGAGACTGAAGAGATAACCAGGTCAAGTCAGGAAGCCACACAATTCCTAAATTTCCACAGGTCTGGTAACAGTTTGTATTCCCCTTGGGAAGAGTGAAGAGACTTTCTAATACACAGTTTATTCAACAGAGTCCTCAGGAGGTTCATATCTTGAGAAAGGATAAATTATACCTAAAGTAAAGGCTGTCTGGATTCATTACAAAAAAAAAAATTAAAAGTAAGACAGGATCACCGTGTTCTAGTGATTAGAAGCCCTCAGGGAATTATATAAGGGCATGGACGTAAGGAGTCAGAAGTTTGGGAGCCACCCTAAATAAAGTCTTTCACTTACTGTGCGCTATTTCGCAGTTCAAACTTTTTTTTAAATACTTTTTTTTTAGGTTTATTTATTTTGAAAGAGACAGAGAGAATGTGAGCAGGAGAGGGGCAGAGAGAGAGGGAGAGAGAGAGAGAATCCCAAACAGGCTCTGCACTGACAAGTGAGCCCCACCTTAGACTCACAACACTGTGAGATCATGACCTGAGCCGAAATCCAGAGTTGGATGCTTAATCTACTGAGCCACCTAGGCACCTCAACACAGTCCAAACTTTTTGAATGAATACAAGAAAATCCAGTATTCAATAATGTAAATTTTACAAGATTGATCAACCACTCAAAATTACCTCAAAAAAAAATTTTTAAGAAGGAAACATGAAAAATAAAATAAAATAAAAAAATTTAAAAATCTAAAAAAAAAAAGAAGGAAACATGCCCCATAACATGAAGTAGAAATAGATCCAGAAATGACAGAGATTATTGATTTAAAACAGCTATTATAAATCTTACAAATATTCTAAAAAATGAAGAGAGATGAGCACAAGAAGAAAACACATGGAAGATTTAAAAGATCCTGGGGTGGCCGGGTGGCTCAGTCGGTTAAGCATCTGACTTTGGCTCAGGTCATGGTCTCACAATTGGTGAGCTTGAGCCCCACACCAGGCTCTATGCTGACAGCCCAGAGCTTGGAGCCTGCTTCGGATTCTGTGTCTCCTTCAATCTTCCCCTCTCCCTTTTGTACTCTGTCTCTCTCTCAAAAATAAGTAAACATAAAAAAAATTTGTTAAATAAAAATAAAAAAGTAAAAGATCCTAACTGAATTTATTGAAAATAAACCTGCAGGGGTGCCTGGGTGGCTCAGTCAGTTAAGTATCTGACTCTTGATTTCAGCTCAGGTCATGATCTCATGGTTTTATGGGTTCAAGCCTCACATCAGGCTCTGCACTGACAGTGTGGAGCCTGCTTAGGATTCTCTCTCTCCCTCTCTCTCTCTGCCCTTCCACTGCTCATGCTGTCTCTGTCTCTCTCAAAAGTAAATAAGTAAACTTAAAAAAAAAAATTTAAAAAAGAGAAAAGAAAATAAACCTGTAATACCTGAAATAAACTATATGTTGGACAAGACTCATAGCAGATTAAACATTGCAGAATATGTGGAAACTTAATAACATGATGAAAGTCATAGATACAAGATTAAGAAAATATGAAACAATATCTAGTAGCTTAATAGATGTGTAATTGGAGATTCAGGAGAAAAGAGATGGAAGTGATGAAAAAATATTTGAAGAAATAATCCCAAACATTTTACAGATTTGGTGAAAATTATGAACCCACAGATACTAGATACTCAGCAAACAACAGAAAAAAAAATATAAAAGATTCCAGTGGGGCACCTGGGTGACTCAATCAGTTAATCATTTAACTTCAGCTCAGGTCATGATCTCACGGTCCGGTCTGTGAGTTCGAGCCCTGAATCTGGTTCTCTGCTATCATGGTGGAGCTCCCTTCAGATCCTTTGTCTCCCTCTCTCTCTGCCCCTCCCTCGCTCATGCTTGCTCTTGCTCTCTCTCACTTTTTCTTAGGAAAAAAAAAAAAAAACAGTCGTAACAAGGATCATGGTAATTTATTTCTAAAAAGACAAGTCACATACTAGAAGAAAATATTTGCAAGCAACTTATTGATAAAGGACACATATCCAGAGTCAGAAAAGAATTTTCAAAATACAATAATAAGAAAAGGAAACTAATAAAAGAATAATGGGCAAAAGGTTTAAAATACACTTCAACAAAGAACATAAACAGATGGCAAATAAGCACATAAAAAGATGCTTAATTTCATTAGTCATTTGGAAAATGCAAATGAAAACCACAGTGAGATATCATTACTCATCCTCTAAAATGACTGAAATTAAAAGCCTGATGATACTAATGTTAGCAAGAATGTGGAACAACTGGAAGACAAACTAAATGATATATTCATTATAGAGAGCATTTTTGGTAGTTTCTTGTAAAGTTAGTATATCACATACCATAGCACTCAGCAATCCCATGCCTAGGTAAATAAAATACCCATAGGATTTATACATAAATTTTCAAGTATCTTTACTCACTATGACCCATACTGGAAACAACCCAAATGTTCATCAACAAGTGAATAAACAACAAATTGTAGATTAACCACAGAATGAAAAATATACATGCAAAAACACATACAAATCTAAACATCATTATGCTGAGTGAAAGGAGCCAAACACAAAAGAAAACAAAATGTTTGATTCCATTTATGTTCTAGAAAATTCTAGAGAAGGTAAAACCATAATGACAAGTGATCAGTGGTTGCCAAGCACTAGAAGTGGGGGAGCAGACCCAATGCAGATGGCACATTTTTGGGTAATGAAAATGTGTTTTATCTTGATTGAGGTGATGGTTCCACAAATGTGGACATTTGTAAAAATTCATCAAACTGTGCGCTTAAAATAGGTGAACTTCACTGGATAATAAATTACACCTCAATTAAAATAAACAAATAAACGAATACAAAAAATTGCCTGAAAAAGTAATTTTTGTAAAAAGCAAATAATATAGAAATAATATAGAATAACCATAGAAATTATTTAAATAAATAAAATAAAATCCAGTGGTGGTAAGTGGCATGAGGAGAAATAAAGAAGCAAAAGAGATAGGTTGTGTCAGAGTGGGGGAAGTGTTGGCATACTAAAGAGGGTGGTCAAGAAAAGTCTTACTGAGACAGTGACACTTGAGCAAAGATGTAAAAGAAGTGGGAAAAGCTGTGAGGCTCTCTAGGGGAAGAGCAGAAGTAAATACCCAGATGCTGGAGCTGGTTGATCAACTAAGAAATCAGTGTACCTGAAGCAGACTGATTGATGCAGGGGCCTAAGGGTCAGCTTGAGGAGTTAAGAGTGGGAGCTCCCTTAGAGGGGGAGATACTGTAAAGACTTAGGCTCATACTCTGAGTAAATTAGGAATCCAGTAAGAGATTTTGAGAGAGGAGTGACTTAATTTTTTTTCCATTCCATATATATATATATATATATATATATATATATAACACTGTATTTGTTTAAGGGGTACAACATGATGATTTGATGGATGCATGCATCACAAAATGATCACCACAATAAGTTTAGTTGACATTGGTCATCTCCCATAGTTACAACTTTTTTTCACTTTTTATACGCTTTCCACTTTTTAAAGGGTTCATTCTGGCTTGTTAAAGATACATAGGTACAGAGGTGGCAAGAGTGAAAGCAGAGAGAGTACTACAATATTCTAGATGAGAGATGAGTGGAGCTTAGACCAGAATGTAATGGCGGAGATGTGCTAGGATTCTATAATTTTGAATTTAAAGCAGGTAAGTTTGCTGAAAGATTGGATATAGCGTATAGGAGAAAGAGGGGAGTTAAGGAAGAGTAAAAGCTAACTGGAAATATAGATTATCTTTTAATTAAATGGAAAAGAATGTGGGAAGAACAGGTTGTGTGTGTGTGTACATGTGTGTGCATGTGTTTGTACAGATGTGTGTCAGGGGTAAGATTAGGAGTTTGCATTTGGACATGTTACCATTTCAATTTTTTATTAACTATCCAAGAAGAAATGCCCAGTGGAATGTGTATGGAGTAGTCTGGGTTGTACATAGAAATTTGGAAGTCATCAACACATGGATGGCAGGCATTTACAGGCATTATAGGAAAAGAGATGGGCAAGAGAGAGAATATATCTATGGAAGAGGAGAGATGAGGACAGAGCTCTGGGGGCCTCCAATGATTAGAGGTCAGGGAGAATTCAGATGAACCAGAAAATAATTGGGCCCAAGAGGTGGGAGCAAAACAATGAGATTGTGGTGAACTGGAAACCAAGTAAAGAAAATGTTTAAGAAAACCAGTGAGGTTTGGAGCATGCCAAATGCTACTGAGAGGTCAAGTGAGGTGAAGACTGAAAATTGACCACAGGATTTAACAATTTAAAGGTTGACAGTTTAAAGATAGCCATGAGCAAAGGTGCAAAAAGTGTAAATATATTCACTTCACTAAAAAGTGAAGCTGTAGGTGAATTCCTCTCCTCCCAAAAACTCCTAAGACATATTATGTGACCAAATAAAACAGTTTTTAATTATAAACATTCTCAAAGTTTTTATTATGATATTAATAGATATTGTGGAGTTCCAGGAGATTAATAATAGAATGCAGTGTATAAGAAAGAATACTTATTTCTCTAGAAGTTTTTTTTGTTATTTTCCAGTTGTTTGTTTTGAAGCACAACTATTAATACCTCCTGCAACAGTGTTCTATAAAAATGAGTCTATGAAGCCATATTGTAAAGGAGTGGTCTACAAACCACTTGTATTATATATACACATCAACAAAAAATTTTAAACATGCTTTCTTTATGTATTTGCCTATTTATTATATATGAAGGATGTTAAAATGAGACCCTATCTCATTTTCATACTGAGGCCCCAGAGGCCAAATACAAAACAGTATACGTCAGCTACTATCGTATTTCAAGGTGAAGTCTAGACCATAAGCCAGAATGTTAAAGGAGGTGATCAAAACAAAAACCATTCTCCCAGCCCCAACTCTTACTCCAAGGTGAATAAAAGAGACTTCAAGACAACCAAAAGCAAGTTTGGCCTGTGTCCCCAGGAGTTAGTGGAGTATACATGCTAGGGCTAGACCTAGCCCCACATCTGGAAATTTAAAGGCAAGTGATCATGGCTGGCTATTTGGTCCCTGATTAACAGAGTAGTCAGGGCATCACAGGAAAGTAGCTGTATGTCCTCCGATGCTAAGCCAAGGGAGAATGTCTATCAAGGCCCACATTGTGGAATCCACAGAGGGAACCAGTCTGGGACAATGGGACCTCAATACAAGTGGTGACAGCCTGATGCCCAGGGCCTGAGGGGGGATGTGTAAGCAATCATGCCAGAAGACCCAATGATCACATCACAGATAGTACAGTAAAGAAGTCTCTGAGGCCACCCAGAAAAGCACCACAAGAGGGAAAGGAACAGCTGTGAACATCGACCAGTTAAAAGAGTGTTAATGCCAGAAAGTGACAGTAACAGTTAGATAAAATCATTCCAGTGTTTCACCTCTCTTTCTTCATCTAACCCCACACTCCCTTCTCCCACACAATCCTAAAAGGTCCAGAGGGAACTCACTGGGGCTGGGGGGAGAACTGGATGATGAAACAGGCAAGATGGGGCATAGCAAATGGGCCATCACAGGACTGCCTCTCTCTAAGGCTTCCTGCTGAAGCAGTTCTGAAATGGGGATGGAAAGACCTTAAGTCCAAAAGAAGTTAAAAAGTGTTCGATATTGACAGTGGACTGCACATTTTAATTACTGAAAGTATTATCTGTTGAGATTCAAACTGATCAGAGGACTTTCTCTTATATAAAGAGCTACCCGAAAACTATAGAATCTGCTTGAAATTCCATCCAGAGTAGAAAAGAAGTGATCTGTAGAACAGATTTAAAGAGGAAGTAGGAAGGAAATAAAATTGCTCTATGAATTTAACTCATACAAACATAGGTACTAGTATTTTAGTATGTTCTATATATTGTGAAATCTACACACACAAAGTAAAGAGAAATACACAAAGAAAACTATACTTTAAAAATAATTATCTTAGGGGTGCCTGGGTGGCTCAGTCGGTTAGGCATCTGACTTCGGTTCAGGTCATGATCTCAGAGTTTGTGAGTTCGAGCCCTGCATCAGGCACTGTGCTGACAGCTCAGAGCCTGGAGCCTGCTTCAGATTCTGTGTCTCCCCTTCTCTCTCTCCCCACCACCCCTCATGCTCATGCTCCATCTCTCTCTGTCTCTCAATAATAAATAAACATTTAAAAAATTTAAACAAATAAATTAAAAAAATATATCTTATTTAACAGTATAAATTGACCACTCATAAGAGTTTTTAGTGACAGAAATATGGTTGAAAATGTTTTCTGCTTCTAGAAAATTTGGTTTACCACTTTATGATTTAGCAACTCTGGTGATAAGTTTAATTTTTTTTTATTCTAAATTAATTAGCAAGCATAACTGAAAAAGACAACTCAGAATCTACAAGTTGAAGAAATACATTATAATAGTAAATCATGATACTTTCCCATCCCACCTATCTTTCAAAAGTTTTTGCTGAAATTCAGCTAATACATTTCTATTTTCTCTGATGTCCTTCAGTGGTCTGACAAACTAATCATAAATTTCAGTATTTCATTAAATGGTCATTGAGCACCCACTGTATTCTAGGCATTTGCTCAGTGCAGGGCATCTAACTGTGATAAAAAAAAAAAAAAAAAAAAAAAAAGACATGGTCCCTGCCATCCTGGAGTTCGGATATAGTAAAGGAAATGAATATAATGAAAATCATCTAAAAATTGTCAAATTACACCTATGCAGAAGTCATGCAGAGAAGATTTGCACTTCTGTGAGATTTGTCCTAATTGAGGAGGTCAGGAAAGGCTCCCCTGAGGATGCTTGAGCTTAGATCTGAAGGAAGATCCGAAAGAAAGAATTAACTAAGCAAATACTGTTTCAGTAGAAGTTGAAGGATCACAATAGTCCTGTATCAAAAGGAATGTGTTGCATTTTTATACAGTTTTTTAAAATGTTTTAAAATACATTAAAACTCTTTTCCTGCAAGCTTTAAACAGTTACTATTTCAATTTTTTTAAAGAATGAAGATATGAGAATTTTTTAGGCAATGCTACCGTTTTCAGGCAAATAAAAGTCATAATAGAAACATTTGGATAAGTGGATGAATGATAGTTAACAACAGACCCATTAATTGATATTCTCTTCTCCGTCTCTTCCTCTTTTCTTTTCTCTGTTGTTCTTCCTACATTTATTTGCTTCCCCTGCCCATCACTTCTCTCTCAATGCTAGAGTGCTAGAATGCTGAGTGGTTTCTACAGTGTTGGAACAGCTACTGCCGTCCAGGGCTGGAGAGGAGGACAAAGGATGCTCTTCTCCAGGATCTTGCCATTTGTCTGAGGACCGTAACAATAATCAAGGCATAAAAATAGCCTGAAAATAAGTGCAGATGTTTTTAAGTCTGGGAAGGACTGAGGCCAAGTAAAAGCCCCTCAAATAAGAAGCCAAACTCTCAGAATGAAATTTTGACCTTACACAGATTTTCACAATGTTGTTAAAATTTGCAGACACTAATCAGTCCTACACACAGCTGCCAAATTAATCTTCCTAAAGTACATCATAGATATTATCATTCCAGGCTCCCACCAAGAATGACGTGTTCTGTCCTGGCCATCACACATTAAGAAGAATCTGATAACTGGATTAAAAACAAATGGGAGAGAATTCTAGGAGAACTCTGGAAGGAAGTAGAAAAGACTTGTCAGGCTAAGGACAGGGGACAAATCTGTAACCCAGGGGATGCACTGGAGATTCAGATAATTTAGGGAATTTTTTTTTTTCATCAAAGTAAACAGAGTAGTGTGTTACTATTAAATCTGTATTTTATAGGGAAAATTGCCCAGTAAACAAAGCAAACTATTTGGGTCAAATTTTGATTTTAAGTTTATCATTTAACATATGGTTTCGATTTAAAATTGTTTAGAGAACCATAAGCATGACGTTTGTACATTTTCCCAAGTGGTATAAAATTTTAATGTGGCAATGCTATTCTGAGAAAGCTACTTATCTGTTCCTTAATAGAGTTTGTGCTCTAAAATTCCAAACAGATACAAGCAGTCTTTATTTAGCATTTTCCTTCCTAAAAGCCCTATTTGTTTCACAGAGCTTTAATTTGGCCTCCATCAAAATTTTCACCGCCTCTCTCTGTTCTACTGCTTATACTTTTCCTTCTATTATACATCTATTCACTGCTTCGTTTTTTTTTTGGTTTTTTGGTTTTGTTTTGTTTTGTTTTGTTTTTTTAGCTGTTGTGAGGTAAGTCACAGGTGAACCTGTTGTATGATAACAACTTCATAAAGAGAACAGGTTCATGGTGGCCAAATCAGGAAAACCACATTTATAATAAATAGACGCAACACCTGCAAGCCTCATTAGATAAATGTACATCTATTGTCTACCCACCCATCATTCTTCCCTTTAGTTTGCTTTTTAATTTTTCTTTTTTTGTCTGTCAGGATACTTTTCTGCTTTCCTGACTTCCTTTGAGCATTTCATCTTCTCCTCTACAATGCTGTAATCTATTGTCCTCTTCTATGCAGGCATTCATTCCCATCTAGGCACTTTTGTCCTGCCTTCAAACGTGAATTCGCTAACATTTTCTCCCTAGGTTCCATCCATTTTTATAATTATCACTCAATCTTCTTTCTGCCTCAGTTTCAATGTCCTTAGAGTTCACTAGCCATTCATTTTCTCTCAACTTTTCCTTAGTCCTTGCTTTCGCAGGAAGAATAAGGGAAGGAGGGTTTTATTGTTGTTGTTTTTTAACAGAAAATCAGTTTTTATGGAGGATTCAGAGTTCCCCTTTGATGTATAGCAAGACAGAGTGCCCTATTGAAACTGAGTATTTTTCTATATAAAAGTGCACACAAAGAAAGCTACACTTTCTTATCAAGAGAATCAGAATCTACTAACCTGTAGAATTTTAAAAATGAGAAGAGACCCGGAAGACCATCTAGTCCACCTCTGTTATTTTATAGGTGAGGGCAAATGGAAGCCAATAATTATTGACCCCTTTCATGTGTCAAGCTTTGTATTTTGTGTTGCTGTTGTTACTGTTGTTAACATTTTACACTTGTTAACAAGTATATCCTCATAATCATCCCAAGAGTTAAATACTCAATATGAGAAATACTTCCTAAGCAGCTCGTCAGTGCCCAGTCCTAGGGGAAAAATAAGAAATAACCATGCAAGGAGCACCTTCTATTTTCCAAGTGCTTTATACCCCGTATCATTTAATCATCACACTTTAATACAAACATTATTGTCTCCATTTTGCAGAAAATGAAACAGAGCCTCCAAGATAAACAATTACTTGCCGAAGATCACAAAGCTCTGAAGAGTCAAAGCAAGAATCTAAAACTAGGTCTATATCCATCCAAAGTCCATTTTTATTTATTTGCTTGTTTGCTTTTACCATTTGGGGCTGTCTATTCAGGAAAAACACAACCACGTCAGTTTCTCAACCCGATGATTGCTGGTTTCAGAATTCCCAAACTCAATGATAATTTGCCATCTAAACCCTGACTTCCCAGCTTTGGCTTATGTTAACCCTAATATATTGGCCATTGTATCTGTGCCATGGCAGCCTGGGCAGCGTTTTTGTGTGGGTGTGGCATACATTTAATGCATTGGTGGTGTTAGCAAGGAGATAGAATGGAAGAAACAGGCAATAGGTTTGGGTAATTCATTTTAAGGACCCCTCTTTTAAAATTAGTAACCATTATTATTGTTTTAAAATATATAACCTAGCATTTATCCCACTAAACGAAAGTCTCTTCCACTTTTGTGTAACTTTACTTTTAGTGATTTTAGTTACTTTTATCATTTTTTTCTCTATTCCCTCACTCAATAATGTGTGATTCATCTTTCAGATCCAAGGATGTCTGCTGCTCTTCCTAAATATACCAGCAATTCACACTAACATTAATGACATAAAGTCCAACTCCTTCACCAGATTCTTTTTTTTGAAGATAAAGAGCAGCAAAACGTTACTTCAAATTTTAGAGACTCTTAAAATAGATAATGGTCTTTGCAAAATATGACCTTTCAAAAACAGAATTCCACACATTTACCTTAGGTCTTTAACTTCTTGGTAGTTAAGCATTATTAACTAATTTTTCTCATGTCTATTATGCTTTTGCCATTAGATCAAGACAGTTGGGGTAAAAGATTATCTCCTATTCATTCTCAATGTCAGCCTATTAAATTTGCATTGGTATTAGTGCTTAATCCTGCATTTACAGGAGAGAGTGTATATACACACTGATTAAAAAAAAACACACACACTTAAATAACTCACTTGCTGTACAAGGACACCACCTCTGATTTATCTCATGCTGGTCAAGTGGGAGTTATTTGAAAGAATTTTGTTTTGATCATCCATACCTGCTACTGCTGCTATATATTATTTTTCACAACTTTCAAGAACTAAAGAGGCTGAGGAATGAACCAAAGCAGAAGGAAATCAATTTCATTCATTTAACAATTACTTTTTAGAATCTGCTAAGTCAGGAACTGTGCTAGGAACTTGACTTACGTTATATTATTTGTCCACACAACCGCTAAGTTAGGTTTTGTTATACCCATTTTTAGAATGGGAAATCAAGTCTTGGGATGGCTATACAACTATTTCCACACTGTCTGTTTAGAAAATGGTGGAATTAAAATTTGAACCCAAGTCTGTCCATCTCACAAGTCCATGCTTTTTGTACTTTACCAAACTCCTTCGTGCATACAAACAAAACTCATAAACGTAAATTACTTACTCTATATTGATAAACAGTATAGATCTTCATGCAAACCAATTACCTAAAAATGCATTACTGAATATTGTTATATAACTAGCAACTATGGTCTGAGGCACTCAATAAAATGATAAATTTATTAAAGGCTTCAGTCCTGCTGAGTCTGTCTCTGTCACCTTATATAAATAACACAGTCTGCAGTAAAATCTGTAACAGCTTGAAGGTAAAGAGTCTGCATTGACAGATGCCAGGGTTACCACAGGAGCTAAATCTAGGCACATATTTCCACAAGGTAGAGATATCTCTACCCTCTGTCCTCTAAGACAGAAACTAACTTGACTCTTCACCCACCCTTATGTTCTGGAAGAATATATGATAGCAGCTACCTTACTTAAATAACATAGTTTTCCCTCCAAGGTAACTTCCAACTGAAAAGAACCTGTGTTGGCATTTTATAGACTCAATTCTAGCTTAGTTGTTCTCCTCAGTACTGAATACAGACGCATCAATTTTACTTGTTTGCTTTCATAAGCAAACTCTCCTATAAACACCATACTGGTGATAAGATAGTCCTGGAACTATTTTAGCCGTCCTCTGATGCAGGTAGCCAAAGACCCAGATGAGGCACAGGTTCTAGAGAAAGGCTCCTGCAGAAACATACAATGGTGGATTTGAAGGAGGCAGAGAATATTTTCTTCAATAATTTTATATTTCATATGAGAAAACCAAGGCTTAGAGAGGTTAATTGACTTGCCCAAGATTATTGACATTTATGTGGTATAGTTAGTCTGAGGATTCCTTCTACTACATCAAGTGGCCTGAGAGAACTCAGGAAAAGAGAGAGCCTAAATTGCAGAAACCGAAAAGGAAAAGTTGGCCAGAGCCAGCTGAGTGAATATAGCTAATCTGATTGACATCTGATTCCACAGGAAGCAAAAATGATTTCCGTTAATACTCCAAAGGAGTTTAATAGTTCACATGAGATTTTTACTTTTCAATTTACTTTAATCTATACACAGTCTGCTTTTCATTTTCACTCTCCTTTTGTTTATTTAATAAACTGGACAGTTTTTCTGATTCACAGTTTGCACCCACATTTCTCAAGGATGTGCATTGGTTTCTCTTCTCACAGAGAAAATCAATCTCCTAAGGACTAAAACTGTATCTCTTCTCCCAATAAAAAATCCCAATTGATGCTCTTAAAAGTATGGCATATCAATCTAATGCGAAGAATACAATGTATGCTGAATCTATTCAAAATTTTTAAAATAAGTAAAGGAAGAAAATTAAATCAATAGCACATATTTTACAAAAATGCTATGGTATTGAAATAGACTAAATCAAGAATTTGTCTATTATTTATTCTCCAGATCCATCTTCCATTTCTTTCCTAAATAAATATTCTGCATAATTGCAAATCATTTTCAATTTAAATGATTATATTCATCTTAACAATTTAAAGATTTCCACTTCAACATATATGTTGATCCTACATGCTCCATTCCAGTTGTTCCACATTCTTCCAAAATCCATTCCATTTATCCCATTTCTACCTCAACATTTATGTTCATTCCCAAGCCTTATCTGAACCTGAAAGACCAATCTTTTCAATTAGCCACAACCGCTCCAAATGTTAGTGAGCATAAAAAAAAAGACTTCTTTTCTACAGCCTTTCTCAAAGTCTCAAACCTGTGAAACCTCTCAAACCTTTCCATAGAAACCTGTGTCCTTCAACATCAGTAGCACTTATCTTTTCTATAATTTAACTGACACTTAGTTAATTGTACCTGAATTCAATAGATGCAGGGAACATAGCCCATAGGTTACCTCAGCCTTTGACATCATTGACAGCATCTTGGAAAGCATCAATATGGTTATTGCCTTTGGGGTTAACAGTGATATGAGACATCAACAAAGTAAAGTGGAGTCAGAAAAGAAAAAGATAGTAAATATCTATTATATTTATATGTATTTGGTAAATAAGGAAACTGTTTTTTTAAGAGGGATAGAAGGTGTTCCTAGGCTAGAAATCTGATTATCATCCTAGACTCCTCCAACATTAATATCACTATCTGGTTAATCAATTTTGCTTAATATTTCTCAAATCTAAATCCAGAACTCTTGCCCCACTGGTAACTATGTTACTCACTTAATCACTCAAAAAATATTTATCAAGCATCTACTGTGTGCCAGGCACCATTCTAGGTGCTAGAGATACGCAGTGAATAGTTAAGAAGAATCACTGTCATATTGGAACTTATGTTCTAATAAAAGGACATAAATAAAAAGTAACAGCAAATTAGAAAATATATTAGAGTGTAATAATTTCTAAGGTGCAAAATAAATCAAATGAGGATAGAATAATGCCCAAGGACTTCCATTTTAACTGGGATCATTGGTAAGACCTCACTGAGAAAGTACTATTTCAGCAAATCGATGAGGAGGGTGAGGAGCAAGTCAAGCAGATACCTGATAGAAAAGAATCTCACTCCAGGCAAAAGGAACAGGAAGTACAAATGGTCTTAACTGGGGACAAGTCTGTCATATTTGAGAAACAGCAAGGAAACCAGTGCAGCCAAAGAGAGGTGTTGTGTGTAAAGGATGAAGTCAGAGAGGAAACAGGTGAACAGGTGGATCCAACGAGACCTTGTCTTTCACTCTGAATAAAATAAAGATCCACTGGAAGATTTTGAGCTGAGGAATGATATGATGTGACTGGTATTATTCTCTAAGGAGAACAGACTGTAAAAAACGTT
The DNA here is from genome assembly GCF_018350195.1 of Panthera tigris. Classification (NCBI taxonomy): domain Eukaryota; kingdom Metazoa; phylum Chordata; class Mammalia; order Carnivora; family Felidae; genus Panthera; species Panthera tigris. The sequence goes on from NC_056663.1 coordinate 67,923,187, forward strand.
CTACATACCGTTGTGATAGATTCAATAATTCAGACAGTCCTCTTGCTGATGACTGGAAAAGCAGAATTAAAAAAAAAAAAAAAATCAGGAAGCACTCTTCCCTCAGGGGCTTACATCTACCTTGAAAGAGACTTCTGAGAGGCTGAGAAACTGAGCACCAGAGGACAAAATCTAGAATTTAGCTTCAGTGGAGGAATGAGAGCTGCTAAACACACAACCTGTAGGTTGGGAAGAGGAAAAAGTACGAATGTATATTAGACTTTCATATGTAAAATATCTATGCTGCAATCTATAGAAGAACCACAAAAGAATAGTAAAAAGATGTGAAACTACCAAGCTGATTGAAGGAGAAAAATGCAATAATAAAAACATAGTTATTTCAAAAAGCCAATAAAAGAGAGATAAAGAAACTAAACACGATGGATAAAAAGCAAATGGAAATATGATAAGTCTAAGCCCAAATGTGTTAGTAATTTATATGATGGTAATTATATGTAATGTGGATTAAATATAAATTAATTAAATTCTCCAATTTAAGAACAGAGACTGTCAGACAATTTTTTTAAATGCAACCTTATGTTGTTCAAGAGCAATACTTCTTAAACATAACAATATAGAGAGGTTGAAGTAAAAAGAGAAATATGTATATCATATTTGCTGGTTGTTTATCATCTCTTAATTATTAAAAAAAAAAAAAACAAAACTCTTTCTACATTTTGCTGTGTGATCCCAGGCCTGGAATCCTGCAAACCACATTTGTGACAGAAATGCCAGATGGGTTTCTGGTTGTTTTTCCAGGAAGTATCACTAGGGAGAATTTGGAAGACCAAAAGAAGGGAAAAGGGGCCTACTTCCCTTATTCCTATTTCTATTAACAGTGATCAATGTTAGATGGTTCCAGAAGCAACAGGCCAAAGCCATCTACTTCCACTGATTCTCCCAGAAACAGCCTCATCATGGTCTCTCAGTGGTACAAGTAGGATATGGGTAGAGCTAGCTCTAAGTAACAGTTCCATTGGACCACTCCTCCCTGCCTGGAGGGTCACTTGTTTTCCCAAGGTTTTTGTTTGTTTGTTTGTTTTTCCTCAAGACCTTAGTACTAACTCTACAGGGACTTTCTTTTCACTTCAACTTTAAAAAAAAAAAAATTTACTGTTTTTTTTTAATTTATTTTTGGGGGAAAGAGAGACAGAGTGTGAACAGGAGAGGGGCAGAGAGAGAAGGTGACAGAATCTGAAGCAGGCTTCAGGCTCTGAGCTGTCAGCACAGAACGTGATGCAGGGCTTGAACCTGTGAACCACGAGATCATGACCTGAGCTGAAGTCAGATGCTTAACCCACCGAGTCACCCAGGAGCCCCTCACTTCACCTTTTTGTTTGTTTGTTTCCCCAGGCTAGGAAAGTAGCTGCTCCCTATAGTTACTATCTCTGGGTGAACTCAATATTCCTGCTTTGCACTTTAACCCTTCAAATCTATATAACTAATTGCCTTAATAAATCTCTTGTTGAGTTTTTGAATTTTTTTCTTCCACTCTGAAAAACTGGTACACCATAAAAACCCTAATCAAAGCAAAGTTGGTATGGTTGTATTAATTACAGATGAGGTATGCTGAAGTGAAAAAGCCATACTAGAAACAGGCCATTTATAATGGTAATGCACTGGTAAAACCTTATAATTCTAAGTCTATGTAGCTAATAACGTGTCTTCAAAATTTATAAAGTCAAACAGAACTAAGGAAAGAACTAGATAAATTCATAATTACAGCAGTATTTGTAACAAACCTCTCTCAGAAACTGATAGCATAATCTGACGAAAAAAATTAAAGATTAAGATTAATTGAGCAACACAAAATCAGAGTGGTGGGGAGGAGGGAAGGACGGTGGAAGAAGGGAGTTAGAATCCTTTAAAATATTTAGGTAGGAGATGGTCAAGGAAAGGATTAGAGTTATAGCTAATGGAGATGCACAGAAGTGGCTGGAGTCTGGGTATATTTTGAAGGCTGAGCCAACAAGATTTCCTGGCATTGGCTGTAGGCTCTGAGAGGAAGAAAGGGTTAAAGATGAAAACAAAAACAAAAACAAAAGAAAGGGTCAGAGATGATACCCACACAAATGAAAGAAGGGAATTTCTAAGGAGAAGACTTCATGATAGTCAATTGGATAGGATGGGGAGTTCAGTTTGCTCATTTAAGTTTAAAATGCCTTTTATTTCTATATCTGTGACTTTTCCATTTCTAAATCATTTATTCACTTCACTGAAAAGCGGAGTCCCACTGCTTTCAGGAACTCCTTACAATAGCCTAGGGCTTTCCTGGGTCTGGCTCCTGCTTACCATTCTAGTCTCCTCTCTCACATCCCCTCCCTTTTTCTTTATGTTCCTGTTGAACTAATGCTGAACTAATTGCAGCTTCTTAGAGCCTTTCTTTCTTCTAGTCCTCTAGTAATTCTTTATACTCGAAATATCTTCCCTTTTCTTTTGTCTGAATATGTGGACTTATCTTGCAGCCAATAATCATACCCAAGGAATCCTTTACTGAAGACCAAATCTGGCTTGTATGCTGCCTTTTTTTAATGTTTATTATTTTTGAGAGAGAGAGAGAGAGAGAGAGAGAGAGAGAGAACACAACCAGAGGGGTAGAGAGAGAGAGGGAACAGAGAATCTGAAGCTGGCTCCATGCCCACAGCAGAGAGCCAAATGTGGGGCTCAACCTCACGACCTTCAAGATGATCACCTGAGGCAAAGTCGGACGCTAAACCAACTGGGCAACCCAGATGCCCTGCATGCTGCCTTTTATAAACTAATATCATCCCTGTGTTTGCCACTGTTGTTCCACTTATCATATTTTTTATTGCAATTATTTATTTTTTGCATTTCTCCCACTACCCCAAAAATGTCTCCAGAGAAAGTAGCAAAACCTGTATGTACACTTGATACAAAGGTGTGTCTGATATATTGCTTAGTGCTAATAAAATCCTATTAAATAAATTATCTTAATATTAAGGTATAAAAACAATAACTGTGAGGACACCTGGTTCCCCAAAGATTGAAAAGCATTGCTTTAAAAATCTCTTTGTGTATTTCCTGGAAACTTAGCTTTTAAGGTATAAAGCTATCACATAACACTTGGAGAAAAAATTAAGAGGAAAACAATCCTCAAGATTTTTCAGTATGATCACATTGAAAGGCTAGTATATGCACATTAGCTCTGGACTGAATAGATCGTATACTAACAGCACCACTCCATATGTGGATCCCTAGTCATTTCTACTAAAAACATGCAATAAAACATTCCTCACTTCCTTTGGTTGTAGCAACGTACAATTTTTTTTATTCGCAAGGATATGAAAATAAAGAAGCTAATGATGAGTAACGTTGTCAGGAGTTTTTCTCCTACAGAGAAATAAAGGATCTCCTTGTCCATTGGAGTTCGAAAAATAAAGCTTACTCTCTGGACACAGTTGGTTTTCAATGTTCCTGTGGTATAGCACTTCAATGAGCATGTCACATTGTCATTTCAAGGCACAGCTGTCTTGTCTTTCTGGCTACTGCTTCAAATCTTCCCACCTAACCATAAACCCACTTCATCTTACCTAGGATTAGGTTTGCCAGACAGATCTCATCTAGCTGGCCAGTATTTCTCCAACTCAGAGAAGCCGGAGTTACCTACTTGCTTAGATGTGAAAAAAGATAGATTTCAAAACAAACAAACAAACAAACAAACAGGCAGCAGCAGACCCTGAAGGAAGGGGGCCTATGCATCTGAGTCCTAAGTTTGGAAGAAATCATGAAATTTAACTTTTTTTTTTCAGAAATTAAGATGACTTTCGAAACCGGTACATTAATTTTTCTATCAAATTCCTAACTCTAGTAATGTACACGAATGGGGAAAAAGTAATAAGTTTTATCCAGAGATTAGACATAAGCCTCCTGTCCTTGAACACATATCTAGCTATGCTTCATAACTATTTTGCACTTTTACCATATATAATTTTAAAAGCAAATGAATGGCCTGTATCAGGATAATTACTATATGCTTTTTGTTACGTTCACCACTTCAGGCAAGAATTCTACATCTGGCAGAGATGTTTGCTCCTTGTTTGCTTTACATCAGGCATCTCCAAAATCCAACACTCTTTTGATGTTGGTGTTTAGTTTTGTGTTAGAAAGCTCAATGGGAGGGAGAGAAAGAGGCAAGATGAGCTCTAATTGAAGAAATCCATCCCGCAAGAATCTATAACAAGAAGAAAAACAGGTGTGTTGCTAAGCAAAGTATTTTTTTTCCTGCCCTATCCATGCCCTTTTCAAACATCTCATTTATGAGTCCAAAGCAGCTGTCACTGCACTATTTGGTAAGCCAGAGCTCACCTATTTATTCTCACGCTGCTCCTTAGAGGTCTCTAAGTGGTAGATTTTTTTTTTCTCCTTAACATACAAAAAGCATATTACTGATATATAATGCATGTTAATTGGCAAGTAAAGATCTTAAATTTTATACACAAATTATTGCAGCAATACACACTTATTCAAAGAATAGATGTTTAGTAAACGATATAAGATCACTGAAAGAAGGGGAGGATACAGGCTTTAACCATAAAGATAGTACAAAGGCAAGAAGGATGGGAGTCGAAATTTATTAATGTCTGCCCTAATGAACCTTGAAAGGAAACTGGAGGAGGAGACACGGGGAAGTAAGGATCAAGAAATAGAGGCTGGCACTCAGCATCCCTCTATGTGGACCAAGAATTCTCTGTGCTCACATGAGCGTGGATCACATTTCCCCTTAATTTGTTTTCTAATCTTACCCTTCAAGATATTTTTAACAATTGCCTACAATAAATTATTTGGCCACTATCAATTTTCTGCATCAAGGCAATCACATATTATAAAATGAATGGTAGAAATGAAATTTTAAATTACATCTAGATGTTTTGGATATGCTGTATTTATCAACATTCATATTCCATTAGGAACAGTGGTACAAACATATTAAAAGGATTCTAAACCCCAAAGTTCCTGTCAGTTCTAGTTTTTAGTCAAAGGCAATACTTATTAGAATTACCAAATATATATATATATATATATATATATATATATATATATATATATATATATTTACCAATCATTTTAAACCTATAAAAAAAAGATCTCGGTCACTGAACCCAAAATTGACTTGCTTGTGTTCTGAATTAAACATTTCAGTCAAGTTATACAAGGCCTGTTAAAGCAATACTCGATCAGAACTGTCATTTTATTATGCCAAATACACCAAAGATCTATAGGTCAGTCAAGGGACTGTTTGCCTTATATTTTCTGAAGAGGTGAAACCTCTTAACTGAATCCTACACTTAATCATCCCGAAATCCCAAGCTGTATCTGCTGATCCCTATTTCGATTTAAAATAAAATTCATTTTCTGGTGTTCTCTGTGAGTTGGCTTCAGGCTTGACTTAGAGATTTATGAATAGTATTCACTGTTTGTTTGCCGACCACTTCAGTGTTTCTAATCCCTGTGGGTGCTTTCCACAAGGCTGCAGGTGTATTGGGAAGTGGGGAGGAGTGTGGATAGTAGAATGATTTCATGCAGCAAAGCACAGCACCCTCGCACCGGAAGCCAAAACAAATGTTGTAAGAACGAGGTAACCTCCCGGATTCAAGCAGCACATCTGATGTGAGAATACAATGATGTCTGAAACATGCCATTTCCAATATCCCTGCTGTATCCTACTTCTGGAAAAAGTGCCCGTATCTAGAAGTGATGAAATTTGAGGGTGAGTTCTTTTATTTTTGGATTTATCTCAGCCAATGTTCAATCTGACTTTTGCTAAAAGTGAATTGTTTCCTCAGTTGGAACTTAGTGTCCAGAAATAGAGAATGATGGCAGTGTTCCCCTCCCAAAGTTTTTGAATATTTATTACATTAAGAGAAGTGGGGGAAGCCTGTAGCCTTGGAAGGAAATAGGGCTGTGCCAACAGCACAGAAGACTGACTGCCTGAAACACCCGACAGGAATAAGCTACCTCTCAATCCCCTGAAATTTAATGCTCTCTGAGATTTTCAATAATGGTGATAATGCCTTCCTTCTCTAAAACTTCTCCTGCCTTGGATTCTGGGACTGAATCTTCCCTGGTACTTTTTCTGCCATTTTAGTCATGGTTCTCTCACAAGCTCCAACTTTTCACCCCCTAGGTAAATGTTCCCCAAAGTATTGTCCATTTACAAAGGAATCTCTAAGTATCAGTCAGAATCCTTGGAAAGAGTATGGGAAGCTGTATTTTCCCTTGCTCCCTAAGTGGGTTTTTTTTTTTTTCAACGTTTTTTATTTATTTTTGGGACAGAGAGAGACAGAGCATGAACGGGGGAGGGGCAGAGAGAGAGGGAGACACAGAATCGGAAACAGGCTCCAGGCTCCGAGCCATCAGCCCAGAGCCCGACGCGGGGCTCAAACTCACGGACCGCGAGATCGTGACCTGGCTGAAGTCGGACGCTTAACCGACTGCGCCACCCAGGCGCCCCAAGTGGGGTTTTTATATACAGGAAAGAATCTCTTCAGAGTTCTCGCCCTTCCATGTCTCCTCTCTCTCCACTCACTTCTCAGACAATTACATGCATGATGTCTTCTTCCAACTGCCACTTACATATTTATGGATCATAAATTTCTTTCTCCAATCTGTAATATTCTCCTGCTCTCTGGGTCCACTTTATCAAAATTTTGCTATATATCTCCACTTACATGTCCCATAGAAATTATAATTTCTCAACACACACACACAATCTGTTCATATTTCACAATTCTTATCACGGATGCTGGCAGTGATATCTACCCATTTTTCCCATTCATACCCAGGAGTAAATCTAGACACTTCTTCACTACATTTAATTATGTATCAAGTTCGAGTTAATTCTCTTGTAACCATCTGTACATGGTTCTGTATTCAACTTCAGAACTTCATGGATTCATTTGGATTTGTAAAGTATCTTTGTAACTAGTCCCCCCCACCCTTCAATAAGAGACATCACAATATAGTAGCAAAAGAAGTTGTCACTTCCTCTTTGTAGGACCTTGGGTACATGATTTCATTTTCCTCCTTCTAGGGTAATAACTATTAAAACAGTCAAACAGGTAGAACACCTGTCACAAGACCTAGAAAGAATAAACATGTAATACTTGCTACTTTGACTCCTTCAAAGCAGGGAAGACTTCAGAGTGCCTCCAAACGATTCTTCAAAACTGCAAACCTTACTACATACAATCAATCCATAGATGGTCATGGGATTCATCTCCTTATAAGCTTCCAGTGACTATTCAGAAAAAGCTAAAAATCATGTGTGTGGCATTCAAGGCCCTTCATTTTCTACTCTTCCTGCCATTCTTTACTCAGGCTTCCATGGCTTGTCTTGGCACCAATTATTTCTTGAATGTCATCACTAATTTAGGAATTAGTTTAATCAAGCAAACTAAATTTACTTGTGCATGGTAAAAATTATCTCTGCTGCCCCCTGCCAGCCGCCAAAGAGAAGAGCTAGGGCTGGCTCATATCCGAAGTGATACATATTTGTAATTAATCCCCAGTAATGATCTGCTTTGTATAAAAATATATTTGAACATCCAGAGCTGGTGTTACACATAACTTTCAAAGTGGCATGAGCTGAATAGCAGGGTGAATTTACAGCCAGGCTTTCAATGCCACTTAGCGCCCTTCTAATGACGAAATACCATCACCCGTGCCTCAGCCTTCCTCAGAGTTCTGTCTATTCATTTCACTCAGATCAGGACTTAGGAAAAAAAATCCAGTTTTCTTTACAATGCACCCCCAGTGCCTATTCACTTAAAGGCTAGCCCTAGGATAGACAAGAGTGTTCATTTTGAAAGGTTCTGTCTTTGGAGTTTGTTTCCAGAGGAGTTCTTGAAAGCCTTTTGTAGCTAAAGAGACTACTGTTCAAAGAGAAGTATCAAAAGCCAGGCAAGCCCGCAGACTTCTCATTCCCAAGGCTATCGGGGGATTATAACCTACAGGACAAATTTGTTGACCCTCGTACAACAAATTATATATAACCTTTATCATTCTAAGGTCCAAAAAGATAGGCTAATATACAAAACAAGCAGAGCCAATTTTTTTGCCTATTTTAGTTTGTCTTTTTAAAATACCCCTGCTCATTTATTTGAATTTATGGTGGCACCAGATGGGACTAAATATATACTTCACATACAAACAGCATGGGATTTATTGTATTAAAAAGAATTCTAGATTTTCCCTGGAAGAGATTCTGACCACACAAAAGTGTATTTTTTATTCTGGTGTTGTGAACATAAATGTATAAGTGATCCATAATCTATTGATAATAAATGGATACAATAATCCATCTTTCACAGTCAAATATAAAGGTCACATGTTTTCTTCCTATGATATCAGTATAGCAAAACGCTTAGTTTCATTGCTCATGCCGCAATGTAGTATTTCTAGATATTAACCTCTGCAATTTACATTCCTCATCCTCCCACATTCACCCCCATTCTCCCATTAAATCTACTAGGCTACTTCCTGCTTATTTCCTCAAAGGAAGAATATGAGGAGCAGAAATCAGGGAAAGGGGAAATAGTAATATTCTTCTATGTTGTGTGTTTGAAATAACAAATTCCTTAGAGGAATAAGAAAGCAAAGGCAATGTATTTTTTTAGGGGGGGCATATATATATTTTTTAAAGATTCTGTAGGCAAGAGGTGGAGAGAGACAGGAAGGGAAAGAGAGACAGAGGAGGGATGAATGACAATAAGATAAACATGGGTCACAGTTTCTGAAAACTGCTTCTCCAGGAAGACAGCCTTCCTGGAAATTAGCATATGAGACCCAAGAACAAAGAAAGCCAGTGTGTGTTCCCTGGGAAGAATCCTCACAAGGACAAGGACGTATGGTTGGGCAATCTGGGTATCTGGGTAATGGGTATCTGGGTAGACAGAGTCTATGTCACTAACAAGGCATGAAAATAGTAGAATGATTCTTGTGTCACCAAGTAGGGCCCAGAAGAAGCAAAGTTGCCCAAGGGATAGACAGGCCCAAGGGACAGATAGACACATCCAAGGGACAAGTCAGCATGATCTTCAGAAATCAAAGATCAAGGGGCACCTGGGTGGCTCAATCGGTTAAGCATCCGACTTTGGCTTAGATCATGATCTCATAGCTAGTGAGTTCAAGCCCCGTGCTGACAGCCCAGAGCTTGGAGCCTTCTTAGGATTCTGTGTCTCCCCCTCTCTCTGCCCCTTCTCTGCTCTCACTCTGTCTCTCTCTCTAAAATAAATAAACATTTAAAAATTTAAAAAAAATAAATAAAAGGAATCAAAGATCAAGGTTCAAATGGGACAGCTGACATCTCACTAGATTTTTGTTTTGGCAGGCAACACCCACTTTTCACCCACCCAATCTCAAGGACTTCTGTTAAGTAGCTATCATTTAGTTCCCAGAATTTAGATATCTGTCCTGGGTGGAAGACTCTGAAATTGGCCAAGACTAAGTTTTTCCCACTGTAGGGAAGTTACTATTTAAAATAAAAATCAGGCTAAATTGGGGGGGGGGGGGGGAATGTGGACCTATTTTTTATAAATATGAATTTTCAACCCTTACGATTCATTATCAATTGTCCATTCATTTAAATCTATTTAATACTCTCATTCTTCATCAGAACTCATCATCATTAGGGTCCCTGTGTACATTATTTGTCATTATGGCCCAAATACTCGTTGATCATATACGTTGTGTCAGACATTGAGGTTATGTTGAATTTGAATACATGACAGGCAAATTTTATGCAATTAAATGTGTTTCTAATTTTTTAGGAGATTTAGGGAGAGAGTAAGATAGCTAACAACATTCTTGCAGAAATCTCTCAGTCTGCAATATTTTCTACTGAGTATCAGAAGAAAGAACATATAGCCAGCTTGAATTGCCTCAGAAGGCTGAAATGATGAATGTATGAAGCAAATATAATCAGCATTGCCACAGCTCATAAAACTGTGAGAAAGGATTCATGGGACCCGACTAATTGATCCAATTTTCACATACATATATTTTTTGAGTTTTTAAAAATGCTCGAAGTGTATCAAAGTTTGAACCACTTATTAAGCAACCAAAAAAAAAAAATACTTAAGTTCAACTTCAGAACTGATAATTAGAATAATACTCTACCTTAGATCCCACTGCTGCTCTCTATCTCAATATTCTTAGATACTTCAAGATGTTCAATGTGTTAAGAATGAACAAAAAGCTTAGGTAGGCTGGCACAGTTTTCAAGGAAGACTCACAAAGGCTGCCTTCTCTTTTTAGCTTCAGACTCTTTTCTTCCACAAGGGGGAAAAAAGATCTATTTGACACATTTCTCAAGGATTCTTTTATTCTGTCACTTTTCAAGCAGAGAGTAAAAAACACCTTTCCTCTTCCCCTACTAATATATTTTGTGATTTTCCCATCAGCCCAGCAACTCTGAAAATCTGCTGAAAGTTGCGTTAGTGCACCCACCTAGGAAAGTACATTTTTCTCCTAAAAGGGAAAAAAGTTCATTCTACTGTTAAAACATATACCTTATACACACACACACACACACACACACACACACACACACACACACCTTTGATAAAGAACTTACAAGAACAAGTATTTTAACATGTATGGATATAAAGAAGAACAATTCAAGAGCTCTTGGGATGTGAAAACACAAAAGGAAAGACTGTATACCAAATTATATGTTTCAATAGATATTTGTACAATATCAAAAAGCATGAAAATCAAAATTTTTAAGCGAGATCATCATATTCACCAAATGATATATCCAAACTGTGAAGATATTTAAGGCTCAGAGTTAGAAGCAGTTTAGTTAACATCATAGGAAAATGGCTTAAAAAGTATACTAGCATAAGGAACAAAATGTGATGCTCTGGTGAAATATTAACAGGAACATATTAATAGTCTTATAACATATGGGTTTCTTTCTGGTACAAAGCAATTAGCAAAGAGTGGGGAAGGAGAGTGTAAAGCAGAAGTAATAAAAACTCAGAAGTTTGCTACAAAGGAGAAAATATTTTTAAACTCATTGCTAAAAGCACACTGAATTTTAAAAGAATCTGAAAGATCAAACCACCCTATATGTAGATCTTTAAAGCCCATGTCTTAGAGGAACACTAGATTCCTTGAGCTATCTCAAAAGCCCTACCCTTTCATTGTTGTTTTATTTTACATAAATTGAGAATAGATATTCCAATAATGAACAAAATGTGAGGAAGTGTAAATAAGAGATTTTATAAAATATGTATTATTTTTTAAAACATTAAAATAATTTCCAATGGCTCAGCTTTCTTTACCTTTTTGTTCCTCTCCAATACACATAGCCTTTTTGCAATATACAGTTCTGAAAATATTATTTTCACTCACACAGCCTATTGATGTTACAAAATAAAAAAAAATAATAACAAATAAAAAAAACCTTTAATCCACTCTAACTTTTTAAGTAAATTATTCACAGGTTTCAATATGTTCAATTATTATCTGCCACGCTGCTCGGTTGCGATGCAAGATGAAAGCATTACTCAGAGTCCAAATGGTTTAGAACAATGAGAGGCCTGGGCACCGCACCGAGAAGCTGGGTAGCTCTCTCATATTTATTGGGGAGTGAACAATAGTAGGTGGAAATGAAAGCAGAAAAAGAAGTTAATAAATCACGTGAGGCATACCATGACTCTGATCACGTGACCGCTTTCTCATCGACAGGAGCCAACTCGGGAAGAATGCACAGGGCAAAGTAAGGGTTGAGGGTGGGCTCAACATTCCTTAGTAACCTAAGCATTTCATCTTGGGAGGAAAAACATTTCTGCCGTGTTCAGCTATGCTGTGTTCAGCGTGCCTTGTTTTTTCCTTGGCTGAGCAGCTACTGTGTTCAGTTGTGTGCGGTGTTCAGCACGGCCTGCTCTTGCCCTATTTTCTCTCCTGTCCTCTGTGTTCCCCCAATTATCCTTACACATTGTGTTTCAATTGCATGACTAATTTAAAACTGAGCAACGATGAGAACATAGTGAGCCAAGAAGTCAAGTAGTTCTGGTAACAATTATAATCCATTCCATCAAAATAAGAAATATCATTGATCCTCCTTCCTCAGAAGCTATACAAATTGAACACTAAACAATTAACAAATCAACATCTACCACTTTTACTCCACAAGTGATTATTTACTCATAATCTACCAAGGTCTCCTGGTTTAGACTTATGATAAGAAAAATATAACCCCTTCAAAACTTCCCAAATTTCATAGCACAAGTAATTTTGAAGTCTTCTTGTTAATCAAACCACAAGAAAAGAAAAACTCAAAACAAAAACAAGGATAACTAATCTGACTATATCATTAATAAAAATACATATGTAGTTATTTCCAAATACCTATTGGCATATTAAAATGATTGTCAAAAGTTTTTTTACAGCTTCATTTTGAGATTTTTTTTTCATAGCAGCTTACCATTCGAGTCACCTTGGTTAGTTATATATAATATATAAATTGTATTCTTTTCACTGGATTGAAAAAATCTGCAAAGAATCCAGTTGACTTGAAACTCTAAAGTGTTAATTTTTCTCAGCTTGACAAGTAAACATAAAATTCTTCTCTTGGTGCCTTTTGAATTTTTTGATAGAAAATAAAACATAAAAACAATTACATGTTGCTCTAGGCAATTCTGAATCAGTTCAGTTGTTTTATCCAGACCTGAAAATCTCCAGAACCCAAGATGAGTAGTCTATATCTAGATGACAAAGTTAAATACAAATGTTTAAAAAGAGGCAGTCTATTGAGAGATGATAACAAGCTACTAATATTGATCTATGCCTTAGATCTTAATAGTTACAAACTAATTGCTGTAGTACTTCATCATGACGTACAGGTGTTCTGAGAAACCTTTTTCAAGTAGAAATTCTAAAATGTAATTCCTCATGATATATTACAACAAACATCTCAAGACAAGTTCTCCATTCAATTTACATTTTATTTCATAAGTAATGGAACTTCCATTGATCACATAAAAGCAAATCTAGCTAGGTGAATGAGCAATAATATTGTATGACTGGAGCTACAACAGCTACAATTCACCCAATTTCCCAAACCAGATAAGAATTTTCTCATATTTATAGCTATCCCTGAGCCTGTGTATCCCTAATCCTCACATATAAACTATCCATAAGTCCTATTGATTCCACCATCCTAATGACACTCCAATCCATCCATTTTTCTCTATTTCCACTGCCATTGCTTTATTTTAGTCCCACATCACCTTTTGCTTAGAATACTGCAATTGTGTGGTCTCCATGCCTCCAATTTCCACTCTTCGTGATATTGGTCAGTGATATTGGTCACTCTTCTGATTTTAGTCAGAGTGGGTTTTGTCTGAGCCCTGGTCTCTCCTTCAGTTTTTCTCCACTGCCTACAGTATCCACACCCCCAGAATAGAATACAAAGCATCTATGGTCTGACTGGTCTTCTTAGCTTTATTCTCCCCAAAGCCCTCTCATCTAATATTCCATATTTTAAAAACTACTACCAGTTACGTGAACGTACCAAAATACTTCATGCTTCCAAGTTTGTATTGCATTTTTTGCCTGTAGAATTCTTCCCTCTATGCTCCATTTTATTCACAGCCATCTACCTGGGAATAAATTTACTCACAACTGCTCAGGTAATCCAGAGTAGAAGTGATCATCCATTCCTCATAATGCTCACTGTGTCCTGCACATACGGCCCCCACTGCTCCAAGAATTCTGTACTGCAGACTAACATGCTTTACCTCCATCAGTTCTTTGAGGATGGAGACTATGTCATACTCCTCTTTGTACCTTATGCGTCTAGTACGGTGCCTGTATCACAGCACTGACTTCATGTTTATTGAATGAGCCACTGAATCTGTAACACAAAAGTTTATTGTCTTTCTGAGGTGAGATCTTTGTCAAATGACATCCTGAAATATCTCGCAGAACTACAGATTAGCTTAATAAAGAGTGATACTGGCAGTCTGTGAGCTGCCTTTTTTTTTTTGAGCAGATATCACTACCAAGCTAAACCACATAGCAGAGTCACAAAGTGAATGATGTTGAACAAGGTTTTCCCATTTGTCTTTTGGAGGCCTGTGCACAAATAGTCCAAAGAAAAGTACTTTTTATTTTTCTGGTGTCATTGACGACTTCAATTCTATGCTACTTGAATTAAAATATCCTCTGCCTCATGCTACCTACTTCCGAGTAATTAAGCATAATGGTATTTTCCTGAAGGCTTAAAATAAGGCAAAGAGTACTATGCATTCTAGAGAGGGATCAGGAAATCTGTGTTCCACTATTAGCTTTTTCTCATGTCAATGTTGCTATTTTGTCATCTGGCAACCTATAAAGTACTATGGAGAAAAAACTGACAGGATACCTTTAAGAGCTTTAGAAAACATTTAAAAAATATTATTGAAGGTCACCAAAAAAAGATTGTTTACATGGAAAAATATATTCTCACATGTGAAACTTCATAAAAATATCATCATCCCTAATTTACCTATAAATGTCTTGCACTGCCAAACTCTCATAGAACTTTTTGTGGAATCTGAAAAGTTGCTCCTAAAATTCATATCAAATAGATTAAGAGTCAAGAACATCTAAGACAACTTAATTGAGTAGTTTTGATAAATTTGCCTCACCAGATGTCAAGACTAAATATAAAGCCATTTGTAATTATGACATTTGGTGGTGATGCTAAGGTGATCAACAAAAAGATCAACAGAACAGAATATAGGGCCCAGAAACAGTCCTACGCATATTTGGACACTCAATATACGATAGACACGGCGTTGAAAGTCAGCCAAGGAAGGATGGACTATTCAGTTGATGCTATTAGGACAATGGTTATGTGAACATATGAGAAAATTAGATGCACACCTCATACCATAAATAAAGAAATAATAGGTACTTCAAAATCTTAAAAGCAGAAATTTTAATACACCTAGATGAAAATACACACAAATATATTTATGGCTTCTGATCAGGGAAGATTTTTTTTTCAGGGAAGATTTTCTAAAATGAGAAAAAAAAGGACAAAACAAAGAAAAAGAGTAAGAATTTTATCTACATTAAAAAGACGCCATAGGGGCGCCTGGGTGGCTCAATCGGTTGAGCGTCCGACTTCGGCTCAGGTCATGATCTCACAGTTCGTGGGTTCGAGCCCCGCATCAGGCTCTGTGCTGACCGCTTGCTCAGAACCTAAAGCCTGCTTCAGATTCTGTGTCTTCTACTCTCTCTGCCCCTCCCCCGTTCACGCTTTGTCTCACTCTGTTTCTCAAAAATAAATGTAAAAAAAAATTAAAAAAAAAAAAAAGACGCCATAAACAATGACTTCTTGAAATGCCTCTAGTAAAAAAATAAATATGAATATGCACAGTGAGGTCAGTATATGTGTACTCACTGAAGTATTGTTTATAACAGTGTAAGTGTTTCCATAGATGCGCTAAAGCCAAGAACAATATAATAGGAGTCAAGGCACTGAGCCACTGAAACCTACATGGCTCTGCCATCATTAGACACTCACCACTCATCCCATCAGGCCATTAAAAGAAGAAATGAAGATGCCTGTAGGGAGGGTTTCATTGAAGAGGGAGTTTCCAGGTAGTGAGTAGAAGATACTCTTGGCGCGGTCTTCAAAACAAGAGAACTACTAGCAGAACTTGACATGTGTTCTCTGGAATTTGAAGGACATGCGGACTGGTGTGTGACGTACACATGAGGAGTTTAAGTGGAAGTGGCTGCTTATAGCAACTGCATGAGAGAAAGCTTTGCTGGTAACTGCCTGAAAAATCTGGGGAGGCAGTCCTGAATATGTGTATTTATAGGTATTCTGGAATAAATTGTGTCCCTTCCAAATTCACATGTTGAAGTTCTAACCCGTAGTACTTCAGAATGCTACCAGACCAGAAAATCGGGTCTTTAAAGAGGTGAAATGAGGTCAGTATGAAATATGACTGGTGTCTTTATGATAAGAGGAAATTTAGACATAAACACAAAGGGAAGATCATGTGAAGACACAGGAAGAAGTTGGCCATCTACAAGCTGAGGAGAGAGGCCCCAGGAGAAACCAACCTGGCCAGTACCCTGTTCTCAGTCTTCCAGCCTCCAGAAGTGTGAGAAACTTCTGTTGCTAAACCACCCAACTTTTGGCGCTTTGTGATTGCAGCCCCAGCAAACTAATATACTAATCGTATACTGTATATTACGATTGTATAATTGTATAGATGCAGAGCCTATGAACGTAAGCTGATTTTGATTTATCTTCCTCATAGAGACCCCTCCCTAGAGTACTATCTAGATGGGAAAGATACCAGGGAGGAGAGGAGGAAGGAAAGTAGGGAGTTATAAGGATCAAGAAAATTAAGTCTGGAGTACTCTAGCTGTGTGGAATTTTCTAACAATCCACAAAAGGATCCTACAAGAGAAAAAGTAAGCTTACCATCTGCCATGCCCAGGGAGTATCAGTGCTAGACTATAACTGTACAAATGGAATGAAACTGTTTCTGCCCTCTTAACTCTCCTTCCTCCCCTAAGTTCCTGACTCTAGGGTAGGGATGGAGGTGAAATTAGCAGAATGAGAAGCAAGTGGAAAAAAAGTAGAGAAGTCATCCACACCATTCTTTCTCATTACAGGTTGCCCAGCTGAAGTGAACCTCATATGGGAAATGGAAGTGCTTTAAATTTGATGAAGATTAGAGATGGGATAATAGAGTGGGCTGGATTTTCTGTAGCCATCAGAAGAAAGTGATGGGAAACATTAGGAAAACAGTCCACAGGTGAAAACAGTAGTAGGAAAATACACCATACTTGAGAGAGTGAGCTTAATGAGGAATGGTAAGAAAGACTGGAGATACTTCCTACTGAAACTGAGCAAATATTTAGCTCTAATAAATTAGTTACAACAAGCTAAATACCAGAAGTAATACAAATGACCAATATAAGAGATTTGTTATATAATGATTCAAGCCAACATCCTTTCTAGCTCACAGAACTACTGCATTGACCATTCTACCTCCAAATTCTTCTCGTAAGTCACACAGTTCTTCATTCTTTATTCACTCACTCACTCAATAGTTTTTGAGCATGTCCTATGTGTCAAGCACTGTGTTAGGCTTTGGAAATGCAATGGTGCACACACCACATGCCCTCCTTGACTTCAGAACATTACGGTAAAATGCAATTACTTTTATTACTTCACAAGCCTTGATGCAGCAGATAAAATAAGTCACTTGCTCAAGCCTCTGAGACAGCAGGGAAGGTACACAGGCCACCCTCAAATCCAGGATTGATGAACTCAAATCCTGCTTTCTTTCCTCTATTAAACTTTGATTCTCATTCACTTTGATAAATTATTAAAACTGAATATTAGTAGTGCCTTCCTACACACTGGTATAAAGGCTGAAGAAGAGTCTGCTCTGCGCCATGATCTATTTTTGTGTACGCAGGTATATAAATTCTTACAAAGAATGCTTTCTTCATCTATACAATAGGCTCTTTAGAGTAAATAATTGCTAAGCCTTCCTCAAATTCTATTTTTTAAGTTCTAAAATTTATATTTTACAAGTTTGTAATATCTGACAAATGGATGCAAATATTAACAATAAAAATTTAACTTTGAAGATATTGTTATTAAGGTCACAAATTTCATTAGAACTGAGACAGGGAGACATCACTAAAGTTACTATTTATAACATTATATTATACAAAGAGAATGCAGGGGCGCCTGGGGGGCTCAGTTGGTTAAGCATCCAACTCTTAATTCTGGCTCAGGCCATGATCTCACGGTTTGTGAGTTTGAGCCCCACATGGACCTCTGTGCTGACAGAATAGAGACTTCTTGGGATTCTCTCCCTCTCTCCCTCTCTCTCTGCCCCTCCCCTGCTCACATTCTCTCTCTCTAAAAATAAATAAACATTAAAATAAAATAAAATGAGAATGCAATTTATATCAGGTTAAAATTTGGAACAAATATAAAGATATATTATTTTATTATAGCCCATTAAAAACTGGAATTACATTAACTACATTATTCTAGGGCTGTTAATATTAAGGTGATATTTTGTCATTAGCCAGAATCATTTTGGTGATTATTGCTGCCATTGCAAATATTCTTTTAAAACTCTAAATTTCTGTAATTATTACAGCTATTACTATGATTATGATTATAAGTCCTTTTCATGGGATAAATTGAAGATCTTGGCTACCAAAGAAGAAAATTTTCAACTGTTTTTACATCAATTCATTATTATTCTCTGAAGCTTGTAGAAGGGACACATTAAGTTCTCATTGGAAGGTCTTACACTTAGAATGGATGGTGATACTTTTGCTCCCTTGATAACCTAAACATGTTAAAGAAACAAAACAAAAATCTAATTATCTATGGAGCTTTTCCTTTTTTTTCAACTCACCAGCCCCCTTCCTACCCCACTTTGAATAAAGTCAATGGCACAAGGTAATGGCTATTTAATAAATAACTGTTAGGGCACCTGGGTGGTTCAGTCTGTTAAGCATCCAACTTCAGCTCAGGTCATGATCTCGTGGTTGTGAGTGCAAGCCCTGCATCAGGCTCTGTGCTGACAGCTCGGAGCCTGGAACTTGCTTCGGATTCTGTCTATCTGTCTCTCTCTCTCTCTCTCTCTCTCTCTCTGTCCCTCCTCTGCTCACACTCTGTCTCTCTCTTTGAAAAATAAATATTAAAAAATAAATAAATAAAAATAAAAATAAATAAATAACTGAAGATATTAGTAAACAGGCACACAGAAAGAATATATAATCTAGGGAACAGTAACTAGTTCATCACTTAATTTAGTAACAATGGTTTAGGAACATTCATTCAGCCTTTCTATTTCTCATTCATTTATCAATCCTTAGTTCATTCAACAGTATTTACTCATTATCAAACAGTGTGCTTAGCCATGGAAATATAGAGAAAAATAAAGTTTTTTCTTGGCTTAAGAAGATTATTCTTAAAACAGAAAAATCTAAAAGCATAATGTTGTGATTGCTATATCATTTCTGAAAGTAAATGTTACTATTACCACTTCTGTGAGTGTGAAGACATTTAGGACAAACAAAAGAGGAGATAAATGAGATTGCTCTTAGTAGATGAGGAGAATTTTCTTTTTACAATTTTGTTTTTAATGTTTATTTATTATTTTTGAGAGAGAAACAGAGTGCCAGAGGGGCAGGGGCAGACAGAGAGGGAGACAGAATATGAAGCAGGCTCCAGGCTCTGAGCTGTCAGCACAAAGCCTGACGCAGGGCTTGAACTCACAAACTGTGTGAGATCATGACCTGAGCCAAAGTCAGACGCTTAACCAACTGAGCCACCCAGGCAACCCGAGGAGAATTTTCTCCATGAGGAAAGCAAAGGAGAAAATTCTGGACAGAGGAAGAGAGGTTGCAAAGACATGGTATTCTCCGATAAAAATGGTTCAAAAATGAAAATTTAAGCTTAACTGAAACTTACTTGGGATCTGGTATATTAGTCTGTTTCAGCTGTCATAGCAACATATCACAGACTGGGTGGATTATGTTACAGAAATTTATTTTTTCACAGCTGTAGACGCTAAAAGTCATATATCAATGTGCTAGCCAACTCAGTTCCTGGTGAGAGCTCTCCCCCTGGCTTGCAATTGGATGCCTTCAGGCTGTGTCCTCATGTGGCTTGAAAGAAAGATTTCTCTCTTTTCTTCTTCTTATAAGGTCACCAATCTTATTGGATCAGGGCTCTTATGACCTCACTTAACTACCTCCTAGAAACCCAGTCTCCAAATACAGTCATATAGGGGATTAGGGCTTCAACTTACAAATTTGAGGGAAGAGGGACCCCAATTCAGTCCATGGTACCTGGAATGAGAGAAAAGGAGTAGATACTATAATACTAAGAGAGAGCTGAGGCCAAATAGTGAAAGATTTAGATTCCATTTTTTTATTTAGCTAGATTTGCCAATTAGATAGACCTGGAACAGCTTTACAGAAATAGGTATACAGGAAGGAAAGTCTCCTCAAAAGTAGACAAATAGGGTGGAGAATGTAGTTTAAGGAGCTATGAAGAAGGCAAAGTCAGTGAGATTAGATCAAGTGTGCATGGTTTGTATGAAAAAGACATTGAGGATTACCACATTACAAGTTTGGGAAATGGAAGGATCAATGGTGAAACAGCAAATGGCAGAGAGAAGCAAAATTGAGAGTAAGAAAGGAAGACGCTGAGCACGTTTGAATATGATGACTCTGAGCTTTGGAATTTAACAGATCAGAATATCTAATACACAATTGAAAATGCTACTCTGGAGATTCCAAGAAAAGAGGACCAAAGACAGAACTCGGGGGTATAATTAGAAAGATACAAAGTATAATTGAAAAACAGGAACTTAAACACATTTGATGGCCATGAGAGGGAAGGAAAGACCCAGAGAGAGTGGTAGCATGAAATGAAGATCAAGCGAGAGCAAAGTTTCAAGAACTCAATTTATCTCAAATCCCCTAGAGATGTCAATGCACAGAGGGAGAACTGGCCATCAAATTCTCCAATTCAGAGACTGTTGCAACTTTTATGAAGAGAAGTTTCAGCAGAACATTAGAGGCAGAATTTCAATACAGGTAAAGTCTGGATGTATCTTACTCACCATGGTATCCCAATTACCACCCATAGTGCCAAACATATGCTCAAAAAGTATTTGTGAAGATAAAGTTCAATTAGAAACTGAGGAATGGTTTAGAAAAGAAAAAGAGAAGTGAATGTCTCAATTCTAAAGTAGGAGTGGGGTGCCTGGGTTGCTCAGTTAAGCATCTCACTCTTGATTTCGGCTCAGGTCATGATCTCACTCACAGTTGGGCTTATAGGTTCAAGCCCCACATTTGAGCTCTGTGCTCACAGTGCAGAATCTGCTTGGAATTCTCTCTCTGCCCCTCCCCTGCTCTCTCTCTCTCTCTCTCTCTCTCTCTCTCTCTCAAAATAAATATATAAACTTTTAAAAAATAAATAAAGTAGGAATAAATAGGGGAATTCATAGTTACAGAATAAAGAGGAATCAAAGAAAAGTTTCCTTTTCTATTTTACAAAGAGACAGGAACACCTTAATTGCACAGACAGAGGATGAGAAGAAGCCACTGAAAATGAAGAGGCAGAGCCAAGGGTCCAAGCCAACTAACAGGCCTTCATCTGTACCTGTTTTGTCAGGTGAGGACCAAGATGTTCACAGAAAAGCAAACATGATTTGAAATTAACACTCTCTGGCATTCATCACGGCGACAAGAAGAATGGCTCAAGTTTTCAGTCTTAATGTTTTTGTACTAAAACCATATGCAGTGTTAACTGATAGTATCTTAAAATGTAATGCAATTACTATTTCCATTTTGCAAATAAAGAAACTACAGTAAAGAGAAATTAGGCAACTTGTCCAAGGAAATCATAGAAAATAAAGTAGCAAAGCTGAGTCTGAGCCCAAGTTTAAGGCTACAATACCTATGCCAGGGCTGCCTTAAAGTACTAAATCAAGCACTGTGTATTATTCCAGCCTGCATGTCCAACAGGCAGGTGCTGAACATATGGCCCCTATGGTAGGACCCCTGCAGATAATAGAGTTTACCCAGGGGAAACACAAAGTGGGTTTATTTCAATAATAATCATAATTATCACTACCTCACAGATGTAGTTTTAAAAGAACACTTGTACTTACCTATGCAAATACCTTTGAACAATCTGATAATATACAAAACACATGTCATGTCTTCATGTCTCATAAATATAAATTCTGTTCATAATATCAGCTGAGCATGTGAACTTGGGTTTATTTTAGAACATAAGTTTTCAGGTAGAAACTTTATCCCAATGATAAAAGAATGACAAAATCTGGAAAAGGTCAACATCTCTATGCTTATAACAAATATATTTTTAATATACAAAATTGGCCAATGAGGCAAATTGAAAGTTTAATTAAAATGCTGGTAACCACAAACCAATCTGTTGTATTTGACAGTGTGTTTTAACTGCTTTGTGGATATTCTCAATGGCTTTCCACAAACCAGATAGAGTTGAAAATGTAGAAGATGGTTTTAAAAAGGGAAATCATTAGCTCCTAGTCAGCTTTTTTATAACATTTTTTTAAATATAAAACACTACTATACAGACCTCTAGTATCAGGGTGGATGCATATTCCCCATACCTCCCGTTTCCAGGAGGAAAAGATTCCATAAGAGTAACACTCTTAGCCTCATACCCTTTCCATTGGTGACCAAGTGACTTATGATTAATGAGTTTGGAAGGAGTGGCTGAATGAGCTTGGCCCACAGCCTTCTTGTCTCTCTTGAGATCTTACTGCAGAATGTGTATCCTATTCTCCTTTATGCCCATTCAGGGAAAAGAGGTCTGCATTACCTGTGAATGGGTACGTTTTTCTAATTTAGGAAGTATTAATAAGCCCCATTTGGCTCTCACAATAAGCTACATCCTTCAGTATCATCTTCATGAGTATTTATGTTGATACACTGATCCCTATTTGTCTAATTTCCATCACTATTTCCCAAATGGTTACAAATTTGGATGGGAGAAAAGTGCTATTTATTAGGTATATAAAAACTCTATCTCCATATTTAAAATTGAAAGAAATAGGATTTGTGGAAAAAGTGATGCTTCAACAGCACACCCAAGGGAATACCAAAGACATTTACAAGGAGTTAATTAATAGGTGTACATATGGTAGCAAAAACACTTGGCA
The DNA here is from genome assembly GCF_018350195.1 of Panthera tigris. NCBI lineage: Eukaryota > Metazoa > Chordata > Mammalia > Carnivora > Felidae > Panthera > Panthera tigris. Next base: position 67,945,962 of record NC_056663.1, read on the forward strand.
GAAGCCTTGTGTTTGAATACATCACAGAGCAAATCCACTGTAAACAATGTTGATTTAGCTTTCAGAAAATATTTTAATGGAATTTAGTCTTATGTAAGCTTTTGCATTGATAGCTCAAAAATGAGGAAGTTCCCGTATCAATTTTCACAACAGCCAAAGTTATTTAGGTAGAATCAGGTAGGATTTGTAGACCACTTTTAAAAGTCATATCCTTCACACAACCTTTATTGCCCCTCATTCTCTTTCTTAAGACGTAAAAGTCTCCTCAATTAGAATTTAGGCAATACTGTAACCAGTTTATGTCCCAAATGAACAAATTACATGGTTCACCCAGTTCTCTAAATGACAACCAAGGCCACTCTAGTTCACTTAAGACAAAGGTGTGCTGCTTGGGGCTTTGTTTCTGACACAGAGTTTGAGTTCTGACTTCCAAATACAAAGATGACAGTTTCAGTACCTTTTTTGTTTTTTCCAAAGAGATGTAATCCACATATTTCTCATGAAAAACAAATACACCACCTTCTAAGCCTGGTCTCTCCCTCGACTTCAGAAGCTACTTTAATTTGATTCATTTCTTTTCTTTCTAGAATCCTTAATATCTGCATCTTAGTGATGTTTTCTCATGCTCTTTCTCTCTCCCTCTCCCCTCTGTCTCTATGTGCAAAATATCTCCCTGAACAACCTGTCTTTGGCTTTTCTGTCCTTCTAATGAATGCTTATTCTCTTGCTTTCATTATTCCAAATTTATCCCTAATTAGTTGTCTATATCCATAGCCAATTATAATTCTTCTCCAAGTATAATTCTTTTCTATCTTATTTCTCCATAGGCCTTCAATGAGTTTTAGTTCTTCATACAAGGTACGTGTTCAATAACTAGCTGTTAATTACTAGTAATTTTTTGTCCTAATCCATCAAAATGGAATGACCTAATATAATTTAGGCCAATTATGTTTTAACTTGAATTGAATACTCTTATCTTTTCATAATTTTAATCCAATTCAATTTTCTTGGGATTTTTTTTCCTTTGATTTCCTTTGAGTACTCTTTTTTATAATGAAATTCCCTTTTCCTTACCCTCCCTTACTCAATTATTTCAGTTGTAACAGCACACAAATACAAAGGTTGAAAAAGGTCATATAAGATTCTTGTGAGGAGAAAAAGTCAACTATGTGAGCTGATGATATATTAACTAACCTTATTTTGTTAATCATTTTTTAATGTATACATATATCAAATCATAACATTGTATACCTTAAACTTACACAATGTTACATGTCATTTATATCTCATAAATCCTGGAGGGGAAAAAGTAGAGGGGGAAAGTAATTTAACATTAAAAACCAAATCAATAAGGTGTACCTGGGTGGCTCAGTTGGTTAAGTGTCTAACTCTTGGTTTCAGTTCAGGTCACGATCTCATGGTTCATGGGTTCACACTCTGCATGGGGTTCTGTGCTGACGGTGTGGAGCCTGCTTGGAATTCTGTCTCCCTCTGTCTCTCTGCCTCTCCCCTGCTTGTTCTCTATATCTCTGAAAAAATAAATAAATAAACTTAAGAATTACTCAATAAACATTAATGAATCTCATTGACTAGAATTTTGCATCTAAAATAATACGTGGCACAAAGTGAGCTTTCAATGAATAAATGAATACATTCGCGATTGACATGATTTAGCACACTGCTCAGCAGAAGTGTTCAAGGAGTTAACCCTTGAGCACATTTTTACACGTACTTTGTGTTCTTGCTAGTAAAAAAAAAAATGCTCATGGTTAAATCAAAAGCTAAAACAGAGAGGAAAAACTCAGTAGCTTCTTTTGTCTGTACCATACCAAATATAAAAATGTTTTTTTTAAACAACATGCATGAGATATTTTCATCATTTTCATTATTATCCCAAATCACATGTGACCAGGCTCTTGGAAACATTGTAAGCAGAGTGACCAGACTGATTACTAGGAGAGTTGGTGCATGATTGCTCTCTATCTGCAACAGGCTCATCAGTTCATGGAATGGGAACAGGGTTATTTTCAGGCCACAGTACAATATGATCACTGACACTAAAATGGGTTTTGCAGGTGAGAGAATTTGTTGCTTGCCAAAGAAGGAGGATCAGAAAACTGAGGAGGATCAGTAATTGAAATAACCCATGAAAAATGAAGTATTAAGGCAATATCTGCATAATCCAGGCAAGCAAACAAATATTTTTTTGGCAAGAAGGAAAAGAAGAAGTTTGGAATCTGAATAATCAGGATTAGCTCTCTACAATCAACACAGATAAATATTTTCTAGACATTAATCTACAAAATAATATCCATGTTTCTATATCCAAATTAAACCTAGGTTACCCTTAGAAGATATAGAATTTTTACAAAATTTATAATGGCAACTATTAAAATAAAATTTGTCTTCATTCTAAGAACCTCTTTAACTTAAGTAGTTATAATCAATGATAACAAATAGCTACTGATTTTAAATACGTCGTGATGATATATCCCTTCATTCAGTAAGGTCTGCAAGGTGACGTGCTGGGTATGGAGTACACAGGTAGATATGATATGCACTGCTTTTCAGGTAAATGGAAGAAAGAAGACAGGGCACATAAGTAGGAGAAATACCTAGAATTTTCTAGATCAAAGGAGGGAAGGTTTTTCCCCCATCATAGCAGCTAGAGAAGTGACAGAAGTATCATGGAAAATTTAAAAATTGGATTTGGACAGGTGTTTAAAAACGAGTAAGGATAAGGGGCACCTGGGTGGCTCAGTCGATTGAGCATCCAACTTCAGCTCAGGTCATGATCTCACGGCTTGTGAGTTCAAGCCGCGCATCAGGCTCTGTGCTGACAGCTCAGAGCCTGGAGCCTGCTTCGGATTCTGTGTCTGCCTCTCTCTCTGCCCCTCCCCTGCTCACACTCTGTCTTTATCTCTCTCTCTCTCAAAAATAAATAAACATTAAAAAAAATTAAGAAAAAAAAAACGAGTAAGGATTTAAACTTGTAAAAACATGGAAATGAAGATTCTCAGCAAAGAACACAGCAAGAGGAAGGCAATAGTGCTAGAAAAAGAGACTATGTTTTTACCAAAAGTGAGTTATTTGTACTGGAAGATAATATTGCGCAGGTGTAAGTGTGTGATTGGAGGGAGGTGTGCCATGGAAGAAAAGTCTAGAGAAGTAGGCTGGGACCATTGTGCAGTGCCTGGAAAGGCAGGTTCCTCACTGGGACACTATTTAATAACAACCTGGAAAAATTTAAGGTTTTGAAAAGAAAAAAATAACTAGATCGAATCTTTTTTTTTTACCTTTTTCTCTATTTTTTTTCTATTTTTTTTCTAATATTTTCTCTATTCTTTATTTTTGAGAGAGAGACAGAGCGCAAGCAGGGGGCGGGGAAACAGAGAGAGAGGCAGATACAGAATCCAAAGCAGGCTCCAGGCTCTGAGCTGTCAGCACAGAGCCCCATACGGGACTCAAACTCACAAACCACAAGATCATGACCTGAGCTGAAGTCGGAAGCTTAACCGACTAAGCCACCCAGGCACCACCCCCCCACACTTTTTTTTTTTTAACAATAAAGGTTTCTCTTCCAAGTAGTATTGCTAAATCTTAAGATTCAAAAAAATAAAACTAAAATAGTAAGAACTACAAATTATTGTGCTACTATATGCTGGGTACTATGCTTAAATATGTTTCATACATTTAATCTTCATAAAGCTGGGAATGTTAATGGGTCCCATTTTTGAGATGAGAACATGGAGGCTACACAGCTAAGTAACATGTACAAGGTCATACCATTGTTTTCATAAAGTAACATAAGAAAAGGCATTTGGAAAATTTATATATTTTTCTACTATATTTAATGGAAAGAAATGTCTTGGCTACTTTTATTCATCAATTTTCCATGTAACAATTTATGACAACATTGATATATATCTTCAAGACTGCCTTACAAATGTGTCTTAAAAATAATTTTCCTAAACATATATTTCCTAGACATTTATAATGTATTTGAAAATTAAAATATTGATTTAATTCATGTACCTTGATGATCATCTTGCTTCATGGAATTGCAATTTTAGAATGCATAGACCATTTTTCCTCCAGAGGGGAAAATCCAATCAAGCAAAGACCTCTAGCCACATACAAATTCTGTTTGGTTCCTTTTTATATTTTGAATAATAAAAATATGGTATATGTTCTGGAATTATTAAAGTTCTAAAAAATAACTTTTTTAAAGTATCTCCTACTTGTCTCCTATTTCTCAAGCATTTGCTATTATCTGTTAATCTGAAAACCACAATGTACCATTCTGCTTTATTTAAATTGATTTAAAAGGCTCTTTACTGCTTTACAGTATGTGATTAGTTTACTAATGTAACCACATAGAAGATTCTCACATAAAAGAACTGGAAATAAAACATTTGGGATGTTAATAAAGTGTCTATAACCTAGTCATTTTAACATTCTATATTAGAAAAATAAGAACTTTCTTCCAGAAGGAAAAAAAAAAAAAAAAAACAGTTACTTTCCTTTTTCTAATAATGGTAAGCAAGGCAAAAAGATAATCACAGTCAACGTGATAAATGACAAGAGTTCTTTGGCATGCCATCTGCTAATTCCCTATCAATAGTTTTCTCACTGATTTTTTCCCCCATATTTTTTGCAAAACTCCCCAACTGTAAGTTTATACTATCTCCTCTCCAACCACCACTTTTTGTGTTTTTATTGTTGCCTAAGGGAGCTTGCCAAAGGTTGCACCAATCAATCTTATCTCTATTCAACAGAGAAAGACAGTTCAACAAAGCACTGCTGCTGATTTGTACTTGTGATCTACAATTGGCTTATTTTCTGATAAATTTCTTGTTTGTCAGGGCCTTTGTCAGACATTTTGTATTTAGAGCCTCTGGGGTAATCAATTCTAATACAGTGTTTTATGCTAAATTTTGAATCAAGATCACTCCTGACATTTACTTAAACAAGCACTGTCCTGTAAGGAAGGTTCTGGGCTATGCCTTTTGTAATAGAAGAAGAAGAGTGACAGCTTTACATTTTATTAACATAGCAGAAGGCTACCATTTAAAGTAATGAGCCACTCCACACCTATGTCACCTTTTCGTTTTGTATTAGACCATAACCTAAGTTATGCAGAGTGCCTCCTAGGGGAATCTGTACAGTATAAAACAGACTCTGCCACTTTTTTGTTTTGTTTTGTTTTGTTTTGTTTTTAATGTACATAAAGAACCAAGACATATTGATAAACTGGTATTTAAACTCATGACTCATAAAAACAATGGAAAGTTAATGTAAATAATGTGTTCTCATAGCTGTGTAATCCACACAGTACTCATGTGTCCCTCTACCACCCCAAATTAATGAATCTCATATTGTAAAAGCAATTCTTATCAAGTTTGAATTTATTCTTACATGAGGCATAAAATAGAGTAACAAAGCCCTCTGCCAAACTAGGATGCTCTACCACAATTCAAAGAAAACAACACTTTTCTTAACATTCAAAATTTATTTTCCCCTTGCTGGATTGATCAATTTATTTAGTCTTGACTTCGTTTTGCCTCACTCTAAGGACATAGGAAGATGTTTGACTACATATAAGAACACGTGGTTTCGACATTGCTGTAGTATAATGGGAAAAGACAGGATAAAATAGTCAGAGAGGGAAAGATTAGGAGCTGAAGTCCCCGGGTGGGGAAAACATGCATTTTAAAACAATTCTGGGAGCTTCTGACTGAGCAAACTGCCTCAGGCATAAGGTTCCTCTTAAGAATGTAACAGACACCACCTACTCCCCGCTCCAGTTTCCTTCAGGAATTTGACAAAAGACCTGACCAAAACTAAGTAGACCATAAAATGTATGACCCACCGGAATAGTATGGCCATAGACCACCCCTCATGCAATGGAAACAAGCTAATCAAAAGGAATGACCAGGCATTTAGAGTTACCTAGCCAATATGGGTAGAGCCTGAGAAGAACAGGGGGAAGGAAAGGGGCGGACCGAAACCCTACAAAGCAAAGTCCTTTGCCTACAGTAGTGGGTATTTACTTTCGAATGCCCCCTCTCTGTAAAGAGAGCTTTCATACTATTCTTACTTTCTGATATTATACTCTAATAAATTTTTGCCTGCTGCTCATTTTATTCTGTGCCCATCTCTTCATTTTTCAAAGCAGTGAGACAATAAACTCTGGTTGTTGCGGTAAAAAAATCTGGCGACAGTAGTTTGAAGAAAAAAAAACCTGAATATATCAATAGAATGCACCAATGTTTTTTTTGTACAATTGATCTTATAGAAATACATATTTTGTGAATATTATATATATATATATATATATATATATATCATGTTTGTAATAAGTTAAGAAAAAGGAATAAACATTTATGAAGAATGAAGATCAAAGATTTATATCCACATAATTAGTGCACAGAGAATTGGACATTAAGCCAGCCTCTCCTGAAGAGCACACTCAAAATCCATCCTTTCATTTGAAACATTATTCTCTTAATTTTTTTATAATCTATTTGACACTCTATTTTATTATTGAAGTTATTTTATAAACCTTTGCAGTATAATCACATACCCTCTGTTGTCTCTAAAAATGCATATAGTTTGAATCTAACAAAATTATTAAATTCAACTCTTAAACAGCACATGTCTTGGTACACGCACACACACACACACAACTGCTGAGTGAATTTTGACATTTTAGTCATTCATTTCATATGAAGTTTCACTTCTTCAACAGATTTCTACATTATTTTATGCCATATATTATCCAAGTGCTAAACTTCACATGAAAATAAATGTTATACCTTACCTTAAAGAAGTGTAATTCCCAAAAAGAGGGGGGAAAACTTAACTTTGTATACAAAAATAGTAAAATTTTATTTGTTGTGCCTTTTTGAGGACAGTACTGAACTAAGTAAACCTTAGCTTCAAGAAGCTAAAAACCTAACAATTCTCCAAATGCAATTAAAAGCACGAGAAAACATTTAACAAAAATATTTGAGTTTGGACCAACTTTGACTAGAAGAAAAATTCTTCTATACCCACATTACACAAAGATAAAAGTCCTTACATTTTCAGAATATTTTCTGATGGCAAGAGACAAATACAAAATGATGTTTTGGGAGAAGGTATTGTATTTTCACATTTCTAGGAGAAAAGGAAATTCTACATCTGTATAAAAGAATCACTTCTCATTGTCCCGTTGTGCCTCTGGGCTGGCTAGGCAAACTACTCATCAATTGAATTGAAAACTAAAGATGAAATTGACCTAGAGCAGTAGCTACCTGCCAGGGTGCATTCCAGGACATGCCAGGGCACTTTCTAAAAATGTTGATGCCTGGGTTCCACTTCAGACTAATTGTATCTTGGAAGCAAGTGGTAGGCATCAGTATGTTGAAAAAGCTTCTCAGATGATTTTATTCAATTGATCACTTCCTCAGTAATCTCTTAAAAACTGACAGAACATTTAGGATAGCATAACCATCTTCCACAATGATCCAGGATACAAACAAGAAAAGCCAAATCTGCATAGATGTAGCAGCTTTGCAGAAATCATGAAGGAAAAATATAGAGAAGTCTGATGATCTTAAGACAGCCACAAACTTCATTTTATTTATTTCTGAAGAATACTACAAAAGAGATAGAATTCTGACTGGAATAATTAGCAAACACACCTCAGGACAACCAGTAAAGACTGTGGAGTCCATCAGGGTCTCCAGGAAGACTGGTAGGTACTATGACTGTTGAAATCCTTGAGCACCTCAGAAATGCCCAGAATAATCTCCCTGACAAAAAAGACAGAAATCCACACTGAGGGGGGAAGAAATCTGCAGGAAATAAAATCCAAGTTGAACAGGTCAAGAACATTGAAGTTTCAGTTACTGGACACTAAAGGTCCCAAGAAGGCAGATCTCACATCTGATGACATGTTTATACAAAGAAGCCATATTTTGAATGCTTTGTGAAAACAATAGAAGAGAAAGTCCTTAAGCAATTAAACAGAGAAAGCTACCCTGGCCCACTCCAACCCCTGCATAAGAGCCTACTCCTGAAAAGATAGGAAAACCCATCTCATTAAACATGAAAAGAAGAAAAGGACTGCTATCCAAACCCATGAAATTATAGCCTCAGAACCAAAGGAAAAATCTCCGATTAATGTGCCAACTGATAATGAAAGAAATGCAGTAAAATATGGCTGAAAAGCAGAAAACCGTAACCTAATATTAAAAATGAGACAAAGTAAGTTAAGAAAGGGGTACAAGAAGGGGACACCTAGGTGGCTCAGTCGGTTAAGCTTCCGACTTCAGTTCAGGTCATGGACTCAGGGTTCATGAGTTCAAGCCCTGCTTTGGGCTTTCTGCTGTCAGCACAGAGCCTGCTTTGGATCCTCTGTCCCCCTGTCTCTCTGCCCCTTCCCTGCTTGTGCTCTCTGTCTCTCTCAAAATAAATAAATAGCCTTACAAAAAAAAAAAAAAAAGAAAAAAAGGGGTAGAAGTTATAAAATTAAAGCCTAAATCAAAAATAGAGAAGATAAGGAAAAACATGTCTCAACAAGCAGTTATGAAAAGTTGACAGAGCTCAAAAAATAGGGGGAAAAAGAGTGTCATTTCTTAACTGCTTTTTAAGGTTAAAAAAGAAAAAAAGCTTGGCTGAAATGTTCCTCTTCTATCAAAAATAAAGTAGAAGGTAGGCAGTAAATATCCTGGGTTCAAGTTGAGGCTAGGAATAGAAGTTCTCAGTTTTCAACTAGTTTATATAAAAAATGCTCTTTTGCCCAGTTGGAATCCATAAAATGACTGTATTGTGCAGCACTATACATAGTTCAAGGTAGTGGTAATAAAATTAATCAGTACCCGTGATTGAAACTCTAATAGCTCCTTTTACTGGGCTCTTATTACATAGCTAAGCTAGAAGCTTTACATGTATTATCTTACTTAGTCTTCACACCCATGACACCAATTACTTATACCCATTTTGCAGAAGATAAATTTCCATAAATAAAGTAAAATTTGGCTCTATTGATCCTGTTTGTTGGTTTTTATGTTACTCTAACATATCTGGATAGATCTTTGTGACATATAGGAAGGTATTTTAAAAACGATTTGACATAAAACATAGGCCATGGCATACACACAAATTATATTTTGGAAGGTTCTTCAGAAGCAGCTGACAATAAGGTAAAAAGTCAGACCTGAGTATCTGCTGACAGGAGAGATGCGCTATTTGTATCAAGAGATGACACACACACACAAATAAATGGGGATTTTGGATCTGAGTCCTAAATCAAAAGTCACAAGGGCAGATACTCCAAGGCAATCACTTGCAATTGAGTTGCTTCTCAGAGGAAGTCCTCATGCAGTATGCTCTAGACTGAGGAGTCACAGAGATTGATCTATCTAAAAATGGCTAATGAATTTCTGTTGGAAGGTCAGGTAAGCCAGCTGGCAAATAAATAAAATTGGAGAAGTCGTAACATGAGGAAACCAGTTGATGGCTGTAGTGTTCTATCTAATAGCTGCTACTCAAAATGTAGTCTGAGGGCCAGCACTGTGGCATCACTCAAGAGCTTATTAGAAATGCAGTGTTCCAGGCCCTTCTTCAGATCTGCTAAAGCCGATCCTGCATTTTAACAAGAGCCTTAGATGATTCAGATACATATGAAGGTTTGAGAAACCCTGTGCGAAAGGACATAGGTGATTACATTTTGCTTCGTTTTGTAACACAGTAGAAAACTGAATAATCAAACAATTGCTTAATATAATCAAATACTGAATTTTCATAATTTAGGCATTCATTGTTTCATCACCTCGGAAGTGCTTACCCTGCACCCATGAAGTATGTGAGAGGCAGGCAATAAAGTACAGAAAGACAGGTGAGAATTTTGTACTTACAGAGTTGAGAATCTAGGAGGTAATAAAGAGATTAATAAAAAAAAAATTGAAAGGGGAATAACTGCTAAGAAAGGAGAAATACAGGAATATATCAAAGCAGGACCTAAGCACAGTTTTGCTTACCCAAATTTAAGAAAATAATTGTGGTTGATACAAGTGTCTTACAGGTTTACAGGGAAGTCTGTTTAAAACAAACCCTGTTTGACTTAGTTCCTACGTCAGAAGGTCAGTTTCACATGCTCGGCATCACGAAGACACAATCATGGCAGAACAGCACAAGAGGTCAGCTGAGAGCATTCCAGGCAACCATTGTGTGAGCATGCTGTTCTCAGAATGACTAGAAAAACAATACAGGAACTAAAGGATTAGCCACCACTGGTGATACAGAATGAAAAGAAAAATGACTTCAGATAGCTCTTACAAATGGGTAGCTTGATAGCCTTCAGCAGCACTTTTACACTGAAATTTCCTTTGGCAGGAGTAGCTGCCGGCCACACTTTGAATGGCATCCCACCTAATGTAATAGGCTGTGTGCTATATTGGCTCTCTCTATGGATGCATGATTCTAGTAGGCCAAAGAAGTGCCATGGAATTGAAAAAATCTGGGTTCACTTATACTGTGGATAAGCTTTAAAAACAACCTAAATGTTCTAGTGAGCGGTCAGTGAATGAACCATTACATCAAATAATCATTTGTAGCCATTGTTTCCTTTTTATTGTTCAACGAGATGTAAAAGATTTTTTTAATTTTTTTAATGTTTATTTTATTTTTGAGAAAGAGAGACAGAGCACAAAAGGGGAAGAGCAGGCTGAGACACACACACAGAATCCAAAGCAGGCTCCAAGCTCTGAGCTGTCAGCACAGAGCCCGACATGAGACTCAAACCCCCGAACTGGGAGATCATGACCTGAGTTGAAGTCTGATGCTTAACCGACTGAGCTGCCTAGATGTCCTATAAGAGAATTTTAAAGACAGACGGAATTCAGCTTAAAGCATCACTCCATTTTTTCCCAGCTTTGTGATACTGAGAAAGTTACTTGTCATATTTGAGTATCAGTTATTTATAATCTCTATAAAATGTCAATAATCCCTTCCTCCCAAGATAGTTCAAGAAATTAAATATGAGCAGAGTACTTTTTTTTTTAACGACCTTCTGTTTGTTTTATTTTAGAGAAAAAGAGAGTGCGTGCAAGCTGGGGGGAGGTGTAGAGGGAGAGAGAATCACAAGCAGGTTCCACACTCAGCACAGAGTCTGACACAGGCTTGATCCCATGACCTTGGGATCATGACTTGAGCCAAAATCAAGAATCTGATGCTCACCCGACTGACCCACCCAGATGCCCCAAGCAAAGCACTTTTTAAATGCCTACTACAGAGTCACAAAATGAAAAATGTCCTTCCATTGCATGTAGCCTAAATTCCACAACTTGGCATTCCCACCCTCCCTAATCCAGCTATCTGGACTTCCAAATAATTTCCCCAACTTTGCAACAGTTCAGTTCAATTCAAGTTCCTATTACATGTCAGGTATTTTGCTAAATACAAGGAATACAATGATCAAGATTCAGTATGACATGATTCCTATTCTTGCACAGCTTATATTTTAGTGATGAAGACAGAAATGCAAACAGATAGTGTCAATAAACTCTGCAAAGTTCAATGATAAAAGTATAATCAGGTTTCTATGAAAGCACAGGGACATTAAACCTCCCCACAAAAGATTAAGGAATGTGTTGTGCAGCAGTTGATGCCTGAGCCAAATTTTAAAGGATGAGGAAAAATTAACCAAGTTAAACAGGTTTGGGGAGGACTTTTTAGATAGGGGAAGAACATTAACAAAGTGTGATGCAAAACAGCATAATGCATGCAGCAACTACTCCAGTTTTACTGGAGCAAAAGTATACATTGGAGAGAAGTGAAAGATGAAGACAGAGAGATGGACGCAGGGGACACGACACTGGTGACACATTAAGAAGCATAGATGTAATAGAAAATCATTGAAGGATTTCTGAAAAGCTGACAAAGCCAGATTTGCATTGAGAATCTGTCTAGAAGTGTCTGGATAAAACAGACATCCATACTAACAGTCCCCAAACTCCCAGATGTTTCTCCCAAATGTGAGGACATGTTGAAAGTAGTTCATCATTAATAAAGTAACAAATTTTGTGAAACTTCTTTTTAACTATATTAGAGCAAACTAACAGTTCTCTCAGTTGTCAATAATTGACTTGTTTTCTAATATGCTTCTTCAAGTTGGAAGTCATTGTTATTACTCATCATAATTTTTACTTTTTGATAAGCTTTTCCAATAAAGAGAAGGACATACTCATAGCTAAGATGAAATTCACATAGCTAAGGGTAAATCCCTGAGAGTATGTAATAAAAATGATCGTCTGTGTGTGTCAAGGTGGTGATGGCTATGAAGGATAAATTGGCTGGAGAAATTTAGAGGCAGAGAAACTATTTTAAGCGGTTGGTGGTAAACATTCTACTGATCTGCATGTTCATTCCAGCCTCTGCTTCTATTGTGCTCCCTCCACATGTACACTTCGAACACTCTTCCTTCCTCTCACTACTCTAAGTATTATTTATTGATCTTTAAGGCTCAGACAGTAATTCTTTTTCCATTATTCCAAACATACCAATATTTTCTTTCTTGTAAGAGAAGCTACAAAATCAAGTATATTACTATCATACAGCATATTTGCTCTCAATTTGTATTATGTGCTTTAATCTTCTCCCTTCAGCTAGGTTTTCAAGTAGTGTAATGTAGGAAATAATATTTTTTGGTTCTTTCTTAAATCTTCAAAGGGCAGGCATTGTCCAGAATCAATGGAAATTCCATTTGGCCTTTTAACCTTTTCACTTTTCCTCATAAAATGGTCTTACAATTTTTGCCATGTCAGAAAAACAAACAAAAGAAAATTATTCTGAGGGACTGTATCTGAATCCGACATTCAGGAATTTCTCTTAATCAGAAATTCCCTAGAGAAGAAAATGGTATTCTTAAGGAATCTGTTTTGGTTTGCTTTTATTACGATACATCTGAATGTGGGGAGGTAGAATTGCTTTATTTTGTACTTCACTTTTACTTGTTTGTTTTGGCAACCAGGATTTATTGCTACCACATTCTAGGTTCTTTCTTGAATGTCAGAGGCTAGAAGCCTAGGAAATATCTTTCCCAAACTTCCTTGTCTCTGGGACCTACATGTGATTTACATTCTACCTAAATGTGATTTACATTAATGTTGTGTGAGACTTGGAAGTAGAAGAGAAGCAGAATCCATTGCCTTTATCTTTCAGAAGCAATGAAGAAGAATAATGGTGTCCTGGATTAAGATGATGGCAATGGAAGTAGAGAGTAATTTATATTTTAAGTAGAGAGGACAAGACTTGATTATTTGAATGTAGAAGACAAGAAAAAAGAGTAACCAAGCATGACTACTAGGCTTTAGGGTTTTCCAACATTGAATGATTGTATCATTTAAGAAGACTAGGGGAGGGGTACCAGGGTGGTTCAGTTGGTTAAGCATCTGCCTTTTGATTTCAGCTGAGGTCATGATCTAATGGTGGGGTGGGAATTTGAGCCCTGCTTTGGGCTCTGTGCCAACAGCACAAAGCCTGCTGGGGGTTCTCTGTCTCCCTCTCTCTCTGCCCCTCCCCCGCTTGTGTGCTGACGTGTTCATATTCTCTCTCTCTCTCTCTCTCTCTCTCTCTCTCTCTCTCTCTCTCTCTCTCTCTCAGAAATAAATAAACTTTTATAAGAAGAAGATGAAGACGACTAGGGGGAGCAATGATAGGGAGGGCTGTGAAGAAAGAATATCAAGAGTTCTCTTTTTAAAGACTACAAATAACATGTATATTAGCAGCAATATGCCAATAAATGTTTGACAACGTATGTTTAACTGTCCAGAAAAAAAAAGTGTACAGATATGTCTCAAACCTATGTTTCTTATAAATCTTACTTATAAAAAATAACACATCATTTACAAGTAAAAAATGAAATACTCTTTATTGTGAAGACCATACCGTGTTCTGTAATTTTTATTTTTAAAAAAAATGCTCAGCTCCTCTAAGGCAGCCACAGAGAAAGAAAATATTTTAGAATAAATCAAGTTTGGGATTTTGACAGTTGAGGAAATAAATGAAGAAAGAGGCAAAGAATTTGAGATTGTTATCAAAGTCACTCAGCTAAGCTGTGGACGCCCTGATGGCTATGAAGGAAGCAAAGAAAAGAGACAGAGGATGGAAATAAAAATGGATATGAAAGTTTGATTAGATTAAATGATTTCTGGAATTGGGAAGTACTAGAGTAAATGAATTGGAAGAACAGGAGCTGATGTAATTACTGATGTGGCAAAGTCTAGGATATTTATGACCATGGCAATGATGATCTGGGTAGATGGAGAAGAGATTTTTGGAAATGAGATTTATGTTTTAGAAGGCCAGTATTTTGGATGAACCATCCGCATGAATGTTGAATTTTGGCCATGAATAATAACTAATATGAGTAGAAAGGAAGACAGTAATGAGCTGGGAGCTAAGTTTTTCAGTGAAAGAATGACTAGGAAGTTGGTATAAGTTGTGGGTAGTGAGTGGTGTATACTTCAAAGAATCTAAGATTTTTGAATGAGGAATGAGAAAAATGAGATGGATGTGGCATAATAAGCACGGATGATATCTATTTTATCTCTTGGCCTTGGGAGTCACAGGCATAAGGGATAGAGAGAGAGAGGGACAGAGAGATAGATAAGATAGATACCTGATGATAGATAGATAGAAGACAGATGTGTTTCTTCTGATGGCAACTTTGTATTATTAGTACAAGTTGAGTGATTTCCAACGATGGTGATACATAAACCTTGCGGGTTACAACTCATCATTGGATGTGCTGAGAAAATTTATAGAGTGCTAAAAATATTTAAAAGCCTATAGAAAACCTTCTAAACTATAAAACTGAGGAAAATGGTGTTTGATTTTCAAAAGGAAAAGTCTTCTATAAAAAGATTATTTAAAACTACTATGACATGAAGGATAACAGAAGCTGAATTACCAATGTCATGTGTAGTTTATAAAATCAACCAGAGGCACTGTGATCATAAAAGATTAGGAATCAGTAGGACAAAATACCAAACTGGATGAAATAGGATTATAATTGAAGGCACTTGAATAGGTAAACGTTTATACACACATACAAGGTCATAGTATTATTATGAAATACAAACTGAATACGAAACAAGAGATCAGCCTTCTGGTGACTTCCTTTTCAGGTATATTGTTCATTTTTCAGTTGTGTCTAAAATAAGGTTGGAACACCAATCAGTTAAGTATTTAGGTGCCCCACACAGTGAGATGCATAAGTGTTTGCAAGAACAAGTTCTGTTCTTTTGAGGTGGACTAATTTTGCACAAAAATTATTAAAGGAAAAAACAGCATGTAGCCAACTGTTAAAGGGTGTGGTTAAGACCACAAGCGTGACAAAAATTCCGAAAAAATAATAATCATCAGGAATCAGGGTGAAAATTAATTGTATTATCCTTATAATAAACTTTGCCCCTCAGTCTAATGATTTATTTAAGTGCCTCCGGTAAGAAATTTTAACACATGAAAAAGAAGTTAAATAAAACTTACTAGAGAAATCCAAATGAATGCACATTTTTTTTTCCACAAAAAGAGTTCTGAAGAGTTTTCTATCTGTATTAACCACAGTAACTTATTTTTTAAAAAGACAACTATCAAAAAATATCAATGATTTTTCACCTTTTCAACTCTCTTTCCAGTAATTAGGAATCTGTCCAAAATCAACCATTACTCATTCAAAAAGGACTTATTAAGCACCTACTTCATACTCAGATGAGTGTTGTGTCATTGGCAATATTCATTCAGTGTAAGATAGAACATCTTCCTTTAAGGAATTGGTTGTCTAGCTGGGAAACCATGAGTAGAATAGGTGGAATGGGGCAAAACAGTCAACAGTTAGCTTCTCTCTTTTTTTCAAATCAGATGCTCCATAAATTCCTGGGGCAACATTTCGTGTTTTAAGAGCTAAAAGGGGATACCTGTGACGCCTGAAGAACACCAGGAAGGTTTCAGAAAAGAAGTCGGAGATGAGATGGGCTTGATTTGAATGAGCAGGAAGACAGAAAATCACAATACAGAAGTGGACAATGTAAAGACCAGTTTTTCCAGCTGAAGACTGGGCCTGCATAAAATAACACTAAGGAACATGTATGAGTCCTCAGGTCTAACAAAATACATATGATGCATTTTCTAAACCTTGACTGAAGGGCAAGTGACTTGAAATGTTATTTTTAAGTGAACATAAGTATATTATGGTATATAATGCAAACTGTGTGAAAATTTTTCAAATGACAGACAAAAGCTTGTTTTTTGAAATCATCTTGGAATATGAAATAATTGTCTATGAATAGTAAGGGCAGTTTGTCAGAAAAGATTCTAAATTATTTATCAGGAAAGACAGAACTGGGTCTGGCAGTGGTCAAAGCATATTTTTTAAATGAAGTATCGTGATAAATAAGGAGAAAAAAAAACCTTAATAAGTAGGTCATTGAAGTCAAATATAGGACTTTTACCTCTTGACACACTGCTGTCTACTCCCTAAATTACTATTAGACTTAAGGTAATAGAACTATGGAAACAGGGTAAAGTTCCCAAACAGAAAATATGACAAAAAGATTAATCTGCCTCACACATACAGGATGGAATAGAAGTGGGAATGGAAGCAGAGGTGTCTTGGGAAATCTACAAGTTAGAAAATTATTACAATCATACAAACTTCCACTGGTAGGGACGTGGCTTAAAATGATGCATGTATGTTAACAACAACAACAATGCTCTCTGCCCCTCCCCCACTCACACTCTGTCTCCTTCTGTCTCAAAAATAAATAAACATTAAAAAAAAATTAAAAAAAAAAAGGGGGGCACCTGGGTGGCTCAGTTGGTTGAGTGTCCGACTTCAGCTCAGGTCATGATCTCGCGGTCCGTGAGTTCGAGCCCCGCGTCAGGCTCTGTGCTGACAGCTCAGAGCCTGAAGCCTGCTTCAGATTCTGTGTCTCCCTCTCTCTCTGCCCTTCCCCCACTCACGCTCTGTCTCCCTCTGTCTCAAAAATAAATAAACATTAAAAAAAATTAAAAAAACAACAACGTGAAAAAAAAACACAAGGTACGAGCACTATGAGGTAAATATGAGGACTAGTTATATAGATGTTGAGCTACATATAAATCAATCTTATTAATCAAAATGGCTTCAGATAGTGGGAGATAAAGCATCTAATTATGTGGTGTGTTTATACTTTGTGCCTCAGGAATCTCAAGCAAGAAACACATGAACCTAAGATAGCTCTATGTCGCCTTTGGCACGTACACTAGATTTCACACAGACACCTGTGTCCACACCTGGAGGCCAGAGGCAGAAGCAGGAAGTGGGCCTTTTTTTTCTGGGGGGGGGGGGGGTTCTAGAAAGAGGATCACTGCTTGCTCTGGGCTAGTGATTCCAAGGTTGGCAGCTCATTAGGAGAGGAAAGGAGAGATGGATAGGCTCACTGGCCAGCTCTGGCTGCTAAATTTAATGTATTCCCTGGTGAAAAAGAGAAAGTAACAATGGCCTAACAGTTAACACACACAGGCCAAGACTATGAGACTGTCAGACTGCATAATGCTATTAATTCTGAAAGTGGGAGCTTAATTGGCTACCGTTTACCACCTGTGGTTGATGTTAGTGCTTCAGTAAAGGAGAAAAAAGACAATCTGAGGCTCAGGATTTTAGAGACTGTAGCTGCCTCCAGCTGGGCCTCTTAAAGAGAGTGTTGACAATTTTATTATAAACCTCTCCTAGAGGGGTTTCTCACTTTCATCTATAATTTGTCATATCCTTGCAGTGTGACTCATAATTTACTTAAATCACTTTTGCCATATTTTAAAAACAGAGAAACCCAAAGTGGCTTCTTTAGAGCAGCTGAGATCACATGCTTGTTTTCTTTCTTTGCATTATTCTGATATAAAAGCAGTGGTGGGAAACAGGGAGGAGAGACAGAGCGATTTCAGCAGCCCTTCGCCAATTTACAGGAGACTGAGCCTTCAACAGTGTAAAAGAACATTTTGTGAGAATTTTAAGTCAGTACAGTATAATTCCTCCTTCCTCTGTGAATTTCACTGATGACACTCATACTTTCTCTGGCATGACAGAGAAGGATTCATGACCTTCTCCCCTCTACCCATAATGAAGCCAAGATTGTGGTATGTAACAACATATACTAGAGAAAGGGTAAGATTTAATCTAACATTAAAAAATTCACCTTTCATGGAAAGTAATGACTCATGTCACATGATGGTCAGAGGGGCAGTAGGTCCAGGGTAAAAATGAATTCCAACATCTTTCACACATTGTTTGATCACTGAAATAAAGTGAATAACTACCTCGATCCCTGAACAAACCATTTACTCATATCTCTGTCTTGTTCACAATGTACCCTTTGCCTGAAAAACAGTCTCACACGTTACTCTTGTCTGCCTAACCCACCCTCTCTAAACCAAGGGATTAAAAAAAAAAAATTAGCATATAGTATGCATTATATAAAAGTCAGCTGCTTGTTCATAATTATTATCTTTCATGATTGTTTAAAAGACAAGAAATACTGGAAGTAAAATACCTACCACGGTTTCTGTCACAAAGGAAATGCCCACTAAGTGGTCATTATCATTATCATTACAATCATATAATTGAGACAATTTTCTATGTCTATCTCCTCAGCTAGACTGTTAGCTACTAGCAGGCAAGCATGGAATCTCCATTTACTCATTTAATAAGTATTTGTGAAACATCTACCATGTTCAAGGTGCTGTGATTTATATCAAGATACAGTGGGGGGCGCCTGGGTGGCTCAGTCGGTTGAGCGTCCGACTTCGGCTCAGGTAATGATCTCGCGGTCCGTGAATTCAAGCCCCGCGTCGGGCTCTGTGCTGACAGCTCAGAGCCTGGAGCCTGTTTCGGATTCTGTGTCTCCCTCTCTCTGGCCCTCCCCCGTTCATGCTCTGTCTCTCTCTGTCTCAAAAATAAATAAACGTTAAAAAAAAAATTTAAAAAAAAAAAAAGATACAGTGGAAGACAAGCTAATAGCAATCTCAGAATCTCCTAAACTACCTTTACAAAGTATTTGTTCCCCTATTACCTTCTATATTTTCTATCACTTAATGTTTATCACACCATATGTAAGTATCTATTCAAATGATAGTTTTGTGCAGAGAAGGCTTTCTGTGGTTATTTATCATTTACCAATTTAATAAATATCAACTGATCACATTATGAAGCATTCTGCTTTTATTTCTAGAAATCACAATTGTATTTATAAAACATTAAAGCTTTCATAAAAATTTTTGGCCTTCATTTATGACCAGCCCAAATTTTTGACCAGATTATATATTCTTACTTTAAGTCATTTGTTTTCAGTGTTTCACATACATGATTTATTAAACACTGAAAACATATTTTCTTTGTATGGCCTTTTTTTTTTTTATTCAGAATACCAAGAGGAAAATATAAAATCACATGAAGATATTATTTCTAGATTGAGACGTGAGATTTCCTTGAGTTCAAGATCAGGGTCGATTCCAAGATGATGATAAGGTAAAACCATAAAATCCAAATAATACTTAACTGGGTGAGACTTCTGAGATTTTTAGATTAAAAATTTGCTGGAATGACTTCAGGTTTCTTTCATAAGGATCCATAGACCCTCATTTATGTCACAGCACTCACTGAACCTAGTCAAAAAGATTTCCAACTTTGAGAATAGCTAATTGGTATGCATTCATCTTAAGAAATCTAGTCACTTTAAAAAAAATTAATGTTTACTTATTTGTTAGAGAAAGAGAGACAGAGCATGAGCAAGGGAGTGGCAGAGAGAGGGACACAGAATCCAAAGCAGGCTCCAGGCTCTGAGCTGTCAGCACAGAGCCCAATGCAGGACTCGAACCATGAGATCATGACCTGAGTCAAAGACAGATGCCCAACCTACTGAGCCACCCCGGTACCCCTACTCATTTGTTTTTTTTAAATATAGAAGGAAAATTACAATTCCACTCTAATTGCAATCACAGGAAATAAAAGGTGAAATTTTAATTTCTTTATTTTATCCCCAATTTCTATTCCAAAAGCCACTTTTCTAAAGAGAGGACTTGAATGGCTTTCACAGGAAGGAATTTATATCAGATTCTTAGGGTTGCCAAGATAGATGCAGGCATAGAAGAATATGTATCAGCAGAAATTCTGCACATATTAAAAGGTAGGCAGAAATTAACAATCTTATAGTAATTAGTTTCTATCTTTATTCGATGATATGATAAATAATATCCTGGTCTCAATGTAATCATCTTCAACAATAAAATCTATTTTAAAGACTTTTAAGTTATAGGGAGTAGTTTTACCAAAGTCCTCTTAGACTAAAATTCAGCTATATGTTTTGCTCACACTTGCTCTCCATTAAGACAAGACCCATTTTCTTTGATAACATCATTTCCACTGACATACTAATGGATCCCACTGTGTGTTACAAGTTTATGGCTATATGATTCATTTCTATGATAATCTCACTTTCATTAATATAACAGCCCAATTGTAGTACATCAATTCCTGAGATATCCACATTCACATGCTAATGACTTTTTCAACCCTTAATGTGTTTTAAAAGAGAAGAGTCACTTTGTTCTGTAATAAAAAAAAAGTTAAAAAATAAAAACTATAGACTTTAACCAACTACATAGTATCCTTTCCACAAAATGCTATGAATCTAGTAAGCCAACACTGCATTAATGCAGAACATCTAAAAAATATCTCAAAGAACATCACAAGAAAACAGAAACTACAGAGAATAATAAAATAAATTTTCAGTGATTCAATACATATTGCTACATATTCTATGTCATAGTTACCAGACTAGACAGATTTTTAATCTGACATCTATGGGCCTGAGACTTCATGGGAGGGCTTCAAAGAATTGGTAAAGCCCCTGATGTTATAGAAAAAAGGTTATAAATGTGTATACTTAAGAACATAGTTTATACTTTTCATCACATTCTAAAAGTGGCCTATATGATCCAAAAAAATACTTACATACATAAGAGACTTCAGTCTTATCCCTGTAACATGGACTAGAGGAAAACAGATTGGAAGCTTAGACTCCAAGAAGTGATTCATATGTGAATAGAATTTGAGAGAAAACAGAAATATTACTTTTAACCCTGAACACCCGGCCATGAGTACAAAATGAATTCCAAAAATGAATTTGGAATTACAAAAAGGAGAATTGATGCAAAGTTGAAGGTTTAACATAGGAAGGCAAAAAGGTGGTTAAAAATTAGAATATAGCAATAGATGTTTATGCCCCTTTCCTAAGAAAGAGACCTTTTGGATCAAGACAGATATTTTCATGGAAATAAGTTGAAAAGTTTGTAATCAATGGTGAAGGGAATGGGGGTAAAATCTATGTAATGAGGTAGAGAAATATTTTTATACTAAAGGTTGGCATAAGAATTCCTTTTAGGGTGTCTGGGTGGCTCAGTTGGAGTGTCCGACTCTTGATTGCAGCTCAGGTCAAGGTCTTGTGGTTGGTGGGATCAAGCCCCACCTCAGGCTCTGCACTGATAGCGTGGAGGCTGCTTGGGATTCTCTCTCTCCCTCTCTCTCTGTCCGTCCCCCCACCCCATGCACACATGCACTCTAAATAAATAAATAAATAGATAGATAGATAGATAGATAGATAAATAAATAACTTTAAAAAAAAAGAATTTCTTTTCTTGTGGGATCTGTCCTTGAGAAAAATAGCCTACTTGGGGCAAAGTCTGCTTGTAGTGCCAAAACACTGGAGGGGAGAACCAAATCCATGCAAATAAGATAAACAGAAACTTTTCATTCAGAGAGAAAGTAAAAGGAAGGGAAAGGACTTAGAGCTGGAGAGAAATTATAAAACTGGTGAGTGAGGGCTAAGAAACCACCCTGGTGGGAGGACAGCTGAAAGAAGTTAATAATGATGCCCAGAAGCAGATCTAAGTTTTGTAGGGATAAGCTTACAAATTTTGGTGTTCCTCTTTAAGAAAAAAAAGAGTTCCAATTTTCAAATTTCAAATTAGGAACAGATCTTTGCAGAAACATGTGGAAGCAAGGGCCCATGAAGCTTCAGCTAGTTTCAAGGAAATCCATACCTAGTTGTGTCTACCACTCCATTTAAAGTTGTTTTCTTGTCTCAAACATATTCAGTAAATCTCTTCAACTCAAAATACTTTGAACTAAGTTATTTTTGCGGGAAATCAAAAAAGAGCTGAATTTCTCATGGACAGAAGAGAGGACAAAGCGATCCTGAGAACATAAGACTGTTGGAAATTTGCAGAAATCTTGAAGAGGCCATGAATCTTGGAGGGGGGTGTCATGTTAATTTTACTCAGCTCTTGAATGGCAAGAAGACCCTCAACTAACATCTTCCTTACAAAAAAGTAAGTTTAGACTACAGGTCATTTAGCCTTATGTGCAAAAAGGGAGATACGTTACCGTACTTGCACATGGCAAGGTACCATAGTGAGCATAGACTTGAATTAGAGTACTCATTCTTTTACATGGAGACCATCTGTTAAAATTCATGATTCACTTACTGAAAATTTCATCTTTCTAAAGTAGCCCACAGGCAAGTGTAGAGACATCACTATAGACAGGAGATGTGATGGCTCTGATTTTCATGAAGGGTCATATCACTTGATGGTTAAGGATGCCAGGAATAAATGCAGCCCTTAATAGCTGTGTAGTTTGAGGCAAGTTGCTTAACGATCTAGGATTCCATTTCCTCGTGCATACAACCAGGATAATATTATGATGACTAAATGAAATAATTCATTTAAGCACTTGATATGGTATGAAAGTGAGTAATTGATCAGTAAATGTTAGCAGTTACTTTTACCCAAACTACAACTACTTCTATTACTATTATAAGTCAATGAATTAAACATTACCACAGATGCACCCTGATCCCAGAGAATGTGATGAGATGTCCTTTAGAAGAATAAAATGAGCTAACTTGGATCTTCTACTTTTTAATTGGTATGTTAAATTTATTTCCTTCTTAGAAGGGCTGAAGCTATGGCTCAGGGTAAGATGGAAGGCAAAAAGTATCTGGAATTCAGTCTGAATTTGAAAGTTCAGGAATAATTATTGTGCTAGTTAAGTGACATAGTACTTATAAATCTATTAAATTCAATTTTGTGAAAAGTTTCCAGAAATGTGCCACCCTTAACCATCAACTCTTTGAAAAGCCTGGATGAAGCCAGGGGGAAAACAGGATCCTATTTTAGAGTACTATAAAGCCACAAGAATAGGAGCTGTTTGATAGCAAACACTTCACCTCCTTGTTGACCACATTTGCCATGTACAGATGCTCAATAAGCATCTGTGAATGAATGAGAATCTAGGACAATTCCTGTATAAATATATCAAACAAATCTTTATAAAAAAATGGAGATAAATGTTAAGGTTTTGACATTTAATTTTATGGTAATAACTTCAGAGAGAAAAAGTAATTGAGCTGCAGCAGCAAATGTTAAATAAAAAAAAGGTTTGTATTTGACAATAAACACCATTTTAGTCAATGTCACAATATAGTCATTAAAAAGCTACTTTAATCCTGGTCCCTATTAATATCAGGCAGAAAGTGGAGAAAGAAGACTGAGCTATTCTATTCACTGCTAGCTTCAGTCTTTGTGCAAATTGCAAGTTCTCAGTTCTCAGGATCATATTTAATTAGGGAGAGAGCTCCAACAAGTTACCATTAATCCAATAGTAAAACATAGGTAAAACACGTCAGGTAAGACACAGTTGAGGGAATTACAGATTATATCCTGGAGAAGATTATAAAATGGCATGTTAGTTTTAGGTAAACATTTGAAGAGCTAGGTGTCTGTATAGGCCCAGACTTATAGAAACTGGATCAATGGATATATAGGAAAACAGATTTGGAATCAATAAAAAGACAAATGTTTCTATTATCAAGGTAACAGTTCAAATCTTAATGGTTTTGAGAGATTGAGTTCTTATTGCTGAAGTTTCCAATCCTTACATCATTCAGGTATTCATTCATTCAGCAAATAATTGTGTGCCTCCTGCATGCTCTATATGACCTGTTTCTGCTTAGTTCTCCAGTGTTTTCCACCCTCACTCATCCTCTCTACCAACAAACTCTGGGCACAGTGGCCTTTCACTGGTTACCTGAAAGGTCCATCCTCTTTCTGGTTTAGATTTCTTGCCTACAGTACTCTTTACTTTTCCTAATTCCTATTCATCTATTAGGTCTAAACTTAATATTTCCTTTGAGACTTTCCCTGGTATCAAAACCTAATAAAAATCTTTCTTGGAGCCACTGGGTGGCTCAGTCGGTTAAGCATCCAATTCTTGATTTCAGCTCAGGTCATGATCTCACAGTTCATGGGATTGAGCCCCATGTCAGGCTCTGCACTGTGGAGCCTGCTTGGAATTCTCTGTCTTCCTCTCTTTCTGCTCCTCCCCCACTCACTCTCTCTCTCTCTCTCAAAATAAATAAACTTAAAAAAATCTTTCTCTCTCTTACTCTTCCTTCTCTCTCTCACTCTCTTCCTCTCTCTCTCTCCCCTCCCCATCACCACCACCAGCTTTACTGTAGTATAATCTACAAACCACGGAATTATCCATTAGTGTGCCAATGAGTTTTAGTAAATAAATATAGTAGTTTACAAACAACACTCCAATTCAGCTTTAAAACATTTTAAATACCCCCCAAAATGTTCTAGCATGTCCATTTGTAAGCAATCACCATTCCCAGGACCAGGCAACCACTCATCTGCTTTCTATCTCTACAGTTTTATCTAGAAACTTTATATATGTTGAACGATTTCATGTGTATTCTTTGACGTAGGATGTTTTGGAGGTTCATAAATGAGGTTACATGCATCAATAATTTGTTCCTTTTATTTGCCAAATAATATTCCATTGAATAATATGCCTTATTTTCTTTATTCATTGATTGGATATGGAGATATACTTGGTTTTCATTTTGGAGTTATAATAAACAATGCTATTGTCAACATTATCACAGAAGGCTTTTTGCTGATATTTATTTTCATTTCTATTAGGTAAATACCTAAAAGTATAAATGGCAAACATATGTTTAACATTCTTAAGACATGATAAAACTGCTTCCCAGAGTAGCTCTGTTATATTACATTCCCACTACAATGTATTCAGGATTCTAGTGTTTCTAGACACTTGGTATTCTCTGTCTTTTTAATTTTACCCATTCTAAAGGGTGTGATGGGTATCTCACTGTGGCTTTGATTTATAATTCTCTAATGACTAACAATGTTAAACATATTTTCATGTGCCTGTTTGCTATCCGTATGTTGACATGGCTACTCAAAACTTTTGTCCATATTTTACTTGGGTTGTTTGTCTTACTAAGTTGTGAGAGTTTTTCATATATTCTGGATACAAGTCTTTTATCAAGATCTATGATTCACATATATTTTCTTGAGTTCTCTGGCTTGTCTTTTCTACTTTCTTACTAGTGTCTCTTTTAGGAATAAACTTTACATTTTAATTAATATACTCCCCATTTATCATTGTTTTTCCTTATGAATCATGCATTTGATGCCATTATATCTAAAATCTCTTTGTATAACTCAAGATTACAAAGACTCTTGTATTTTATACTTTTAGGGATTGCACGTAAATATATGATCTGTTATGAGTTAATTTTATTAATAGTGAGGTAAAATTCCCTTTTTCTCTTTGTTTCTTCATTTTCTAATTTCTGTGCATATGATATCCAATCGTTGCAGCAGCATTTGTTGAAGACTAATCATTTCCCAATAGAGTTACCTTGCACTTTTGCCAAAATTAATTAATCATAATAATTAGTATGTCAACACCATTAACACCTATATATTCCTTATTGTAAATAACAAGTACTGATAAATGTAAGTCATCTACAAGCAAAAGCATCAGAATACATACACATTACATTTGTTCACTAAACAAATAATTGTTGTATATTTACAGTGCAGGTAAACTTGATGATACAAAGGCAAATCAGATACAGAATCTGTTAATAAAAAAAGTTAACCCTCTAGATTAGGAGGTGACAAGGGTTGAAAGAGGGTAAACAAAAAATGAGTATTTAGGCAGGAAGAAGTTACTTCTGAGGATATCTGCACATACTAAATGGAGACAGTGGTGTTAGAGGCAGAACTTGACAGATGAGTGGAATCTGATTCCATAGAAAGAAGTGGAAGGGAATTTGAAGATGAGGATAGAGCCTGGACATAGGCGAAGAGACAAGAGAGGAAGGAAAAGGGTAGGTGAGCAATATGTAGGAAATACCCAAAAGAGACAAGTATGGTAATGTAGATAGATAAATTTGAAAAGGTTAGTGCCAGACTAAAGAATTGGATTTTATTTTCTAAGCAGTAGGAGTTACTTAAGGTTTACGAGCAGAAGAATGTCATGATTGATACTCATAGCTATGCCAGTACCAGTAAAATGAAACTGTTAAAAAACACTTACCATCATTTCTAAAATTATTTAATTTCACTTAGGAGATGCTATAATTCAGTTCCTGCTCTAAAAATTTCTGTGCTTATTCTTATCATGATACCAATTAAATTTGAATAAATACATTCTTTAGAGGGGCACCTGGGTGGCTCAATAGGTTAAGCCTTCAACTTCAGCTCAAGTCATGATCTCACAGTTCATGGGTTCGAGCCCTGCATGGGGCTCTGTGCTGGCAGCTGGGAGCCTGGAGCCTGCTTCAGATTCTGTGTCTCCCTCTCTCTCTGTCCCTCCCCCACTCACGCTCTGTCTCTCAAAAATAAACAAACATTAAAAAAACTTTTTTTAAAATAAATAAATGAAGATGCTAACATCGCTCCTCATCAGGGAAATACAAATCAAAACCACACTCAGATATCACCTCATGCCAGTCAGAGTGGCCAAAATGAACAAAGCAGGAGACTATAGATGCTGGAGAGGATGTGGAGAAACGGGAACCCTCTTGCACTGTTGGTGGGAATGCAAACTGGTGCAGCCACTCTGGAAAACAGTGTGGAGGTTCCTCAAAAAATTAAAAATAGACCTACCCTATGACCCAGAAGTAGCACTGCTAGGAATTTACCCAAGGGATATAGGAGTACTGATGCATAGGGGCACTTGTACCCCAATGTTTATAGCAGCACTCTCAACAATAGCCAAATTATGGAAAGAGCCTAAATGTCCATCAACTGATGAATGGATAAAGAAATTATGGTTTACATACACAATGGGGTACTACGTGGCAATGAGAAAGAATGAAATATGGCCCTTTGTAGCAATGTGGATGGAACTGGAGAGTGTGATGCTGAGTGAAATAAGCCATACAGAGAAAGACAGATACCATATGTTTTCACTCTTATGTGGATCCTGAGAAACTTAACAGAAACCCATGGGGGAGGGGAAGGACAAAAAAGAAAAATAAAGAGGTTAGAGTGGGAGAGAGAGCTAAAGCATAAGAGACTCTTAACAACTGAGAACAAACTGAGGGTTGATGGGGGGTGGGAGGAAAGGGAGGGTAGGTGATGGGCATTGAAGAGGGCATCTTTTGGGATGAGCACTGGGTGTTGTATGGAAACTAATTTGACAATAAATTTCATATAACTTAAAAGAAAGATAAAATCCCCCAAAAAAATAAATAAAAAATAAAAATAAAATTGACATTTTAAGTGCCACGAGAAAGGTCATGAGAAGGAGACACTTTAAAACACCAGAGAAATCCTATAAGGACTAGCAAAGGCTGGATATTCCATATGAAGTATTCAGCTAACTCATTTCTTGAGTCAAATCCATTACCTTGCAGTTGTCCTAAACTACATTCCTCAGAAGTCCCTTTCTTCATGGTGCTGAAGAAAACAATCTTGGTCCATTGACATTCTTGGCGTTCTAAGCAAATTCGTGATTCTTCTGGGGTAAATAAACTTCAGAGAGAAATACACGTATATTTTGAATTTTATCTATCTCTAATTTGGGATTCTTGGAAATTATATCCGAAGACATGTGGGAAAAAGCAACTAACTGGAGCTGAAAAGAGCTTACAACTTTTTCCTAAATGCCTTCACTTCCCACTTAGGGTGTTATGTGGTCTTGTACTCTGCACAGAAACAAATTTGAATTCTATAGTGTTTAAGGAAAACTCCAGGTTTTCACTAGAGCATTATTCTATCTATTTCAATTTGGATATAATAGTAAAGGAATAGTTTTTTAGGGGAATTTTTTTCTCTATGAATAAAGAAAAGAGTATCTTGCAGGCTGCCCCTAGTTAATACGTAGCTCTGATTCAGTAAGGGGAATCTCCATTTTCTTCCATACAAGTGATTAGGATAATTCAATTTCTTGTAATAGCTCAAGTTTCTGCTAATCTCTTACCCAATAAAAATTTGAATGTTTTTCTATTTTCTTTTTCAGGTTAAAGACTAAAACACGAAAAAAAAAACTGCAACATGTAAAAACTAGGTATATTCAATTTTCGCATTAATTAAGTGGTTCCCTATGATAATCAAGTATAGGGAAATTGACAATCAACATTTTTATTCTTCAATATCATCTTGCAGGTGAAACTTTGTTAAAATAAAAATCCAAATGAATCTTAAAGGCAAAAGAAGTTCCTAGAAAGCAATTACTAGTCTATAACATATGAGGGAAAGTAGTTGGTACTTTTGCTTGTTGGTTAGCAGAATTTCTTGAAAGGGTGTATGTGTGGTGGGAAGATGATGGTAATGGGCTGATGATATATGTATTAACACCTAATGCCTTCCTTTCTTTTACCCAATTACTCTCCATCTTTCATCCATTTATCTGTATAAAGTTCATAATAGTCTGATAATTTCTAGGGATGTCTTCATAAACTTCACTTGGACAAGCTAACAAATGGCTCACAAGGAAAAACATGTATGTAAATTCATTTTCCTGCCAACATATGGCATGTGGTCTTCATTTGTGAAGTCATCCACTCAGAAGGAAAAACCGTTTCCATTATTGGCTCTGAGTTTGAAACCAAGTAGAATCGTAGAGAGTAGGTGTTCTCAGTTAGCTTTATTTCTACGCAACACAGGTAACTACAAACTCAGGTGTCTTTTTTGTTAGTATTTTCCTTGGATTTGCTGTATTTTCAACAAAATGCCACAAGTTTCTCAGAAAGCAATTAAAAACTCAATTTAATCACTAATAAATAAATAAATAAATACATACATAAATAAATAAATAAATAAATTCTTTAGATTTGGGCAGTCTTTTCTCTTGAAGGTCATCCATCCATTTAATAAATATTTTTAACGACCTTCTATGTGCTGGGTTATGGATATATATTGGTTTAAAAGAGGGGGAGGGAGCCCTTCTCAGACTTCATGAAGCAAATTCATACACACACGTACACACAGAATACATTCACATATATATTACACGTGTAAATTTACAAACATTAGCTAAATTATAATGAGAAATAACATTTCATATTTAAATATACCTTAATATTTTGAAAATTCATTTCACATGTATATTAGTTTAACTTTCATTAAAGTCATTTTAGGGCATATTTACAAGACTCACTTTACACATGAGAATACTAAACAAACAAACAAACAAACAAACACAGGATTAACTCATTCAGAACCATAAGGCTGGAACATTAGAAAGTCAGTACTCTAGCCCAGTTTTCCTGATTCTAGACCCAAAAATCTTACCATAGAGTTTTAATTATAGATTTTTTCTAAATTAACATGGAGAAATAATTTCAGTGTCTGGCCTAATCCATGGTATTATACACAAAATTAAAAAATTGTCTGTTCATTTTGGTGCATTTCTTAGCTATTTTATTCTCCCCACCCAGACACGTAGCCCAACCTTCCCCTTTCCACCTCCATACACACTAGGGAAGGATGCTAAATAAATGTTACTCTGGTCTAATTCTGACTGCTTAGCTTTCAATCACATATACAGTGCCTCATACTCTGAGTAAGAAGGGAAAGATATGATCTCTTAACAGAGCAGTTGTTTGTAAGAAAGTTTGGAAAATTCAGCCCATAGCTTCTCAGGGTAGAAAGGCATGAAAGATAGAATAAAATGAAAGCTGAGAAAACCTGGAGAAATCTGTAAATAGGCAAAGATTTCTAATTGCTTCCAAATGGATGAATTTGACTAAAAACTCTAGCCTTGAGTCTCTCTCAGAGGAGAGTCATTCTAGAAACACCTAGGAGCCAAAATATTGAAGCTTAATGCTTTCTTAAAATAAATTATCATTTTTTAAAGCCACAATTTTGCTGTTGCCATGACACTGTGATTCTGTCGGTCTTAGAGAATTGGGTTTCAGGTTTTTTTTTTAGATAATCCATTTATATTTTGTTAGAAACTGATTTGGGAAATTTCTAGTAATACCAATGGTATTATAAGGGAAATTTATTTTGATATACAGTCAACCATTTCACAAAGAATGCATTAAGAATTCTGCCAGGATCATAAAAGTCTATATGCAAGTTGTCATGTAGTACATTTCTTCATTTTTGATTCATACTATTTTGGGGTTTCTTAGGAGCAGGAGCTAAATAACATAATCTAGATCAAATGGAGAAGAAAAAAAAAATACAGGCTGCACCTCACAGATGACAAAGAAACAGAATCCTAAGAAACTGTTAAGTGAAAATAGCCATAGAATGAATATCTGACACATTAAAAGGCTTAAGGTACAAATTCCTGAAGAAAATTATTTAAACAAAACATTTTGCATTTAACACTTTTTTTAAATGTTTGTTTATTTTTGAGACAGAGAGAGACAGAGCATGGACGGGAGGGGCAGAGAGAGAGAGAGAGAGAGAGAGAGAGAGACAGAATCTGAAGCAGGCTCCAGGCTCCGAGCTGTCAGCACAGAGCCCAACACGGGGTTCGAACTCATGGACCGTGAGATCATGACCTGAGCTGAAGTCAGACACTTACCGACTGAGCCACCCAGTGGCCCCTTCATTTAACACTTTTGTATCTAATGCCTCAAAATAGAAATTAGTTTAATCTCTGGAAGATTAGCATAGCATAATCTCTAGAAGAAATAAGCCCATCAGTTTTTTTTTTAACTTTTTGTTTTGAAATAATTCTGCTTTCATAGGTAGTTGCAAACAACAACAACAAACTTGCAGAAAAATCCTATGCACCTTTTTTTTTTTTTTTTAATCCAGCCTCCTTCAGTTTTGGTATCTTACAAAACTATAGTAAAATATCACAACTAGGAAATTTATTTTAAATCTAACAGAGTTTTTTTCAAATTTCACCAGGTTTGCATGCATGAGTGTGTGTGTGTGTGTGTGTGTGTGTGTGCATGTTTCCATGCAATATTCTCACATGTGTAGACTCATGGAGCAGCCACTAAAAGCAAGATGCAGAACAGTTCCATTATTGCAAGGTTCACTTGTGGTTCTCCTTTAAAACCACACCCACTCCCCCATTCCCAACCCACCATGGCCACAATCTGTTTTCCACCTCTGTAATTTTCTTATTCCAAGAATGTTATGTAAGTGAAATTATATAGGATCTAACCTTTCATAATTTTGCTCAGCACAATTCTCTGATGACTCATCAAGGTCATTACATGTATCAATAGCTTATTCTTTTTAATTGTTTGGTAGTGTTCCATGGTGTGCATACACCACACTTTAACCATTCACCCATAGACAGTCATTTGACCACTAAAAATAAAACTGCTAAAACATACACGTACAGGTTTTTGTTTGAACATAGATTTTCATTTCTCTGGAATAAATGTCCAAGGGTACAATTGTTAGGTCATATAGAAGTTGTATGTTTATTTTTTGAGAAACTGCTAAAATATTTTCCAGAATGGGTGTACCATACTACATTTCTACCACTAAACTGTGAGTTGATCCAGTTTTTCTACATCTTCATCAGTACTTGGGACTATCACTATTTTGTACTTTAACCATTCTGCTAGGGGTATAGTGGTATCTCACTGTAGCTTTAATTTTCATTCCCCTAATATTTAATGATGTCCAACATTTTTTTATGTTATGATATGCCATCTGTATATCTTCTCCAGTGAAATGTCTGTTACCCATTTTCTGATTGAATTATATTTTTATTGTTGGGTTTTCAGAGTTCTTCATGTATTATAGTTCCAAGTTCCTTGCCAGATATGTGATTACAAATTTTCTCAAGCACATAAATTTTATAAAAAAGAAAATTAGGAGACATGATACATAATTCAATTATTTCCTCCAGGAAATATCAAATCTAATCAGTGCTCATGAGTTTGAAGAGAAATACAGAAAATCATTGGGAATCTCAGAGATTCTCAGGGTTAGAAACCATGATAAAGAACATTTTAAGGGTGGGAAATTCCTGCCATATTTTATTCTCAAGTTTAATTTCTCTATGGCCCAGTGACTAAAAGCATCAAGAACCTATGAAAACGTTTTTCTCCATCATGTTCTATGGTTAATATAACCTCAGAAGGTGGTTCTTTTTCACTGTTTACTATATATAATGATTACATTACTTCTGGGTTCATAAGATACCCTAAGTCTAAAGAAAGTAATACTTCCACAAATTTTCCTGTGACACAATGCAAATATTACTGGTTCTAATGTACTTTATTTGCTACAATCACTAAAAATAAGCCAACCTGAAATTTTCCATCAGCAAAAATGTTATGATGGCATAGTGACTGATCCATAAATTGAATTTAACTTCTATCTTAAAATCCTTTAACACTTAAAATATAATTCAAAATGAATCTTTCTTCAAATGTTATTGTCAAATAAAACTGACTTAAAAGAACTGAAAAAAATATGAGATGCCTGTTGTCTAATTGAAAGAGAGCTTTCTCATTACTTTTTGATGGAGAATTCATGCATGAGGAGATTATCGAACATACTACTTAATGCCTTTCTGTCATTGTTTTTGACATGCAAATTCATACCCCCTTTACATAAATGATAGGTTAAAGAAAAATTACATACGGTATAAAAATGCAGTTAATATAGAACAAAGTTAATATTTTGCTTATATAACACTATTCAGGTGAGAAATGGGATGACATAAACTTGTTTTAGATCTATATGCTTACATTTTATTTATATGAGTAATGTAATTAGGCAGATTCAGCACATAAATCCCAATGAATGAGTTTAGAGTATGTGTATGTGTATATGAAATTAGGGTGGAAACAGCAGTATATTTGCAAATAATTGGCATAGAATGAACAGTGAGGCACCTTAACATAAATGTGAGTCAAAAGAAAGTAGCAGAAGTCTGAGGCCACTTCAGAATACAATAGAAAACAATTTTTTTTAAGTATTTGAAAACTGAATGGATCTTGGAGCTGGGAACAGGCACCTGTGATACCTGGTGACTAAAAAGCAAGAGACTTTCCTAAAACAAGGAAAAATAATGGTAGTGTGCCATCTAGAGGCAATGAGGACATTTTTAATAGTTTGATATATTTGAATAGATCTATTCTCTGACTCCAGATCCACAGGCATGAAAAATCTTCCCTGCAATTCCAGCTTCTGCAATTTAAAAAGGGGCTTTTTTCTTCTGAGAGAGATAAAAAAGCTAACCTTTGGTTAGCTGTCAGGAAGTGAACCATATTCTAATACATTTGCAGCACAGAAAGAAAGCTGTTGTAGGCTAAAAGTCAACTTTTGCGATGTGTGTGTGTGTGTTTTATCAAGCAAAATTCAGTAAAAATAAAAACATGCAGCATCAGACATTTATGTAGAATTGAGTATGTAGATGTAGTTGACCCTATTAAAGCTGAACAAGAGTGGAGATAAAGTGCAGCCTGAAGAAGAGTCACCATAAGGGTCAAGCATTATTTTATATTTTCATTTAAAATGGGAACAAGAAGAGCGCCTGGGTGGTGCAGTCAGTTAAGTGCCATCAGACTCTTGATCTCAGCTCAGGTCATGATCTCACGGTTCGTGGGATGGAGCCCTGTGTCTCGCTCTGCACTGATGGTGCAGAGCCTGCTTGGAATTCAGTCTCTCCTTCTCTCCGCCCCTCCCCTGTTTGTGCTGTCACACTCTCTCTCTCTCAAAATAATTAAATAAACAATTTTTTTTAATGAAAAAATGGGAACAAGAATTTTTTTCCTAAGACATCTCAGAATAAGCACTCTCAAAATGCTTTTAAGATATAATTCTACAAGATAAAATGGCCTTACTGCTTCTAAAATCTTATTTTTAGTTTCAGATTTTCAGAAAAAAATTTAAGGAACACCCATTTTCACTGTATTTTTCTTTTGCTGGGTCTTGTTTGGAATTGTTTCAATTATTCGGGTCAAATAAGGGAAATAGCCTGAAATGGAAAAATGGGATAAACTTTAATTCAAGGTGTGATAGTTTATGTTTTTCCATGTGTACTTCTCACCACTAACAACACTCTGTACCCTGGAACAGAATACTAAGGTGTGTGTGTGTTTCACACAAACTTGACAATTATACAGCGACAAAACACGTCTAGCATGTCATCATTCACAAAGAAATTCTAAGGTAGTGTTTTTTGCTAAAAATTGTCACTCTAGGCAATTAGTTTAAATATATAACATGAAAGCTCTAAAACTTTTAGAAAAAAAAAAAACTAGGAGAAAATCTTTAAAACCTAGGGCTAAGCAAAAAGTTCTTAGATTTGACACAAAAGCACAGTCCAGGAAAAGACACGTTGATGAATTAGACATCGAAATTAACAACTTTTGTTCTGTGGATAAAAATACAAAAGACAAGCTACAAACTAGGAAATATATCTACAAATAACCACTAATAGTCTGTAGAATATGTAAGCAGTTCTCAAAACTCAACAATTAAAGAAATCTAATTAGAAAATGAATAATAGATATTTCACCTAAGAGGATTTACAGATAGCAAATAAACACATGAAAAATATCAAACATTATTAGAGTAAAGGGAAATTAAAATTAAAACCAAAATGAGGTAACACTACACATCCATCAGAATGGCTGAAATAAAATCAACGACAACAATAAATACTTGTAAAGATGTGGAAAAACTGTCACAAGTTTTTATTTAAATTTCAGCTAGTTAACATAGAGTGTAGTATTAATAGAATTTAGTGATTCATCACTTACATACAACACCTGGTGCTCATCACAGCAATGTCCTCCTTAATACCCATCACTCATTTAACCCATCCCCCTGCCAACCTCCCCTCCAGCAACCTTCAGCTTGTTCTGTATAATTAAGGGTCTGTTTTATGGTTTGCCTCGCTCTTCCCCCCGCCCCCATGTTCATCTGTTTTATTTCTCACATTCTACATAGGAGTGAGATTAGAAGGTATTTGTCTTTCTGTGACTGACTTCTTTTGTTTAGCATAATACACTCCCGCTCCATCCGTGTCATTGCAAATGGCAAGATCTCATTCTTTTTGATGGCTCAGTAATAGTCAACTATTTATACATAAATATATACATATACATACACACACATATGTTCATATGTGTGTGTATATATATGTATATGCAATGGACAGGTGGGCTCTTTACATAATTTGGCTATTGTTAATAATGCTTCTATAAATATCGAGGTGCATGTATCCCTTCAAATCAGTATTTTTGTACTCTTTGGGTAAATACCTAGTAAATGCAATTGCTGGATCATAGGATAGTTCTATTTTTAACTTTCTGAGGAAACTCCATACTGTTTTCTGGTGTAGCTATACTAGTTTGCATCCCTACCAACAGTGTAAGAAAACTGTCCTTCACACTTTTATGGTGGGAATGTCAAATGGTACAGCTATTCTGGATAATAGTTTGGCAGTTTCCTGTAAAAATAAATGTGCCATTAGCATAAAGCCTAGCAATTGCAATCTTGGGCATTTATTGCATAAACATGAAAATGTATTCTCATGCAGAAACTTGTAAATGTTCAGAGCAGTTTTATTTGCAATAGCTGAAACTGGAAACCACACAAATGTCTGTCAATATAGTGAATAATTAAATCATGATACATCGATACCATGGAATACTACTAACCAATAAAAAGGCATGGACAATTGACACATGCAACTGGGACAAATCTCAAGGGAATTACCTAGGCAAAAAAACCCAAACCCAAAGGTTATACACACTGATTCCATTTATACAACAGCCTTGAAATGACAAAGTTATAGAGAAAAGATTAATGGTTATCATGAATTAGGGGGTAGGCTAACAGGGTAAACGTGGGTAAGGAGAAAAGTAATTATGGAAATGAAAGGACAACACAAGAAATTGTTACAGCGATGGAACTATTCTCTATTTTAATTATTGGAGTAGTCATATGAATATACAACTGTGAATTGTGATAAAATTGCACAGAGCAAAAGGACACACGCACACGCACACACACAAATGAATGAATACATGTAAAACTGATGAAATCTGAATCAGTTCTGATGATAGTAGCAATATCAATTTTCTGGTTGTACTATTACACTGTAGTTATAAAATACTGTTACCAGTGGGGGAAACTGAGTGAAGCATACATGAGATCTCTTTGCATTAATTCTTACAACTACATTTGAATCTATAATTATGTCAAAATAAAAAGCTTAATTATAAAAAACTGAATCAATAATAAAAGTAACTAATAAACAGCATTATTTAATAAAATAACAACATATCTAAAACACAAAGCTAACTCTTAATTTTCTTATGAAATGTGAAGGAGTTGAGTGGAAAAGAAAATGTAGCAAGACTATATGTAAATGATATTCCCAGTATCATTGTTTATTAAACCCTTAAAAGATTTAGTCATGGAAATTCCAATGGACCAATTTCTTCTACTTTTCTCTTTTTGTTGTTTGAAGGATTGCCAAAATGGGACAAAATATTAATAACTCACACAGTAGAGAGGAAGAAACCTTCTATGCGGTAAAGACATAACTAGCAAGCCTAAGATGAGATAGCTACATGTACTTAGAAAGGTCTATTTCCAAGATCAGCCTTTGGCTGGCATCTAGGAACTTGGATTTCGAATATTCCCACCATTCTGTAGTAGATCAGGGTGTATGCTGTGCCTGAACACTGGCTCTTCTTCTGGGAGTCTAGAATTCAGATA
Organism: Panthera tigris; assembly: GCF_018350195.1. Taxonomy (NCBI): domain Eukaryota; kingdom Metazoa; phylum Chordata; class Mammalia; order Carnivora; family Felidae; genus Panthera; species Panthera tigris. The sequence continues at coordinate 67,983,036 of NC_056663.1, forward strand.
CATGGCAGGCAGATGGTACCTATGTGACCAGCCCCCCCATAAAAATACTGGGCACCGAGCCTCTAAGGGGCTTCTTTGGACGAAAACATTTCACGCATGTTATCATCACTCATTGCTTGGAATTAAGCATGTTCCATGTGATTCTACTGAGAGGAACCTTGGAAGCTTGTGTCTGATTTCCTCTGGACTTTGACCTACCATTTTCCTCTTTGCTGATTTTGCTTTGTAGCCTCTTGCTATAATAAATCTAACCACGAGTATGGCTATATGCTGAGTCCTGTGAGTCCTTCTAGTGAATCACTGAACCATGGGGGTCTTGGGAAATTCTGACCATTAGATAATTTTTAAATACCTGGATAACCTGCCTAATCATAGGCAGAGATTTGAATAAATTCTGTTCACAAACCAGATTTTCTTATGCTTAAAATATTTCCATGTGGAAGAATAACCTTTTGGAAGCTATATCAACATTCATGAGCTTTTTTTTTTAAAATGGCCGTATTACAGATAAGCAGTTTTGGGGGAGAATGCCACAATGGGACAAACCCATATAATGAGCGAGGGTACACCCTGCCCTACGATCTGTAGTTCTCAGCCCGATAGGGTACTCTTCCAGTTTCCAATTTACTAATCGGAGATGACAACACAGGGAAAATTCACATCAACATTAAAAATGTGTTTGTGTAAATCTTACTAAGGCTGGCTAGGGATTAAATGAAAGCCTCTGTATGAATCTCAAAATAGCTGTGCCAACTCTTAACTTCACACAGAGGGATGCTACTTTATTACTTAAGCACTTGGATAAACACAATCTCTCATACATATCAAACATTTCTTTCAAGCACCTTTCTTTGACCATCTCTCCTCTTATCTCCAGGTAGCATGAACTTCACAGTCAGAAACATTTTTTGAAAAAGGAAGAGCAAAATACATTTCAAAATATATAGAACTGCAGAAACAAATGAATTTTTTCTTTATGGTCAGTCAATTAAAATAAGTGTGGGGTAAAAAGGAGAAAATCCACAAATCCTGGAGATCTGATGCACATGAGTAATGTAAACAAAAACTGACCCATATATTTACCTCAGGCCTATCCCAAATTTTCAGGAAAATGGCAAATACATTCAAGAATATATCCAAAACGGTCTTGTAAAAACAAGGGAGGGTGTTATTAGCAGATGAAAATAAGCAGTGGAGAAATCTACATCCCAACACAGGGAAAGAAAGGAGCTCATAGAGATGCTTTCTGATGATTTTGGTAAATACCTAGGTAAATAGTGCCCAAAATCCATGTGCATACTGTCTTCTACTCCTGCTGCCCGATGGTAGGTAAGTTCATAAGGCTGAACTCTCCAATTCAGCTTTCACAGCAATGAAACAAGCATTTTATTCTCTATTTAAATTTTATATATCTCTCTACTAGTTCAAAACCTACAGAGGGAATCAGTGTAGTTGACTATCACATAGAGACTCTCTTTGTTTTACACAGTGCTTAACACAGTATTACACTTCAGAGAAATTTAGTAGGGGCCTCTGAGTGGCTCAGTTGGTTAAGTTCCTGACTCCTGATTTTGGCCTAGGCCATGACCTCACTCATTCACAGTTCCTGAGATCAAGCCCTCCCTCGGGCTCCATGCTGAGTGTGCAGCCTGCTTGGGATTCATTCTCTCTCTCTCTCTCTCTCTCTCTCTCTCTCTCTTCTTCTCCCTTTCTCTCTGCCCCTCCCCCACCTCAAGACAAATAAGCATTTAAAAAAAAAGCAAGAAAAATGTAGTAAATGACAAATGATTGACAGAAATAACTTTAATTCTTTTGTCAACCTTCAAAAATGGTCACTATTTTTTTAAAAATTTTTTAATGTTTATTTATTTTTGAGAGAGAGAGAGAGAGAGAGACAGAGCATGAGCAGGGAAGGGGCAGAGACAGAGGGAGACACAGAATCCCAAGCAGGCTCCAGGCTCTGAGCTGTCAGCACAGAGCCCAATACAGGGTTCCAACCCATGAACCACAAGATCATGACCTGAGCCCAAGTCGGACACTTAACTGAGTCACCCAGGTGCCCCCCATTTAAATTTTATTTGACCCACTTCTCAATATACATTGGTTGTCAGGCTTACAAAAAATGCTTCGAAATTATTTTCAACACAGTAATCATGTAAAAAATCACTTTAAAAATGAAGTAATTTTCTTAATGACAAAGCATGGTTAATATTAATGGTACAATTCCCATTGTATTTTCCATATAATTCTAATGAACCTAGTTTTAATTTTTTTTAAGTTTCTTTATTTATTTTGAAAGAGAGAGAAAGAGAGCACAGGCAGGGCAGAGGCAGAGAGAGAGAGAGAGAGGGAGAGAGAATCCCAAGCAGGCTCCACACTGACAGTGTGGCCAGGCTCAAACTCACAAACTGTGAGATTATGACCTGAGCCAAAACCAAGAGTTGAAGCTTAACCGACTGAGCCACCCAGGTGCCCCCAAAGTAGATTTACATATGATAAAATTTCAAAGAGCCACAAACTTTTAGCAAAGGAAAATATATTCCTTTTTTATGTCTCTTCTTTCTTCCTTTTTTTTCTCTTTGAGTAAGTCATACCATAAATATTTTACCATCTTCTCTATGGCTGGCCCTGTTCTAGGCACTGGAAAACATCATGAAAAAAGACATAATATCTCTGCTTCAGGAGGGGCTTACATTCTTGAGAAAGGCATTTGAATTAGCATTAGGTTTGGCCTTGAGTGACAAAAAACTAAAAATTTGAAGAAAAAGAAACTTGTAAAATGTGTTTGTAGTTCAGGATCTGTTACAGTGGCTCTGTGATTATCAAGCAGGTTTACCAAATATAGTCATATAGGTCTGCACTGCAGTTCTCAAGAGTATCATTCAAATCATAGATAGTATAGACTTTTAGTAACAATTTTACACAAATGGAAGCAAACTTCTTAAATGAGGAACACCTTTTTTTCTATTTCACACAAAGACACCGTCTGGGATAGTGAAGACACTTCCACACCTTCATCTTAAAGCTTCCACTTTGTGATACTTAATCCAGCTCCACAATTCAGCCCTCAGGAGAGAAAAGGACAACTTCCTCCTTTTAAGGGCACTCTCTACAAGTTCCACATTCTACTTGTGCTCGTATGTAATATCGGAACCTAAAGACATAACCATATCTACTTGCAAAAGAGACCAACATGTGCTTGTTCTGGATTGCCATGTGTCTAACTAAAAGATCAGGATGTTTTCTGAGGCCTGTCAAAATGCAAAATAGAATAGCTGCTACTCTGTCCCCAAAAATAAACCATGAAGAAGTTATACATACACAGGTACTCACTCATACATGGGAAACAGCCAAGTTTTTAAAATCGCAGTTGATAATGTGCACTGGGGAGATTTTTATTTCTCTGTGCTGCCTATAGGATCTTCACAGCAATACGCAAAGTATAAGCACTTAAAAATATTTGATGAAAGATTGACAAAATCTACTTCCTATCATATTATTCTATAAAGAAAAGTTATCCTGCCTGAAAATTCTCTATATGCTTGAAGACTGACATGAAGTCACCTCTCAAGTTTATCTTCTGAACCACCTAAAAGGCATTCCTTTATCTCTCCTTATTGATTCAGGTACAGAAATCTTAATTATCTTCCAAGCATTACTATAGATTCCTTCCAACTTGACTAAGTAAACAAATTTGATAAACCCAAAAGGCCATTACTCCATATCATATATTACCAGGTTCCACCAACTCTCTCCAACAGACTGAATATTCTGTGGGCATTTTCAGCAGTGAAGACCTATGGATTGAGGTTGTCTTAGCATAGTTTTAAGGAGCCTATATGTTCAATGAAGAGTTTTGCTGAATTCTTCCTTAGAATTTGTTTACCTTCACTTTTCAGTGTCCTAAAACAAAGTGTCCCTTTCTGATCAGAGGTTTTGGTGCTTTGCTTTGTCTGAGTTCCCTATAATAAGCTGGTAGGCAAGTTTCAAACCCCTTGAGAAACCTATACCTTACACATTTCTATTTCCATTTATTCTTTTACTGCACTTGACTGTGGAGTTCTGTCTTTCTGATAACTCTTCTCTTCGCACTTGGCTAATAGCTAATGTAGCAAAACCTAACTCTGTGAAGGAATTAAGCCATCTGGAAAGCTACGTAGCCCCTTGAGTTTGCTACAGTATTCAACCATGAGAGCAACATTTTCTTGGGGGGCTGGGGGGGTGGGAGAAACTAGTCTGCAGAGTGACAGAATAAAGCCCAGGACTCCTTAACATTATTTTTTTGTATAAGCAAATTTTAAAGAGAATTTTGGTGATAAGATACAACTTTTATTTTGAAAAGCCTTTTTAGCCTACACTCTTGCAGTCATTATTCATTCATTCATCATTTTGGGGGATCTCTGTTGTGTGTCAGGCATTCTTCCAGGCCCTGGGGATATAATGATGAACAGGAGGCCCTGGCCATCATGGACATTAAATCAAATTTCTAATCATTCTTAGCCTACTTATTCTTTATAATATGAAATACTACTTCAGTTTAAGATAGAATGAATGCTTTGGTGTATAAACTTTGTTGGTTGAGTTTGATTTCCTGCAAAATAAAAATATGTACAGTATCAAAGATGGGGTTTTTTTCTTCCCTCTACATCACTCATGGCCTTAGCTAAAATAATGTATATTAAGTCAAAAATGTGAAAGTTCCAATAGAAATATAAAGAGGATCTTAATTTGTCACTTACTTTTCCTACACTTATAGGAAATGACAATGAAATAGTGAGAGTGAGTTCAGAAGCCATCACACACACACACACACACACACACACACACACACACACTTCACACACCCAACACAGTCTCATATCTTTAGAGCATCCCATTTTATTAAATCCAAGTTAAACACATAGTTTGAATATAAATGCATAGTTTGAATTAATTATTTATGTTCAATGGAAACATTATATCATATTATTATGGCACCATAGTTAGTAGACCGCTTAAGGGAATCCTGGGAAATCTCACAAATGTCTGTTGAAACATAGACAAGAAAAGTAATGTTGAATAAGGACAGTTTAGTTTATTAAGCGCAATTATCCAAAAACCAATAAAAATGGAGCTAAGGAGACATATTAAACTGTCAATACTTGAAAGGTCATTTACGGCATCTCTTCTCCTTTACATTGAGAATAAAGCATACTTGCTGTTTTAAACTCTCATTTACAAAGTTGCCTTTTGAACTGTAGTTGCCTACTTTTCTTATTAACTATAAGAAACACTTATTCACCTTTGTAAATAAAATTTCTTTTAAAATTTTACTACCAACAAGTTTAAATAAACACTTGACTTCATCAAATAAAGTCAAACTGCTAAGTGTCATACTGTTCAACTCCAGAGCAGTCAACTTATATCAATTTAAGCTTATTGTTTTCAAATCTGTTTTCACTGCTTCCTGCTCACCTATTGCATCAACAATTTATTCTAAATGGTTGCTTTTAGGCAATGGGTTTTCTTCTCATTTACTCTTCATGAAAATTATTTGATATATCAAGACACTAGAAATTCAAAGACTTACAAAAAAAATAGCATTGTAACAAAGAAATGTGTTTATAATAGACAATCTAAAGCCAGACTGCCTGGGTTGAATCCCACCCCCTCTACTTAAAAGCAAGTTTCTTGAACTCACCATGCTTCTGTTACATTTGCAAAAACAGGAATAATAGAAGTATACACTTCATAGTGGTACTATAAGCATTGAATGAGTTAATATTTTTAAAGCACTTAAAATAGTGCCTTACCTAAAAATAAAGTGCTATATTTTGTTAACAAAATAAACTGAATTAAATTAAATAAATTTAAACTGTATAGCATTACCCAAATACTTCACTATCTATATTATTTAATATTAGGCAGTGTTTTTCAAAGTATGCACTACAGATTAATGGTGATCAATAGAATTCTATAAGTAAATGGTATGCAGACTATTTGTTGGCTCTATGAAAAAGTGTTATTGAATTTTTTTGTTATTGATATTTTGCTGACAAATTTTACTGACATTCATTTAACAGATTTAAAATGAGTCATTACATATAGCAATGTGTTCTTTTTTAATTTTTTTAATGTTTATTTTTTTGAGAGAGAGAGAGACAGAGCACAAGCAGAGGAGGGACAGAGACACAGGGAGAACAGAATCCGAAGCAGTTTCCAGGCTCTGAACTGTCAGCACAGAGCCAGACGCGGGGCTCGAACCCATGAACAGTGAGACCATGACCTGAGCCAAAGTCGCTTAACTGACTGAGCCACCCAGGCGCCCCAATATGGTAATATGTTCTTAAACTCTGTTTTAGTGGTACGTCTCTTACAGGGCTCAGTTTATTTTTCTCAGCCAAGACTGAGTCTTCATAATTATGATTAATACGTTGTCATATTATTTGCATGTTCTAAGTGTGTTTTCAACAGGCATTCTCTATTATTATTGGGTTGCAATATATACTTTGCCTGCAAAAAATATGTCAGTGCCTGAAAGCACTTCACTGAAGTATAGAAGGAGCTATGAAAGTAACCACACAAATCCTACAATATAGAATAATGACATATATATAAACAGTAAACAACATTCCAGTGAAAATATACAAAGGGAATTTCACTGGATGTATGTGATGGTGTCTTCACAAGAAATAGGGAAAAAATGGTTTTCTCCATGCAAGACTAGTGCAGAGCAATACTTCCCCTCACAAAGCTGGTTATTTGGTTGCTTACGACATAAGAGTGGCTCTAATTATGAAGGTAATATTCAAACTTGAACTCTTAGGCAAAACTAGGCAGGAATCACACCACTGCTGAGAGACTATAAAAGCAGTCACAAAGTTAATGGCAAAGATTAAAGTCAGAAGGAAAACAAAGCAAGTTATTGGCAAAATTCCTTCCTAGAGTGACAGTACTGAATGGCAAGATGACATGATGACAAGAGTGTGTAATCTGAAAAAGCAAGGACTATTCTCTGTGCAAGTCAGAAGAAATTCCACTTTAGAGTTGGATAAAGCCACCAAAGGGCAGAGTTTGAATTATCTCTTTACATGTACATTAGGAATTTATGAGAAAAAAGCTAGCTCTTCTTTTTTCTGTTGCTGAAAACTCATGATACAGTAAAAAAGATATTTTTTACTTTAGTTAATGATTTCTTTTGCACCAAAGTGTAGACTAGAAACAGAAAAAATATATTGTGATCGGTACTAACAGCTATGAATGCAGCAATAAAAAGTGTAGCTAATCAAATTAAAATTTTTTTCTTAATGCCAATTACCACACTCCATTAATCATACAGAACAGTTGGCATTGTGTCCTAATCTTGATTCAACATTGAAGGAAATTGTGAAAAATGTGAATGTAATTATATTATGCCCCTGAGCATAAGTATTTTGAGGCTGGCCAATAAAAAATAAATAAAAATAAAAACTAGGCAGTGACATGAGATCCTGCGTTTCCTGCTACAGTATGCTGGTCATTAAAAGAAAAGGTGTGCATAGAGATTGGAGATTAAGGAATAAAACAGCTCTTCACCACCCTGTTAATGCCAGGATATATATATATATATATATATATATATATATATATATATATATATATATATATCTCAGTGATGAAATCCTTTGAATAGCCTAAAATTTGTCACTCCAGAGTAGGAAAAAATTCATAATTTTGAGGCTGGAATATGCTAAAAAGACTGCACCATAAAGAAAAATAATTATTTACTCATTAGAGAAAGTAACCAAGGGCATGTTATTAGGCATATTTTTAAATAACTTCAAAATGTTTCATAGAACATGAGGAAATGCTTTCCAGAGCCAAATCCATTAAACTATGGGTTATGAAGCGCTTTACTATGACCTTCTAGGTTAAAGAACATTCCAAGCTCCGAGTGTGATGTGATATACTCTTTGTCTTGTCATTTAGCATAGAACTGAAATTGTCCATCCAGAGTATATAAAAAATCTGAGTCAGTCAATTTCTATCACAAATAAGTTTTTCTAATTTTGTAGCAATAACTACATGTGGTAGATCGATTTATTGACCACAGTACTTCACCTCTTTCTGCATCCATCTCCTTTGTGATGGACGCCCTTTTTGGGAGAGAGGAATGGATAATATACTCTTTGCCCTTCACTTTGGACTTGACCATGGGACTTGTTTGGGTCAGTAAGATAACAGTAAGATAGCAGTACACACCTTCTCTTTTAATGACCAGTATACTGTAGCAGGAAAAGCAGATATGCTCTTACCCAGTTGTGGCATACTTTTCTGCATCTCTGCCATCGTCACGAGGAGGACGCACCACATCAACATGCTTGTCCAAGGACGATGAGGGGCACAGGAAGCAGAGTCACCCCGGCTGACCCAGGAAGAAAAGCACTGGAGACAGATTCAAATGCACAAACTGGTGAGCAAAAGAAGACTTGAGATCCACTGAGATTTTCTGATTGCTATGCACCATTGTTATAGAAATAGTTCACTCATAAAAATGTGCAAATGGAAGAGCCTTTAACTCTGGCTATGGCTCATCAAGTAGAAGTGGATATTTTTGGTTGAAAGATTAAAAACAGTATAATTCCTCTGATTAAAAAATTATTATTATCAACAGTATTTCTTAATGTTTATTTATTTTTGAGAGAGAGAGTGAGCAGAAGACGGGCAGAGAGAGAGGGAGACACAGAATCTGAAGCGGGCTCCAGGCACCAAGCTGTCAGCACAGAGCCCGATGCAAGGCTCAAACCCATGAACCACAAGATCATGACCCAAGCCAAAGTTGGACATTAAACTGACTAAGCCATCCAGGTGGCCCAACAGTATTTTAATTTGCCTTACCTTATGTTTTCTAATTGTGTTAAATTTTTTCAGTTTACCTTGTGTTTCACATATGTGTGAAAAGCCTCTTAAGTAGTCCATAATTACCCAAAGAATGAAAAACACTGAATTAAAAACACTAAAAAGCTATATCAAGTATTAATGTAAAAAGTATAAAAGTCAAGTACCTTGAACTGGTAAGTTAGTGAATATTTTTTTCCATACACACACACACACACACACACAGCATTACCTTAAATTGTTGGGAGAAATAAAATCGCAAGTTTTATTCCATGCATATATTATCCTTGTTTAATGTCGTATGTTAATTTTATTTGTATGTAGATAACCTATTTTTATATAAAACATATACTGAACAATTCAGAATTACCCCTTGAAAATCATACCAGCAATCAGATTCCGTGCCTGTAACAGCCACTAGGAAAATGCTTTTCTTTTTTCTAGTATCAGCTCTAGAGCTAAGTATATAATTGAATTTATTCCCTTCACCACATGAGCCAAATTGGCTTTAATGGTTCAGACATTTTATTGAAGACACTTGATGCCACCATATGGGGTATCAAAAATAACTAGAGTAACAGTAGACATACCAGACACCTTATATTTGCTACATTTTCACATTATTCCTGATGTATTCAGAACCATGTCTCATTTTCAAGAAGCTTAATTGCCTTATTTTCTTTAATTTGTTTTAATGTTTATTTATTTTTGAGAGAGAGAGAGAGAGAGAGGGAGAGACAGAGTGTGAGCTGAGGAGGAGCAGAGAGAGAGGGAGACACAGAATCCAAAGCAAGCTCCTGGTTCTGAGCTGTCCGCACAGAGCCCGACCCGGGGCTTGAACCCACGAACTGCGAGATCATGACCTGAGCCGAAGTCGGCCGCTTAACCAACTGAGCCACCCAGGTGCCCCAAGAAGCTTAATTGTTGTATAAGGACTTATATAAAATCCAGAGACCATAACATTATTCTTCAGATTTTGTTGGGTTTTTTTAAGTATTAATTAATAAGTCATTAAAAATAATGACTTATTTTTAGTGAGGAAAGGGGATAGAAACAAAAACTGGGGCTTAAAATCTTCAAAATCTATACTATATGAAAATCCCAAAACATATTTTATCACTAACATAAAAGTTAACATTATACTTTTTAAGTTTTTAAGTATTTATTTTGACAGAGAGAGCAGAAGAGCAGCAGAGAGAGAAAGAAAGAGGAAATCCAGAGCAAGCTCCACATTGTCAGCACGGAGCCCAATATGGGGCTCAGACTCATGAGCCATGAGATCATGACCTGCACCAAAACCAAGATTCAGATGCTCAACCAACTGAACCACCCCTGACCCCCCAAAGTTAACATTTCAAATGGCATAAAATCTAATACTTGTAGAAAAAAATATCAAAGTCTGACATATCCATCATTAAAAGTTGAGAATTCATCCAACTACATCCATGACCCTGACTTACTTCATAGATTCATTGCTACTATTGTTAGAGGTCATGGTGGTGGTGGTATTTTTAATCCATACGAGAGGGCAAAAAACTCTGGATAATTCAAATTTTAAAAATCTTTGCTACCATAACACATATTATCAAGTTCAGAAGACATTTAAAATAAATTGATTCACTATTATTTGTTCATCTAATATATATAATATAAAAAATGTGTTTTACTTAGATATAGAGATACAGAGAGAGAGAGAGAGAGAGAGAGAGATGGAGATAGGATAGAGATAGAGATAGATACAAATAGATATAGATATGGATGATATAGATGATAAGTATAGATTAGATATAGATATGTATGTTTATTCCTACCAGGGGTACAACATATGATATATATATTTGGTATCATACTGGTAGGCCAGTAGGTACATTCATCAAGAGATATTTTTATCCTATGCACAAGGCTCTTTTCCAAGCACTTTAGCCTCCCCAAAATTTATGAACTGGTTTATTTCCTATCTCCATCATTACACAGACAAGGAAACTGATACCCTGCAGGCAAATTTGCCCAAACTCAGATAAATATTCAGACAGTCTGACTTAAGAGATTATGCTCTTCTGTGCTATGCTATATTGTCTAAAAAAAAAGAACACAAATATTAATAATAACTATGTAATGAGTTAGGCACAGTTCTGAGTGTAGTAATAAGCATTAATCTTCAGAGTGGGTATAATTGTTACCCCGTTTTATAGATGAGAAAGGCAAGATAGAGAGCTTAAATAACTTACCCAAACTCATACAATTAGAAAGATGATGTTTGCATATAATTTGTGTTTTTCCTTCCTGTGTTTTCTGCTAAATGTTTGCCCTTCCCTTTTCCCCTGAGAGAGCAGAGTGTCTTTAACATGCCCTTAGCTATTGGTTTATATTACAGGTTGAAAAGTAGAATAACCTTCATGAGACATGGGATTTCTTGTTTTGTTTTGATTTGTTTTGTTTTGTTTTGTTTTGTTTTCAAAAGCTAACCCGAATAAGATTATGCTATGTAATTCATGAGATACCAAAGAGAATGACAAGAAAAGATGAAAGCAAGGGAGTTTTCACAACTGGAATAAAATAGAAGATTATGGATTCCCCGAGAAGAGAAAGCATCATTTCATTCCCACTCAGGGTCCTCAGACTAGTCAGCTAGTCTGACTATCCCTCAGATAGTCATAGGGAAGAGAAATAGCTGTGTGATCCACTGAGGGGCCACAGCAAAGGCTGGACTGAGGCTCCAAGTACTCCAAGTGGGTACTCTGACAAATGTGCCCACTCATTCCCCAATACATCAGGGCTTCTCCCTTTGATGGCACAGCTTGAACTTGGACAATCAGTAGTGATAACTATGGTCTAAAGCATAAAGAGTCTTCCCCCATGGTACTACTCTAAGCATGAACTCTAGTGACTGTCATATGAATAGAGAGGGAAGAAAGATCCAATAATAACTGGGCTTGCATTTCTCACCATTTGAAGTTATATTGACTCCAGTTTTAGAAAAAGAACATAATGTGATATGACTGGCACAGCTGGCTTCTGGAAGAGAACACATCCTTGCTGCACATAAACCACAACCACTTGAGTAACTGTAAGTGTTCCGTCACATGGGTCCAAGGAAAAGTGTCTTTTCTTATCTAGAAAAATCAACACAATTCTTATTTCTGTACACATTTCAAAAAATTTGTATAAATCAACTTCTTAATGCAGGAGTCCAATGATTTCTAATTTTCCAAAATGTTCTGGCTTATCCTTTCTAACACCGTGTCAAGAGAAAGAGTTTAAATCGCAGTCCACCGTCTCAGGAAATTATTTTGTCAAAATACAAATTCCTGCTTTTGAAACAAAGACTCAGGAACAATTGTGCAGGAATTCTGGATGTTAGCCTGAAAGTGTAATAGCATCACATACCAGAGGTGTTCCTTTAACTGACTACAGAAACGATAAAAATGTTGGAACTCCAGCTGTGTCATCTATAGGAATAAGTTCCTACAAAAACTGAAAAAGTACTCTTTTGTAACTTCACCCCTGACATACATGAAACTGATCTAACCATATTTATGTTCTCCTTTCACCTAAGCAAATATTTTCAAAATGCCAAAATAGGAAGAAAAAAAAATTGATACTTTTGCTTCTTGGTAGACTTACTTAAAATTATGTACAGTTTTAAAAATGATAGACAGATTATGCACACTACCAGGGCATAATATATGAGAGGGATAAATGCCTCTTTGTTTGCTTGTTGAAGATTTTTCTCCATGACAAGGCACAGCTGTCAAGGATTCAGCAGAACTCTGTATGTTTTTTGGCAGGAAAAACAATTACAATCTGAGGTTTGCTGACTCCTTTCCAAATATAGCTCCCTTTTCCACAAAGGTATCTGACAGACTGTAGGAACTCTAACCATACTGAAAACCAAGAAGGCACCTCTTATTTCTAGAAAAGGTCTGTCAAATCATCAAATTCCACAGGTAGAAGCTTGTAATCTCAGTTATTTCAAGAGACGCTTTGAAACTCATAATATAGGGTTTTCAACAGCCTAAAAGACACAATGGCTTCTATTGTACTCATAGATCCATGAACAAATGTTTTGTTATTTCTTGCTAAGCAAAGATATATTTCTAAGCCCAGATGACAAATCTCAATTAAGGAATGAATTTTGAAATACTTGTGGTACATTTGTTGTCACAAATCCATCAAAGACTGAAAGTTATTATGTGGTGAGTGGCAAGCCTCCCCCCGCATGTATTTATTCTGATAGTTTCTGTTATGCTATGATGTTCTTATGAGCTGGATTTATTTCCAAGATAAAGGTTTAATTATCATTTAGGTAATGGTTCAGAATCATGAATGCCCAACAGGGAGAGTACTTCAATGTTCTTAAGTTTAGGGGCTTTGCTTTTGTTTTTCTTTCTGCAACCCTGCAGTGATTTAGGCACTAAAAGTTAGGAAAAAGTGGCTCTTGCAGCATTAAGGAAGTCTAGATGGAGGCTGAACCATTTACTGCTACCAACCACAGCAAGGTCACAATGAGAAAGACAAGATTCTGGATGTTGTGTATGTTGTTTGCTTGATTGATTTTGGTTTAGTTTTGGTTTTAAGCTTTTTTGGTGAGGGTAATATGAGATAAAAGGAAGGTTTTTAAATTCTACTGCAGTTCTCTTCTCTATAATAAGCAAGCAATTGAAGTTATTGTCCACTCAGGAATTTGAATACTCTGAGCTGCTTCAATATCCTGTTGAAACTGTTAGCTAATTGTATTTCTGTGGCACCCATCCTGAGTTTTTCATTCCCTTTCAAAGCAAACCAATCAAAAGGCGGAATATGAGAATGCTGGCCTTTGGTAGTCCCGGAGGTGCCCACATTTGGAAAAAGAATATATCTCCCAGTTTTTAACTTACATCTTGTTTTCTGACCCTCAAATTGGATTTGAGTTGGCTTATAAGAAAATATATGCTTATTATAAGGCTGTTAAAAAGTATACATGTAAAACCTCAAGCCACTGAATATAGGTAGAAATAAACATGGTAACTATGAAATCTAATATGGTGACAATGCCCCAGCATTGCCTTTAGCTCTGAACTTTCCCTGAAGACAAAGCAAAAATGGTAATTCAGTCAATTCAGTGCATTTTATTTATAAATTGACAGACAAAAGTATGGTAGTCCTTTAATAAAGACAAATTTTTCTTTACATTAGAATTGATTTCATGGAGTCCCTGGCCTTTTAGGATTCCAGGAATGGCATCATGTTTTAGCAACCTTATCATGGAATCAGTAGGCAACTGACTTATAAGAAGGTTTAATAATGTCTTATACCATTTGAATATATCATATACTTGCATGAAAAGACAGAGATATCAAAAGTGAATTTATTATCTTCATAAAATAATATATTATGGATACTTGTATTCACCTACCCCATAAGATGGGATATACCTATTCAAGGAGCAAAGTGAAAGCAATACTTAAGACTACCACATTTCTGCCACGCTTTCCTTCCTTAAAGATCAACCCGTTTTGAGCCACTTTACTGCCACCAGGGAAAATAAAATCTTTCATAGTCTGGATGAAACAGTGATTTCAGAAGTCATAAAACTGAACTCTTTAGTCTGTGCGAGTATATTATGAGACCAAACTTGTCATGGATAATCATGGATACCTCTTATTACAAGAGGGGTTAGGTGGGGAGACATGAAAATGAGATAATAGTTGTTTACCAAATGAAAGGTTTTCAGCTACTGAAAAGAATGAAACAAAAATGGGTAAAGGAAAAAGCTCCACATGGTTTCATATTTAGACTCCTCGTAATTCTCTTAGCTGACTCCTGTGGAAGAGGTCCTCAGTACCCTTAAGTATGTCACCAACGAACAGCCCTGCCATCTTTTGTTTCCTTCTTATGAAGCAAAAGATGAAAAAGTATAAGCTATTGACTCCTACCTCCTCATTTGCTAGCCCTAAGACTGAACAAGTTATCGTTTCCTCTGGGTTTCCTCATCCATAAGATAAAAGTGATAACTAACCCCCCCCCAAAATTTCTGTAAATATTAGATATAAAAATCACAGGACACACATTGGGTGTCCTACGTATTTTCACTTCCTTGTCCTTTATTCCCCTACATGGCTATAAAAAAAGCCAGCAATATTCACTTTGAATACCAATATTCTGAACTCTTTCATGATAAATCCCAAATCATCCTGTGGCATTCTTACTGAATAGAAAAGTTTGTAAATACTCCCCTGCTCTCATTTAAAAAATCCAGTGGCTAGGGGCACCTGGGTGGCTCAGTCAGTTGAGCATCCAACTTCGACTCAGGTCATGATCTCATGGTTTGTGAGTTCGAGCCCGCCATAGGGCTCTGTGCTGACAGCTCAGAGCCTGGAGCCTGCTTCGAGTTCTGTGTCTCCCTCTGTCTCTCTGCCCCTCCCCGCCCCTGCTCACACTCTACTTTCTCTCTCTCTCAAAAATAAATAAACATTAAAAAAATTTCCTTAAAAAATCCAGTGGCTAAAGAAGGATTATTTCACAGATGAAACTAGATAACTGAGCAACAGTTTGCAAAACAAAATAAATGAGTACTTCATTACATATCACACACCAAAATAATTTTTATGTGAACTACCCATAAAGAAATAATCTATTAATGAAAAACTCCTAAAAATTAATGAAATAGAAATTCTAATTGATAGATTTGACTATATAAAATTGCCAACTTTCCTAGGTGAAAAAAAATCACAAAAGTAATTAAAATTAAATAAGAAAAATAAGCATATATTACAGCTTAATATCTATCCTTAATATAAAAACACTCACATACAAACAATAAACAAAATTAAAACCCATATAAAACAATTTGAAAAATATAAGCTGATGAAAAAGATTAAGGTAGATTCCTAGGCAACATCGTTTTCCTTCTTATTTCTCCCAGTATTTATTGTGTATCACCCCTATGTCTTCAAAGATTCGTGCTTTAGGGAAAGCTAACTCTATTCCCATGTTCCAGATGCATTCTCATTAGTCTGAACATACAAAAGGCTGGTCCTGGCTCTTGGTGCCTGCTTTTTTCCCAGAAGTGGTCATGTGGCCAAAATTGGTCCAATCTGGAGGAAAGGACTTATGTATCATGGTTACAGGAGAAATTCTCAGTCTGTCTTTCTCGATGTGAGCAAGAAAACATCTACCTCTGACAAATAGAGCCAGTCTCAAGATGAGACTGACACTAAAATGTCAGGACACAGAAAGAATTTGTGTTCTTATGGGTATTAAGTAGATGGCCTGGCTACTATACAGTTGGTTCCACCTACCAACTTTCATTTATGTGAGACAAAAAATATATTGAGACAATTAGGAAATAAAAACATTATATATAATATAGATACTAGCCATGATTGTATTTACCCGTTGCTGTTAATTTGGAGAAATGGTCAAAAATTTGCTAATAAGAGAATTTATAGTTTTATATACTTTTATATTAAATCAAGGTTGAAAACAAATTAGTGAACATTTAACTTGAGAAGCTAGAATAGTCTAAAAGACAGTGTTAGAATGTTTCACAACAAATTTTAATAGTGGTTAACTCTCATGAGGAAGAGACAAAAGTATTTGCATTGAAGATAAATTAGCCTTGTCTATAATCTTTAATATATTTTTAAGCAGATGCACATGTGGGTTATTAGCGTAATAAAGGCATATTTTTAAAACAGTGCTATTGACTGAATTTTTGTGTATTCTCAAAATTCATACGCTGATACTTAACCACCAGTGTAATAATATTTTTGGGAGGTGATCAGGTCATGAGTGTGGAGCCCTCATGAATGAGATTAGTGACCTTACAAGAGAGACCTTCTGAGAGGTCCCTTATCCCTTCCACCAGTTAAGAACACAGCAAAAAGACCGCCATCTATAAACCAGGAAGCAAGCTGTAACCAGACACAGAATCTGTCAGCACTTGATCTTGGATATCCTAGCCTCTAATACTATACGGAAGAAAATTTCTATTGTTTATAAATAATAAAGAAGAAAGTAGCAAGCTTTCCTAATTAAATATAGAATTTCTGGAGCCTCCAACATGGCTAAATTGTGTTTTCAGTCTGACTCAATGAAATTCCCACATGCCAGCTGCTCACTGGACTTTCTTTTTTTTTTTTTTTTTTAATTTTTTTAATGTTTATTTTATTTTTGAGACAGGGAGAGACACCATGAACAGGGGAGGGTCAGAGAGAGAGGGAGACACAGAATCTGAAACAGGCTCCAGGCTCTGAGCTGACGCGGGGCTCAAACTCGCGGACCACAAGATCATGACCTGAGCCGAAGTCGGATGCTTAACTGACTGAGCCACCCAGGCGCCCCATTGCTCACTGGACTTTCTAGATGCCTTTGGTCTATGCCCTCTTTTGCATTAGCCCATGATTCTTAGGGGCCACAGCTACAGAGAATGTGGGTCTTGGTGATTATAATACTTCTCTCTGGCCTATCTCCCTCTGTTTTTCCTTGCAGATCCAGACAGAATCCAAAATTAAGGGTATTCAACAGAAAACAATTCTTTCTTTTGAGATGGTGTCCAGGAAAGATGAATACAAATCATAACTTTCCTAGAGGACCTCAAGCCATTATCATAAGGGTTACAATCAATAGAGGAGAAATAAGACTTTCTGAGTTACTTCAGTAAGGCCTCATTCCAATATAAAATGGTATAATAGCACTTTCAATATCTTCTGTGAATATATTTCCAGGCAGTGGTTTGTTAGTAAATATTTAACAAGCTCGCCAAAAAATAAGAAAAAAAGTCTTCATATGTACATGCTACATAAGTTTATTTTAAATTTTACTGACATAAATGTATATTGCACACCTTGAAAATAATAATAAAATATACAATACTAATTTGTAAATCCTATATAGACAATTGATTCTCAGAGAATATTTTCATTGATTTTTACCAAACTCTTATATTAGCAGCCAAATTGGTTGCAAATGATGAATGAGTATAGCTCTGACAATATGTTGGTTAATATTTTCATTTACATTAATAACTAAGATGAAAGTCAAACAGACCCTTAATGTTGGAGCTTCATGCACTTAATGATGATGCTGGCCAATACTTTGCTAAATCATATGAGTTTCAAATACTGAAAGAATATCTCCCAATTTTTTTTTCTATTTGGAACATAATGCCTATAGATAATGCTTTTGAATTTAATGCTTATTATTAACCTTTTCTCTATTGTTTTCTTAATTCTATACAATGAACAAAATAATATATCATGATTTGTAGCTGATTTCCATAATGTCAATACTTCTGTTCTGATGGCTTTCAAGCTTTCAAGGTGGTATCACTGATAATGGATTTGGGAAGAGATAATCAGAAGACATCATTATAAAATATTTCTACCATATAGATATAATAGATATATCTAATCTCGAGAGCTGAGATAATAGTATAATGTAGTAAAATAATTAGAAAGTGATGAGTTTTGAGTATTATTTTGTTTTTAATATAACCAATTTGGTTATAAATTTATAGTATTATGAATTTAATAACAGCTGTGTTATTAACAATTAGTTCATAAAATTTCTGAAAATGTAACAATCTCCTCCTCGTGAACTGGTACAAGCCAGTTTCAACACACTACTGGTTGCAAGTATCACTGCATAACTCTCTCTCTCTCTTTTTTTTTTAAGTAGCTCTAGCCCAACATGGGGCTTGAACTCACCACCCCAAGATCAAGAGTCGCATACCCTACCGACTGAGCCAGCCAGGACCCCTCATTGTATAACTCTTAAAGGAAGGTCTGACATAGGCGCTAAGTTCCTTATAACTGTAAAGAAATTACAGAAATGCTATGGAAAACATCTCTATTATTTCATGGTAAACTATCACTTTAGGAAAGCCAGGGATCAATACTGAAATCATGCTTCATATCTAAAGATACAGTGCTACAATCTTTACTGCAACATATGCCACAAATAGAAAGGCATTACTAACGACATTATATTTCCTTTGTGAGATTATTTAAATAAAATGGTACTTGTATTATGAAATAAAGAACATTCTCATAATTCTCATGATGTCCCTTCTATACCAACTGGTCCTCCTGTATCATCTACCTTAGCTGTGGTACCAGCTACACTTCTGATCACCCAAGATCTGGACATTTTGGACATCATCGTAGCCTCTTCTCTCCCTTTCATCTAATGCCTCCACCAGCCCTCCTTTCATACACTTCATGGATGCTTCAGATCTTCTGGACTTCACCCTATACTCCAGGGCCTTTGAAGAGACCCCAGTCACCACTGCTGACCTCCACATGGGCTCCAGAGACTTTCTTTCTTTTTTTTTTTTTTTTAATGTTTATTTATTTTTGAGACAGAGAGAGACAGAGCATGAACAGGGGAGGGGCAGAGAGAGAGGGAGACACAGAATCTGAAACAGGCTTCAGGCTCTGAGCTGTCAGCACAGAGCCTGACGCGGGGCTTGAACTCACGGACCATGAGATCATGACCTGAGCCGAAGTCGGACACTTAACCGACCAAGCCACCCAGGCGCCCCTCCAGAGACTTTCTTGACCAGACCTGCAGTACCTTACCTCATGCACCACAGTGCCTTTGCACATCACCTTCTTTCCTCCTTATAGTAAGGCCTCTAGTCTGTTTTCATTGCCATGAGAGTTCTCCTAAAGCACAAATCTGTCCTGCTTAGAAACCATCCTATGATGTTTTATCCCATGTTATAAGATACAGTCCAAGCTCCTTGTCATGACATACAAGGACTCTCACAAAGTGGCCCTGCCTCTGACTCCAATTTTGTTTCCCACAGCTCCCCACTGCAGGCCAGTAGTAACACACTTGAATTTCCTAAATGGCAGTCATCACTGATATTCTGTTTAAAGTTTTGCATTTGTATTTATATGAAATTTTACAGAACAAACAAGGTGATAACATTGTTTTCTCTTTTTTCTCTTAATTTAGAGATAAATGTGTTGCATGTTCTTTTTCTACTACTCTCCCCTCTACTTTCTGTCAGTTCTGTGCCCTAAATTTCTCTTGAATCTTTCCATCCTTTCTGATACTTTCCCAGTCAGAAAATGCTATTATCATGTTCCTAAACTGATTAAATAACTCATAACTGCTATTCCTATATTTCCTCATTTTCTTTTCAATTCTTTCTCCGCACTGCAACCAGAATTTTTTTTTTAAGCCATGAATCCTGGGGCGCCTGGGTGGCTCAATCAGTTAAGTGTCCAACTCTTGATTTCAGGTCACATGATGACCTCACAGTTCATGAGATGGAGCCTGGCATCATCAGGTTCTGTGCTGATAGTAAGGGGCATGCTTGGGAATCTCTCTCTCCCTTGCTCTCTGCCCCTCCCCCACTCATACTTTCTATCTCAAAATAAATAAACATTTAAAAGCCATGAATCCCTTCTCAAATCTCTAAAAATAAAGTTATTTTTAAAAAGCTTTTTAAATGACTAAACGGCTCCATTCTCTTATATGTCTCAACTAAACAACATTTTGTCAGGGAAGCATTCCCTAATATGACAGGCTAAATCAATTTGCCCTGTTTCAAACACTTAATGGCATCTTATGCTATATAAAAATATACAAATTAATGAGAAATTATTCATTTAAGGGCCATCATTGCCCCCACTATTCTGTGTGAAAATATGAGTCATGTCTGTTTTATTTACCAAGCACATAGAAGATATTCAAAAATTATTTGTAATTAAGTATACTATCAACTTAGTATCCATTCAGCTTTCAGGAGGTTTTTGAAACCTATTCTTAAGGTGATTGACAACACTAAAAATAGTCAGTATGAAATTAATTGGTATTGCTCTTCAGTTATTTATTCTTACACACTAAGTGGTGCAAAAAATTTCTGTGTAATTGCCACAGTATTGATTCAGCATATTAGTTTCTTATTACTTCTGTAACAAATTACCACAAACTCAGTAACTTAAAATAACAAAATTTATTCTTATAGTTCTGGAGATTAAAAATTCTAAAATGAGTATTACGGGGCTAAAGTCAAGGTGTCCACAAGGCTGGTTCCTTCTGAAGATCCCAAGGGAGAATCTGTGCCTTTTCTTTGTCGAGCTTCTAGAAGCTACCTGCATTCCTTGGCTTGTGGCCCCTTTCTGGCATCATTCCAATCTTGTGTCCCTTGTCACATCTACTACTGACTCTGATCTTCCTTCCTCTTACAAGGACCTTTGTGACCACATTGGGCCCATCCAAATAATCCAGAATAATCACCCAATCTCAAGATTCTGAATCATATCTGCAAAGTCCCTTTTACCACATAAGATGACATATTCACAGGATCAGGCTATGGAAAATCTTTGGTGTGGTGGTGAGGTTGGAGACATTATTCAGCCTACCATACTTAACTATGAGACTTTTAATAATTCATATACAGGAAAATCTCTTAAATTTTCTGTCTTTTTGAGGGAAAGAAAAATGTTATTTATTCTAAATTAGGTCCCTTCTGCAATAGAGTTTTAAATGACTGCAAAAATGAGTTTGGCTGCTTGAAGGGTTTTTTTATTATAATAATTTACAAATCTCATTAAGCTTTGTTATTGTTTTCTCAGTTCAGAATGCACAGCTGTCACCAGAATGATATGCATGAGTTAGAAGGTATAAAAAACCACTCGTGGGAAGACTTCCTGGTTCTTTTTTTGATATTTATGATGGGACTTATTTTCTTGACTGTATCTTATACAATGATCAGGTGCCATAAATTGTTGTGAAGCTAATGAAACAAGCAAACAAATATAAAATAAAAGGTTCAACTTCATTTCTCAAAATCACCAAGGAACTTCTCCTAGACTATACCACTCTGCAATCTTTATTCTTTCCCAAAACACACACATACTACATTTTAATCTTCAGATTTAAGATGCAAATTTTAAAAATACTAGGACCTTAAAAAACAAATCGGATCCTATTTTTCACCTAATCACATTGCAAATTGGCGCTTTACAAATGAATCATTTGGTCACTTAATGGCCATTGTAAAATTAAATCTAGCTGTAAGAATTACCATCAGTGCAACCATCTTTAACAAGTAAAGCATTCAACTAAAATGATGACAACCTCAGACGTGATAATGATCATCAACAGTTGCTCTGAATTCACAGTCGATCACAAATCTCACCACATCTTTGAGTACAAACTCTTAGTATTGGTCTTTCCTCACAGACATGATAGTGAGAAATATGCTTGAAAATTGTGAAGGGCAACTACAAATCACGAGACTGGCTTTATGTGTCACTAAACATCTGCCTCCTTATTTTATAGAAACATTGACAAAATCTGAAAGATTACGAGAAAGAGCCATTCTACAATTTATTCTAACCACAACATGAACCTAAGTTGATTTTGTTGTGATGGTTACTTACAAAAGAATGGGATAGTTTTTGTTCATTCACTTCAAGTAGTTGAAATCTACATATACATACTAACTGATGACAGAAGAGGCTTAACTAAAATTGTGCCGTGTGTCAACAGAAGTCTTACTTCTGAAAAATTACTTGAATTTTAAAAAAAAATAGTATCAGTAATACCCACAAAGCACCTACTGTATAGATTTCATTGTGAACACATTATGTAATTAATTTCTAATAAAATCAAATGTCTTTTTATTCATTATACTATGCATAGGCAAAATGAATGCTTGGAAATGTAATGCCTATATCAACTTTTATAGAAAATATATCTTATCATTTGAGTCTGAGACTTGAGATACAAAGAAAAATCACTAAATTGCAAAAGTTCTAATATGTCATTCAATTCTTTTTTTTAATATTTATTTATTTTGGGGAGAGAGCAAGCAAGGGAGAGGCACAGAGAGGAGGACAGAGGATCTGAAGTGGGCTGTGCACTGACAGTCTAACAGCAGTAAGCCTGATGTGGGGCTCAAACTCACAAACCGGGAGATCATGACCTGAGCTGAAGTCAGACACTCAACCAACTGAGCCATCCAGGTGCCCCATACCTCAGTCAATTCTTAATCTAATATACTGTCCTCATATTTGTAGTATAACTACAAACAATCAGATATGGAAGTATTATAGTGTTATATAAAATGTGATACAATTTTCTAGTCACTGAGAGTGTTATTCAATCCACTCCCTGTAGTTAATTCACCGAGGCTTGATTTGCACAGAAGACATATCTTTTTCAGGAAAAACACCATGACTTCCTAGATACAGTTTCCCTCTTATGCATGGGACTGCTAATCACCACCCCAACTCCAGAAACATATGCCTGGGCAAACAACCCAAGCCAGTGCAATCAGATTCTTTCCCATCGCATTACATTGAAGAGAGTCCACTTTTCTTTGGTGGTGGAGCAGGAAAAATACGAGCCACTTTTCTTCTAGCAACCTGGATTTCTTACTCATGAAGAAAACTAACTTGGAAGATTTAATACTACGTGCAAAGAGAAGTATTAATAAAGGATGCAGAATAAAGATTATGGCCATTTTTGAACACTGGGTCGAAATCATTTTAAAGGACCATATGTATCCCTGTGCATCCTCTGCCTTGGGTAGTGGGGCCAACAAACTCCCTTCTTTGCTTAAACTAGTACAAGAGTCAGGAAACCATGGGGTGGAAGAGAAGTAGGGAATGAGTTTTCACAGAAGTGCTTTGTGATTAATGGAAAGATTGGTGAGATTTTGATAGTGGAAATGGGAAGTGATAGGTAAGAAACAGCATAGGGAGACATAGTAGGAAAGAATTTAACATGTAATGAAGCTAGGCTACCCTACTCTAATCCCACCTGGTGCTCAAAGCGTTCCTTCCAGAAGACTACCACGAGGCTGCATGTGATAGTCTTTACTTGCTATTTTGCAGTGTGGCCTGGGCATTGGGAAAAAGAAAGACAATGTGGGGATTCTGGATAGAACTCATCAAAATCTGTGTGTATGGAATGCATCACCGCTGCTTTTAATCTGCAGACAACATACAAGCTTGCACTAAGAGGCAGGGCAATAGGGAGCGATGGACAGATCAGCTCAGGGGACTGCCAAGTAGCAGCAGCGTGCAGTGGTCACCCAAGTAAAAACAGACAGACATTTGTTTGCTTCTCTGGTGCTGGTGATGTGTAATAATTAGCAGTTTCTCCAAGTAGGTCCTCTAATTTCAGGTGCCTTATAAAAGACATCATTGAGCTCCTCCAGCATCATGTCCCGTGACCCTCTTAGGGCCGCTCCTAGGACAAGTGACTCTCATCTTGCTCCTATTCTCTGTTAAATTTAATGCAATCGTCTAAATTCAACACCTGCCTCCTTCAGGACCTCTTTGGTTCTTAAGAGACATTCTTCTTTTAGCAGAATTCATATCTTGCAGATCAAAGTTTGCTTTTTTGAGCATAATGTTTCTGGGAGTTTCAAAGCCTGTTTTAAAAACAAATTGAGGGGCTCCTGGGTGGCTCAGCTGGTTAAGCATCCGACTTCAGCTCAGGTCATGATCTCAAGCCTCGTGAGTTCAAGCCTTGCGTCGGGCTCTGTGCTGACAGCTCAGAGCCTAGAGCCTGCTTTGGATTCTGTGTCTCCCTCTCTCTCTGCCCCTCCCTTGCTCACGCTCTGTCTTTCCCTCTCTCTCAAAAATAAGGAAACATAAAAAAATTTTTTTAAAACAAATTGAAAAATGCACCTAATTCTCAGGCTAATTTTGATGCTTCTGGATGACAAATCATTATTTACAAAGTGGCGCAGATATTTATTGAGCTCCTACTATATGTCAGGCACTTTTCTAATGTAAAAAAAGGAAAGGAAAGGAAAGGAAAGGAAAGGAAAGGAAAGGAAAGGAAAGGAAAGGAAAGGAAAGGAAAGGAAAGGAAAGGAAAGGAAAGGAAAGGAAAGGAAAGGAAAGGAAAAGGGCAGGTCCTAATAATCTAAACATTTTCTACAACATTCTTAACTTTGATCAATTTTGCATCTCTGTCAAGATCATTCTTTTTTCGTATCTTTGCTCTAAATCCCAAGGCCTAGTAACTTAATCCATCCTATTTTAAAAACTAATAATAATAATAAGCTGTTTAGGAATGCATTTTTATTCTAAACCACTTACTGGAAAACGGAGAAATGACTAATTCAAAACTCTTGTTCTTGTGTTTCCCCCACCCTCCACCCCCTATCTAACTCAAAATTCTGAGGGGGCTGCTCACCCTCGTGTATTTCCTGGCAGTACTAGCAACAGAATAAAAGGATCTTCTCTGTGATCTCCTGCATGCTGGTGATGGAGATGTTATGTGTCTGCTTTGTGGTCACCCCTGGGCTGCCCGGGGTCACTAGCATACTCATCCAGTCTGGTTGCTGGCCCTGGCAGCCTGTTGCCAGCTGTCTAGCCTGATGGCTGATTGCACTGCTCTCTCGGATGAGTAAAGCCCCAGAGGCAGCACTACCTCCTTCTCTGCAGTCTAGTTACTGGCCTCCACATGACCCATTGAGGCTCATTATTTTTTCGTTTTGTCGATCTGCTAAGATGACAAGAAGCTCTGCCTCCTCTGGTTCCTAGGCTTCCTCTGGACTCACAGGAAACCTCATCCATCCTTGTACCACTGGCTTAGTGTGGACTCGGGCTATCCTATGCACATACTCCCAACTACACCATGCTACAGTTCTAGAAAAACCAGTGCAGAAAGCCAACATGGCGAACACCTGCCTCTGGGGTATCCCTAGACCAGGAAGGGGGCAACAGGCCCTTGCACCCAAATTGCCCTTGGGCTTCCTGAGGGATAATTTGGAGCACTCCTTTGGAACAGGAAATGTTGAAAGCTGCCACTCACCCCATGGAGGGAAGGAATTAGATGCTAACACTATCTTTCTGAAATCTCTACTCTCTGAGAAGAACATTTCCTTCCAACCAACTTTATATTCCTGCTCTAAATGGGGCAGAGGAAGGTGGGGGAAAAACTGATTGATCTTCCTTATTCACTCAGTTTTATCCCATGGCTCAAAAGAGGTCACTGAACCCTGACATCATTTTCTCATTTCTTTGTGCTCAGCAACATGAGGTGGAAGACACTCACAAGAAACTGAACCCAAATGCAAGTAAATAAACCATATGCTGATATTTTATTAATATTTTTGAATCTTCTCGGACTACTTTGAAGTGGTAAACTACAACGAAGAGAAGCAAACTTTGCAAAACCCTGAATGCTCCAGGAATCACATCTCAGACTTCCCCTCTTTCTTCTTCACATACTCCCAAGGTGATGTTGCCCAGAATCAGGCTTCACACCCCAACTATGTATTGTTGACTCCTGCATGCCCAGACTCTCCTCTGAAATCCAGACTTATGTATTTAATGTCCTATTTGGTATCTTTCAGTTTTCAATTAATTCCGCAAATATTTACTGACACCTACTCTTCGCAAGTCACAGTTTCCACACTCCTAGGCAGAGATTCATTGTTTTATAGTCATAGTAAAAAGTAACAAGCAGAACTGAATTAAATTGTTTTCTCAATCAGTGATAATCCACTTCAGTGAACATGCTTCTGAAAGTCAGCCAATCAGTGGCATCCAGCTTCTTTTTTGCAGCCAACCAATCAAAAACAGCCTCCCTTCAATGCATATGCACACCTCTGGAATTCAACCCATCAACAGCCTCCCCATACCAGTGACCAAGCTTTTCCAGCCAAATTAACTCATCCCTGGCACTGAATGTTCACCAATACTTGAATGCTTCCAGGCTTCCTAACAATCCTATTTAAGATCAGTAGTCTTCTTTGTTTGGAGAGACCATGCCTAACAAACACTGTTTGTTTCTCCCTTTCTTAAATAAGTAATAAGTTCAACTGTTTACTTAGAATTGAATGCTGATCTCATGCTTTGGGAGTTGAATAAATGACTTAATTATAACACATTTGGGTAAACCAGCTCTGCAAAACCAACACAGGATTAGTATAACTACCATAAAGATAGGAGAGAGTGCTACAAGTTCCATCTCTCCAATACTTACATCAAACCACAAAAAGCGAGTTCGAATTAATCCCCAGAATGCCAGATGACAAAACCCAAGTTTACTATCAAAGTCTTCCTATATGGCTGCATCTGGTGCATACTGAGTGTATTCATTTGCTTGGGCAGCCATCATAAAATATCACAGATTGAGTGGCTTACATAATAGTACTTTATTTTCTCACAGTCCTGGAGGCTGAAAGTCCTGTATTAGCAGGTTTGGTTCCTTCAGAAGCCTCACTCCATGGCTTGCTGATGGCCTTCTCACTCTGTCCTCACATGGTCATCTCTCTGGAAGTTCACGTGTCTAGTGTCTCTCCATGCGTCCAAATTTCCCCTTGTTGTAAGGACACTAGCTTTATTGGATCAGAGCTCACTCTGATCCAATTTTAACTTAATCCTTTCTTTAAAGACCTTATCTCCAATACAGTTACAGTTAGGACCTCAGCATATGTCTTTGTGGAGTATACAGTTTAGCCCATAACACTAAGATACACAGTCCAGATCCCTCATTAATGCTACAAGAAAGGGGCACCTGGGTGGCTCAGTCATTTAGGCATCCGACTTCGGCTCAGGTCATGATGTCATGGTTTGTGGATTCGAGCCCTGTGTCGGGCTCTGTGCTGACAGCTTGGAGCCTGGAGCCTGCCTTGGATTCTGTGTGTGTGTCTCTCTCTCTGCCCTTCCCCTGCTCATGCTCTGTCTCTGTCTTTTTCTCTCTCTCTCAAGAATAAAAATTAGGGGCGCCTGGGTGGCGCAGTCAGTTAAGCGTCCGACTTCAGCCAGGTCATGATCTCGCGGTCCATGAGTTCGAGCCCCGCGTCAGGCTCTGGGCTGATGGCTCGGAGCCTGGAGCCTGTTTCCGATTCTGTGTCTCCCTCTCTCTCTGCCCCTCCCCCGTTCATGCTCTGTCTCTCTCTGTCCCAAAAAAAATAAATAAAAAACATTGAAAAAAAAAATTTAAAAAAAAAAAGAATAAAAATTAAAAAATTTTTAAAAAATACTACAAAGAACTATTTCTCCAGATGCTGGGAAGAGCTGCCAGCACACACTCTTCAGCCATCAGCCCTTTCCAGAAATTGCCTTGATGGAAAAGTCTCCTTCCCCAAGATAACATCCTCTTCTCTGAGTTGCTCAAAAAAATGATCAATACAATACCTTAAAGGCCAGCCCTAGCTTCAACCTGGAATCCCTTTAACAGCCCATCCCTGCTTCAGAGCAACTTACGGAGTCTCCTGAATCTCCTGAGTCAACTGTGTTCCATATCAAACTCTCCCTCCTCCCTCCCTATTCTTTCCCTGTCACAGATTGGATTCCAAGAGTACTTCCTGGGGTGCATGGATAGCTCAGTCAGTTAAGTGACCCGCTCTTGATTTTGGCTCAGGTTATGATGCCAAGGCCATAGGGTCAAGCCCTGTGTTGAGCCCTGTGTTGAACTCTGTGGGGGCACCGTGCTAAGTGAGGAGTCTGCTCTCTCTCTCCCTCTGCCCCTCCTCTACTTGCTCATGCTGTGTCTCTTTAAAAAAAGAAAAAAAGAAAAAGTACTTTCTAATACATTTTCTACACATTAATCTCTATTTCCGAATCTGCTTCCTAGGGGACCCAGCTTGAAACAGAGCTGTCCACTTCTGAAACAGAGTCCTGATTACATTGGGAAAAATTAGTAGAAGCAAATCTGGTTAGCCTGTTATATTATTCATAAGTTCACAGTAAATGATATTCCACACAGGGTTATAGAGATGGGGTAGAGTGCTTGAGATTCCTTTAAATAATGGTACATTCATAAATTGTTTATCATAGGTCAGAAATTTGAGTCCCCTATGGACTATTTGAATAAAGCTATTACATTTAGATATTCTTAAGAGGTTATGTTTATTTAAGTCATCACCGAAGCACAGAGTTTTTAGCTTTTGGTAAATATTCCCTTGGGTATACATTAGAGGAGCATATAGTGCCTAATAGAATATGAATTAAACAAGGAAACTGCTCAGAGAAGCAAAATTTCTGGTCTTACCAGTTTTGCCTGTTTATCCAGAGGAATGGATATGGTTACTGGTAGACGCCTGCGATATGAAAAACAGTATGCAACATTCTTTTTTTTTAATTTTTTTAATGTTTGTTTATTTTTGACAGAGAGAGAGAGACAGAGCATAAGGGGGGAGGGGCAGAGAGAAAGAGGGAGACACAGAATCTGAAGCAGGCTCCAGGCTCTGATCTGTCAGCACAGAGCCCAACGCTGGGCTCAAACTCACAGAGGGTGAGATCATGACCTGAGCCAAAGTTGGATGCTCAACTGACTGAGCCACCCAGGCACCCCAATGTCACATTCTTGTTGTTACCCCTGCACACTTATTGAGACCAACTTTTAAAGCATGGAAACCAAAAGCTTCCTCTCTGGGCCAAGATGAAGATCCAGCACTGGCAGGCATTTACTATAAGAGAACTGAATTATAACCAACTCCCAAGGTGGATGGCTCCCCCTTTCTTCTAGAACACGGCTGAGCCTGCAAGAGAATAACCCCCTACCTACTGCCATCTCACCCTAGGATCATAAGCATCTACTGTACATATATGTACCATACTCTTATATCTTGCTTGCATGGTTTTGTTATTGTGAATTACCCAAATTGTAATCAGACTTCCAATATCACTTTGAGAAAATTATATAACCAAGTAGTTTCTGTTGTGAGCAATGCCCATGCTGTTAACAGATCCATCTATGCCCACTGCCACTGTAACACACAAAAACACACACATACACATACACACACACACACACACACACACACACACACGAATGTTGGTGGGGGAAACAAAAGGCCATGTATGAACTTCTCCTCAGTGAACTAGCTATAATGTTCTTTAGTTGCTTCATATTAAATTAAGTATTTTAATGAATTCGACTTTCTTCTTGAAGTCACATAACCATTACTAGACAATGGACTCATAGAGGAGGAAGAAAAGCCTTTGAAGCTCTACAATACATGAACAGAACTTGGACACTGTCATTAACAAGTCTGCTGTTCATACCTCCAGAAATAATCATCCAAACTCTCATGCACAGTGAATAGATAAAGTACAGCACACCATCCCATTAAGGTTCACATACATAAAATCTGTACACTGTATCAGTGTTTCTCAAACCATCTCGAGGTAAAAGATCAGTTTTGTTTGTTCTTATTTCCAATTCATTTTTTCTATTGGTGAACTGATTTTTTTGTGTGTATATCATACTCAAGGAGATGAATCCACTAGCCAGCTAGGGTGTTTTAACAATGTCAAATGCTATAAAATGTTTCTATTCGCTGACTCTCCATTTCTCCACTTACTGCAGACTGGTAACAAGCAGTTCATGGACCAGCACAAGTCCATAGACTACATTTGAAATAGCACAGCTCTGTGTAATCTCTGTGGCACTGAAAGGGAGATATAAACTTCACAACATACCATCTCCAACTCATTGCATAACAAGATGGAGATAGATAGAAGCAAATTATCTTACATGAGCTTAAATGGTTAAAACTGACCTCCCTGGCATTAACAAAGATTAACATGTTAATCCACCCTTATATCTTTTAATTTTTAAATAATACATCTGAAATGGAAAGGAACATAAATCTTTAACAATAAATTCATTTTCTAAAAACCATCTTTTTTTTAATTCTGAAAGAATTGTTTATAGATCAGTATTGGTTCAGGAAGTACTTGTTTGGCATACAAATATTCTAGAATCTGCACTAGACATTGGACTAGCTTAGCCTGTCATTGAGGAGTTCTCTATTTAAAACACCATCTAGCAAAATATCAGATGAGAGATCTCAGTCACTAGAAGAAAAGTCCCAAGGTCCCTAGTAGGTCTGTGAGTATCATTCCTGTAGTGACATTACCAGTATGAAGTACACCAATTTAAACTCTATTGCTGAACCTGAAATGATCAGTTCCCACTGGCTGCTGTGAGCAAAGGCTTTATTGCTGTTGTCCTGAAGGACCACATCAATCATCAGGTTAAATCTGCAGGTAAGGCCCTGCCTTGGGTCTGTGCAATGCACAGGTTTACACAAACAACTTGAGATTTCATAATGTCACATATCACATCCCAAGAATTACTGAAGTCTTGTTGCAAGATGTTGCAATAAAGAAAGAAAAACTTTCTAGCCGACTAGTTCATTTGCTTAGAGTCAATAGACAGCTCTTTCAGTCTGTTGGCTTGCTGGTCAGTAACTAGGTCTATACATTTCATAAGGATCAATTTTGACCCTCAAACATTTTTCTGGTGACCAGAAATAATTCCAGATCTTTCCTAAACAACAGAATAAAATATACTATAACCAATCATTTGTTTCCATGGCACAGTCTGCAGGCTGACTATTCTTAAAGAGAGGAAAAAGATACTGGTATGCCATAGCCAAAAGTCCAGCTCGAAAGACAGAGAAATTTTAAAGGGGAATCACCAGATAATCTGTGATAAATATACTTAAAGGAAAGCCATGTGTGCAGTATATGCTTGGCTAACATGAAAGCTTTCAGAAGTGGGGCCTCAGGATGGAAGGCATGGGTAGTTTAAATTCTGGTTTTAACAGCTTTGTAAATAACTTAAAATTGCATAAAGTAAGAGCACCCAATAAGCAGTTTAAGAAAATAAAACAATGACCCAATCCCAAAATTTTAAATCCAACTTGAGTGGCCCAGTATAAAGTCACACCCGCCCTTAGAATATTATATGGACATAGATACATACATAAACACAGATATACAAATACAGATGGAGGTATATTACATTTAGTGGATTGAAAATATCATGAGAACATTTTTGAAACAATATTATGAAGGAGAAGTATGATAAAAATATCTATCTACAGAACAACTGTAACCATGTTAAAAAAAATGGTATGAAATATACCTTCTTGTTAACAGACAACAATAACCAGCCAGATAATCTCTGAGAGTAAAAATATTCATGGGTTAACATTATTTTCCTTTTTTCTTCCCCCGATAGTGTATCCTGAGGATATTACTTTGATAATGAGGGAAAGGGGGGAAATGAGTTTCATTTAAAAAATATAAAAAGAAATTATAAGAGAGTCCAAAAAACAGTTGAAAGGGGCGTGATTACATTTTATTGGTTAGGAAATATAAACTAAGTGGATTATATATATTTTTTTAAAAAAGCAAATTAACTGAGCAGTGCTGTGTTTCAAAGTTTAACAGTGTCAAGTGCTCTAATCTTTCCAGTTGTATCCCCCCATGTGTCAGGGGACTGTTAAGAAGTTTTCCTTTGAGCATTTTTCAATAAAAAATATATTAGGGGCACCTGCTTGGCTCAGTCAGTTAAGTGTCCAAGTCTTGATTTTGGCTCAGGTCATGATCTAATGGTTCGTGAATTCAAGCCCCTCATCGGGCTCTGCACTAACAATGTGGAGCCTGCTTGGGATTCTCTGTCTGTCTGTCTCTCTGTCTCTCTCTGCCGCTCCCCTGCTCTCTCTCTCTCTCTCTCTCTCTCAAAATAAATAAATAAACTTTAAAAAATTAATAAGACATATTAATAATTTCAACTTATTTTTTTAATGTTTATTTATTTTTGAGAGGGAGTAAGCTCAAGCAGGGGAAAGGCAGAGAGAGTGGGAGACACAGAACCTGAGGCAGGCTCCAGGCTCTGAGCTAATCAGTACAGAGCCTGATGTGGGACTTGAACACAAAAACCATGAGATCATGACCTGAGCCAAAATCAAGAGTCAGATGCCTAACTGACTGAGCCACTGAGGCACCCCAATAATTTCACCTTCTGATCTCTTATACTAATCAGCAAATTTGCCTTAACAGCCTTCAAATTGGGTTAGTTGGATTTCACAGGATAGGGTGTAAGGACACAAAATCCCCACTTCTCTTAGATTTCCCTCAAGCCAAAAAAAATATATATATCCTCACACTGCTTTTCAATTTTATATTTTAACTAAAGGAAGATAGATACATTAATAAATCTGAATTTAAACTTATCCTCTATCATTCAGATCTATCCTCTCTGCTTTATAGCATATTCCTAAATGTAACTTTGTCATCCTGATCCCCAAAGAATGTGTAATATATGTTTAGCAATATTCCCATTAGTCTCTGGAAACCTTATCCTTATATTTAGATTAACTAGTATAAAGCCAATTTATGTAAATTCCATTTATATTTAAATCAGAAGAAACTATGAATCATATTAGTAAAATAGGTCTTACATTAGTGCTCTGATATTGCCATAAATAATACCGTGGCTAATGTTTGCTATGTTAATAAAATCTGTATTAACAAACACTATCTACATGTACCAGATGTTCAATGAAAGGTTATCTCAGACTCCTGCCAGAATCCTTGATGATATTCAATATCAATTATTATGGCAGAATTGTGATTATAAAAAATGAGAGAAAGAGTGGCTCTGTCTCAGAGACACTGGGCGCAAAGCATGCTTCGCTTAGGAGTGGTGACACGCAGGTTCGTATGTTCGCTGATGTTTATCTCAGAAGCAGAAGCAGAGTTTTAGCAGGAGATAATCCAAACACGTGTCTCCCATTTAAGTGCTAGAAACCGTTTGCATATAGTGCGGTCACGTGTCATTATAATATCCCTGTTAAGCTGTCAGATGATTGTACTTTGACAAGGAAAGTGCTAGGCTAAAGCAGCAGCATCTTTAAGAAAATCAAAATCCAAAGTAATTTCAAGTAAAAATTTCTACCTATTATTTACATTAAAAAAGACAAAGAAAAAGACTTTTAAGAAACATTATTACTCAGAATTATTATTTTTCTGGGAGAAGAAATGAGCAACCGTCTTATGACAGAAAAGTGTTATAACAGTCCAAGGCCAGATTTAGTGTAGTACGTTGATTTAAACAAGTACCGATATCAAATATGTTATTTCTATGAGTTCTAATAAACTTAACAAAGATTGATTTTTATTAGTGCGTATAGATATGTGCAATTTTTGCTACTTCATAAAAGATGATGCCCAAAACTCCTGTAAGTAATTAGAATAAAAATTTTACTGATTTTCATTTGCCAAATTAACCAATTATATCATAAATGCAATTGGTAGTAGTAAAATTAACTAAGCTATATAAATATATATGTTTTAATGGCAATTATTTCCATGTACACAAAGTAACCAATGTAATATATTCTTCATAAAATGTAAAGAATAGAATCATGTAGCCAAATGATCCCAAATTTTCCTCAAAAACAATGTGTCTCCTGAGGACATTTCATAGGCCTCTATTAGTTATGTTTCACTCTGCCAATAATTATTTGTTGTATATATATGACACTTGAAATGTGCTTGGATGAATAGCTTGTCCCTTCTCTTATACTTCTGCTTTTGTCAGAGAATATACCCAGTCCAGCCTGCCTGCTGACGACAGGCACATGTTGTAGAACTCAGTTCCTTCAGTCACCCTTACTAAGGCCAGCCTAGATCAACTCCTGAGCAAGTGAGGGGTCCCACATGTCCTATCCTTATCTGATCCAGATGCATAAGAAATAGATGCTTCTTGCTGTATACCTCTGACCACTTACTGACCACTTGCTAAGACACAAAACTGCTGGAGAAAACGGGTGAACAACACAGAGAACTCATGCTCTACAGACTTAATACTGAACATTAAGGAAGCCTTGTATTCCAACAATTTATAATGAACGAGAGAAAAAGCTAACGTTTTCTGTGTCCAAACTAGGAATCTGCCATTATCTCCTAAAGAAGGAATTTTCTTTAATTAACACAGTATCTCAACAATTATTTTTCTGTTCCTCACCAGCTAGTCATGGTAGACTATTACCTCCAAATTTTACTATTCTTTACATTAAATTATAGGCCCCTGTGAGGGAGAGAGAGAAGGAGGGAAGGAAATGATAGATGACAGACAGATAGATAGATAGATAGATAGATACAATAGAGAAATATAGATGGTAGATAGATGATAGGTAGGTAGATAATGGATAGATAGATGATAGAGAGAGAGAGAGAGGCGGGGGGAATGGAGGGAAAGAAAGAGAGATGATAGAGAAATAGATGATTGATAGAAAGATGATAGATAGATAGATAGATAGATAGATAGATAGATAGATAGATGATAGATAGATAAGGTGTCATGAAAAACATATTTTATTTTACTGTACCTGGATTAAAAATCTCTGTAATTCCAGGATTTATGGTGAGTGGCCCAGGAATACAAAGCAGTCTTGTCATAACCTATTTTTAAAGTTATAAACCATGGCCTTAAGTGGAAAAAGCAAGGCTCCTGAATAAAACGTATGTCAAAATCCGCTTATAGTTCTTTTGTTCTAGGGTTCTAGGGTTGTCCCAGTGATAGAAGAAAGAGCAGAGAGTTGGCAGGGGGAGGGAGGGTAGTGATTTATAAACATGTGAATTTATAAAAATAACTTGTTCAAGTCTCTTCCCTGAGAGATGTGTGGGCTGAGACGCTGCCCATCTCCCATGGTATGGCAGGAACGCTGTAGTCCATAAAAATCTCTAAGATTCTGTGGGTCAAACATGTTCAGGTCCTTTAGGTAAACATAGGATCTTAAGAATCCGTGGCTACTGAAAGAATAAGGCATGGTAACAGATAATATAATGTGTAAAATTAATGGAATATCATGCGTCACAAAATATATTAGTATCTCTTTATTTGACCTGAAGTCAAAGAGATATTTTATAAAAACATACAGCATAAATCACTCTTAACTCCAAGATGGCTTTTATATTTTTTTAGAAATAAATAAGATGATCAGTGCCTAGCTAAACAAATCCAGAATTAGGACCTGACCTGAAGTTTAGCTAGAAGTTTTGCTTCCAGATGAAAGAGTATTTATAATTTCAATTTAAATCCAGGAATTATTCTTAAGGGAGGAGAGATATTATTTTGCTGGATTGCTATACATTCTTGCTGTACAGCAATTGACCTAATATGATTAGGTTATATCAAATAAGTCATATAGAATGCCTCTTTATTTTAGTATCTCTTTATTTTATTTGGTTTGGTCACAATTATGTCCAAATTAGTTGCTAGAGCAAAAGACCATTCCTTTTGGGATGTCACTGAGTTTCCAGAGATTTCAGTGATTTAACAGGACCATTAGTAGCTTTAATATTTTTAGCACACAGGACAACAAATCTATGCAGCAGGATTTAGATGTCATTCCAATTAAATACTTTTGACAACTAAGGTATATATATGTTTTTATACAAACCTGTGCACTAACAGATAGTCTTATTTTTATGTACACCCTCACAGATCTGGTTAACAGAAATCTTTGTATGAAAATCCTTTAGGCACATCAAATCCAGCCTCTGCAAAACCACTTTTGGCCACAACTTGTTTTACAACCCTTTTTGTCAACTCAGATGTATCACCATCTGTCCAGGCACAGAAGCCATTCTCCGTACTCTATCAGACCATTGGAAAGTCACAAATTCCTGCGAACTCTCTCTGTTTCATACCTCTCCTATTTATCCCCACTCTATGGTGTGAAGTAAGTAGCTTATCAGTTCTTACATACGTCTCTGCAGTAACTGCTTCCACACTTCCAGCCACCCTACTCAATCTAGCACCTACTTAAATCACAAAACATGATTGTGTTGTCTTGTCACATTTTGAAAATCCTTCAAGAGCTCTCCATGACTTGCCCGTGCACTGAAATTCTTGATGATCTTCCAGTCCATAAATACATGTATAACATTACCTTCTACCACTATCTCCCTCCTCTCTCTCCTTGACAATTATTTACCAACTCCACTCCATAATTCTAGTCCTTAGAGTCCCAGTCTGTCCACATGTTCCATCTGCCCCAAACTATCTTTTCTACCTTTTTATCTAACTTTTTCCAGCTGCTACTGGTCTACTAGAACTTGCTAAAACATTTACTTCCTCCATGGATACTTCCTTATGCATTTTTATGTAGAGACACTCTCCTTCATGCTTACCACAGCATTTTTTAGAACAGCCGTCACACGAAACAATATCTTTGAATGAACAAGTGCTCTGAAGAGCAAAACACTGCACATACGGCTTTCTTCAGTATGAAAATAAGACAGCACCACTATTAAAACTGTAATTTGCTTTCATGAGGATGTTAAAGCTAAAATAAAATAAATACAGCAGGGACAGCAAAACAACCATGACCAGGAATATGCACTATTTCTCAGGCACTGAGCTAAGTGCTTCACCTGGGTTATTGAATTCTCATAATATTCCATCAGGTTTTACTATTAGTAGTCCCACTTTATAGATGAGAAAATGAAGACTCAAGAGAGGTAAATCTGATAATCAATCCAGCTGTGCAATACTGGGCTAATTTCCTCAGTGAAACGTTATCAGTATTCCTTTTGACACTTATAACGGACAAAGATGTTGTCATATGGTTAAGTCAGTTACATCCATCTTAATAAGCAAAAGTCAAGTTTGTCATAGTTCATAACTTTTAGACAGTACCAAAGACCAGTAAGCACTTCGTTTATCTTTGGCATTCAAGTTCCAACTATGCTTTTCACCAAGGATAGAGCACATTAGCTCAAGAAATACATATGCTACGTTGTATAATTCAAAATGGTTCTTATCAGTTAAGAGGAACGGTGTAAGAAGAAATGTTTGAAAATGTAAATAATATTTCAGTGACTTGTTTACATAAAGGTTTTTACAAAATATTAAAAGTAAGTAAGGAGTTATGACATATGGGTTCCTATTATAATCTGGAAAAGTTCTTAAAGTTTTGTGAGTTTGGGTTTTTACAGGTGGGAAATTTAATCAGAAGTTATCTAAGATTCTAAAAACCAAGTTTACCTCAAGAGATGCATGTTTGTTTTCTTACATACACATGCACACACACACACACACACACACACACACACACACACACAAATCCTTAAATTCTCTGACCTTAAATATCACAGTGAAGCTCTCAGCAGGCTGGTTCATGCCACAGGCCATGTACTTGACCTTTGGCACCTCACGAAGAACAAGATATATGAAGTCTAAGAATTGGCTTCACCTATGTACCTTTATTGTCAAAACTAGGGATGAGTCCCATTAAAAACTCTGAATCAGCCTGCTGTTCAGTGAAAATGACTTATGAATGAGTTTGTCAATGGCTCAGAGTGAGACATAACTCTCTGAACCTGATGCAACTAATTCTGTACTTGTCTTAATCTCAGTTAATATTTCTAAAAAGGAGTTTGACTACAACATTACAGTTTCTGCTGTATTCAATCATCTGTATTTTATTAGGACAAATACATTTTTTATTTATTTTTATAGTTGTCTCTTCCTATCTTACTGTGAATAAGATTCATCAGGAGAATAAAAACCTCAGTTTTACCCAGTTTAGCTGAAGGCCTTCTATCTGTTCTGGCTTTAAAGTACTCCAAGTGTATTCTACTCAAGGTCAGGACACAGCAGAATGATATACTTCAGCCATTCAATTAAAAAGAGAGAAAGAAAGAAAGAAACTGCATATCACGTTTCTATTGTCAGATGCTTTCAATGTAATGAAAACATACTGCACACTAGTGAGTTTCAAAAGGTCATCAAATAGAAAGCTTTCTTCTTCCTCCTTGCCCATTTCACATGGCATTGCAAGCTAACAGCTTCAAGGCTCCAACAAGGGCATTGTGTTCATGTACTCCTCCATTTTTTCTTCCTTTAGCATTCATTCATTCAGAAAATTCTGACCCTGAGTGAGGTATTCGGCAAGTGAGCTCAGTAGGGAGAAGCAAGGCTACTATCTGAAATAATTGTTTTAAACACTCACTACCCATGCTGAAGTGTCAGAGTTTTAACAAGAATTTCAGCTCCACCAAAGATCAGCTTAACTTCATCATTATTTTTTCCCTCTCTCTGTGCTCTCAGGACCCAGGTTAATGAAAAATAAGAAATAACAGGGAATGTCGTGGGAAAGTCAGTTCTCATTTTTACTTTGCATTTGAAAGCTCCAAGAATGTTGGATAAGCATGGGAGGCTGGAGGTGGGCAGAATAGCTCACGTCACAGATTTGAAGTGTTCTAAAGCTAACCCATCCTCAAACATCCTCTGATCTGACTTGGCTCAGAAGGTCCTTGTTCCCTCTTTCTACACTCAGTCGCATTTTATTCAGGCTGCTCTGTGAACCGTTCATCCAGCTTTTCTCACTAGCTGCTAGAAATGAAAGGAAACAATTGACTTTTCTGAGAGTCAAACTGCCATCTGTTAAGGGTGCTCTCCCCACCTCTTTAAATCTGCTTAGGAAGTCGGTTTCCTGCTTCCTGATTTCTTCCCCAAGCTCAACTGGAAGCATTAACTAAACTGTGAGGCTTAATAATTTCAATTTTATAGGCTGCCAGGACAGAACAGAAAGAGAACAAGAAAGTGAACTGCTTTTCTACACAGTAGGAAAGTGGACAGAGTCCAAGTCTGAAAATCCTTCCCCAGTTGGCTGGACCATTCAGAGCCAGCAAAAATAGTTTATAATCATCATAAGAACAATTGCCATTGTCATGTTCCAAGCCATGCATGACAGAACTACCCTTTTGTTATAAACTCTCTGTTGGCCACACGATAACTAGGAAATCATCTCAAAATTTTCTCCCTTACTGCAGATGGCCTCTGCAAAGACAGAAGCATCTGCCAATGCCAGGTCTGCTGCAAAGGCAACAGGATCTCTCAGGACAGAAAATAAGATCATGGGACATCCACGTGCCCTCTGAGGTGACTTTGGCTTCTTTTTTACACTAAAAAAAAATCTTCTAATCACCCTATTTTGCGTGCTTTTCTTTCTTTCCTTCTTTCCTTCTTTCTTTCTTTCTTGCTTTCTTTCCTGGAAAACCAAGGGGAGGAAAAGCAGCATTGTAACCGAGACTTCCAAAGGGCATAAATACCTCAGTGCAGTAAGACAAGTTGAGATTCATTTGCCTCATTTCATTCATTATAGCTATGAATGTCAACACACCTCATTTTTAAAATTTTCAAACCAAAGAATTTGACCTGTAAAATGCCTAAAGCATGGCAATGACCTCCAAAAGGATAAAAAGAAGTTAGATATCCTATAGCAACAGTTCTGAGAGCATCATATGCATTTCGATTTTTCAACAAAACTCGTTAATATGGCCTGAGAGAAGGCATTCCAAATTAGTAACATATTTAATATTGGCAGACTGTTTCTAATGAAATGTCTGCTCTGTCACTTTCAAGTAATAATGTGAATAGAACTAACCTAACAGAAAATTGCCTAATGAAATTCCTGGCTTTATTGAATAGATATGATTTTTCCACCAGCAAATCAGTTGTCTAGAATGTAAATATTTACCTCTAATGTGTTTAAGGAAGATTATAAAGGCTATTGACACTACATATTGAACAAATACATAAAGACACTATAAAGTTAAATTCCAGAATGTCATCCATTCAATAATTTTAAAAATCTGACATAGAATCAGTATCAACAAATCCTCTCAGCCCATATTTATTGTAGGAAACTGAGCAAAGAGACAGAGATACAAAGAGCTATATGATGTAAGGCTTGCCATAAAAGAGTTTATAATGTAATCTAAGATTTCCACAAAAACATACTCTATTAGTCAGAGTTCTACAGAGAAACAGAACTAATACAAGTATAAAATATACTTATATATGTATATAAGTATATGTATATAAGTATATAAAATATACTTAATATATGTACTCAAACTACTGTCTTCCACTACCTATTCTGTATTTCCTCTTAATTTCCCATTTAATAGAATCATTATGGTGTCTCCTGTGGATGAATTTCTCCCTCTATAACTAAAACCTTTTGGCAGTGGAACATAAGTTCAAGGGAACTTTTGCTAATAGTTCATTAAGGGTAATAGTGAATGCCGCCATTCCCATTTCCACCCCTTGATTCCTGGACTCAATGAATCCTGATTACAAGAGAAAGAACACCATGTATTTTGATGCTAATTCAGAACATACACAGCCTTCTAGACAACCTTGCCCAGCCCTATAAGCTATTCCCACTTAGCTGGCCCTGTAACTGAGTCTTCAAAGACCTATTCCATAGTTCTATCAAGCCAGCTATTTCAGGATGATGAGAAAAATGGTAAGACCAGTGAATTCCTCAAAAATTGCCAATTGACACACTTTACTTGCTGTGAAGGAAGTTCTAAGATCAGAAGCAATGTTGTATGGAATACTATGATAATGGATAAGGTAGTCTGTAAAACCACACAGACAGATCTGGCAGAAGCACTGCATTCACGGAAGGCAAATCCACATCCAGAGTAAGTGTTTATTCCATTAAGAACAAAACACTGTCATTTCCATGGTGGAAGGGTTCCAATATACTCAATATGCCACCAAATAGCTGGCTGATCACCTTGGGGAATGATGCCATATCAGGGACTCAGTGTTGGTCTCTGCAGCTGTAGATTGGACATTCAGCAGTGGTCACAGCCATATAAGCCTTGGTGATTGAAGTGCACAGTTCTGAGTCCGTGCATAACTACCATGTCTGTCATCATGGTCACTTTGTTCATGAGCCTACTGGGTGATGATGGGGTGAATGGTGAAAGATGTTAACCTGTATCAACAGAATAGGTCACGCACCCAATTGATTATTAAAATCGTCTCTACTAAGGTCACACTCTGGCAAGCACTCACATGGAACACAAATATCTTCATTTTTTTTTTACCCATTCAGAGATGTCTGTCCATATACCTTTTCTCCAAATTATCTATTGCCAATTATCCAGTCATGCTCCTTCCAAATCTCTGACCATCCAAATAAACCATTGGCCATGAATTAGTATATAATCACACATCTGGCCATTTCTTAGAATGCTTAGGATCTCAGAGAATAACAATGGATTATCATAATCTTAAGTAAGTAGTAATTCCAATTATGGCTGCCCTACCAGATGTGGTTTCATGTCTTGAGCCAATTAACACATCTCCTGGTACAAAAAAATAAAAAATAAAAGCAAGGCTGGAGGCATCACACTTCCTGATTTCAAACTGTGTTATAAAACTATAGTAATCAAAACTAAAATGTTTCTGCATAGCAAAGATAACAATAAAATGAAAAGGCAACCTATAGAATGGGAGAAAATATTTGCAAACCATGTATCTGACAAAGGGTTAATATCTAAAATATAAAAGCAACTCATACAACCCTATTAGCAAAAAAATAATAATAATCCAATTTAAAAACGGGCAAAGAAAATTTTTCCACAGAAGATATACAAATGGCCAACAGGTATGTGAAAAGGTACTCAACATTACTAATAATCAGAGAGAGGCAAATCAAAACCAGAATGAGATGTCACCTTTCAGCTTTCATAAAAAAAGAAATAGTAAGTGTGGTGAGGATGTACAGAAAATTGGTGAGAATGTAATCTGATACAGCCTCCATGGAAAGCAGTGGAGCTTCCTCAAAAACTTAAAAATAGAACTACCATATGATCCAGACATTCCACTTCAGGGTATCCAAAGAAAACAAAATACTATCTCAAAAAGATACCTGTACCCCCGTATTCATTGCAGCATTATTTATAGTAGCCAAAACAGGAATCAACCTAAGTGTCCATTGATGGATGAATGGATAAAGAAGTCATGGTACATTTATAGAATGGAATACTATTCACCCATTTAAAAGTATTAAAAAATACTATTCACCCATTAATAAAGAAGTCATGGTGGCATAGGAGGACGCTGGGCTTACTGCATCCTGATCACTTAGATTCCACACACATTGGCCTAAATAACCCAGAAAACCACCAGAAGACTAGCAGAATGGATTCTCCAGACCCAA
This sequence comes from Panthera tigris, assembly GCF_018350195.1. Classification (NCBI taxonomy): domain Eukaryota; kingdom Metazoa; phylum Chordata; class Mammalia; order Carnivora; family Felidae; genus Panthera; species Panthera tigris. The sequence goes on from NC_056663.1 coordinate 68,025,640, forward strand.
AGGTAGACAAGAGACCCACGGAAGAGGGTAGGAAGGGTGGAGAGGTGGTGCACTACATGGACTGGCGGGAGGGAGCCAAGGAGGTGGAGGGGCAGCCAGCTCTGCAAGGCAGAGCCCCCAAGTTTGGCTTGCAAAAGCGGAGGGGCCGGATGGAGTGTGTTCTGACAGCCAGCGGGATATACCATCTGGAATGTTATAAGTCAACAGCTCTGCTCGGAGAGTGGGAGGGCTAGAGAACAACGGGAAGGAGAGTTGTTGAGCCCCAGAGGACAGAACTCAGCTTGGTGGGGAACAAAGGCACTGGGAAGCACCATCTCCCTCACCCACCCCCCAGCCAAAATCCCAAAGGGAACCAGTTCCTGTCACGCAACTTGCTTGCACCGCGCAAACACCCAATACTGTCCTTCTGTGGATCCATCAATCTGATGGGTCGGCCTCCCTCCCGGTGCCACATGACCCCTCCCAAAGTGGACCACTGAAGGCAAAGCGAGCTGAGTCTGCCCCTCCTGCCCCTGTGCACCTTACAGATACATCCCGGCTAATATGCCAGATCCCACTGAAGCAGCACCACAAGCCTGGCAGCGTGCAAGTAGCCCAGACAGGGGCCACACCACTCCACAGTGAGTCCTGCCCCTGGGAGAGGGGAAGATAAGGTACACACCAGTCTGACTGTGGCCCCAGCGATGGGCTGAGGGCAGACATCAGGTCTGACTGCGGTCCTGCCCACCAACACAAGTTACTCCAGACAGCACAGAGGAAGAGCCCTGCAGTTTCGTGCCACTCCAGGGACCATGCAAAATGACAAAACGGAAGAATTTTCCTCAAAAGAAACTCCAGGAAGTAACGACAGCTAACAAACTTATCAAAAACAATTTAAGCAATAAAACAGAAAATTAATTTAAAATAATAGTCATAAAATTAATCGCTGGGCTTGAAAAAAGTATAGAGGACAGCAGAGAATCTATTGCTACAGAGATCAAGGGACTAAGAAACAGTCAGGAGGAGCGAAAAATGCTATAAATGAGCTGCAAAATAAAATGGAGGCGACCACAGCTCGGATTGAAGAGGCAGAGGAGAGAATAGGTGAACTAGAAGATAAAATTACGGAAAAAGAGGAAGCTGAGAAAAAGAGAGATAAAAAAATCCAGGAGTATGAGGGGAAAATTAGAGAACTAAGTGATGCGTTAAAACGTAATAATATATGCATAATTGGCATTCCAGAGGAGGAGGAGAGAGAGAAAGGTGCTGAAGGTGTACTTGAACAAATCACAGTTGAGAACTTCCCCGATCTGGGGAAGGAAAAAGGCATTGAAATCCAAGAGGCACAGAAAACTCGCTTCAGACGTAACTTGAATCGATCTGCATGGCATATCATAGTGAAACTGGCAAAATACAAGGATAAAGAGAAAATTCTGAAAGGAGCTAGGGATAAACATGCTCTAACATATAAAGGGAGACCTATAAGACTCGTGACCGATCTCTCTACTGAAACTTGGCAGGCCATAAAGGAATGGCAGGAAATCTTCAATGTGATGAACAGAAAAAATATGCAGCCAAGAATCCTTTATCCAGCAAGTCTGCAATTTGGAATAGAAGGAGAGATAAAAGTCTTCCCAAACAAAAACTGAAGGAATGCATTACCACTAAACCAGCCCTACAAGAGATCCTAAGGGGGATCCTGTGAGACAAACTACCAGAGACATCACTACAAGCATGAAACCTACAGACATCACAATGACTCTAAACCCATATCTTTCAATAATAACACTGAATGTAAATGGACTGAATGCTCCAACCAAAAGACATAGGGTATCAGAATGGATAAAAAAAAACAAGACCCATCTATTTGCTATCTCCGAGAGACTCATTTTAGACCTGAGGACACCTTCAGATTGAAAGTGAGGGGATGGAGAACTATCTATCATGCTACTGGAAGTCAAAAGAAAGCTGGAATAGCCATACTTATATCAGACACACTAGATTTTAAATTAAAGGCTGTAAAAAGAGATGAAGAAGGGCATTATATAATAATCACAGGGTCTATCCATCAGGAAGAGCTAACAATTATAAATGTCTATGCACCAAATAAGAGAGTCCCCAAATATATAAAATAATTAATCACAAACATAAGCAAACTTATTGATAAGAATGTGGTAACTGCAGGGGACTTAAACACTCCACTTACAGAAATGGATAGATCATCTAGACACAGGATCAATAAAGAAACAAGGACCCTGAATGATACATTGGATCAGATGGACCTGAGAGATATATTTAGAACTCTGCATCCCAAAGCAACAGAATATACTTTCTTCTCAAGTACACATGGAACATTCTCCAAGATAGATCACATACTGGGTCACAAAACAGCCCTTCATAAGTATACAACAATTGAAATCATACCATGCATACCTTCAGACCATGATGCTATGAAGCTTGAAATCAACCACAGGAAAAAGTCTGGGAAACCTCCAAAAGCATGGAGGTTAAAGAACACCCTACTAAGGAATGAGTGGGTCAACCAGGCAATTAGAGAAGAAATTTAAAAATATATGGAAACAAATGAAAATGAAAATACAATAATCAAAATGCTTTGGGATGCAGTGAAGGCAGTCCTGAGAGGAAAATACATTGCAATCCAGTCCTATCTCAAAAAATAAGAAAATTCCCAAATACAAAATCTAACAGCACACCTAAAGGAAATAGAAGCAGAACAGCAAAGACACCCCAAAGCCAGCAGAAGAAGAGAAATAATAAAGATCAGAGCAGAAATAAACAATATAGAATCTAAAACAAACTGTAGAGCAGATCAATGAAACCAAGAGTTGTTTTTTTGAAAAAATAAACGAAATTGATAAACCTCTAGCCAGGCTTCTCAAAAAGAAAAGGGAGATGACCCAAATAGATAAAATCAAGAATGAAAATGGAATTATTACAACCAATCCCTCAGGAATACAAGCAATTATCAGGGAATACTATGAAAAATTATATGCCAACAAATTGGACAACCTGGAAGAAATGGACAAATTCTTAAACACCCACACACTTCCAAAACTCAAACAGGAAGAAATAGAAAGCTTCAACAGACCCATAACCAGTGAAGAAATTGAATCAGTTATCAAAAATCTCCCAACAAATAAGGGTCCAGGACCAGATGGCTTCCCAGGGGAATTCTACCACACATTTAAAGCAGAGATAATACCTATCCTTCTCAGGCTATTCCAAAAAAGAGAAAGGGAAGGAAAAGTTCCAGACTCATTCTATGAAGCCAGCATTACTTTGATTCCTAAACCAGACAGAGACCCAGCAAAAAAAGAGAACTACAGGCCAATATCCCTGATGAATATGGATGCAAAAATTCTCAATAAGATACTAGCAAATCAAATTCAACAGCATATAAAAAGAATTATTCACCAGGATCAAGTGGGGTTCATTCCTGGGATGCAGGGCTGGTTCAACATTTGCAAATCAATCAATGTGATACATCACATTAATAAAAGAAAAGATAAGAACCATATGATCCTGTCAATCAATGCAGAAAAAGCATTTGACAAAACTCAGCATCCTTTCTTAATAAAAACCCTCAAGAAAGTCGGGATAGAAGGTACATACTTAAACATCATAAATGTCATTTATGAAAAGCCCACAGCTAATATCATCCTCAATGGGGAAAAACTGAGAGCTTTCTCCCTGATTTCAGGAACACGACAGGGATGTCCATTCTCCCTGCTGTTGTCTCACATAGTGTTGGAAGTTCTAGCATCAGCAATCAGACAACAAAAGGAAATCAAAGGCATCAAAATTGGCAAAGATGAAGTCAAGCTTTCACTTTTTGCAGATGACATGATATTATACATGGAACACCCAATAGACTCCACCAAAAGTCTGCTAGAACTGATACATAAATTCAGCAAAGCCACAGGATACAAAATCAATGTACAGAAATCAGTTGCATTCTTATACACTAGTAATGAAGCAACAGAAAGACAAATAAAGAAACTGATCCCATTCACATTTGCACCAAGAAGCATAAAATAACCAGGAATAAACCTAAGCAAAGATGTAAAAGATCTGTATGCTGAAAACTATAGAAAACTTATGAAGGAAATTGAAGAAGATATAAAGAAATGGAAAAACATTCCATGCTCATGGATTGGAAGAATAAATATTGTCAAAATGTCAATACTACCCAAAGCTATCTACACTTTCAATGCAATCCCAATCAAAATTGCACCAGCATTCTTCTCGAAACTAGAACAAGCAATCCTATAATTTGTATGGAACCACAAAAGGCCCCGAATAGCCAAAGTAATTTTGAAGAAGACCAAAGCGGGAGGCATCACAATCCCAGACTTTAGCCTCTACTACAAAGCTGTAATCATCAAGACAGCATGGTACTGGCACAAAAACAGACACATAGACCAATGGAATAGAATAGAAATCCCAGAACTAGACCCACAAACGTATGGCCAACTAATCTTTGACAAAGCAGGAAAGAATATCCAGTGGAAAAAAGACAGTCTCTTTAACAAATGGTACTGGCAGAACTGGACAGCAACATACAGAAGGATGAAACTAGACCATTTTCTTACACCATTCACAAAAATAAACTCAAAATGGATAAAGGACCTGAATGTGAGACAGGAAATCATCAAAACCCTAGAGAAGAAAGCAGGAAAAACCTCTCTGACCTCAGCCGCAGCAATTTCTTACTTGACACATCCCCAAAGGCAAGGGAATTAAAAGCAAAAATGAACTACTGGGACCTCATAAAGATAAAGACCGATACCTCTGCACTCCAAACAAAATAATCAACAAAACTAAAAGGCAACCAACGGAATGGGAAAAGATATTTGCAAATGACATACCAGACAAAGGGCTAGTATCCAAAATGTATAAAGAGCTCACCAAACTCCATACCCTAAAAATAAACATCCAGTGAAGAAATGGGCAGAAGACATGAATAGACCCCTCTCTAAAGCAGACATCCAGATGGCCAACAGGCACATGAAAAGATGGTCAACGTCCCTACTCATCAGGGAAATACAAATCAAAACCACACTCAGATATCACCTCATGCCAGTCAGAGTGGCCAAAATGAACAAATCAGGAGACTACAGATGCTGGAGAGGATGTGGAGAAACGGGAACCCTCTTGCACTGTTGGTGGGAATGCAAACTGGTGCAGCCACTCTGGAAAACAGTGTGGAGGTTCCTCAAAAAATTAAAAACAGATCTACCCTGTGACCCAGCAATAGCACTGCTAGGGATTTACCCAAGGGATACAGGAGTGCTGATGCATAGGGGCACTTGTACCCCAATGTTTATAGCAGCACTTTCAACAATAGCCAAATTATGGAAAGAGCCTAAATGTCCATCAACTGACGAATGGATACAGAAATTGTGGTTTATATACACAATGGAATACTACGTGGCAATGAGAAAGAATGAAATCTGGCCTTTGTAGAAACGTGGGTGGAACTAGAGAATGTTATGCTAAGTGAAATAAGTCATACAGAGAAAGACTGATACCATATGTTTTCACTCCTATGTGGATCCTGAGAAACTTAACAGAAGTCTATGGGGGAGGGGAAGGAAAAAGAACAAAAAAGAGGTCAGAGAGGGAGAGAGCCAAAGCATAAGAGACTTTAAAAACTGAGAACTAACTGAGTTTTGATTGGGGGGGGAGGGAGGGGAGGGTGGGTGATGGGTATTGAGGAGGGCACCTTTTGGGATGAGCACTGGGTGTTGTATGGAAACCAATTTGACAATAAATTTCATATTAAAAAAAGAAGTCATGGTACATTTATAGAATGGAATACTATTCACCCATTAAAAAGAATTCACCCATTAATTCCTTCCGTTTGCAACAACATGGATTAGATTGAGGGTATTATGCTAAGTGAAATAAGTCAGACAGAGATAAAGAAAAACTATGTGATCTCATTTACATGTAGAATCAAAAAACTGAACTCATACAAACAGAGATAGATGGTTGCTTTCCAGGGGCAAGGAGAGGAGTGTGCAAAATGGGAGAAGTAGTCAAAGAGTACAAACTTCCAATTATAAGATGAACAAGTTCTGGGGATGTGATGTACAGCAAGGTGACTGTGGTTAACAATACTGTTTTATACATTTGAAAATTGTTGAGAGAATAGATTTTAAAAGTTCTCACAACCAAAAAATAAAATAAATTGTATCCACCCAAAGTGATGGATTGACTAACCATATTGTGGTAATCATTTCACAATATACACATATGTCAAAATAACATATGTATACCTACCACAATGCTATATGTCAATCATATCTCAATAAAAAGGGGAAAAAAAGGAAAGAAAGAAATTACCTAGATGCCCAAAAATGAAGAAGCAAACAAGTAAGTTATGGTATATATATATACTGGGGTAAAACATTATTTAGTCATTAAAAATTATAGTACAAAAAAATTTAGTAGAATGAATGTTTATAAGTATTGTTATGCAATAAAAAGCAGAATACAAAAACTACATGTATAGAACTACCCCATTTTCATGTCAATGTTTGTCATGTGCTTATATTTATATCTATGTAAAATATTTAAACATATTTCTCTGCCCCATAAAACATCTGAAACAACAGTGGTTAACTCTGGAAGATAAACTTAGGATAACCAAATAGCAAATAATGGACCCTAAATTCAAACTCACAGCTCTCAGATTTTAAAACCATAAACTTTTGGGGAGTACTGATTTTGAATATGAAATATGTGATAGTAAGATACGATGCAAATGACATGTTTAAAGTCATGGAAAAGGTTATCAGCAGAATCAGACTAAGACAGAAAAGGATAATGAGAATTTCATACCAACATTCATTTCAAACACTTGTCAAAAACATCTAATGGTTTTTAACTTTCATCATTCAACACTCATAAGAACTAAGTTGAATTCTTTGATTGGACTATAATTTATAAGTGTGATCAAATTATTTTTAAAGTAAGCCCATAATTAAATAAATATACTTTCAACTTGTAGAGGCTATAAAAATATTAATTTACTCTTCAGCACTCTGTTCAGTTCTTTTGAAAAAGGTTTACCGTGTTGGAGTTCATTTGAACAATAGTCTGAAAAGATTTCATGGTGTGGAAATTGATTTCCTCCATTGAATTTGGGTCAGTAATTTTTCTTAAAATTATATAAACCAGCATGACATTCAGGACTTAAATTAAGACCAACTTGTTCAAACTCCATTTTCCAAGAGCAAAATACAAGATAGTATCAAAATCTTTCCCATTTGCATTATATATCTGAATGTAAAATCACCAATTCTATCAAATTCATCTTGTGTTCACAGATTACCCATTTGTTTAGCTGAATTGTGATCAACTAGCTACATCTAAAGTTGCTCAACTGTTACCACCAAACAGAGCTTTCCCTAGTCTGCATCATTTGCCTGACTCCCCAAAGAGTTACCCACAGCCTTTTATTATCAGATTAAATGTCACAGGAAACATATCCTTTCAGCTTAAACAGCCAGAAGCTATTATTATTCCTTTTTTAGCAAGGGAAATTTGACCTCCTGTCCATAAGTTTCACATCCAAGAGTGAATCAGTATTATCATGTAATTTATAATTAGATGACTTTAGTGCTCCTACTAGGCAGAAAATACAACGAAGTCTTTTATCAGTTCCTTAAAATAAAGCCCAGAAAAGAGGTTTTAGGATGAGAGGGGAAAAGCAACTCTTCTCCATGTTTGGTTTGAAAGTTGTGATCTGACACCACCTTGGGCTAGGGGGAGAGAGAAAGAGGTAGTAGCTGTTATAACATATGTAACAGCTACTGTGTGCACGATATTCTTATATCGGTTAGTGCTCTCAAAACCCACCAAGGTAATATTATAACTATTAACTTATAGACAAATTAACTAAGGCTCAAGAGGTTAAATAATTTCTTCAAATTTATTAAGTATCAGGGCAAGTACACTAATCCTTTACTGACTCCATATCCATGCTATTTTCCCTACTTCATTCTGCCTCTTTAAATATATCTGCCTCTTGCCTCCTATCATCTCCAACTCCCCAAGATGAGAACTGATAAGGACCTGTTTCCTGGTAGCTGCATAAAAAGGTAAGAGTAACTTTAACTTAAGATAATCAAAAACAAAGACTGTAACTACTACAGTATCTTGAGTTTCAAAACCTAAAGCAGGCAAGGTTGCACCAAGTTAAGGTGTCCCATTCTTCAGTGGGGAAACCAATTAATTCTCCTACAGAGATTAGGCTCTCATTTTAAGCCCAAAGATGAACATATTATAGCTTTATGAGAAATCCAAAATTTTATTGAATTAATTTGGCTTGATAAAAACTGATCCAGTTTTATTAGGGACTATAAAATTGCAATAGATTCTAAGCCCCATGGGGTCGGGTGGGGCGGGGTAGGGGAGAAGAAGAAAGAAAGAATGCTGGGAAAAGATTTTTTTTATTTACTGCAAATCTCCAGTACCTAATAGTTTAATAAGAATTAGTCAATAAATATTTGTTAAATGAAAAGTAAATATTATCCCTCATGCCAAGCCTATTTATAACTTTCAGAGATTTTATTTCATAGTGTTTTAAAGTAAAAACTGCGTTGAGAAGAAATTATTGCTGACTAGAAAGATTAGTTCAAGAATTTTCCAGGATACTTCCATATAGGAATAGTAATTTTAAGGCCACATTACACTGATACCACTGAAAACAATAGGTATCATATGACAATAATCAGCAATATACCTAAAAGCTTCAGATAAATATTCAGAAGAGGCCAGATATCTAGGATACAGTACCTCTCATATTTTAAGATATTATCAACAGCAGTGAACACCATTGGTTTAATAGCTTTTTTGGGAAAAGGGAACAATGTATTCATTGTAGTTAAATAAGAAAAAAAAAAGTATTACCTCCATTACCCAACAATGGGATATTCATAACATAAGTAAAACTTTATTCATAAATATCACAATCAGATTTTGAGTCTAAAATTTCCTCATGGGGGCACCTGGGTGCCCCAGTCGGTTGAGTGTCAAACTCTTGATTTCAGTTCAGATCATAATCTCACAATTTGTGACTCTGAGCTGACAGCACAGAGTCTGCTTGCGATTCTCTCTCCCCCTCTCTGCCCCACCCCCCAAATAAGTAAACTTAAAAAAAATAAATAAATAAAACTTCTTCCAAATGTATCTTTAATAATATTTCTGAGTACTTTTTGGCCATTGCAATTTAGGCAAAGGATAATGATCCATGCAATTTTTTACAACATAATTGGTATCGTGGCCTCCTAGTATCATTAGGACATTAAGACGTTAGTGTCATTAGGACAGTCATTAAAAATCTAAAGCTTATAAAATATAGCAGGACTGTCATATCCAGTATGGGTAACCAAGATAATTCAGATTAACCCGCTAGCCCTTACAGAAGACAAATAAAAAGGTGAACAAAATATATTCTTAAATAAACAATAAGCTAAAAAGAAAGAAGGTTAACTGAGCCAAGATACAAGACACTACAACAATCTAAAGAATCCTACATTCCAGGATGCTTTTGTTCCACAAACATTTGCCAATCCTAAAGTATTGACAAAGAGACAGAGGAGTATTTTTTTTATCCAGGAACCAATAAGAATAAGAGAACCCTAGTAAGGCAGAATGTGCCTCAAATTTCTCTCTTTCTTGAAATTATATCACCATAAAATAAGTAGCATATTAAAGAAGGAATTTGCAATGAGAAAACACATTCATGATGTAACAGCAAACTTGTGGGTTATCCACTGTTTGATTCATACATATGGCTATTTTCAAGTTAAATATTTCAAAATATTAAAAAGTAATCTCCAGGAGATTTTTGGAGTTCTCAATATGTGTTAGCCACAGTAAGTAACTCTCTTCTAAGTGCTAAAAAATCAGTTGTTGACTTACTTTGTATTTAGTACTAGACATAGGGTACACAATAAATACTTTCTGCTTATCTCATGCTGCAAAAATGGAAAATGAGATAAGTAATTACATTATATTTCCCTCTAATGCATATTTCAACAAATGTATTAGGACAAATTCATGAATTTCAAAAATGTAATATGCCACTATATCTTCTTATAAAACCACTTTGTATAATACAACTGAATTCTGCAAAAATACTTCATCTTGTACTTTTGATGTGTTATGTGATCTATTACAAACTTTCTATGGTTTTTGTGATGTCAAAATTTTTTCCATATAAATAGTCTCCAGAGTTTAATACTGAAAAAGATAAAACTGGACATATAAATTATTTCAATGACTTCACACATCAAGCTGAGATTTCAGATTGGGTGTGTAAAAAGCTCTTAGGAGACATCTTTCTGAAGTCAACCAAAAGCTAGGAGAGTAAGAAAGTAAAATGAAAATGTTATCTTCGTTGATACTAATAACCTTGAAACTCAACTTCAAAATAAATAAAGAAGGGCTACCAAATGGAATGGAAATTGGACCAAGGGGAAGGAAAAAGAAAAAAAGAAGACAAGCTACTCGCCACTGAAGATCTCAGACAGAGATGGGAAGATCAAAAGCAACAACTTTTGGTTTGGAACATCTATAACAGAGTGAACTGAGCAAGTTACAAGAGCTCTCTGCTACCTTGTTTGAAAATACAAATTGTATGGGTGACAAAGATAGCTGAAGAAATACACAGACACAGTCTTTGTAATTACTGCAGCAAAATTGAGAGGAAACCATAAATAGGGAAGTACACCTGTAGTACCAGTCTTTGTCAGGTAAAAGTAAGACAGGACAATCTCTCTCTAACTCTCTCTCTCTCTCTCTCTCTCTCACACACACACACACACACACACACACACACACACATTTTTTTATCCCATAAAACTCTAATGACAGCCAGTGAGATTTTCTGCTAGCCCAAAGTACATTCTGCTTCCTTCTCTGTTCTATTTATTCCATAGTTAGCTAGCTTAAAAAAAGTCCAGTTGGGGTGCCTGGGTGGTTCAGTCAGTTGAGTCAGACTTTGGCTCAGGTCATAATCTGGTGGTTCATGAGTTCAAGCCCGGCATCAGGCTTGCTGCTCTCAATGAATAGTCCACTTTGGATCTTCTGTCCCCCTGCCCCCCTGTCCCTCTCCTGCTTGTGGTCTCCATCTCAAAAATAAATACAATTTTTTAAAAATCATTAAAAAAGTCCAGTCATTAAAGAAATTCATAATAATTAAATGGTAATACCCAGCACTAGGAATAAGTAAAAAGACATCAAATAAAAATGCAGTTGTCATTTAAGTATTTTTGAGAATAATAAGATAAAAGGAACTGCAAGATTTATTTATTATATCAAGATTTATTTTAAAGCTGTAGTAAATAAAACTTCATGGTAATCACTCAGAGAGAGAGAGACAGAAAGACAAATGGACTGAACCCCAGAGCTAGTCCCATGAATAAATGGAAACTAAAGTGGTAATGAAAGTAACATTGACAGTGAGTGAGACTGGAATTATTCAATAAATTGTATGCAAATAATTTTATAGAGAAAAAATGTAACCCTATACCATCTCTTACACAAAAATCAATTCCACGTAACTAAAGATTTAAATGTGACTATCAAAGCTACAAAAAACTTTCAGGAGAAAAAAACCAAAAAACAAAAAACAGAATACCTCTATGACCTGGAGGCAAAGAAGGATTTTTTCAAATAAGATTAAAAAATGCAAGGTTGAAAGGAAAAGATTGATACATGGGGCTTCATTAAAGTTGAAACAACACACTTATCAAAAACAGCATAACAAGAGTGAATATATAACCCACAAGTTATGAGAAATAAAATGTACCACAATAACTGACAAAAGATCTGTGAGGATAAAAAAAATTCCTCCCAAGTCAGTGTGAAAATTGTAATTAGCACAGTAGAAAATTTAGGAGAATATTTAAGTATTGGCAATGCCAGCAACTTAAATGAAGAAAAAATGAATATGGAAATAAACAATTGAAGGACAGTCAACCTCATCAACCATCAGGTAAACACAAAGTAAAATCATAATAAGACGATATTTTACTCTGACCATAGAAACAAAAATTTTTAAATCTGATATCAATGCTTGCAAGGACATAAGACCCTGGGAACTCTCATGCACTAATGGGAATGTAAACACTTGGAAACACTTTGGAAAATGATTTCACATTTTCTGAGACTATTTAAACATAGAATAAACAACCTCACACTCAACACATAGAACAATGGACTCAATCTCTTTTGCTGACATACTCTCTTAATATTTTTGAAAACTCTGTACCCCCTTGCTCATCTTTAAATTGGCTACCATCATTAATCAAAAGTTTTTGTAGTTCCAAAGAATGTAATTCCCATTCTAATATAAATATATGATTATTAAATAAAACTGTTAAATTATTCTTTTTAAATGCATCTAAGGAAGATAAATATAATAATAAATTTTTACCAACAATTATTTATTTCTAATTGTATAATCAAACTTTTCTTTAACATTCAGAAATTGAGAGGGTAGGAAAATAGTAAAATATAAAAAATAAATAAGACATTAGTGAATAAAAAATAAACAAAAAGAAAAAAATAAGATTTCTATTTCCAGGAAGATGGAGTAGACAGACTTCTCTTTATTCCTCCCAACATGTACAACTAAAACCCATGGATATTATATATAAAATAAAGATAAGAAGAGTGTGAAGAGTACAAAGAAGAAAGAGGCCTGTCTAGGCACCACAGAACCCATGCAATGACACAGTGGTAAGTTCTTTGGGGTATCTTTTTCACTTATATATCCCAGACTTGGAGGCAAAGAAGTTGGAATGCTGAAAATACCAACTGACACATGTAAAGAGAAGTCACAACAACAGCCTTTCTAGCTAAAGGAACCAGAGAAGCGGTGACCTAGCAAGGCAGAAAAGTTTTAGAAAATAATTCCTCCATTCTATTCAAACACCAGAGGGAAAAAACTTGTGGCTCCACCATCAATCATTCAAACAAAGGCCAAGTGAGAAGCCTAGACCTCTATCCTTATAAAACTATAAAAAGGCTCCCCAAACCCTTTCCTGCCAAGATGGTTTCAGAGATGACCAAGTAGGAAGCCAAGCTTTGCATCTCTGCCTGCCAATATCAAGTACTCCCTGCAGTGTCAGTGGAGACCACATGAGGAACTGGCATTCTCCAAATCCCAATCCCACCAAGCAGTAATGAGGACTAGCCTATCATCTGTCATCAACAGAGCACTGTTTTAAGAAATGTACTTCTACTTTCATATAGCCATAGCAAGGTAGACCTTGCTATTTATAAATAAATAAATAAAGAGCTGTTATATAAATCCAGCTTTAAAAAAAATGTTTAAATAAGATATGCTCTCACAACATAATACAAAAATGTCCAGGTGTAAATTAAAAGTTGTTTCTTCTACCAAGAACCAAGAAAATTTCAACCTGAGTGTAAAGAGGAAATCAATAGATGCCAACATTAAAATGATAGAGTTTTTAGAATTATCTCACAAAGGCTTTAAAGCAGTCATAATAAGAATGCTTCAATAAGCAAAATTTGTGGAAACAAATTTTAAAAATAGAAAACCTCACCAAATAAACATAAAGTATAAGCAAAAAATAAAATATTTAAGGAAGAATCAAATGGAAATTTTAAAACTGAAAAATACGATAACCTAAATAAAGAGCTCAGTAGATGAAATCAACAGAAGAATATAAAAAAAAAGGGAAAGATGAAGTGAGCTACATAATAAAACATGGAAACTACCCAATCTGCAAAACACAGATAAAACAAACTAAAATCAAAAAATGAACAACAGATCTAACATATATGTTACTAGAGTCTGAGAAGGTGAAGATAAGGAGGACAGAACTAAAAATATACTCAAACACATAATTGTTGAACACTTTCTAAATCTGGCAAAACAACGTCAACAACAACAAAACCAAAAAAACTCAAAACTACAGATTCAAGAATCTGCATGAACCTCACACACGATAAGCCAAAAGAAATTGGTGCCAAAATATCATAATAAACGTTTGAAGGCAGTGAAAGAGAAATTACAACTTAACTAAAATAATTCTAATAATTAGTGAATTCTAATGAGAACCCTGGAGGTCTGAAAGAAGTGGGACAATATTTTTCAAGTGCCAAAAGAACTATCAACCAAGCATCATATACCCAACAAAAATATCTGTAGAAATCAACTGATGACTACAGAAATCAACATTTTTAGATGAAAGAAAAGTAAGATGATGTATTTCCAGCTGACCTATCCTAAAACAATGGCTTAAGGGAGTTCTCTTAGTAGAAAAGATATCAATAAATGAAAGAAAGAATAAAGAACCCAGCAAGCAGAAATATGGGTAAACAGGGGCACATGGGTGGCTCAGTTGGTTAAGCAGCTGACTTCAGCTCAGGCCATGATCTCATAGCCCGTGGGTTTGAGCTCCACATTGGACTCTGCACTGACAGGTCAGAGCCTGGAGCCTGTTTTGGATTCTGTGTCTCCTTCTCTCTTTCTGTCCCTCCCCTGCTTGTGCTCTCTCTCAAACATAAATAAATAAACATTTTTTTAAAAAGAAAGAAATATGGGTAAACATAATAGGCTTTTTTTCTCTTCTTGGGTACTCTGGATTATGTTTGACAGTTGCAAAAATTACAGTGCTATCTGATGTTGTTCTAACTATGTAGATAAATATTTAAAATAATTACATTATTTTAAATGGAAGGTAAAGGAATGTAGAGGATGGCAAAATTGCTATACTTCACTTGAACTGGTAAAATGTTGACACCAGTAAGTACACTGATAAATTATGTGTATATAGCGTAAAACTGAGAGCAACCACTGGAGGAAAAAAAAAAAGCTATATAAAGACATACCTCAAAAATGCTATAGATAAATCAAAATGGATTCTTGAAAGTGTTCAAATAACCCACAGATGGGCAGGGTAAAGAAACAGGAGGGAAAAACACAGAATACAAAAAAGTAAACTAAAGTGACAGATTTAAGCCTTAACCCATCAATAATTTAATTAAGTGTAAATAGTCTAAATAAACAAATTAGAGGAGTTAACACGGCAGAAAAGCAGAGAGACCTGAAGTTCCCTCTTCCCTCAAACACAGCAGTATTGAGGCCAGAAGACTTGAAATTCCAGGAATGTGGGTTACAGAGTGACAGAAACATCTCCATCGGCCACAGAAACAACTAGGTGGGCCAGTGGTGCATGAGTGAGCATTGGGAGAGATAAAATGGGTGGAGTAGGCACAGAAAGGAGGGATCCCCTTCTGTGGAGAGACAAAAGTAAGAGAAAGAGAGACAGTGGAGTTCTAGGACCTTATTTGGACAAGAGAAGATCCACTCTGGACCACAGACTGGGGAACGGAAAAAAACAGAAAGAACAATTTCTAGCTTGCAAACACCCTTGGGATGAGGATCCAGGGTTGTGGGACTTTCTCCAGACTGGGGCTTGCCGCCCTGTACACACACCTGTGGGGAAGAGGGAGCCAGCCTCTGGCTCAGTAGCAACCTCAGAGGTGTAGTCAGAGAGAGCAGTCCCCTCCCTTGAGTGCTGTGGGAAGAAGGTACACAGCCTATCCAAGGACAAAAGACCCTGCAGGTGCCTACCAGCCAGAACTACCTTGAAACAGGGTGCACAGAGCCGGATCCTTTAAGACATCGGGGTTTGATTCCAAGCCAAGCGCTTGGGAAATGGGGGAAACTAGAGGGGGACAAACCAGCCCACTCGTGCCTATGCAGCACTGTGAGAATGGCCTGAACACAGTGGTCTGGGACACCTGGTCTGGTGAAAAGAGACTACAGTGTCACCATTTTTCTCCCCAGAACCAACAAGGTGGGGCTTCAGGGAATAGGACAGCTGGCCCACAGTGAAGGTGAGACCTGCCCAAACCATACCCTGCCCCTTCATGCCTGTTAACCACCTGAGCAAGACTGACACTGACAGAACCAGATGGCCCCTCCTCCAGACCAGCACAGCCACTGGTTTCAAGGCACCATCAGGCATCAATCCAGGGGTTTTGCATTTTCTGATTTGATTCTTGGTCAATTATTATTTTATATATATTTTTCTTTCTTTCTTTCTTTCTTTCTTTCTTTCTTTCTTTCTTTCTTTTTCTTTCTTTCCTTCCTTCCTTCCTTCCTTCCTTCCTTCCTTCCTTCCTTCCTTCCTTCCTTTCTCTTATTTCTTCCCTTCTCTATTCTGGTTGTTGGTTTGTTTAAGCAGATATTTTTAATCTATTCTTTTGAAATCTCCTATGTATCTCTTTCTTCTTTATTCCCCCCCCCCCCGTCTCTCTCTCTCTTTCTCTCTCTCTCAGGATTAAGCCATATAGTTTCTCTAATTCTCTGACAAATCAATTTTTTCTTTTCTTTTTTTCTTTTTTTTTCCCCACCCCTGTAGTCTTTCTCTTCATATGGGATAAGGCTGCTTCCACCACCACCACCTTTTTCAATTTTTTCCAGGGTTACAACAACAAAGAAATCAAAGCATACCTGGTGGAAGGTCCAAACCACCTCTACAAGTAGGGAGATAAAGCAACCAGAGTCACAACAACAGATAGCATGCAACACACTCCAAAAACAACTCCTGAAGAGCCAGACCCTAGACAGTGTATGACCCCTTTTTAATATAGTAGTGCTCACAGATGCAAGACACATAACAAGCTATTAAAACATGTAAAGGAAAGAAAACTAGCCAAAATGAAAAAACTGGAAAAATTCTCCTCAAAAGAAATTCCAGGAAGAAATGACGACAGCTAGAGAATTGCTCAAAACAGATATAAACAATATATCTAGTCAAGAATTTAGAATAATATTCATAAGATTAATAGCTGGGCTTGAAAAAAGCATAGAAGACATCAGAGAATCTTTTGATGCAGAAGTCAAGGACCTAAGAAATTGTTACGATTAATTAAGCAACACCATAAATGAGGTGCAAAATAACCTAGTTGCAGTGACAGCAAGGATGGAGGAAGAAGAGGGGAGAATAAGTGAATAGAATATAAAATTATGGTAAATGAAGAAGCCAAGAAAAAGAGAGATAAGAAAATACTAGACCATAAGGGGAGAATTAGAGAACTAAGTGATGCAATGAAATGTAATAATATCTGAAAGATAGAAGTTCCAGAAGAAGAGAAATAGAAAGGAGCAGAAGGTTTACTTGAACAAATTATGGCTGAAAACTTCCCTAATCTGGGGAAGGAAGCAGACATCCAAATCCAGGAGGCACAGAGAACTTCCTTCAGAGTAAACAAGAATCAGAGTAAACAAGGTCATCACCATGGTATATCATGAATATTTTGAAACTGGCAAAATACAAAGATAAAGAGAGAATTCTGAAAGCAGCTACGGACAAATGGGCCATAACCTACAAGGGTAGACACATAAGGGTCATAGCATACCTGTCCACTAAAACTTGGCAGGCCAGAAGGGAGTGGCAGGATATATTCAATGTGATGAATAGTAAAAATATGCAGCCAAGAATCCTTTATCCAGCAAGGCTGTCATTCAGAATTGAAGGAGAGATAAAGGCTTTCCAAGACAAACAAAACTGAAGGAGTTCATGACCACTAAACCAGCCCTACAAGAGAGCCTAAGGGGGACTCTGTGTGTGGAATGCTGCAAAGACTACAAAGGACCAAAAACATCACAACAAGCATGAAACCTACAGATAACACAATGACACTAAGTCCATATCTTTCAGTAATAACTGTGAATATAAATAAACTAAATGCCCCAATCAAAAGCCATAGGGTATCAAAATGGATTAAAAAAAAAACAAGATCCATCTATATGTTATCTACAAGAGACTCATTTTAGACCTGAGGACTTGCTCAGATTAAAAATGAGGAGATGGAGAACCATCTATCATGCTACTGGAATTCAAAAGAAGACTGGAGTAGCCATACTTATATCAGACAAACTAGATTTTAAACTAAAGACTGTAACAAGAGATGAAGAAGGGCATTATATCACAATTACAGGGTCTATCCATCAAGAAAAGCTAACAATTGTAAATGTTTATGCCCCCAACTTGATATACCCAAATATATAAAAATATTAATCACAAACATAAGCAATCTTATTGATTAGAATATGGTAATTGCAGGGGACTTTAATACTCCACTTACAACAATAGACAGATCATCTAGGCAGAAGATCAGTAAAGAAACAATGACCTTGAATGATACACTGGAGCAGATGGACTTGACAAATATGTTCAGAATTTTTCATCCAAAAGCAGAATACACATTTTTCTCAAGTGCACATGGAACATTCTCCAAGATAGGTCACATACTGGGTCACAAAATAGCCCTCAATAAATATAAAAGAATTGAGATCATACCAGGCATATTTTCATATCACAACGCTATGAAACTTAAAATCAACCACAAGAAAAAATATGGATTGCCTCCAAATGCATGGACATGGGCATCCTATTAAGAATGAATGGGTCAACTAGGCAGTTAAGGAAGAAATTCAAAAACATGGAAGCTAATGAAAATGAAAACATGACAGTGCAAACCCTTTGGGATGTAACAAAGGCAGTCAGAAGAGGAAAATACATTGCAATCCAGGCCTAGCTCATGAAACAAGAAAAATCCCAGATACAAAACCACACCTCACACCTAAAGGAACAAGAAGCAGAGCAGCAAAGAAACCCAAAGTGAACAGAAGAAGAGAAATAATAAAGATTAGAGCAGAAATAAACAGTATAGAATTAAAAAAAAAAAAACAGTAGAACAGATCAATGAATCTAAGAGGTGGTTTTCTGAAAGAATAAACAAAATTGATAACCCCCTAGCCAGACTTGTCAAAAAGAAAAGAAAGGACCCAAACTGATAAAATCAAGAGTGAAAGAGGAGAGATACAAACCAACACCACAGAAATACAAACAATTCTTAGAGAATACTATGAAAAATTATATGCCAACAAACTGGACAACCTGGAAGAAATAGACAAATTCCTAGACACCCACAAACTACCAAAACTCAAATGGGAAGAAATAGAAAATTTGAAGAGACCCATAACTAGTGAACAAATGGCATTAGTCATCAAAAATCCCCCAACAGGGGCGCCTGGGTGGCGCAGTCGGTTAAGCGTCCGACTTCAGCCAGGTCACGATCTCGCGGTCCGTGAGTTCGAGCCCCGCGTCAGGCTCTGGGCTGATGGCTCGGAGCCTGGAGCCTGTTTCCGATTCTGTGTCTCCCTCTCTCTCTCTGCCCCTCCCCCGTTCATGCTCTGTCTCGCTCTGTCCCAAAAATAAATAAAAAACGTTGAAAAAAAAAAAAATTTAAAAAAAAAAAAAAAAAAAAAAAATCCCCCAACAAATAAGAGTCTTGGACCAGATGGCTTCCTTGGGGAATTCTTCCAGATATTTAAAGCAGAGTTAATACCTATCCTTCTCAAGCTGTTCCAAAAAATAGAAAGGGAAGGAAAACTTTTGGACTCATTCTATGAAGCCAGCATTACCTTGATTCCCAAGCCAGACAGAGACCCCCACAAAAAACGAGAAGTACAGGCCAATATCCCTGATGAACACAGATGCAAAAATTCTCAACAAGATACTAGCAAATAGAATTCAACAGCATATAAAAAGAATTATTCACCATAACCAAGTAGGATTCATTCCTGGGATGCAGGGCTAGTTCGATATTCACAAATCAATCAATATGATGCATCACATTAATAAAAGAAAGGATAAGAACCATATGATTCTGTCAATAGATTCAGAGAAAGCATTTGACAAAATACAGCGTCCTTTCTTAATAACAACCCTCAAGAATATTGGGATAAAAGGTACATAGTTAAACATCATAAAAGCCATATATGAGAAGCCCACATATATGGGCTGAGAGCTTTCCCCCTGAGATCAGGAACACGACAGGGATGTCCACTTTCTCCACTATTGTTGAACATAGCGTTGGAAGTCCTAGCATCAGCAATCAGACAACATAATGAAATTAAAGGCATCAATATTGGCAAAGAAGTCAAACTTTCACTTTTCACAGATGACATGATATTCTACACGGAAAACCCAATAGACTCCCAAAAGTCTGCTAGAACCGATACATGAATTCAGCACAGTCGCAGGGTACAAAATCAATGTACAGAAATCGGTTGCATTTTTATACACCAATAATGAAGCAACAGAAAGAGAAATAAAGACACAGATCCCATTTACAATTGCACCAAGAACCATAAAATACATAGGAATAAATCTAACCAAAGATGTAAACTATCCATATACTCAAAACTATAGAAAGCTTATGAAGGAAATTGAAAAAGACACAAAGAAATGGAAAAATATTCTATGTTCGTGGATTGGAAGAATAAATATTGTCAAAATGTCAATACTACCCAAAGAAATCTACCTATTCAATGTAATCCCAATCAAAATTGCACCAGCATTCATCTCAAAGCTAGAACAAACAATCCTAAAATTTGTATGGAACCACAAAATACCTTGAATAGCCAAAGTAATTTTGAAGAAGAAAACCACAGCAGAAGGATCACAATCCCAGACTTTAGCCTCTACTACAAAGCTGTAAGCAAGACGGTATGGTATTGACACAAAAACAGACACATAGACCAATGGAATAGAATAGAAAACCCAGAATTGGACCCACAGATGTATGGCCAACTAATCTTTGACAAAGCAGGAAAGAGCATCCAATAGAAAAAAGACAATCTCTTTAGCAAATGGGGCTGGGAGAACTGGACAGCAACATGCAGAAGAATGAAACTAGACCACTTTCTTACATCATACACAAAAATAAACTCAAAATGGATGAAACACCTAAATGTGAGACAGGAAACCATCAACACCCTAGAGGAGAAAGCAGGCAACAACCTCTTTGACCTCAGCTGCAGCAATTTCTTACTCGACACATCTCCAAAGGCACGGGAATTAAAAGCAAAAACGAACTACTGGGACCTCATCAAGATAAATAGCTTCTGCACTGCAAAGGAAACAATCAACAGAACTAAAAGGCAACTTATGGAATGGGAAAAGATATTTTCAAATGACATATCAGATAAAGGGCTAGTATCCAAATCTATAAAGAACTTACCAAACTCAACATCCAAAAACAAATAATTCAGTGAAGAAATGGGCAGAAGACACGAATAGACACTTTTCCAAAGAAGACATCCAGATCGTCAACAGACACATGAAAAGATACTCAAATCACTTATCATCAGGGAAATACAAATCAAAACCACACTGAGATACCACCTCACACTGGCCAAAGTGGCTAAAATTAACAACTCAGGAAACGATAGATGTTGGCAAGTATATGGAGAAACAGGAACCCTCTTGCACTATTGGTAGGAATGCAAACTGGTACAGCAGCTCTGGAAAACAGTGTGGAGGTTCCTCAAAATATTAAAAATATAACTACCCTATGACCCAGCAATAGCACTACTATTAATTTATCCAAAGGATAAAGGAATGCTGATTTATAGGGGAACATGTACCCCAATGTTTATAGCAGTGCTGTCAACAATAGCCAAATTATGGAAAGAGCCTAAATGTCCGTCAACTGATGAATGGATGAAGATGTGGTTTATATGTACATGGAATACTGCTTGGCAATAAGAAAGAATGAAATCATGCCATTTGCAGCAATGTGGATGGAACTGGAGGGTATTATGCAAAGTTAAGTAAGTCAGTCAGAGAAAGACAGATATCATATGCTTTCACTCATATGTGGAATTTGAGAAAATTAACAGAAGACCATGGGGGAAGAGAGGAGGAAAAATAGTTTCAAACAGAGAGGGAGACAAACCAAAGAGACTCTTAAATGCAGAGAACAAACTGAGGGTTAATGGGGTGGTGAGGGAGAGGGAAAAATGGGTGACGGGCATTGAGGGGGACACTTGTTGGGACGAGCACTGGGTGTTGTATGTAAGCAATGAATAATGGGAATCTACTCCCAAAGCCAAGAGTGCACTGTATACATTGTATGTTAGCTAACTTGACAACAAATTATATTTTTAAGAAAAATTAAATGTTACTAAATAAAAAATCAAATTAAAAGCCAGAGATTGGCAAAGTGGATTTAAATATGACCAACCATATACTTTCTATAAGAAAATCACTTCAAATATAATGATATGGGTAGAATAAAAGTAAAAGGATGAAAAAATATATGCTATGCAAATATTTTATTACAAAAGTATGGGTATATTATGAAATACTAGTATCAGATAAAGTTGACTTCAGAGCAAAGAAAAGTACCAGGGACACAGTGATGTTACACAAAGCTAGAAGGGTCAATTCTCCAAGAAGATATAGCAATTTTAAATGTGAATACACCAAATGACAGAGATGAAAAACATGTGGAGCAAAAATTTCTAGGACTAGGAGAAGAAATAGAGAAGTCTATAATTATAGTTAGAGACTTCAACACTCTCCTGTCAACAGCTGATAGAACACCAGACAGACAGAAAATCATTAAGAATATGAAATAATCAATAGGATCTAATTTACATTTATACAACACTCTATGTAAAATAACAAAATACTTATCTTTTTCCAGTGTCTATGGAACATATACCAAGAGAAACTGTATCTTGGGCCGTACAAAATCCTCAGCTAATTAAAAAGAAATTTACACAGTGTATTTTCTGATCCCAGTGGAATCAAACTAGAAATCAATAACAGAAAGATAACAGGAAAATTTCCAAACACTTGAAAACTAAATAAAGTACTTCTAAATAATCTATGGTCTAAAGAGGAAGTTTCAAGGGGAATAAAAAAGTACACTGATGAATGAAAATTCCACATATAAAAATTTGTGAGAGAAGCTGAAGCACTGCTGAGAAAGAAAGTTATAGCAGAAAATGCTTAATATTCAGTAAAAGAAAAACCTCAAATCAAAAATTTATTCTTTTGGGTGCTTGGGTGGCTTGGTCAGTTGAGTGACTAACTCTTGGTTTTGGCTCAGGTCATGATCTTGTGGTTCATGGGTTCAAGCCCTTCATTGGGCTCTGCGCTGCCAGTGGGAAGCCTGGTTGGGATTCTTTCTCTTCCTCTCTCTCTGCCCCTCCCCTGCTCTCTGTCTCTAAATAAATAAATGCACAAACAAGCAAACAAACTTTAAAAAATCTATTCTTTTGAGGTTCTATTACATATTAGAACTGTTGAACTGTTTGAATGCCCAGGTATGTTTTGTTCACTTTTATTTTTCTCTTGTGGTTCTTGCATTCGGTGTTTTTATTCATGTATGTTTAAATTAACTAATCCATTCCTCAGCTATGTCAAGTCTATTGGGAAGCTCATCAAACCCATTCTTTATCTGTTATCATGCTTTTAAAACTTACTCCTAACATTTGCATTTGTTTCTTTCTTATAATTTCCATCTCTCTAATGAAATTCCCCTTCTGTTAAATCCTAGTATTCACTTCACTAGAGATTTTTAACATATTAATCAGAGTTATGTCAAAATCCCTGTTGGGGCACCTAAGTGGCTCAGTTGGTTAAGCATCTGACTCTTGATTTCAGCTCAAGTCATGATCTCACGGTTTATGGAATTAAGCCCTGACACTGAGAGTACAGAGCCTGTTTGGGATTCTCTCTTTCCCTCTCTCTCTCTGCCCCTCCCCCACTTTCTCTCTCTCAAAATAAATAAATAAACTTTACAAAAAAAAAGTCTCTGTTTAATAGTTTAAACTTCTGGTCAATCTCTGTGTTAGTTCCATTGATTATTTTGTCTCTTGACAGTAGGTTGTTTTTTCTTGTTTTTGTGTGTATATTTTAATTTTTCACTGAATTCTGTACATCTTGTGTAGACTAGTAGAGATTGAAGTAAATGGTATTTATACTGGAACTCTGCATGCCTCTTCTGCTAGCTATTAATGTGGAAAGATGAGAAGTCAACATAGTCAGGAATTGAACTGGATTTGACTTTTGTTATTGCTATGGTAACTTCCACTATACCACTTACCATAACTTCCTCTAGAATGTGTTTGTGGGTGGGGATAAACCAGCATTTCCTGTGGGGTTTTGTTTGTTTATGCTATCTCCTCAACTTTCAATCTTCTCTGTGCACTTGCACCACACCAGGGATCTTTCTTCACTTTTCCTAAGTCAGTGCTAATGTTTACTACCCAGAGTGATGGTGAGGCGGGGTACTTTGCTGTGGTCTTGGTACAGCCTCATTCTTAGGCAAGCCCTGTGCTTAGGTCTCTGGAGTGGGCTTTCTTTATCTCTTCTTCCCCATTGCAGCCACACTGTGCCTTGTATATTTGGTGGATCTTTTTTTGCAAGAGACTCTCTTGCCTGTTGACTATAACTGTGCTAGTACGGGGTCCTAGCACCAGAATTTTTCCGCCTTTCCCTTGGAGGTAGAGGGTTTTTCCCCTTTCCCCTTTCCTCAGCTGCAGTGGGTCTTCATCTGTTCCTGGAAATGACAGTATTCATTTTCCCTCTCCCATTATCTTAAATCTTTTGTGCTAGTTGAGAGAACATTCTGGGAGGCATTTCATGCTTTTCACATAGACATTATCACTTTCCTCATTCAGGCTTGCACTTCTGAGGGAGACTTTCTCAACACGCACTCCTTTCTCCAAACTTTTCTCATGAGCACCCATTAGTGGTCTCTGGAGAAGAACCTACAAGTGGATCCATTTGTGTCTATGACTCCCAAGGCCTCAATACTTTCACTAGCAATTCATTAAAAAGTATAGCTGAATTCTAATAGCAGGTATAGCACCCAACATGTCTTTCTCCCACACTCTGCCACACGTGAGCCAGGGCTTCCACCTTGACCTTCCTAGGAGCAGTCTGTCTGTCTTTGGATAAGCAATTCCCTGGGACATCAGTTCTCTGATGGGCTTTAAAAAGCTCTGATTTTGTAATTTATTTGACTTTATCTTATTTTTAAGGTGGCAGCACTCTTTCTAACTTTTTACATCCTAAGCAAAAGTAAAAACTTCAGAATTTTAAATTTATGGTTAAGATATATCAAATTTAACTTATCACATAATTCCTTACACAGAAGTTCATTGTTTTTTCTGGGTGTTCTGAATGATTTTGTCCTTTCAAATATAATCTTTCTTCAAACTGCTATTAAGTCAACACATCTCAATTGCTGCTTTTTTTTTGAAACCAAAATTTCAATATTTTATGTGTAATAGAGTTATTTTAACTACTTTTGTTCCTTTCAGTTGCTTTGTAATTTAAAGTTTTTCATTTAACTTAAGTTGCAAAATTAATTAAAAATTAACAGTATTCACACTTGGAAATGTTACTTGCTAGACATATTAAATTACAGCTGTTGTATCATTTAAGGAATTTGCAAAGGAATAATCAGTATGTTAAAGTTTTAAGAGCTAGAAGATTATTTTCAAAGGCATATGAATAGAGCTACTGGCAGTTTAAATATGACCATACACAAAATGAAAGAATTTGGGTTAGAAAAATAGCATGAAGTGAAGGAGATTTTTAATATACTGATTGCTATTTCACTGGTCTGTGAGCAGTTTTATGATTCTCTAGCCAATTTCATCAGAACATATCAGTCTTACTTTCGTTAATTTTAAGAAAAGTATCTGTCACCAGTAATCAAAAGTGAACATTCTTATAAGGCTGTTAAGCCATTTCTGTTAAAGCTATCAAAACAATCCTGATAGGATATAATTAGTAAATTCATCAAATTAGATATACTACAAATTGAACTTTCCTTTAATTCATTTCTTGTGAATTGATTTGTGAACTGTGTATTAGGCAAATTGTCCATTTTGGAAAATTGAGTATTGACCAATTCACCTACTCTCATTAAAGCTTCAAACATTAGAAACGACCTAAGCATCCATCAATAGAGAGACATTAACCACATTATCATATATCCATAGAGCTTAAGTGTCCAGAGGAGAGTCATGTAGTTTCAAACAAACTGGACATGAACAAATCTTCAGTAGATAAGGAAAAAAAGCAAGCTAGTGCCATTTATATAATTCAGTGATTCTAAAAGTGTGATCCCCAGACCAGCATCATCAGCATCACCTGGGAACTTGTTAGGAAGGCAAATTTTCAAATCTCAGCCCTAACCTAGTAAATTGGAAACTCTGAGGGGTGTTGCAGTAAAGCAAATTGTTTTAACAAGGCCCCCAGGTGATTGTGAGGCATGCTAAATTTAGTGAATCACTGCTATAATTAAAGGAGAAACCATGCCCATATGCACACATACCACACACACACATACACACACACACACACACACACACACACACACACACACACACACATACTTTCTCTCACACAGATCTCACACATCACTCTAGAATCATAGACTATCTTAAGAGATGTTCTTTCTGGGCAAAAGAACAGAGGCACTAGGGGTCCCGGAAGGAAAAGAAGCATATTTTTGATAGAAACTTGTGTACTTTTAGAATTGGTTTTCTGTGAACATCTTTGATAAGAGAAGATTTTCAAAGAAATCTTCAGACTTAAAGCTAAAGAAATGTTCACAGCTATTGTCCATGTAGTTTTTTTTTTTTCATTAAATTTCCATGTTGGAATTTAAATTGAGAGAAGTGGAAAAGAAAGCATTTTGAAACATTTTCTGCCCCTTTCTTACAGTAAACATACTAAGTTAGAGGCATGGTAGCAGGTTACAGCCAAGGTACATATTTCATTGTTAGGAGCGTGAAACAACTAAAGTAACAAATAGAGGTTTTAATTAATAGCCATGCTATTGCCTTTCCAAAGATATCTCCACAAGACATTTTTTTAAATGTCTACACAAAGTAGAAATTATTTGTAAAATATATCAGAGTGGGTATCTACAGGCCACAACTTTAAATGGAATACAAGATATCATATGCATAATTCATCTCCTTCACATTGTAGTGAACTTGGCAGTACCTCAATGGAAGCATACAGACATGAGCTTATATTAAGTCTCTGAAGGCAAAAGTTGCACTTATTTTTTCATTCTAGAAGATTTTCTGAATTTGTATGAAATACTTCAAGATGTTTGAAATATAGTCTATCAGTATATCTTTAGACTTCTTTCCATTTCTAAAGCAATCCAGAGGATCAACTAATTATTACCACCATTACCAAAAAAAAAATTAAATTAATTAGTACTCCCAAAGCTCAGTATGATTTTCTTTTTGACAGAGTAATATAATATGCATTTTTTCAGACCAAAAATCAAGTAAATTCATGTGAGGAACTGAAAAGTATATATACAAATCCATGTGATTATTGTAAGTTGTAAGCTTTACTTATAAAAATCCAGGGGTGGGTTTTTAAAATACGTCCACAATTTTTATTTTATTTCTCCCTTCCAGATGTGGAACTGAACTCTTTTCTCCTTGAGTGAAACAAGGCAGTAATGTTATATCATTTCTGATATTAGGCTGTAAAAAGTATCCCTGCTTAAATACAAATATATATATTGAAATATCAAACTGAATATTGACCAATTGAAAAATTGGTCAATATAAATAAATATAAATATAAAATTGAATATTAACCAATTGAAAAAAATATATATATATATGTATGTATATATATATATATATATATGTATACACACACACACACACACACACACACACACACACACATATCTTAGTTCATTCACTCTTAGAGAATTAACCTTCCATGAGTGAGAACACACAGGAATATTTTGGAGAGCCCTTACATGGTGAGGAACTAAGATTTCCAGCCAACAGCCAGAAAATAACTTAAGCCTGTCAACAAACAAGTGAGTCAACTTAGAAGTAGATCCCCCTCACACGCATCTCCAGTCAAGCCTTAAGATGACAGCAACCCTGGCCAATAGTTGACTGCAACTTCAAGACAGGCCATGTGCTAGAACCATCCCACTAAGTCATCCATTCTGGACTTAAAATTTCTGACTCACAGAAACTGTGAGGCATTAAATATTTGTTTTATGCTGCTAAATGCTTGAGTAATTTGTTGTACAGAGATAGATAACTAATGCATGCCCTATATAATATTATCAATTACATATAGCGGACATACATTTTTGTATTTCCCCAACATCCCTTATTTTGTAAAATCATTCCTTGCCCACTCTAAATAATCCTGCACAATCCTTGACATTCCTGGTGTGGCTGATTTTTACACCCTCCTTGGCATAGAAGCTCAGCAAATCAGAATATACCATACCTTGGTATAGTCTACCTAGTCTACGTAATCTACTTAGTCTACCTTGACTAGAGGGATTGCTTCAGGGTTGTACATGGAAGCCAAACTGGACCAATCAGAATACCCTCAAATAATGTTACCAGAGTAACTAGGAAAGATAACCACCCTTTCCTGAGATCAACGTTCTAAGTTTCACATAAGACTAAAGTTGTTAGGTCATCTTTTCACTCTGTGGAAAGACATTTTCTGAAAATAAAGCCAAGTAGATACACAAAAGTAAGTGAGAGAAAGAGTGTGTGGTTTTTATCACACTGTTTAAGCCTCTGTGTCCTATTATCTACCTTTTTAGTTCCCAGTTAGGTGAGCTCTTTCATATTTCAGCTATTTCAGGAAGTTGAGTTGGGTTTCTGTTTTTAAACAAATCTGAATTAGTCATCTGAATGAGTCCTAATAAATATGACAATTTTTATGAATCCTAAATACACCCAAGACTTGATTCTGGCCATGATGGAGTAACAGGAGCCAGTTTTACCCTGTCACTTAACAGAGTAAAAACTTAAAATGAACAAAATATATGAAAGAATTTTCAGACATTAGATGATCATCTCAGCACAGTAATCCCTGAAGAAAGGAAACTAATGACATGAGCTTAAAATTGTCCTAGTCTATTATCTGAAGAGTTTCTAGGCTTCAACACAGAATGGTAAAAACCAAACAAACCCTAGAAGTCATCCTGAACTGAGAAGACAGTTGAGAATCTGTGGAGTCCAAAGCAACCAGATGTCTAGGGCAGAATAACAGACAGAAGAGTACAAGAGAGAAAATTCTGAAAATATGCAAGGAATTTCTCTTAAGCCTTCAGCTGAGCAGTTTTTAGCACATGCATGTGAGTTAGCTACCTGAGGTTGGTAAAGCAATTCCAGAGATCATAGCAGGCTGGGAATAATTCATCTTCCCAACAGCTAGACTGCAGAAATTTCTTAATGCGTAAGGCAATGGGTTATGTACTTAGAAGGAGATTATCTCAAATAATCCCAAATTAGCTCTGGGCTAAAGGCTACCCTGCTGTTTTCATAGAACTTAGATAACCCATAGAATAAACTTCAAAAAATATGTAAAAATATAAAAATTCCAGAACCAGACAACAAAAAATTTATTAATCACCTTGTCAGTGTCATTCAAGACTGTACTGGCTGTCTTAGCCAGTGCATTGAAGAAGGAAACTAAAAACACACATAATGAGAAAAAAAGAAAGTTATTCACAGATGACATGATGATTTATGTAGAAAATCTTAAGGAATCTGCAAAAAAGAATCTGCTAGAGCTAATAGTGTTTAGCAAGATTTACAAAATCAGTATACAAAAATCAATTATAGTTCTACAAACTAGCTATATGCAATCAGAAATTTAAAAATTTTAAATATACCAGTTATAATAGCATGGAAATTTTTGAACTATTTAGGGATAAATTTGACAAAATATGCATAAAGCCTGTACACTGAAAACTATAAAACATTGATGTGAGAAAATTTAAAGACACAAAAAGAAGCATACATTTACAGGGGTCATGTCAATTATTGTTAAGATTTCATTCTTCCTAAATTGACATATATAAATTCAATGCAATCTTGAACAAAATTCCAGCAAGTTTTTGATAGAGATTGAACATCTGACTCTAACACTTATATGCCTAAGACTTAGAAAAGCCAAAATGATTTAAACAAAACAAAACAAAAAGAACAGAGTTAGAGGGCATACGCTATCAGATTTCAAGGTATATTATAAAACTGCATTAATAAAGAAAGTGATATTGGCATAAAGATAGGCATGTAATCCAATGCAACTAAGTAGAGAGTGAGAAATAGATCCACACATCTGGTCAACTGAGTTTAACAAAGGTGCCAAGGCAGTTTGATGGGGAAATCATAATCTTTTGAACAAATTGGGCTAAAGCAATTAGACAGCTTCATTTAAAAAACAAAGAGCCTAAATCATTCTTTGACGCCATATTTTTAAAAACTAATCATAGACGAAAATATAGGTGTTAAACTTAAATTCTTAGAAGAAAGAATAGGAGAAAAATCTTAGTAATCCAGGGTTTGGCAATAATTCTTGGAATAGTATACAAAAAAAATTAGAGAAAACGATCGATAAATTAGAATTAATTAAAATTTTACACCTTTACCCTTCATACAGTACTGTCAGAAAAATAAAATGGCAAGGCACCTGGGTGACTCAGTCCATTAAGCATCTGAGGTCAGGTCATAATCTTACAGTCCTGAGACTGAGCCCTGGGTCTCTGGCTCCATGCTGGGTATGGAGTCTGCTTAAGATTTTTTCTCTCCCTCTTCCTTTGCCCCTTCCCCCTCATATTCATTCTCTCTCTCTCTCTCTCTCTCTCTCTCTCTGTCTCTCTCTCTCTCTCTCTCTCAAATAAATAAATAAATAAATAAATAAATAAATGGCAAGCCACAAACTTGGAGACAATATTTTCAAAACATATAACCAATAAATGATTTGTATGCAGAATATATAAGTTCTTACAACTCAATAATAAGAAGACAAACATTTTAAAAAAAATAGGTAAGGGGTAGCTCAGCTGGTTGAGCATATGACTCAGTTTTGGCTCAAATCATGGTCTGAGAGACAGGGGATTAAGCCCCACTTTGGTCTCTGAGCTGATCATTGGAGCCTGCTTAAGATTCTCTCTCTCTCCCTCTGCCCCTCTCACACTTGCATGAACTCTAAAATAAATTTTTAAAAAAGGCGAAAGATTTGAACATACACTTGACCAGAGATGATATACTTACATATGAAAATTTTTACTTACATATGAAAAATGCTCAACATCTTTATTCTTTAGGGAAAACAAAAGAAAACCACAACGAGATACTGCTACACCTCTACTAGAAGGGCTAAAATTTAAGACTGAACATAGCAAGTGTCAATATGTTTTTTGAGGAAACCTGGAGTCTGTCTATTTTTGAGAATGTAAAATAATTTAGCCATTTTGGAAAACTGTAGACAATTCCTTTAGAAAGTTAAACAGAACCCCACCATTTAACCTACCCATCTGCTCCTAAGTGTTTATATAAGTAAATGAAAGCATAGTTCCACACAAAGATGTGTACATAAATAACTTTTATTTATATTAGCCCCAAACCAGAAAAAATCCAAAAGGTCGTCAAAAGGTATATGAATAGACAAATGTATACATCCATATAGTGGAATACTGCTCGGCAATAAAAAGAAATAAACTATTAATATATGCAACATCTATGAAATTCAAAATAATTACGCTGAGGGATGAAGCCAAAGTAGAGTACATATTATATAACCCCATTATGTAAAACTGAAAAAAAGTTCAAGCTAATAAATATTGACAGAAAACAGACTAGTGGTTGGTTGCCTTAGGGATAGTGGAGTGTTGGGATGGAGGGAGGAATCACAAAGGGCACAAGAAAAATTAAGTTTTGAGAGAAGGACAGATATATTCATTATCTTGGTTATGATGAGGTTTTATCGGTGTCAAAATTCATCAAATTTTATACTTTCTAATATGAACAATTGATTGTGTATCAATTATCCCCCCAATAAAACCATGAAAATGCTTTTTTATTCCTAACCAGGACTGAAATGTACTGTTTGTAAAAATACACAAAATCATTTTACCAAGAAATAGTACAGGTGATAGATGGCAGAATGTGTTTTTTTTTTAATGTTTTATTTATTTGTTTTGAGTGAGAGAGAGAGAGAGAGAAAGCATGTGAGCAGGGAAGGGGCAGAGAGAAAGGAAGAGATAAGAGAGCCCAAGCAGGCTCCATGCTGACAGCAGGCTCCATGCTGACCCACAAACTGCGAGATCATGACCTGAGCCAAAGTCCACTTAACCGACCGAGCGACCCAGGCACCCCTTTAGTGGATCACTTTTAAGTCTACTGATGACTATGTTCTAACCACTACTGTGTAGCTAAAACACAATTTGTAAGATAAAGAAGTCCTTGGCTTGGTAGACCTAATCTCTTTTGAGAAAAAAAGAAAGACAGTAAGTGCCCCTGTCCTTTCACTGAAAGTCCTCTCACAAAATTTAAGGGAGACCCTAGTCTCCTCTATCATAAGTCAACAGCTGAGGTTCATTTTTTTTTGAGACAGAGAGATAGAGAAAGAGAGAGAGAGAACACGCAAGCAGGGAAGAGGGGCAGAGAGAAAGAATCCCAAGCAGGCTCCACATTCAGTGCAGAGACCAACATGGGGCTCAGCCCCACAACCCTAGGATCACAACCTGACCCTAAATCAAGAGTCTGACACTCCAAAACACCCAAAGACTCAGCCACCTAGGCACCCCAACAAGTGAGGTTCTTAATAAGTTATATTGTGCCCACCTTACCCATGTTTTTTCTGCATCATCCTAATGAGGAAATGGAACACAAAAACTAAACTCTTCTTAGACAACCTTACAAAGACATAAATATGGCACCAAAACTGTGCCTTCTCAAAATCAGCTTCATTTCATCCCCCTCCTGCAGTGGAACATAAAGGATAACACTGAGTTAGACATTATAAAAGATAAAACAAGTTTCTGAACGAACCTAGTATTCCTTACCTTTGGCTTTACTTCTTTCCTGCCCTTAATACCATGCAGGTAAATGGCCAGTGCCTGGATTTACATTGCTTACCCTCTTCTGGCACTCACCACATGAAAACACACTCTCAGCTGTGTTCCATGTATTTCTAAATCTCTAAAATTTAAGAATTAAACATGTTTAAACATTTTAAAAATAAATTCCTTCATTAGAAGCTGAATAGCTTAATTGGTTGGTCATTTTTAGAAAATATTAACATTTACTGAGCACTCACTGTGTATGTGCCAAGCACAGTTTCAAATACTTCACCTGTGTTGTCTCATTTAATCCTTCTAAAAACCCTCTAGGAAGAGATACTATTATTAGCCTCCACTTTGTGGAAGTGAAAACAAGACACAGAAAAGTGCAATAGACTGCTCAGAATCAGACACACTAAAAGTACTATGACTTCTGTCGAAACCCTGGCAGTCTTGACTCCAGAACCCAATTCTAAATGGTGGATAGTATCCCTTCTGAAGCAACAAGGGAGTGACAAATGTATTCAAACACCCCAAGCGCCGCATGTATTCTGAACCCACGTCAGCTGCTTTGACTTGAAAACACAAGGGTGAAATTGAGTGTTCCAAGACTATTTTGTCAAATCAAACTTGAATCCATGAAGGACTGAAAGCACATCACAGTGGTGAGCACTCCAGCTTCCCTAGGGAATGTTATCCACAGATCCATCTGTGGATCAGATGTTACGCCAATCCAGGCACGCCAACTCTCAAGCATCTGAGCTGTCTGAAGGCTTTTGCGGTGACCATGGCAACCCTTGCCTTCCAGCTGTGTCACACCTGCTTTCTATCATGACAAGAACATTTCCACCCAGCTAAGGAGCTGTATATTTCTGCAAATAGTGATTTCGGCAAAATGGTTAATCTCCAGGATGTACCTTAGCTTTTCAGGTGGGCAAATTGAAGCCATTCTTGGCTGTTCTTCAGGAATAAAAGAACAGAGGAAGAAAAGGAGAAGAGCACTTTCAAAACTACATAAGTGGGATGTAATCTTATTTCTTTGAGACCCAAAGAAAGTTTAACCTGAGCATACATGTTTTGTTCTTTCATTTACCCAAACTATTTTTATCAATCCAAGCCATTTATATCAAATCAGAGACAAATAAAGTATGTTATCATTAAAGTTAAAAAAAATATTTTCCACCTCCCAGGGCAGTGATTTGCTAATCTGAGCATGACAGCATGAGAATCTCCCATTTAGTCATTTACAAAGGGGATTCCAGTGTCCTTTCTCCTTGAAGATCATGATTCTTTATGTACAAGGTAAAGTAAACATAGTAACCAATTTGGAATTTGGGGTTACTTTCTATGACAACCCAAATTTTAATAACCTTTTTCTCTTTTTAAGTTATTCATTCTTCAGTATTTTTAATCTCTCTTAATATTAAACTATTTTCCTGTTCTTTTATGCAATGGAGTATACATGTACATTGGCAAACTAACAGGTCAAAAGCCAGGAATGGAATTACAACATGCCTCCCTGCTTCCCCACTTCAAGGAGATGCTTTCTGAATCTCATCATGCTTTCCTCTGGGATACCTGAATGGCATTTACAGATACATAGAGAGTTCAAATTGGTTCATGTGGCTGTGGAGGGTTGATTCAGCAACTTCAGCAGTCACCTTGTGGCAGAGATGAAGACAGAGACCCAGACACAGGTGGAAGGATAGAATGAAATCTGGGAATCTTCTTTACCAAAAAGGAGAGAAGCAATCTATAAGAGACCTGGGGAGCAAGGTGGTCTTCCTTTGGGGGGCAGTCTTCACAATAAGGCAGTATAGCTTAGAAGTAAAAAATACAGCCTTGGGTGTTTGAATCCCACGTCTCAGCCATGTGATCTTGGGTCATTTACTTCACCTCACCATGCTTCATTTTTCCTATATGTGCCAAAGGCATAGCAATGAACCTTGCCTCACAGGGCTATTGTAAGGCTGCAGTGCACTAGTCCATAGAAAGTGCTTGGTGGCATCCCTGGAACTTTAGAAGTGATAAATTATTGTGACTTTTGCTACTGAAGAGAAGGAATAGGAGAACTTCAAACACCAACATTTTTGGCTAAACAAAGTCAGAAATTATATCACACAACTTTCCTCACTTCTCTCAGCGGCACTCATAAAACACCTCTACTAGTTGACAAGAACTCCCTTTTGACTAAACTTTAGTCAGTCTGAGCCCTCTTCTCAACTAAGACTTGCCATTGGTCAACTGAGCCTGGTTTTAGCAAGAATCCTGCTAAACAGGTTTGGCAAAAATCCCTCCAGTCTTTAATATCTAACCAAACTCCTCTTCCCCCACTCTTGATATCTAACCAAATTCCTATTAGTAATTTCCATCTAGTGGCTCTCTCATGTTGTCCATTCACTAAAAAACCCCAGCTGTCCTTGTTGTATTCTGGGTTGAATTCCATCTTTACTCCTATTGCAATAGTCTTGACCCCTATTTCAATAGTCTTAAAATAGAGTCTCCCTCACCTATTTAACTCCATCCATTGCAATTTTCTTTGTCATTTGTCAACAAAAAAACAATATCCTCTTTAGAAAGTCTCTGACTGGGGTAAAAGGGAGAGAAAGAGAAACAAGGGACACCTTGCCTTCAAACTTCTTGTCATTCCAAGTCTCTCCCACCCAAACATGGTCATCCACCCCTGGTTAAATGGTTTCTAGTGTAAATAAAGTCTCTGGAATTCATTTACAGTAAAGTATAATTTATCAACCAGCACATTAAAAAAAACCTTAAAACTGAAAAATCGCAGGAAATGGGCAAGAATTGGAGCAGTAGACCTATGAAAATAGGGGAGAGAGTCTGTTCTGAGGAAAAGGGGACAAGAAGGAGGAGGCTGAGTGTTTGAATCACAAGCTGACACCTTCACAACATGGTCAATATCACAAAAATATTCATATTATGCATAATTTTTCAGAAGCATAGAAGGAGGAGAAATGGAAGAAATTCTTCATGGAAAGAAGAGAAATCTCACACATTTAATAATTATTCCTTGGGTATGGATTCACAATAAGAAACACTGGGTGCAGTTGTGCACAAACATTTTAAACAGCCTTTTATAAAGCAACACATAAAATAATTATCCTGTAGAGATCACCTACACTCAAAAGAATGAGAAAAAAGCTGTCCTAATACTCTGAGATACAGTGGTAGATGGGACAAAATTTTTTATGACAGCATCAAACACAAAAACTAGAATGCTGTGTCTCAACTTGGAATCCAAACTGTTGGGCCCTGAATAACTATTTTAAATTATTCAAAAAGTGTGTCTATTAATGATAAAACAGAGATATTAAGTGTGAATAGGGAAAGTATCAACAACTCTTTTTTTTCCATAAAATGCAAGTAGAAAAATTACTATTTCTAAAAAATGCCAATATTGCTACAGGCCACTCTTCTTAACACCTCAATTAATACAAATAATTACTTGTAGGGAGAATACTGAAAGGCTTAATTTGCAGATGAGGAAACAGAAGTATACAAAAGCCAGAAGTTTACCAAAGCCATTCCACAATGATGAGGCAAAGCCAGAATTAGAAGCCTGACATTCTGGATTTAGAGTGCACAGGACCACCAGGCTTTTCTTGCTTAGTTCAGTAGTCTCTAATCTATCCATAGAGGGAGGGCATCTTTCTCTAATTCCCATAAAAGTGCTACAAAGACTATCAGTCCTGAGACCACACATACATGTGCCAACACACACACACACACACACACACACACACCTGTAATTAGTGATAAATTCAATATTACACACTTTATGTATTATACTCAATTTTGCTATATCCCTAAATGAGTATATGCTCCCATCAACCAAATTAATTTTCTGGACCTTCTCATCAGGAAAATGAAAGTGGAGCTATTTCCTCCACAAAAATAGTCTTGCTCAATGAAAATATTCTCATATCAGATGCTAAGAAAATAATTTTTATCCACAGCTCTATAAGAAAAATATACAAAAAGGAAATAAACATGGGAATAATATTTTTTATTAACTTTTACCATCCAATTTGACCTAGTTACTCTCAAATATGTTGTTCACAGATAATTTTTTAAGTAGCCTTCACACCTAGAACAGAGTCCAATGTGTGGCTTGAATGACCCTGAGATCAAGACCTGAGCTGAGATCAAGAATCAGATGTTTAACTGACAGAGCCACCCAGGCATTCCTGTTCATAGACAAATTCTGAAGAGCTAAATCCCATTTAGGAATTTGCAACATCTATTTTTTTGTCTACACTATAAGAAGCCGTCAAGTAAAGTTTATGTAGATTTTGGCTCTAGATGGCCTGGATTCTAATATCTACTGCCCATGTAAGCAATTCTGGGAAAGTTACTTAATCTGCCAGTTTCCTCATCAGTAAAATTGGAGGAGTAATAATACTTTCCCTTACATAGATAGTGTGAGTATTATATGAATTAAAAGTGCCTGGCAGATGCTTATATAGCCCAACTAAAAATACCTTTCAAATAGTACTTAACATATTTTTATTTCTACTATTTTTTTCTAGGTCAAAAATTTGGAATTGAATGTTATTTGCCTACTTCCTCTTGCTTCCTTGAGGAATATATAGCATTTCCTTTCTAAAAAAAAATCTTAGTCCATTAGTTTTCTCCAACAGGCATTTGCCTCTGAAATACCACCAGACTCACTGACCTGAAAGAAGTCTTATCCTCTGTTATGCGTAGTTCTCCTTTAAAAAAAAATGGAAGTTATACAAATTTGCTTCAGCTCTCTTTTTCAACTTACACTTAAGAGAAAATGCAACCAACTCCATAATTTTTTAAGACAGAAATTTATTTTCATGTAAAGGAAATAATGCTGACAAAGTTATCCATTTAAACACACACACACACACACACACACACACACACACACACTAAAATCCTTCACTTAAAGGATAACATTGCCTACCAAAAACAACTATCCAGTATCTTGGTTACTGTGAGAAGTGAGATGGTTTATTTTCAGAAATACCAAATAAAAGCTGTGCTGTCTAGTTACCAATAGGTTTACAACCTATTGGAAATACGTACAAACCACCATCCCCACCCCACAATGGAGTCCCAAACCCTTAGACACTTCACTTCCTGGTTCTTCTTCCCCTCCCCACTTCGGGGGCTTATTTTTCACATGCTTTGCAATGAGCATATGCCAAAGAACTAAAGTCTCTGCATCACCTCAAGGAATGTACATTTGTTCCAATCAAACTACTTTTTGTTTTTCATGGGCATAGGCGACTTTTAGGTAAGGCTGTAACCTCTGTAGTACTCAGCCAAGGAAGAATCAGGGAGGAGACTTCATGCTTGGAAATAAATTGTCTGACACCTGTTCTTGCAAGACCGTTGATCAAAGCCTCACTTCACTGTGATCCCAGGCTCCGCATCCCTCCTTTGGTTAGGTCAGTGGGCTTATTTCTCACAATTACCAGTATCTCTTATTTTTTGTTTTGAGTTTTTTTTAAGTCTACTTGTAATAATAAGTACTTTAGTCTTGGGACATCTAGGTGGCTCTGTCGGTTAAGCGTCCAACTCTTGATTTTGACTCAGGTCACAATCTCACAGTCCTGAGATCAAGCCCCAAGTTGGGCTTTGTACTGACAGCGTGGAGCCCTTTTGGGATTCTTTCTCTCCATCTCTCTCTGTCCCTCCGTGGCTCATGCATTCTCTCTCTCTCTCAAAAAAAAAAAAACAAAAAACAAAAAACAAAAAACAAAAAAACAAACAAACAAAAACAAAAAACTTTAATAAATGCTTTAGTCTTATCCATGTTAGGGAAAAAAAAATATTCCAACTTTCTACTTCTCTCTTTTGTCCAAATTCTCAAGTGATTTGTATACAGTTTCTGAACCTGTATTTTGCTATCGATTCCCCCTTTAAAATTCTTTCTATCATCCCTCTCCTGATGCAATGCTCTTTTAGGAGTTTCAGTGAACTGACCTTTCAGTTAAAACTCAAGCTTATTTCCTCCATTTTTGTTTCTGTTGTTTGCTAGGGACCACTCTTTTCTTCTGATAGCTCCCAGTCCTCCTCCTCCACTCTTCCCAAAACTCCCATCCTAGCCCCTCTGCTCCTCTCTCCATGCCTACTCTTTTAGAGAAACAATACACTATCAGAGCTTTGAACATCACTCCTACACTATCTCTCAAGATTATGTACTATTAATGTTCCAGGGTCATTTCTTCACTTAAATGTCAATCACCATCTCAAATCTCAAAGGTCTGAATTCAACAAGTTCCGTTATCAAAAAAAAAAAATCTCTTGGAGCACCTGAGTGGCTCTCAGTTGGTTAAGCATCTGACTCTTGATTTCAGCTCGGGTCATGATCTTTTAATTTGTGAGACCAAGCCCCGCATCAGGGGTATCAGCCCTGCATCTGTGTTGTCAGCATGGAGCCTGCTATGAATTCTCTCTCTTCCTCTGTCTCTGCCCCTCCCCTGCTCACATGCATGCTCTTTTTCTCAAAATAAATAAATAAACTTAAAAATATATATCTGTCTTCACAGTCCTCTATTTCCACTGGTGTCACCATTCTCTGAGCTCCTATTCTTCAAACCTGAGAAAATTATCACCATTGTCAAAGTGAAAACGGCACTGAAAAAAATTAAACAAGCAGAAAAGACTTTATTGAAGGCCACTGCAATAGGAAAATGAGGCCAGAAGTCAGGCTGAACTCAACTCTGCTGAGAAAAATAATTAGGATTTTAAGCCCTGGGGTGAACTTTTAGAAAAGTATGACATTACTGGAGAACATTAGGAGGAAATCATGGCCCTATGTGTTTTCTAACTGGCTATTTCCCAAGGCAAAACAAATGTCTCATATCTTCATGACAGGAACTTGTGATACACCTTGGAGCCAGGTACCCAATGAAGTTGGGCACCTACCCTCCCACAGAGACTAAGAGAAGGTAGTGCTAAGAAGCCTCCTAGGCATTTATCCAAGGGATACCACTGTGCTGTTTTGAAGGGACACATGCACCCCAATGTTTATAGCAGCACTATCAACAATAGCCAAAGTATGGAAAGAGCCCAAATGTTCATCAATGGATGAATGGATAAAGAAGATGTGGTATATATATAAAATGGAGTAATACTTGGCAGTCAAAAAGAATGAAATCTTGCCATTTGCAACTATGTGGATGGAACTGGAGGGTATTATGCTAAGTGATATTAGTCAGTCAGAGAAAGACAAAAATCATATGACTTCACTCATATGAGGACTTTAAGAGACAAAACAGATGAACATAAGGGAAGGGAAACAAAAAATAATATAAAAACAGGGAGGGGACAAAACATAAGAGACTCATAAATATGGAGAACAAACTGAGGGTTGCTGGAGGGGTTGTGGGAGGGGGGATGGGCTAAATGGGTAAGGGGCATTAAGGAATCTACTCCCGAAATCATTGTTTTACTATATGCTAACTAATTTGGTGTAAATTTTAAAAAAATAAAATTTAAAAAAAGGCTTTAAAAAGATTTAGATCTCAAAAGAGCAAAGAAAGAACTTACAAGTTTTCTAAAGAACAGGAGTGCAGTGGCCAGCAGTCAAGAAGTGTGTCTAAAGTTTAGTCCTGCTGAGGGGAACATTAAGGCCCTCTTGACCATCATCATCCACCAATAATTACAGAGTTTCTTATGAACACTCCTCTGGGTCATGAGAATTCTAGATACGTTATATCTACACTTTCCCTTCATGCCAGCAGTCCAACAGAACACACAGTACAGGCAGTGGCCAACAGGCTGCCAAATAGCAGTGGTCAGTGCAGGAGAGGGATATTGAGACCAGGCCATAGAACAGAGGCAATTAAGCACGCCAGTCATGGATTCTGAGAACATGTAAAAAAAAAAAAAATCCCCTCCTTCTGGGGGGGGTTCTACTTTTCATTAGAAAAATAATGTCACTCATATCGTCAGTTAGTAGGACATAGCAACCATTTGATAACACAGATAAGGATTTATTTTTAGCATTTAGGGAAGCAGATTTCCTGAGAGGAAAAGACTGATTTCCTTCTCTTCAAGAAACTGGAGCACAGACTATCAAGATTTAAATATTACTGTAAAAGCGACACATTTTTACTTGCTGGAAAGTGAATCCCAGAATGTGAAATTTCAAGGCTAAATCATCAGAATTATTTCAGTCTTCAGTTAAGAGGCCTCAACATACCTCTGGGCATGAGCTGATCTCTGAGTATGGGAAGATTTGGGTTTTCCCTCTCTCTCTGTGTTAGTCAAGCACACATGCCCACAGGTTACAAAAATGATTCCTCTGTAGGAACAGAAGAATCAACTTCAGCATTCCAAATTAGGGAACACTGGACATGAAACATTCCAAATTGGAATGCTGTGCTGTACAGAACTTTTTTTTTTTTTCAAATAATGACAGGGCAATAATCCTGTAAAATATTTAAAAATATATTCTAGATCAGGGCGCCTGGGTGGCTCAGTCAGTTAAGCGTTCGACTTCGGCTCAGGTCATGATCTCACAGTTCACGAGTTTGAGCCCTGCATCAGGCTCTGTGCTGAGGACAGCTCAGAGCCTGGAGCCTGCTTCAGAGTCTGTGTCTCCCTCTCTCTCTGCCCCTCCCTTGCTCTCTCTCTCTCAAAAAAAAAAAAAAAAAATATATATATATACACACACACACACACACACACACATATATACATATTTATTTATTTATTTATTTATTTATTTTCTGGGACTCCCAGGTGAGCTCAGTCAGTTAACCATCCGACTTTGACTCAGGTCATGATCTCATGGTTCATGGGTTCAAGCCCTGTGTCAGGCTCTGTGCTGACAGCTCGGAGCCTAGAGCCTGCTTCAGATTCTGTGTCTCCCTCTCTGTCTGCCCCTGCCCCACTCGCACTCTATCCCTCTCTCAAAAATAAACATTAAAAAAATTTTAATACATTCTTGAACTGCTTTCATTTTTTTTTTTTTCATTTGGTATTATCTTCACCTCTTTGGAATGGAAGAGAATTACTTTGACTTAAGTTTGAAAGAAAGGGAGAGGATTGGGGTTACCAGTAGATGATTTAGTTAAATTTTAGTGTGATTTCTTTATTTGTTGATTTGCTTTGCTGGTGGTTGGCACTTCTATGCACCTCTATTTATATGCTGTAGGAAGTAGGGTATGAAAATATACATAGCACTTAGCTCTGTGTGAGGTCACTCTTAAGTTGTTCTCTTTATTTATTAGCATGGCCCCAAAAGTGACCCAGAATCTTTGGTAGCTATTAAGAAAAGAGGGTATATTTATCATAACACATATAGCCAGAGCAATGGGAGCCTGAGGAAAAGAAAAGAGAAAGGAAACTGCTGTGGAAATTGAAACTTTCCTACAGATATGGGAGACATGATTCTCTGAAAACCATTTTCAGAGAAGAGAGCACAGGACCAAAATAAGCACATTCTCCAGGCTAATGACCACCATGCTATGGAGAAAGCCACGTGACCTGGACTAAGGCAACATTTAGTCTGTTTCTGAATCCTGTCCAAAGCTCCTGAGGTAGCTTATGGCAGGTGACTCTCAAAGGCATCATGCCAAAGGCCCCATTGCATTTTAGTAGCACTTGCATAAATGGAAACATGTGGCCTTCAACAAATGGAATCCAAACATCTCTTTAGACCCACCTCCTAATTTCCACCAGACCCTCAGTTCTAGCCAGGCTATTCCTTGCTAACCCTCCCCTGTTCATTTCTACCTCCATAGCTTTGTTCAGGACTTACTAGCCTGAAATATCTGCCATGTTTCTCATCTAGACCCCCCTCATTTTCAAGGCTCTGTTTATATATCACTCTGGGTAAAGGCTTTCTCTACTAGTAGGCCTGTTACATTTCCTTCTTCCCTAAATTCCTAGAAAGTTTTGTGTTCATAATCTTAAGAAAGTGCCTTTCTGTTTGTCTTAAATGATTATTTAAATACAGTCATATCTAACCGCCTAGTGATTTTTAATGTGTCTTATAAACTTGTCTTATAAAATGAGACCTCTGTCTTTAAAGAGTTTACAGTCA
The DNA here is from genome assembly GCF_018350195.1 of Panthera tigris. Taxonomy (NCBI): domain Eukaryota; kingdom Metazoa; phylum Chordata; class Mammalia; order Carnivora; family Felidae; genus Panthera; species Panthera tigris. The sequence goes on from NC_056663.1 coordinate 68,068,436, forward strand.
AAAAGCTCCATAGTTTCAGGAGCCATGTTTTGCATCTTCAAGCCTACCATTACTGTTTATAGTCTTTTGATGCACTGAGAATACACCAGATGAGATCATCACCTTCTGGAAGTGGCAAATGTTAATAATAAACCCTGGTAATCCATCCTTCCCTCAAACTCAGCATGTTATTCATTTTAGACAGATAAAGATCAATGAGATTTTTCAAGATTTCCCAAAGGTGAATTTTCAAAGCCTCTTCTGATCTTTCCTATTCATTTGAAAATTACCTCCACAGTGGTCTGACATCACCACAAAACTCCCTGCATATCTGGGCAGTTTTCCCAAATTCCCCTAGCTCAGTGGATCTTAAACAGGAGAGATTTCATTATTTTATTTCCCTCCAGTAAGGGGTGTGGTGGCAATGTTTGGCCACAGTTTTGGTTTTCACAGCTAGGGATAAGCAACTGGCATCTAGTCGGTAGATGCCAGAAATGCTGCTAAACACCCAGAATGTGCAAGCTGGCCTCCCATGACAAAGAATTACCCATCTTCAGAGGCCAATAATGCTAGGGTTGAAAATTCCTGTACTAGCTCAGGTAATGTCCCCCCTTACAGATGCTTAAAGTACTCTGTCTCTTGCTTCCTTGTGAGAAATAATTAACCTTTCCTTTGTAAGTTGGTGAGAAAGGGTCATGCCTTTATCATTTTTTGATCCCCCCGAGCTCCATACTTCGCGCATGCCTTATGCTTCTGTCTAGTTCCAAAGACCATCAGCAGAGCCCAGGACACAAAGCTAAACCCACAAAATAATAATATCTAACATTTACTAAAAATGTTTGCTTTCTTCCAGATACCTTAGTGCTTAACAAGGATGATCCCACCTAATCCTCCACAACCCTATGTATGGGCACTGTCATTCTATAAAAGAGAAAACAAAGGCATTGGAGAAGTTATCTGTTCAAATTCACAGTTAATAAATTAAAGATCCAAAATTCAAACACACACACTCTGACTCCAGTGATCATTTTCTTAACCAATGAACTATACCATTTGCACTCTACCAATGTTTGAGCTGTAAACTTTAAATATGGACCCCAGAATTTCTGGTAATAGTTAGGAACAGCATACTTTCAAATAATAACAGTGTACTTTCAAACAAATATAGGAACACAGTTGTTTTTTTTTACCCACTACATTAACAAAGGAAGAGTGTCAAAAAATACGTGGTTCTCATAAGCTATATTTATCATATGCCTTTCACTTTCCAAAAATCGTGTGAAGCTCTGTGACTATAAAGATGAACAAGACATAGTCCCTGACCTCAAAGAACTCATGTTATATTAGGAGAGAGAGAAAAGAGATTCAACCCAGTGAGGCCAGTACTCTTCTAGACCTATTACCAGGGTGTGATGGGAACACAATAGAGTAGAGAAAGGAAACCTACCCCAGCCTGGGAAGGTAACACAGCAACTAACCCTCCCTGGAGTTTATGTCTCTAAAGCAGACAGGAAAGGCCTATGGATGCATACACTCTTCATGGAACTGCAAGTAATTCATCTGGCTAAGTAAAAGTTAAGTATAAATCCGTAGCAAGATAAAAAACTTAGAAAAAAGTCAAATTATGGTGCACCTTGTTTGTGAAGCTAATTATAATCCTTGAAACAATGGATTAAGGATTCTTAAAAGGGAGAGTGGTAGGTCAGACTTGCCCTTTTATTTTTTTATTTATTTTTTAAATTTACATCCAAATCAGCATATAGTGCAACAATGATATCAGGAGTAGATTCCTTAATGCCCCTTACCCATTTAGCCCATCCCCCCTCCCACAACCCCTCCAGTAACCCTCTGTTCTCCATATTTTTGAGTCTCTTCTGTTTTGTCCCCCTCCCTGTTTTTATATTATTTTTGTTTCCCTTCCCTTATGTTCATTTGTATTGTATCTTGAAGTCCTCAGATGAGTGAAGTCATATATTTGTTTTTCTCTATTTTGCTTAGCATAATACCCTCTAGTTCCATCCAAGTTGTTGTAAATGGCAAAATTTCATTCTTTTTGATTGCCAAGTGATACTCCATTGTATGTATGTATGTATATATATGTATACACACACACATATATATACACACACACATATACCACATCTTTTTATCCATTCATCCATCGATGGACATTTGAGTTCTTTCCATACTTTGGCTATTGTTGATCATGCTGCTATAACATTGGGGTGCATGTGTCCCTTCAAAACAGCATACCTGTATCCTGTGGATAATACCTAGTAGTGCAATTGCTGGGTATAGGATAGTTCTATTTTTAACATTTTGAGGAACCTCCATACTGTTTTCCAGAGAGGCTGTACCAGTTTGCATTCCCACTAGCAGTGCAAAAGAGATCCTCTTTCTCCGCATCCCCACCAACAACTGTTGTTGCCTGAGTTGTTAATGTTAGCCATTCTGACAGGTGTAAGGTGGTATCTCATTGTGGCTTTCATTTGTATTTCCCTGATGATGAGTGATGTTGAGCATTTTTTCATGTGTCAGTTGCCCATCTGGATGTCTTCTTTGGAGAAGTGTCTATTCATGTCTTTTTCCCACTTATTCACTGGATTATTTGTTTTTTGGGTGTTGAGTTTGATTAGCTCTTTATAGATTTTAGACACTAACCCTTTATCTGATATGTCATTTGCAAATATCTTCTCCCATTCCTTTGGTTGCCTTTTACTTTTGCTGATTGTTTCCTTCGCTGTGCAGAAGCTTTTTATTTTGATGAGGTCCCAATAGTTCATTTTTGCTTTTGTTTCCCTTGCCTCCAGAGACGTGTTGAATAAGAAGTTGCTGCAGCCAAGATCAAAGAAGTTTTTGCATGCTTTCTCCGCAAGGATTTTGATGGATTCCTGTCTTACATTGAGGTCTTTCATCCATTTTGATAAATCCATCCATTTATTTTTGTGTATGGTGTAAGAAAGTGGTGCAGGTTCATTTTTCTGTATGTTACTGTCCAGTTTTCTCAGTACCACTTGCTGAAGAGACTGTATTGATTCCATTGGACATTCTATCCTGTTTTGTCAAATATTAGCTGGCCATATATTTGTGGGTCCATTTCTGAGTTTTCTATTCTGTTCCATTGATCCATGTGTCTGTTTTTGTGCCAGTACCATACTGTCTTGATGACTATAGCTTTGTAATACATCTTGAAGTCCAGGATTGTGATGCCTCCTGCTTTGGTTTTCTTTTTCTAGATTGCTTTGGCTATTTGGGATCTTTTCTGGTTCCATACACATTTTAGGATTGTTTGCTCTATTTCTGTGAAGAATGCTGGTGTTATTTTGATAGGGATTACATTGAATATGTAGATTGCTTTGGGTAGTATTAACATTTTAACAATATTTGTTCTTCCTATCCAGGAGCATGGAATAATTTTCCATTTTTGGTGTCTTCTTCAATTTCTTTCATAAGCTTTCTATATTTTTCAGTGTATAGATTTTTTACCTCTTTGGTTAGATTTATCCCTAGGTATTTTATGGTTTTTGGTGCAATTGTAAATGGGATCGATTCCTTGATTTCTCTTTATGTACCTTCATTATTGGCATACAGGGATGCAACCAATTTCTGTGCATTGATGTTATATCCTGCAACTTTGCTGAATTTATGGATAAGTTCTAGCAGTTTTTTGGTGGAATATTTTGGGTTTCCCATATAGAGTATCATGTCATCTGTGAAGAGTGAAAGTGTGACCTCTTCCTGGCTGATTTGGATGCCTTTTATTTCTTTGTGTTGTCTGATTGCAGAGGCTAAGACTTCCAATACTATGTTGAATAACAGTGGCGAGAATGGACATCCCTGTCTTGTCCCTGACCTTAGGGGGAAATCTCTCAGTTTCTCCCCATTGAGGATGATAATTAGCATTGGGTCTTTCATATATGGCTTTTATGATCTCAGGGTATGGTCCTTCTATCCCTACTTTTTTCAGGTTTTTATCAAGAAAGGATACTGTATTTTGTCAAATGCTTTCTCCGCATTTGATTATTTAGAGGATCGTGTGGTTCTTGTCCTTTCTTTTATTGATGTGATGAATCACATTGATTGTTTTGCAGATATTGAATCAGTCCTGCATCCCAGGTACAAATACCACTTGGTAGTGGTGAATAATTTTTTAATGTGTTTTTGGATCCAGTTGGCTATTACCTTGTTGAGGATTTTTGTGTCCATGTTCATCAGGGAAATTGTTAAATTGTAAAAAGTTATCCTTTTTAGTGGGGATCTTTATCTGGTTTTGGAATCAAGGTAATGTTGGCTTCATAGACAGAGCTTGGAAGTTTTCCTCCCATTTCTATTTTTTGGTACAGCTTCAGGGGAAGAGGTGTTAACTCTTCCTTAAATGTTTGGTACAATTCCCCTGGAAAGCCATCTGCCCCTGGACTCTTGTTTTTTGGAAGAATTTTGATAACTAATTTGATTACTGGTTATGGGTCTGTTTAAATTTTCTATTTCTTCCTGTTTCAGTTTTGGTAGTGTATATGTTTCTAGGAATTTGTTCATTTTTTCCAGATTGCCCATTTTATTGCCATATAATTGGTCATAATATTCTCTTATTATTGTTTTTATTTCTGCTGTGTTGGTTGTGATCTCTCCTCTTTCATTATTGATCTTATTTATTTGGGTCCTTTCCTTTTTCTTTTTGAAAAAACTGGTTAGTGGTTTATCAGTTTTGTTAATTCTTTCAAAGAACCAGCTTCTGGTTTCATTGATCTGTTCTGTCTTTTTGTTTTGTTTTGTTTTGTTTTGTTTTGTTTTGTTGTTTGGGTACGATAGCATTGATTTCTGCTCTAATCTTTATTATTTCCTGTCTTCTGCTGATTTTGGGTTTTACTTGCTGTTCTTTTTCCAGCTCTTTAAGGTGTAAGATTAGGTTGTGTATCTGAGACCTTTCTTCCTTCTTTAGGAAGGCCTAGATTGCTATACACTTCCCTCTTATGACCACCTTCACTACATCCCACAGGTTTGGGGCTGTCATGTTATCATTTTCATTGGCTTCCATGTACTTTTTAATTTCCTCTTTAACTTCTTGGTTAGCCCATTCATTCTTTAGTAGGATGTTTTTTAGTCTCCAACTATTTGTTACCTTTCCAAATTTTTCTTTTGGTTGATTTCAAGTTTCAGTGTTGTGGTCTGAAAATATGCACAGCATGATTTCGATCCTTTTTTTACTTGTTGAGGACTGATTTGTGTCCCAGTATGTGATATATTCTGGAGAGCATTCCATGTGTATTGGAGAAGGATGTATATTCCACTGCTTTAAGATGAAATGTTCTGAATATATCTGTGTTAAGTCCATCCGGTCCAGTGTGTCATTCAAAGCCATTGTTTCCTTGTTGATTTTCTGTTTAGATGATTTGTCTATTGTTGTAAGTGGGGTGATGAAGTCCCCTACTATTATGGTATTACTATCAATGAGTTTCTTTATGTTTGTGATTGATTTATATATTTGGGTGCTGCCACATTTGGCTCATAAATGTTTATAATTGTAGGCCTTCTTGGTGGATAGACCCCTTAATTATGATTTTAAAACTCTTATTCATCTCTTGTTACAGTCTTTGTTTTAAAGTCTAGATTGTCTGATATAAATATGGCTACTCCAGCTTTCTTTTGTTAATCATTAGCATGATAGATGGTTCTCCATCCCCTTACTTTTAATCCAAAGGTGTCTTTAGGTCTAAAGTGAGTCTCTTGTAAACAGAATACAGATGGATCTTATTTTCTTATCCATTCTCTTACCCTATGTCTTTTGATTGGACCATTGAGTCCATTGACGTTTGAAGTACTGAAAGATATGAATTTATTGCCATTATGTTGCTTGTAGAGTTGGAGTTTCTGGTGGTGTTCTCTGGTCCTTTCAAGTCTTTGCTGCTTTTTTTCCCGTCTTTTCTCCTTTCAGAGAGTCCCCCTAAAAATTTCTTGCAGGGCTACTTTAGTGGTCATGAGCTCCTTTAATTTTTGTCTGGGAAACTTTTAATCTCTCCTTCTATTTTAAATGACAGCCTTGTTGGATAAAGAATTCTTGGCTGCATATTTTTCCAATTCAGCACATTGAATATATCCTGCCACTCCTTTTTGGCCTGCCAAGTTTCTGTGGATAGGTCTGCTGCAAACCTTATCTGTCTTCCCTTGTAGGTTAAGGATTTTTCTTCCCATGCTGCTTTCATGATTCTCTCCTTGCCTGAGTATTTTGTGAATTTGACGATGATATGCCTTGTCATGGCATGGTCAGTTTTTTTTAATCTAATGGGAGTCCTCTGTGCTCCCTGGATTTTGATGTCTGTGTCTCTCCCCAGGTTAGGAAAGTTATTCACTATGATTTGCTCACATAACCCTTCTACCCCTTTTTCTCTCTCTTCCTCTTCTGGGACCCCTATGATTCTGATGTCATTCCTTTTTAATGAGTCACTGATTTCTCTAATTCTTAAATCACGCTCTTTTGCTTTAGTCTTCCTCTTTTTTTCTGCTTCATTATTCTCCATAAGTTTTTCCTCTATCTCACTGATTCATTGCTCTGCCTCATCCATTCTTGCTGCTTTGGCATCCATTCGAGATTGCAGCTCAGTTACAGCATTTTTTTATTTCATCCTGACTAGCTTTTACTTCTTTTATCTCCACAGAAATGGGTTATAATCTACCTGTGACCACAGCTAGTATTCTTATTATCGTGATTCTAAATTCTGGCTCAGACATCTTGCATGTATCTGTGTTGATTAAGTCCCTGGCTGTCATTTCCTCCTGCTCTTTTGGGGTGAATTCCTTTGTTTTGTCATTTTGAAGGAAGAAAAGGAATTAGTAAGGTGAAAAAATAATTAAAACAACACACATCCACAAAAAAATCAAATAAATTATGCTGGATCCTAGGTTTGTTTTGGTCTGGGTGTTGAAAGGAGCTTGTTAGAGAAAAAGGGGGCTGGGGAGGAAAACGTTTGAAAATTTGAAAAAATGAATACAATGAAATTGAATAAAATGACACGATGGAAGTAGAATAGAATTTGAAAGTTTTACAAAAAAGTAAGAAATATAGAAAGAAATATAAGAATATAAGAAATTTCGCCAGAAGTCAAATTATGAAGTAATTTATAGTCTTCAAACTAAGCTGGCAGAGAGACTTGTGGCGTTCCTGAAGAGCGAGGTTGGCCCTGTTAGGTGGGGTTAGTGTAATTGCTCAGTTCTCCATTAGATGGCGCTGCTTAGCTTACTGGGGTGGAGTGTTGTGGCACTTATAGGTCTGTATGTGCACGTGTGGGAGGGGTGAAAATGGTGTCTCTAGTATCAGAACTCTGTTCTCCCTGATCAACAATTGTGCACCCATCCTTGGTCTCCAGCTTTCGTCCATTCCCCGCTTTTATCCTGTCCATGATCAAGCCGTCAGGTTGCCAGGTGGCATCTCCCTCCTGAGTTTTATCTCAGATGGGCTGTTTCCCAACCCCTCACTTCTGAAGGACTGTGGTTTTCACCAGCTCAGAGCCTCTGGGGGAGGCTTTCACCAAGCAATGGCTGGGTGCCAGCCATACCCAGAAACATTCGTGGGACCATGTTGTTGCCGATGACCAGAGAGTGTGGCTGGGTGCCAGCCTGCCCCAGAAAATGTTCACAGGATCATATAGCAGCAGCATTTCAGGGATTATGGAAAATTTTAATAAACATCTGGCACCAGGCTTCATGCTTAAGGACCTTGTTCCAGCACCAGCTAATGTGGTAATTCTCTGGGGTCTGCTGCCACCTTTGCATGTGTGTGTGTGGTGGGGGGGGGGCACACACCCTCTACTAAATGTCCTCCCAGCAAGGGAACTGCCTCTCCCCATGTGACCCAAGGACCACTGGTCTTCACTCTACTCCTGGGGATTCACCCTTCCCACCAGAGCACTCCAGGTATTGAGCTGCAGAGTTTCAGACTCTGCACTTCCCCTGTTTATAGAGTCTTAATGGAATTTAAATCCTCTCCTTTCTCCTTTTTCCCTTTTTAGTTCAGTCCCTATAGCTTTTTCCACTTTTCCACTTTCTCTCCAGCTGCTTTTTTGGGGAGTGGGGGTGCTTTTCCCATACTCTCTCCCATCTCTGTCTTCTCTCTGCAAGTAAAAACAGCTCTCTGCCCTCCATGGTTTCTCTCTCTCCCAGTTCACCTCTCCGTGCTGCATACCTGCTGAGTTCTAAGGTTCAGGTTGTGAAGATTGTTGTGTTAATCCTCAAATCAGTTTTCTAAGTGTGCAGGATGTTTTAGTGTTGATCTGGCTGTGTTTCATGGATGCAAGATGCAAAATAAAACTTCCATGCTGTTCTGCCATCTTGGCTCCTCCCCCCAGATTTGCCCTTTTAAAAGGTTACTTGGCACCAGAGTAGAATATATATTCAAAGAGGACAAGATTAAAGGAAGGAAAATTAGTTGAGCCTATACTGTAGCAATCTAGGCAAGAAATGGTGAGTGCCTGAACAAAGACAGCAGCAGCCAAGGTAACAGGAAGTTCCCTGACAATAAACAGATGTTCCTTACCTGAGTTATTTCCTAAAATTTACAACCTAATACACTTCACCATGAAAACAAAGCACTTATGCACCCTCATAAATATCTTGTTCTTCAGCCAAACATTCAGCACTTCTGCGATTGCCCTTGGATGTCATGACAAAAAGTCTAGATCTGGCTCTCTAAAAATCCCAGTCAAACAAGCATTTCATGAGAGACATTAAAGAACTTAACAGTGGGGAAATTTTAACAGCAGGTAAGATTCTAATTTTTTGAAGAATAGTGAGAAATCAGCAACATATCTTAAATCCCTCATATGTACCTGACCTATGGTAAGCCTCCAATAACATTGGCTGAATGAATGATTTAAGAACTTCTTCCTGGAAGTTCTTGATAATATTCAATCTAAATCCTTCATAATATAGCTAGAGTTCATTTTTTTTTGTATTATTTCCTCATATTTTAAACACCACACATATATTTATCTTGATTTAGCTTTTTTGCAGCTATTTATTTTTAACCACAAATTAAGAAGTTTCACTTCTGAAAGCTTAAGCCTTAAAAAAAAAAAAAACTAAATCACTTCAAAGCCTAATAATGCTAAATGTGCTCAGATATATCTGACAGAAATAAGTGCTAAATCACAGGAACTACTTAAATATGACCACATTGCATCCTTTCTGCCTCCAAAGCCTAAGATAGATGACAGAGTCTGTTAAAGCCACTGCATTTCTTCCCCAGGTTTTAGTGTATATATCATTTCCCTGGGGAGGCCTTTTACAACCCTCTAGGTAAAGTTAGGTACCACTGCTGATGCTCACCAGCACCCTGCACTTCTTCTACCCTAACACTTCCCACCCTTAGGAAAATGCTCATTTAATTAGTCTCCCTCTTTTTCCACTTGCCCCAGAAATTCATTAAGGGCATGTTGTTAAGTGGCTTTCTCAAAGCATTCCCAGAACCAAGATGCCTGACACATAGGAAGTACTTCACAAATATTTGCTCAAATATGACATAATCTATTCATTCATCCATCCAGGCCATTCAGAAGACATTCAAGGTGAAAAAATGAACACAAACTGGTGCTGATGAGGGTTGAGGCTGTGTTGTAAGTTGGGAAGAAGACTTACTCTTTTTCTACATAGTCTTTCCATTGTTTGTCTTTGGTGTTGTTTGCAGGACTTTTTTCGTAATGTGAAGTCTTTCTTAACTAAAATTAAAAAAAAAAAAAAAGAAGATTGTGGGGCCCCTGGGTAGCTCAGTCATTTGAGCATCTGATTCTATTTTTTAAATTTTTTTATGTTTATTTATTTTTGAGAGACAGAGAGAGACAGGGTGTGAGCAGGGGAGGGGCAGAGAGAGAGAGAAAGACACAGAATCTGAAGAGGCTCCAGGCTCTGAGCTGTCAGCACAGAGCCCGACACAGGGCTTGAACTCATAAGCTGTGAGATCATGACCTGAGCAGAAGTTAGATGCCTAACCGACTGAGCCACCCAAGCGCCCTGAACATCCGACTCTTAATTTCGGCTCAAGTCATGATCCCAGAGTCATGGGATCATGCCCTGCATTGGACTCTGCTCTGAGTATAGCATGGAGTCTACTAAAGATTCTCTCTCTTCCCCTCTGCCCCTCCCCTGCTCACTTGTGCTTTGCTTTTATAAATAAATAAATAAATAAATAAATAAATAAATAAATAAATAAATAAAATTTAAAAATTAAAAAAGGATCTTTAAATTCAACAATAAATACTTTTGCTTTTGACAGATCTCTGAGAGAGAAAACATAGTTGGAAAACAGCACATATACTGATTCATAACTACTAAGAACCTCTTTATTTCCTCAGTATAATTAGGCATAATTGTTTTTTTTTTAATTTTTTTTAATGTTTATTTATTTTTGAGGCAGAGAGAGACAGAGCATGAACAGGGGAGGGTCAGAGAGACGGAGACACAGAATCTGAAACAGGCTCCAGGCTCTGAGCTGTCAGCACAGAGCCTAACGCGGGGCTCGAACTCACGGACCGCGAGATCATGACCTGAACCGAAGTCGGCTGCTTAACCGACTGAGCCACCCAGGTGCCCCTAGGCATAATTGTTTTAAAAATTTTTTTTCTTGAATATATCTGAGGGCTTAACATTTTTGCTTTTTTTTTTTTTTTTTAAGTAATCTCTATACCCAGTGTGGGGCTCAGGTTCACAACAAAGAGATCAAGAGTCACATGCTCTACCGACTGAGCCAAACAGGAACCCCAAATATATCTGTTTTAGCACTATTATAGCACTCATATCAACTCTCCAGTGTTCTTGAAGCAGGTACTCATTTTGTATCACTAAATGGAATAGGTAGGGAAAAATTAAATTACACTGTCTCATTGAAGACCCTTCCAGGATGCGCTTGGGTGGCTCAGTCAGTTAAGCATCTGACTTTCACTCAGGACATGATCTTGCAACTTATGAGTTTGACCCCTACATCAGGGTTAGAGCTGACAGAGTCTGCTTAGGATTCTCTCTCTCCCCCTCTCTTTCTTCCCCTCCCTGAGTTGCACGTTCTCTCTCTCAAAATAAATAAATAAGCTTAAAAAAAAAATAGGAAAAAGAGAACCCTTCCTAATCCATCTGGTCTATAATAGTGATCAGAACTTCACACCCCATCAGCATCTGGGAACATTTTTCTCAACCCCACCAAGAGTAATTAAAGTCTCATCAGTATCTGATAATTGATTAGGCTTTATTTACTAATCTTTTTCTAACAAAATATAAATATATAATTCTATCACTGTATGTGTCATTAGGCCTATTATGTTCCTTATTAAGAAGCCATTCTGTAAGAGTAGCAGTTTGGACGGCAAGTAATAGAAGATCTATTAAAATTTCTTTTAAAAATAAATCAATTTGGGGAACTGGCTGGCTCAGTTGGTAGAGCACATGACTGTTGATCTCTGGGTTGTGTGTTTGAACCCCATGTTGGGTGTAGAGATTACTTAAAAAATAAAATCTTTAAAAAATTAAAATTAAAATTAAGGAGAGCTTGGTAGCTCATTCGGTACAGCATCCCACTTCCACTCAGGTCATGATCTTGCATGGTTCGAGCCCCATGTCAGGCTCTGTGTTAACCACTTTGGACTATGTGTCCCCCTCTCTCTCTCTGCCCCTTCCCCACTCATGCTCGCTCGCTCTCTCTCAAAAATAAACATTAAAAAATAAAATACATTTAAAAAAATAAAAATTACTAAAAATTAAAAATAAATCGATTTTATTATTTCACATAAGAAATTGGAAGCAGAGTATTTTTGAGGGTGGATATTGTAATACTTTTCTTATTTCCCCTCTGCTACCTTCAGCATGGTGGCTATTGATCTGAAAGTACCCAAAAGGCTTCAGAAGCTCTAGACATCATATCTTTAGTCAACAACCTGAAAAGTCCAGAAGAGAGTAGTTCCTTTCCTTTGTTGAAATAACTTCCCTAGTGCAAGATAGAGCCATTTCTGCCTGGAACGTAGATAACTTTAATGTCCCTGTAAATTCTCCACTTGGCCAGAAAGGCAATATACCTAGGCATCCAATCCCCAGATGTCAAGACGACTCTGACTCTGTACTTATTTCCTTGTTCCTTCTCACCCCAACAAGGTTGACAATCAGATATGTTCTGTTTTTCTTTTCCTTGTTCTTTATTCTTTATCCTATAAAATGTTCCTTTTTTTGTAGTTCTCCAAATGGAGACTGTTCTCTTCATAATGTGTTAAGTGAAGTTTGTTTGTATTGCCTAAATTGTTCTTTTCTATTTATTATTTTTCTGGATTAATTTTTTAGAAAGACAGCATGAGCAGAGGAAAGGGGCAGAGAGAGAGGGAGGGAGGGAGGGAGGAAAAGAGAGAGACAGAGAGAGACAAAGAAAGAAGCTTATGCAGGCTCCATACTGCCCACCCCCCCCCCCACCACCACCACCACCACCAATGATGCAGGGCTAAATCCCACAAATCTGGAATCATGACCTAAGCCGAAATCAAAAGTTGAATGCTCACCTGACTGAGCCACCCAGACACCCCTAAATTGTCTTCCTTAATAATTTTTTAACACCTTAAACCCCTTTTCTTAAGAGAGAGGAAAATTTTCTCACATGCCAGCAGCTCTCCTGGGTCATGCCCACTCCCAAATAAATCATTAGTAAAGGGAATGGAACTGTCAGGATTACCTTATATTAATCCTGATGGCACCTGGTGCTGGGGAGGGAACTCCTACTCCTCCCCCAAGCAAATGATGCTTGGATCTGAAAAGTCTCAAGGTTCTGTTTACAAAAAGGATGGAAAACAATAAGAACTTGATAACCGACCAAATGTGTCAGTCCCATGAGTATTTTTTCTCTGAGTTGCCCCTTTTAAGGAATAAAATCATAATCATAATTGTTGTTAGCAGTTTACCCTAGTCAGGTAATTATCTTTAATCAGAGTAAAAAGGACACTTTTATTCATTAATTTGTTCAATGCAATTAAAACAGCTATGATACTGATACTGATAAATACACGGTCTTTGCCCTCATGGAGTTTATACTGTAGTAGGGGAGACTGACAAAATATTAGCTAACAAATGAAAACATAATCATATTTGGGATAAGCACAATGAAAGATGAAATCATAAGTAGTAAGAGGACTATAAAGGGAGGAAGCACTTTGATTTGTGGTTCAGACTTCTCTGAGGAGCTGACATTAAGCCTGACTGATGAAAAGGAGGGGAGTGGAAGATAGCCACCATGGGCAGAAGGAAAGCTTGTGAAGGTCTTGAGACAGGGCTGAGGCTATCATATTGGAGAAGGAACACTTGGTCTTTGACTCAGAGAAAAGAAAGCAAGATGGTTCCAAGGGCAGATAAATAGCAACAAGTTGAGAGGTTTCCTTTAAACAAGTTCTGTCTCTTTCGTGAAATAAGACACTGGGTGATTTGCCTTAGTATATTGCCACTGACAGAAGCCCAGGGTGAACCAATTAAAAAAAGAAGGGAAGAGGGAGGGGACTGCAAAGCTCCTCTAGAGAAAAGAAAAATATTTTTTTCCTCTATCTTTTTAAGTTGCCAACTGTGAACCCTGTAACAAAAGACAGATTAACAAAATAAAAGCATGCAAATTTATTTAATATAAGCCTTACATGACATCAGAGCCTTCCTAAGAAAATGAAGACCCAAAGATGGGTCTATGTTAGATTTGATGAAGAGTAGAAAGACATTATAGGCCAAAGGTGAGCTAAGTGTAGTAAACTGGAGGAAACTTAGGGTGAGAAGTGAGAGGATTCATTTTCAAAAAATACCAAATAAAAGCAGTGCTATCTAGTTAACAATAGGTTTACAACCTATTGGAAATACGAATGAATCACCCCCACCCCAAAATGGAGCCCCAAACCCTTAGACACTTCACTTCCTGGTTCTTCTTCCCTGCTCCATTTCATAGACTTGTTTTCGTGGGCTTTGCAATGAGCATGCACCAAAGAACTGAAGTCTCTGTGCCACCTCAAGGAATGTACTTTTTCCTTACATGGGCATAGGCGACTTCGAGGCTGTAACTTCTGTAGTACTTGGCCAATGAGGAATAAGGGGAGGGACTTGCACGCTAGGAGATAAATTGCTTGCTGTTACTGCCCCAAGGGTGCCTGTCCATCAGACACCTGTACTTGCAAGACCGTTGATTAAAGCCTCGTTTCACTGTGCTCCAGTCTCCACGTCCCTCCTTTGATTGAGTCAGTGGTCTTATTTCTCACACTTAGCAAGGTCTATTCATTCACATCCCTCTCCGTGTGCTTTCTCTTCAAAGATAAGGACTCTCCTTTCCTGTGAGTATAGGGAGGGCACTCTTCAGAGGAAGGTTTTCTGACCTGCTTCAGGGAAAGGTCAGAAAGTTCTTCCCACATATGTCATTTCTCAAATTCCTTCATCTGGAAACATTCAATATGTAAGGGTGCCATATTTGGGGGCATTGTGTCCTGATCCCCATCGTTCCTGTGGAAGCCTACAGAATGAGAAGCCCTGCAGGAAACCAAGTCTGCCCTGAGAACCTCAGAGACTAGAGCTAGGAACTTAAAAAGTACCAAGACTATCTCAGGCTTGTCTGCCCCCTGGGCATCAGCTGCACTTTGTCAGGCCTTCTCCCTGTGAAGTGTGATGTTGCTATAGGCAAATCTACAGGCAAAAGCTTAAGGATCCTACAAAAAAAGAGAAAATGGAAAATTCTCTACCACTTCCATTCAAAACAACAACAACAACAACAACAGTTTAACACATCCCAAAAATAATCACCGTGGCCATGACAATGGAACACTATTACTGACTGTGTCACTGAGAGTTTGGGTCTATTGTCCAAATAAAGAGAAGGACACTGGGCACAGACAACAGGCATTACACTCAAGCTCTTCAAAAAAAAAAAACAACTCGAGAGTGGTTGATAACTAAATCTATACTATATAAAAACATAATTTACAATTAATTTATATAAGTAAACGACAAAAATCCTCTACAATTCCAGTACTTTAGTTCTAACTGACACCACAAAGGAAGAATTGACAAAGCCTTTAGCCAGTCGCAGCTTGAAGAAAGGTTTCTCATACCTGTTGGGAACCTGTTCTTTCACTGCGCTAGTTCTGTGATGCTAACTTATTTCATTTTGCATCCCAGTTTATTCCACCTCCCACACCAGACCTTAGAATTTTCCCTCCCTGTCTCCCTGCAAATCCTTAAAATTTCACACTTTTTTTTCACTGTAGTTATCGCAGCTCTTAATTGGCTATTCCACAATTTCATGCAAGGATGAAACAGGACAAAAATATAGATAAGATCATGAAAATGGTCATCCTGATTTGTATCAGAAATCATATAATCCACATGCAATTTGCTTGCTTTCCATTTAAAGTGCTAATAGTTTTTCTAATAGAAAAAGATGTTGTGACTAACTATGAAATTCAGCTTCAATTCAGATAGCACTACCTGCAGAGTCATTATGAGATGATGCAATTCAAAAACCCAAGCAAGCATAGCATTTACTTTGAAGAGTAGGAGACAGAACTAAGAGGTCAGATTCTTACTTGTTATGTTTTTTCCAGCCCTGCCTTTGCTCCCTGCATTGCGGTTTTCCATAAGCATATTTTCCAGAAAATTTTAATGCCTAGGGCTTCAACATTTCAACTGCATTCACAGACCTTGAAATCTAAAGGCTTAGCTTTAAAATGTAAAATAGAATTTAAAGGATTTAAAATATTTTACTACTTATCCTCTTATGCTGCATGACTTTCTTTAAAAGTTAACAGAATTATTTGCAAATCTGGAGAAATGTCAAAACTTGAGCAATAGAGAAAACATGTAACTATGTACTAGATGGAAGAAAAAAATATCCTTTCTTCCTAATTATTGAAATTTCATGGTGTAGCTCCAGCCAGTGTCCATAAACAGTTAAACCTTTTAGTTAAAGTATTTATTGGTTGTACTCTACAGTACGTTAAAAATGGTTTCCTACACCTTTAACTGTTAATTAGCTCAAGTATTTGGTTCAGAAACCACAGCCCTGTTTAGTGTGACCTCACTGGTATGGCATCTGGGCAATTATCTTTGAGATAATGAGCCTTTTCATCCATAACAGAACAACAACCTCTCACTTGGATTGCAAAAGATCAGAGCCAATCTGCTGCACACCAGGGTGTCTGCCATCCCCTTTGTATCATACCTTATTTTCAAACTAACCTTTCACATTTTGAATTAATTAAAGTGTTTTCAGATTAAAAATTAATGAATTCACTTTAGCATCATTTGGGGGGATAATAGGCACAAAATATCATCCAAACAATGTTTTGGCTTTCAATACCACAGTCGAAAAAAGAAGGAAAACTACATCTTTTCCAGAATTTTCTTACGTATGCCATAGCCTAGCCAGATCCTGATTTTGGTTACCCAGGAAAATGAAACCTCAGAAAAGATTTAGTGTGTGGTAGGTGCTCAGTGGATATTTGAGTATATTTTAATTATATTTAAAAATTAATTTAGAGGTTACCAAGTTTTCTATTACGTTGTGATAATGAGGTTCCCGACCTTAACCATCAACTGCTCCTATTTATTCATGGCCTGCCTTGTTGTCTCACCCATCTTTCAACACTGAATTTGTCTCACCTTCTTGTGTAACAAAAACTAATATGGAACCTCCTTCTCAAAGGGTCAAGTGCTCCTTCTCAGATACTATTAGAACCCCACTTGTTTAAATGGCTCTCTTCATGAGGAAGTTTAAAATGGATAGATTCTGTTAATCTGAAAATAAAGAGCCACAAGGAGAGGCAAACAAGGATTTTATTTTGGATTAAAGAATTGCAATTTGGGGAGCAAAGATTCAAGTAGAAACCCAAATAGTATCCCACAGGTAGGGCAAAAGCAAAGGATTTTTATGACAAAAAGGAAAGAAGGGCAATTACAAGGATTAAGAAGAGAAAGACAAAGTTTATAAGAATTTCTGTGGGTATTTTAACTAACTAACCTACCCTGGGTTATGTAAAGGCTGCTTTTAGGCAACATGCTTGAGGGATGGCATGTAGAAAGGGCCACAGCGACCCCCTGGCTGAATACAGACAGGCCCGTCAGGTGACCCACCTCAAAATATCCACAGACCCTGACTAACCAATGGGCTACTCACAATAGGCACAGTTACCAAAAAAAGGAAAATTTCATTTGTCCCTATACCTCCTCACCTTCCCTCTTTACAGACAGCCACCATACACTGTTGCAGGAAATTTTTTACCTCAAAACCCAGGGGTTCATTGTCTCACTGCTTTGAAGAATCAAGAGATGGACACAGAACAAGCAGCGACAAAGTTTATTATAGTAGAAGGTCAAAAAGGAAGAAGAAATAGGAAAGCTCTCTTTACAGGGAGGGGGCACTCGAAGGGTGAATACCTATGGACTCTACGCAAGGGTCTTTGTTTCATAAGGTTCTTGTCTCCCCCACCCCTAACCTTTCCCTTCCCCCTTGTTCCTTCTCAGGTCCTACCCTTCCTGGTCTGATAACTCTAGGTTCTGGGTTGTCCATTCCTGATTAGCTCGATTCCATTGTGCGAGGAGTCAGACTTGTTATACTGTCCCTTGCATAACATAAGTTTTATGGTTTAATTTTTTTAGTGAGGTATTTTGATTGCCAAATTCCTGAGGGGAACCTGAGGGGGGAGTAGGTGGTGTCTGTTACATTTGGGAACCTTATGCCCAACAGGGTTGGCTGTGGCCAGACCCTCACAACATTGTGTTTTTCTCATCCAGGGACCTCAGGTCCTAATATTTCCCTTTCTCTGCCTACTGAATCCTCTCTTTTCTTATCATACCACTGCCTCATTGCAGACAGCCTCTCCTTTGCTATCCTGTCTGCTGCTCCCTTGCGGTGTACTCAGTAAACTTCTATCTCCTTTGTTCTGCCTCAGGTGAATTCTTTTACTACCTGTGCCACCATCTTCTGCCCAATTATTGCCCCACATCTGGAGACCTCCATCTGATCTGGAGAGACACCACAGGTTATACACTGATGGACTGCTGATTTTATCTCAAAAGGTCCAGAGCTATCAGTCTTATAATCAGGATGTCCGTTCTCCTGCTAATTTCTTGAGCAACTGCTTAGAACATTGCCATTTTGCCCAGTTCAAACAAAGGCAAGTAAAGTCTCTTCTCTGCAATGACCACCCTGACTCCATTTCATTTATTTATTTATAATTTTTTTAAACTTTTTTAAAATTTATTTTTGAAAGAGAGATAGAGTGTGAGTGGGGGAGGGGCAGAGAGAGAGGAAAACAGAATCTGAAGCAGGCTTCAGGCTCTGAGCTGTCAGCACAGAGCCCCACACGGGGCTTCAACTCAGGAACCATGAGATCATGACCTGAGCCGAAGTGGGAAACTTAGACTGAGCCACCCAGGCACCCCTCTGATTCCATTTTAAAATAGCCCCAAATGGGGCTCCTGGGTGGCTCAGTCGGTTAAGCATCTGACTTCGGCTCAGGTCATGATCTCGTGGTCCGTGAGTTCGAGCCCCGCATCAGGCTCTGTACTGACAGCTCAGAGCCTGGAGCCTGTTTCTGATTCTGTGTCTCCCTCTCTCTCTGACCCTCCTCCGTTCATGCTGTCTCTCCCTGTCTCAAAAATAAATAGACGTTAAAAAAAATTAAAAAAAATAAAATAAAATAGCTCCAGTCATTTTTTACAATTCCATCCAGGTATATTGTTAAAGAAAAAATTATGCAGATCCTTGCTGAAGACTATAAGGAAGACTTTATTCTAGATAATGCCACAGTTAGAGTTCTGCTGTAGGGGAGAGAGACTGGGCTTAACTTCAGATGGAACAAAGACAGTAGATTTACCACCCAGGAGCAGTGTGAGGTCAATAAATAGGAAATTACTAAAAGGAAACATTAAGACTGGGGGGATTCTTGCTAGAGTGACTCAACAGGATTCTTGCTGAAGGCTAATCAAGGTGATAAACATGGAGCTTGGGGGATGAGAAATTTGATCAGATATGGAGATGAGGAAAATTTGATAAGCTGATTTAGCTAAAAACAGACTAAGTGGGTCAAGGACAGAGCCCAAGTTCAGAACCTAGTCAGCAAAGGGCTCAGAGAAGCCTGACACAAGTTGGGTCAAAGGAGAGTCTTTGCTGGGGCACCCAGGTGGGTCAGTTGGTTAAGCGTCCAACTCTTGATTTTTTAAAATCAAGCTCAGGTCATGACCTCTTGGATCGTGGGGTCAAGCCCTGCATCGGGCTCAGCACTGACAGCATGGAGTCTGCTTGGATTCTCTCTCTCCCTCTCTGCCTCTCCCCTCTTTTCTCTTCCTCTCTCTTGAAATAAATTAATAAACATTTAACAAAAACAAGAGAGAGAGAGAGCATCTTTATCAATATTAAAACCCCTCAATATAACCTTGAAATTATATAACAATCTCTTACTGTTTTATGTTTGATTTTACTTAATAAGGGAGAGAGGAGAATAAACATGATGTGAACCACTCTGTACACCATCCCCTTTGTCTTAATGGATTTTCTTTTGGTTCTGAGAAACAGAAATCCGCTCAAATTAGCTCAATCACAATTTTTTTTTTTTTATAAGACAACTTTGTGTAACCAAGTCTCATGAAGAATAAGATCCAAGGCCAGGAAAGAATTAAGCAAAACATTTCTCTGTCTCTCTCTTTCTATCTCCTTCTCTCCATTTTTTTTTTTCTAGGCTGGTTTTTATCTCTAAAAATGAATCTGACTTGACTGTTTGGGTCTGCTGTGCGCTACTGTTCTGAGTCACTTTTGTAAGGGAAAGTAAGCTGATACTCACAGGGAGCAAAATATACCACCCCAAAATATGCCCCTTTGGCAACTGATTATTTTGAGCTGGTTATTTTTAAGAAACAGCAGACACAGGTGAAGCTCTGAAAACTTGGTGAAAGTTACCCTTTTGTAAGAGACATTTACATTTATATGGGAAATCTCCATTTGTCAGGTGTCCTCTGTACCAGGAAGAGAAAGATGACTCTAAATCTGGAGAAATTATTATAAGTGGACAAGACATGGACTTAAAGCCACATAGCAACATTACTCTTGCTTACTGTGCTTTTCCTGGTAATCTCCAATCACTGACTTCCCAGCCTCAACATCTTCTTTTCTCTTTAGCTGAAGATGGTATTTAAGGTGATGCCTTTGACCACTTCGGAGTGTTACTCAGTTTTCTTGAGTGTCTCCCATGTATACAGGAGGTATACATGTTATTAAACTTTTGTTTGCTTATCTCCTATTAATCTGTCTTACATCAATTTGATTACTGACCAGCCAAAAAACTTAGGAGGGAAGAAGAGAAAGTTTTACGTCCCCTACATCTCCTAGATACCAGAGCATTAGGAATTAAGTTCAGATGGAATAATGATAATGCATCTTAAAAATCACACCTAGAAATCTGGCTGATTAAGTCACATAAAATTCATATAACTCCTTTGCCCTTTTAAGAAAACTCATTCCTGTCATCAGCTAATCTAATAAAAGGTTTTTGCTCACATTAGAAGTTATTTATATGCTTATTTTACAATTCTAAAACATGTGGCAGTAAAGTACACGCATAACATAAAATAACTAGAAAATGTTAATAGTTGATTAACCATTAAATTTAAAAAGAGAGCTATGGAAGATAGATTTCATTTTAATGCAGTAAATTTAGAGACTTGACTCCATTTCATTTCTTCTTTTCTAACAATAAATTCTTGCTTTTGGCTATTATTTTTAAAGACCATTCACTTGAACCTTATAGGGGTTATAACGTGGTATTTTAAGGGACTTTTCCTTTGAGAAGGTCCAGGAATTAAATGCATCACTCACTTATGTGAAGTGAGGCAGTAAAGATACACACTGAAGTATCAGGAAATTAAAGATCTGTACTGAAAGCCATGTACAAGCAATACAGGGAACAGGATGACATCTGTTTTATATGTGATACCAGGCTTTTCTACAGGTAAGATTAGGTTTCACAGAGCAAAATTGAATCTATGCAATATTTAGTCAGCTTAGCATTCATTCTGTGATGTTTGTACAGTGGAAAATTTTGCACAATTATTCCCACCCCACTTCCTACATCTTTCCAACCCTCTTCTACAAACCTCCAATGAGACCTTGAGCTTTGAAATCCATTACACTTATGAATAACGCCAAAATGAATGCTCTGTCATTATGAGTGAAAATCATAGTGTACAGATCTCACACAGCAAAGTTAATTCCTATGGCTAATAAATAATAAATACTGTACTTAGCTTTCTTGGCCTAAGTACAATGCTCACTGGGAATTTATAAGTCATTATTTACCACTTAGTAGACACTGAGATTGTGTTATATGTTAGTATGTTGAATTAGCCATGACATCTTCCATTTGTTTCCAGTCAAGACAACAGCCTGTTCCTTTGTCTTAACTCTTCTGACTTCTCTCTCCCACAGTCACTGCCATGGCCCCCATCCCCTTCCCCACCTCCTAGAACTGTCACAACAGCCTCCCCATGGGTCTCCTTGTTCCCCTTGCTTCTCTCATCTAGATGTTGGAATGATGCTACATCACTACTGACTTGATAATCCCCAGATAATAGTCCAATCTCTCTGAAGCCATACACATCATTTCCTGTTTCCTAATTCTTTGACTCCTTGAAGAAGAAGAAGAAGAAGAAGAAGAAGAAGAAGAAGAAGAAGAGGAGGAGGAGGACTATGACGACAGGGAGAGGAGGGGGAGACAAAGAGGGAGGGGGAGGGGGAGGAGGAGGAGGAGGAGGAGAAAAGAAGAAAGAAGAGAAACAATAACCTAGAAGAATGCATATCTGAGATCAACAAGTGCTCCATGGTAGAGAGAGGTCCCTCTTCAGATAGGTCCTACCTAAATTACCTCCCTGTACAAGCATTCTCATTAATCCACTGACATTCCACTCAGAGAGACCATACAGATGGGCTGATCTGGCAGACTGTGATGACATTTTATATTCTTTATTGAACCAGAAAATCTTTGCCATAAAAGGGTCTCTGCGTTTCATTGAGTGTGGTCCTAGAAAGGCGCAATACTGCTATAATAAAAACGGCAATTTTAGACTGCAATGTATCATATATTTAATAATGGTGATGCAATCTTAAATAACATCAATATTTGACATTGATTATAATAAAAATATCCTGAGCTCTGAAAAAAAAAAACTCTTTATTTTTTAGAAAGAAAAATAATTTTAATTTTCTTGGAATTGTTTAGGCAGCCAGTGTTTAGGATTTCCTTTATCATAGTTACAAAGGAAGATTATTATTTTTTGTTTTGTGTTTCTTTAACTAATCAAATAAGTAGCTGATTTCTATTACTTACTACCTGCAGAAATTTCATTACCACATTGAAAAAGTGAGGAAATCATTCATTAATATGTATATATGCTTTCCTTAAGCAATTTAGGATGGTATATACAACAAGAACTCTTTCCAGATCTCCACCATTGCAAAGCTAAAAAATTATATTGAAATTCAGCTATTTAACCTTCATAAATGAAGTAACCTGCATAGCTAACATTAAATGTTTGATTTAATTTACTTGCACAGGTAACTCACTGAGAAGGCATTTAACCTTAAAGTTAATGATATCAGATCTATTCCACAGTGTATGTGCCTCCAATTGCTTTCTACAGCACTGCACAAACTAATATTAAGTTCTCCTTTTAGTAATATCCATGGGCAGGAGGGACACATTATCCTCAATTATACCTGCATAACATCTTTGTCAACTTCAGATGCCTTCCACTTCAAGAGCTGTAGGTGAGGAAAGTAGGGGCAGGACCCATTTCACACCAGATAACCTCTGAAAATAGATTCAAGGAGAAACCTTTTAGAGCCAAGCATGTTTTCAATTGCTTCTAAGTCAGAAGAGCTTCCTTTTTTCCTTTCGATATTTATACCTCTGCCACCTTTAGCGTGATTGGTTGGGGGAGGGGGGAGGCAGGGCACTTTTTAAGAGAGGGAAGTACCTCTAAAAGCATTAGAAGACTTCTTTGGAGAATTTATTATAATCTCAGAAGGGGGAAGGCTTTTCTAATCATGATTTAAAAACTAAGAGGTCCCAGGGTACCTGGGTGGCTCATTTGGTTAAGCATCCGACTTTGGCTCAAGTCATGATCTTGGGTTCATGGGTTCAAGCCCAGCATTGGGCTCTATGCTGACAGCTCAGAGACTGGAGCCTGCTCGGGATTCTGTGTCTCCCTCTCTCTCTGCCCCTTCCTGTTGGTGTTCTGTCTCTGTCTCTGTCTCTCTCTCTCTCTCTCTCTTAAAAATACATAAACATTAAAAAAAAACATAAAACTAAAAAGTCCTAAGAATATAAAATGGATAAATTTAACCACATACATATCAAACATTTCTGCATAACAAAATTCACTGAAGTGAAAACATGTGCCAAACTACAGGAAAACCACAACCATGTGTCATAAAAGCACTTATCTCTCATTTAATATACAAAGAGTTTCTACATATCAGTTTTAAAAGTCTGATAGCACATTAGAAAAGAGCAAAGAATATGAGCACAGAGTTCACTTTAAAGAAACAAATACGGATCTTGAATGAATGAAATAATGCCCAAGTTCATTCATAGCAAGAGAAATACAAGACATCGGTACTCATTATCAGACTGGCAAGAATACAGAGATTTAATAAGATACTGTAGGTGATATAGAACAACATATACTCTCATAAGGTACTGACAAGTATACAATTTCAAAACTTCTATGGAAGAAAATTTTTCAATATCCAGCAAACTTATAATTATATATGCCCAATAGCTACATTTTTTTTTCTAAGTTTATTTATCTTGAGACAGAGCATGAGCAGGGAGAGGTAGAGAGAGAGGGAGAATCCCAAGCAGGCTCCACGATGTCAGCACAGAGAATAATATACCCTATAGGAAAAGACATTCATTGTAACCTTTTTTATAAGAGCGAAATGAGTAAACAACCTAAAATACTCACATTAATGGATCTGATAAAGAATGTACACAAAAGAATACTATGTAGTTATTTAGAAAAGAATTAAGAAGCCATTTATATATTAAAATAAATTGGGGTGCCTGGGTAGCTCAGTCCGTTGAGCATCCGACTTTGGCTCTGGTCATGATCTCACGGTTTTTGAGTTCAAGCCCCATGTTGAGCTTTGTGCTGAGAGCCCAAAGCTTCAGATTCTCTCTCCCTCTCTCTCTGCCCCTCCCCTGCTTATGCTCTCCCCAGAAAATAACCATTTATTAAAATAAAATAAAATAAAAAATTTGATCCTTAAGACATACTGTTATGTTTTAAAGGAAAAGCAAAGCATGGAACAGTATGTGTAATAATAGCATGCATATATTTGTGTAAAAAATAAGGGAATAAAAAATATTTGATAATAAAGATACCCTATTATAGAGGACACATAATAAACTGATCATTTTAGTTTGCTGCACTGAGAGGTGGGAGGAAAAATCTGTGATGGACATCCTTTATATTTTTTAAAATTTGAAGCTTTTAATTACTACATATACAGAAATAAGTAATTTCACAAATTAAAAGAAGGAAGCAAACAGATAAAGCTATTGCCTAAAATAAAGGCATGTAGATTTTCTATACATTTCACTCATTAAAAGTTTAACTTTTATGGCACAAAGGTAATCAACATTATGTTTTGAAAGAAAAAAATAGGAACACCTTTCTGGAAACAAGTGTTAGAGCTGTTCATGAGAATTCTTTCTAGAGAATTG
Organism: Panthera tigris; assembly: GCF_018350195.1. NCBI lineage: Eukaryota > Metazoa > Chordata > Mammalia > Carnivora > Felidae > Panthera > Panthera tigris. The sequence goes on from NC_056663.1 coordinate 68,093,167, forward strand.
TAAATGCTTTCTCAGCACTGTCTCCACTCAGTACTTCTCACCTCATGGAATGAGACATCATTGGATAATTTCTCTAGAAAATATCATTAAGGACTTACAACCCTTGCCCAAGATCTGTGTGGAATTAGCCCAGGCCTGCTCAATATCAAATTGTAGACTTTCTCAGGACCTCATTACTATGTTTGTCAAATAGGGAGGCCTTGTCTAACCTACAGTCTGGCACTGTGACAGAGCATTTTAAATGGGGACCTAGAAAATTCTGGATATAAAATAACAGAATTTTTTAATGTTAGGTTATAGATTTCATATGAAATTAAATATCCTTGGGTGTTTTGGCTATTGTCTTTATGTTTCATTTTGATGTTTGTTTGTTATTTAATATGAAAGCCCTTTAGTTACTGATTGGAGAAAAATTCTAACTCAAAAAACCATGGACTCTTCCCCAAGGTTAAGCCATGGAGAAAACAGGATGGGCAGGAAGAGGCAGGAGTTGGCAGCAAAGGCAAATGTACATGAGGCAGGTGCATGATTGTTTCAATACTGAGTGTGGTCCAGAGATGGATGATGTCTAGGAAGGTGGGAAATAAAATGTGACCCCAATGATTACTAAAAAATATCACTAAACTGCTTGTCTGTTTTTGAAATATAAAGTTATCTCCAGCCCAACAGAACCACAAGATGTTTGTTATCATAATTGAAAATAGGTAGTTTTTAAATACCACCTGTAATAGCGACACAGGACAAGTCCGGAGTCCATTTAGTGAAACATAACACATTTAGCCTACACAAGAGAGAAGATATTGATAAAAATAAAAACTCTGCCATAAAGATAATTCTCTGCATTTACATTTTTGTGGTCATGAAAAATTTTCTTCCTGGCACAAAATCTTTTTCCTCATAGACTCAAGCTGGGCACAATATGTTCCTTCTATATTCTTTTTGTTCCTCCCAGCACATGGTTTGACATTGGTTTGTTGTCATTAGCATCACCTTCAACAAATCATTTCCTTCACTTGTCCAATTACAGACAACATAAAAATGCCTGTCCTCCATGTTTCTTATTTCAACACTGGACTTGACATGACTCTACTCTAAATCACAGAAGCTGCTTGTCAGTTTCTATGACTTAAAGTTAATTTTCACTCGGCTTTCTCTTCTTTTTATTTCACATTTCTTATGGGTAATGGCCAGAGTGAAAATGATGGTTTAAGAGCTTCTCTCCTTCAGACCCCTACCTTCCCCATCACGGATTTATAGCACACTTTTCCTCAGGGAAATTTTAGTATATCTCCCCTCCACTCAACAATAAAAGAGAAAACACTATCATAAACCAATACAGATATCCTCTGACACTCTTTAGGGACAAGGTCCTTCCCTTACACCAAAATGTAGAACAGCTACCACAATCAATGAAGAAAATAGCACATTTGATGTCCTCAGGAAATCACTACTGTTTCTAATTCATTTCATTCTATGGCTCCCAAAACAGGCTTAGAGATACACATGCAAAAAGTCAACTACCTCTGTGACTGCAGTCAAGGTAAATACACAACAATATCAGCAAATCAAGGAAGTGAGAGATCACTCTCCTTTCAATTTGAAGAAAGACATTTTACTGAAGAAGAGAAAAGCTAAGTAACTTGAATTTTACTAAATTAGTTGTGTCTTTTTAATTCTTATTTTCTGCATAATAGCAGCAATGAAAATATGGGCTAACTACTCAAAGCAGAAAATAAACTCATGAAAAATTTTGCACAACTTGTTTCAGTGCATGTTGTCTTAGCCTCTCTCTAGGTCACCGGGTCTTCATTGGGAAATTCATTTTCCTGTTTCCTTTTTTCGCCCTCCTTTTTAAGGTTTATAAATGCCTGATTTACAGTACACACTTGTAGATTTCTATGGGAACCAGGATTCACCTTGAAATATAAGGTAATATTCTAACCAGTGTTCTGAAACACCTCCGGGGTCCCTATGTAGCATGCTCAAGCTATTACTGTCGGGCTTTTATGGGTGAATTTCAGAGTTCCCTTGGATTCGTTGAAAATGTGAGTGTACTGAAGATGAAACATCTTTCACTGCCAATGTCTCCTACCTGTATATACTTTATCTTTGATCTTGTGTGTTACTTTCTCTAAGGAAAAAATATCATCATAACTTAAACTCCAGAAATTTACTTCCAACTGAATTTATACTACCCCCAAATTTAAACTCCAGCCATTTTATAAAATCCAGAATAAAAAACATATTCATCAGGAGCAATAGTGTTTCAATCCCCAAGACAATCTCAAGTACCAATGCTTTTATAATTTGTTAATTAACTATAACATCTTAGACAAAAATAATTGATTTAAACAATTTCTTCTTCATGTTAGTTCCTATGTTGGGAATACCAGCATGCACTGATTTAGAGAAATATCCAAAACCATTTCACTGAGGGAAATATGTTCCTTATATTGCAGGAATACTATTTAATCCTGTATTTTTCAGCAGTGTTTGATGTGAACCTCCTGGGTTTATTTTAAATTTTTTAATTAAAAACAATTTTTTTAGAGAGAGAGTGTTACACAAGCAGGGGAGAGGAGCAGTGGAAGAGAAAGAGAGACAGAAGCCCAAGTAGGTTCCACACTCACTGCAGAGCCTGACATGGGGTTTAATCCCACTACTGCAAGATCATGACCTTAGTCAAAACCAAGAGTCAGATGCCCAATCAACTGAGCCACCCAGTTGCCCCTGAAACTCCTGTTTTAAAGGACCCTGGATTGAAGATGGTGGCATAGGAGGACGCTGGGCTCACCGCGTCCTGCTGATCACTTAGATTCCACCTACACCTGCCTAAATAACCCAGAAAACCGCCAGAAGATTGGCAGAATGGAGTCTCTGGAACCAAGCGCAGATGAGAGGCCCATGGAGGAGGGTAGGAAGGGTGGCGAGGCGGTGCGAGATCCACGGACTGGCAGGAGGGAGCCAGGGCAGAAGGGTGGCCCGCCAGCCAAGCAGAGCCCCAAGTCTGGCTGGCAAAAGCGGAGGAGCCGGATGGAGGGTGTTCCGACAGCAAGCGGGACTTGACATCTGGAAGGTTATAAGCAAACAGCTCTGCTCAGAGAACAGGAGGGCTGGAAGACAACGGGAGAGAGAGGTGTTGAGCCCTGGACAACAGAGCTCAGCTTGACGGGGAATAAAGGCGCTGGCCAGCGCCATCTCCCTCACCCATCCCCCAGCCAAAATCCCAAAGGGAACCAGTTCCTGCCAGGGAATTTGCTTTCACCACACAAACACCCAACGCTGTTCTTCTGCGGATCCATCCCTCCAGCGGGTCTGACTCCCTCCCGGAGCCACAGGGCCCCTCCTGAAGCGGATCTCCGAAGGAAAAACGAGCTGAGCCTGCCCCTCCCGCCCCTGTGCACCTTGCCGATCCACCACAGCTAATACGCCAGATCCCCAGCACCACAAGCCTGGCAGTGTCAAAGCAGCCCAGACTGGCCATGCCACCCCACAGTGAATCCCCCTCCTAGGAGAGGGAAAGAGAAGGCACACACCAGCCTGACTGTGGCCCCAGCTGTGGGCTGGGAGCAGACATCAGGTCTGACTGAGGCCCCGCCCACCAATGCAAGTTATTCAAGACAGCACAGGGGAAGTGCCCTGCAGTTCTGCACCACTCCAGGGACTATCCAAAATGACCAAACGGAAGAATTCCCCTCAGAAAAACCTCTAGGAAATAACGACAGCTAACGAACTGATCAAAAACGATTTAAACAATATAACAGAAAGTGAATTTAGAATAATAGTCATAAAATTAATCGCTGGGCTTGAAAACAGTATAAAAGACAGCAGAGAATCTATTGCTGCAGAGATCAAGGGACTACGAAACAGCCAGGAGGAGCTAAAAAATGCTATTAATGAGCTCAAAATAAAATGTAGATGACCACGGCTCGGATTGAAGAGGCAGAGGAGAGACTAGGTGAACTAGAACATAAAATTATGGAAAAAGAGGAAGCTGAGAAAAAGAGAGAGAAAAAAAATCCAGGAGTATGAGGGAAAAATTAGAGAACTAAGTGATGCACTACAGAGAAATAATCTACGCATAATTGGTATTCCAGAGGAGGAAGAGAGAGGGAAAGGTGCTGAAGGTGTACTTGAAGAAATAATAGCTGAGAAGTTCCCTGATCTGGGGAAGGAAAAAGGCATTGAAATCCAAGAGGCACAGAGAACTCGCTTCAGACATAACTTGAATCGATCTTCTGCATGACATATCATAGTGAAACTGGCAAAATACAAGGATAAAGAGAAAATTCTGAAAGCAGCTAGGGATAAACATGCTCTAACATATAAAGGGAGACCTATAAGACTCGTGACTGATCTCTCTACTGAAACTTGGCAGGCCAGAAAGGAATGGCAGGAAATCTTCAATGTGATGAACAAAAAAAATATGCAGCCAAGAACCCTTTATCCAGCAAGTCTGTCATTTAGAATAGAAGGAGAGATAAAGATCTTCCCAGACAAACAAAAACTGAAGGAATTCGTCACCACTAAACTAGCCCTACAAGAGATCCTAAGGGGGATCCTGTGAGACAAAGTACCAGAGACATCGCTACAAGCATGAAACCTACAGACATCACAATGATTCAAAACACATATCTTTCTATAATAACACTGAATGTAAATGGACTAAATGCGCCAACCAAAAGACATAGGGTATCAGAATGGATAAAAAAAAAAACAAGACCCATCTATTTGCTGTCTACAAGAGACTCATTTTAGAGCTGAGGACACCTTCAGATGGAGAGTGAGGGGATGGAGAACTATTTATCATGCCACTGGAAGTCAAAAGAGAGCTGGAGTGGCCATACTTATATCAGGCAAACTAGACTTTAAATTAAAGGCTATAACAAGAGATGAAGAAGGGCATTATATAATAATCACAAGGTCTATCCATCAGAAGAGCTAACAATTATAAATGCCTATGTGCCAAATACAGGAGCCCCCAAATATATAAAACAATTACTCACAAACATAAGCAACCATATTGATAAGAATATGGTAACTGCAGGGGACTTTAACACTCCACTTACAAAAATGGATAAATCATCTAGACACATGGTCAATAAAGAAACAAGGGCCCTAAATGATACATTGGATCAGAGGGACTTGACAGATATATTTAGAACCCTGCATCCCAAAGCAACAGAATATACTTTCTTCTCAAGTACACATGCAACATTCTCCAAGATAGATCACATACTGGGTCACAAAACAGCCCTTCATAAGTATACAACAATTGAAATCATACCATGCATACTTTCAGACCACGATGCTATGAAGCTTGAAATTAACCACAGGAAAAAGTCTGGAAAACCTCCAAAAGCATGGAGGTTAAAGAACACCCTACTAAAGAATGAATGGGTCAACCAGGCAATTAGAGAAGAAATTTAAAAATATATGGAAAAAACCGAAAATGGAAATACAACAATCCAAACACTTTGGGATGCAGCGAAGACAGTCCTGAGTGGAAAATACATTGCAATCCAGGCCTATCTCAAGAAACAAGAAAAATCCCAAATACAAAATCTAACAGCACACCTAAAGGAAATAGAAGCAGAACAGCAAAGGCAGCCTAAATCCAGCAGAAGAAGAGAAATAATAAAGATGAGAGCAGAAATAAACAATATAAATCTAAAAAAACTGTAGAGCAGATCAACGAAACCAAGAGTTGTTTTTTTGAAAAAATAAACACAATTGGTAAACCTCTAGCCAGGCTTCTCAAAAGCAAGAGGGAGATGACCCAAATAGATAAAATCATGAATGAAAATGGAATTATTATAACCAATCCCTCAGAAATACAAGCAATTATCAGGGAATACTATGAAAAATTATATGCCAACAAATTGGACAACCTGGAAGAAACTGACAAATTCTTAAACACCCACACACTTCCAAAACTCAAACAGGAAGAAATAGAAAGCTTCAACAGACCCATAACCAGCGAAGAAATTGAATCAGTTATCAAAAATCTCCCAACAAATAAAGGTCCAGGACCAGATGGCTTCCCAGGGGAGTTCTACCACACATTTAAAGCAGAGATAATACCTATCCTTCTCAAGCTATTCCAAAAAAGAGAAAGGGAAGGAAAACTTCCAGACTCATTCTATGAAGCCAGCATTACTTTGATTCCTAAACCAGAGACCCAGCAAAAGAAGAGAACTACAGGCCAATATCCCTGATGAATATGGATGCAAAAATTCTCAATATGATACTAGCAAATCGAATTCTACAGCATATAAAAAGAATTATTCACCAGGATCAAGTGGGGTTCATTCCTGGGATGCAGGGCTGGTTCAACATTCGCAAATCAATCAATGTGATACATCACGTTAATAAAAGAAAAGATAAGAACCATATGTTCCTGTCAATCGATGCAGAAAAGGCATTTGACAAAATTCAGCAACGTTTCTTAATAAAAACCCTCAAGAAAGTCGGGATAGAAGGAACATACTTAAACATCATAAAAGCCATTTATGAAAAGCCCACAGCTAACATCATCCTCAATGGGGAAAAACTGAGAGCTTTCTCCCTGACATCAGGAACACGACAGGGATGTCCACTCTCCCCACTGCTGTTTAACATAGTGTTGGAAGTTCTAGCATCTGCAATCAGACAACAAAAGGAAATCAAAGGCATCAAAATTGGCAAAGATGAAGTCAAGCTTTCACTTTTTGCAGATGACATGATACTATACATGGAAAATCCGATAGACTCCACCAGAAGTCTGCTAGAACTGATACATGAATTCAGCAAAGTTGCAGGATACAAAATCAATGTACAGAAATCAGTTGCATTCTTATAAACTAATAATGAAGCAACAGAAAGACAAATAAAGAAACTGATCACATTCACAATTGCACCAAGAAGCATAAAATAACCAGGAATAAACCTAACCAAAGATGTAAAATATCTGTATGCTGAAAACTATAGAAAGCTTATGAAGGAAATTGAAGAAGATACAAAGAAATGGAAAGACATTCCGTGCTCATGGATTGGAAGAATAAATATTGTCAAAATGTCAATACTACCCAAAGCTATCTACACTTTCAATGCAATCCCAATCAAAATTGCACCAGCATTCTTCTCGAAACTAGAACAAGCAATTCTAAAATTCATATGGAACCACAAAAGGCCCCGAATAGCCAAAGTAATTTTGAAGAAGCAGACCAAAGCAGGAGGCATCCCAATCCCAGACTTTAGCCTCTACTACAAAGCTGTAATCATCAAGACAGCATGGTATTGGCACAAAAACAGACACATAGACCAATGGAATAGAATAGAAACCCCAGAACTAGACCCACAAACGTATGGCCAACTAATCTTTGACAAAGCAGGAAAGAACATCCAATGGAAAAAAGACAGTCTCTTTAACAAATAGTGCTGGGGGAACCGGACAGCAGCATGCAGAAGGTTGAAACTATACCACTTTCTCACACCATACACAAAAATAAACTCAAAATGGATAAAGGACCTGAATGTGAGACAGGAAACCATCAAAACCCTAGAGGAGAAAGCAGGAAAAGACCTCTCTGACCTCAGCCGTAGCAATTTCTTACTTGACACATCCCCAAAGGCAAGGCAATTAAAAGCAAAAATGAACTACTGGGACCTTATGAAGATAAAAAGCTTCTGCACAGCAAAGGAAACAACCAACAAAACTAAAAGGCAACCAACGGAATGGGAAAAGATATTTGCAAATGACATATCGGACAAAGAGCTAGTATCCAAAATGTATAAAGAGCTCACCAAACCCCACACCTGAAAAACAAATAACCCAGTGAAGAAATGGGCAGAAAACATGAATAGACACTTCTCTAAAGAAGACATCCAGATGGCCAACAGGCACATGAAAAGATGCTCAACGTCACTCCTCATCAGGGATATACAAATCAAAACCACACTCAGATATCACCTCACGCCAGTCAGAGTGGCCAAAATGAAGAAATCAGGAGACTATAGATGCTGGAGAGGATGTGGAGAAACGGGAACCCTCTTGCACTGTTGGTGGGAATGCAAACTGGTGCAGCCACTCTGGAAAACAGTGTGGAAGTTCCTCAGAAAATTAAAAATAGACCTACCCTATGACCCAGCAATAGCACTGCTAGGAATTTACCCAAGGGATACAGGAGTACTGATGCATAGGGGCACTTGTACCCCAGTGTTTATAGCAGCACTCTCAACAATAGCCAAATTGTGGAAAAAGCCTAAATGTCCATCAACTGATGAATGGATAAATAAATTGTGGTTTATATACACAATGGAGTACTACGTGGCAATGAAAAACAATGAAATATGGCCCTTTGTAGCAACATAGATGGAACTGTGGAGTGTGATGCTAAGTGAAATAAGCCAAACAAAGAAAGACAGATACCATATGTTTTCACTCTTATGTGGATCCTGAGAAACTTAACAGAAACCCATGGGGGAGGGGAAGGAAAAAAACAAAAGAGGTTAGAGTGGGAGAGAGCCAAAGCATAAGAGACTGTTAAAAACTGAGAACAAACTGAGGGTTGATGGGGGGTGGGAGGGAGGGGAGGGTGGGTGATGGGTATTGAGTCCGAGCCCCGCGTCAGGCTCTGGGCTGATGGCTCAGAGCCTGGAGCCTGCTTCCGATTCTGTGTCTCCCTCTCTCTCTGCCCCTTCCCCGTTCATGCTCTGTCTTCCTCTGTCTCAAAAATAAATAAACGTTAAAAAAATTTTTTTTTAAAAATAAAAAAAAAATTAGGAGATCAGAATTCAGAGAAGTTAAGTCACTTGTCCAAAATAACCCATTAGGATTAGATTAGGATTAGAATCAAGACTTGAATTTAGATCCATCACTCTCTTTCCACTAGCCACTCAATCATACTGAAAAAATAGAACCGGAATGAACAATAGAAACTATGAATAAACTTTTTATTTCTAAGCACCTGCCCATGACCCAATTTGATTAAGGCAGATTACTTAGACAACCTGTACCAAGCATTCTGAAATATTTTCTCTTGTGAAAATAAAATATTCAATCTATTAATAACAGACTATTTTCTTTTAGATACATTTCTCTGGTGAAGTTGCACAGACCTGTACTCTTTTACTATAAATTCTTATTTTCAAATCTTACAGTATCTGCTGAAGTACAAAACGGTGTATACAAAGCTATGAACAATACAAGGATAGAACGCAGCACCTTGGAGAGCTACACCGAGTTATCCTCTGCCTCTTCCACAAAGGATTGCTGGATTTTGAGAAAGTATTTGCAAGCTGCAGAAAGCTCTTCTCCCAAACAAAGCAAATGTTCCATATTCCTTGCAACCTGAACCATAAATACATAAACAATCTCAAAGGTCAGTGAACAGCTAAAACAGTGAGCTACATGGTCATCTCATTTATTTTTTCTTTAAGAAATACAATCAGGAGAAAGCAAAGGAACTAATGCTAATTGTGCCAAAGAATTAGAATGCTGGAAAGTTAGAAATGAAAAGTTATGCTTCCCCTAGTAACTATAACTTGGCATATTCTATATAAGGACATAAATATAACAGCAAATATAGTACATAAAATACTATCATGTGTGCAAGGAACGAATAACAATAGCTGGGAGGATCATAATTTTGACTTTCTTGACTTTTATGAGTTTAAATTCTCAGCCACAATGTTGCATTAATACATACACGTTTTTTAACCAACCTTGACTTAATTTTTTGCCTCTTTCTATGCAATCGTCCTCTGAGTTTTCTTGGCACTATTTTGGCTAAAGCAGTAATATTTGAATACTGACCTTCCAATTTGATTTGGATTCAAGTCTTGACCTTTAAGGGGAAAAAATGGGAGGAGTGAATATTTCATCCTGGAACTCATTAAACAAGGGAAAGAAAGTAAAGGCAAAGCTTTCAGCTGTGCATGATTGCTAAACAGTGTGAGAATGCAGACACCACTAAATAAAACAAGTCACGCGTCAGGCCAGAAAAAAAGCTGAAGCAATCATTTAAACCTGCACACTGCTGTTTTTTATTTAATGCTGAGAGGTGTTTACAATGCTGTGATTGTTGGAGAAAGGTTAATCCAGATGAGTAAAAGAGTAGCAGTATATGAGACTGTTTCACACCAGCTCTTTGCAGTGAATATTTTAGTAACCATTGCGAAGCCATGTCAGCAGTGCAACCATCAAGTGAAACAGGAAAGAAAGCAAATACTACCCTAAAGAATGAATTTTGATTTAAAAGAGAAGCAGAGGCATTCATTGCCCTCTGCTGTAGTGATGATGGGGTAGAAAACAGTTTCCATCAGAGTAAAGTGCTCTTTTTTAGCTCCTATATTCTCAATTCACCATCCTATTTGTGAATTTGAGAGGTAGGGAGGAGTAAAAACCTCCACTCATTCTCCTTCCAACTTTCATTTGGTTTCTTTCCCCCCATGAGTTTCAAACTATAGTAGCAATTCTCTCCTTGGAGAGTATTACCTTGCCTCTGCATCAAGCTATGTCAAAAACTATTCAATATTCTAAGCAGCTCCGCCAGGGCACATGTTCCTGTCTTATTTCCTTCCCTGAAAAGAATCTGTATTGATCTCTCCAAAACCTTGGGGCCAAATGAAAATAGCAGGGGAGGCATTCTGTAGGGGAAAAATGCAGATTTGTACTGTCCCCTCCCTTTTTTTTTCTTGCTCTCCAGAATATCAGTGCAGACAGAGCAATATTGGAAACTCAAGGATAGTTTCTTTCTTCCTTCTTCCCCAAGGCTATGTTAATAGCAGCATTTGTGTTCCTGCCTTTACAGCTTTAGGACCAAAGATCAATGAGAGTCATGTTTCAACTTTTCCTTTGAAAGAACCGCTGCCCAATCCATAAATAAAATGCAAATTTCCCCAACTGTGGTTCAGTGTTACTGATTTCTGTAAATAATTACTTCAGCAATTCAAAATTTGATTTTTTTGTGCCCAGTTAACATTGTTGATAATTTTGAACCCTGTTAAAGAAAACATTTGGACATTTGTTAAAGATAGTAAGGCAGGCTTTATACAAGGAGTGCTACTGCATTTGCATTTGGTATTAGAGGTAAGAGATTAAGCTCACCTCAGAATACAAGAAGTGGAGATTTATAACTGTTGGGGAAGAAGAGCTTCCTCTGCCCTATCATCCTTCTACCTGGACTTAGAATCAAATTGACATCAGACAGATTAACAGAAGAAAATCAAATTTAATAGGAATACATATGGGGAATTCACACAGATATGAAATTCTAAAGACAGTGAGGCAACATGAAGCCTATAGGAGCTAAGGAGAGGGGTAGACTCTGAGGATACAAAGGGGAGGAAGATCTTTAGCAAGAAGGTGAAAGGAGATGTTTGGAAAAACAAAGGTTGCTTTATTATGCAGATAAGTTTCTTAGGTAAAGGGGAGTCTTTGTTAACAATAGCTTTCTTCCTGGTACAGGCTCTCTTTTCGAATATAGAGTTAGTCAGATGAGGGGGAGGCAGAGAGCTTTTCCAACATCTGCTGGATTTTAACTACTTTTAACTCAAAATAATCTGTAGGCCACCATCTTGAGGCAGCCTGCCTTTGGTTGCTAAATAGCCAAGGAGCAGGGTAGGGTCAATAGGTAAAAAATTACTAAGAAGAATCATAAGGATAAGGGGACTATGTCAAGGGCTAAACTAATTTGCCAGAATTTTTGCTGAAGGCAGGCAAAGATGATAGGATGTCAAGGGTGGAAGATAAGGAATCTAAACAGATCATCATGAGTGGTCATTTACCAAGAATGGGGTAAGAAATTTGAGCAAAATGTCCAAGGTGGGGAATTTTCAATAAAATGACCCAGCAGCAGAATTCTTGCTAAAACTGGACTGAGTAAAAAATGGAGCCCAAGAGAGACTCAAAAAGAGGACTAGAAGGATCCTAATTAATGTTTGGTCAAAAAGGAGAGTCAACTCAATTTTTAAAATTACCTCACTTTTAAAATTAACTGTAAATGGGCAGAAAACATAAACAGACACTTCTCTAAAGAAGACATCCAGATGGCCAACAGGCACATGAAAAGATGCTCAACGTCACTTCTCGTCAGGGAAATACAAATCAAAACCACACTTAGATACGACCTCACACCAGTCAGAGTGGCCAAAATGAACAAATCAGGAGACTATAGATGCTGGAGAGGATGTGGAGAAACAGGGACCCTCTTGCACTGTTGGTGGGAATGCAAACTGGTGCAGCCACTCTGGAAAACAGTGTGGAGGTTCCTCAAAAAATTAAAAATAGATCTACCCTATGACCCGGCAATAGCTCTGCTAGGAATTTACCCAAGGGATACAGGAGTGCTGATGCATAGGGGCACTTGTACCCCAATGTTTATAGCAGCATTTTCAACAATAGCCAAATTATGGAAAGAGCCTAAATGTCCATCAACTGATGAATGGATAAAGAAATTGTGGTTTATATACACAGTGGAATACTACGTGGCAATGAGAAAGAATGAAATCTGGCCTTTTGTAGCAATGTGGATGGAACTGGAGAGTGTTATGCTAAGTGAAATAAGTCATACAGAGAAAAACAGATATCATATGTTTTCACTCTTATGTGGATCCTGAGAAATTTAACAGAAGACCATGGTGGAGGGGAAGGAAAAAAAAAAGTTAGAGAGGGAGAGAGCCAAACCATAAGAGACTATTAAAAACTGAGAATAAACTGAGGGTTGATAGGGAGTGGGAGGGAAAGGAGAGTAGGTGACAGGCACTGAGGAGGGCACCTGTTGGGATGAGCACTGGGTGTTATATGGAAACCAATTGGACAATAAATTTCATATTAAAAATAATTAAATTAAATTAAATTAAATTAAAATTAAATTAAATTAACTGTAGGAGCTTCTGGGTAGCTTAGTTGGTTGAGCATCAGACTCTTGATTTTGGTTCAAGTCATGATCCCAGGGTCATGGGATTGAACCCTTTATGGGGCTCTGTGCTGGGTGTGGAGCCTGTTTAAGATTCTCTCTCAGCCTCTCCCTCTGCCCCCTCCCCTGCCTTGACTCTCTCTCTCTAAAAAATAAAAAATAATAAAATAAAATTGACTGCATATTTGTAGAGAAGAAAAGGAAAATATGACCATATTACCCTGCCAATATACTACTCTGATATGTATTGCAAGCAAATGTATTTTCGATAATATAATTTTTATATTAATGATTATTTTCAAAACAAATTTTGTTAATAAAATAATCCCAATATCTACTACATTAAGCAATGCCAGAGGCAAGGAAAGAATCAAATACCCTAAACAAATTTGATAACTGGCTTAGTATCTGAATAATATATTAATAAAATATTATACTTATGAAATGTTTTATATTTTTAAGAGATGATTTATTTTATTTATTTTATTTTATTTTATTTTGAGAGAGAGAGAGAGAGAGAGAGAGGGAGATAGAGCAGGGGAGGGGCAGAGAGAGGGAGAGCCAGAGAATCCCAAGCAGGCTCTACACTGTTAGCAGGTAGCCTGATGTGGGGTTCAAACTCACAAACCATGAGGATCATGACCTGAGCCAAAACCAAGAGCTGGACCTTAACCAACTGAGCCACCTAGACACCCTGAAGTGCTTTATATTTTGTTATTTTCACATTATACTGTCAGAGAGCCCTCTTGCTCAATTATAGATCCCAATAATTAAAACCAAAAATAGATAAGGTTAACTCATGCTCTGACACCCACCGTTCTTATTTCTTATTGTACTTATTTGAAGCATTTATGAAAATGTTATGCAACGACTGGGACATTTTAACTACCAGGCCAGAAATGCCCTGATAGCAGTGAGATGCCTAAAAAATAAAAAATAGAATAGCACACCCCACCCTCCTCTTCCTCTGCCCATACTGATGGGCTGACCACATACTGACCCCCACTTATGATCATGCAATCTCTGCCTGCTCTCTTATGCATACCATCTGAAACTTTCCCCATAAAATTTTAGGTATCTATCTTGCAGGTGGAGAGGTTAGTTGCTAAGGCTTGACCCTGCCACGTCCCCCAGCTGCTGGCACACAAAATAAATGTCTTGCTCTTTTCCAAACCCTCATCTCTTAAGTTATTATCTTCTTTTGAGTTGTCTAGCTACAGTGTTGGCAAATCCAGCCCACAGCTATGCTTTCAATTTGTCCAGCCCCCTTAGGATTCCTGGGGACAGAGCAGTTGACCCCAGCAGCAAACTAGGAGTCAATGTTCATTTCCTGAATTAGTGGTTAAGATTAATTGGTAAAAAAATATTAATGATAACTTAAGTTTACTGAATGTTAATAAATATCAAGCCCCATACAGCTTACTATGAATATTAACTCACCTGATTCTTTTTAGATTGACACCATCATTACTCCCATTTAACAATAAGAAAACCGAGGCAAGGAGTATTACAAAGATATTCAGTGTTAGAGTTAGGATTCAAACTCAGATGTGGTATAATACATATCCATAATTTCACTTGCTCATTTATATATTTTTACAAAACAAGAGAGCAAATCTTATTTCTACTTGACAGATACGCAAACTATAGAAAGAGAAGGAATGACATAAAAGGTCATCCAGCTAAGTATGGATAGGGACTAATATCCAGTATATGATTCCTGTAAATGCATCAGTCTCTTAACATAAATTTCATGTGCTTTATTTTTTTTTTAATTTTTTTTAACGTTTATTTTTGAGACAGAGAGAGACAGAGCAGGGGAGGGGCAGGGAGAGAGGGAGACACAGAATCTGAAACAGGCTCCAGGCTCTGAGCTGTCAGCACAGAGCCCGACGCAGGGCTCGAACTCACAGACCGTGAGATCATGACCTGAGCCAAAGTTGGACGCTTAACCGACCAAGCCACCCAGGCGCCCCCAATTTCATGTGCTTTAAATATGCATGGTTTAAATGTCCTTTTAATTATGACTGTGAGTTAATACTTGGAGAAATTAAACTTCATAACATCAAAAAAGGCAAATTAAAGTAAGCTACCAATCACATCACTGAATAGATCATCCAGACAGAAAATCAATAAGAGAACAGTAGCCTCAAATAACACATTAGACCAGATGGGCTCAAACATATATACACATATACGCAACATTCTATCCTGAAAGAGCAGGATATACACACTTCTCAGGTGCACATATAATATTCTCCAGGATAGATCCTGTGTTAGGTCACAAAAAAAGTCTCAATAAATTCAGGAAGATTGGAATCATATCAATCATCTTTCCCAAAAATAGTATGAAATCAAGTACAAGAAGAAAACTGAAAAAATCACAAGTATACGGAGATTAAACAGCATGCTACTTAATAACTAATGGGTCAATTAAGAAATCAAAAGAGAAATAAAACAATAACTTGAAATGGATGAAAATGTAAATATAACATATCAACATTTATGGGATGCAACAAAAAGAGTTCTAAGAAGAAAGTTCACAGCAATGCAGGCCTCCTTCAAGAAACAAGAAAAATCTCAGTGCACCTGAGTGGCTCAGTCACTTAACCATCTGACTCTTGATTTTGGCTCAGGTCATGATCTCACACTTCATGAGACTGAGCTGTTGGGCTACCTACTAACAGTGCAGAGTCTGCTTGGGATTCTCTCTCTATCCCTCTCTCTGCCCCTCTCCCCCAAATAAATAAACATTAAAAAAAAAAGAAACAAGAAAAATCTCAAATAAACTATCTAACTTTGGAACCAGAAAAAGAAGAACAAAGTCCAAAGTTTGTAAAAGGAAGGAAATAATAAGGATAAGAGCAGAAATTAATGGAGAGATTTTTTAGAGATTAAACAGAGAACAGAAAAGATCAATGAAACTTAGAGTTGTTTCATTGAAAAGATAAACAAAATTGACAAAACTCTAGCAAGACACCCAAGAAAAAAAGAGATAGGACTCAAATATATAAAATCAGAAATGAAAGTAGAGAAGTTACAGTTGATACCAATGAAATATAAAGGATAAGAGACTATTTTGAGCAATTATACATGAACAAATTTAATAACCTACAAGAAATGGATTGATTCCTAGAAACATACAGTCATCCAAGACTGAAAAAAGTAGAAAATCTGAGTAGACTTATTAATACTAAGGAGATTGAATCAGGAATCAAAAAAAGAAAGTCCAGGACAAGATTAATTCACTGGTGAAGTCTACCACACACGCAAAAAAAAAAAAAAGAAAAAAGAAAAAAGAAAGAAAAAAAGAAAAAAATTAATACCTACCCTTCTCAAACTATTCCAAAAAAAAAGAAAAATGAAGAGGAGGGAACACTCCCAGCTCATTTTTATGAGCCTAGCATTAGCCCAATAATAAAACCAGACAAGGACACCACTAAACAAGAAAATTACAGGCAATATTCCTGACGAACATAAAATACAGAAGTCCTCAACAAAATATTAGCAAACCAAATTCAATAATACATTGAAAAGGTCATACACCATGATCAAGTGTGATTCATTCCAGACGCAAAGATGGTCAACATGCACAAATCAATCAATGTGATGTACAACATGAACAAAATAAAGAATAAAAATCATATGATCATCTCAAAGGTGCAGAAAATGTATTTGATGAAATCAACATCAGTTTATGATTTAAAAAAACTCTCAACAAAGTGGCTATAGAGGGAAAGTACTTCAGCATAATAAAGTCCACATATTACAAGCCTACAGCTAATATCTTACTCAGTGGTGAAAAGCTGAAAGATTTTTGTCTAAGATCAAGAACAAGACAAGGATGTCCACTCTTGCCACTTTTATTCAACATAGTATTGGAAGTCCTAACCACCATAATTAGGCAGGAAAAAGAAATAAATCAGAAAGGAAGAAGCAGAGTTATCACTATTTTTCAACAACATGATTTTATATTTATATCCTGAAAATTCCACCAAAAACTATTAATACTAATGACTCTGTAAAGTTGTAGAGTACACATCAATTTATAAACATCTGTTCATTTTTATATACTAATAATGCCTCTCAGAAAGAGAATTTTTTTAAACCCCATTTACAATCGCATTAAAAAATACAATAAGAATAAATTTAACCAAGGAAGTGAAAGACCTGTACACTGAAAACTTTTGTTCAAAGAAATTAGAGAAGACACAAATGAATGGAAAAAATATTCTGTGTTCCTAAAATGGAAGATTTAATATTGTTAGTGTCCATATTACCCAAAGAGATATACAGTTTTAATGCAATCCTTATCAAAATTCTAATGACATTTTTCACAGAATTAGAAAAAAAAATCCTAAAATTTGTATGGAACCACAAAAGATCCCAAATAACCAAAGCAATCTTGAGAAAGAAGAACCAAGCTGGAGGCCTCACATTCCCTTGTTTCAAACTATATTACAAAGCTATAGTAATCAAAACAGTATTGTATTAGCATAAAAGCAGACACACAGATCAGTGTAATAGAATAGCGAGCCCAGGAAAAAACCCATGGATATGTGGTCAATTTGTTTGTAACAAAGGTGTCAAGAATACACAATGGGGAAAGGACAATCTCTTCAACAAATGATACAGGCAAAACTGAACAGCCACATTAAAAAAAAAATTAAATTGGACCACTATTTTACCATATACAAAATTAAACTCAATATGGATTAAATACCTGAATATAAGACCAAGAACGATAAAACTCTTAGAAGAAAACATAGGTGGTAAACTCCTTGACATTGCTTTTGGCAATGTATTTTTTTTGCATCTCACAGCAAAGGCAATGGCAGCAAATGTGAAAACTAATGAGACTGTAGCAAACTAAAAAGCTTCTGCACAGTGAAAACCATCAACAAAATGAAAAGGCAACTTACTGAATGGGGGAAGATATTTTCAAATCACATATCCAATATTCAATCATGTATCCAATATGATCCAAAGCATATAGCCAAAATACATACAGAACTCCTACGACTCAATTACAATTAAACAAAGAATCTGAAGTTTAAAATAGGCAGAGGATCTGAATAGACATTTTTTTTTTTTTCAAAAAAGACATATGGCCAACAGGCACACAAAAAGATGCTTAATATCACAAATCATCAGGGAAATGCAAATCAAAACCAGACTGAGAAACCATCTCACACCTGTCAGAACGGTTAATATCCATAGAACAAGAAATAACAAGTGTTGACAAGGATGTGGAGAAAAGAAAGCCCTCATGCAACGTGGGTGGGAATATAGAGTTGGTGCATCCACTCCAGAAAACAGTATGTGGTGTTTTCTCAAATAATTAAAAACAGAACTACCATATGATTCAGCCATTCCACTTCTGGGTATTTAACTAAAGGAAACAAAAATATTACTTTGAAAAGACATGTAGCATTGAGTAGTATTATTTATGATAGCCAAGATACAGAGATGACTTAAATGTCCACTATGAATGAATGGATAAAGAAGATATGGGGTGGATGACAAGAGTAAAGGGGATCAAGAGCTAGAAATTTCTAATTATAAAACAAATAAGTCATGGGGTTATAATATACAGTGGTGGCTATGGTCAATATTATTGTATTGCAAATTTGAAAGATGCTAAGAAAGTAAATCATAAAGGTTTCCATAACAAGAAAAAATATTGTAACTTTGAATGATGATAGATGGTAACTAGACATTTTGCTGATTATCTCTAAATGTATACAAATATTGAATCATTGTGGTATATATTTAAGACTAAAATAGTGTTGTATGTCAGTTAGAGTTCAATAAAAAATAAATAAGCTACTATTGCCTCACAAATTCACAATGATTTTCAAATAATAATACTCGGTGTTGAGTCTGTATGGTGAAACTGGCAGTCCCCTATGCTTCCAGCTGAAATGTAAAACAATACAAGTTCTCTAGGAAGGTTTTACAGTACGTAGAAATAGATTTACAATATTGATACTTAGACCAGTAAACCCATTTCTAGGAATCTCTCTTAGTGAAATAATCTGAGATAACCCATGAAGATTTATTTATGAAGTTGTTCATATAAGCATGATTTGAAATTAGCAACAAAAGTCTGAAATATTCAACATTAGGAAAATAGATAAATTATGGAATACTTTTACCATAAAATATCATGTAGGCAATAAAAAGTAATGTTTCCAAATAATTTTTAATCACTCATTGTTTATATTCAAAGCTGCATAAACAATATGATTCTAATCTGATAATAAATATGTTTATCTGTGTGTGTGTGTGTGTGTGTGTGTGTGTATGAAAAAATGCACAGAAAAAAAACCTGAAAGGCAATAGACCCTGGTATTAACAATGTTTCTCAATAGGTTTACAAAAAATTACTTTTCTTTATACTTTCCTCTATATGCTAAATATGTACCTTAAAAGGTAGAAGTTGTCTACCAAAAAAGGTACTATTTTAAAGAAAGAAAATTCTTACTAATTCAAAAAAGTTGGGGGAGGTTGTTCCAGAATTATCAATAACTTGAATTACATGCCTTTTTTTTTAATGCAGTTTTTGCTTTTCAAGTTTGAATTCAGCTAATGTAGTTTCTTATAAGTTATATTTAAAATAAAAAAAATAATTTCAATCAGTGTTTCAAAGTGTGCTCTATCAAGGTTTACATGCAACTACATTGTTTGTAAATTAGCATTTCTAAATTAGTTAAAAGTTTACATTTTTACTAAAAAAAAAAAAGATTCCCTTTGCAATATTATTTATTGTATGCAGTTGCCTATTTTCTTTCACTATCTCCATATCCTGTTTCCCTCATAATATAAATCTTATCTTCAACCTGTTATAGTCTTATAAATCTAAATTAACAAATTCTAAACAAACTATCTAATACTGATTTTTAACATATTGCTAATAACTCTTAAAAACTTTCTCTTAGAGATGTAATATGTTTTCCACCTATTCAAAATAAATTTTAGTTTAAATAATGTGTTTTGAAGATTGTCATATAGAAATAATTGGAAAATTTATGGGCAAGAGATTCAAAAGTTAAAGGTTACAACGTTTCTATTCAGAATATTCTATGTGTATTTTAAGAATGTATAATGCCATTGGGGCGCCTGGGTGGCTCAGTCGGCTAAATGTCGACTTCGGCTGGTTATGATCTCATGGTTCGTGGGTTTGGAGCCCCGTGTCAGGCTCTGTGCTGACAGCTCAGAGCCTGGAGCCTGCTTCGGATTCTGTGTCTCCCTCTGTCTTTGCCCCTCCCCCATGCGTTCTCTCTCTCTCTCTCTCTCTCTCTCTCTCTCTCTCTCTCTCTCCCCGTCAAAAATAAATAAACATTTTTTAAAAATTTATAAAAGAGTGTATAATGCCACCACAGTATCAAGGTTAACTTAAATTTTCTTCAATTTTTTTTTTACTTTTCCACTTTAAAAGGCATCATAAATTTCAAATATTAGTAGCAGATGTTATCATCAAAGCTTTTTCCCATATGGCAAATACACTGAAAAATGAGCAATCAATGTAAGAATCCTCAACACCAAATCATCCACTTTGCATATTCACACAGTGAATGCAAATATATGATTATAGTTCATGGTCATGTATTTTCAAGTTTCAATTTCTTATATTAAATCATATAGACAAATGGATCCCAAATATGTGTGTGAGAGGCAGAAACTAATGCCAGATAATTCTAAATTACTGAGAAAACTCTAGATGCTGCCTTCAAACACATTTCAATCTCAGAATATTCTACAGGGGCAAGTTTGGGATAAAATGCTGTAGCTTTTTTTATGTATAAATAATAGTTGTTTTGTGAAGTTTTTATGCTAGCTCTTTAAAAAGAAGAAGGGAAGAGAGGCTTTGAACACAGTTACACACTTAATTTATTTCCCTCATGAGTTCTATGCTACCCTCTGGGCCTTAAAAGGTAGAAGTTGGACATTGACAGTAATTATTTGGGATTGCACGGCGTGAAGGCAGCTGAGTGTAATTCTATACTTCAAAGCAGTGTAGCCATGTGTCACTTTGAACAACCATCATCAATATAAGTTGAGATATTCAGGAATGCCTTTAGAGAAATAATCTGCGTAGATAAGTGATTTTCTTTAGATGTTAGATATGACCACATGCATGTACACAGAGGTTTTGTTTTTTTTTAAAAAAGAATAAGAACAATTGCTACTCAAAATGAGATTTTAAGTGCACCATTAAAAGGAACTGAAAATACCAAAAGTACTACTAAAATAGATGTTGAACTTTTTAAAACCAATAATATATTAGAAAGATGGCTTTCTTTTGACTCCTCAGAAAGGAAGCCCTGCCGAAATTCAACTCTGGATAATTGGAAAGAAAAAGTCTCTTCATCCCCTGGAGTTATGAATTTTACTTCTGTCTTCAAACTACCACAAGATCTGAGTATAAAACTAACTTCTTTCCAGTGAAGACCTGAAAGCAGCAAGTTCTAATTCTCTTAAACATATACAAACATGTGCATTTTACACACACACACACACACACACACACACACACACACACTCCTATCTTATTTTACTAAAACCAAACCAAAGACTTGACATCCATTTATAAAACATTTGTAAGCAACTGGACTAGAAACAGTATGGATTTAATGATGATGAATAAGATGCAAAAGGATCCTGTCCTAGAGAAACATAATCTAGTGTTTGAGACAGACTTGGGATCAAACACTTTAATTCCTAACCAGCCCCAAGGCTACTTTACTGAAAAAGCACAGATATTGGCAATATATCTGCAAAGCTGAGTGTCTCATGGAAAATATGAGGAAAGCAATAAATTATAATATTTTTTTAACTCAACAAAAAACACAAGTTATAGAAGGCACCTTCCAAAACAAAAAAAGGAGTAAGTATTAAAAGCCTGCTTGAGATGGTAACATTCTCCTGGGCCACCCTACTCTATTATTCAGGAAATAGTAGAATACCATCATGATATACTAATTTAAATTCTTCTTTAAGTTTTATATTATTATTATTATTAATTATTATTATTAAGCTTTGAAATCAGGCTTTATCTTATGTCTTTTATTACTGTATAATGGGGTAAAGTTTGGAGATATTAACGAAGACCATGTTTTAGGCTTTCTTGTCTCTGTTTTTTTCTCAGAGAAGAGCAGGTTTGTCTAGGAAAAGACAAATGTTCAATTTCAATACCAAAATATGCCTTTTTTTTTTCTTAGAGAGAGAGATAGAGGGCATGCTTGAGAAGGGGAGAGGGGCAGAGGGAGAAAGAGAAAGAATCTTAAGAAGGCCCCACACTCAGCATGGAGCCCAAAGCTGGGCTTGATCCCATGACCCTGGGATCATGATCTAAGCTGAAATCAAGAGTTAGACTAAATTCATACTAAAAATAAAGAAATAAAGCTTTAACTTTTGGATTAAAGATGGCCATAGTTCTTTTATACCCCCACTGTCTCCCTCTCTCTCTGCCTCTCCCCCACTCACGCTCTGTCTCTCTCTCTCTCTCTCTCAAAAATAAATAAATATAAAAAAAATTTTTTAAATATACTCTAAATTTTGTAATTAAGAAACAGTAGGAAAACTCAAATAAAAAAACATTTCACAAAATAACTGACCTAAATGCCAAAATATCAGAACAATGAAAAACAAATAAAACAAATAAAAACTTCTGAGAAACTATTCCATATTGAAAGAAACTAGGAGACTAAAGAAACATGACAATAAAATGAAATGCATGATACTCTATTGGATCCTGAATCCACGGCAGTGGGCGGTGGGGGGAGGGGGGGGAGTTACAGTGAAGGACATAACTGGAACAACTAGTGAAGTTTGGATATATATTAGGTATGAATTTTGGTTCAACATGTAAATACCATTTCTTTCTCACAAGGAAAAAACTGAACAAACTAAAATCAACAACTTTTATTAGTGAAAGAATTGAAGTCATAGGGCAACCCACAATCCTCAAAATTGGAAAGACAGGTGAATACAGAGGATCACAGTTTTACAGGAGCAGAAGCCCACAGCTGAATCAAGTCAGTATTGGTAGGAACACATAAACAATGACTAATGAATTGCTAGAGGCTCAGTGTGGATGAGTTTGAGAGTTAAAAACTCAAGGAAGCCCAGCCTTAGGGGGGGTTTCCACACTTTGAGATTTACACTCAGGAGCACCATCAAATTCTCAGGCTAAAGATCATACAAAAAAATCCCCTCATTCTTCTTACAAGGATGGGGGGAAGTAGCTATTTGAAATAAGCCCAGATTGGGACACCTGGATGGCTCAGTCAGTTAAGTGTTCAACTTTGACTCAGGTCATGATCTCACAGTTTGTGGGTTCGAGCCCTGTGTCAGGCTCTGTGCTGGCAGCTCAGAGCCTGGAGTCTGCTTCAGATTCTCTGTCTCCCTCTGTCTCTACTCCCCCCCACCGGCCCCATCACACTCTGCACCTCTCTCTCTCTCTCTCTCAAAATAAAATAAACATTAAAAAAATTAATGAAATAAGCCCAGATAATTCTGTTCTACTTAACAAAAGTCTGCCATGAGGGGAATTATTTTGCAAAAGGAAAATCCACTTGGGTTTTACCAGATACTAACCAACTTGAGAACAGGAAAATACTAGCTCTACCCCCTTGTAGTCCCCTCTTAAGTAGGGGAAGGAGGAATTCTGAGCAGTACTTGTGACAGTCACAGCCTAAAAGACACAGGTTCACTAAAAGATTGATACTTAAATATAAAATAGCAAAATGGTGGAATAGGAAGTTCTAGGCCTTCCTTTCCTCCATGAACACAGTAATTCAACAATTAAAAAACAAATTCCCTTTCTGAAGAATCCAGAAACTAGTTGAAAGGCTAGTTCTGCACACCAGACAAGTGTGAAAACAGGTACATTGAAATCAGTAGGGAAATTCAAGACATTTCACTATACTTCCTACCTCTGGCACAGCACCATACCAATGGGAAGAAACCCCCAAGATCCCGGCTTTCTTTAGGGGAGGGAAAGAGTTGGTCTACATGTCACATACCCCAACTTTTCTGGAAGCTACACAAAGGATTGACTTCTGTCTTGACTATTTCAGAATGCTTACAGGACTCAGCACAATCTAGCCATCTGGGGGACTAGTAAGAACAGAAAAAAAGGTTTGAGCTGACAGTTGCCATAGCCCTTCCCCCCAGCTCAAAACAGAGAAAGTGGCTGAAAACCTCTAGATCCATTTTTCCTCCACAGAAGGAAAGATTCAGATAGAGCATCCCATGAGTCAGCTTCTCTGGTAACTGCCCACGGAAATACCTTCATTCTCACTTGTTGATGAGACATGACATACTCTAGACAACTTGGGGCTAAAGAAAGGAGGCTAGACAAGTGTGAAGATTTGAGAGACCCCCAGTATCTATCTGGGATAATTCTTAAGGGTTTTCTGTTGTATGAGGTAGTCTGTGAAGACTGGGGGAGGTGGCTGTATTGCTTAATGTGCAGATACCCACAGAGAGTCAAGGAAAATAAAGAAACAGGGAATTATGCTACAAACAAAGAAAAAATTAGGATCTAGAAACTGACCTTAATGAAATGAAGTTATTTGATTTACCTGACAGGGAATTCAAAATAACTGTCATAAAGATGCTCACCAAAGTCAGAACACTGCATGTAATGAAATGCGTTCTCATTCTCAAAATGAGAATTTGAACAAAGAAAAACAAAATAGCAAAAAGTACCAAACAGAAATCATTAAGTGAAGAATACAATAACTGAACTAAATCATTCAATAGAAGAATTCAACAATAGACTAGATCAGGCATAAGAAAATCTCAATTAACTCAAAGACAAATCACTGGAAATAATTCAGCTACAAGAGTAAAAGAAAAAAATTACAGAAGAGTGAGGAAGGACTAAAGGACTTACGGGATGCCATCAAACAGTATACACATTATAAGAATCCCAGAAAGAGAAGAGAGAGAGAAAGGAAAAACAAGAAAGACTAATCAAAGAAATAATGACTGAAAACTTCCCAAATCTATGGAAGGGAAAGGACAAATAAATAGATCCAGGGAACCCAAGAGTTCCCCAAAAAGATGAATTCAAAGACATCAACACCTAGACACACCAAAAATTATCAAAAGACAAAGAGTGAATTGTGAAAGTAACAAGAGAAAAGTGATTTGTCACACACATGTGAGCCTCTCATAGACAATAAGCACTTTTCTCAGCAAAAACTGTGAAGGTCAAAAGGTAAAGGGATAATATATTCAGAGCATTGACAGGAAAAAAGTGCCAAACAAAAATATATGTACCTTATATGAAAACACCTAAACATATAAAGCAACACCCATTAAGAAAAGAGAAAGATCTTAAATAAATAAACTGAACCTAAATTTTGCATCTCATGTAACTAGAAGAAGAAGAAACTAAGCCCAGAGTAGTACAAGGGAAAAAATAATAAAAATTAGAGCAGGAATAATGAAATAGAGAATAGAAAAACAAAAGAAAAAAATCAGTGAAAATAAGAGTTGGCTCTCTGAAAAGATAAAATTTAAAGATTTTTAGCTAGACTAAGAAGACTCAAGGAAATAAAATCAGAAATTAAAGAGGACACATTACAGCTGAGGCCACACAAATACAAAGGTCATAAGAAACCACTATGAACAATTATATACAAACATACTAGATAACCAAGAAGAAATAGATACATTCCTAGAAACATACACCCTATCAAGACTGAATCATGAAGAAATAGAAAGTCTAACAGACCTATAACTAGTAAGGAGATTGAATCAGTAATTCAAAACCTCCCAGTAAGGAAAAGCCCATGTCCAAATGGCATCACTGATAAATTCTATCAAACATTTAAAGAAGAATTAATACCAATCCTTTTTAAAAACTTCCCAAAAGTGGAAGAGGAGAGAATATTTCCATTTTATGAGAAAACTCATTTTATGAGGTCAGATACCAAAATCTTAATACCAAAGCCGGACAAAACCACCACAGGAAATAAAAACTACCAGCCAATATCCATTATGAATACAGATGCAAAAATTCTCAAAAACAAAAACAAACAAACAAAAAAACCAGCAAACCAAATTTAAAGCACATTAAAATAATCATACATTACAACCAAGTGGGATTTATCCCTGGGATGCAAGGATGGTTTAACATGCAACAATAATTAGCAGGATACAACACATTTACAGAATAAAGGATAAAAATCACATAGTCATCTCAATAAATGCAGAAAGTGTTTGACAAAATTCAACACCCTAGTGTTATAAACTTCAACAAACTAGGAACAGAATAAAATTTCCTCAATGTAATAAAGGCCATATATGAAGAGCCCACAGCAAACATACTCAAAAGTGAAAAACTGAAAGTTTTTCCTCTAAGATTAGGAAACAAGGCAAGTATACCCATTCTAACTACATCAGTTCAACAAATTACTAGAATTCTTAGCCAGAGCAATTAGTCAAGAAAAAGAAACAAAAGGCATTCAAACCAGAAAGGAAGAAATAATTCTTGTTTGCAGACAGCATTCTCTTATGTATAGAAAACCAGAAAAAGTTTGTGGGGAAAAAAACGATTAGAACTAACAAAGTTGCAAAATACAAACACAAAATACAAAAATCCTATGTATTTTTGTATACTAAAAATGAACTATCTATAAAGGAAATTAGAAAATAATTCCATTTACAATAGCACCAAAAAGAATAAAAAACTTAGGAATAAACATAACTGAAGAGGTGAAAAATTTGTGCATCGAAAATTACAAAATATTGATAAAAGACATTAAATAGGACACAAACAAGTGGTAAGACTTCCCATGTTCTTGAATTAGAAGACTTAATAATGTTAAAATTCCCATACCAGCCAAAGGAATTTACAAATCCAATGCCATCTATATCAAAATTCCAATGCCTTTTATTACAGAAATAAACAATTCTAAAATTCATACAGAATTTTATCACAAAAGACTCAGAATAGCTAAAGTGATCTTGAACAAGAACAAAGCTGGAGGCATCACACTCCCTATTTAAAAATATATTTCAAATTTACAGCAACTAAAACAGCATGGTACTGGCATAAAGACATATAAACTAGTGAAACAGAATAGAGATCCCAGAAGTACATCTCTATGTACAAAGTCAACTTATCTTAGACATGGGTGCCAAGAATATGCAATGGGGAAAGTATAGTCTCTTCTACAAAGGTTGATGGTAAAACTGGATATCCACATATGGAAAGAATCATAATACCAGAAAACACTCAAAATGGATCAAAGACCTAATACGGTAAAACTCTTAGAAGGAAACATAGGGGGCAAAATTTATGACATTAGTCTTCAAAACGATTTCATGGCTATGACACCAAAAGCTCAGGCCAAAACAGACAAGTGGGATTAATCAAATTAAAAAGCTTCTGCACCGCAAAGGAAACAATCAACAGAGTAAAAATACAACTACAGAACAGGAGAAAATATTTGCAAACAATACATCTAAACGTTTATTTATTTTTGAGAGACAGAGAAAGACAAAGCACACATAGAGGAGGGGCAGAGAGCAAGGGGGACAGAATCTGAAGCAGGCTCCAGGCTCTGAGCTGTCAGCGCAGATGTGGGGCTTAAACTCACAAACCATGAGGCCATGACCTGAGCTGAAGTTGGAAGTTTAACCGACTGAGCCACCCAGGTGCCCCACAAACAATATGTCTAATAAGAGGTCAATCTCTAACATATATAAGGAACTCCTTTGACTCAGTAGCAAAAGATAAGATAAGATATAAAATAATAAGATAAAATAAAACTGATTGTAAAATGGGCAGAGAACCTAACTAGACATTTTCCCAAAGAACAGGCTTTTTTCAGAAAACATTTTCAAGTTGTTTTTCTTACAATGATAATTTTTAAAGGGTCACTAAAGTTAACTAGACAATAAACTATGCAGAAATCATTTTAGAAAAATAGGAAAAGCCCAAAATGTCAAATATTATAGAAAACCTACAATTCAGTTTCATTTAGAGCAAAGAAAAAATAATTTTTGGTATGTTAAATTTATTTATTATGTATTTATTTATTGCACATTTAAGCTTTATTTATTTATATTAATCTTGTTTAACCCTCCCACCCACACCTCTGGCAACAGTTTTCTATACCTATGAGCTTGGTTTATGTATATTTATTTATTCTATGTATAAGAGAGATCATGCAATGATCTGAATTATTTCACTTAGCATAATGTCAAGGTTTATCCATAGTATTGTAAATGGAAAGATTTCATTCTTTTTTATGACCAAATAATATATTATATATATACACTGTATATACCTATCATATTTCCTTTATTCATTTGGCTGTCAAAGGTCACAGGTTTTTTTTCCCATATTTTGACTATTGTAAATAATGCTACAATGAACTTAGTAAGGCATGTATCTTTTGACATATTTTCATTTCCCTCTGATAAATACCCGGAAGTAGGATTTGAGTCATATGGTAGTTCTATTTTTAATTTTTTGAGGTCTCTCCATATTGTTTTACATAATGGATGCACAATTTACATTCCTACCAACAATTCACAAGGGACCACTTTCTCTGTAGATCCTTGCCTACACTTTTATTTTTAGAGGTTTTTTTTTTTTTATCATGATAGCCATTTTAACAGGTGTGATATAATAATTCATTGTGGTTTTAATTTGCATCTCCCTAATGATTAGTGATGTACAGCATTTTTTTCATATATCTGCTAGCCATCTGTAAATCTTCTTTGGAAAACTGTCTATTCAAATCTTCTGCCCATTTTTATTTTTATTTTTTTCATTTAAAAAATTTTTTTAATGTTTATTTGTTTTTGACAGAGAGAGAGAGAGAGAGACACAGAACGTGAGCGGGGGAGGGGCAGAGAGAGAGGGAGACACAGAATCCGAAGCAGGCTCCAGGCTCTGAGCTGTCAGCACAGAGCCTGATGCTGGGTTCAAACTCACAGACCAGAGATCATGACCTGAGCCGAAGTTGGATGCTCAACTGACTGAACCACCCAGGTGCCCCTCTTCTGCCCATTTTAAAATCAGGTTGTTTTTGCTATTGAGTTGTATGAGCACATTAAACATTTTTAATATTATCTCCTTATCAAATATATGATTTGCAAATATCTTCTCTCATTCACTAGGTTGCTTTTCATTCTGTTGATGGTTGCTTTGCTTTACAAAACTTTTTCAGTTTGATGTAGTCCCACTTGATTATTTTTCCCTTTGTTGCTTTTGCTTTTGGCATCAGATTTAAAAAATTATCACCAAGATCTATGCCAAGAAGCTTACTGCCTAATTTTTTTTTCTAGTTTTATGGTTTCAGGTCTTATGTTCAAATCTTTAATCCATTTTGTGTTAATTTATGTGTATGATGTAAGTTTCATTCTCTTGCATGTGGCTGTCCATTTTTCCCAGGACTCTTTACTGAAAAGACTATCTTTTTGCCATTGTATATTCTTGACTCTTTTGCATAGATTAATTAACCATATATGCATGGGTTCATTTCTGGGCTCTCTATTCTGTTTCATTTATCTATGTCTCTGTTGTCATACCAATACCATATTTTAATTACCGTAACCTTCTAATATAGTTTAAAATCAGGGAGCATGATGCTTCCAACTTTGTTCTTTCTTATGATTGCTTTGGTTATTTGGGGTCTTCTATAGTTCCATACAAATTTTAGGACTGTTTATTCTATTTTTGTGAAAAATGCCATTGGAATTTGAATAGGAAGTGAACTGAATCTGTGGATTGCTTTGGGTAATTTGTGCATTTTAACATTATTAATTCCTTCAATCCATGAGCATGGGGTATCTTTCCATTTATTTATATCTTTAATTTCTTTCATTAATGTCTTTTAGTTTTCAATATACAGATCTTTCACCTCCTTGCACCTCCTTGGTTAAATTTATTCCCAGATATTTTATTCTCTTTAATGTAATATAAATGGGATTTTCTTTTTTCTTTTTTTTTCAATTTTTGTATTTGAGTATAGTTGACACACAATGCTACATTAGTTTCAGGTCTGCAACATAATGATTCAGTTTCTTTTTACATTATGCTATGCTCACTACAAGTGTAGCTACCTTCTGTCACCACACGACACTATTACAATATCATTGACTATAGTTCCTATGCTGTGCCTTTCATTCCCATGATGTATTCATTCCATAACTAGAAGCCTGTATATCCCACTCCTCATCACTCACTTTGCATATCCTCCATTCTTCTCTCCTCTGCCAACCATTGGTTTATTTTCTGTATCTATAGGTCCAAATTTTTGTTTGTTCATTGATTTGTATTTTTAGATTCCACATATGAGTGAAATCATATGGTATTTGTCTTTTTCAGTCTGACTGCTTCACCTAGCATAACTCCCGTTAAGTCCATCCATATTGTCACAAATGGAATGATCTCATCCTTTTTTATGGCTGTGTAATAAATATATATTTTATGCACGCACACACACACACACACACACACACAACATCCTTTTTGCAGTGGGATATTTTTAATTTATCTGATACTTCATTATTAGTATATAGAACCACAACAGATTTTTGTGTATTGATTTTAATTTACTGATTTTTTAATTAGTTCTGACAATTTTTTAATGGAGTCTTTAGGGTTTTCTATATATGATATCATGTAATCTGCAAATAGTGACAGGTTTAGTTCTTCCTTTACAATTTGGGTGACTTTTTTCCCCTTTTTCTTACCTAATTGCTCTGACTAGAATTTCTAATACTACGTTTAATAATATCTTATAATGACCATTATAAGAGTACCAGAGTGACCATCTTTGTGTTGATCTTAGAAAAAAAGCTTTCAGCATTTCACCGTTGAGTGCATGCTAGCTTTTGACTTGCCATATGTGACCTTTATTATGTTGAGGTACATTTCTTCTAAACCTGCTTTGTTTGGAGTTTTTATCATAAATGGATACTAAATTTTGTCAGATGCTTTTTCTGCATCTACTTAGATGATCATATTATTTTTATCCTTCATTTTGCTAATGTGGTGTACCACATTGACTGACTTGCTGATATCGAACCGTATTTTCATCCTTGGGATAAATCCCACTTGTTCAGGGTGTATGATACTTTTAAGATATTTTTCCAATATTTTATTGATGAGTTTTTATATTTATCTCCATCAGGGATACTGGCCTATATTTTTATTTTTTATGGTGTCCTTATTTGGTTTTGGTATCAGGGTAATGCTGGACTCATAAAGTGAGTTTGGAATTGTTCTCTCTTCTTCTATTTTATTGAAGTGTTTGAGAATAATTGTTATTAATTCTTCTTTGAATGTTTGGTAGCATTCACCAGTGAATCTGTCTGGCCGTGGACTTTTGTTTATTGGGAGGTTTTTGATTACTGACTCAATCTTCTTAGTAGTAATTGGTCTATTCATATTTTCTCTTTAATCTTGATTCAGTCTTGGTAGGTTGTGTGTTTCTATGAATTTGTTTCTAGAAATTTATCAATTTCTTCTAAGTTGCCCAATCTGTCAGCCTATAACTGTTCATAGTAGTTATGATCCTTTGTATTTCTTTGGTAACAGTTGTAACATCTCCCCTTTCATCCCTGATTTTATTTACTTGAATCCTTTTTTTCTTGTTGAATCTATCTAGAGGTTTGTCAGTTTTGTTTATAAACCACTAGCTCTTAGTTTGTCTTCCCTGTTGTCTTTTTTAGTCTCTGTTTCACTTATTTCTGTTCTAATGCTTATTATTTCCTTCCTTATACTAGCTGTAGGTTTTGTTTATTCTTCCTTTTCTGTTTCTTGAGGTGTAAAGTTAGGTGATTAATTTGGACTTTTCATTCTTGATGTAGGATTCTTGATGTAGGCATTTATCACTACAAACTTCCCTCTCAGAACTATTTTTTGTGCATCCCATAAATTTTGGTGTGTTACATTTCCATTTCCACTTGACTTTTTTTAGTTTTTTCATGATTTCATCTTTGACCCATTGGTTGTTCAGTGGCATGTTGTTTAATCTCCACATATTTGTGAATTTTCCAGTTTTCTTTATGTAATTCCTTTGTAGTTTCATATCATTGCTATCAGAAAAGATGCTTGATAAAATTTCAGTACTCTTAATTTCAATACTCAAATCTTATTAAGATTTGTTTTATAGCCTAACATATTCTCTATCTTGGAAAATGTTCTATGTGCACTTGAGAACAATGTGTATTCTGTTGTTTTGGATGGAATGTTCTATAAATACCTGTTTTGTCCATCTGTTCTAATATTGTGTTCACTTCTTGTTCAAAATAAACTTTTTACCATATCAAAAGAAACTCAGTGATAGGTTTGGAATCTGTACTCGAACTACTCATGCAATGAGGACAATATTCTACTAACATAATTGATTTGCTTCTGCATTTGTTTGCTATTTGTCTAATAGTATCAGTTGTAAACAGAGAAGTTTAACTGGTATTTGGAATGATCATTATCATGTTACAGTGTCAGGCAAAACATTTAAGTTCTCTTCACACCACTAGTTTTCTTTGTTTACCTGGATTTAGGTACATACATATGGCCAGCAGCTACATGAAAAGGTGCTCGATATCACTAATCATCAGAGAAATTGAATATCAAAGCCACAATGAAATATCACCTCACACTTGTTAGGATGGCTATTATCGAAAAGAGAGAGAGATAAGTGTTAAAGAAGATTTGGAGAAATTGGAACTCTTGTACACTGTTGGTATAAATGTAATCGGCACACCCATTATGGAAAGCAGATGGAAGTTTCTCAAAAAATTAAAAGCAGAACTACCATATGATCCAGCAATCCCACTTATGGATATTTATTTAAAAGAATTAAAATCAAGATCTCAAAGATGTATTAGAACTCCAATGTTCATTACAACCCTCCCCACAATAGCTACAATATGGTCTAAATATATATCCATAAATGAATGTATATGGATGTTTTACACACACATATACCTACAATGGAACAGAATTTAGTATTTGCCATGGGCCAAGGGAGAGGGAAAATAGGAATTGCTAATCAATGAGTGTAAAGTTTCAGTTATGCAACATGAGTAAGTTAAGTAATCTGCTGTACAAGATAGTGTGATTAGTAAACAATATTGTATTATAGTCTTAAAAAATGTTAATAGGGTAGATCTGATACTAAGTGTTCTTAACACACATACACACACACACACACACACACACACAAAGCTTTAAAGAAAAAACAAGATCTAATCATAAGACTAAGGAATACTTCCTCTACCTCCACACCTTATCATCACATCAATTGGACTCCTGTTTAATAACAGAAGATTACAATTGAAATAAGTACAAATCCTAGACTCCATTTAAGAAATAGCATCTAGAGAAACTTAAAGATAACAGAGGAGACAAATATAAGACACGAGGACTTTTTAGCTTCTGACACCAATAGCTACAGCAAACAGTAAACACACACTTACTTCTAGTTAAATAAACATAAAACACACACTAAAGGCCTACTTATCTCAGTTCCTTTTACCCGACACATCACAACCAGCTAACAACAAAAAAATTGTAAGGCATAATAAAAGGCAAAAACAGTCTTGAGAGACAAAGTAAATACCAGAACCAGACTCAGATATGGCAGAGATTTTGGAATTATCAGATGGGGAATTTTAAATAACTATGATTAACATACTAAGGGCTCCAATGGAAAAAGTGGTCAACATGCCAGAACAGATGGGTGATATAAAGAGAGAGATGGAAGCTCTAAGAAAGAATCAAAAGGAAATTCTAGAAATCAAAACCATTATACCAGACAGAAGTTTAATTTTCTATCAAAGTTAAATCAAAATTAACTGAACTGTGATTATATGAGAGTATGTCTTTTTCTTAGAAAATACTTGCTACATATCTAGGAGCAGAGGAACTAGTGTCTGCAACTTAACCTCAAATAGTACAGAAAATAATTACAATGCCATGTAAATTTATGTATATGTGTTTATGAGGGAGGAAATAAATATATTAAAATATTAACATTTGGTAATTTTAGGTGAAGGATATATGAGTTCATACTATTCTTGCTATTTTTCTGAATGTTTAAACTTCAAAATAAAAAAGATGTTTGTATACAAAACTATAATGTAACTTCCAAATAAGTGGCATAGTAGATACAGACAACTGAAGAGAGGAGGGTAGGCATAATATAGGATATGGAACATATGGGGGGCTGTGACCCTGATATTCAATATAGTATTGGAAGTCCTGGCTTCAGCAATCAGACAACATAAAAGAATAAAAAGCATCCAAATTGGCCAGAAGGAAGTGAAAATTTCACTCTTTGTAGACAACATGATGCTCTATATGGAAAACCGCTAAGATTCCACCAAAAAAAACTGCTAGAACTGATTCACGAATTCAGCAAAGTTGCAGCATATAAAATCAATGCACAGAAATTGGTTGCATTTCTATAGACAATAATGAAGCAGCAGAAAGAGAAATCAAGGAATTAATCCCTGTTACATTTGCACCAAAAAACATAAAGTACCTAGGAATAAACCTAACCAAAAAGGCAAAAAATCTATTCACTGAAAACTAAAGAAAGCTTATGAAAGAAGTTGAAGAAGACACAAAAAGTTATAAATACATTCCATGCTCCTGGATAGGAAGAACAAATATTGTTAAAATGTCGATACTACCCAAAGCAGTTTACATATTCAATGTAATCCTTATCAAAATAACACCAGCATTCTTCACAGAGGTAGAAAAAATAATCCTAAAATCTGTATGGAACCAGAAAAGACCCTGAATAGTCAAAGCAATCCTGAAATAGAAAACCAAAGCTGGAGACATCACAATCCTGGACTTCAAGTTGTATTACAAAGCTGTAATCATCAAGACAGTATAGTACTGGCACAAAAACAGACACATGGATCAATGGAACAGAATAGAAAACCCAGAAATGGACGCACAAACATATGGCCAACTAATCTTTGACAAAACAGGAAAAAATATCGAATGGGGAATAAAGACAGTCTCCTCAGCAAATGGTGCTGGGAAAACTGGACAGTGACATGCAGAAAAATGGACCTGGACCACTTTCTTACACCATACACAAAAATAATTCAAAATGGATGAAAGACCTCAATGTAAGACAGGAAGCCATCAAAATCCTAGAGGATAAAGCAGGCAAAAACCTCTTTGACCTCGGCCGCAGCAACTTCTTACTCAACACGTCTCCAGAGGCAAGGAAAACAAAAGCAAAAATGAACTATTGGTACCTCATCAAAATAAAAAGCTTCTGCACAGTGAAGGAAACAATCAGCAAAATTAAAAGGCAACTGATGGAATGGGAGAAGATATTTGTAAATGACATATCAGATAAAAGGTTAGTATCCAAAACCTATAAAGAACTTATCAAACTCAACACCCAAAAAACAAATAATCCAGTGAGGAAATAGGCAAAAGACATGAACAGGCACTTTTCCAAAGAAGACATCCAGATGGCCAACCAACACATTAAAAAATGCTCAACTTCACTCATCATCAGGGAAACACAAATTAAAATCACAATGAGATACCACCTTACACCAGTCAGAATGGCTAAAATTAACAACTCAGAAAACAATAGATGTTGGCGAGGATGTGGAGAAAGAGGATCTCTTTTGCACTGCTAGTGGGAACGCAAACTGGTGCAGCCACTCTGGGAAACAGAGCTTTCCTCAAAATGTTAAAATTAGAACTACCTTATACCCAGCAATTACACTACTATGTATTTCTCCAAGGGATATAGGTGTGCTGTTACGAAAGGGCACATGCACCCCAATGTTTATAGAAGCACTATCAACAATAGCCAAAGTATGGAAAGAGCCCAAATGTCCATCGATGGATGAATGGATAAAGAAGATGTGGTGTATATATATATATATACAATTGAGTATTACTCGGCAATCAAAAAGAATGAAATCTTGCCATTTGCAACTATGTGGATGGAACTAGAGGGCTTTATGCTAAGTGAGATAAGTCAGTCAGAGAAAGACAAATACCAGATGACTTCACTCATATGTGGAGTTTAAGATATAAAACAGATGAACATAAGGAAGGGAAACAAAGATAATATAAAAACAGGGAGGAAGCCAAAACAGAAGAGTCTCTTAATACATAGAACAAACTGAGGGTTGCTGGAGGGGTTGTGGGAGAGGAATGGGCTAAATGGGTAAGGGGCATTAAGGAATCTACTTCTGAAATCACTGTTGCACTATATGCTAACTTGGTTGTAAATAATAAATAAATAAATAAATAAATAAATAAATAAATAAATAAATAAATAATAAGGGAGGCTGTGAAGTTTGGAAATTTTTCAGGAAGGTAAAGAGAAACAGAAGACTTAAATGTGAGGAAACGGCCTTCACAAAAGCAACAGACGGGAATGTGCACAGTATGTTCGAAAGATGATGAGTACAGCAGTGTGACTAGGAAACAAATATGGAAAATGAAAGAAATTACTTGATATGTATGAAAAATAATAATTAAAAAATCGCTACACGGAGGAATAAATTACCAGCACTAGAAGAATCAGTGCCTAGAGATACCCATATTCCCTATATATGTATATTTATTGATTTCTTTTCAAGCAGATGCTCAGATGCTTCCTATATTCAAATCTTTTTGTAGCACTGTTCTCTGCACTATGACCTGCACTCATGAGGCTGAAATTCAGAGTTTGTCTGGGAAAGTTAAAGTGATGCCTTCTAGACAACTTTTAGTGATTCTTGATTGCCATGATAAACAATTTGATCTTCTATGGATATTAAGATGTCACAGACAAAACTGTGACCGAAGTGACAAACTAGGAAGTTTAAATGCAGTTGGATCTGGTGTGAATCTTGACATAGATACTCACCAGGTCTGTGACTTCAGGCAATTTGCAATCTTCCTAGCTTCAATTTTTCCTCCTAAAATGATTAAAATAATATAGAGTCCTTTCAATATGTTTAAGAATGGACTAGGTAAGGAGCCCTGGTACATGGAAGGAACTCAGTATGACTGTTAGATACAGTATGATCGATAGAGCATCCAACAAATATTTCTCTAAAGCAGAAATAGGCAAATTATAATTGTTAGATCTGACCAACATTTCTATGGCCCCAGAAAATTTTTTTTTTAATTTTTTTTTTCAACGTTTTTTATTTATTTTTGGGACAGAGAGAGACAGAGCATGAACGGGGGAGGGGCAGAGAGAGAGGGAGACACAGAATCGGAAACAGGCTCCAGGCTCCGAGCCATCAGCCCAGAGCCTGACGCGGGGCTCGAACTCACGGACCGCGCGAGATCGTGACCTGGCTGAAGTTGGACGCTTAACCGACTGCGCCACCCAGGCGCCCCTATGGCCCCAGAAATTTTTATGGAAGAAAGGAGACACTAAAAAATCTTCATACCTGATTTGTTCGATCATTTGCAAGAAAGCAGTGGAATTTTTAATGAGAAATTCATTCTGAAGTGAGGTCCCCAAATCATCTGCTGATCTTTAGCCTATCTAAGCGATCTTCAGAGTCTACATAAATCAGGAAGAAAAACCCATTGTGACTAATTACTGATGTGACAATATATCTGAGACTATGATCGTATAGTTTAGGTAAGGAGACTTAAATTTATCCTCCTCATGGAAGACATTATCAGCCATTATTCCCACACTGCACATTCTCTTCACAAATATTCCAAGCACTAGGATTCCAAAGGAAAGAAGTGATAAAGTATTTCTTCAGGCAAGATGCCTCAAAATTAGAATGAGATGGAAAAGATGCAGGTGTGAGCTACGGTACAATTCTGATATGCTTCTGTCCCAGAAACTTTATTTTCTTTCCTGTAGAGATATTCTACAGCTGAATTATCATAAGACAGAAAAGAAGGTTGAAAAGCATCCAAATAGAAATTGCTTACAAATGCTTGAAATGCTGCATGAAATCCCTATTTAATCTTCCAAGCAGATTTTAAGAATCACTGTCTTAGCCATTTTCCACAGCTGCTCAAAAAGCTCCATAGCTTACAGTGCTCTGCCAGGCAGAAGTGAATTAGTTGTCACCTCCTAAGAGGAGAGGGTTCGGGTAATGTAGGTGAGAAAACAACTCATGTATAAACTACTTAGTGCTTATTTGCCAGATTCTTTGGATGTTCTTGTGTTAGACTTGGTAGATTTGTGTTTGTTTGATTAGTGAAGGTCTATTTGGAAGGGGAAAAAGGTGTTCAATTAGTGAACGCCTTCACATGAATAGCCTTATGGCACATTGTGCATCATTTTGCACAAGATGAGGATCCCCATATCAAACAGAGACTTTGGATACTGGAATGTCTCTGAAGGTAGGGGGATAAATGAGTAATCAACTGTCTCTACTATCATGTTATTAAAGAAGAAAGTACTCTTGTAAGGATTGCATTATTACTGCAACAGTCCCCACTCTCACCAAAACTCCCGTCTAGAAACCATCAAGTTTAAACTATTTTTCTCTAACTTCTTTCAATTCATTCTCCCACTTAATATTTTTTTTTATTTCTTTGTACATTCTCCTTATATCTATCAAAGTTCTTTTCCTCAGTGGGGGCGGTACTTACTAAAAAAATCTCCCCCTCCTTTTTAGCTAAAGGATGCTTGTTTTTAACCCATGAAGTACTCAACCATTAAACAGATTTCTTAAAATAATTTATTGATGCTCCAATCTATGCAAGGTGTTCTTGAGAGATAAAGAGAGGAATAAGACAGTGGACCTGCCTGAAGGAGACAATGCAGTAGAAGGCACAATGCGATAAGTGCTATTCAAGCAGTATGAACATAATGCTATGGGATCACAATACATACATGCG
Source organism: Panthera tigris (assembly GCF_018350195.1). Taxonomy (NCBI): domain Eukaryota; kingdom Metazoa; phylum Chordata; class Mammalia; order Carnivora; family Felidae; genus Panthera; species Panthera tigris. The sequence goes on from NC_056663.1 coordinate 68,131,906, forward strand.
TTGAAATAACTGTATGATGTCAGAATAGGTTCTTTTTTTTTCCTTCCTAAATTTCTTGGCCATAATATGAAAGACTCCTCAAATATCAGCTGTGAAAAGAAAATACTGTTATAGCTTTTCCAAAATGTGAAAAGATGAAAACACTTCAGTATCATGCCATTACTGACATATGTGAATTAATTCCAAACAAGGAAGAAAGAAAGGGAGGAGAGGAAGAGGGAAGGGAGGGAGGGATGAAGAACTCTTTTAACCAACATATACTCAAGAATCTGCCAAGGATCACAGCTGGCTCATATTCTGTAATGATTGGAGTAGCCCTTTAATTCAATGCTGACACTTGTATGGCATCAAACGATATCTTCTGCAGACACTTTTAGAGTATTTTTCATATTCTCCCTGTACTCATCTGATGGCCAGAATTATTAAAATACTCTTTCTAATGAACAGAGTTCCCCAAAATTTGAACATGTCAACCCCTCAGAACAATGGCAATAGCCTCGCGCAAGCTCAGCACGCTGGAGACAAGGATAAGAGATTTTTCATCCACTTCCTCTTTTTCATTTTATCTACACTATCTTTTTACAAATTGAAGACTAGAGTATAAATTTGTGATTCACATTCCACTTTCAAAACTGAAAGGCTCATATTATAGTGGGTTAAAATATTTCCCTCAGGACTTCGAGCCACAGAGCCATGGCACATTCCCAGATAATGAGGTCTCAAGATAAGTATAGTAGCAGACAAAATAAATGCATCTTACATAGCACGTCTAGAAGGAGTAACTGAGCCCTCAAGTTTTCCTAAAGTCTTCGTAAAGTTCTTGAAAGTTAACTAAGACACTTTCTTACTTCTCATAAAATGTTAAAATGAGTCACAATACCTTTAATGGAAGCCAGGTTCATAAGTTCTGGTATAGAATTATAGACACAGAATAAATATTTACCTAGAAGTTCAGCCATTGTATCAGGAAAGTTTACAAGCCTTATATTTTCGTCAGTGGCCTGGAACATAGTATATATTTACCCAAAGGAATAGCATGCCTTCTATAGAAAGAGAAGACTATAGAGAAGGACAAATCAGTTGCATTATCTTGCCAAATATATGACTCTGATGTATAAACTGTTGAATTCCAACAAAGATTTAGGACTGCTCACAAAGATATATTAAATTTAGCAAGGAATTACAAATTTAAAAAAAACAAAAAAAAACACTAGTCCATTTCTGGCCAAGATATGGGTAAATGGGACATCTCATACATTTTCAAAGGGAATATAAAATATTCAACATTTCTGGAGGGCAATTTGTACCAACATTCAAAATGTGCATACCATTTCATCTTGAGATTCCATTTCTCATTATTTATCTTAAGGAAACAAGAGTGCAAGTGTATAAATGTACTGTATAAAGATGTCTGTTGAATACTGTATAATACAGAACACTTAAAATAATCAAAACATCCAATGATAAAAGATTGAGTTAAAAAAAATGATACATACGTATAATGGACTACTATTTACTTTTTTAAAGACAGACTTTTATATTGACATGGAAAGAGGTCCACAAAATTTTGTTGAATTAAAACAGCAGGCTGTGGATTAGAATGTATAGTGTAACTACATTTATGTAAAATATATAAGTGTATACTAGCACAAGCATCTTGAAAGGTATAATGAGGGGTGCCTGGGTGGCTCAGTCGGTTGAGCGTCCGACTTCGGCTCAGGTCATGATCTCGCGGTGTGTGAGTTCGAGCCCCGCGTCGGGTTCTGTGCTGGCAGCTCAGAGCCTGGAGCCTGCTTCTGATTCTGTGTCTCCCTCTCTCTCTGCCCCTCCCCTGCTCATGCTCTGTCTCTCTCTGTCTCAAAAATACATAAAAACATTTTTAAAAAATTTTTAAAGAAAGAAAGGTATAATGAAATTTTTAAGATCAATTACTTTTGACGAGTGAAATGAGGAATTGTTTATCATATATTACTTTAATATAAAGATGTCTTCCATTTTCAGAAAAAAAATACAACAGGACAACCCATTTTAAATTATCTTAAAGGAATATTTCATTACATTGGAAAATGCTCACCATCAATTTTTTTAAGTTTATTTATTTTTGAGAGAGAAAGAAAGAGAAAGAGAGCACAAGCAGAAAGAAGGGGCAGAGAGAGAGAGGGAGACATAGAATCCAAAGCAGGCTCTGGGCTCTGAGCTGTCAGCACAGAGCCCAAGATGGGGCTCCAACTCATGAACCGTGAGATCATGACCAGAGCCGAAGTCAGTCACTCAACCGACTGAGCCACCCAGGTATCCCACACCATCAATTTTTAAATGAAAAGAAATAGTTTCCTAACCAATACAAGCAATATAATTGTGATTTTCTAAGTTTATTCATATGTGGAAATTAACTCTGAAAAGTTTGTACTAAACATTAATATAGCACCATTTTCATGGGAAGGGTTGATCAAAGTTGCACATTGAGAGACCAAGTGAGAATCACACCTGTCTTCATGAAGCCCTAGCAGTGAGGGCAAGGGTCCCTTCTTATCTGTATACCAGGTTACAGCAGCAGAAGGGATATTTCCACTGCTGCCAGAGGAGCTCGGGCAGCAGAGGAGAGAGTCCCAAGCCGAATTAGCAGTAGCTAGAAAGGGAGAAAAACCTGGGAGACAACATCCGCACTATCCACGGTAGTAAGGCAAGTCCAAAGTCAAACAGACAAGAAAAGACATATATTGAGAACCTGCTATATATCAGGCAATCTGTTAAGAGCTTTATATATGAATTATCTGTTTTATCCTCAAAACAATTTTAGGAATAAAATACTATTAGCTCCATTTCGAGATGAAGATACCAATGTTCAAGAAACTGAAGCTAGTAGGTAACTAGTAAGTGGCAAGGCCCAGGTCAGAACACAGACCTACCTGTCTGCTTCCCAAAATCATATTCTTTAACCATTTAATATGCCATAGTAAATCATGTGGGCACTGCCTGTGTACTTTTTCCTTGTTTTTAAGGTCTTAGTTAAATCAGTGCAGTCTGTTACTTTGTCGTGGCTCAGACCAATTTCACCTGGTTGCCATATGGATACTCATGCAGGGTGCCGTGCAAAAGTATAATGCACTACATAAAACTCGAGGCATCTCCCTAAAGTGTGCAGTACAGTTTTCAACTGAGAAATCAGAAAGAGAAAATGACCGTCCCCAAGATTGCTATTCCGAAAGAGATAATTGCCGTTCATCTCACTCTGCTCACAAAGTGCTTTGCTACGGTGACACTTACGCCCTTGGAGGTCAGCCCACACTTCGCTGACAGCTACCAGTTCAGCTGTGTCAATTCCACCTGAATCTACTTGCTTGCAGGGTTTTCTGAGCACACAGCTTACCAAGCCATTATTATTTTGTACCTGTGCCCAGAGAGCTATACAAAGGGTGCATTTTAATGAGCCTGGAATAGGTAAATAAATAAATAGCTCATAGGTAGTATGTAATTTACTAGCAAAAAAACAACCATGACTCGCTGCCCTCACAGTCCATAGCCTGATGCCGCTGGTGATTACTTGCAGAATTCTATGGAGCAGAAAAGCTGAATTTCATTTTTTAGCTTATTCCTTAAAATTGTTAGTTGATGGATCTTTCCTCAGCTTGCCTCAAATGTCCTTGCTCATCTCCACTCTAAGGTAAACATATTTCACTGAAAAACTGCATCTGTGCATGGTTAACAATGCATTCAACATCCTCTCCATGCCTACCCATTCTATATAGGGAGTGCAATCAAGTGTTTAGAAATACCAAAGCATCTTTTCCTTTCTTTACTGCTCAAAAATGAAGGAATTTTAAAATCTACTTATCATTCCCCAGGTCAATCTATTATGTGACTTTCAGTTGGGTCAATGATGCTCTAATTTTATGTTTCTGGCAAAGTTGGTTGAGACATTCCAGAAGAAAAGGGATATTAAAACATAGTTGCTACTTGATAGCAAGACAAAAGTACTTAAAAACACTGAGCATTGGGGCATCTGACTCTTGGTTCTGGCTCAGGTCATGATTTTATGGTTCATGAGATGTAGTCCCACATCAGGCTCTGCACTGGCAATGCGGAGCCTGCTTAGGTTTCTCTCTCTCTCTCTCTCTCTCTCTCTCTCTCTCTCTCTGACTTTTCCCTGATTGCACGCTCTCTCTCAAAATAAATAAATAAACTTAAAAAAGAAACAAACAAACCACTCTGAGCATTTTGCAGTCTGGGTTCCATGAACCCTCTACGAACTCCCTAAATTGTTTGTAGAATTTTGTGTTAGTATGCATTTCCTACCACTTATTAAGTTTTCAAAGTACAGTAAAACCTTGGTCTATGAGCATAGTTTGTTCTGGAAACATGCTTGTAATCCAAAGCACTTGGATATCAAAGCAAATTTCAAGAACCATTGGCTCAGTTGTTATCATGTGATGTTCGGTGTCACATACTACTCATATTGCAAGACGTTGCTCATTTACCAAGTTAAAATTTATTAGAAATGTTTGCTTGTCTTGTGGAACACTCGCAGAACAAGTTACTTGCAATCCAAGGTTTTACTGTATATACTAACCAAAACAGATTAAGCACTACTGAATCATTCAGAAAGTCCTGGTAGGGAGGGGGAAGATTGTAAAATTAGTGCCTTTTACACAAACATTTATCTCAAGAAAACTCATTTACACTTATTTCATTATTCTTTTTATTTTTTTTTTAATTTTTTTTTCAACGTTTTTTATTTATTTTTGGGACAGAGAGAGACAGAGCATGAACGGGGGAGGGGCAGAGAGAGAGGGAGACACAGAATCGGAAACAGGCTCCAGGCTCCGAGCCATCAGCCCAGAGTCTGACGCGGGGCTCGAACTCACGGACCACGAGATCGTGACCTGGCTGAAGTCGGACGCTTAACCAACTGCGCCACCCAGGCGCCCCATACACTTATTTCATTATTCTTAATTCATCATTCACATCAAGCCACCCTCTATCCCATTATACACTCTGCCTATTTCTGCTTCTAACTTCTTTCATTGACCCATCTCCCTGTTGGATATATTTGCTTCCTTGAAAGCAAACTCGAAAGTATTTCCCCAGTAAAGCTTTAAATGACTGACTTTAACCTAGGTCAATTTTATCCTATTTCTAAATTCTTATTGTACTTAGAGTCTGAGGAAAATGGAGACTGCGTGTGTACACGCTTATGTGGGCATACATGCACATGCATGCACACACGTCTGCCATAGACATTTTGTATATGGAAATATCTGTAGACATATCATGGCATACATCACGTCTTAACCTATATCTTCATTACTGTCAGAGATCCAATAGCTCATCAAAATCAGGGATAAGTCATACTTTTAGTGTAGCTCTCACTATAACTAAAACTATGCTTGCTTGCTTAATGGTTACGATGAGCTCTCAGTAACACATAACCCATGGAAATGCCTACCATTTTACCATTCCTCTCTGTAACTGAATTACTTTTAAGGAAATTTTTCTTCCCTAAAGTTAGAAACCCTGGTAAAACATTAGGGGAGATATAAATTAGAGATGAATATTTTGAAATGTGAAATGTTCTACTAAATTATAAGCTCCATATCTAATCCATAATTTATCAGCAAATCCTATTGCTATTTTTTCCATCATTGGATCTATTTTCACCAGTCCATTGCTTTTGCCCTAGTCTTCCTGTGATTTCTGCAACAGCTTCCTGACTAGCCTCTGTATTTCTGCCTCTGCTCCCTTGAAAGTCTATTTCACAAAGCAATAAAAGTGAGTCTTTTAAAATGTGAGTCAGATCATGACTCTTCTTCAAATTTTCCCATGACCTCCCAAATTAGAATAAAAAAATAGAGTCATGGGGTGCCTGGTTTCGAGCCCCACAACAGGCTCTGTGCTGACAGCTCAGAGCCTGGAGCTTGCTTCAGATTCAGTGTTTCTCTCTCTCTCTGTCCCTCCCCCACTCATGCTCTGTCTCTGTCTCTCAAAAATAAATGATAAAAAAAAAAAAAGTTTAAAAAAATAGAGTCCTTAAAATGGACCCTAAGATCTTTGTTATTCAGCTACTCATACCTCACTTTAGTTAAAACTGCTATAATTTCTTTTTTTTTTTTTGATTTGGCTTTTTTTAAATATGAAATTTATTGGAAAATTGGTTTCCATACAACACCCAGTGCTCATGCCAACAGGTCCCCTCCTCGATGTCCATCACCCACTTTCCCCTCCCTCCCTCCCACCCCCCATCAATCCTCAGTTTATTCTCAGTTTTTAAGAGTCTCTTATGGTTTGCCTCCTTCCCTCTCTGCAATTTTTTTCCCCTTCCCCTCCCCCATGGTCTTCTGTTTATAGCAGCATTTTCAACAATAGCCAAATTATGGAAAGAGCCTAAATGTCCATCAACTGATGAATAGATAAAGAAGTTGTGGTTTACATATACAATGGAATAATACTTGGCAATGAGAAAGAATGAAATCTGGCCTTTTGTAGCACCATGAATGGAACTGGAGAATGTTATGCTAAGTGAAATAAGTCATACAGAGAAAGACAGGTATCATATGTTTTCACTCTTATGTGGATCCTGAGAAACTTAACAGAAAACTGCTTTTAATTTCAACTTTTCTCCTGGTCTACTCCATTCAAGTCAATGATTCCAATTCCTACACCAGATTCCTAGCTAGTCCCTCAACCCACCAAACATACTCCTGTCTAAAGGAATTTGTAACTGCTATTGTTTCTATATGGCACATTTCCCTCAGATCTCATCTCACTACCTCCTGATCTAGAGCCTTGCCCTGATCACCCTCCAAAATTAACACACACACATATGTACAAAGTACATCCCTATCCCTTTTTCCCAGATCTATTTTTCCTCATAACACTTACCTCCACTTAACATATTATATGTATTACTTTATTATCTTTGGTTCTCCAACTAAGGGACAAATATTTTTGCCTATTGTGTTCATTGTTGTAACCTCAGTGGCCAGAACACTGTCCAACATATACAAAGTGCTCAATACATTTGTGTTGGATGATGGGTCCATAGTAGCCAGATTTATTTTGAACAAGAGCAAACATTTGAAAATAGTTTAAAGGACAATATTATTGAAATTTATATGCAGAAGAAATATTAAGAGGTAAAACACCAAAAATGTCCACAGTATGGTCAGTGATTTATCATTTTCTAAATTTCTTTAATGGGTAAATAGAGAAAAAGAAAAATGAGAAAACAAAGAAGAGGAGTTGAAACTTAAACAGTGAGACAAATCTTCTGGAAATTTTGAGACTAAAAATCTACTCTGAAGACTACTGGCCAGAGGTAATGGCAAGGGGTATTGTCTGTTTTGTCTAACACATCAAAAGACATCATCCCCTCTGACAATTATTTTTTTGCTTACCGTGCGCCATTATCATCCCTCTGGAAGACAGCCTCGGTGCTCCCCTGAGTCCTCTTAGAGCCCTACATACTCATGCATGCTATGGCCACCAGTGTTCTTTCACTCCCAGCATCCAGGAGCCATACTTCTTTGTCGGAGGATGGCCCTCAGGAGGTCAGAACACTTTGCCTGTTCACACAAAGAACCAGAACTTCCTGGGAATTGATTTCGCAGCAGAGGCAACAGCCTTTGCTAATGTCAGAGTTGCAGAAGTACAAATACTCCAACTCCTCTGACTCTTGGTCATGCATGACAGCCTTCACGTGTATCCACAAGGTCTCTTGATCTTCCCTGCGTGAATGAATCAAAGTTCTTCACTCCTGCTCCACCTCTTTCGCTACCTGGCCTCACTTTCCTACTGCCTGGCCAGTCTTCCTGGGGATACTTCCTCATAAATCACTTTCACACAAATCCTTATTTCAGGATTTGTTCCTGGAAAACTCAACCTATGACAGTTGGTACCAGAAATGATCCCAGAGATTGTCACTCAGGGTAGTTGGGGGACTTGCTGGCTAGAAGGCAATAGGAATTCCATTGTTTATGGTAAATAAAGTGACAAAATCTTGGGACCATTATTAAAACTTCCCTGTGCAGTAAATTGGATGGAATAGAAGAGGAAGGGGGTGTACTGATTACACATTATCTCTAGCATTTGAGACATATGGTAGTGAGGCTTATTACCATGAAAACTGGGAGGTGCATAGTTGTTATTAAGTGCCATTAATAGGAAAAGAAAATTACAAATTCACATTAGCCAACTACCAATTCAGAGCATATGAAAGCCACATGTTCTCCATGGCAGCATGTAAGAGACCATCACATCTGGAGCTGCAGGGAAGACTGTATTGAAGCCAGGACCAGGACTTGAGAGTGAGAGTGGCAAAGCTTCGAAGAAGGCTGATTTGTACTGAGGCAAGTTCTTATGCCAGAAGTAGGACTGTGGTAGAGAAGGGATGGGATCCTGAAACTCAGAACAGAGATACTTGGGATACACACACACAAAATCACTAAACTCTCAATACCTGTAAACTCCTGGGCCTGAAAAAGTGCCTCAATTCATCTAGCTAGAGAACTATGGCTTCCTCTTGTTGAAGACTGTGCAGAATCCTCCACAGAGACCAATGCTTTGCAAAATTATACTTGTCCCTCAAGATGGGCCAATTCCTCTCTTCCTATCTACTATATCAGCATGATCTTATTGGCAAAGTACTGCCTCTGCTTAGGAAAGAAAGGAATTATTCATTCAAGAAGATAGAGAATCTGGCTAATAGGAGCTGGAAGGAACTGAAAGAATGTGCCTGGAAATGGATATCGAACGCACTGGACGGGAAAAGGTAGACATTAAGGCTGGATAGGGGAGAATTTATTGCTATGGGGCATGCTCTTATAACTTAACACCCCAGTGGGAGCACTTGCAGCCAATCCTAATATATTTTGCTTAGTTTGTTCCTAAAAGCTTTGAAAAAACATTGACTCCTATTAATCGAGGTAGAAACACCAGAGCTTCCTTGGTAGAGTCTGAAAAAGAGATCAGCAGGCTCAAAGAAGTGGGCAAGCTAATCATGTAAAACCTAAGAACCTGTCAGGAGACCATGTTCCCTGAGAAATGCCAGAAGACACTCCCCCCACTAAGTGTGAAAGAAAGCCCTAGTGAGGAGAACACTGGCATTGTCAAGAGGCTTATTGGTGCTTGTTCTTAGTAGGTTAAGGTTGAAGATAGGGATGCTGCTATGGGACTAACTTCCTTGTATCAGTGAGCAGTGTAGGATTTGGAAGAGCAGAGACCAGATGGTAGCACTGAATCATCAGCGGCAAGGGAACAGTTACCATAACAGGCAACAAACCTGCAAGTATCTACGGTGACGTCTAATAAACCATGATGCTTCTAGAACAAAGACAGACAACAAGTGCATTACCTGATAATATATAATTTAATATTTTGCATTAATATAAAATTAAAGATTTAGTATAATATTTTTTATTTATTTATTTTTGAGAGAGACAATGACAGAGACAGAGCACAAGCAGGGGAAGGGCAGAGAGAGAAGGAGAGGGAGAGGGAGATACAGAATCCAAAGCAGGCTCCAGGCTCCAAGCTGTCAGAACAGAACCCAACAAGGGATCAAACCCACAAACTGCGAGAGCATGACCTGAGCTGAAGTCGGATGCAGCTCTAAGCTGTGACCACTATCTCCAGAGATCCTCTGTGGAATTGATCCAAAGTTACCCTCTGTGGGACTTTCATTGGTCCTATCCACTTGTTGTGCCTCCTTCTTCATCCTAGCTTCCCACTCCTTTGTAAGTTTTTTTTTTTTCCCAGGAATAAACCTTAATAAATCACTTGTTATGAGTCCTTGTATTGATTGTTTCACTACAGCGATGATGCCACCCCCAGTACAGGGCCTAGAACACAGTAAGTACTCAGGAAATATTTGTTGATAAACAAATGGTCATTTGGATTTAGCAAATGTCCTCAATAGAACTGTGCATCTCACTTGCTGTGAATGATTGTAAAAATGATGTGATTTGTGGGTACGTGGCAGGGGTACCTGCCCCCGCCCCCAAAAAAATCCCAGAAAACTACTGTGTCACCATCAATCACAGAGCTCTACTTCTGGGACATTTGTGCAGGTCAAATCAGATTTTGGTCTCTGAAGTACTCTATTAAATACAGTAAGTTGTGAGTAAATATTTTAGCTAGGAATTGCAGCTAAAAGTGAATGTGATAGAGCATACACTTGAAAATCATTGAGAAAGAGAAGAAGCCTCTGAATGTGAAGGTAGAGCAAACGCAATACTTATTTCTTTTAAAATTTACTTCAAAATCAAACTTTGCAAATGATTGTATCTTCAACTAGAAATCTCTCGTAGCTTAAAGATCCCTTGTATTAGTTTGAGGTCTCCAGAGAAACAGAACACGAGAGAGACAGATTGTTTATGAGAAATTGGATCATGTGTTTATCAAAGCTGAGGAGTCTTATAATCTGCTATCTGTAACTGGAGACCCAGGAAAGCTAGTTGTGTAATTCCAGTCTGAGTCTCAAGGCCTGAGTCTCAACCACAAGAACCAATGGAGTAAATCCCAGTTAGAGGGCAGAGGACCAGAGTTCCAGCTGAACAGACAGGTAAGTAAGGAACAAACCTCCTTTCTTCCACTTTTTATCCTATTCAGGTCCTTAACAGATTGGTTGACACCCACATCCACATTGAGGAGGGCAATTTACTTTACTGAGCCTACTAATTCAAATGCTAATCTCGTCCAGAAACATCTTCACAGCCACACCCAAAAATGGCATTTAATCTGGGCACCCCATGGCTAAATTGATAGATATAATTATCCATCACAACCACCAAAAGATTGAAGAAGAATTTGAGCTCCTAAGCCACACTGGAACTAGAGAAAAATAGTAGCTTGCACTATATCCAACATTGGCTCTTCAAACAAGCCTGGATCTTTTGATTGTTAACAGGGGGCCCTTTAGAACTACTCATGTCTTCTGAAGAAACTCTAGTATAGTGGACTCCACAGGATAGACTGTAACCATATAGGCAATTTCAATTACTGGATATTTTACACATGACTCTGAGGCCACATAACTGTGAGTATTGTGGCTTTAGTTTCCCAAGGCTTGGCTAGAGGAAGCTCGTGACTGCTTTCTGTGCACAGAGCCCACCTGCACACACTTCCACTCTCAAGGGAAAAGAGCACTGATATGTATTATCCATATTAAAGAACAACAAATCCTTCCAATTCTACTGTCAAATAAAAATCCCATATCTGACTTCTAACCACTTCCTCCACCAGTACAATTTGGATCAAAGCTGCCATTATTCCTCTTCTGGATTTTTGTAATACTTTCTATCTTCCCATTTCTATCCCTAACCCAGTCTAATCTCAACCCAGCAGCCAGTAAGTCCTTTTAAAATATGTCTGAGGATGTCATTCCTCAGCTGAAAATCCTCCAATGGATTACCCGCTCATTTCACCCACTTCCTCTCTAACTTCTTCTCCCACTCTCCTTTCACTCAGCCCACTCTCTTCAAGCCACATTGACCTCCTTCCTAATCTTTGAACACACTGAGTGTTTTCCTGCCTCTGACCATTGAACTTGCTTGACCACTTATTTCCATTTGGGCTTTCAGGTCCTCTCTAAATGAAACAGCAACACCCACCCCTCTCCCAGTACTCCCAGCCCTTTTCACCTAGCACTGCCTATACCCATCACCTCACTTTCTCTTTCCACTGTATCCTTTATCACCATCTGCCATTACACATTTACTTGTTTGTATGTTTATGGCCCATCCCACTAGTCTATAAGTTCCTTGAGGGCAGGGATTTTGCCACTTTTGTTTCCTTCTACGTTCCCATGTTCTTGATGGCAGACACATTGGAAATGCTTAATATTTTTTGTTGTTGTTGAATTAAAAAAAAAGATCTATAGAAAAATGTCATTGCCTCCATTTCAATATCATTTAGACAAACCCTTTATTTCTCATTTGTACCCACTGCAGTGTAAGTGAGCCCGGTTCATCCATTTGGGTATCTCTGTGTCCTGATATCTTCCATTTTCCCCATGCTTCAATTTTTTTTTTTTACTTCATAGCCATCAAATATTAACAATCCTCCATATCCTCAGGGAACCACCTTTCTCCTCATTTGACTACACTGCCTTGCACATAAAAAAGCTCAATTACTAGATGTTAAATGACTGAGGGTGGCAGTTTGCCAGCCTATGCTAATGAAACAGCCCTCTTGTCCCTCCAAGGCAATGTGCACATTTTGACAGGGGCTTCGAGGAGACCTTGCACCAATGCCTTAACACAAAAGTTATTGTTGAAAGTTATTGTTAAAACAGGAAGCCAAGATAAAGTAGGATGAGTTTAGACCAGGGAAGGTGATTTGGAGGGTAGCTGTTGTAAGACCTTAAGGTCATTTATGAATACAACTGTCTGAATCCCTTATTCCACAAAGAGTATGTTATTTCGTTTTTTATTTATCATGCTAACAGAGATGCAATTTGTAACAAACAGTAATGAATAAATTCTGCAAAATGGTGTAAACCTGAAAACATTTGCCCTCTTGTCCTTCATGTACTAATGCTCACTTGACCCAAAGAAGTAGTTCCAAGAACAGAGGTTAGAAACATTTACATAGAAAGCACACAATGTTTGGCTCATTTACAGAAGTACATGCTTCTGCTTACCAGCCTTATATCTGATGTTTGCAAAGGCTATTGAAAATAAAGAATATGTCATAATGAGGAGGTTCCTGGAGGAAAATTCTGAAATATCCTTCAATGTAGAAATATATACTATATTAAGTTCTAAAGATCTGCTATACAATTTGTGCCCATAGCTATCAATACTGTATTGTATACATAAAATGTCATCAAGTGGGTAGATATGTTGTTTTTATCACAATAAAAAAAAGGATGTATTATTGTGGGTCCATGTATGTATATGATTGTGATGATAATGGTGATTTTCATTGATTAGAAATTCTCTAAAACAAAATAGTAATTTTGTTGTTGCCAAAAGCAACTTTATCAGGGAAGGAAAAGTGGATTCTCAACAAGCTCTTGGTATTACACTGGGAACTATAAATTCCAGACTGAAAAAGTATCTAATACACAGAAAATGGGAAGAATAGGGTGAGAATGGCAAGTAACTGCTGAAGAGGGATCTTAAAACTGCTTTGACCTGAAAAACACTTCAAACACAAAACCAGTGATTTATAAACTGAAACACGGATATAAAAATATATTTGGGTCATCTGTTTTCCCAGATCTTTCTGACAACAGTGCCATCTGGAGACTCAGTTTGACCGAGGACACAAGATCTTAAGGGAAGTTAGACACAGACACTGCAAAGGTTGCTGATAAACTCATTCTGTTTTTCCTGTTACTGTTATGCTGTTCATCACTGCAGCAAAGAGACAACTAAAAATTTAAAAACGGAGATACTTTTTAAAACCTTATATATGCAAAGTTACCAGAGAGAAAATAAACTCAGCAATATTCTAGTGTGAATTACAGAGCAGTTAATGTATGAGTTGTTCATCCAGAGGATGCTATTATTTTAGGAGAATTAAGAAAATAATAATATATTGCAATCATTGCTGAGAATGCCAGTATCTATAAAAGTGTTCTTTAATTTATAAATGTGAAATACAAGATGGTCTTCAAATCCTCAAGATCAAAAGATCTGAGAAGTAGAAAGCAAACATAACTCAAGTTTCCATAGGCTTTCCTCCATCTGCCCACATGGAACCTCAACAGCCTCTGAATTTTCTCCCCAAGGGTCTCCCCATGATCCCATGAAAGGTCTTGCAAGTGTTTTCAAAGACTCTGATGAGCACCCACTGGGTAACAATACCACATCTTTTTAGTGCCCACACTCCCACTGGGCATGATGCTACCTCCACTGTGAATAGCTCCCAAAAGTCACCTCTTACTTCCTTCGTCCTCCCAGCAATTTCCACTCTGTCTGCCAGGCATGGCTGCCATTTTTCAGCAGGTAACGCTAGGCGTCACCACCACGGACAGCATGGAGCCCTCAAATATAATACTGTACTTGAGTGTCGATGGGTGGTAAGGAGGAAGGGATGTCTTCCCCTTCCTTCTCCAAGACAGAAATAAAAGCATGATTGTTTTGTTCCCTCAAAATCCTTCACTCAAAAGTTGTTCCATGTTTTTTTTCTTTTAAAAAGAAAGTCGCTTATTCTGACAGTCACCCTTACTGATATATCCATTTCTATCCCTGTATGACAGTAAAACTATATTATTAAACACACATGTACGCACAGTTACACAAAAATACACAGTTCCATGAACTACAGTAGAATTCTTTTTTTCCTTCGAGAACTTTAAAATTAGTATGTTTACTACAATAGCATACAAAAGACACAATACAGGTGCTCAAATCAATTATGCACCAAGGTGCCATGGATTGGATTTCTGGGTAGAAGATATATAAAATATATTTTTATTTTTTTATTATATAAGTTTCATGTGTGCAACATTATAATTCAATGTCTGCATAAACTACAAAGTGATCACCACCAAAAGTCTAGGTACCACATCCATCACCCTACAATCGACTCCCTTTCACCCCTTTCACCCCTTTCACCCAACCCTCCAATACCCTTCTCCTCTGGTAACTACTCCTATCTGTTCTCTGTGCCTATTAATTTGATTTTGGTTTTGTTTGTTTGTTTGTTATATTCCACATAGTGAAATCATACAGTGTTTGCCTTTCTCCTTCTGACTTATTTCACTTAGCATTATACCCATTAAGTTCCATCCATGTTGTTGAAAATGGTAAGATTTCATTCTTTTTATGGCTGAGTAGTAACCCACTTATATACATCTTTATCCATTCATCCATAAATAGACATTTAGGTTCTTTCCAAATCTTGGCTATTGTAAATAATGTTGCAATGAATGTAGGTATACGGATATCTTTTCAAATTAGTGTTTCATATTCTTTTGATAAATACCCAGTATTAGAACAGCTAGATCATATGGTAGTTCTATTGAATCCCCACACTGCTTTCTGTAGTGGCTGCACCAATTTACATTCCCACCAACAGTGTATGAGGGTTCTCTTTTCTCCACATTCTCTCTAACACTTTCCATTTCTTATCTTTTTGCTACTAGCCCTTCTGACAGGTATTATATCTCATTCTGGTTTTGATTTGTATCTCCCTGATAATTACTGATGTTGACCATCTCTTCATGTGCCTGTTGGCCATGTCTTTTTTTGGAGAAATGTCTCCTCAGATACTCAACCCATTTTTAATTATGTGGTTTATTTTTGTTGTTGAATTGCATGAGTTCTTTACATATTTTGGATAATAACCCCTTATCAGATATATGATTTGGAAAAATCTTCTCCCATTCAGTAGATTGACTTTTCATTTTAATGATGGTTTCCTTTGCTACACAAGAGATTTTTTGGTTTGAAGTACACCCACTTATTTTTTTTTTTTATTTTATTTCTTTTGCCTTTGGAGTTGGAGCCACAAAAACATTGCCAAGACAGATGTCAAGGAGCTTACTGCCTATGTTTTCTTCTAGGAAGTTTATGGTTTCAACATTTACATTCTAATCTATTTTGAGTTAATTTTTATACATCATGGTAGAAGATAGTGGTCTTGTTTCATTTTTCTGCATATTGCTGACCAATTTTTCCTACACCATTTATTGAAGAGACTGTCCTTTCTCCATTGTATGTTCTTGGCTCTACTGCTGTAAGTTAATTGTCCATATAGGTATGGATTTATTTCTAGGCTCTTGACTTTGTTCCACTGTTCTCTGTGTATCTTTCTGTGCCAGTACCATACTGTTTTGATTACTATCACTTTGTTGTACAGTTTGAAATCAGGGAGTGTGATACCTCCAATTTTGTTTTGTCTCAAGATAGCATTGGCTATTTGAAATTTTTTTATGGTTCCATACAAATATAAAAGTCATTTGTTCTAGTTCTGTGAAGTATGCCATTGGGATTTTAATAGGGAGTGTGTTGAATCTGTAGATTGCTTTGGGTAGTATGGACATTTTAACAATATTAATTCTTCCAGTCCATGAGCACAGAATACCTTCCCATTTATTTGTGTCTTCATTTTCTTTCATCAATGTCTTGTGGTTTTCAGTATACAGGTCTTTCACTTCCTTAAATTTATTTCTAGGTACTTTATTCCTTTATGCAATTGTAAATTGAATTTTTTTAAGTTTATTTATTCATTTTGAGAGAGAGAGAGAGAGAGAGAGAGAATCCCAAGCAGCTAGTAGCATGGAGCCTGACGTGGGGCTCAATCTCATGAACCATGAAATTATGACCTAAGTCAAAATCAAGAGCCAAACACTAACCAACTGAGCCACCCAGGCACCCTGTAAAGGGAATTTTCTTAACCACCTTAATAGTTCAATATTAGTATATAGAAATGCAACTGATTTCCATATACTGATTTTGTATTTCATAATTTTACTGAATTCATTTATTAGTTCTAACAGATTTTTGGTGGAATCTTGAAGTTTTTCTATATATAGTATCATGCCATCTGCAAATAGTGACAGTTTTATTTCTCCCTTTCTGATTTGGATGCCTTCACCCAAAAGTTTTTCAATCCCTTTTTAGAATAGACTCTACAGTCCCCAAGCCATCTATAATCTTTCTCACACAAGAACTTAGTTAAGAGTTTGGGGTCTGATCCAGAGAATAAGGTAACAGATCCCACTGCTACCAGAGCATTGAGTTGTCCAAAGGCCTCCATTGATTTAAGCAATGTTGAATTCCATGTGGAAGCTACGAGACTGACTTTCTGGTGCTATTTTGTGTGTGAAGGTTTTAACATAAGTGTTGCTTTACACACCAAATGTCTCATAGAGATTTTAGTTAAAATAGTTTTTTTTTCTGATTTAATTTTTTTAACTTTTTTTTTTAGTACCGTTGTCCTTTGGAGATATTCATTGGTTCATGGAGCATGGCTATCAGAAAAGTATTAGTGAGAGAATCTGGCTGTCTTCCTCACTGCTTACCCCTATTTTCATCCCCCATTCTCAACTGAGACATCCTGTCCAGCCAGCTTCTGTGTTTTACTCCCTTTTTGTCCAGTAGCACAGGTTCTTTTCATTTCCAAAATGTTCCTATATCTCTTATTTGAATATCCTTCCAGCAGGTCCCTGCACTAGACCTCCAGGCACCAGCAGTGTGCAAAGGTCAGATTTAAGTTGGGCCCTCAATGAAACATGATTGGGATATTTTGTGAGCCACAGAATCAGTTAAAATGAAAATGCAATAGGTCAACTTCAAAGAAATTCTTGAAGTATCAGGTTCTGGGTACTTTGGGGCTTTCTGAGAATTATAAAGTCATGTTATTTTATAATAACCAATCAGATCTATCCAGATTTTTTCATACTGACTAAATTTTTACAGCATATCAAAGAGAAAAGACTAGGAAAAGCAGAACTGGCAGGACACTAGTATTGGGACATACAGGTTATGTTTCCATCAATGCCACTAAGAAGTTTTGAACTTGAGCAGGGCACTTACTTACACTTTCTGGTCTTCATTTATCACATGAAAGGGCTGGGCTGAGTGACTGTCAAGGACCTTTTCAGTTGTAACAATTTATTTCAGTAATAATATATGGTTCTGTAAGCAACCTAGAAAAGGGGGCTGGTCATAAATAAAAGAAACAGAGCTGTGCCTCAGTTGGTAAAACAATCAGACCCAGTAGGGGATTTGGGCAAAAGGAAAGTGGTTTTCAGAGCTAACAGTAAGAGGCGGGGGAAATGCTAGCCAGCAGGAAAGCAAGGGAGCTGCCATTTCGGCGCAAAATTTATATTGATAACATGACAACTGGCACACTATCCAAACAATGGTATTTCAAGAGGTATAATAAATTCAAATCAGATGAAAGCACTTTCTCAGAACTCTAAAATACCATATATGTGTTAAAATTCGCTTCGTAGATAACGTTACAAGTGTGTTCTTTGAGATTAAAGTGCAGTTTACAGGGATTCCAGCTAATTTTAAGAAAGAACAAATCTGACTTCATGTAGTTTCCTATTGGGCTTAGGACATCCATTTTTAAAATGTCATCTTTTAGGCAATGGATTTTTTCACTTAATCCCAGTGAATGCCAACCATATCAGCAACTGCCAAAGACAACTCTTCCCAGCCTTTCATGTGTAGGATATCAGCAATTTAAGCACAAGAGAATCGACACTTAAAAAGTGGTAATACTTTGGGAGTTGTGCAGAAGAAAAAATAAATTCCTTGAGTTTTGTGCAGGGAAAAGATACACACGTGCACACACACGCACACATACACATGCACAGCCACACACCACCACACATTCTGAGTCTTTCTGATAGAGTTTACTAGAGCGTAAGTCAGGATTACTTGAACCAGAAGAAAACAAAATTAGTCAAAGAGCTGGCAGGGCTGATAATTAGCTGTATATAGGATTATAAACCTTAAAAAAGGCACAGTAAGGGAGGGGTTTGGATTTATAGTAACAGGTACATAACCGTCAAAATTGGGAGGTCCAGACACAATGGTAATTTATGTGGTTAGGTTTGTCTTTACTATTCAGCACTCTTTATAGCCTAAGAAGAAAAATTGCGATTCAAATGTGAATTTCATGTTTTGTGGCACCTTATTAAAATTATCATGAAAAATTCAATTCCTCTGCTTGGAACTTCAGCATATAATGAACGGCATAAAAAGACAGAAGCGTACAAGGGAGAAAAAGTGCAGTTCAGCGTGATAAAGTAGAAAGAATATCAAGCTAGGAGTCAGAAGACCAGGATTCTATTCCCAGCTCTGCTAATAACCGGCTGTCTGATTTTAGGCAAATCATTTCCTTTCTTTGAGCCTCAGTTTTTTCATTTGTAAAATATAGGGACTGGTTGAGATAAATACAATCCTGTGATCACCAGTGTCAGACCTGTAACACTTCTTGTGCCAAGAGAGCCACTAAGCAAATTATCAAATACTCTGACATAATAGAAAACAACATTTCATTTTAATCCATCACCTCCCATGGGGTCTGAAATAGACAGAAGAACCCAAATACTTGGTATATTGTGCATCTAGTTGATCACAATTTATCTGCAGAATATCCTTTTTCTGACATTTAAGAAAGGTCAAAATTCTCAAGAGCTTAATAGGGATGTTAATGACCTTTAAAATGGTATGGCTACTTGGTTATGTTGAAACATTCAAAGGTCCCTGAGACCGTGAAAAATGAATGACAGTGACCTTGAACATCTACTCTACTCTTGTCCAGAGAGTAGAGGTAAGGGAAAGGGAACAACACTGCTAATCTGTCAAGAAATTATATATAATCGCTGTTGGTAATATATATAGTGCTCTGTTCACATCTTCTCTACCTATATGTATGTCCTGATATACAATTTTATTACATTGAAAGATTTATGTGCAACATTTCAGTAGTTTTCTACTCAGGTGGTAAGATGCAGTGTAATTATGATAAACATCAGCTAGCAGGCCACCTGCCTGGAATATTACAAATGGAAAGGCAAAGCGATGTAATTAGATATTTGACTGCACAAAGTGAGTGCTGGACTACTGCACAATTTTACTTTTAGGGGTTTTTATTCTTATTTTGAGAAAAATCATTGTTTAGCTTCTTTACCCAGATTCTCATCCCTTTCATTCGAGTCTATAAAAATCCTCATCCATTCTAGAGATACAGAGAACTAGATATCATGTATTCTATTAACTTATAACCAGAAAAATAAATTAGGTAATTTTTTCAATCAATGTATATTTAAGTTTTTTTTATCGATTATTGACTATTTTGGTAACAAAAGAGAACTTTACAATGCCATTTTATGCTTTTCATATCCAAAATGTGACAGGCCACTAATATACAGAGAAACTAAAATCCTAGTTTCTGACTCCTGACCTCCATCCCTATTCTCACTTTATAAAGAGTAAAAAAAGTAAATCAAAACCAATTGGTAGTTTATTCCTATCTAGTCTGTGAGAAGAAATCATTGAAGCAACAAATTAGTTACCTGATGTAGATAAATATATATGAACTTCAACTTTGTCATTATTTAAATGCTAAGAATTAAAGGGTTTTATTATTCACTTCTACAAACCTCTTACAAAATATCAAAGAAAAATATTTAATGTATCAAAACACTGTTTTAGAGAACAGACTTGAGGTGAGGTGAGGGTGCCAGAGAGTAAAATACCCAACTTTATTGAGGAATAATTGACAAATATGATTTTATATATATTTTTTATTATATATATGTATGTAATGACTTGATATACATATATATTGTGAAATGATTACCAAGATTAAGATAATTAACACATCTATCACCTCACACAGTTGACTCTTTTTGTGTCAATGTGTGGTTAGAAGGCTGAGAGATGTTCTCTCAGCAAATTTCAAGTATATAATACCAAATTGTTAACTATGGTCACCATGCTGTTATTTAGATTCTCAGAACTTATTCTTCTTATAACAGACAATTTGGATCCTTTAACCTACACTCCCCTTTTCTTTTACCCCCCCCCAGCCCCTGGCAAAAATCATTCTATTCATTGTGAAATAAAAGATTTTCATTCCAATGGATTAAAGCTGTATTACATTCCTACTGTAGTATTATTCTTCAATCTAGGGAGGCTTCCTGATCAAATATAATCATATTCAGGTAATTAGTTACTACATGAAGAAGTACTACAAATAAATACAGTTTTAGAACACAAAGTTTTTCAGGAGTCCATTCACATGGTCCAGAGTCAGGAAGTCAAGACTGACAACATAGGTTAGAACATGAACCAATGGCTTTGGAACAAGACTGCTTGGAGTTTAATCTGGCCCTACCACTTACCAGCATGATGATTTGACAAGTTAAGGAAAACCATTCTGTGCCCCTGTTAACTCATCTGTAAAATAGGGACAAAAGTACCTCATAATAGGGGCCTGTGTGGCTCAATTGGGTAAGCATCCAACCCTTGATTTCAGCTCAGGACATGATCTCATGGTCCTTCAGATCAAGCCCCACACAGCCCGTTTGGGATTCTGTCCCTCCCACTCTCTCTCTGCCCCTCCCCTGCTAGCATTCTCTCTCTCTCTCTCTCTCTCTCTCTCTCCTCTCCCTCTCTCTCTCTCTCTCTCTGTCTTTCAAAATAAATAAATAAACTTAAAAAAAGGAGTACCTGATAATGTTGGTTTGAATGTTCCATGAGGTAACACATATAAATGATGGGGAAAGGGCCAGGAACATAATGATAAGAATCGATAAGTGTTTTTATAATGAATATAATTAATTTGTATGTACTAAGACTCCGTATGCTAAGACTGTAACAAAATTGACAACTTAAGGATTCGGTTGTTGCAATTCATGGCAGCCTGCAGCCAACTCACAGGGCTTTGAGAATGTCAAGAAGGTGGAAACACAACCTGCATGAGAGCTGGTGACGATTCCGTGGTTAACCTTTCTACTACCACCATACTAAGCTGGTTTTTTTATGCTTATTTATTTTTGAGAGAGAGAGCAAGAGAGAAACAGAGCACATGCAGGAGAGGGGCAGAAAGAGAGGGAGACACAGAATCTGAAGCAGGCTCCAGACTCTGAGCTGTCAGCATACAGCCCGACATGGGGCTCAAACACCTGAACCCCAAGATCATGACCTGAGCCGAAGTTGGGATGCTTAACCGACTGGGCCACCCAGGCGCCCCTAAGCTGGGTTTTTACATAGCAGAGTAGCCTGGTTTTGCTACTGGCCCACAATGTGGAAATTATGATCTAATCAGAGTCTTCACAATACTAACTGCAGGATAAAAAGTTTAAAAAAAAAAATGATTTAACCCATCAACCTTGAAACTTGTTGGTGTATTTTTTAATGGAAAATACAGATGATTGTTTTATCAATCCCAACGATTATTGTTCCAATGATTATAGTTTTACAGTGTAAATATCCCTATCTATTAAATGAAAGGAACACTACATGAAAGTATTTTACTAGGGTTAATGATGCATGCCACAAAATGTTCTCAACTCCTGGGATCCAAAACACTAAGGAATGCCGCAGATCAGAAAGAATTCTTGGCCAAAATATATATTTTCTTGTTAACTGGTTGTCATTTTAATATTAGGATTATTTACTTTTCACATCAAGCACTGAAATTATTTGACAATAGCCCATCATTTTATTTGGAATATATACCCAAAGTCATGAGGCTTAGAAAGGAAAATGGTAATTAAATTAAAGGAAGGTGATCCACAGTGATAGAATTTGAAATGAAAAAAAAAAAAAAAAAAAAAAAAAGAACTGCCAATGTTGTTTCTTTCTTTATTTTTTTTGGCCAAATTCTCTTCACTAGTTCTTCTGTATTTTTAGTTTCTCTCCAAACACGCTTTGAAACTCATTTAAAAGCCACAGAATAATGATCCCCCCGTCTCCTGCAAACCTTACAATTACCAGTTTTATTAACCCACATTCTTTACTTGAGCCTTTGGGGGAAAAGTGATTCAAAAGAGCTCACGAATGACCTCTGAGTTCAGGACTATTGTAAGAAAACAAGTCCTACTCCTTATCTCAGAAAGTCTAACCTCTAAACTTTCAGTGCAATATATGTCCCAGGAGGGGGCACTTGACAATCCCAGAGGCCTTCCCATCCAACCAACCGATATCAACAAGAAACGTTGACCTTTTCAGCACAGCGTTATTCAACTTTTCTTCACAGCTGTCAACAACCCTGGACTGCAATTCTGACAGTTTTTTAAGCAACCTATTTTTCTTGCCTTGCCAAATCAAATTGTGAGTGAAATTGCATTGAAGTTTGATATGTTCTTGTTACTCACATGTCATTTAAACTCTGCTCTATGTAATTCATATATTGTTCATGAAAGTTTACGGAAAACATTTGGAGGAAGAAAGTATTTTCCATTTTTACGTCGACAGAACTATTTTATCTTTAATGAAGCAGTGAGGGTTACGAGTCTTTTTCTTCTTTTACAAGTCCCTCCAATAACAAAGAAATAAAAGATACACAGGTAGAAATCAGTTGTTTACTTCTTTAAGTTTCCTAACTAAACCAAATTATCTCCATGGATAAGGCACTCTGCAGTTGGTGAGTATATAAGAATGCTAAATTAATTTCTACATGTCACTAAGTGCAACTGGCTGCACAGAGGCAGTAATTTCATAAGCAGCATTTTAATTTGAAAGAGTTAATATAGACATCTGAAAACTCAAAGGGAATAAAATATCTGTTGTGTTCCTACTCTGCAAGCTCTAAAGTTACCGGGCTCAGAAAGGAGATTCCCACTAACACAGAGAACACTCCTGTAGGGGAAATGATTATGTAAACAAGTTACATTATAAAGCAGTAAAAGCTAAATATGGGATAAAATGATAACTAATCCTGATTTAATGTAATGTCAAGCACTGTTGTAAGTGTTTTACACGTATTAACTCATTAATTTTCAAAACCCAATGAGAACGTACTACTATAAGCACCATATATAGATGGGAAACAGAGACAAAAATAAAGATTAAATAACTTGCCAAAAATTACAGCCATCAAGGATTAGAAACAGAACTTGAGCCCAAGTCGTTGGATGCTAAACTTTGACTCTTTACCACTGTGATAGCTGGTTGTCACTAGTGCCGTTGAACAAGTATTGAAGTTCGAAAAGGGTGGCCATGTGCTTGCTTTGTCCAATGATAAACAAGTACCAATTATGTCTCATTTCCTCTAGAGATGTCAGGAGTCAGGACACAATTCACTCTTGAGGTGATGGAAATGTATAGCAAGTAAATCTTCCATTACCAGGGTCCCTGAGTAGTTACAATGAACATAAGCCTTCTATGAACAAGCATTGGATGGGTACTATAGGTGCGAATTAAAGACTTATTACGTTAAGACTGTTGAGAATTTGGGATTATTTATTACTATTAGAAACCTAGCCTACCCTGGCACAGACATACTGCCTCTACAATTGTGAAGGTTCATTCATGCCCACTTAAGCCAGTTTTGAAGGGGATTCAGGATGAGTATGATTTATCCAGGTGAAGGCAGGACACAGGGAATGGGAAGATTATGAGCAAAGGACCAAAAGCAAAAAAATATGAAGCTTTTAAGAATTTCAAGTGGTTGAGAAGACTAAAGATATTCACATTAGGAAAAAGGATAATGTGCACAATCATTCATATAAAATTTGATTTGTTTAAGGACTGACTTTTTCACAATCCATTTTTAAAAAAAAAAACATGGTAAATAAAGAGTTCTAAATTAACTATTAGTTTATATATTTAGGGACATCAAAGAATCCTTAATTTCATTAAGGCAAGTGTTGGGGGACTTAATTGTCTCACTGTTGTCACAGAATCACAACAAAATTTTCAAATCAGATGATTTCTAAGCAGTCCTGCAAGTTGTTAGTGACAAAGGATCAACTGCCAAGATCTCCTGATTCCGGAATTTTTTGCTTCTTTCTCATTCTACTTTTTAATTTTTATTTTATGTGTGTAAGTGAGCAGGAGTAATTTGATAGGATATTACTTTAAGGACAGATTTATAAGTTGTTAAAATGTTCACTGATTGTATGAATACAGATGGGCCCAATTTCTCAATAATCTCATCACCAGGAAGCTGAGTGTTCTAAGCTATAGAATAATTTTCATTAGGAAAGGCTTTTGTAATTATTTGTCATCTTATGTGACAGTTAATGGCATTATGAGAATTGCACTAATTATTTCTAAATTTTAGTTATATATTATATCCTTTGATAAAGGTACTTCTTGTCTAATTAAACATAGATATTGACTATACACTTTTTTTTACATGGAGACCAACATTTCTTTCTCAGTTGTTAGAAATCATCTATGAATTATTTAGAAAACTTTACCAGGGTAAACTACCTTTGCTAAGCAAACATTGCTTTGAAATAGGGTCACCCATGGCAAATTGTGTTGGGAAGATATGATGGACATGCGTGTTTACATCAAAAGGGGAGATGTAGTAAAAATTCATTGAAAGGCAGCAAGATCTACTTATTCAGTACTGAACTTAGAGGCAGGAAGTTCTGTTGAAATTTAAACTTGGGTCAGAATCTGAATCTATCTCTGTCTCTCTTATGTGCAAATCCAGCCCTATAATTGCCTATACTCTGATATTGCCTTCCTGGAGAATTGGACAATTGATGAGATATTGATGGAGGTTCTGCCAGATGGGAAAAAAAGTCAAAAAATATGGTGAAAGTTTCTATGAATATAAAAATTCTTTCACCATGCATTTCTTGAGACTATCACTTATCTTCCTAGATAATGGAAAGCTGTTAGATATTCTTACACTTTCTCTGTGTGTTGCCTTCAGTATTATTAATTTCCCTTCTCTTTACACCCATCCCCCAGAAATGTACATAAATATACACCACTTTATACATTTAGCACATAACAAAATGATTTTATTCAATCACGGCTCCTCTATAGAAGCTTCTTCAAACAATCTCTAATTTTACCCATCTGGTCATGCAGTGTGTCTAAAAGCCCATGCAGTTCATTTTTCATCACTTTGACAGATTCTCTTCAATTTCAGCTGACTTTTTTCTCCTCAGTCAGCATTTCTCCTCACCCATGCATGAACACTGTCCAGAGACAGAAGCTATGACTATAGCCTATAGAGAACAGTCTTCGATTCTTTCTTGGGAGTGAGTTTGATATAAGTAAATTTTAAATGTTCATGTCTTTTAGCAAAAAGTGTTAAATGATCCATTTCTGGCCATTCTACCTTCTGATCCAGCTTCTAAAAACATGTCGCTATGAAAAACAAAGAAAGTTCATGAACAATGTGCATTTCCCTGCATCTAAGTAGATAGAAAAAATTGGATGAAACTTCTTCAATTACATAAGAAAAGTAAGCCAAGTATCCCTGTCTGTAAATTCTAAGATTTGAAATTGTTTTGTTGTTGTTGTTGTTTTATTTTTGAGGGAGAGAAAGAGAGAGAGACAGAGGGAGAGTGTGCGCATGAGTGGGGGAGGAGCAGAAAGAGGGAGACACAGAATCTGAAGCAGACTCCAAACTCTGAGCTGTCAGCACAGAGCCTGATGCGGGGCTCAAACACATGAACCACGAGATCATGACCTGAGCCAAAGTCAGACGCTTAACCAACTGAGCCACCCAGGTACCCCATAGATTTTAAATTGTTTATTGAAAGAAGGATCCTTATTCATCTATTCTTTGTCCTTCTCTGTCCTGCTCCTTCCCCATGAGGCTGACTAGTATAAGGTTGCATCACCCTGGACAGCTAGTTCTTGCTAGCTGACTTCTGATTGGGCTCAACCAATGGGGTTTATTGACAAAAGATCAGAGGACAAAAGAAAGAAGTTGAGGTATTTTATCCCTATAACCACCTACTCTGGGCCAGTTTTACAGCAGGAACTACATATACCTTTCCATGGGTTCAGCTACTGCCTGTGGTTCCTTTCCTTTAGCTCCAGCTCTTACTAGACTCTGTTAATATTATTTTCTTGCCTTGTCTACTCAGGACTAAAGATGATAACTGCTTTCTGTTGCTACTAATGTCCAGGTATCTCAACACTCCTTATTATTAAGTTCCCTTAATACCTACACCCAAATATAAGTACTCTCTCCAGTAAAATATCCTGTATCACTTGAGTGAAATTTTGTTTGCCACTAAGACCTAGCTGTTATAATGTTTACTTGGTTATTATGGACAACTGTCATTCCAGTGGAAGCTACTAATCAACAATCATCCTAAAAGACTAAAGCAAAGCCACATATCTCTCAAAGAGATGTTTGTACACCCAAGTTGACAGCAACATTATTTACAATGGCTGTAATGCGAAAGCAACACATTTCCATTGACAGATGAATGGATAAGCAAACTGTGGTACATACATACAACAGAATATTATTCACCCTTGAAAAGGAAGGAGATTCTGAAATATGCTTCTACATGAAGGGATCTTGAGAATATTATTTCACTGAGTGAAATAGCCAATCAAAAAAGACAAATACTGTATGATTCCATTAATATGAGGTACCTAGAGTAGTCAAAATCACAGAGATAGAAAGTAGAATAGCAGTTTCCAGGGACTGGGGGGAAGGGGCATAGGAAGCTATTATCTAATGGACAAAGAGTTTCCATTTTGCAAGATGAAAAGAGTTCTGAAGATGAATGGTGGTGCTGGTAGCACAACAATATGAATGTATTTGTTACCAATAAACCATAGGCTTAAAACTAAATTCAGATATATATTTAAAATGATTGACATAAATTTTGTATTATGTGTATTTTACCACAATAAGGAAATTGAAAAAATAATAGTAAAGCCAACGGAGTACTGTGAGAATTAAACAACCCACGGAAAGCTCTTAGCCCAGTGACTGAGAAATAGTACATGTTGTTTTGCTGTCCTTACTGTATTTATTCCATTTTAACTTTAACATCCTTGTGGTAAAAAAAAAAAAAAAAAGATAGTTTTAATAATGGTGTTATTTCATTTATACTCTGAAGAAAGCTATATGTGCAATGTTTTACTCCGGAACGAACATTCATTTGTTCGAATATATTGTTTCCTGTAGATCAATTTGTTGAGAAGTGGCATCATGAAAACAGTACACATTATGACACTACATTTATTTATGTAATTCCTGATCTTTCATTACTATTTTATAATTTTCAACATATAGGTTCTGTACAGTTTGGTTAGAATTTGTTTTTGAGCGACTGTAAGTGGCACTGATTACTAAACTTTCATTTTCCACATTAAAAAAAAGTTGTTTCAAGTGACTGCTGTCTAAAGAATGCTATGGGAAGCATGAAGAAGAGTGTCTCTAAATAAGAATAATTAAGGAAGGGGTAATGTTTTAGCTGAGTTTTAATAAGCAAGTAGCAAGTAGAAGTCAGGTAAAAGTTAAGAAAGATAGTTTGAGGCAGACGGAACATCAGACAAACAATCTAAGGACTAGAATTATGGTGAAGTTGGCAAATAATTTCCTCTGTACTTTACCAGGGTGCTTTGTTCTGAGTTTTATCTCTGTGGATTTAAAATAAAATAAAAATAATAGTTGTAAAGTATCCGCATAAAGACCGGGATACTTTGGAGATAAATATATAAGCCAATGCATTTCTTAGGCACAAAAGATGGCGTCAAGAAACATTTATAATTCTTTTGACTGACTAGCATCTAAACTCCTCCTCTGAATGGAGGAAATTCTTAATCTTTTGAGTTTCAGAAGACTCAGCATTCCACCATAGAAACTTAAGAATTTTAAGTCTCCATGGGGCGCCTGGGTGGCTTGGTCGGTTAAGCGTCCGACTTTGGCTCAGGTCATGATCGCACGGTCCGTGAGTTCGAGCCCCGCGTCGGGCTCTGTGCTGACAGCTCGGAGCCTGGAGCCTGTTTCAGATTCTGTGTCTCCCTCTCTCTCTGCCCCTCCCCTGTTCATGCTCTGTCTCTCTCTGTCTCAAAAATAAATAAACGTTAAAAAAAATTTAAAAAAAAAAAAAAAGAATTTTAAGTCTCCAACCTCCTTTGTAAGTAGGTCTGTGTGGTCCAGGCTTTACCAAAGAGACTTAATAGCTTAGACTTTGAATTGAAAGTTGGCAATACAAGAATTAGGAGCTAAAGGAGGAATCTATGACATAGAAAGCAATAGGAGCAAGGTCAAAATCCTGGACAAGAAGTGAAAACTACTCAAATGTAAACACATGATGTCTTTCATAATGAAAAAAAAGGATGACTAAGAGGTGGAACTACAAACCCAAGGAACAGAGCCAAAAGCCATGAAGAATTATTCCAGACCCTGAGACTTAATTAATCACCGAACATCTGCTGAGATGGATTTCAGAATCCTATCAACAACTCCCTTCTGTATCCCACCCCTCCCTTTCTTAACGGTAAATTTTATTTTAAAAAAATAGTTTATGTCTGTCCCACCATTGTGCATTGGCGGAGGCAGGAGGGAGGAGGTAATTTGTCTCTTTAGTGTCACGGCTTTACAGATTGAAGGGAAATGTACCTGAGGAGATGCATTTAAGGAACTATATCTGATGATGAATCCTATCCATAGCTGAACCTAATTTGATAAAATTCTGGACTTCGAGCTGATGCTATAATGTAATGAAACTTTGGGAGATATGGGTTGGGAGTGAATGTATTTGCACATGGGATGGGCATGGATTATTGGGATGCAGATGATGAACTATGGAAGGCACTCTTTAACATGGGTCCCAATAGTCCTTGCCTTCTCATATTCAAGCCCTTGTTTGATCTCCTCCATTTGAGTGGGGGCTTGACTTTCTGACTCACAGAATATAGCAGATTATATATACATATAATATATATATATATATACACATATATATATACATGTGTGTATATATATATATGTGTGTGTGTGTATATATATATATAGATAGATATAGATAGATAGATATAGATATATATGCATATATACGGCAGAAGGTATGCAATGACATTAGATTATAAAAATACTGAAAACTGGGGCTTCCAACTTTCATACTCTTTCTCCCTGGCTCATTCTGAAGGAAACCTGCTTCCATGTTGTGAACTGCCTTATGGAGAGATTCACATGGTAAAGAATGGAAGGAGGTCCCTATCCAACATTGAGAAATGAGATAAGATCCCCAGTCCAACAACCTGCAGAACATAATTTTTCCAAGAACAACCCGAGTGAGCTTGGAATTGGTTCCTCTACCAGAAGATGAAACCACATTCTGAGCCAATGGGAATCAGTGAAGCTTTGATCTAGAGGCACCCAGGTAAGTTGCACTCACATTCCTGACACAGAGAAACTGAGAAAATAAATGATTGTTGCTTTAATGTCCCAAGTTTTAAGGTAATCTGTTACACAGTAAAATATGACTGATAAGAATCTCTAAAAAGTCAACATAATCCATTTCATTAGATCATGTTTAAAGTTTAAAATAATCAAGAAATAATATTATTTATTTGTTATTCAGAAATATGAAGGTAAAAAAGAGTTGAAAGTGTTTGGCTCTGTATTTCAGGACTAGGGAACAGAACAGGGTGGAATCAAGAACCATTACCTTTTCATTAACTCTTTGACTTTCAGAAATTTGCCTCACATTTATTTTTTATTGTTATTATTATTTAATGTTTATTTATTTTTGAGAGAGAGAGAGAGAGACAGACAGAATATGAGCAGGGGAGGGGCAGAGAAAGGAGGAGACACAGAATCTGAAACAGGCTCCAGGCTCTGAGCTGTCAGCACAGAGCCCGACATGGGGCTTGAACCCACAGACCGTGAGATCATGACCTGAACTGAAGTCAAACACTTAACCAACTGATCCACCCAGGTGCCCCTGCCTCACATTTCTGAAAAACCTCTTCCAGAAAATCCCTTCTCCAGGGCTTCTGAAGAACCAAGGCTTCATTTTAAGATCTCAAAATCACGTAGCATTATATAGTATTAGCTACATTTCCAAATGCATTACCTCTGAAATTCTCTCATTTCCTTCAATAGGTGAGAAGAGTGCAGGTGGTGACATTGTCCTGAAAGCAGAAGAAAAGGACTAGCCAAGAAAAAGATTCCATAATTCATAGTGAGCAGTCAATTCATAAAATGTCAAATATTGAATATTCAAATTATTTGAGTGGTCTGATGCTTAATGAATTTGCAAAGGAGAGAATATAGAACAAAAGAGAAAATCTCAAAAAAGTGACTTTCGTAAGGCAAAATTAAAAAAAAAATAAGTCAATGTAATTTAATGCTGAGCTGATGGGGTCTTGCTTGATTTAACTTCTTTCATTAAAAAGTCACATGGCTTTCTTTGCTTTTTTTTTCTTTTGAACAATAAATAGCCTACATCTATAACCATGTCAAACACACGGAAATCAAGAGAAATGGGAAGCCCCAGAGAACCAAGTAAAATTCTAGGATTTGAAAGAACTGAAGTTAAGCATTACCACTGACCTTCTTGAGGTTACATGAACTCACTTTAGCTAATTAAAAAACACCTATGGAGTAAAAATAAAAATGATCATGGACCTCATAAGACTGTGTTGGGACTAACAAATAAAATGGATCATAAAGCACTTAACCAAATAGAACCAAAAGGCTTGGAACTAAATACTGTACTAACAATATTTTGGTGTCCTCATTTAACCTCTAGAAATTGAAAAACATTGACTACAGACCTAAGAGCATAGAGATGGAGAAAACTGGCTGGCAGTTTACAAAACAAATCTTTCTCCTTGAAAGAAGTGTCAAAGGTTTACCACTCAAATATAATTAAAATGAAAACAACAACAACAACAACAACAACAACATTCTCCCAGGCTGAAGGATGGCAGGTAATGAAAATAAAACCTACAATCACCCACCACCTCTATGACTTATTGAGGGCTTACTATATGCCAGGGATTATGCTGAGCACTTTATTTCCATTACTTATTTACTTATCACAAACTCCCACTAGCTGGGCATATTTATACCTATTCTATGAAAGGGACCCTAATAATAAACAGATCACAAAGTAGTTGAGCTGATATCCAAACAAGGATCTGTCTGAATGTAAAATCTGGTAGGCAAAAAAGCACACTACTGGGAATGTAAGTATCCTGAAAAAATGTATTTTGTTTTAATGAAGAGAAAGATTTCAAGTTCTTTGTTGTGAAACATACTAAACACCCTTCACAGCATCCCCTGGCCCAGGCTCTACTAAGGGAACTTAGGCAAACATTTCATGTTTGATGATGGCACTCCACTATGGCCATAGTGACAAGACCAAAAACAACCAGCATCCTGAAACTAGCCATCCATTTACTGACACTGTCCAATGAGGAAACTGGAAGGATCAGTGTAAACTGAAGGGATGGTTATGAGCTGAGCCAATCAGATTCTCCTCTTTAACTTAAATCTGTTAAGTTTTGGAATAGTTTAAAACCTACAGATAATTTATCAGAATAGTACAAAGAACTCCTGCATACCCTTCGCAGATTCCCTGATTGTTAAATTTTACATTTGCCTCATTTCTCTTTCTTTAGAGAAAGATGTGTTATTGACCCAATACCCTTAAGTACTGCAGTGTGTACCCCCTTCCTCCAAAACAAGGATACTCTCCTATATTAATACCATACACTCCTTCCAGTCAGGAAATAAACATTGATACACTACCATTCAATTTACAGACACCATTCCAATGGTGCCATCTACTGCCATCAAATTTGCCATCTGTCTTAATAATGGCTCTTTTTCGTGTCTAATCTAGGATTATACCTGTAAACACCCATTACTTTTGTGTCTTTAGTGTCCTTCAATCTGGAATAGTTTCTTAGTCTTTTCCTAACTCTCATCCTTCATAGTCTTCAGGGGTACAAGTCCTTTTCATTTTTTCCAAAGAAGACATCCAGATGGCTAACAAGTACATGAAAAGATGTTCAACATCACTCATCATCAGAGAAATACAAAGCAAAACGATGATGAGATACCACCTCACATCTGTTAGAATGGATGAGATACCACCTCACACCTGTTAACAACGCAGGAAACAACAGACATAGGTGAGGATGCAGAGATAGGGGTACACTCTTACATTGTTGGTGGGAATGCAAACTGGTGTAGCCACTCTGGAAGACAGTATGGAGGGTCCTCAGAAAGTTAAAAATAGAACTACCCTATGATCCAGCAATTGCACTACTAGGTATTTACCCAAAGGATACAAAAATGCACCCTAAGGCTTATAGCAGCATTGTCAACAATAGCCAAATTATGAAAAGAGCTCAAATGTAAATGTCCATGAACTGATGAATGGATAATGAAGTTGTAGGGTTGTAGGGTGTCTATGTGTGTATATGTGTGTGTGTATATATATACATATACATATATGTAATGAAATATACTCAGCCATCAAAAATAATGAAATCTTGCCATTTGCAATGACGTGGATATAGAGTGTGTTATGTTAAGCGAAATAAGTCAATCAAAGAAAAATACCATATGATTTCACTCATATGTAGAATTTAAGAAACAAAACAGGTGAGCATAGGAGGAAGAGAGAGAGAGAGAGAGGCAAACCATAAAACAGACTCTCAACTATACAGAACAAACTGAGGGTTGCTGGAAGGGAGGTGGGAAGGGGGGTGGGCTAAATGAGTGATGGGAATTAAGGAGAGCACTGGTGATGAGCACTGGGTATTATATATAAGTGATGAATCACTAAATTCTCCTGAAACTAATATTGCCATGTATGTTAACTGAAATTTAAATAAAGCTTGAAACAAACAAACAAACAAACAAACAAAGGAATACAGGTCTTTTATTCTATAAGGTGACCCCAAACCTAGGTCTAGCCACTGTTTACTCTTGGCCACAATCAGGCCCAGCATCCATGGCAGCAGTGTCAGAGAAATGACAGTGTGCTCTTCTCAGTGCATCATACTTGGAGACGCATGATGTTTACCTGCCCCAAGGTAATGTGCACCCTGATCACACAGTCAAGTTGGTATCTGCCAGATTTCTCCACTATAAAGTCATTATTTTGGAGGGAGATATGGATCCCTCTTTATACCATTTGGCCTGGGAATATATAAAGAATTTGATAAGTGGAAGCAAACAGATGCAGAGAGGAGCAGACTCAAATAGCATAGCTAATTCACATTAATGGCAAATGCCTGAAATGAGATTAAACCCTGTACTTCTGGAAACTGGTTCCACATGGCTTAGCTGTATTGTAATTTCTCAGCTTCCTGAATCTGGAGAGTTCAGCTTTTCCTGAGTTTGAGTTCTGTGCACACTTGAAATCACCTTAGGCCTGGGTCAGATTCCAAGGGAAACATGCTATGTGGCAGAGATTTGTGTGGGGAGAGTTGAATGGAAAGTGCTCTAGAAAACAACACCTCTAAAGAAATGAGAGAAGCCAGATTAAGGAGAGTGAGAATTTGAACTGCAATACTGGTGTATCAGGAGCCTCACCCAATCCCGGGAGGAGCTCTGAAGCTGGGATGGCCCTTCAGAGTTGGCCAGAATTGAAGTAAAGCGGCCTGGATCTTTATATTCTCTGCATGGACCAGTCACTAGGCAAAGTCTTTCCCAGAGAGGGATAAGTACCATGGTGAGATAGCTCCCACTGGCAAGGAAAATTCCCAGGAGGAGTTCAGTTGGGAACCATGAGCAGCCAAAATTCCTCCCAGCTAGAGAATGAGTGTCTCAAGTCCTAAAAGGAGCAGCTGGAAGGCTCACATAGCACTGATTATAGCTCACCCTTGTACCACTTACATCTATGTTCATCATATAGTAAGTCCACTCCACCTTGGAAGAACTCCTTCAGAAATTTAATTGGTCCTTTTTTTTCCCAGGG
Organism: Panthera tigris; assembly: GCF_018350195.1. Taxonomy (NCBI): domain Eukaryota; kingdom Metazoa; phylum Chordata; class Mammalia; order Carnivora; family Felidae; genus Panthera; species Panthera tigris. Next base: position 68,166,209 of record NC_056663.1, read on the forward strand.
AAGCTGACAAAAGAACAAATCATAGCAACCATTGTAGCCAGTCTTAACAGCATAAGTGATACTTATCTTATTCCTCAGCTACTACTCATCTCACAATTCTGTGGTATAAACAGTGTACTCCTTGAGGCAATCCAGACACTCATCCCTAGGGATCTGAGCCTCTAGACACCAGGCCATTTTCAGTCCATGGTTGTTATACTCCTCTATCACTGAAATTGAACAGCAGAGTATCAAGAGATGACCCAGTAGATTATCTAGGTGTTACCTATGTTCTTCTTGCTGCTGTCATGTAACAGCCACTCTACTTTCTCTTGATGATCAAGGTCAACTTCCCTGACAATATGATGATTCTCTTCCTTGTCTCACAAGAAATCCAAAGTAACCATGTGGCAGCTATTGCTGAAAGTTTAAAGGAGCTCTTTTTGTGTTCCCTGATGGAAAGTTCCATACTTAAAATCACAAGAAAAAGAAGCACAAATTATCCAAGTGGATCATTAAGAGTTATAGTAAACAGGGCCACTTCTATTTCTGAGCTTGGTTGTTGATTTATGGTACATAAACATATACTGGAGAATAGTGCCTTATCCTCAAAGAGTTTCACCTTCAAACTGGCATCTGAGTTGAGTCTTCAAAGGTCCATTTTATCAGTCTGTCAGGTCAGGATATTCTGGATGGCATGGTATGTTAAAGCATAATTGGGTCACATGGTCACATGCCCAATGTCCATCTACTTTACTATAAAGTGGTTCCTTTGGTCTGATGTGATGTGATATAGGTTACTATGCTGGTAGATCAAACATTATATAAGCCCCTAGACAGTGAGGTTCTGCAAATAGGAAAAGCAAATCCATACTTAGAATATGTGTCATCTCTAGTCAAGATGAATAGCTTTCCCTTCCACAGTAGAAAGAGTTCCAGGTAATCAACCTGCCATCGCATGGCTTATTGGTTTCCTAAAGGGATCGTGTTATACTTAGGTCTCAATGTTGATCTCTGTGATTGGCATATTGGCCATTCAAGGCAAAAGCAACTAGATCAACCTTTGTAAGTGGCAGTCTGTGCTTTGAGACCCATTCATAAGCCTCTGCCCCATCACAGTGACGACTCTGTTCAGCCAGCATTTGGAGTAGAGGATGATAGAGCCTGGTTGACATTGACTGGCAGGTTGTTCAATTTACTTGGCTGTTCATATCTATCCTATAGGGGATGTTCTCTAATGGGAATTAACATAGCTACAAAGATCTTTATACTTTGTACCTACTCCTACACCCTCAGATCTCCTTGTCCCTATTTTCAAATCATTGTCCCTTCCAGCCCCTGCTTTATCAACAAGCCATTTGCCACCACTCAGGGATCTACAAATATATCTTTACCAAAGCACACTTCTCTTGTCACAAAGTACTTACCACTGCAGGGATTTTTCTCCATTGCTATCTTTTTTTTTTTTTAATTATTTTAATGTTTATTTATTTATTTACTTATTTAGAGACAGAGCATGAGTGGGGGATGGGGAGAGAGGGAGACACAGAATCTGAAGCAGGCTCCAGGTTCTGAGCTGTCAGCACAGAGCCCGATGCAGGGCTCGAACTCATGGACGGCGAGATCATGACCTGAGCGAAGTCGGACACTCAACCGACTGAGCCACCCAGGCGCCCCTCCATTGCTATCTTTTAAAGCCACATCCAAGTGGTGCTATAATGGAGCAGCAGTCTATTTTCAACTTACATCCATGTAATAAGCCAAATTATCCATAAACCAAACTAGGCTTTTTTCTTCCTCATTAGTTGGTTATAAAACATGCCCCCACAAGGCCACAGGAGTAAGCTAAGGGACTAATGCCAGAGCAAGAGTGGTGGATGACATGGGTTTCTACACTGACATGCCTTCTGGCCCCGTTAGTGCCTGATTTTGAATGTATTGTTACCATCGTTTGATAAATTGCTGCCAATCTTGTTCAATGGTGACCTGGTGGCTCTGACCAAACCTAGCTCCTAATGGACAACTCTGAGCCCCGTTTCATCCTCACCATCTGCACCAAGGCCCCGCAGCATGCCAGGAGCTATTCTTGAATGGTATATTGTTCTCTGTTATAGATAGATAGTCCTTCAGAGGTTGTCCCAAGCTGGAGCAAAACAGCTCCAGGCATGTATCAACCAGTTAGATACATGGAGAAGGTGCAACCCTAAATGATGCAGCCCCTTTCTGCTGAGGGCAATTCCTGGGGTGGGGAGGTGGGGAAGCAACTATGAGCCACAGGGAGCCAACACTCCCAGCAGCCAGGGCAATGTGACTCTTGGTCTTCCAGGAGAGATGTGTGGCACACCATGGTACCCACTACAAATAGCTTAGGTCGGACTATTTCCCTGTTATCAACATAGCCTAACTAAAACCACTATGTAGAATTTACTATTAGCATTTGAGATCTGAATCAGAAAACAACAGGTTTGTGATTACTCCCAAACAAGAGTTAACCATTTCAGAAAGCAAACGGGTAGAATTTTTTTCTCTTTTTCTAATTTTTTTATTGTAGTGAAATACATTTAATATAAAGTTTACCATCTTGGGGCACCTGGGTGGCTTGGTCGGTTAAGCATCCGACTTCGGCTCAGGTCATGATCTCACGGTCCGTGAATTCGAGCCCCACGTCGGGCTCTGTGCTGACCGCTCAGAGCCTGGAGCCTGTTTCAGATTCTGTGTCTCCCTCTCTCTCTGCTCCTCCCCTGTTCATGCTCTGTCTCTCTCTGTCTCAAAAATAAATAAACGTTAAAAAGATAAATAAATAAAATAAAATAAAATAAAATAAAATAAAATTTACCATCTTAACCCTTTTTAAATGAATAGTTAAGTGTCATTAAGTAAATTTATATTGCTGTGCAACCATCACCACCATCCATCTCCAGAACTCTCTTCATCTTGCAAGATGGAAATTCTATACATATAAGTCCCTGTGACACATAACATCTCCCCATTCCCCCTCCCCTGTAAATCCCTGTTCTTTCTGTCTCTGTGATTTTGACTATTCTAGGTACCTCATAGTATTGGAATAACAATACAGTGTTTGCCTTTTCGTAATTGGCTTATTACACTTAGAATAAGGTCCTCGAGGTTCATCAATGTTGTAAAATATGTCAGAATCTCCATCCCTTTTAAGGCTGAATAATATTCCTGGGTGTGTGTGTGTGTGTGTGTGTGTGTGTGTGTGTGTGTGTGTGTGTGATATACACACAACATTTTGCTTATCCATTCATCTATCAATGGAAGTAGATTACTTCCACTTTTTTAAAATTATTATGTTTATTTATTTTGAGAGAAAGATTGAGAGAGAAAGAGAGAGGGAGACACAGAATCAGAAGCAGACTCCAGGCTCTGAGCTAGCAACACAGAGCACGATGCTGGGCTCGAACCCACAAACTGTGAGATCATGACTTGAGCTGAAGTCGGATGTTTAACTGACTAAACTACTTAGGCACCCAGGATTGCTTCCACTTTTTAACTATTATGAATAATGCCATTGTGAATATGGGTGTACAAATCCTTTTAAGACTCTGTTTTCAATTTTTTTGTGTATATACCCAGAAATGGAATGTCTGGGTCACATGCTAATTCTAGTTTTGGAATTTTAATTTTTTGAGGAACTATTTTCCACAGCAGTTTTATTTTACATTCTTGCCAACAGTATACAAGCATTCCAATTTGTTCACATCCTCAGCAATACTTGTTATTTTGTTTGTTTGTTTGTTTGTTTGTTTGTTTTATAACAGCCATACTAATAGGTATGAAAGCCATAGTATCTCATTGTGGTTTTGATTTTAATTTCCCTGATATTTAGTGATATTAAGCATATTTTCATGTGCTTCTTGGCCATTTGCACATCTTCTTTGAAGAAATGTCTTGTCTGTCTAGTCTTTTGCCCATTTTGAGTCAGGTTGTTTGTTTCTTTGTTGTTGGAAAATAGGTAGACTTTTAAAACCAATGTTCGATGTTGAATTCAACAAAGCCAGATTTCTCCAGCCTAAGGTACATACAGGAATTAAAGTAACTAGTGGCAAGATAGTAGGCTTTTCAAGTTAGGAGTAGAAACATTTTTTTCATAGCTACAGTTATACTTCTATAGGCCTGTTCTTGAAATTTATCCTAATGGCCAGGAATTTATACTTAAAATGTCACATACTTAAATTCTATTTCAACGGTACATCCGAAACTCAAAAAAAAAAACAAAAAAAAAAACCTTCCCACTGAGGCACTGGTATGCCTTATTGTCAGTGCCATAAGGCTAATCCACAAAAGCCTAATAGTGGAAAAAAAACACAAGAAATAAACCATTATCTATTGTGAGATTCCTGTAACAAAAACAGTATCTTAGAAGAAGTGACATAAAGTCCTAGAAGCAGTTAAGAAATATGAGTATCTTTTCTGATAAGTGGTAAGGAAGAAAAGTAGGATGAATTATAGACAAAATTCTTTCCTCTTTCCCCATAGTATCCTGTCCCCAATTTTAGGCATAGCTATTTTATGTGACTGTATTCTGTGTTCCCTTTAGCACTTTATATGGCCTTCTATTAGCATTTATCTCAGTATTTTAATACCTTACTTAAAAGTCTGCCGTTTTATGCATTCAGCATGCGGCATCTTTCAAAAGCATTATATGCATTAAATATATGCTTGATAAAAGAATGAATGAATAAATGAAGACATCAATAACAGGAACTCATTACCCTGGTGGAACTACCTTGATCCTCTTGGCACCTTTAAAAATGGCACCTAGAAATTCAACGTCTTCCACAGAATGAAAAATTGAAAACTGACGAAGCAAAACATTTTTTTCAGAACCACTTACTAGCTTGAATTTTCTACAGTGCTATTTTCCTTCTGCTTCTGAGTTTAATGTCCAACACAAGGATGGCAGCCAGAGGGCTGGTGGGAATCACATGTCTGTCCTCTCCTACTGTGAAGAAAGTGATGGTGTTAGAACAGAGCAGCCCTGGAAACACAGTTTGGATTCCTCCCAGTGAACCACTTTCCTGGTAGAATCTGTGCATATTTTGAAGTTTTACCAGTGCCCCACCCCCCCATGACAATGCACGCAAGCATGTATTCCACATTCCCTGAGAGAAAAATGAAGCTGTAAATGCTGTTAGGTTCAAGTGAAACCTTTAAAGGAAAATCAAAAAATTCTTCCACATTACCACATTCATTTTATTTCAACATATATATATGGTTCCTCCCTTTCTATCCCAAAACTCATCTGGAGTTAGCCGCTCTTGAAATTTTCCCCTTCCACCAGTAGAGGAAAATTTGCTGTCTCTCCCAGCCTCTACCGAGATTTCTCAGAAAAGGGGAGAGGAGTTTTTATCTTTCTCCTGGTTGGCTCTGATTTAGAGTCCCTTGTGTTCTGTTAGTTGGTTTAAAAGGATCCTTCAGGGGCACCTGGGTGGCTCAGTCAGTTAAGCGTCCACCTTCGGCTCAGGTCATGATCTTGTGGTTCCGGAGTTAGGGCCCCGCATCAGGCTCTGTGCTGACAGCTCAGAGCCTGGAGCCTGTTTCAGATTCTGTGTCTCTCTCTTTCTCTGCCCCTCCCCCACTTGTGCTCTGCCCCCCCCCCCTCAAAAATAAATAAACACTAATTTTTTTTTTTAATTTAAAGGATCATTTCATTACACCCTTCACACTGCTCCAACCATCAGCTCCTCCTCTACCTGAAGTGCCAACAAACTGAAGACGGGACATAGGTCAGACATCTAGGAGGGTTTAGGGAGGGACAGGAAATTATGCTATAGCACTGCCTAGCTAATTTAATTTAAAATGTTAAAAAATAAAATAAATAAAAAATAAAAATAAATAAAATGTTTATATAATATAAAATGTTTATATATATCATAAATGCCCTTCAACTATGCCCACTGGCCATGCTTCAGAATATACTCTGTGTAAATTCTTAGCTTCCTCATTACAGCTGGCCTCCTCGTCTCTTATCCAGCCCTTGGAACCTCCAAATTCTTGTTTATTGATAAAGGCAGTTCATTCTTTTTCTCATTCCTATGCTTTCCAAGCCATTCCCTGAAGCTTATCTTTTTTTCACAGTTAAATGGCTCATCTATTCCAAAGAGAAACCCTGCCATTTCCTTAGGATTCAGAAGCGGCTACAGTCTGCTGGGATTTTAAATAACAAATTGTTTCTCCTACACATAAAGTCTGGTTGGGTATAATAGACAACACTTAAGGTGCTTCCCATCTGCCGAGGCTTCCACCCTCTATGAGAACGACCACACACATGTGAGAGGTGGGCAGCCGCCATGTCTGTCCTCTGGGACTCTTCCCTGCCCCCAGTCACAGCTGATAGATCCTCAAGGGAACACTTGATTGAAGCTGGAGAAACTGGGATCAGGAATTCAAAACAGTAATTCATTCCAGGAAAGGCGCAGCATTAAAATTGCCCTTACTGGATAACAAGACAAGGTCTTCTACAAACACCTACCCCCATCACAACATTAGTTAAAAGATTTGGGGGGAAAAACATCTAAAAGTTGTTTTCTTTTTTAAAACCTCATTGACTCCCCCCGAGTATCTGTCATTTCCAGGAAGAGACTAAGAAATGCTGCTCTTCAGACTCTGACCTATTACAGAGATGAAACCAGCTGTGTACATAAGGCTGTTTCCTCTGTTAATCGAGTTATCGTTCCTTCCATGCCCTTGAATTTCAAAGCGAAACTTATAAATAATCTGATCTTAACATTTAAAATATGCACTCTCCTTCTGCCCGCCAGAAGGTAATGAGCAGTCTAAAGTCACTCAGCCTGGGTTTCCTTTCCCTAATTGCCCTAAAAATTAAATAAAAACTTCCCTACATCCCTTCTGCTGCTCTGTGAAAACAGGATAAAATACAGCAAATTCTAATAAGCCAGCATGCCGTGAAGTTTTCTTCCTCACTTCTTAACACCACATTTACATTCCTTTCCAAATAGCGCTAACTTCCCTGCCTCTTTATCTCCACAGAAATCAAATCGCTATAGCTCTCAAATTCATGCTGCAGAAAGAATTTTCTTCTATTAGCAAAAGATTGTCTTCCATTTTGCGGTGAGGAGTTTTTTTGTTTTATTTCTTTAATGCAAGATTGGGGGGTGGGGGGAGAGGGGCAGCTTGAATTGCACGACTATTTAAGCCATAATATTTAATTTCAAACTTTGTCCTTTATAGCCTATTACCTCAGCTGCCATCTCTCTCCCTTTCCCTCATTTTCTTTTGAAAATTGATCTCATTGTTCTTGTCTGAATAAAAAGGCTCGGGGTATTTCAATTGGCTTTGGCTCAAGAATAAAAGATCCCTTTTAAAGTGAAAATCCTTGTTTTTGCCAATTCAAATCCCATTATTCATTTCCCTCCCAGTCCAGGCAGGAAAGCCAGGGGCTGTACCCATCAGGATGGTACACACCGCTGAGAGGTCTGGCAATTTGCCACTTCACCCACAATTCCCTGGCTGTGTGACCTGTGGGTCACTCAGAAACCTTCTCAGAGGGGTCTTCAATCGGCAGCATCGGGCAAAGCCTCACGCATTTCCATGTAGTGTCCCAAGGGGGTAATTTTTGCACTTGACTTCTTTTCTACGTCACTGTTAGCCACCTCAATAGGAATACTGTTGTTACCCATTTATAAGGGAAAATTGACATTTGAGCCTATTTGTAAAGTAAGATATTCTGAGCACCTAGAAAAAACTAGCATCACTCGTGCATGGTTTCTAGCACACCCGCCTGTGGGAGGGTCATAACTGTTACTAAACAACTGTTACTGTTTTATGTGACTAAAACATAAAACACTGTTACTAAAATGTCCACTGTTTCCTCTAATAATTGTCCCTTCTCTTAATCCCCTCCTTCTAATGATAACCCCATCCCCCTCCTAAACCTCCCCTCATTAGCACCGAACAGACCCTTCACGTTTTGATCTCTGCACTCCAGACAAGCACTGAACTAGGTAGAATTCAGAGAATTAAGGAATGGTCATTTCAAAGTAGCATCATGTAGAGCAAATGCAATAAAATTATAACAAATGGGATATCTAAGCAATAAAGACACAAGAATTTGTTTTCCATGCTTGCAACTTTTCTGTAAATGTGGAATTATTTCAAAATATTACAAAAATATCATCTTTGTAGCATGTGATAAAACTTTGAACCCACCAAAAATCTAACAGAGTTGATATTTGTAGAGGTCAATAGAATAGTAAAACACCACAGGAAAAGAAAATTATTAAGGATTGAGGTAAGAAAAAAAAAAATCACCGTGAGTTAAAGATGTAAGTGGATTAAAGGTTTTGCTATAGAAATTTATCCTCTGCTTTTTAGTTTATGAGTCTAGTTTCAAGGCAACCAGCAAAGGGAGGTTGTAGCCAAGAAGTTCTGTTTGCGAGTCTCTAAGCTTATCCTTCAGGACCATCATATATCTCCAAACAAAATGCCCCAAGAGAGTCTTCAATCTTTATACCAGCATCAGGCAAATGCAATCTAGGGACAAATTAAAACATAGTAAGCATAAAACATGGCTTTGAGACAGATTAAAATGAGCGAGGTATTCGCCAACATCAGAGATGGCAAAGTTTAATCAATAATGATAATGAGTCCCTTATCAACGAGGAATTATTCACAAAGATGGAGGGGTTGGAGAGGCAGTTGGGGAGTGAAAGGAAGCAAAATCCTGTTCCTGGGTGTTGTTACATTACAGATTACCCAGGCGAACTATACAGTGTGTTACCTTTGAGACACAAAGAAATTAGCATCACAATCGTTAAATTAAATTGCAAACAGGCTTGTTGTTTCTGTACATTCTACAATGTGAAGTTGGCAGGAGTGAAACCTTCTCTTTGCGGTATTCAAAATTCTTTCAGCTCATCAAGGCTCAGTTCAAATTGCCAACCCTTTCTGAAGTTTTCCCTGACTAAATAAATCTACTAAGCATAGCACAGGTGCGAGAGAGAGAGACCAACTATTTTTTAAACTGCAAGCAGACCCTTTGGGACATGGTAGGATTTGCTTTTTCACATAGCAGCTTTCAGGGCAGAGCCTTTTGGGGAAATGTTACAAATAGAAAATATTTGAGACAATTTGGGAGTTCGTTTTGAGTCTGTCCCTGGGGTAAGTATCACCTATAGCTAAAAAATGTGGGCCCAAAATCACACATATATAGAAAACAAATCTAACAGCTGGTACAACTCATCTCTTAGCTGTACCTGAGAAACAACTGGTGAAGTAATGAATACTTTTTGTTATCATAGTAAATTCATTTAACACATAAGATTACCAATGTCTATAAAGAAAAATACCCCCAAAGAGACTAATGGATCACGTTGGATCAAACTCCTAGCTTCAACAGAGGGTCAGTATAACACAGCAGTTAAGGCCCAACTCTAGAGTCAGATGCCTGGGCTTGAATCCTCTCTCTGCTGCCTGCTGGCTATATAACCTTGGGCAAGACATTTAAGAGCTCTGTGCCTCAGTTTCTTCACCTAAATGGCGATAATAATAGCATACGGTTCATTGGATTAAGTAAGATTACTGAGTCTAAATTACATAAAGCCCTTGGAACTATCTATGCCCAGTACATAGTAAGTGTTATATAATTATTAGCCACTATTAGTAGGATCTTAAAATAAAATTTTCTAATTTAAATGATTAGGTGGTGGGATTAAAATCATTCAAAGGTTAACTATTTTATTTTTTTAGCTTTTTTCATGTTTATTTATTTTTGAGAGAGAGAAAGAGAGAGAGCATGATGGAGGGGCAGAGAAAGAGGGAGACACAGAATCCAAAGCAGGCTCCAGGCTCTGAGCTGTCAGCACAGAGCCTGACGCAGGACTTGAACTCACAAACTGTGAGATCATGACCTGAGCTGAAGTCAGACGCTTAACTGACTAAGCCACCCAGGCACCCCAAAGGTTAACTATTTTAGGGCTAACTGGAGTCAAGTCTTTCTTCCATCTTTACACTTGAATAATCTGAAACACACCAGTCACTTCCTTGAAGTCTTTTTATCTATGAAACACAAATGAATAAAAAACATAGGTAATACCTTCCACCTAGTGCTATATAGGAAATAAACTGTAGGAGACAAGATTGGTGCTGATATATCATTTAGGGGGCTATTGCAATGTAGCCCAAATAAGAGGAGCATGGCCTGAACCATGCTAATGGCAGGTGTAGATGGTAAGTGTTGGGATTCAATACTTCTTGGACTTATTGATGGGTCAGGTAGGAACATAAAGAAAAAAGAGCGATCCAGGAAACTCCTTAAGTGCTTGGCCTGAACAACGCTATGGAAGGTTGGAGATAGAAGAGACTGGGAGAGAAGCAGATTTGGAGAAGGAGTTATCAGAAGTTCAGTTCCCAACATGTTCATCTGAAAGTTCTAATTCAGTCTCCAAGTGGAGCATCAGAGAGTTGGATATTTGAATCTAGAAAAGACAGAGGTCAGAGTCAAGATAGAAGTTTCAGAGTTATTTTAAAAGGTCCAGGAGAGGAGCCAGCAAACAGAAATTGACAAGAAACTAACAAGGAAGTAGACAAGGACCAGGAGAGTGTGGTGTCAGGGAAACCAGGACAAGAAAGATTCCACAAGCAACAAAACTCCAACTTTGAAACACAGACCAAGGAGTCCCATTTTAAAACCAAGATAAAGCCTGTCCCATTCCTAATTTTAAAACAGCTAATCAAACATTGTATAGTCAATTCAAACTGTTAACAACCTCCTAAAACGTAACTACATATGTTGTCAAATGAAGGAATGCATAAATTAAAATTTTGGTTGAAACTGCTTCACCATTTGTGTATTAGATATTGATGCAACAGAATCCCACTACAAGAGGCATTTTCACCATCAACATATAACCTAGAAATTTGGAAGTAAACTTATTGCCCAGAGCCATCGTGAGTGTATGAGGAAGACCCAGCAGCTTGAACCCCAAATTCCCCTGCAGGAAACATGGCTGTTTCCCTTCTGCTACACACTGCAATGGTTTCCAGCAGTTTTCAAAACCATTTAGGAGCTCAGGGTAGCCAGCAGCTTCATGGATCACTGCCAACATTTGAGCAATTCTATCTGAACCAAACATACAGAAAGATTGAGTAAAAACATCCACTGTCCTTATTCTGTATTTCCAGCACTTGCACAAAATTTATATTCCGAAGCTCAGAATCAAGTTTTGTCTAGAAATATAAAAGCAAGTAAAGATTTGTGCTCTGAGAAAGTGACTTTTAAAGAGAAAGGCACTGAAGTACCACGTGGTATGTGCTACAGACTCCAGAGCCCAGTAGACTGAGTTAATAATGACTTTTCAGCCTTATCTCTTTCTATTTGTCTGCCATTCTTGGAGCCAGACCACCAACATGATCTACTCTGTGGTTTAAAGTGTTTTTGCAAGAGCATCCTATCCCGAGGCCCTATATTCTTATCACTCAAGAGAGATGCAGCAAAGTTGATAGGCACACAACTGTCCATGGGAGGATTCATAGCATTACTTAACATTTATGTAGCACTTATATTCATGTTTATTGTCCATTCCTTAAAGAATTCCTGCAAGGTAGGTGATGTCTGTTGTCCCCAGAGTTCAGTGAGGTGGAATAACTTGCTTGGGGTTACACAACAAGAAATGAAACAGAATAGGAGTGTCGGTGTGCTACCTAGCCCAGGACACATATATACTGCCATTATAAGCAATTCATCAGCTGGAGCCAGGGAGCTCACAGTCAACCAAAAAGGGATAATCTTACTACCCTTGCACTCCCAATACATTTCCCAAAGCACTCCTTTCCCAAATACAAGGCCAAAGTGAGAATCCATATGGTGGCGCCCACTAAGCCACAGGACATATGTGGGATGGTCATTCTCCCCATTCCCACTGCCACTCATAACCTTATCCCTGTACGGATGCATATAAAGCCCATGTGAGCAGAAGTCTCTGCTCTTTCCTGTGAGACAAGTGTCCAGACCTGCACTATTTAAATCTCTCCTCTCCCCCAACATGTACACACATATTCACACTGAAGCCAAAACCACATCGTATCTCTAGTTTAGAAATTGTTTATATCGCTGTGTCTTTGGAAGCCCTCGCCAATTTGGTTTCTCCTCACTTAATTTCCTCTCCTCTGCACATATGGCAAGCTGTGTTTTTTGAAGCATGCTTTTCCCTAGGACACTTTTTATTCCCCTAGCTCTTGACTAGTGTCAATAGAATTTATTATCAAGCAAGTGCATCTTGGATTCATTCAAGTAGGATTAAAACCGATGTGACTTATTGGAAGGCAATCTCACAAAGCAGGTCTATTTTAATAGTAAGAACATGGATTTATGAATTGAGGAGACATGAGTTCAAATCTTTGCTCCAGCGCTTACTGGCTATGTAATCTTCATGTATCACTGAGTCTCTCTGAACCATCGTTGCCTCATTTATAGATCTGGGTAATAATAATAATATAACTTATAGGGTGACCATGAGGAAGTAATAATATATGGTATGTAGAGAGCTTGACACATGAGACACTCAGTAAATAAAAATAACTTCTCTTTTGTAATTTTCTTGGGTTCTATGAATTTCATTCTCGTAGAGCCAAATTCGAAAGTGCATTCTGAGGATTAAAATAGCTGATACATGTAAGGTACCCCACACAGTTATAACACATAGACAGGTAGGCAATAAATGTTATTTCCTACTACTGAGGGAAGCATTCTTTTTTAAACATTTTTTTAAATGTTTATTTATTTTTGAGAGAGAGATGGAGTGTGAGCAGGGGAGGGGCAGAGAGAGAGGGAGACACAGAATTTGAAGCAGGCTCCTGGCTCTGAGCTGTCAGCATAGAGCCCAATGCAGGGCTCGAATCCACGAACCACAAGATCATGACCTGAGCCAAAGTCAGATGCTTAACCTATTGAGTCACCCCGGGACCCCAGAGAGGAGCATTCTAGGGATACTCTGCCCTACCATAATTTTATTTACAGCTGAGGAAACAGGTTTATTCTCAATTATACGAGGTAGCATAGTTTCCATATAAGTTAAGTCAGACTCCTTTCTTGTGCAACAAAAAGCTCATAGTTCTTCATGTTTATTAAAGAAATGCCTTTGAATGGCAAACAGTAAATCCCACAGCTAAGATATTAAATAAAATAATAATAATAATAATAATAATTCATGTATCACTGAGTCTCTCTGAACCATCGTTGCCTCATTTATAGATCTAAAGCTATAGAGCTTTAGCTATAGAGCTAAAATGTAATTGTGATATATTATGTACCAGGCAATGTTCCAAAGATTTACATACATTAACTACTTTAATTAAAATTAAAAAAACTTTTTGGGGCGCTTGGGGGGCTCAGTCGGTTGGGCGGCCGACTTCGGCTCAGGCCATGATCTCGCGGTCCGTGAATTCGAGCCCCGCGTCGGGCTCTGTGTTGACCTGCTCAGAGCCTGGAGCCTGTTTCGGATTCTGTGTTTCCCTCTCTCTCTGACACTCCCCCGTTCATGCTCTGTCTCTCTCTGTCTCAAAAATAAAAATAAACGTTAAAAAAAATTTAAAATTCAAAAACCTTTTTATGGTTTCAAAATCCAGGTAGATATGGAATTGGCCTTGAGCCCTGCCCTCACCCTTTGCCTCACGGCAGGTATGTTGGTTCATGTGGGTAAATAAACCAAAGTCCACAGACAAGGTGATAGTAGCAGTCACACCAGCATGTAGCACAATATGTTTTTTGCTAGTGATAGAGTTTTGGACAAATGCCCTGGCACGAGTCAGCAGCATGGATGTCCCCTGCTCTGCTTGATCTACCTTAAGCACCTTATCCAAAAGGCACCATACACTCCCAGGAAATATGGTCTATTTTAAAAGCCAAAGGAAAGAGGATTTTCCACACTGGTGCAATTGAGAGGCACCAGGCGGGGCTGCCTGAGGCCAGACTGTAGGAGGAAAAGGCTTTGTGTTTTGTTGTGATTTCTTTCCTACGCACATCCATCTTGGCCTGTCACACTTTTATTCCTATAAACCCAAGCCCTCTTCAGCCAAAAATCAATCAGGCATGCCCACTTGTGTGCGCGCGCGCACACACACACACGCAAACACATACATATTCCCTCTCACATAGAAATGGAAACGTGGCTCTGACTCCTCTTGGCATAAATTTTGGTTCAGCTTCATTAGGCTAACCATCTGGGTCATTTCAATTCTGTTTCCAGTCTCAAAATAATTGCAGCATCTGAATCAGCCGTTCTCCCAACCCTATCTCTTCCCTACACCCCCATCCCCACTGCCAGCTGCATAAGTGTTAAACTTTTAAAGAGAATATAATTAATGTTTTTGGAAGAATGGAGAATTTTTTAATCCACATAGGATCAGATGGTAATCTCTATGTTGGTCAGAGCAAATGAAAGCCCATCCTGTCATGGAATAATTACTTAGAACTGTGCATCCTCTCCCCACCCTTATTTCTGATCTCTCTAAACTCTCTGATGTGACTAAGCTCATAATTGGGACAGCAGCCAACAAATAAAATGTGACTCTGTAATTTCATCTACATCCGTCCAAATTGTACTAAAATGGCTGCTAGGGCCTTTGGCCTCTTACTAACTGCTTGACTTTATTTATGCCAAAGGAAATGATTATAGTTTGGGTTAATATAATCACTTGCAGGCCCTATGAATCCCCAAGCTTCCAGAGGGTAAACGCCTAATGTACATAGAAATATAGTTGTTGGAAGACACTATCTTCTATTACTGAGTTTTCAAACTGTGGGATTTTAAACGTTGCAGAAAATAAAGACAAGAAATTAAAATGAATCGGACTGATCTTGACAAATTCACCAGCCAATTACTTCATCTGACCATAGTCAAGTAAAAGTTGTCTTTAAAGATGTAAGAATGTAGCTACCCCTAAGATAAAGAGCATCATAAGCAAAAAAAAAAAAAAAAGATTTCTTTTGTTTTTGTTAGCTTGGCTGCTTTCTTAAATTGCTTCTTGCTACCTAACTTATTCACTCATCCAGCCAGTATTTACTAATTTTTAATATTTATTACCACCTGCTAAAAGCTAAGGATAAAATGGAACAAGCGGGACACAATCTCTGCCACCACAGAGTTTATGGTCAAGTAGAAGATACAGAACAGTAAATAAGATTTTACAATATAGCATGGTAACCACATGAAAGTGAAGTAGAAGGTGTTTTGGAGACACTTAGGAAGAGTAACCAACCCAGACTTGAGAAGTCATAAAAACATCTCAGGGAGAAAAAGGAACCCTCATGCACCGTTGGTGGGAATGTAAATTGGTACAGCCACTGCGGAAAACAGTATGGAGTTTCCTCAAATATCAAAAACAGAAAGAGCATATGATTCGGTAATTCTAATACTGGGTATTTGCCTAAGGAAAGAAAAGCACTAATTCAAAAAGATACATGTACCCCTAGGTTTATTGCGGTATTATTTACCACAACCAAGATATGGAAGCAACCCAAGTGCCCACTGATAGATGAATGGATAAAGAAGATGTGGCGTATATACGTATATGTATTCATACATATATACATATGAATATAATACATAATGTGTGTGTATATGTGTATATATATATATATATATATACGAAATAGACTATTACTTGGCCATAAAAAAAGACATATATATATATATATATATATATATATATATCATACATATGTCTTATATAATATATATGTCTTTTTATATATAATATAAAATAGTGTATATATATATACACTATTTATGTGTATAATACTACTTTATATATAATATATAGAATAGAATAGAATATTATGCAGCCATTTGCAAAAACATGGATGAACCTAGAGGGTATTATGCTAAGTGAAATTAGACTGAGAAAGACAAATACCATATGATTCCATTCATAGGTAGAAGCTAAAAAAAAAAAAATGTAAAAACAAACAAACAAAAAGCAGAAATACTGGGACGCCTTAAGTCTCTGACTCTTGATTTCAGCTCAGGTCATGGTCTCACAGTTCATGAGTTCCAGCCCCTCATCTAGCTCTGTCCTAACAGTGCAGAGTCTGCTTGGGATTCTCCTTTCTCTCTGCCCCTCCTCCCCTCAACACACACCCATGCTCTCTCTCTCTCTCAAAGTAAATAAACTTAAAAAAAAAAAAAAAAAAAAAAGCAGAAATAGACCCATAAATACAGAGAACTACTGGTTGCCAGAGGGGAGGTGGGGAGGGAATGGACAAAATAGGTGAAGGAGAGTGGGAGATTCAGGCTTCCACTTATGGAATGAATAAGTCATAGGGATAAAGGAACAGTATAGGGAATGTAATCAATGGCATTATAAGTGCTATGTGGTGACAGAAGGTAGCTATACTTGTGGTGAACATAAGGTAAAGAAAGACTTGTCAGATCATGTTGTTGTACATGTGAAACTAATGCAACATTGTGTGTCAACCATAGTTCAATGAAAAAAGGTTTTTTTCCCAGAGAAAACCTGATGGATGGACAGGAGTTAAGCTGATAGGCATGGTTTGTGTCTCGGTCTTTTCAGGCTCCTATAACTGAATAACAGACTGAATGACTTCAACAACATTTCTAATAATTCTGGAAGCTGGAAGTCCAAGATCAGAATGCCAACATGGTCACTGTCTTTGTGAGAGCCCTCTCCCTGGTTATACCCTCATATGGACATCCTTGAGGGAGGGAGATTCATGCAGAGAGAGGAAGATCACATATCTCTTCCTCTTTTTATAAGGGCATAAGAATCTTCATAATAACTCTACTCTCATAACCTTATCTAACCTTAATTACCTCCTAAAAGCCCCACCTCCAAATGCTATCACACTGGGGGCTTGGGTTTCAACACATCACTTTGGAGAGGACACAAACATTCAATCCTTAGCAGTTTGGAAAAATATATTCCAGGCAGGGAAAACACAGTATGTGCAAATTCTAGAGGCTGGAGAGATCAAAGTTCATTCCAGGATTTAACAGTAATTTTCTCTTCTTTTCTTAGTTTACTTTATTTATTTATTTTGAGAGAGAGAGAGAGAAAGAATGAAAGTGAGGGAGGGGCAAAGAGAGAATCCCAACCAGGCTCCTTGCTGTCAGCACAGAGCCTGATGCAGGGCTCAATCTCAAACTGTGAGATCAGGATGTGAGCTGAGATCAAGAGTCAGACACTTAACTGACTGAACCACCCAGGCACCCCCTAACAGCAATTTTATATAGCTGAATTTTAAAGTGTGAAGGAGAAGAAGAAAGTAGAAAAGAAGCTTGAGCGGTAAGACAAGGGTGAGAAGAATAGAATTTATCCTAAGATCAAAGGTCTGCATTTTCAGAGTAGAGAAATGCCCTAATTAAATTTGGTGATAAAAAAAATTACTGTCAGCTGTGTGAAGAAGGAATTGGATATGAGCAAACTGAAACCAGTGAATTAGTAGACACAAGAATAAAGTTTGAAAATTAGTGAAACTGGGCGCCTGGGTGGCTCAGTCAGTTAGGCATCTGACTTCGGCTTGGGTCATGAACCCCCGGTTTGTGGGTTCAAGCCCCGCATCAGGCTCTGTGCTGACAGCTTGGAGCCTGCTTTGGATTCTGTGTCTCCCTCTCTCTATGCCCCTCTCCTGCTCATGCTCTGTCTCTCTCAAAAATAAATAAATATTAAAAAAAATTTTTTAAAGAAAATTAGTAAAACTGAGGACTCTGATATAACAAATTATTTTTTGCTCTAATGAGCTCAAAGGATACATTTTCAACAAGGGACATCTGAGGATGTTAGGCTATAAAATGTTCAGTGAGTCTCCCATTTATTTATTGGAAATGTCACTTGTTGGTGGCAATGGTAGTCCTCTATCTGTCCACAGTAAGGTGCTTCCAGGCCTTAGGACATTCCAAACTGGAGTTTACCACTTCATATTCCTCAACCACAACAATTTTATACTCTAGCAGAATTAATTTTTATGGTTGCAAAAGCCACCATTAGCAAACACTGCTACCTTAGTTTAACATCTGGGATCCAAGTATAATTCCTGAAAAAGCTACCATCACATCTTGATAAACTGCCCACATATCATATAATCACAATCAGGTATCACACAAGTGAAATCACATTACACCCAATCTGTAGTAATGCCCAATCTGTAGGCCTGTGCAATAACCCATCTCCTGATTTACAATCATGGGAGGGTCTGAGCAGGACAGGTTGATGAGAGGCCACCTCGAACATGGAGACTAGTCAGGAGGTTAGTGAAATGAGGGTGATCTCAACTCCCATGGTGATGATAGGAATAAAATTGAAGAAAGCTCACAGATTCAAGATACATTTTCAAGATAGAATCTGGCTAATGACTGGATATAGGGGAAGAGAGATTTCTAGGAGATATTTCTTTATTGAGGTTATGATTAATGTATAACACTCGTTTCAAGTATACAACATAATTAATCACATATACTCACATATATGTATGTATGGTGGAATAATCACCAAGTCTAGGTAACATCCATTACCATATCTAGCTATAAATTTATTTTTTCTTGTGATAAGATTTATTTTTATTTTTATTTTTATTGATTTATTTATTTTTGAGAGAGAGAGAGAGAGCAAGCAGGGGAGGGGCAGAGAGAGGGAGACAGAGGATCCAAAACAGGTCCCAGGCTCTGTGCTGACAGCAGAGAGCCTAATGCAGAGCTTAAACCCAGGAACCATTAGATCATGACCTGAGCCAAAGTCGGACACTTAACTGAGCTACCCAGGGTCCCCTCGATTTAAAAAAAAAATTTTTTAAAGAACTTTTAAGAACTATATTTTAAAATTAGGACTTGGCCATCTATGTAGCTGGAGTCTCACAGTTTCTTCTGTGTTTTTTTAGAGACTTTAATGCACTTCAAAGTCTATCAGCATCATCAAAATGTAGGACTATGTTTTCCCAGCAAAGATCATTAGGCCAACATGGCAGATAAGGAACAAAATAATGAAGCAAGAAATGTTTGTCTTCCTTGCCCTCTATGTCTTTTGCCTCCTTCTTTGCCTTCCAGGGGCCTCCACCTCTAACCACTTAGAGACTTAAGGGGACACTGATCCTGGTGTCTCTAAACTTCTCTCCACCTTTCTTACCTTGGAAAATCCCATACTTTTCTGTTTTGCTCACACCCATTCATAGTTAACTTTCCCCTCACCCAGCTACCAGGTGGGAAGAAAAGCTAATATCAGTTCCACAGATAATAATGATTTATATTTATACCATATTTTAAGCCCATTACTGGCTAATGACAGAGTCACTTTTTTTTTAATTTTTTTTCAATGTTTTTATTTATTTTTGAGACAGAGAGAGGCAGAGCATGAGCAGGGGAGGGGCAGAGAGAGAGGGAGACACAGAATCCGAAGCAGGCTCCAGGCTCCGCGCTGTCAGCACAGAGCCCGACGCGGGGCTCGAACTCACGGACTGTGAGATCATGACCTGAGCCGAAGCCGGACGCCCAACCGACTGAGCCACCCAGGCGCCCCCAGAGTCACTTTTATCTGAACCCCTGTTTGCTTATCTGAAAAAGTGATTCAAGCAAATTCAGAAGTTATAAATTCAAATACTTACAGAGGCTGAGTGTGTAACATGGATGAGGAAAGCAAACTGAGGTGTTATGTAGTGGGGAGAGGTGATTTCTTTGGGGACTTTATGGGCTCCTGCTCCATATAAAAGGAACAGCCTGCATTCTGCTTCAATTAACTATTGTCCTGCAGGCTCAATGTTGCTGGTACTTCCAAATTTTTTTCAAGATAATTTGGAAATGTAGATTTTTAATGTAATTATCCAATTTCAGATATTTGGCAATGTGACTAATTCAATTTTTTTTTAATCTGTGAGCCAACATTGTATAGGCCAAACAAAACACATCTGCTAGCCAAGTTTGGCTGATAAACTATCAGTTGGAACCCTTTGGATTTGACAGTCTCTGAAGCTTTCTCTGGCTCTATAACTGGGAAAATCTAAAATGCCTTCAACTGCAGAAACTAACCTTTAAAATTGTGGAATTCTAGACTCTAGGGCTAGACCAAAGACAAACATAACTCTGTACCAATAGGTTGCTCAGAGTGTCCAGATTTCAGCAAAAAATATTTCATCAGTATATATGATTAACTTCATTTTTATTGACCTTATAACACAGTAAGGAATGAAGCTGCCCAATGTGGTAGTAGATGAAATTGGTAATTTCTCAGAATAAACAAATCATTGCTTTTATCTTGACCCAAAAGATTTAAATGATGTTTATTAACATTAATGTCATCCAGGTGATGTTATATTGAAACAACGTGAACCCGCAGCTAACATCATATTCAACAGTGAAAAGCTAAAAGCTTTTCCTCTAAGATCAGGAACAAAATAAGGATGCCCACTCCTGCTGCTTTTATTCAAGATAGCATTAGAAGTTCTAGCCAGAGCAATTAGGCAAGAAAAAGAAATAAAAGCCCTCCAAATTGGAAAGTAAAACAGTCACTATTTGCAGATGACATGATACTATATAGAGAAAACCTTAAAGACTCCACCAAAAAAATGTTAGAACCAATAAAATAAAGTAACAGGATACAAAATTGATATCCAGATATCTGTTGCTTTTCTATACAAATAATTAACTATCAGAAACAGAAATTACAAAAACAATTCCACTTGTAATTGCTTAAGACAAGAATAAATACCTAATACATTTAACCAGGGAAGTGAAAGACCAGTATATTAAGAACTGTAAGACATTAATGAAAGAAAGTAAAGATGACAAAAGTAAATCAAAAGATATTCCAGGCTTATGAAGTGGAAAAATTATTATTGTCAAAATGTTCCTACTACTCAAAGAAATCTACAGATTCAGTGCAATCCCTATCAAAATCCCAATGGCATTTTTCACAAAACTAAAACAAATAATTCTAAAATTTGTATATAATCACAAAAGATCCCAAGTGGCAAAAACAGTCTTGAGTAACAGTGAAGACGGAGGTATTACACGCCCTAATTTCAAACTACACTACAAAGCTATAGTAATTAAAACAGTATGGGACTGGCACAAAAACAGACACAGATCAGTGGAATAGAATTGAGAGCCCAGAAATAAACCCACACATATACAGTCAATTAATTTACAACAAAGGGGAAAGGACAATTACAACAATGGGGAAAGGACAATCTCTTCAATAAATGGTGCTGGGAAAACTGGACAACCACAGCAAAAGTATAAAACTGGACCACAATCTTACATCACATAAAAATTAATTCAAAATGGATTAAAACTTGTAAGACCTGAAGCCATAAAACTCCTAGAAGAAAACCAAGGCACTAAGCTCTTTGACATCAGTTTTAGCAATGAGCTTTTTGGATCTACTCCAAAGGCAAGGGAAACAAAAGTCAAAATAAACTACTGGGACTATATCAAACTAAAAGCTTCTGCACAACAAAGGAAACCATCAGAATGAAAACACAACCTACTTAATAGGAGAAGATATATGTAAATTATATATCAAAAAGGGGTTAATATCCACAATATATAAAGAACTCATACAACTCAATAACAACAAAAATTTTCAATGAAAAAAATGGGCATAAGAGCTGAATAGACTTTTTTTTCAAAGAAGATGGTCAATAGGCATATGAAAAGATGTTCAACATTACTAACATCAGGGAAATGTAAATGAAAACCACAATGGATATCACCTCATACCTGTTAAAATGAATATTATCAAAAAGACAAGAAACAGTAAGTGCTGGAGAGGATGTGGAGAAAAGGGAACCATTGCACATTGTTGGTGAGAATGTAAATTGGTGCAACACTGTGGAAAAACAGTATGGAGATTCCTCAAACGAATTAAGAATAAAACTACCATATGATCCAGGTATTCTACTTCTGGGTATCCAGGTAAAGTAAAAAACACTAACTTGAAAAGATATATGCATCCCTATGTTCATTGCAGCATTATTTATAATATCATTGTATGGGAACAACCTAAGTGTCCATCAAAGGATGAAATGAAAAAGGATACGTGGTATATATCAGGGTGCCTGGGTAGCTCAGTCTTCAGCAAAGGTCATGATCTCATGGCTCGTGAGTTCAAGTCCCACATCGGGCTCTGTGATGAGAGCATGGATCCTGCTTGGGATTCTTTCTCTCCTCTCTCCACCCTTACCTTGCTTGTGCTCTAGATAGATAGATAGATAGATAGATAGATAGATAGATAGATGATGTGGTTTTTACATACCATGGAATACTACTCAGCCATAAAAAGAAGGAAATCCTGCCATTTGCAACAACATGGATGAACCTTGAAGACATCATGCTAAGTGAAATAAGTCAGAGAAAGACAAATACCACGCAATTTTACTTATCTGAGGAATCTAAAAAACAAAACAAACAAGAACTCACATATACAGAGAATAGATTAGAGGTTATCACAGGGGAAGGGGATTGGGAGGTAGGTGAAATGGGTAAAAGGGGTTAACTTTATGGTGATAGATCATAACTAGCCTTATTGCAGGGATCATTTCATAGGATATACAAAAACCAAATTATTATATTGTACACTTGAAACAAATATAATGTCATATGTAGATTTTACCTCAATTTAAAAAAAAAAAAAAAAAAAGAAGACATGTGAGGAGCCTGGGTGGTGCAATGGCTTAGGAGTCCAACTCCTGATCTGGCTCAGGTCATGATCTCACAGTTTCTGAGTCTGAACCCCACTTTGGGCTCTGCAGTGATGGCAAGGAGACTGCTTGGGATTCTGTCTCTCCTTCTCTTTGCCTGTCCCCCACTTGTGTGCTCTCTCTCTCTCTCTCTCTCTCTAGCAAAATAAATAAATAAACAAACAAACAAACCTTAAAAACAAGACATGTAAATAGATTTTTGCAGTTATGGAACTTGAGAATAATGATAAAGGGTGTTTTGTTGTTTTTTTTTTTTTTTTTAAATACCAATCATATTATTTCTTACCATTCTGAGTTAGCTGGGCAGTTCTAGTCTGGGCCTATGTGGCTAGTCTCTGTGGTCAGTTGGTAGCTTGGCTGAGGCTGGATGGGCCAAGATGGCCTCATTCTCAGGGACAGGTTGTGTGGACAGGCTGTTTGTTCTAAGGAGACTTAGCTGGAGCACTTGCCTCTGCTCTATGCGCTCTCTCATCCTCTAGCAAGCTCACCAAGCTTCATCACACAGCAGTCTCACGGTTCCAGAAAAAGAGGGCAAGCCAACTGAAATATCCATGTTACACACTCACTGCCTTGAAAGTATTTGAATGTATAACATCTGATCTATGCCAAGTTCATCCTAAGTCTCTGATTTTGTCATGTCTGATAAGGTCCTAGTGGTCTGGACCTCAGACTTATTCCCTCTCTCCTGACACACCTGCCCCACCCCCACTCCCCAGGCTTGCCAATAGCAAGAATGGCCTCCCTGTACAACCTTAGGGAGTGTGCAGTTTTGTGAGACTATCACTGCTTAAGAACAGCACGTCTTTTTCTTCTTCTTCTTCTTCTTCTTCTTCTTCTTCTTCTTCTTCTAAACCCGCCTGTGTTGCACTGTGTTGTGAGGTACTTGGTAAGCATGTCTCTGCTCCAGATTTCAGCTGGAGACAGATCCCTATTTTGTTTGAATGACCCCTCAACTTATATCAGGTTTTGGTAATATCATCAGCAATCTTGTTTGAGACCCAAAGAGAAATGGCACTGGATCCCTTTTCAAATATTCTATCTCTTCTAGTTCTATCCCTTCTGATCCTTCTTTTTTGACCTTCTTATGGCAGGAAGTTCCTTCCCTTTATCAAGGAAAAATTTCTTAAATCGTATTCTCTATCTTCTTCTGCTATTTAAATTAAACACTCCTTTAAGCATTGGCTCAATCTCTTTCAACTCAAGTCCTAAACAAGGTCTAATTTGCCCTGGGTCAGTATGAGGTCTAAAAGTCAAGCTCAGAGCTTTAATTTTATGACTATTCAAGAGGTCAGATAGGAAATCTTCATGAAATCTCTCCCTTCAATAGAGGTTATTCAATAATGAGAAGAATAAAGTGGTAATTTTCCAAATAAGCTAATCATTGCTTCTATCTTGGCATACATTCAAATGGAGTTTAACCACATTAAAAATTAATGTCATCTGAACACAACCATGTGCAAATAGATTTTGTCTACTTATGAAATTTGAGAATGGTAAGATATTGCAAGGTGTTTTTTAGTGCCTATAAAATGACTTTAATAACTTTGAATTGACATCTTATGCAACCTTAGTTCAGATTGTTTACATATAATACCCTGAGTCCCTCACAAAGAAAAAAGAAACATTAGCTCAGTCACTACTTTGCATGACATGCTGTTTAATTCTGTTTCCAACTTGTTCAAAACAGTTTCTTGGGATAGCTGAGTAGTCTTTAAAATTATACTTGCTAATTGTTCCTAAGAAGGCAAGGGCTTTAGCATGTTATTTTTATAGTCTATACATTTAAAGTTATTTAAGTATGAGTTTTTATAAAAGTATAGAGATAGCTGGCCAGGAATTTAGTACTAAACTCCTAAACTGTGGGTAAACATAACAGCAACTTTATCATTTCAACCCAGCCTAATGTGTTCACCATAATCTATAAAGCATCATTAGCACATGATGCTGTAAGAACAGTCAATTAATATTTTGGAGGTTGAATCCTGCCATTGTCTACCACTGAGCCTACTGTTTACTAAAACATTCTTGCCCTTTGTTACATGCCATCATTAAATTACTTTTCATCATATAGTGGTGTGTTTTTTCATCATAGAGTTGTGGCTATAAAGACCCAGCACAAACATCATTTCTGAGAAATGAAGAGACAATACACAAAAAGAAGGGAGAAAACAGAAATTTGAGTGTTTCAGGCTGCATGGATGGCTCAGTCAGTTAAGCATCCAACTTCAACTCAGGTCATCATCTCAAGGTTCTTGAGTTCAAGCCCCGCATTGGGCTCTGTGCTGACAGCTCAGAGCCTGGAGCCTCCTTCAGAATCTGTGTCTCCCTCTCTCTCTACCCACCCCCCCCCCACTCATACTCTCTCTTTTTCTCTCTCAAAAATAAACATTAAAAAAAAAAAGAAAAAGAAATTTGAGTATTTCTCAGAAAACCAGCATCAATGAGACATAGTATCTTAACAGTGCTGCTGCTGGCTGACCTCATTCCACTCCAGGCACCACAGATTAGGAAAAACATGGACAAAGTACAATTCATTCAGATGGAGAAATGACTGAAAGTGATACCATGTTAAAAAAAAAATAAAATAAAGATCTCTGAGAGATCTTAATGTAATTAACAAACAGAAGATTTGGAGCATGACGGTTACTTTTATGTGTCTGCTTGACCGTACTAAACCGTTATTTCTGTGTATATCTGTCAAAGTGTTTTCAGAAGAGATTAGCATTTGAGTCAGACTGAAAAAAGGAGGTTACTCTCACCAATGCAGGTGGACATAATTTAATCAACTGAGGGATGGAGTAGAACAAAAAGGCAGAGGAAGGATCAATTCACGGTCTCTGAGACATCCATCATCTCCTACCTTTAGACATCAACCTTTAGATGCCGAAACTTAAACCATCAGCCCTAGATTTGGGGGCTTTTGAACTTGGACTGGGACTTACCCGTAAGTTACCTGGTTTTCAGGCTTTCAGACTCACACCGAATTATACCACCAATTTTTCTGTTTCTACAACTTGCAGATGGCAGATATACAACTTATCAGTCTCCATAAACACATGAGCCAATTCATATAATAAATCTCTATACATATGCATATATCTCCTATTGCTTCTGTTTCTCTGGAGAACCCTGATTAATAACTGGGAAATTCAGAATAACTCCCTTCAAATGTTTAAAGTCCTGTCATGGGAAGAAAACTCAGTCTTCTTCTTCTGACCCTGTAGGAGCTGAGGTTCTTTTGCAGATGACTATCAGGCAGAATCTTCTCATAGTCAGAGATGTCCAAAGAAAGAATAGACTCATGGTTCCCTATGACACTAATATATAACCACAATAAAGCAACCAGTTGATAGAAATACCATAGAAAATTCAAGCATCAGACAGATGGTTGAAATGGTTGAATTTTAATGTTCTTTTGTCTCCTGTGGCCTGAGATTTGCAGTCCAACAGCATGGGTGTTCAGAACAGGCAGCAGGCAAACCTGGTCTCTGCTTTAGCTCTCTGTGAAGCTCAGTCTCCTTGTTCTTAAAATGGAGTCTACATCATAGGGCCACTTTGAGGGTTATCGGATGACACACACATGTTCAGTGAGAGCTCAGGGCAGAGCCTAACCCAGTACACTCTCAATAATGTTGGCTGCTACTTTTGTTACTAACCCAACCCCTTGAAAATCCTTTCAAAGAATGATTCAGAAACCCAAAGACAAAGAATTGATGGGGACACACCTTTTTTTTTTATGGCAGACGTTGAAGAGAAGGGCAAGTAGAGAGTAGCTGTACAAAGAAAAGAAGAATCATTGTGGAAAAACCCAGAGATCTGAACTTTTTTTAATGTTTTAAAGGTGCATTTTACAAAACCCTTTGAAACATGAGGGGTCAGGAACAGTTTTTTAATGTTCTGTACTTGAACACAGCAAAGGAAACCTGACTGGAGGCTGGGCTCTCTGTTCTGGGTCTCTGAAGTTAGATCAATAGCATCTGAACCCAAAGGGAGTCTCGTCCCCTCAGGTATCTTCTACTCTCTTTCCAGCCCCAACGGACTCCGTCCAATATTTTTTGCTACCCTACACATAGCAGAGCCCCAGAGTTGGCCCTGAGGTTTTCCCCCTTTTCCCAGCGAGAAGCATTGTTTCTGAGACAAGAACTGCTGTTTTCCGTTTTGAGTTAGGATTACAAGTGAGTTCCATTTGTGTCTCTGTAGGGTATCCTGACATCTCCTGTGGGAGAATTTTCAGTTGTGCATTTCAGCAGGGAGATACAGCAAGGAGAATAAATACACAGCCCTCCTATTTGTTTTCTGGTTATTGGGTGACGCCTGCTGGCCAATTTGAGATGTTACTGCCTTTTCTAATTTTGTCTTGGCCTTCTGCATTCAATTCCAGTCATCCGCCCGTAACTGCCACTTTCCAAGATTCTATTCACCTATACTTAGTTGTGATAGCTTCTATTAATACCTGTTGTGCATTAAATGTCACTTTTATTGCATTAAGCTCAGAGTTTTTGGAAACTGCTCCCCATAAAATGATTAAATCCATAGCAAAGGAAAACATCTTTTTGCTATAGTCTGTGCTAGTGAGTCAATGATTCAGCGAACTCATGCTGACAGAGAAGATGACAATTTCTATATTTTCTTGAGAAACACTAGTCGGCAACAAACACAGAGACTGCCACATTTTGAAGTCCAGCTGGCAGCACAAAACAACATTTGCTTAACTCCTCAGCCCAGTGCTCTCATTGATTGAACATACATAGCTACCCAACCATAGCACAAGGTAATCTATGGCT
Organism: Panthera tigris; assembly: GCF_018350195.1. Lineage (NCBI taxonomy): Eukaryota > Metazoa > Chordata > Mammalia > Carnivora > Felidae > Panthera > Panthera tigris. The sequence goes on from NC_056663.1 coordinate 68,193,659, forward strand.
TACACAGCCAGAAAGGACTTTGAATAAGGTTGAAAACATCCCATTTTAGAAATCAACTGCATTCATCTACTAAGTACATTTTTGTTTAGCGCACCTACTGTGTATGTAGAAGGCTTCAAATAAGGTAGGGAAGAGAATGGGTAATAAACAGAAAATATATGAATACAGTCATATCTCAGCTGCAACAATATTAAGTCTATATATTTTGAGCCTCATACCTGTTCGTATGTGTTAAATAATTTATTTCAGTGAATCTCAGTGTCTTCTACAGAGTTTCTCATTTATTGTACAGTGAGAGTAAAATGATAACATATACTTAATTCCCTTAGTATTGTAATGACTAGCAACACCACCTCCCCTCCATAATTCACAATAAATAAAACTGCATCTTTAAAAAAATTGTACTGTATATTCCTATGGATAATATCAGCCACTCATCCTAGCCAGAGCCAAGATGGAAGATTGGGCACGTACTGGCTGTAGAGGTGTGTGTGTGTGTGTGTGTGTGTGTGTGTGTGTGTGTGTATGTGGGTGTGTATAAATGTTCCACATATACAACAAATGCTGACAAATAAATGCTCATACCTTAATGTGAAGGGCAGGGTTACACTGATAACTAAATAAGTTGATAGGATTTAAATGAGACACTGCCTGTTACCTTGTGATTTTGCTCTGTTAAATTTTAGGCACATACAACATATCACCTCCCTCTCTTTAGACTTTACAAACCAAGCTATTATTTATTCTATTTATTCATACTTTCTCTTGAAAAGTCTATCCTCCACAGACTCTGAAATACTTTTGTTGTGTGAGTTTTTTCCCTCTGAATTCCCATCTCTGTTTGCCTTCATCTTCCCGGCAGTGAAATGCCTCAAACTGAATACAATATCCCAGGCTTTTTTGAAAGGTCTTCATGACTTTCTAATAGTAAAGACTTTGCCTAGGTTTTGAAAATCAGCCTGTTTAAAACATAAACTCACAGCCTTATCCATTTAAAGTCTTGCCACACTTCCTTTTTATTTATTCACATGCCTCTTCCACTCTCAAAGGTCTTTCGACTCTATGTGGTTTTTATAACATCTTGACCCTTTCAGCAGACATTAATTTAATTAAATATTTCTGCTTCTCTGTGTGTTCTCGCTTGAAGTTTTCGATTTGTGTTGATGTCTTCCTTTTAACTGTTCCTTTTTTCCATTTACCAACACTTCAGTGACCCTTAGACCTTTGAGAAAATATTTGCAAATCTACACTGACTTCTTATTTATTCATGGCTCCTTTCAGCAGTGTTCTTTTTTTTCAAGGAGCTCAAAACCACTAACAAGAGCTAAGGTGATACTCAAAGCACACCTCTGATAACAACTAAAAAATAAAGGGAGAAGGAAAAATTGAAAAATATTTTAAGAATCCTAAAGATACTCAGTCTTGACTTAAATTATACATTATAAGGTATATCATTCTTTGTTCAACGAAATGGTGTAGTCTTTTGGCTATAATTCTTTTTCCACCTAACTTAAGAATTTAAATTTTCACCAATTTCACAAGAAGTGAATTCTCTAAATACGGTGGAGTTTATCTTAATAAAAATATTTTTTAAAAACACCCTGCTCTGCTGCTTCATTTTATCATTCCTCCCCTGAGAGTGTCAATGAAAGTGTACGGAACAACCTATATCTCACCTACACATTCGACTGAGCCTGGATAGTGGCTAAGCTTCCCTGCTGTTTTTAATCTTTGGCTTTCTCTTTCTTCTGATTAAGGTATAGATACTTCCTAATCCTAGATTTAGCCAGACTGTACACAGACTAGACCATAAAGTTTTCATTTTTAATAGGAAAATATCTCATGGTTGATGTGAGCTTGTCTGTTCCTTCTTACCTGGCAGATGCCTGTATAGATAAGCTCCTGACTCCAAGATTATCCACCTATCATCCCATGCTTTCAAGTACTGGGCAAATGAAAAGACACTTGATTCATATCCACCCATCTCTACAGATAATTCTGTAGGGACTCTGATTTTTATATCCATAGTATTTACAACCAATTCCAAACACTGTAACATAGAATCAGATTCGTACAAGTAGGATGGAGCTTGTCCACCCCCCTTTACTATGGGGAAGGGCTAAAGTATAGCTACAGAAGTTAAGTGACTTGTCCAAGGTCACAAAAGTTGGCTGATGACTTAGTTAGGATAACATCAAGTCTTCATGTATTTATTCATACGTGTGCAACAAATGCTTATGTAGAGCTCACCTTAGACCAGGGACAAGCTGAGTGCATTTTATAAATAGTGAGCCTTTTAATCCTTACAACAACTTTATGAAGTAGATACTGTTATTATCCCATTTATTTTTTTAATGTTTTTTTGAGAGAGAGAGAGAGAGAGCGCACAAGCAGGGAAGGAGCAGAGAGAGAGAGACAGAATATGAAGCAGGCTCCAGGCTCTGAGCCGTCAGCACACTCGGGGTTTGAACCCATGAACCACAAGGTCGTGGCCTAAGCTGAAGTCGGACGCTCAACCAACTAAGCCACCCAGGCGCCCCTTATTATCCCATTTCTGAAAAGTGGAAACTGAGGCACAAAGAAATTAAATAATTTTTTCCAGGTCATGTACCTTGTTAGCAGCAGAGCAGGGATTGAAACCCAGACAGTCTGGTTCCCAGGTCTATGCTCTTAATCACTATGCACTCTCTTTCACGAATTTCAAGCAATCCGTTATGTGTCATCAAGAAGTAAGCCTGTTCTAGCAGATGCATAAAAACTACCTCAATACTGGCTAAGCATAGCTCTCCACCATCAATCAATACACCTTGGTTTCCAAAATTATCCTCACACTGGAAACATAAACAGTCTCTCCAAACATTCACCCATGAAGCCAAGATAGGCTTTATCCAGATGTGAACTCCTACACAAGGGAAAATACAAAATCTTATTCCCTTGCCCTCAGGGAAACAAAAACTGAACCAGAAGGTTACAGCAGATTTTTGAAAATCACTACACTCTGTCTGCTCTGCTCACAGTATGTTTCTGTAAGCTCCCTTCTGTCCTCCTCGTGGGATTTGAGCATTTCTAAAGCTAAAATGCAGAGTAAACACCTTTGCATTTCGTAGATTTGTTCTGTTTCCCTTTTGCCTGTGGCTGCCTTTTCCTTTTCAAGAGCCTCTGGGATTGAGACATCATGCCAGGCACCTGAGGCAAGGCATGCAGCAAATGTAAATTGTGGTCCTCTATCATTCAGGGCCTGCCCTTGTCTGGATCTTGAGATTGTCATGCAGTGGCTTCCCACAAACAGCCCTCAGTGGCCACTGGGACCGTGAGAAGAATGACCCTATTATCAGCTGGTAAGAACACAAGAAAACTTGAAAACTCAAGGAGTCCACAGTGGCAGGGGAAGGTGCTGCTAAGAAGCCCTCAGCACCCATGATACAAACACCATCATCTACTTTGATTTTTATTATAACAGCAACTACAGTATTGAAGATGTTTACTTCTAGTAACACAACAAAAGCACACCAGAGAAATACGTTTCTATGACTTACCTTTTGCCTTAATGAAATTTTGCTTGTAAAGTATGAAGAAAAAGACATTAATATGGTTTTCACCTGAGACACAGTGCAACAATTTGACAGGAGCAACCTATTTATGCTGTGGGAGCATTTACTGTCCTTGAAAAGTCTGAAATGGTTTCAAGTGATTTTGAAGGGGTTTTGAGAGATACAGGACAAAGACCCTGAGGGGTATTAAAGGAAGCAGATGTCAGGTGTGGAATCGTCTGTCTCTGCACACCCACTCGTGAAGTCAGAAAGGGCTGCCAATGTTTTCTCTCCCAGGAGCTGTGATACCCCCATTTGTTTTCAAGAGAAGAGGGCACGTTAAAGGCAGAAAAATCCCACAACACATAAGATGTAGGATTTAGAGTGCCAGGGAAAATCTGAAACAAGTTAAAGATGGATTCATAAATCAGAGTAGGGGGCTCAAGAAGAAGTAAAAGAAGTAAAATTTCTCTTTCAGACTCATATATCAAATGCCTTCCTTGTTATCATACTACACATTTGGATCTTTGTGTGAAACGTTGTGGGTTGTCTACAAATATGATTCAGGGTTTTCTTTTCCTTTCATATTATCATTTATATTTAAATTGAAAATTTTAATCATGGTGCCACCTCCATCCACAAAGGGAACCATGATCACTCAACAAAGTTGCCCCAGGTTCTTTGCACAGGGATAGGTATAGAGTGGAGGATTGAAGCAAGCAAAGACCAGCCCATAGGACTGTCTGTCCAATCAAAGGATGGTGATTATCAAAGCCAGTCCCACTGGCTCCCTTCAGGTTGCAGATGAAAGAACCTGAGTGGCCCAGCCTGTGAGTCAGAGAGAATTGGAGAAAGGCCTTGCAAGCCAAGGAAGGGATTTGCTGAGCACTAGAATGGTGTTGGTTCCTTGACTTCCTTGTCTTTGTTCTAATACATGTGTATCCTTAAAGTGAATTTTAGTTGTTAAAATCTAGTCCACATCTCATCTAGTCACATCTTTGTCTCCCCGCAACCAAAGCACCCAACTGAGCACTGCATAAAATAAAATCAGTGACATATCCATTAATTGGAATAGTCCTAGATTTTATGTCCTGTTATGATAACATTGTTTCTGTCTCTCATTTAGACATCTCATCTTTCACCACATACCATTCAATGTCATAATTTTTTTTTCTCCATTTACCCCTATCTCTTGCATATCCTTTTATGTCCTTCTCCCTCTCCCTCTCTCCCTCTTTCTTTCTCTCCTTCATCTCTCTTATACCTTTTATAATTTGTCTTTACAGGGACAATGTCATGGCTGGATCCTATTCCTCCCCTTCTATTTTTCCTTCTTCATCCAATTCCACCCAAATTTTCTAACTAGGCTTCCAAAAATTGAGGAGAGCATTCTCATTAGGGCTTAAGATTCAGTAAGTGTAGAGCTTGAGCAAGTATTGGGTATTTCTAAAATCTGTTTTGTTGTTGTTGTTGTTGTTGTTGTTGTTTTTATATGAAGCTATATTGGTTCAATGCTATTCAACAAAATGCTAAATTTGTTGCTAAATCTATAATTAACACAATTCCACAAACACTTATACCAATATTTTCAGCAGAGAGCACCAGAATGGATAAGAAAGGGCCCCAACTACTGGTTACCTTACAATCTGGAAGGAAGAAAACACATATGGAGAAATAATGATCATTCCAGGCAGAATATAACTGCATTGCTATGAAGGGGGAAACACAGAAGGTAACCAGGATCATCCAGGACTCTGGCTGCAAAAGCATGCATAGCATAACACCTCTAATGCCTGGGTACTAGCTTCATGTAATGTAATCCATGTAGCACAACTAAGGTGGACCTATCTTCATAGGTATATGGTAGGAGCACAGGCATTGGACTTGATATTTTTAAGAATATGCCACAGAGGACACAGAGGGCACCAAGAAGATTTTTAGTATTATTCTAAAATTGACCATGGCAAAGCCCAAGGGTAAATTTCAGAATTCCACTGGTTATTTCCTCTTTTTATATGTCTTTTGAAACAAAAGTGCCTTAGTTCTCACTTCACTTTCACCTTGCTTATTGGCTACCAAGTCCACTTCAGGGCCCTTCCGAGCCTGGCCATTCCCTATGCACTCAGTCTGCCTTTCCCCAGTGTCCTCTTCCACCATGTTCTAGCCATGTGTTCAGCAATGCAATGTCCTCTTCAAACAGTCTACAGTAACGTGTGAACACCCTATGGACTTTACACTCCCGAGGCTATTTTTTTTCAAACTTTACTGATAAATTAGTGACAAATATAACTGTATATGTTTCAAGTACAATGTGCTGATTTGAGATAAATATATATTGTAGAATGATTAACAAGGATATTTATTTTTTTAATGGCAACTCATTTCAATCAAAAATTTTCAAATCGATAAAACTGATATTTTAGATACAGACCTTCACACTTAGATCCTATTTCTGACCTTACTTCAGTCCTCCCAGTTTACTACCCCTGCCCCCACCACCCCACCCCCCACACACCCAATCACTGTATCAGAGACATACAGGGAGAATCTCAGCCCTCATTTAAGGAAACTGGCCTCCAACCCTAAGGAGAGGTAGTAAAACCCTGAATAAACAGCTAATATATAAGCTCCATGCCATTTCTATATAACAATGGAAATAAACATAACTAGACTTTTGTGACCTCCTATTGCTGCATAACATACTACCTAAAAACTTAGTTGTTTAAAACAATAGACATTTATTCTTCTCATGGTTTCTGTCGGTCAGCAATTCCAGAGTGCCTTAGCTGGGTGGGTCTGCTTTAGGGTTTCACGTGAGGTTTTAACCAAGTTGTCAGCTGGGGCTACTGTCGTCGGTAGTTAAATGAAAACTTGACTGAAGCTAGACTTGACTGAGGCTCACTTAAGCGGCTAGTAAATTTGTGCTGTTGGCAGGAAGCTTCAGTTCCTCACCTGTAACCTCTCAGTAGGGTGTCTTGATTGTCCTAATGCCACTGTGGCAGGCTTCCCCACGGTTGAGTGATCCAAGCAAAAGTAAGGCAGAAGCAGGAATACCTTTTATGACTTGGCCTCAGAAATCATTCATAATTTTTTTTAATGTTTATTCTTGAGAGAGAGAGAGAGCATGCAACAGAGGTTGAGAGAGTGAGAGGCAGAGAGAGAGGGAGACACAGAATCTAAGCAGGCTCCAGGCTCTGAGCTGTCAGCACAGAACTCAACGCAGGGCTGGAACCCACCAAGAGATCATGACCTGAGCCGAAGTCAGATGCTTAACCAACTGAGCCACCCAGGCGCCACTCACTCATAACTTCTCTACATTTTCTGGTTGATAAGTGAGTCACTAAGTCAGGGTAGCAGTGAAAAGGTTGGACATTACCTTTTGATAAGAAGGACTACCAAAGAATTTGTAGATATATTATAAAACCATAAAAGCTCCCATGACCACTTCCCCAGTCTTTCGCTATCCCTATTTAGCAACATACTGTACTTAGTAAATAAATCTATTAAGCAAATATTTTAAAAACATTATTAGAAGTTTCTAGGTTTTAAATATTCTCATAAGCAATATATGCTTTTCAAATCTTTATTGCTAATCCCTTTCTCTGATTTTCCATAAACTTTCTCCATTCCAAATTACATGGTGTTGTTCAAAAATAAATCCTATGAGTAATTTGGGGTTCAACTATAAACATCGCTGCTATGAACTGACATTCATAAAACCAATTTTAATTTATTCATATGTGGCTAAGTAAAATATTGTATGAGGTATTAGATCAAACATCTGTTCTATTTCTTTTGACTACTACTTCAGTAATTGAATTATTTTTGGAAAAAGCAATCAAATTAGCTTCTCATAATTACAGACTGTTGATTGTTCATATGTCATATCCCTTACAACACATGAAAGTGGTTGTTTTTCTACAAAGCACTTTTCCATTATTTTACTAAAATCTAAAGCAATCTTCTTTACCCAAGTGACCTGCTTCACAATTGAAGTCTGTTTCTTAAGAACAATGACAAACAAGGAGTGTTTATCTTATTGTTTTAAAACTAAAGGTATGTTTCTCTTCTGGTTGACTGATTTGTACTGTTGAAAACAATGGCAGGTATTCTTAGGAAATATTAATTTAAGGAAAGCAAGAGTCCATGAAGCAACCTCGCAGATAAACAGAGATCACTGCTTCCTCTCTTCATATCCATAAATTGAATTAACAACAAGACAAAAACAGAGTCAGTGTATCTAATTAGGTCAAAGAAACTTCTATTTCAGTGAAAAAGTAATCAGGCCAGATGTTTAATTTGTTTATTCTTTCAATGAACATTTATTACATATCTGTACCCATAGCTGAGTTAAGATTTCGAATACTCCAAACACTGAAAGGATTATGGTCACCATACTTTTTTCAAAATAAAACTGGTATCTACTTCCAATACAACTAAGTAAGCTCCTACTGGATCTTTTAGATATCAGCTATGAACCATGGGCAAAATAATGACCTGAAGGCACTGGAGAGTGAAAAACACAGGCAAATTCTAGAAGGAAGAAAAAAACTGGAAGAAACTAGCACAGTTTACATCTTTTAATGGCTTTGAACTTGTGATCAGGGTGAAGATGGCACCAAGTAAAGTGACTAAAAGTTTGACATAAATACTCACATATTTCTGGCCAGGAAAGAAAAGAACACAAAATTCATAACCACCACAGATACTAGAAAGTGAGGGGGGGAGGGGCGGGCTCATAAAAACAGAACCAGAGGGCATGTTAAGAACCAGGAGGCCCTGTGTTAAGTACATAATTTCTGCCAAAGTCTCTGGCTGCCCCAAGAATGCATGTGTGGAACAAATTAAAGCAGTGCAGCTAAGTTAAGAAACTGAATTATTTACATCTCCACCAAAAATACAGTGTTAAGTTTGAGTCCAAGCAAGTAAATTTTTTGATAAAAATCTTATAGTAGAAATACAGAAGAATTGAGAGTTTCCACAAAATATTTTTCACAATGCCTAGGATAAAGTCCAAAATTACTCAACATACAGTCAGGAATATTTGAGCCATTTTTAAGAAAAAGAAACCAACACTATTGGTGAGTTGACCTAGATATTGCAATTAGCAGACAAGAATTTTAAAACAGCTATTATGGAGCTCCTGGGTGGCTCAGTCAGTTAAGCGTCTGATTCTTGGTTTTGGCTCAGGTCATAATTTCAACAGTTTGTGAGTTTGAGAACCACATTGGGCTCTGCACTGACAGTGCTGAGACTCCTTGGGATTCTCTCTGTCTCTCTCTGTTCTTCTCTCTCTTTCTCTCTCAAAATTAATAAGCTTTTTAAAAAAATTAAAAAAATAAAACAGCTGTTATAACTATGCTCAAGGAAGTAAGAAAAAACATGTATGTTTGCCATGAATAAGAAGATAGGAAATCTCAACAGAGAACATAAATAGTAAAAAATAAATAAATAAATAAAAAATCCAAGTGGAAATTCTAAAACTGAAAAATACAACTTCTAAAATTATAAATTTACTATATTGGCTTAAGAGAATGGAAATGGCAAAGAAAATAATCAGTGACTTGAAGACAGTTCAATGCAGATGTGTAGAGCACAGAGAAAAAAGATTAGGAAAAACTAAAAAAAAAAAAATGAACAGACCTCCAAAGACCTGAGAACAATATTAACTGCCTAACAGATATGAATAAAATCCAAGAAGGAGTGGTAAGAGAGTGTGAGGCATACAACTTATTTAAAGAAACAACACCCCAAAACTTCTCAAATTTGATGAAAGACATAAATTTGCATAATCAGGAAGCACAGTAAAACCCCAGAAAGACATACACAAAGAAAACCATGCCTAGGCATATCGCAGTCAAATTGTCAGTTAGAAGGTAGACACCAGCAATGGAAGGAATGTCCTCAGGCGGGGTCCCAAGTCCTCAAAGAGGGAATGACAGAGATGTGAGCTGGAGGCAAGGATGGTATTAAACAAGCCACATGTTAAGAGCATCCAGGGAAGGGGGTCAGGGCACAACATTCTAACCTTGTGGCTTCCAAGGCCTTGGGGCTGACAGATCAAGAGCCTCAGGTACCGAGCATACCCTCTCCCCTTCCACCCCTGCCCCAGGGTAACCCCTAGACTCATTATAATATATTTGCATTGCAGGTACAGCCACACCCCTCCCAATGAGAAAGGCTGCCTTAACATCAGGTACCAATCTAGTGGGGGTCAAAAGCTTCCCCTCCCAACCTGTGGGAGGACTTTCCCAAACGAAATTCCCACTAGAGACCACCCCAGTGAATGTCACAGCTCCTCCTAGCCCCCCAAGACCCAATAATATCCAATCTCAAAACAATCAAGAGGCCAGTTCCACCTCTTCTAACCTGCCTGCTCTCTCACCTTAAGAGTGTACTTTCACTTTAATAAACTGCTTCCTGCTTGCTACTTTCCTTCTGGCTGTCTTTATTTGATCTGGGATCCCCACATAAATCTTCTTGTGGAGAATCCAAGGACGGAGACCTCTGTTCACACAACGCAGACTCTCCCACCAGTAACAAAACTGTGGATAACTAGAGTTAAAAGAAAATTGTAAAAGTAACCAGGGGAAAATGACACATTACATACAGGAGAACAATGATTCAAAATTTATCAAACTATGACAAACAGAAGCTGTGGAACATTGTCCTTTAATTGCAGACAGAAAAACACTCCCAACTAAGAATTCTATATCTAGTGAAAATATTCTGCAAATATAAAAATAGGAACATTTTAATATTTTTAAAATTTTTTTAACTAGAAGTATTTTTATTTTTTTAATTTATTTTAGAGAGAAAGAGCATGCAAGCAGAGGAGAGGGGCAGAGGAAGAGAGAGAGAGAATCTTAAGCAGTCTCCACTCACAGCACTGAGCCAACTCAGGCTCAATCCCAGGACCCTGAGGTCACAACCTGAGCTAAAATCAAGACCTGGATGCTCAACTGACTGAGCCACCCATGCACTGCAAGAACATTTTCACATTTTTAAAAAACGCTAAGGTAATTCATTTCTAAATTTTTTTTTTACATTTATTTATTTTTTGAGAGACATAGACAGAGCACAAGTTGGGGAGGGGCAGAGAGAGAAGGAGACACAGAATCCGAAGCAGGCTCCAGGCTCCCAGCTGTCAGCACAGAGCCTGAAGTGCGGCTTGAACCCACAAACCGTGAGATCATGACCTGAGCCGAAGTCGGATGCCCAACCAACTGAGCCACCCAGGCACCCCAAAGATAATTCATTTCTAATAGAACTCTTCTCCAAGATGCTTTAAAATTTTATTCGGACTGAAGGAAATGATATCTGACTGAAACCTGGATCTTCAGAAAGGAGTACAGAGCATCAGAGATGACAACTCTCAGGGTAAACATAAAACAATCCTAGTAAATATACTTGTATATTACCTATAAATCTGAACCCTTATCAAGATATAGAATATTATCATTACCCCCAGAAAGTTCCATCATGCTTTTTTCTGTGTCAACTCTCCCTCCCAGGAGAAAACAAATGTTCTGGAGGTTTCCCATCCTAGAGTAGTCTTACTAATTAATTTTCTCTGCTCTAAAATTCTAATAAATTCAGGATAAGATCTTGACATCCATTTAAAAGTTGTAAAAACCCTCTGATGTGCAAGGCTGGAGCACATCCAGCCTATACCTTGTAGTCAATCCCTTCTTTCACTGCCCAAGATTCTCTTTAAACCTCATTCGCTAAATAGTTTCCTGGGTACTTTGAATAGGCATTGATTGTATGGATGAGAAAGCCACCCTGCTCGTAAACTTCAGGTAAAGTGGAAAGAACAAACTCTAGTCCTCCCATGGATAAAGTAGTGAAACCCATGTCCATTACCAAGTTTATAGCCTTGAAGGGAAAGAGGCATTAAAGGGGATAAAATTGAAGCTATAGACAGAAGAATGTTTACTGGAGCAAACACCTGGAGAAGATGGGAGAAGATGGTGTCAAAGGGCAGAATGGCCTTAAACATCAGAAAGGACATCTCATGTCTTGAGACTGGAAGAAAAAAGGATAAGATTGATGAGGAAATAAAAACCTTTAAAGTAGTGGGTTCAGGGAACTAAGAGATATTTACCTTGATTAATTGACAATTACTGCAATCAAAACAGCTGAACCAGGAGATCCAGTGGACCCAGGCCTTAATTTACAGAAAGAGTTGTGATTTGAAGGTCAAAACAATTAAACCCTGTACATTTAATAAAGCAAAATGGTGTAAATACAACAAAGCGACTACTATAAAACAATGCTAAATCCCTATTTCACTCTTTAAAGCAAAATTTCAATGAAATCTAGATTCAAAAATAGAGGATAAACCACATAAATACTAGAATTAAATAACTACTCTGATATAGTACAACGCATTGCACATTTTTAACACTAAAAAATATGTCATGATGGTGCCACATATCATTTTTAAGGAAAACGCCACCATTTTACATTCACCTTCTTCTTGCATACTTGCTTTGCTATCTCAGCTTTGTTTTTACAGGTTACCTATAGCTGTAGACTTTGCTGAGAGACCAGCGACAGTTTCTAAACTACACAGATTTAAACCTGACCTCTGACTTGAAATGGCAAATAAACTGCCATAGTTGGCCAGAGAAGCTAGTTAGGGAGTATTTCAGCCCTCACAGTCCTTAGCAGTGGACCTGCTACATTTTTTAACTATGGAAGCTTTTAGAGTCACAGTACAGCTGACCTTGAACAACATGGGATTGGGGCACTGACCTCTGTATAGTCAGAAATTTATGTATAACTTGTGACTCCCCCAAAACTTAACTGCTATTAACAGGAAGCCTTACTGGTAACATAAGTCAATTAACATATATGTTGTATATTAGAAAAATTATATATTCTTACAATAAAGTAAACTAGAAAAAAGACAATTTTATTAAGAAAATCATTTTTAAAATACATTTACAGTATTGTACTATAAAAAAATCCATGTATAAATGCATGTGTGCAGTTCAAACCATGTTATTCAAGAGTCAACTATAGATTATAATTCAATCAAAATACTCCAAAATTAATTTCCTTTAATTCATCCAATAATACTGATGAGGACCCACTGAAAAAAGAAACTATATTAGAGCTAAAATCAGAAAGAATGGGAAGGTTTTTATGCTCTGAGGAAGTTTAGTTCCTGAGAGCTACCTTTGATTGTCAAGAACCCTTCATTCTGAGCCTCTCCACTCGTCTCCTCCACAATGTCTTGGGTCTTTCTTTCCACATTTCTCATTCTGGAACATTGGAATAATTTAGTGGAATCAGAAGAATATTTCAGATGGCTGCCTGGTATTTTCCTGACCAAAACCAAACATCATGCCATTCCCTTTATACCTTCCTTCCAATTTATGCAACCATAAAAATAATAAAATCAAAGTTCTATTTCAGTAAGTAACTCACAGAACAATTGACTCAGCTCCATACATCTTGCCTTCTTTCTATAAAAGTTTTAGGAATTATTTTAAAACTAGGGGAATACTAAGGAACATTCATACCTTATCTATACTGATTCTTACTTCAGAAAAAAATAAGTTACGGCAAACATGACGGATGGGTGGGACAACGGAATCAAGCTGTACTCTCCCAGGTACCCTTTGGAATTAAGTTTACCATTTTATAAAACACAATTAGATAGCACTTTCCATCTGCACCTCCTGAAATTCCTAGAGCAGGGTACCCGCAGCCCTTAATTATCATCAGCCTATGTATCAGCAGCTTTTGTATTTATTTTTTCTCTGCTCACCTTCAGAAACCTGACTGAAAAAGATTGGGTCCAGCCTTTCTCCTGGCCACTGAAAGCAAGAGGATGCTCACGGAACACCTTCACATCACCTTGATGATTTCTTCCTCCTCCCTTGACTTGGGGAATTTTAAGATATTTTGTTGGAGAAAAGACATAAAGCCTATGCGTTAATTGCTTCAAAATGTTAAGATAAGAATCCTGCTCAATTTGCATTGACTCACAAAGCACATTGCATTCTGCCCCAGGACAGCAGCTCAGAGACACATCTAGGTCAGAGGCTGCGTTTATAATGATCCACTGGGGCACCTGGGTGGCTCAGTCAGTTAAGCATCCGACTTCAACTCAGGTCATGATCTCACGGTTTGTGAGTTCAAGCCCACAGTTGTGGGTTCAGGCTCTGTGTTGACAGCTTGGAACCTGGAGCTTGCTTAGGATTCTGTGCCTCCCTCTCTCTCTGCCCCTTCCCTGACTCATGCTCTGTCTGTGTCTCTCTCTCAAAAATAAATAAACATTCAAAAAAATTATAATGATCCATTGTTCTTCAGTCCTGATCTTGATTTCCTCCTCAATGAAGTCAGCTCAAAAATGAACTTAAAAATCACCTTATCTACTTTAAGTATATTAAGAGTCTGAGCAGATTTTTGCTTTAAGTTTATTCTTTTTCACTGTTACTTCCTGAGGATCTATTTCCAGCAGATAGTGTTAAGTTTGGAGAATAGTTATGATGTTACAGATGAATGTTCTGGCCTAAAGGTCCTTTAGGCTACAATTTAAGGACAGCGTCCAAAGCAGCATGGAGCCCTCCTAGTTTACCAAAGTTAAGGCATATGAGGTGAAGCAGAAAGGTCTGGCTAGATGTCACACACAAAGACCTGAACTCTTTGGCCTGGAAGCCAATGGCATACATACTCACGGGTTATGATAATGACCCAGGGCCAACTTCATAGGCATGCAGCTATGTACTCACACAGGCCCATGTTCAGAAGTGCCCCATGCTTGGTTTCATACTCTGTGGTCACCATCTTAAACCCTTGCTAATTTCTGCATAAGGATTCTACATTTTCATTTTGCACTGAGCCTTGCAATCATGTAATTCAGCCAGTCTTGTTGTCACTTTCTCTTCTTTGTATTTATCATGAGGCAGGAAAAAAAGAAAAGGAAAGGTCAGTTGAAGCCAAAGTGACTAATAAATTTTGGCAGTGGGACCTCTGAGATTCTTCTATCTCCAGCCCCCTTTGCCGGCCTCAGCCATTCAGCACATTTTAAAATTATGCCATCTATCTCCTCAACTACCATCTGCTCTGATTTCAAATAAGATGTTGAATAATAGTAAAATAGATACCCATTGCCTTTTTTTCATGCTCATTGTAAAGATCCATTTTAGGGAATGGAGCCATAGGGGAGGAATATGCTATAGCAGGAGGTCCTTAGAAGGAAGTTGGGAAAAAGAAAAAGAAGTGAAGGTGATTCTGTGGGAAGAAATCAAAAGAGATCTTTGACACGCCCAGAGATGTAAAAGCAAAAATAAGCTGACATCCCCCAGAAAAATGTTCCAGTTCCCCTCCTCCTGGCAGAATGAGCGCAGTCCCATGATACAGAATCATGACAAGGGGACATTGGATTGCAAGGCCCACAAAGCATCTCAGAAGACAGTCAAGATTATAGCCTGAGTGAATAAGAGGTTTCCCTTTTGTCAACAAAGAAAGGAGATAGAAAAAAAACAGAACTGCCTTTGCTAGGTTGCTAAGACTTAGCATTTGCCATATGCAAGGGTGAGCCTAGGAGAGAGAAAGAAGGAGTTATTGATCCCTGGGAAGAGGATTCAGAGTATATGTTAATGAAGGGGTGGGCAAGTTTTCCCTTCTACCTTTCTATGTTATTTGGCTGGTCTAATAATTAAATTGATAAAAGGCAGATTAACAGAAGAAAAATAAACAAAAATGAGTACATGTGTCCATCAGAGAGATCAAGAAACACTGGCCAAAGTCATCACCTCAAATACCAAAAAGCTAAATACAAATAGCTGAAGAAAAAAAAAAGAAGATGCTGGGGTAGGGAATGAGTTATAGGGGGCTACCAGGAGAAGCACAACAAGCAAGTATATGGTTGTTGTGCAGATTTAAATCCTGGTCTCATTGATAAGAGTTTCCAGGGATTAAGAGTCATTCCCTTCTTTCTCAATACAGTGAGGGAGACACCCTTACAAACGGAGATTTCCTTTATTCATGTTCATGTCTCTCACAAAAGGGTAACTTTTGTACTCAGTTTTTAGAGCTTCTCCTGTGTTTACAGTTTCTTAAATAAATAAATAAATAACCAGCCTAAAATAATACTTATGCCAATGAGACACATTTTGAAGTGGCAAATTCTGCTCCCTTATATTGCATTCATATAGAGGGTGATGAGGGGAGATGAAATTCACATCTGCTGAGGAGGATGAAGAAAGTTAGGAGGATAAATGCAGAAACAAGTAGACCCCAGTGTCTCAGTGCTAACAAAGGAACAGAACTCCAATATCTGCAGGTGATATGAATGAGCTCCATAATCTCAGGTGATCCAGGAACTCTCATGACTTCCATTTGCAAACTACGCTAAAGTCTGATATATGCTATATACTATTTTTTCCTAATTAAACTTCTTAATTAAACTTTATAGCAAGATGCTTATCTTTTATTTCAGATATCCCCAGGAGTGCTGGAAAAGGGAAATGTACCACTAGGTATTATTCCAAAAAAGTGATTACATGAAGGAATTCATGAAACAAACGTCCTGGTTCAGGTGTTATACATGTGATGAGTCATATTCAAAAAACCTTAATGCAAACAAAATAGTTTTATGCTCTGTGGATGGTATCAGCTCTAAAAAGAAAGTCATTTTCACATTAAAATGATAACTGTAGATGCTACAAAAATAGAAAAAGCAGCCAACTAGGAATATTGATTCTGGATATAATCCCACTCTGCTACAACCTAACTATTGGACATCGGCCAATCGTTACTTTTGTGATCTTGATCAATTGAAAAATGAAACATTTAGAGCAGGGGGATATCAAACCCAGCAACACTGACACCACTGGGAACCTAGAAATGCAAATTCTCAAGCTCTATCCAGAGATTTACTGAGTCAGAAACTCTAGGGCCTAGCAACCTGTGATTTCACAAGACTTCCAAGTGATTCTGATACGTGCTGAAAGCTGAAAAACACTAAATTAGATGAACTCCACCTTTCCTGACACCTCAAAAATGGTGCAGCACTGACATCATTATTATTACCATCAATAATATATGTCAAGAGCTTATTCTACCCCCACCTCACTTTAGGCACCTTATGTGTAATAATCTGTCTAATTATCACAACATTCCAGGAGGTAAATTATTACCATTCGGCAAATGAGCTATGAAAGGTTCTGGCAGCTGTGGTGAAAATCATCACCAAGATTCTTCTCCTAGGAAGGACTATTCCTCCGGCTATTAACAACATCAAGGTTTTCCTCAGCTCAGAGGGCCCTTTGTCCAAGGACACATTCTTTCCGGGGAAGTCCACGTTAAGTAATGAATCACAAAATGGTTTAAAGACCTGACTCCACCATGGGACAGCTCTGACAAGTATATATGTTCCAGAATTCCCCTAGGGATTGGCTGAGCCTTTGTCAGTCCTGCATCACACTTCAATTTCCCTCTCCCCAGTAGTTCTGTTTGCCGTCACTTCCTGTCACATGTATCAATTCCTAAATATGCCGCACACCAAACTTCTCAGTGTCTGCTTTGGAAAAAAAATTTTACAACAGTAGTTAAATCCAAGCTAGAGGCCAGGAATTGGTGGAGCCTCGATTCAAATACAGAGAGATAGACTCTAAGCCTTAGCCTCTTAACTATTAGTTTGTCACCCACTTGGGCTTGTAAATTAGTGGTTCAAGCATTTGAACATGAAATCTTAGAAATAATTTAATTTTGGGGACGCCTAGGTGGTTCAGTCAGTTAAGTGTCTGACTTTAGCTCAGGTCATGATCTCAGTTCGTGAGGTCCAAGCCCAGCGTCAGGCTCTGTGCTGACAGCTCCAAGCCTGGAGCCTGCTTCAATTCTGTGTCTCCTTCTCACTCTGGCCCTCCCCCATGCATGCTCTGTCTTTCTCTGTCTCTCAAAAATAAAGAAACATTAAAAAATAATAATTTAATTTTACAAATGAGGAAACTAAGGCTAGATTGGATGGTACCAGTTTGCCCCTAAGTGGTAGCAAGCAAGCACTGACTTGATCTGAGATGGTCTGACTCCCAGTGTTCTACTGTGTCCTGTTACCTCCCACCTTAAGAAAAATATTCATATATTATAATACCAGTGAGATAAGATCTCTAGATAAATTATAACTGTATTGGGGAACATCTGCTACAAAGCCTAGGAGACATAACAGCTGATAACACAGAAGCACAAGGGATCATAAGAAACAACTATCAAGAATTATATGCCCATAAAGTGGATAACCTAGAAGAAATGCATACATTGTTAGAAACATACAACCTAGCAAGATTAGCTCATGGAGAAACAGTAAACCTGAACTGACCGATAACAATTAGAGACTGAATTAGTGATCAAAAAACCTTCCAACAGAGAAAAGCCAGATGGCTTCACTAGTGAACTCTACCAAAGATTTAAACACAAATCCTTCTCAAACTCTTCCAAAAGATAGAAGAGGAGGAATCACTGCCAAACTCATTATTTGAAGACAGTATTACCCTGATACCAAAGCCAGATAAAGACGCCACAAAAAAAAAAAAAAAATGAAAAAGATGAAAAACTATGTGTTAATATCCCTGATAAATATAGATGTAAAAATCATCAAAAAACTATTAGCAAACCAATCCCAACAGCACATTTAAAGGATCATACACCACGGCCAAGTGGGGTTCATCTCAGGGATGCAGAGAAATCAATTAATGTTATTCACCACAGTAATACAATGAAGGATAAAAATCAGGGGCACCTGGGCAACTCAGTCAGTTGAGCATCTGACTTCAGTTCAGGTCATGATCTCACCGTTTGTGAGTTTGAGCCCCGTGTTGGGCTCTGTGCTGGCAGCTCAGAGCCTGGAGACTGATTCAATTCTGTGACTCCCTCCCTCTCTGCCCCTCCCCCACTCACATTCTGTCTCTGTCTGTCAAAAAAAAAAAATAAACATTAAAAAAATCACATAATCATCTGAATTGATGCAGAAAAAGCATTTGACAAAATTCAACACCGTTTCATGATAAACATTTTTAAACTAGGTAGAGAAGGAATTTATATCAATATAAAAAAGACCATATATGACACATCCACAGCTAACATCAAAAACTGAAATCTTTTTGTCTTAGTGAGTTCAGAATGCTAATAACAAATAGCATAGTGCCCTAAACAATAGAAATGTATTCTTCACAGTTCTGGATACAGAAAGTCTAACATCAAGATGCCAACTGATTTGATTCCTAGTAAGGGCTTTCTTCCTGGTTTGTGGACAGCTGCCTTCTTGCTGTATGCTCACATAGTAAAGAGAAAGATCATCTCTCTCATGTCTCTTATTATAGGACACTAATCCCATACATGAGGGTTCTACCCTTATAACCAAATTCTCCTCAAAGGCCCTACTTCCAAATACCATCACATTGGAGATTAGGACTTCAACACATGTATTTTGGAAAACACAAACATTCAGTCCATAGCACTTTTCCTCTAAGATCAGGAATAAGACAAGATGCCTATTCTAACCACTTCTATTCAACATAGTATTAGCAGAGCAATTAGGCAAGGAAAAGGAAGAAAAGGCATCTGAATCAGAAAGGGAAAAGTAAGATTATCTCTGCAGATGACATGACCTTACATGTAGATAACCCTAAAGATTCCACCAAAACAAAACAAAACAAAATAACAACAACAACAAAACCTCTTATAACTAATGAACAAATCCAGTTAGGTTTCAGTGTATAAAATCAACAACAACAACAAATATCTATTCACTAACAACAAATTATCCAGAAAGGAAATGAAGAAAACAATTCCATTTTCAATAGCATCAAAAAGAATGAAATACTTAGGAATAGACTTAACCAAAGAGATGAAAGATATGTCCACTGAAAACTACAAAACATTAATGAAATAAAGAAGACACATAAATGGAATGACACTATGTGTTTGTGTATTGAAAGACTTAATAATATTAAAAGGTCCATACTACCCAAAGACATCTACAAATTCAAATCTGTATCAAAGTTACAATGCATTTTTTACAAAAATAGAAAAAATAATCAAAAAATTCACATGGAAATACTACAAAAGACGCTAAATAGCAAAAGTAATCTTAAGCACGAACAAAGCTTGAAGCACCACCCTCCCTCATTTCCAAATACATTACAAAACTGTAGTAATCAAAAGAGTATGGCACTGGCATAAAAACAGATATGCACAGGGGTGCCTGGGTAGCTCAGTCAGTTAAGCATCCAACTCTTGGTTTCAGCTCAGGTCATGATCTCAGAGTTCATGAGAATGAGCCCTACATCTGGCTCTGCACTGTCAGTGTGGAGCCTGTCTGGGATTCTCTTTCTTTCTCCCTCTTTCTCTACCCCTCCCCCTCGCTCATACTCTATCAAAATAAATAGATACAACTTAAAAAAAAAAACAAACAGATATACACCAATGGAATAAGGAGCCCAGAAATAAACCCACACATCTACAGTCAATTGAGATTCAAGTGTGCCAAGAATACATAATGGAAAAAGGATAGTCTCTTCAACAAATGGTGCTGGAAACACTGGATATCCATATCCAGAAGAATGAAATTAGACATTTATCTTATACCATACATAAAATCAACTAAAAATGGATTAAATATTTAAATGTAAGACATTATGCTATAAAACTACTAGAAGAAAACATAAGGGAAAACTTGTCAACAGTGGTCTGGGCAATGATTTTTTTGACACCAAAAGCACAACTATAAAAGCAAAAATCAAAAAGTAGGACTACATCAAACTGAAAAGCTTCTATACACAAAGGAAACCATCAACAAAAGGAAAAGACAACATACATAATGAAAGAACATATTTGTAAGTCACATATCTGATAAAGGGTTAATCTCTGAAATATACACAACTCCTATAACTCAATGGCAAAAAATCAAAATATCTGATTAATGGGATAGGGTGTGATCTGGGTTTTGGGATTTTTTTTCTTAAGCTCCCCAGGTGACTGTAATATTCAGTGAAGATTGAAAAGTACTGCTTCAGGGTAAACTCAATTCTCATAACACAACAAATCATTCCTTACAGGAGAAAGCACTTGTGTGTGGTAAATTTGGAAGAACATTTAAATATTTCATTATATGAGGTGAGTTACTTGATAGATTTAATATCACATAAGGGATTTGCCCCAATAGTGATGAGATACAAAAATAAAAGTGCATATCTCTTGTAAAGTAGTAGGTGGGAACCCAAATTTCACCCACTTCTCTCCTTTTTTCTCTCTCCAAATTTAGCCTTGTACGGATCACAACCACCAAAGCTATTGTTGGCCAATCCAAGAATAACACAAATATTCTAGGCTCATAGTAACAACAGAGAACTTTATAGAACTTTACACCTCACATAGGATTTCAAAGATATCATCACATTTAATATCAGACCTATTTCATTGTTTACGCTTCAGGCACATGCCCAAAGTAAGTGACAAACTAAAATATTTGTGTGCCCATTACTCATTCAACAATTTTATCCAACAACTATTTACTGAATATCAGCTATGTACAAAGGACTAGAGGATATTTAATGGGAAGGGATAGAAACATGAATTAAATACTGATCCTTAAAGAAGTTTACATTTTCACAGAGAACATAAGACAAATGTGTAACTATGCCACATGATAGGGTATAAGAATAGAGAAAATGCAGTGAAAATTCAGGTTAGAGAAACTATACCTGGAAGGATAGATGATAAGTTCAGGCTTGGTGGAAGACAGGAGGAAACAAACCAGAAAGACAATTCGATAAGTATCAATGCTCCAAAACCCCTCAATCTGCCAATCATTGTAAAGGAGTAGGATTTGGGTGTCGAAAGGACAATAAAGAGTAGAAAGAATGGGACTGACCAGGAATTCCTGACATAGGGAATCAATGAGAAGCCCTATTTTAGAATAATGTGACACAGACTATGCAAGATAGAGACCCATTTTTTCTTGGCTAGGCTAGAGCAAAGAATGTTTAAAAGGGACTAAGAAAATAACAAAAGGGCACCTGGGTGGCACAGTCGGTTAAGTGTCAGACTCTTGATTCCAGCTCAGGCAATGATCTCAGGATCATGAGTTCCAGCCACGCTCAGCATGGAGCCTGCTTAAGCTTCTCTCTCTCATCCTCTCTCTCTGCCCCTCCCCTGCTTGCTTGTGCATTCTCTCTCTCTCTCTCTCTCTCTCTCTCTTTCTCTAAAAACAAAACAAAAAGATAGAAAGAAAAAACAAGATAACAAAAGAAAAGTTGTAAGATCAGATCATGAAGAACAAAAATACCTGGTTAAGGAGTCTTGGCATTAAACCATGTCCACATTTTCCAGCAAGGTGGTGACAGGGCCAAGGTGGTGACATGGCCAAGAAGTTCATAATGGTAGCAACAAAAGAGTGGAGTGGAAGCCCCCAACAGAAGGTTGCCACAGATATAACAAAGGCCTAATGCATAATCAGTAATTTGCACAGTTCTTCTATCAAGAAACCAGACTGGCCAGTGCATAAGGGATTTGTTGAAAAATATGATTAGGCAGAAGAACAGGATCAGAGTATAGACAACCTGAGAAGACAAGCTTTCTAGACCCTTCCACCATCCAGTTCTAGACCTCTCTGGATCTTGAACCCCTTATTCATTAAAAGAAAGAAGTGAGGCAGCTGGGAAGTTGACCCAGTCTCCCACTTGCAAAGTTACAGTTTAATATGATTGCCCAAGAGAAAGTCATAGTATTTTCTTGAGCAGGGAAATAATAAGATGAAAGGTACGGTTTAAAAAGGTGAGCCTGTCAGCAAATATCTATTGTAGGAATTACTATGTTGATAACACTCTCAGTACAATACCTTCTACGCTGATGTCATATTTTAGATTCTTCAGAAAGCCTTTGATATACACTGAACATGAAGCATATATCACTGCTGAAGACAAGCAGCATGTTTTTCTCTTAGAATGCATAATGATATAATTGCAAAATGGATTCAGATGAGTGTTTCAAAAGAAGCACTTAAGGTGGTGAAATATGTAACCATACTCAGGAGCTGTTCGACAATCTTAGAGACACGGCTCCTCTTCATTTATTCAGAGTGTTATTGAGCACTGCTATGTGCCAGGCATAGTGCTAGGTGAGGAAAGCAGTGATAAATCAAATACATGTGAACTCTTCCTTCACAGAGCTTGTAATCAAGGAGAGACAAATAAACATGCATATTCAAACTGCCAGCAGTACTATGAAAAAAGAAAAGACTGCGATGATGAGCAGTCTACGGACCTGGTTTAGACTGGAAAGTAGGAAAACCTGACAAGCCTTCTGTGAGTGAGGAATATTTTAAGCTGAGATCTGAAGGATGAGAAGTCAGCTAGGCCAAAATTAGGGAGGATACTTGGAGGGGAAAGTGTCACATCTCCTTTTTCTTGGTGCAAGAGTATACTGAAGACCGGGTGGGAGTTTATAAGGCAAAAAGTAGCAGCAGATCATGGCTGCACAGGAAAGGTGACATATTGTCCAGTTGCCCCAATCCACTGAAATCACCAGCTATCCTGGCAGAAGGGACAATGGAAAGAATATGGTCCCTGATTCACCAACATCACCAACATACTTGGCTGCAGATATTCATAGTCCACCTGTCAGCTCACCAACTGGCCCTCAGAGACAAAGGGCAAAGAGAGACTGAAGAAAGAGGCAGACAGTTCCAAATTGGTAGGAGTCAGTTTTAATAAGCAAGGGAACTTACCCCTGAGCTTTGTTTTGAGCAGTCGCAAGATAAGTAGATCTCTGAATCTGCCTGCCAGAATCTTAAAGTTTATATAGAGGCCTTAACTCGCTTCAGTCGCACATCCAACTAGATGGTCTCAACAACACATTTCTCTCTCAAGGCTGTGTGTCCCTGGGGCAATTTCAGTTCCAGAAAGGCAATTAGAACTCATACTCCAAAACTGGGAGGGGATGGGGAGACTCTGATTGCCCGGGTCCAGTTTGCAGGGCCACTGGCAGTCAAATCCTCTCAATGACCTCCTCTAACACTTCATCTCTTGAGACTGGCTCTTACAATCTTATATGACCCCCCCCTTCCTCTTTCACGATGTATCCTGAGAGATCAGCAGGGGTTTCGCTAGCACGGAGGTGGCCTGTTTGATGGGTGTCTGGCTGCATTGGAGGCAGATGGCACAGCAACAGTATAGACATACGGGAGAGAAAACACAGATTAAGATAAAGGTTCCCAAAGTAAGTAACACTTTTTTACATCAAGAGCCCCATAATCTGAACCACTGATTTTATTAAGTCCCCTAGGTTGTGGGTCAAATCACTAAGGGCATTCATTTGTGTCTTTGTGTGATTTAATAAAGATGCCACATTAGCAGACTCATCAAGTATAAACATATAACATCCTGTTTGGATAATGGCACAGGTGCCTCCTCAGGAAGCAGGGATAATATCCAAGGCCATCCTATTTTGGAAGACAGATTTTCTCATTAGAAACATTTCACTGTTCAGTAAGGTTAGGCTTTGTTGGCTATCATTTAAGGCTTGCTAGGCGAATTTACTAAGAGCTTCTATATGTGCTATAATGTCCTCCAGGCCAATGGAAGGAACAGAGACGGAGGCCAAAGAGCTTACCAGTAGAAAATATAATGTGCCCATCTGGCCTCAAAAAGAGGGTTGTTGGCAATTGCCACCATGGGGCAGACTCTCCCCTGTGATCAAGGAAAACCCAGGGTGCAGAGGCCCAAACACCCAGGTGGAAGCCACAAAGGTTTGTGCCTCACAACCATTAGTCCCACCTGAGCTTCCCCGATAAATACCTGGGAGGTATAACCAGTTCGTGCCAAAACAATCACTGTCCTTTGGTGGGACTGAATGACTACACAGTTCCAGTGATGTTCATCCCATGTTCCTGGTACAATTAGGTTAGTTCTGTTTGGAACAATTTTCCTGTTCCCAGTGTAGGGGTGCCTGGGTGTTCAAATGTCCATAACCTGGGGTGACACACATAAACCCATCCCAAACCTAAGAATAGCCACCCATGACTCTAATAGTGGTATTCTGGGGACCCTTCAGGTCAGTTTGGTGGGCTCCCTGCACAGTTTTATTGATAGAAAAAGAATACCCATGTCCAGTGTAATTAATAGTGTGTGCCATAGGCCAGGTTTCTGGATCAGTATTGGTAATATCAGATGAATTACAAGTACTAGTCTTAGCTTGTTTTTCTTTAATGTACTGTTTCCAGGCTTTTTAATCCCTTCCCTGGATGATGATAGCCATTATGGCAATCCTGACAAGCTAGAGAGGGGCAACCACCCACATACCTAACAGTTGAATTGATCTCTTTGTTGGGCATACAAGTGGGCTTATTGTGGAAAGGGTATTTCTATCAGGTGCCCAAGACACCATAGAAGCAGAAATCTAAGGCTGAAGAGACAGGTGTTTAATAGGAACTTGTATGGGAAGGCCTTTCCCTTCTATAAGAATTACACCTGCAGCCTGATCCTTAGCTGTTAATGTGGCTGCAGCTATAGGAACTTGATCTGATTGTGCATGCCATCCATGTTGGCCAGGGGAAGCCCTGCTGTTAGAAGTGAGGAGATAAACTGGGGGCAGGTTATGCCAGACCAGGATCCCCGCCTTCTCCCCTTTTTCAATGGTATGTGTTCCATTCTAGGTATAGTGTGTTTCAACAGGTCCAGCTTGTAGCAGGACAATGGGATCACAGTGGAGGCTGAGTGGTTCCTCCTCACCCAGGGGCATGAAGTGACATCCTAATAGGATGTCATATTGCAAATTTCAGTAAATAATTCCTTTCTCCAGCATGATGGGGCTTGGTGTTCTCTACAGCACAGCACAGCACAGCATGTTGATCAAAAGTGAGAGCTGGAGCAATGGTTATTGCCCACGATTTCCATATCTTTAAAGGTATTGGATGTTCCACCAGGGGTCCCCAGTCTGGCATATGAGTCAACAGGCCTGATTTACTTAAATGGATTTTAAATATATTAAAGCCTGAGACAGTACTTTAGTCCACTCCGCCAAGGTGGTTTGACTTATTATTTAATCTGTTGCTTTCATACTCCACTTTTCCTTTCCATTAACCTTGCTGCTGTGGGTTATAGGGGAGATAGAACCTTCATTCAAGGTCATGTTCTGCTGCCCAGTCTTGCATATTATGACCTTTGAAATGTGACTCCCAGTTGTTGTCTATTTGATGAGAGTATCCATACATCTAGTACTCAGCTTCTTTAATCCCCTAATGATGGCAGCCTGGTTTGCACAGTGACAGAGAAAAGCTTGAGTTAAGCCAGATACAGTGTCCACACAAACCAAAGTTTATTTAGAATCCTTACTCAGAAGTAAGGGGTCAATATAATCAATTTGCCAATTCTTCGTCAGTTGGGAACTTCAGTAGATGGCCCAGATTCCTTTGGCAGTTGCTTTGGGTGCTGTTTAGAACATGCAGGGCATGCTGTTACTGCATTAACAAAATCACTGTATTTCAAGAGCAATCCAGCATCCCTGGCAGCATGCCATCCCACTTGGGTGCTATGGTTGTTGCTCTTTTTTTTATGCATCCAATTTGCTGTATCTAATGAAGGGTCATTTGCTAGGCCTTTTAACTCAAGCTAGGGAATCAGCTTTCTGATTACCAGGGGGTGTCAGTGCCTCAGGATGTAGAAGAAAGGGAGGACTGCCTCAGGCTCTTGCAAGCAAACCCAAATGTCTTTCCATACCTCATGATCCCACAAGGGCTTATTCATGATCATCTACTCCTCAGCTTCCCATTGTCCAAGCCATAGGGTTAATCCCTTTAGAACAGCCCAACTGTCATCGCAAAGAGTTAATGGCCAGGGCTCATGAGTGATTACCAGCCAAACTGCACTGAGTTCAGCCCACTGGCTGCTGCGGTTTCTGTTTCAATCCAGATGGCATCAGTGTTGGGCTGAATAAGCAATTATAATCCATGTGGCCAACTGCTTGATTAGATCTGTATACTAGGTATCAATGGGAATTTCCTCGTTTCTTCTCTATAGGCCACAAGGGCCACCATAGGAATAGGGGTGGGGGGTATTTACAGGGTCTACATGCTCTACAGAGCCTAGTAGCACCTGCATTTCTAGAGACAGTGGGCTGGTGGACAGGGTTCCTTTGCTGCAAATAAGCATGCTACTTAGTGGGAGTTTGAGCCATGAGAGAGGTGGGTGGATGGAACATATTCTCAATTTACCCTTTCGTAGGAAGGGAAGTTCTTACCATAATATGCTGTTCTTTATGAAAGGCTCTGCATGAGGAGTGTTATGTATACTGCTGGGAGCTGTTACTTCATGAAGGTATATCAGGTTTCTATCCCCTTCCAGAATACCTAGGGGTATTCTCTCCTTTTGTTTGTTTATGCCACAGTGTCCAACTCATACCTTCTGAAGTCACAGATCCATCTAACTCAAATGACAGCCCTGCTTGGAAGATGCTCAGAGTTTTAATCTGCTTCATTAGTATTTTTACCTTCTCAAAGGCAGCTTGCTGTTCTAATCCTCAGTCCCATACGTGCTATTTCTTTACGAGGCAGCACATGGGACAGAGGCACTATGTCAGACTGGGAATAAAAATCCTCCAAAACCCCAAATTCTCTACAAAGGCTTGCATCTCTTTCTTGTTCTTAAGGGTTGAATAGACTTACATTTTATCAAGAACAGCTTTTGGGACAATGCACATCTTACCTGACTAAATGACTCCCAAAAACTTTACAGTTGCCCCTGGGTCCTGAATTTTCTGTGGATTTCCTGTTTATCCTCTCCCTCAAAGACGTTCCAGCAAAGTTTGCAGAATGTCCTACAGGAGAGGGGAGTCTTCACGTGTTAACACTATGTCATCAATGTCATGGGACCATTTTATTGATGTGGGAAAGAACAGGAACAGATCTCAGTTACCATCCCATGACACATTGTAGAGCCAGGCAGATGACCTTAATGGAGCACATGAAAGGTCCATTGTTATCTCTCTTACATTAAAGCAAATTAATCTTGTAAGTCAGTGGTCATGGGTATACTGAAAAAAAAAAATTGCTAAGTCTAGTACAGCATAACACATTCCTAGGACCATGCCCAAGGTATCTAAGATGATGACAATGTTGGGCACAGCCACGGGGGTGGGGAGCACCACCTTGTTCAGTTCTCTGTAATCCATGGCCATCTGCCATGAGCCATCTGGCTTTTTTACTGGCCATACCGAACCATACCAGTAAGCCTCACAGATTCCCAGTTGGCATTTCCCCCTAGCATTGGTTTGATTACTCTAACCAGGAGAAAGGCACCAATAGAATTGGCAGAATTTGACCTGGTAGAATATCATTGCCTAATATCTTCTCTGGTATTAAAGACAGAAAAACTTCATATTCTTGTAGGTGAGAACACCGACTACACAGCATCAAAGAAACCTTCCTAATCATAATTATTTGCCCTCGATGACCATCAATGGCACTGAGGGGGCCAGAAAACTTCTGAAAGGGTTACTATGTATTAGAGCACATCTGGCTTCAGTGTTAACTGGAGCTGTCACCTTTTGTTTATTTCTGGGGGACCAGTGAATAGTGAGCTCAACAGGAGACCTCTAATTGCCTCTAACTGCCCTTCCCTGGAGTCAGTCTTGGCCTGCACGTTATACGTAGGGCATGGGAGGCACCTACCCAGAATAGGAATGAATCCCTGAAGCCTCTGCTGAAGCAGGCCAAGTATCAGAGATAGTAGGAACAGGTAGAGCAGTTCTGAGCTATTGTTCAACCCAAAACAGTACTGGGTTGCCAGTCTACTTGTTCAGGTAGGGTCTTTGCAGTAAGGGTCTGTGCAGAAACCACATTTGCTTCCAGGTATTTTCACTAGACCCTTTACAGCCTATTGGAATAGCGTTTGGCTTTTTTTTTTTTTTTTTTTTTAAGTTCTCTCTCTGTCTCAGGTGTTTCCTCATAGCCCATACCCATTCCCAGGACGTGCCAGTCAGACCCAGATTAGCAATGGATTGCCTAATACCATAAATGTCTTGTCGCATGACTGGTTTCATCATGTGTATTAGCAACCCATACCAGGTACTGGAAGTGGACTGGAGAATCTTAGTTCTCATTCCTGCCATGAATATGGCCCAATCAGGGCCTTCAAAGACAGGGGCATAGACGGTTTGTGTCAACTCCCTAGGAATTTATTGTACCTACTCTATAGATTTCCAGGGTCCCACATGTCCAGTGTGATTCCCTATATTCTGCCAAGCCTCCCTGAAAGCTAGAATAATCCAATCTAAAAGGGAAGGAGTACTCTGAACCCCCCAAGTGCCCTGCAGGTGCTACAGGAGGGCAGGGTGTGTGGGGATGCTTATTTTCTCTGCCTCCTGCCCAAAGGAATGCAATCGTGCGCACACACACACCCTGTATCCCATAGCCACACTAGCCATGCATGGATATTTTCCCTGGCCTTTTGTTGGAACGTGGCAGCTTTATCAATAGGCTCATTGGGAGTATAGTCTCTCATCATCAACATTTCCTGATTTGGGAGCTGCCCCATTGGCTGGGGTTGTAGTCACTATGATTTTTGCTTTGCTTTGTATTAGGGGTCAGAAGGCATGGGGCACCCCATCCGTTTCATTATCACCGTAATACCCTACCCTTCATTTTCCTCACTTTCCCAGAGATTCCACTTTTTACTGTCCCAATCAGGTTTTGTCACAAGCACTTAGGTCCTAATCGTCGGCAGTCTGCACCCTCCCAGTTTTGCAAAACGGCACACTAACATCTCCCGTTCATCATCCTGCTCTCCCACCCGGTCTGCCGGCTCTCAAGCTAGCAGACTACTGGATGCTGACACATCCTTCTCTAATAACCTCGGCTCTTCGTCCAACTCTCTAACCCTAGCTTCAGCCTCCAGGTGGGCATCGGCAGCCGCCAAAGGGCTGACAGGAGACACCAGCCCGCTTTTGCAGCCACTGGTTTCCCATCTCCCACAGCTCGCTGGGCGCCGTTTCTCCAAGAAGCGGGCGAGATCAGCTGGCATTTTCCGGGCGTCCCATATTCACAAGGAGGTCCACAAGCATGTAACATACACCTCACCCCTCCCGCACCCAGAGGCAGGATTTCCCTCACAGAGGCCTCTTTCCCCAGGCCCAGTTCATCAATCTCCTGGCAGGCTTGCGAATTGTTGGGGTGCAAACCGGCCCCCGTACACAGCAGGCAAGGAGAGACTGAAGAAAGGCAGACCACTCCAGATTGGGAGAGGTCAGGTTTAATAAGCAAGAGAACTTACTTACAAGGCTTGTCTCCGGCAGCTGCAAGTTGAATAAATCTCCGGGTCCAGCTGCCAGAATCTTAAAGGTTTATATGGAAGCCTTAACTGGGTTCTGCCACATACAAGTCCAAATGGTCCGAACAACACGTTACTGTCTCAAGGCTGTCTCCTTGGGACAGCTTCTAGTGCTGAGAAAGTAAGAGAAACACACGTTCCAAGGACACGAGGAGGGGGTGGGGCACCTCCAATTGCCCTGGGTTAAGGCCTCAGGTCAACCGGGGTCACGTTCTTTCCATAACCTCGATAACCTCTGCTAACTCCACCCCCATCTGTTTCTTGATCTGATGGTCCCTGTGTTAACTCTTTTCTTACCCCTTCCCTCCAATATGAACAGGGAGGGTACCTGGACCTCCCTGTGTTGTTTTTATTCATTTCTTTTCTTAAACACCGTTTTGAAAATGACTAAAAGGTAAAAAAAATGCTGAAAGTGGTAACTACCCGAAATATTTGTAGACCGCTATTTAAATGTTATACAACGTAGATATTGGAAGTCTCCCTGTGGCACCACCCTATCCCTGACACGCAATCCTATTTGCACAAAAAAAAAAAATCTATCATCAGACCAGTGTCTTCTCATAAGGGCTTTGGAATGAAGAAACTTTCAACAGATTCTGAACTGATAAAAGAAGAGCTACTTAGACAGACAGCAAGATTACTGGCAAGCAGCGAGGGAGATAGGCGGCCAGACACCTGGGACAGATCAATTTCTTCTGGGATAAATTATCCATGGGATATATTGTAAGGGCCAAGGGCAGACTGCCCCAAAATGTGCCACTTTGGTGTATCGATTATTTTAAATAAAAGCTACTTAAGAAACAGCCTATATAAGGACACTCAGACCCTCTTCTGTCCTCCTGAGAGCAGGAAATAAATTTCTCATGTGAAAGGCACTCCCTGTACCAGGAGGTAGAGAGACATTCTTATCACCACAGATGGGAAGTTTAGAGCCAGGAAGCTGTATAAACAACACTTCTACTTTTTACTAATTTACTACTACAGCCCACATTCTGTTTAGAATTCCCTACTAATTGAAGCTCCCAAAATTAGTTTTCTTTGTCCTGTCAATTCCTCACAGATTTAGTGTCTCTTTGACTAACAAGTGTAAAAAACCACCTGCCTGGGTCATTTCTCTGGGCCTCAATTTCATTATTGGCCTACACATGCATGTAATAAAACTTCGGGGTTTTTTTTCCTCCTGTGAATCTGTGTCATGTAAATTTAATATTTAGTCCAGCTGGAAGACCTTGAAGGACTTTTCCATCCCCTCAATATTTACACACCAAGTTATATTCAGGATAGTAGGGTTCAAGCTTTAAAGTGCAACAGTGCAATTGTATTGTGGAAGAGAAAGAGAAATCAGGAATATCTTAGTGTAATAAATGGCTGAGTATAAAGCCTTTGCTTCATAAATAAGTTAACATAGCTTTAAGAGTTAAGTACAATGGATGAAGGAGATAAAAGCACCAGAAATAGATCCTATATCCAAATACTTAATAAGAATTCTTTAACTGAAAGATGAAAGAAAGAAAAATTTAATTGGCAATATCAGTATGTGAAAGGACAATATGCAGAAGGTAATGGGCACGTGTTGTCTATTATCACAGAGGAAAAATGAAGCGGAAGAATAGGCTTAAATGTCATTAGGAAAAAATTAGGTTAAGAACTCAAAGTGAGTAGTTTATTGTCAGATTAATTTTAATGCAAATAAGACTATAAGTGAACACTGTTTCAAATAGGCGTACTCTTTCAAATATTTCTTCAAAATACTCTCCTCTTAAATTCTCACTGCCCAAAATAAAACTAAACTTTACTGCAACTTCCCCCATCCCACATCCTCACTTACTATAGTAACCAAGCAAAACCACTTTAATTGTTCATTTCTTCAGGAAGATGGAACTTCTTAAATGGTGTTTGTGATGCGTTTGTCATGTTGCTCTGAGAATAACAGGTCTTTGAGTAGAAAGCTTACATTACAAAGAGCACGAGCGTTGAGCTGAAAGTCTGCAGCATTTCTGTTCATCGCTACAAGACAGAAGGAAATAATCTGCAGTTGCAGGGAGCGACCACCAGAGGGACAATGTAGGCCAGAAAGAAGGAACAGAGCCCGCGAAAACCCCTTCGTTAATAAAGCAGCAATTGGACCGGGAAACGATGCTTACCTTACTTATGTATTTTTAAGATTTATCTGTGTTATTTATAAATCAATATTTAATACATATAAATAAGGTGTTGAGTATAAAAGGAAACACCTATGTACCTCATCTAGGTGAAGAAACAAGACATAACTAATACAGTATGGCTCAAAACCCTTGAGTATTCTTTCTTGATCACGTTAGCCTCTGCCCACCCCAGAGATAAAATGCCAAATTTGATATTTCTCATTTCATGTCTTCTTTCTTTCTTTCTTTCTTTCTTTCTTTTGTTAAGGGATTCTTTTATTTTTTTTTATTGGGGGGGTGGGGCAGAGAGAGAATCAGCAGGGAGCCTATGCAGGGCTCCATCTCAGAACCATGACATCCTGACCTGAGCCCAAATCAAGAGTAGGTCACTTAACCGACTGAGCCCCTTTTTTTCATACTTTTTCACGTCTTTTTTTCATACTTTTAATGTAAACATATGAATCTCTGAAGTTTTGTATGTTTTCAAACTTCACATGATTTCATACTGAATATATATTCTTCTGTATCCTGTTTGTGAGATTAATTCATATTGTTAGATATAGTGTTAATCAATTCCTTTTTATTTTTTTTTAATATTTATTTATTTTTTAAGAGACAGAGTACGAGTAGGGAACGGGGAGAGAGAGAGAGAGAGAGGGAGATAACAGCATCCGAAGCAGGCTCCAGTCTCTGAGCTGTCAGCACATAGCCTGATGCAGGGCTCAAACCCACCAGCCATGAGATCATGACCTGAGTCTAAGTCAGATGCTTAACCCACTGAACCATCCAAGTGCCCCAATCAATTCCTTTTTAATGTATTTATAGTATTTCTTTGTATTGGTATACTGTAATTTCTGTATCCATTATCTGTATGCAGAATAAAGGACTCTTAAATTTAATAAGAAAACAATAACTTGAAAGATGGGCAAAAAGCATGTTTAGTAGTATATTTAGGATATTACCATTTCATTCCTAGAGTACATAATGCCACAAAGAAGATCCCAAATACATCTCATTGTATACATGTAAGGGATCCTCTAGGGTATATATACTTATGAGTGATTATACTAATACAAGTTCTCACAGAAGCACAGAAGAGTTCCTGTTCCACATCCTCACAGACACTTAACATTCTCAGACATTTTTAAATTTTGCTAATCTGATGCATTCGAAACAGTTTCTCATCTTGATTTTAATTCTCATTCTCATCGTTACTAGTAAAGTTAAGATCCATGCCATATGTTGTCAGCTATTCATGATTGTTTTTCTGTTTATTACCTCTTCTTATTTCCTGTCCATTTTTTCTATTGGGCACTTTCTTTTTCTTATTGAATTTAGGAGTCCTATATTAATTCTTTACTAGCTCTTTGCTATATGTATTATAAATAATTTATCCCAGTCTATGGCTTGACTTTTTTTTAATAATGATTTTTGATGAATAAAATTTTGATTTTGTTTTAATGTATTCTATTTATCAATCTTCTCTTTATGGTTTGTTCTTTTTATTATATTGTTTTTTAAAGTTCTTTCACATCCTGAGGACATAGTGTCCTTCCTTTTGTTTTTTCATTTTTAAAGTTTATTTTTCATATTTA
Organism: Panthera tigris; assembly: GCF_018350195.1. NCBI lineage: Eukaryota > Metazoa > Chordata > Mammalia > Carnivora > Felidae > Panthera > Panthera tigris. The sequence continues at coordinate 68,227,267 of NC_056663.1, forward strand.
TTTTAACCTACATGACATTTATAGTTGTGTACGGCATGAGATAGAGATCTCATTGTTTTCCATATAAACAATCACCCTCAGACCATTCTTGAATAATCCATAAATAGGCAAACCAACTGTATCATATGTCAGGGTTTTATATATTATACAGGTATGTTTATCGACTCTCTGTTCTGTTACTCTGTGTAAATGCTTACCCCAATACCACAATGCCCCATATACTACAGATTTATGCCAAGTTGTCATATTTTGTGACTTCAGCTTTGTCTTATCTATTTTCAGCTGTGAGCTTCTGTATAAATTTTATAAGTGGCTCCTCAGATGCCGTGAAAACTTTAAATTTTTATTGGCATGGCATTTGATTTGTGTATTGATTTGGAAAGACTTGATATCCTAATAATATTGAATCTTTGTATCCATTAATATGATATATTTTCTACTATTTAGGACTTCTTTATAATAGTCTAATAAACGTTTATAATTTTCCCCATGCATTTTTAAATGTTATATGTATTTCTAGGTCCCTTATTTTCCTTCTTGCATATTATAACATTTTAAAATTACATTTTCTGATTTTGTTGCTGGTTTATTTTAAGTTTTATTTATTTTGAGATAGGGGAAGAGCAGTAGTGGGAAAGGGGCACAGGGAGAGGGAGAGAGAAAGAATCCCAAGTAGGCTCCACACTGTCAGCACAGAACCTGATGCTGGACTCAAACCTAGGAACCATGAGATCATTACCTGAGCCAAAGTCTATGCTTAACCAATTTAGCCACCAGGAACCCCAATTTTGTTGTTAGTTTATAGGAATTTCATTTTTTTACAACTTTATCATGGTATCATTTTCATATAATAAACTGCACAAACTTAAGATGTGTAATCTAATGTGTTTTGACAATAACAATCAAGATGAGAACAATTGCATCAGCCCCTGAAGTTTTCTTGTGTCTCTTTGCAATCCATATCACCGTCCAGTCATGACATCAGGCAACCACTGATCTGGTTTCTGTTCCTACAGGCTACTTTTCTTTTGTAGAGTTTTCTGTAAATTTATTCATACACACTATAAATAAATACAGTGTGTATCCCTTTACAAGAGTTTCTTTCACTCAGCAAAATAACCTTGAGATTTATCCATAATTTTGTATAACAATAATTCATTCCTTTTCTTTTTTACCTTCTTTCTTTTCTTTAATCTCCATTATATAGATAAAACACATTTTGTTTATGCATTTACTTGCTAGTGGACATTTGGGCTGTCTAAAGTTTATAGCTCTCACAAATAAATCTACTATCAGCATTCATGTACAAGACCGTGTGGATATAAATTTTCGTTTTCTTGGGTAAATCCTAGAAATGTAATGGCAAGATTACATGCTAAGAATATAATTTCCTGTTTAAGAACTACCAAAAGTTTTTCCAAAGTGATTATACCATTTTACATTCTACCCACAGTATCTGAGAGCTCCAGTTTTTCCATATCCTGATGATCACTTGGTATAGTCAGATAATTTAATTCTAGCCATTTTAACCCTAGCCATGATGTGGAGCAAAATTTCATGGACTTACTAGCCAGCCATTCATGTCTTTTCTTTTTTTTTTCCCCCACAATATGTTTATTCAGGCCTTTTGAATACGTTTTATGAGTTGTCTCTTCTTGAGTTTAGGAGTTTTTTATACATGCCATCTGACATAAGTGTTATGAATGTTTTCTTCCAGTCTGTGGCTTGCCTTTAGTTTTCTTGTCTTTCAAAACATCGAAAGTTTATCATTTTGACAAAGTCCAATTTGCCCATTTTTTTTCCCTTAGATTTTGTGCTTTTCTGTATCCTTTTTTGTATCCTAAGCAATCCCAGGTCACAGACTTCTGTTTTATCCTAGAACTTTTACATTTTTAGCTTTAACATTTAGGTTTGTGATCTTTTCCAAGTTAACTTTTCATATGGTATGAAGTAGGGATCAAGGTACATTTTTTTCTTATGAATTCAGTACCATTTGGGAGGAAGAATTTCCTTTTCCATTGAATGGTCCTGGCAAATATGATACATGAAAACTGTCTATGTACGTATGGACCTACTTCTACTCTCTAATCTATTCCATTGACCTCTGTCTCTATTATTTTTACCAGTACCAAACTGGCTTGATTCCTGTAGCTACTAGAGTAGTTTAGGCCTTCCTAACTCATTCTTCAGTGTTAAAATTACTTTGGCTATTCTAGGCCAAATGGATTTATGTATATTATATGACTTTTATTTTTTAGAGGCATATTTTTTTAAATTTTAATTCCAATAAATAAATAAACTTTAATTCCAGTATAGTTAACAAACAGTGCTATAGTAGTTTCAGATGTACAACATAGTGATTCAACAATTCTATACATGAGCCAGTGCTCACTTTATGTATATATTTAGAAAACTGACTTTTTCAATTTCTACAAAGGAGATTCTAAGAATTTTGACTGGGGTTGCACTGAATCTATAAATTAATTTGGGGAAATGAGCATCTCAAACATACTGAGTCTTCCAATAAACATAATGATAGGAAGACTTCTAAAATAGTTCCTAGGAAACTCCCTCCACCATATCCTGTGTAGTCAATCCCCTTCCCTTCAGTGTGGATAGGACTATGAATATGACAGATTTCACTGCTATACTCTTACATTATCTTAAAAACAGATTTTGGAGATATAATTAAAGACCCAAAGCAGTTGATTTTGAGTTAATCAAAAGGGAGAATATGGGTTGGTCTGACTTAATCAGATGGAAAAACTTAAAAGAGAGAATCAAAGCATGAATGAAATTTCACCTGTGGGCCTTGGAGGAGCAAACTTCCGTGTTGCAGGGAACAAACAATACATGGCCTCTAGGACCTGAGAATAGCTGCTGTTGACAGCCATCAAGAAAGCAGGAATGTTGGGATGCCTGGGTGGCTCAGTTGGCTAAGTGACTGACTTTGGCTCAGGTCATGATCACAGGGTTTGTGAGTTTGAGCCCCGCCACAGGCTCTCTGCTGTCAGTGCAGAGCCTGCTTCAGATCCTCTGTCCTCCTTTCTCTCTGCCCCTCCCCTGCACTCTCTGACTCTCTCTCAAAAATAAATAAACACTAAAAAAAGAAAGAAAGAAAGTAGGAACCTCAATCCTACAACTACAAGGAACTAAATTCTGCCAACAACCTATAAGCTTGGAAAAGGATCCAGAGTTCCAGATGAGAACCACCACCTTGATTTCAGTCTGGTGAGACCCTAAACAGGAATTCTAATTCATAGGCAGACTCCTGACCCATGGAAACTATGTGAAAATAAAACTGCAATGTTTTAAGAATGTAAATCTTACACACGTTGTGTTAGCTTTACCTCTAAGTATTTTATGGTTTTTTATTCTATTGTAAATGGTACCTTTTCAAAAATTCACATTTTCAATACTTACTTTGCTAGCATATAAAAGTACAAGTGATTTTTGTATATTGATCTTATGTCCTCCCAGGGAGCCTCTATCCCAGCCAGGCCTGCCAACACACAGGTGTCAGTGGTTTAGACCACCTGTACCACTCCCTTGACTGCTCCATTTTTGCGGATGGTTCATTTAGTCAGAAAATGTTTCTCCAGACCCTCCTATGAGAAAAAAAATTCTCTCACTCAAAAAGTTCAATCTAGGTAGAAAAAAAACTATAGTTTCCATGCCACTGCATCCTCTAGGGGGGATGATCTTTGTTTTTCATAACCAAGAATATTATTGTTACAAAACATGTTGGTTTATTCTAATAGGAGAGTCCTACTTTCTGTCTGAACTGGTTTGGAGTCTCTTTCTGTCTGAACTGGTTTGGAGTCTAAGTTTAATGTATCCCAGAAGCTGGGCTTGGAAAAAGACAAGGGTGGGTTTCAGCTCTTATTGAGCATTTGCTTTGACTTCATAAAGGTGACCAGGGTCACGGAGGGAGACTGACAGTGACATTGCATACCCACCCTCATGCCAAGTTCTGTCTTTTATACCCGTTCAGGGGACATATTTCTAAAATATTTCCTTGTGTATATAACACTGTCACTATAAAAAATTAAAATAACTATTCAAATATCCGCGGGCTTGTCATACTGAGAAAAACAACAAAGTCTTCACCCTATAACTTGGGTGTACCATTCTTTCTTCTGCTTCCCTCACTAACTTGAACTCTACGTAGCTTGTAGGGGAGAAAAGGATGGTTACACAAGGATAGTCCTCACTCAGTCACCCCAAAATGCAAGAGACAAGTAGCTTCACATATCAAAACGTGAAAACAAAGTTTGGGGATGGTTAGGTTGTGGATTCTGATGTCTCTGGATCTCTTGGTGGGTAATTACTGCCACCTGCCCCTAAAAGGCTCTTAACTTTCCCAATGAAGGCTGAGAACATGAGCACTGCTCTCCAACCCTTACTTGCCTTCCATGGAAATGTACTGATGTCTACCATCTCCTCCTTCCACTACCCTTGTTCATAATCTAGAACAATAGGGGGCAGAACTTTTAGCTCCATGATGGAGGTGGGGGAGCTGTCAGGGAGGATGTTGCCCTGCTGGTTCACCTCCACTGCCTCAGTTAAAAGCATCTCATGTTCAGGGAGCCTGGGTGGCTCAATCGGTTAAGTGTCCAACGTTGGCTCAGGTCACGATATCGCATTCTGTGAGTTCAAGCCCCACATCGGGCTCTATGCTAACAGCTCAGAACCTGGAGCCTGCTTCAGTTCCTGTCTCCATCTCTCTGCCCCTCCCCAGCTTGTATTCTCTCTCTCTCTCTCTCTCTCTCTCTCTGTCTCTCTCTCTCTCTCTCTCTCTCTCTCTCTCTCCACCCCCCTCTCAAAACTAAATAAACATTAAAATAACTTTTTAAAAAAAGTATCTCATGTTCAATAGTCTTTCTCACAGGTTACTTCAATGCTCTTTTAGTCTCAACAGGAGAGATGGTACAAACAGCTGTGAGTGGTGCACGTGTGTAAACATCTATAATTTTGGCTTCCTTAAATTTTTTTTTAACGTTTACTTATTTTTGAGACAGAGAGAGACAGAGCATGAACGGGGGAGGGCCAGAGAGAGAGGGAGACACAGAATCTGAGCTGTTAGCAAGAGCCAGACGCGGGGCTGGAACTCACAGAGCACGAGATCATGACCTGAGCCAGTCGGACGCTTAACCGACTGAGCCACCCAGGTGCCCCTATAATTTTGGCTTTCTGATTGTTCAACTCATTAATTGCTGAAGTGAGAACTGAATTCAAAGACGGACATTAAAATTGATGTCTGGCCTGGCTGTGGAGCCCCTTGCTTTTGAATGAACCATGTAGGGTTGGCAATGAGCTTCCCAGTGATAGCCATAATGGACCGAACATCAGAGGCTCTTTTCTAAGTATTTTTTAGCAGTATATCCTTCTCTGCTAAATAGGAAAGTGAGCTACCATCATTCTGGTAAACAGTGGCTAAGAGCCAGATTCAATTTAATTTGGAAAAATTAATACAATTTTACTTATACCTCAGTGTTGTATAATTTATGAATTTACATTTATCAACTCATTTAATCATCATCACTCTCTGAAGCTGGTATTGTTTATATCTTTAACAAAAAGACAAAGTGAGGCACTGACAGGTTAATACATATGTATTGGGTTAGCCCAGAAGATGGACCCAATGAAAGAGAACCTCCTTCTATAGTGAAAAATCACGGAGCTGAAACGTCTGGGAGCGGGGTTAGCTTCAGGCAGCAGTGTTAATGCAGGATCTCAGTGGATGTCATCAGAATTTATTTTATTGCCATATTTTGGCTCTCTCTGTCTTCTGTGCTAGCTTCATTTTTAGGCTTAAGTGGTGGCTAGATCACTGCTAGCAAGAGCTACATCCTCCCACATTCAAGTCTAGAAAATGTGGTGCCTTTATCACACCAATCCCTTCAAGGTGGATCATGTGCCTCTCCCTAAAATAGTCACCGAGGCCAGTTGAGTGAAATTCTCTCTTTGGGCAAGCCTGAACAGAGGTGTGGGGGAAGACAATTACACCTGCGCAAGGCCTGACACTAAAAAATGGGGGTAGTTTCTCTAGAGGGCAATAGAGTTAGAGTTTACAGATGATGAGTGACAAAACAAAAGAAAAACAAAATAGATGTCTATTACAGCCCTCTCTCATGATCCAATTCCTGACTTTGGGCCCACAGCCACATGACTGCCTCTTTAAACTCTGAAGCTTGTCGTCAAGTCTGAATGAAGGTATCTATTGAGACCCTGGGAGGTGAGAGGAAAAGGCAGCATGGGGTACAGGGCAGGGATCTCAAAGAGGGGGAAGCTATCTGGGAAATCTAGATATCCCTGTGATGGACCACCCAATAAGCCCACACTTCAATTCCCAGACCTAGAATTTCAATCTCGGAGTTCTTTGCTTCTATTCCAATAGAGCTATGGCCACAACCTAGGCCTTCCTGCCTGCAATACTTCTGCCTAATGAAACAATGCAGTCTATACCTCACCCTCTGAACTCAACCTCCAGTCCTTCTAGCTTATGTCTGCATGCCAGACTTCAGCCTTGTCAGTACCTGCTGTAGATCCTTCCACTTCCTCCATCAGCAACCTCTTGTCTTCAGTTCTTCCCTCTCCACCATAAATTTTATGATCCATCACTTCACCAGCATCCACCCCCACTTAAACAGCCCTCCTCCCCCACCCATTTTTCTATCTTTCCTGCCTTGCAAAATCCGAACTCTCTGCCTTTTCCACACTACCCTCTAATAAGATCATTCACATAAGTATATTGGTACCACTGTAAATTCATGGTCTACAGCCAGTGGTCAACTACAATGCCTCCTGAAACTTATTCATGCCATTCATTTATTAAAGCCATGGGTTTTTACGGAGTGCCTGTGTGGCACTTGCTTACAGCAACACTGTGGAGATCACATCATTGTGTCCTCAGCCAACACCGGCACATCCCTCTTAAAACTATTTCAAGCCTCCATTTTCTTCAAACTTCTGTTCCCCACCACCTCAGCAGGTGTGCTAGGACCCTATCTCCAAGGGAAACTAGCAGTCCTTAAGAGAAATACTCTTTTTTCCCTTCTTTATTTTTTTAACAATTTTTTAAATCTTTGCTTATTTTTGAGAGAGAAAAAGAGAGAGCCAGTGTGCAAACATGGGAGGGGCAAGAAGAATGAGATAGAGGATCTGAAGCAGCTTCCATGCTGACAGCAGAAAGCCCCATGCCCTACTTGAACTCATGAACCATGAGACCATTATCTGAACCCAAGGTGAATGCTGAACAAACTGAGCCACCCAGGTGCCCCTCTTTTTTTCCCCTTATTTAAAAATTGCTTTCATTAACCTTCCCAAACTAGGATACATACCCTTACTTCCCTCATCACAGCAGTTTTCACACTGTGTTATAACTGTCTTTTTAATGTTTATTTATTCACTTAGAGAGAGAGCCCGCAAGAGAGAGCATATGTGTGCATGCAGAAGAAGGGCAAAGAGAGGGAGACAGAATCCTAAGCAGGTTCTACACTGTCAGCACAGAGCCCAAGGCAGGGCTTGAAACCACCAACCCTGAGATTATGATCTGAGCCGAAATCAAGAGTGGGAGTCTTAACCCACTGAGCCACCCAGGTGCCTCATCACTTTTGGCTTAATTATCTTTCCTCCGTTAGGACACAAACTGTGCCTATCCCTTAGTTACAGGGGTCTATCTCCAGCATCTGTTGCTTATCTTCTAGCCTGGGGAAAGGAATGAACTATTAGGAGGAACACCTGGGCTGGGGTTCCAGCGGGGCCTGAAGCCTGAAGGCAGTGCCGTCAAGGGCGGTGGCAACCAGGGGCGGGGCCACGTCGAGGGGCGGGGCCTGAGCGGAGCGCTCCTCTGACTTTGAGCAGGTTGCAGGTTTCCCCTCAGAGCCTTGAGAGTAGTCTCCTTTACTTTTGTGAAACAAGAATTGTCGATTGACGCTCACAGAGCGGGCTTTGGAGACACCTAGAGGGACCTTTCAGCCAGTAATGCCATGATTCTGCCAGGCACATGGGGGTCGGCGCCAACGAGGCCGTTGAGACCGCTGGCCGTGTTAGGCCCCCCCATACAACAGCCTAGTTCTGGTCGCTGAAGAGGAAGGTCTTGGAGGCCGTGCTCAAAACTGAGCCCGCAGGAGAGGAGGTTGGCGGTCGTCGAAGCTCGCCAGCATCGTGGCCCTCAGAACTCCTGTTTACCGCAGATACTCGGGACCCTGGCTGCCGGGCCTTGGGTAGGTCACTGAGCCATCTCAGATCTCAGTTCTGCTGGGACATATTAATACTGACCTGATAGGGTTGGTGAGCAGTGGCATGAACAAGAAAGGTGCTTTTACACCAGCGGAGCTAAAGGTTGGGCTTGGGGCCCTGCTGCAGTTGCCATATGGCCGTACTGTGGCTGTGTCCAGTGAGTCCCCAGAGCTCCCCCAGTGTTCTGGGGTCTAGGCCGCAGGCCTTTCTTTGGGTTAGGGTAGAACAAGTCTAAGGTGACTGCCTTTGCAGATTCAGAGACTGATACGTTCATATATATATATACACATATATATATACATATATATATTACATATATATACATATATATGTGTATATATACATATGTATATATATTACATATATATGTATATATATATATGTAGTTATTTATTTTTGAGAGAGAGACTGAGCATGAGCAGGGGAGGGGCAGAGAGAGAGGGGGACACAGAATCCTAAGCAGGCTCCAGGCTCTGAGCTGTCAACACAGAGCCTGGAGCCCGTTGCGGGGGTGGAACTCATGAACTGTGAGATCATGACCTGAGGCAAAGTCCATCATTTACCTGAGAGAGACACCTGGGTGCCGCGAGATTGATACATTCTTGATTTATTGAGAACCTACTATGGGTCAGGTACTGTTCTAGGTAGGAACTGTTGGCAAATCTTTCTTCACTAGAAGTCGAAGTGAGTCCAAGTGATGCCCCACTGTCAAGAAAGAATTTCTTGGGCTGTTAAGGTGCAACATAGTAAGTATATTTAAGTAGCACAGGAGCAGCACCCCAGGGCAGAAAGAGCTGCACTTTTTGCTGTGTGAGGCTGGGTTTTAAACTTAGTAAATAAAGTGAAGGGAGCATAAAGGGAATATCAAATTACAAAAGTTTCTTGGAATTTCTTTGAATTTCTGCTGGTAAAAACTACTTTTGCAAGATTTCTCTGGTGCTTTTCAGTTCAATATCAGTGAGATATGCAGGTAGTCAGGAGACCCTTAAAGAATGTAGCAACCAGCAGATATTTTGATCCTTATTGAAACTATGCAGGCTTGGGGTGCCTGGGTGACTCAGTGGGTTAAGCGCTGGAATCTTGATCTCAGGTCAGGTCAAGATCTCACCGTTCTTGAGATAGGCCCGCATCACCCCCAGCCTTGCTTGGGCTCTGCACCTATGGAGCAGAGCCTGCTTGGGATTCTCTCCCTCTCTCTCTCTCTGCCCCTCCCTTGCTCTCTCTCTCTTTCTCTCTCTCAAAATAAATATGAAAGAAAGAAAGAAAGGAACACACCTTGCAGGCTTTAGGTCAGCTTTCTGGGCTAAGGGTAAACATTTTCCTCCTCCTGGCCCTCATCAGAAGGAAGTTTTGTGTTTTGTATGTTTTTTAACAGGTTTTCCCCCCTTTTATTCACGTAGTAATATACTGAATTTGGAATATTTAAAAAAGTAAAAGAAAGAACTCTATAGATTCCCAACGTGCCAGTATTGAAACAATGACTAATAGTATGTATTATTGTATCACTCTGGCAAGGGATATATATTATGCCAACTTAACCATTCTTTCTCATTGACGTTCTTGTAGTTTCCAATTTTTTTACTTAATACTTGGCTTTAAATCCTTATGTATTATATATAATATTTTATTCCAGAAAGTATTTTATTCCAGAAAGCATAAAGCTTTTTCTGACTTTCAGATTATGTCTTACCCAAGGTTTTGCATTTTAGCCACTGATCATCTGCCTCTAGAGTTTTTTGCAGTGAGATCTACCATGATCCATTTCTTATTCCCACACCTTGAAAACAAATGTGTGGATGTTTCCACACCAACAATCAGTTTTCCACCTCGCCAGACACCAGGTGGGTGTCCAACATTTCAATTCAATTCAGTTCTCACACTACCCCAGAGTTACTGGCAGTCAAGTTAAGGGCTCAGTTCCACAAAATTGCCCCATTTCAGATGCCAGTCATAAGTCCTGGGGCCCAGTACTTCCTGCCTACCAGCTATAAATTGGGGGTTTCTGCAACCCCTTCTCAGTTTTGATAATTTGCTAGAACAGCTCACAGGGCCTAGGAAAAGAGTTTACTTACTATTACTGGTTTATTATAAGAGATACAACTCAGGAATAGACAAATGGAAGAGATGCATAGGGCAATAGGGTATAAGGAAGGAGCACAATCGTTCATGTCCTCTCTAGGCACACTGCCCTCACAGAATCTATGTGTTCACCAACCAGAGCTCTCTGAACCTCATCATTTAGAGTTTTTATGGAGGTTTCGTTGTATAAACACAATTAATTAAATTTCTAACTATTGGTGATTAAACTCTATCTCCAGCCTCTCTCCCTTCCCCAGACATGGGTTGAGGTGAGGGAGTTGCGTGAAAATTCCAACCTTTTAATCATGTCTTGGTCTTTGGGGTGACCAGCTCCCATTCTGAACCTATCTGGGGAGCCCCCAGCCAGGAGTCTTCTCATCAGCATGCCAAAAGATAGTCATCACTTCAGAGATTTCAAGGTCTTAGAAGCTTTTGTGTCAGGAACATAGGACTAAGAACAAATATCATAAAAGATGCTCCCTTGAGAAATGAGAAGAGTTTTAGGCGTTCTGTGCCAGAATGAGGAACAAAGACCAAATATATACCACAATATCCAGTAATCCATTTATGTGGCTTCTTTCAGTACTATCTTCTCTGAGCTTCAAACTTCTCAAAAGCAAATTGATTGCTAAATATCCTCGACCTCAATTTGCCAGACGAACTCTAAACCTAATATTTTCAAACCCCAGCCCATTATCTTCTGCTACTAATCTGCTCTTACTTTTGTAGTAAAGTCAATTAATAGCACCCATTCATCCAAGCAAGAGACATATGAACTATCCTATATTCCTGTCCCTGCGTAATTTCCATGACCAGTCACCAAGATTTGCTGATTTTGTCTTCTACGTATTTCCTAAACCTGTCTCTCCTCTCATTTCTTATTATACCATGGTAGTTCAAACCCTCCTCAGTTCTCAAACTGCAGTAGTTGCCTAACTGATTTTATTACAGATGTTCCTCCTTAAATTCTTTCCTCTCACTGCTGCCAGAGCAATCCACTGAAAACAGCTCAAAACTCTTCTGGTTATCTGTTTCATCTTTGCTAACTTTTGAAAGTTTATGGTTTGGGGAGAATTAGTTCATTTTGTCATAGTTGTTGAATTTATGACTGTAAATTTGTTTATAGAATTCCCTCATTATCCTTTTAATGGTGGTAGGTTCTATTGTGACACACTGTTTCATTCCTGATTGGAGATGTATGTCTGTATCTTTGCCAATCTTGCTAGAGTCTTACAAGTTTTTTTTTATTTTTTCAGAGAACCAGATCTTTGTTTCATTGATTTTTTTTTTTTTCCCTCTCGGTTGTTTTGATGTTTTCAATTACAATGATTGCTGCTCTTTATTTTCTTCCTTCTGCTTGCTTTAGGTTTATTTTGCTGTTCTTTAGGTTGTTGAGGTGGGAGCTTAAATCACTGATTTGAGATCATTCCTCTTTTCTAATGCAAGCATTCAGTAATATAAATTTTCCTCTCTACACCATCTTAGCGATATCCCACAGATTTTGATATGTTGTTTCATTTCATTCATTTCCATGTATTTTAAAATTTCCTTTGATACTACTTCTTTGGTCCTTGGATTATTTAGAAGCATGTTGTTTAATTTTCAGATGTTTGGAGATTTTTCTGTTGTTTTTCTTTAATTGACTTCCAGCTTGATTTTATTATGATCGAAGAATATACTTTGTGTGATTTAAGTTCTTTCAAATTTGTAAAGGTTTGTTTTATGACCCAGGATAATGGTCTATCTTGGTGATGTTCTATAGGTGCTTGAAAAAAATGTGTATTCTGCTGTTGTTTCATGGAGTGTTGAAATCTGTTTCTCCTTTCAGATTTACTAGTGTTTGCTTCATGCATTTTTGAAGCAATCGATATATACACATTTAGCAATACTATGTTCTCTCGGTGGATTTATCCTTTTATCATTGTGTAATGTCTCTCTTTATCTCTAGTAATTTAATTTGAAAGAAATTTCTTTGTTTCTCTGAAGTCTGTGTTATCTGATATAAATGTAGGCCATTGCTTTTTTAAAGTTAATATCTGCATTTTTTGTTTCAATTATTTTTCTTTTTTTTTTATTTTCAACCTATCTGTGTCACTATGTTTGAAGTTTTTTGTAGAGAGAATATAGTTATATATTTTGTCCACTCTGCCAACTTCAGCCTTTTAATTGGTAGTATTTAGAACATTTATATTTAAACTAATTAGTGACATATTAGGACTTAAGTTTGCCTTTTTATTATTTGTTTTCTCTTTGTTTCTTTTTTGATCCCGTGTTGCTTTTTTTTCTTGCTTTCCTGTGGATTGCTTGAACTTTTTTTTTTTAATTTTTAAAAAATATTTGTTTATTATTTTGAAAGAGTGAAAGACAGAATGCAAGTGGGAGGGGGTCAGAGAGAGAGGGAGACACAGAATCCGAAGCAGGCTCCAGGCTCCGAGCTGTCAGCACAGAGCCCCAGGTGGGACTTGAACCCACCTACGATGAGATCATGACCTGAGGTGAAGTCAGATGCTTAACTGACTGAGCCACCCACGCACCCCACTTGAAGTTTTAGAGTTCTATTTTAATTTACTTACAGTGTTTTTGTATACAAATCACTTTGTATAGTTTTCTTAGTGGTTTCTCTAGGCATTAGCATCTACATATGTAACTTATCACCGTCTACTGCTGTTAAGATTTTACCACTTCAAGTGAAATGTATAAACCTTGTACTTAAGTCCCTTTACCTTCTCCACTTTAAATGACCATCAGCTTTTGCAGACATAAACCAGTTGTGATACAACCATGCAGTGGCATACTTTTCAGTAATAAAATGTCATTAACTACTGATACTTATAAAAACCTGGACACATCTCAAAAGCATTATATTAAATGAAAGAAGCCAGACTCAAATGTTACATACTATACGATTCTGTTTAACATTCTGGGATTGGAAAGACCACGGTACCAGAAAACATTAGTATTTGCCATAGCCTACAATGCAAGGAAGGGGTCTGATACCAAAGGATTGAAGGAACTTCTGGGGATGATTAAATATTCTGTATATTGACTAATGTGTTGTTTATGTGACTGTATGCATTTGTCAAAACTCAAACAGTAGAGAGAATGGTGAAAATTAAAATTCATAAGGTAAACTTTACTCTGTGCAAATTATATCTTTAAAAAATTTTTAAAATTTTATAGCCTGGCTGCTATATGGTGCATTTATCTCCATCACATATGATGTAATTTCATGAGAATATATTTTTAATAGCAGAATTTTTGATTGGACTTATTTTTATAAGAAAAATTAGAATTCCATAACATATATGATCTTAGAAGAAAAAAATACTTGGGAGCCAATAGAGATTTGGGTAAAATGTTAGAAAGTAGATGTGAAAAATCGAAAAACCCTTTATAGAGGAAGTATCCATAGATATGATTCAAAACTAACAAAAGGTATTGCTATACGTAATCTAAATTACACTCCTAAAAGCTTGGTTGTGTTAAAAGAGGATATCTATCCTGCTCCACAAATCAGGATGGATATGTGGGTTGATGTGAGTATATTTGAAGGACATGGAAAGTTGTTTGTTATAAAAAGACAAGATTTGTAATTGTTGGCAGGAGAGTAGTAACTTGAGTGAGAGAGAGAGAAGAGAAGGATCTGCAGGATGAGACAGAGTTGAAACTTTTAAAAGGAAGTGCATGAGAAACAGAATAGCTGAAAGGGGATTTTTTCAATTATTGCCTAATTTGTGCATTAGTATCTCTCTTGCTCTTTGTCATCCTTACAGTATGTTTAGTAAAGACTACATTACTCACTAAATCATTTTTGTATAAATACTGTCATTTGGGGGAAATTGAAGGAGGGAGTATTGATTTCTGTGTCTAGATGTATACAAGCTAAAACCCACCCTTGGTCCAGAGGCATGTGTTCTCCATTTTAAATTCAAGCCCACAAGTCTTACAGTGTTCAGCACTGGCCTAGTGGGGGACCCAAGCTGATCTCCTTTCCTAGGCAATTTAGCACCTTGTACCTCAAAAGTCAACTCCAGTGATACGGGTTCACTCCATTACTGTCACTACTGCTTGGGGAGGCTACTACTGAAACACAGGGGAAACCATGAAAAAGAAAAAGTATAATATAACACACAGCAACACCATACCAAACTGACATGGAGATGTTTTAAATCTTGAGTCCCAACCACTTAAGGCCTTTTAGGCTTGTTTGGCCAACTGACTATTTTACTGACCTGGATGGACCTCGTATTAATTTCCTGATCATCTCCAAAACCCCATCATCATGTCTACTTGTAGGGACCAAGTTTGAGGATTTTGGAACCGATTGAGGAAAAAGATATGCCCATGAGGTGGCAATAGCACACACTAGTTTATTTGGGTGATTCTTAGCACCCCCTCAAAAAATGAAATACTTAATGGGGTATCTGGGTGGCTGGGTCAGTTAAGCGACTGACTCTTGGTTTCTGTTCAGGTCATGATCTCACCGTTTATGAGATCAAGCCCCATGTTGGGCTCCATGCTATGGAGCCTGCTGCGGATTCTCTCTCTTCCCCTCCCCCCGCTCATGCAGGTGCTCGCTCTCTCTCTCCCAAAATAAATAAATTTTTTAAAAATGTGTACTTAGGTACAAATCTAACAAAATATGTACAGAATTTGTATTAGGAAAGCTACAAAATTCTGATAAAAGAAATCAAAGACATTCTGAACAAATGGAAAGAGGTTACATGTTCATGGATAGAAAAACTCAATATTATTAAGATGTCAATTCTTCCTAACTTGATCTATAGATTCAACATAATCCTGATCAAATTATCACCAAGCTATTTTGTGTATATCAACAAATTGCTTTTAAAGTTTATATGAAAAAGCAAATGACCCAGAATAGTCAACACAGTATTGAAGAAGAAAAGTTAGAAGCCTGACAGTACCTGACTTCAAGACTCACTATAAAACTATAATAGCAGTGGGTATTGGTGAAAGAATAGACGAATAGATTGATGGAACAAAATAGAGCTCAGAAATAGACCCGTGCAAAAATAGTCAACTAATCTTTGAAAAAGGAGCAAGGGTAATCAATGGAGAAAGGATAGTCTTTTCAGCAAATGGTACTGGAACAGCTGAACATCAACATGCAAAAAAAAAAATGAATCTAGACACAGACTTTGCATCTTCCACAAAATTAACTTAAAAGTTTAAGTCCTAGGCCTAAATGTAAAATGTAAAACTACAAAATTTCTAGAAGATAACTTAGAAGAAGATCTTGGTGACCTTGGGTTTGGCAGTGACTTTGTAGATAGAATACCAAAGACACAATTTATGAAAGAAAAAAATTGCTAAGTTTAAAATTAAAAACTTAAGCTCTGAAAAAGTCACTTAAGAAAATGAAAAGACAAGCCACAGACTTAAGGAAAGTATTTGCAAAACATACCTGATAAAGGACTGGTACAAAATAAACGAAGAACTTTTAAAACCCAGCAATAAGTAACTGAACAACCCATTTTAAAAATGGGCAAAAGAACAGACACTTCACCAAGGAAGATACAAAGATGACAAATAAACATATGAAAAGATGCTCAACAAGCATTGGGCCTTAGGGAATTGGTAATTAAAACAATGAGATAGCACTATACACCTAGTAACAAGGGTCAAAATTCAAGAAACTGACAATACCAATGCTCAAAAGGTTGGGAAGCAACAGAGAATACAAAATCATGCAATCACTTTGGAAGACAATTGTCAATTTCTTGGCTGAATAATAGTCTTACCATACAATCTAGCAGTTGTACACCCAGGTATTTACGCAAGTGAGTTGAAAACTTGTCCACACCTTTTGGGATGAGCACTGGGTGTTGTATGG
Organism: Panthera tigris; assembly: GCF_018350195.1. NCBI lineage: Eukaryota > Metazoa > Chordata > Mammalia > Carnivora > Felidae > Panthera > Panthera tigris. The sequence goes on from NC_056663.1 coordinate 68,243,447, forward strand.
AAACCAGTTTGACAATAAACTTCATATATTGAAAAAAAAAAAAAAAGAAAACTTGTCCACACAAAAACTTATCCACAAAGGTTTATAGCAGCCCATTCATAATCATCAAAAACGGGAAGCAACCAAGATGTCTTTCTAAAAGTGAATGGATAACCAAAATGTGGTATATCCATATAGTGGAATAGTATTCAGTGATAAAAAGAAATGAGCAACCAAGCCAGGAAAAGTCCTGGAAGAACCCTAAATGCATATTAAGTGAAAGAAACCAGTCTGAAATGGCTACATACTGTGTGATTCCAGCTCTATGACATTTTTTGGAAAAGGCAAACAACAGAAGCAGTAAAGAGATCCAACGATTGCCAGAGTTTCAGGGGGAGGGAGTGAAGGAATGCACACGTGGAACCTGGAGGATTATTAGGGCAGAAAAACTATTCCATATGAAACTGTAATGGTGAATCTGTGTCTCTATGCATTTGTCCAAATCCATAGAACTGTATAAAGAGTGAATTTTATTTTAAACTACGGACTATAGTTAAGAATAATGCATCAGGATAGATTCATGAACTATAAAAAACAGTGCCACACTATTGCAAGATGTTAATAGGGGAAACTGTGTGGAGAGTAGTAAGCGGGAATGGTCAGGAAATATGAAATTCCATGTACTATGCACAATTACTCTGTAAATCTAAAACTGTACTAAAAAATCTATTAGCTATTTTCTTAAAAATTCAATTGAGGATCACATGCAGAAAATCCTCTGAGTTTCTGAAAGAAGGAAAAATAGAAGATATTCTTTTCCACTTTAAAAATGATTGATAGAAAGAATAGAAAGTGAAATTATTTTTAATGTTGAAAGTCATCTTTTTCTTAAATAATCCATATCTGCAGCTCACCTAGAGAAATGAGTGCAAAATTTGGGTTCCAGCCCTTTATTCTTGCCTTTCAGTGTCATTGCAAAGTCAGTAAGTAAGAGGACGAAAGATCAAGAGCTACATGTGCTACCTACCAACTAAGCCAGCCAGGTGCCTCTTTCCTAATCTCTTTCTAACATAGTTCATGTAATTCTGGGCCCAAAATCCTCTGAGTTTTTGAAAGAAGGAAAAATAGAAGATACTCTTTTCCACTTTAAAAATGATTGATAGAAAGAATGGAAAGTACAATTATTTTTAATGTTGAAAGTCATCTTAAATAATCCATATCTGCAGCTCTCCTAGAGAAATGAGTGCAAAAGTTGCGTTCCAGCCCTTTATTCTTGCCTTTCAGTGTCATTGCAAAGTCAGTAAGTAAGAGGACCAAAGATCAAGAGCCACATGTGCTACCTACCAACTAAGCCAGCCACGTGCCTCTTTCCTAATCTGTAACATAGTTCATGTAATTCTGGGCCCAAGGGCAGCCCTAAGGTTGACATGAGTTTAGGAAACCCATAAAGAAGAAAATATTAAAGAAAGCCTCAAGGTGAATGACAGAATGTGTATTGTAATGTGAAGGGTGTGGGGAATTTGATCCCTTCCTGGTTTGCCAGGCCTTTCTGTCCCCATTCTGATCCTGAGTGCAGTTTGTACCTCCTGCCTCCTGCAGCCCCCATGGGAAAGCTTTCTGACCATTAAAGCTTCTTTAACTATTATAGCAAGATCCCTGATGTGAGGTGTGCAGTATAGTTTCTGCAGAAGGTCACTACTCTTTGGAGTAGGTGGAAGCCACTGCTCTCTTTGGTTTCCCTTTGGTTTCCATAACTCCTCTGTTTTCTCTAACTCTATTCTCTTCCATCTCACCAGACCCTCCAGATAATCAGTCACTAGCCCTCTGCCTGAGCACTCTGCATAGACCTGATTGCCAGCCTTTCTGTGTGAGTCCTTGAAGCAACTTTCAAAAGCTCATCTTCCCTCATTGGACCCCATCTTGTTTCTGATCCTTTCTGTTTCCCTTTTTCTCATTGTATCCTGCCATCCTACTGAGACCCACTCCCCATTTAACTACTATCAGTGGTCTTCTCTCTGCCATCAAAGGCCATTCTACCATTGCCCCCACATTCTCACATTTTCTAAACCTTCTGATGGCTGTTACAACCTTTGTCCTTGTGTCCTTCCTTGCCACTTGGCCATTCTATTCTTCCACTTACCTTCTTTCACCCCTACCACTGTTTTTCTCAGCTATGACCTAAGAATCCTCCCTACTACTTTCCCCCATTTTTTCCCTTTTACCCTCTATGCTTGACTTCTCTGTCACCTGGGAGCCCCTTCTGCCACTGTATTCCACATTCCTAATGAACCATCCTTCATGCCACACCACTTGCCTTTTCCCTTCCTCTCCAGAGCACAATCAGATACTGGATCTTTTTGTCCAACCAGACCTTATTTTTTCTCTAGACCTGCTACCCTGATCCCACCAATCTCAAGATATCAACTTCTCAACAAACTTGACACACCCTGTGGGTTTTACTGACTCATTTCCCAGTCGTTCCCCACAAAGAACTCTACTCCGTCTCTACCATATTTAGCTCTGACTCGTTACAATTTAATCCCAACCTTACTGAACACTGTCTCCACCATAGTTCATATCTAGATAACTTCTGTTGATTGGCTTCTTCTGTCTTAGAAATTTCAGACATTGACTAGTGAAGCCTGTGCATTTTAGCTTTCTATTGGCAGTAGATATATGCCAAGGATTTGTTCCTCCTCACCTTGTCATACTGTGATTTCCAACAAAAGCTTCATACTCTGCTCAAAAGAGGTCTGTCTCTAGGAAGTGTCCTCAGCCAGGCATGTGAAAGCTGGTAGCCTCCCTTTCCTCAGCCTTGATGTCCAGGTACTCCTGGAGATAGGGTCAGAAATAGACTGATTTCCAGATTTGGGAGGAGAAAGACAAGGAGGAATCACTTCCAAAACACCTGAGGTCAGGCTATCAAGCAAATTCTTTTGGGAAAACCATAACATAATTTACTGATGAGTGGGATAGCACCCAGAAGATTATTTAGAGAGTTAGTTATCAAGGACCTCAAAGGAACCTGGACTAGAAACAACTCAAAAATGCATTAATGGTACACTTGGGCAAGAAGTTGGAGCTTATCTGTCAGGGTTGGATGCCTGCAGTGTGCCTTAGTCATGACTTTCTCCTAAGAATTCATTGTCTCTTCTTGGAAAATACTGTGTGCCTTGGGATATCAGTAACTTGGCATCCTTGTAGTGTTCAGAAACGTCAGCTGAATACCTCCCTGGAGTTCTCCTTCCCTGATCCAGACCCTCACCTTATGCTAGAAACTCATATTCAACTTTGTAGAGTTGTGCTTTGTGCTCAAAGAAGTTCTAGTGACATAGAATACAATGGAAGTGGGGATTCCTGGGTTAGATTACATCAAGCCCCCACCCCGTACAAGATGTCAGGACAGCTTTGTCCCATCTTACTCAAAATTATTTGGAGCCTTCTCCACTTTGCTCAAACTTCAGCCCCACTGCCTCAGCAGATATACCTTCTCCACTCCAAAAAGGAACAAGAAACCATCAAGTGGGAAGCACTCACTAACAAGTATTCTAAAACACTTGGATCTCATTCTTCCTTTCCTAATTCCTTCCAGTTTTAAAGAAAGAACTGTACTTATAGGAGGTCTTATTTGAGTCTGCTGAAAGAGGACAGATGCCCTTCTCCCCCACTATGACATTTTCCACACTGTTGTGACTTTTGGTTTAGTTTCTCTTTTTTGAAGAAGGTGTTCTGGTCTATCATGTTCACTGCTCTATCCCCAGCATCTGAGCTTAGCATATATCTAGTAGGTGATCTATAAACCTTTGAGGAATGACTGAGCAAAGGAAGGAACGCCTGGGAGACAGGGCCCACCCAACACATCTCCAGGGACAGGCCTGAGGAGCATCCTCCCCAGGTTTCATTCCTTTCAATTCTCTGTTCCTTCTGAGCTGGAGATCTCACCTCACAGTGGAGTTTCTGATGAAGCTTAGTGGATGTCTGAGAAGTCTTGTATTTGTTCCTTGTCAACAGGCAAGTCTTATATTCCTGGAGGATGCTCCAGCCCAGGCTTGGCCTTAGAGTCTCACAACACCCACATGTGGCCATAGCCCCTGCAGGTCTCTGGAGACTTTTCAAGGCACTGGCCTGCTGAAGATGTGATCCTTCTTTCCAGGGACTTGGGCAGGGTGATAATAATAATGGTAATAATACTGACCCACTATTTATTGAAAATACACCATGTACTGGTTGCCTGGCATTGAGGAAGTCATTTGACCCAAATCCCTCATCTCATCTATTACAGGAAATATATATTAATGCCTACCTAATACAGTTGTCGTAAGAGTGGAGCTAGAGTTAAGGGCTCAGCAAGGTTCTTGTTGCAGTCACCATTGGCCTTACTGAATGGCCTCATCCAGTGCCTTCTGAAAAAGCCCCCAGGTCTTAGAAATATCAGGATAGATCAGAAAGACAATAAGACCTTGATACCAGTGAGTCTACTAAATTGAAGTGTTGGCATCTCAAATTCTTTCTGTAGGACCAATATCTACAAATTACATGGTACCCTACTCTAAATTGTTTTCAAAGATGCTGACATGAGCTGTACAGATCCTGGTGTTCAAACATGAGGCCAGAAAGAATGGTTTGTGGTTACTCCAGGAAAAGGCCTATTTAGACCCAGGATCAGCATCAGAGATGAAGCCTCCTCCTGAGGGCCAGAGGCAGAACCATGTCTCATTCTCTCTGAAATCTAGCAATTTGCAAGATTCCCTGCAGGAGACAGGGCTTCTTGGTAGGGCAAAAAATATGAGATGACTTCCCTCAAATACTCAGTTATTGATGTATTCATGCATTCACTGAGAGCCAACTGTTTGTCAGGTACTGTGCTCATAGGAACTTTAGCTACATTTGTCATCACCAGAAGTAGAAGAAAATATTTTTCTTTGGTAGTTCTTCTGATTATAAATGTATTATATAGGGAAGTTGGAAGATATGGAAGAATGGATGGAAGAATCTCATGACTCCTCAAACTCAAAACAATGACCATGAACCTGCAGGTTTTTCTTGTTATAGATTTTGCTCTGCAAATTTTTATAATGTTAATATATAGTGTTTTTAGAACCATAGGACAATATTTGACATCATAAACATTTCTACATTATTATAAACATTTCCTAAACATAATTTTTAAAAATTGAGGTATAATTTACATACAATATTACATTAGTTGCAGGTGTATAGCGTGGTGGTTTGCCATTTATATACATTGTGAAATGATCACCACAACAAGTCTAGTTATTATCTAGTTGTATTACCATACAAAATTTATACAATATTATTTATTGTGTTTCTTAGGCTGTACATTATCCCCATGACTTATTTATTTTATAACTGGAAGTTTGTACTTGATCCCTTCACTCACTGCACCCCCCAACACACACACACACACACACACACACACACACACACACACACACACACACACACACCTGTCCCCTGACACAACTACCAATCTGTTCTTTGTATTTATAAGTCTGGATTTGGTTTGGTTTGCTTTTTAGATTTCACATATAAGTGAAATCATATGATATTTGTCTTTGACTTATTTCACTTAGCATAACACCTTCAAGTCCCATACATATTGTGATAAATGTCAGGATTTCATTTGGGGGGGGGGACTGAGTATTACTCTATAATATACGTATTTATCACAGCTTTTTTATCCATTCATCCTTTGATGGATACTTAGGTTGTTTTCATATCTTGGACATTGTGAATAATGCTGCAGTGAACAGAGGGGTGCATATATCTTTTTGAATTAGTGTTTTTGTTTTCTTTTTTTTTCTTTTTTTTTTACATTTATTTATTTTTGAGAGACAGAGTGAGACAAAGTAAGAGTGGGGGAGGGACAGAGAGAGAGAGAGGGAGACACCAAATCCAAAGCAGGCTCCAGGCTCTGAGCTATCATCATGGAGCCTGACGCGGGGCTCGAACCCACAAACTGTAAGATCATGACCTGAGCCAAAGTCAGATGCTTAACCGAATGAGCCACCCAGGCGCCCCAGTGTTTTTGTTTTCTTTGGGTAGATACCCAGTAGTGGAATTGCTGGATCATATGGTAGTTTTATTAATTTTTTTTTATTTTTTTGAGGACCCTCCATACTGTGTTCTGTAGTGGCTGCACTAATTTGTGTTCCCACCCACAGTACAGAAGGATTCCCTTTTGTCTACATCCTCTTATCTATTTGATGGCAGATGTGAGGAGATATCTCATTGTGGTCTTGATTTGCATTTCCCTGATGATTAGTGATGTTGAGCATCATTTTATGTGCCTGTTGGCCATCTGTTTTGCTTTTTGGAAAAAAAAATGTCTATTCAGATCTTCTGCCCATTTTTAATTTTAATTGGATTTTTTGGTGGGTTTTTTTCTTGTTATTGAGCTGGATGAGTTATTTATATATTGTGGATATTAACCTCTTATTAAGTATATGATTTGAAAATACATCCTCCCATTGAGTAGGTTGCCTTTTCATTTTGTTGATGGTTTCATTTGCTGTGCAGCTTTTTAGTTTGATATGGTCCCAAGTAATTTATTTTGGCTTTTGTTTCCCTTGCCTTTGGAGTCAAATCCAAAAACAAAAACAAACAAACAAAAGATTACAAGACTGATGTCAAGGAGTTTAGTGCTTTTTTTTTTCTTCTAGGAGCTTTATGGTTTCAGATCTTACATTCAAGTCCATAGTCCATTTAGAGTTAATTTTTGTAGATGGTATAAGATAGTGGTCTGATTTCATTTTTTTGCATATGGCTGTCTGGTTTTCCCAACACCGCTTTATTGAAGAGACTGCCCTTTATGCATTGTATATTCTTGCTTCCTTTGTCAAAAATTAATTGACAATACATACATAAGTTCATTTCTGGGCTCTCAGTTCTGTTCCATTGATCTATGTGTCTGTTTTTGTGCCAATATCATAGTGCTAAATATCATTTCTAATAATTCTTATACTTTAGCAAGTGGATATACCATGTCTACTGTGTGTGTGTGATTTTTTCAATTTTTTTTCATAAGACTTTGCTCTACATCCTGTGCATAATTGTACTTGCTTATAAGGTTCTTATTCCAACAAGTATAATGCTGTTTCTGATTCCAGATTATTTCCTAACCCAAAAGTCTATTCTTGCTTCTCTCTCTCTCTCTACAGTCTCCTTAGTGGAATTATCCACAAATGTGGTTTGTTACTTCATCTCTGACTACTTCCCTGAGCATCACATTTATTAACCTAGTTGCCTGCCAAACATCCTAATATCAATTTCCCACTAGTCACCTAACATCTTCAAAACTTAACTAACTAGTGATCTGACACCTTCAAAACTTAGCCAGTTATGTTCCTATGCCACAAACCTACTCTTCTTTTTGTATCACAGAAATCAGTTAGCAACACCCAGCAACCCAACATTAGAGCCATCTATTCTCCTTTCATTTTTACCATAACTCGTTAGTCACCAAGTTTTGTCACTTTAATCTGCTAAATATTTCTCAAGTCTACTTCTCTTCTGGTAATCCAAGCCCTCAGTGTCTCTCACCTAAACCTATGTAGTGCCTCCTAGCCAATCTCCATCCCTGCACCTTTCCCCTTGTTGTGTCATTTCCTCTCATACTACCTGAGCAGTCTACCTAAAACAGAAATGTCCATGACATTCCCCAAATCCTTCAGTGACTCTCTTGTCTGCCAAGTGAAATCTGCTTCTTAACCTGATATACAAGTCCTCCGCTAGGTCCTCTCCTTCTGTCATGTTATTTCTATCACTTCTACTCCCTGCGCTGCATTTGTTACTTCAGTAATAGAGAAATGTTTGTAGATTTCCATGAGCCCTCTGTGTTGTTCAGTGTTTTCATGTCTCTCTGCTCACGATGATAGATCTGCCTGGAACTCCCTTTACACTTCTCTTCACCTGGGTAATTCTTAACCATTCCTCTGGATTTAGTTCAGTCATCACCTCTTTCAAGAAACCTACTCTGAAGCTTCTGGTTGAGAGAAATGTTCCTTCTTTCTACTCTACATAGTACTTACCTCTAGATCTTTTCATTTTAAACATGCTTTAAAAATAATTTAAACATACTTGCTTTATATACTTCGTTATAAATTTCAGTATCAATAGTCTTTGCAAGTGTCTTATTCCACCAGTTTGTAGTTTCTGTTGATTCTTGTTCATTGCCTTTTTCCTCACATATTGTAGGATTTGATAGATTTTATTATGAGCTCAAATTCGGTTGACTTTTAAATTTGGAAATCCCAAAATTACCCGAATTACCTTGGTTTCTGCCAAATGCTAGGAAACACTACCAACCTAGAACCATTTCAACTGAATATCTTGCATTGGGCTTTTTCAGCCTGGAAGTATGCTGAAATTCAAATCCCAGGACTACATGAGAGTAACACTGTGGTGTAAAACATTAAGAAACATTACTATGAATTATTTAACCCAGTATCAACTGAGACAGATTGATTTTCTTTTTGTTCACTTTACCAATGTACAGATTCTTCAAAATTCATCTTTTTAACTGAAGACCTGGCTTAATGTAGGAGTCTCAGATTCAGCTTACCCACTTTTGGGGGGTTGAAATTCTGTTCCTCAAGGGAGCTTTTTTTTTTTTTTAAAGAGAGCACAAGCATGGCAGGGTGGGGTGTGGAGGAGGAGGGGGAGGAGGAGAGAATGAATCTTAAGCTGGCTCCATGCTTAGCACGGAGCCCTGACATGGGGTTTGATCCCACAGTCCTGAGATCAAGACCTGAGCTGAAATTAAGAGTTGGACACTCAACCAACTGAGCCACCCAGGAGCCTCCTCAGTGGGGCTTTAAACCAGCAAAGCTCTAAGTTACTGAACTGGAGACCTAGCTGCAGTGGGCCTAAGCTTCTGCATTGGCTACCACACTAGTTTCAGCTGTGTTTTGTCTTGCTTTTGGACGGGAATTATTTTTGTTGTTGTCTACTTATTCTCTTACTTTCTTATAAACTCAGCAGTGCATTTAAAAGTATGTTTACTCTCATTTATCTAGCATTTGAGAGTGCATTCGGAATATCCATTCTTGTTAAATTGCTAGAAATAGAAATGTCATTTTTTTTAAAAATGTTTTTTTAAAAAACAACATTTAAAAAATGTTCATTTTTTTAAAATGTTTTTTAATGTTTATTTCTGAGACAGAGGGAGACAGAGCATGAGCAGGGGAGGGGCAGAGAGAGAGGGAGACACAGAATCAGAAGCAGGCTCCAGGCTCTGAGCTGTCAGCACAGAGCCTGACGCGGGGCTCGAACTCACAAACCGTGAGATCATGACCTAAGCTAAAGTCAGTTGCTCAACCGACTGAGCCACCAGGCACCCCAAGAGTTCATTTTTAACTTATGTTCTGTATCAAGATTACTTACAGATTTTACAAATAATGCTCTGCCAAATGCTTGGGGTTTTTTTCTGGCTAATTTTGAAATTATTATATTTTATTTTTTGCTAGAGTATGGCATACACACTGTGATAAAAATCATATAGTAAAAAAATAGCAATCTGTCCTCTACTTTCTATTATCCCAACTCCTGCTTCCAAAAACAACCCTTTAAAATCTTAAAAATTACTGCTTGTATTATTCAACTCCTTTTTTAAAAAATAATATTTTTATAAATATTTATTGATTCATTAATTGTGCACATTACATATTGAATTCTTATTATGGGAAAGGACATTTACCTCCTGCATCTCCCTATACAGCTATATCATAAACTTTTATTAAACCAATGTTTAATATCTGCCCTACTGTAATTTTAAATATATTAAGCACTGTGTGAAGTTGTGCACTCCAATTATGTTTACTTTGTGTACAACATTTTCTTTTTTCTGGAGTCAATTTCCTCACTTTTTTCACTTACTCCATTTCCTATACTTATAATCTCTCAAACCTGCTTATTACATGGTCCACATCATCAAATTATGATTTGTATTTGTTTTGCCCTGCTGACCTCCTTTCTAAAGTTTTCTTTATGAAAGAAATCTGTCTTTAGATTCTATATGTATGTTTTGTTCAAACTTCTTGTGCATCTGTAACCAGAATCTTTATTTGCTGTTCCTCTGAAGTGAAGAAGAGCGTTTCCTGGATACTGTGTTGGTCTTTTTCTTACTTTTTCCCATATAATTTTGTTGGGAATGCATCTTCTAGTGGTTTCCTGAGAAAGAGCCCACAGGAAATAAAACTTTTGAGATCTTGCATGTCTGAAATGTTTTTATTGTACCCTGACACTTGTCCCTATCCAGTTTGTCAGGATACGGACTCCTGTGTTGAAAGTCATTTTGCAGCTGTTTGAGGACCTATGGTTGAAGAGACCATTCTTTCCCCAGTGAATGAACTTGGTACCCTTGCTGAAAATTTCACACATTTTCTTAAGGCATCAGTGTTTTCCTTCCATTTACCTAATGTCAAATTGTTAGCAGGTGCCCTACCTCTTATTTTCATATTGCCTTTTGTAAAACAAATGTTTGTACCATGGAATGTCCTATAATGATTATAAATAGTGTTTTGAATTTGGACAGTTTAGATTCATAATCTGACTTTACTGCCTCTGAACAGTGCAACATTGGACAAGTTTTTTTACTTTTGCTAGGTCTCAGTTTTCTCATTTTTTCAATGGATATAGTAAGAACAGTATAGTTATTTCATATAGTTGTTTAAAGAATCTAGTGAGATGGTGCATACAAAGTTTAGAGCAGTGACTGGCACAGAGTAAATATTTAGTAGACAGCACTCATACTCTAGATGCTGTCAGCCCCTACATACACTATACAGAGCTGGATGGGAATTTGGTGTATTCTGGTATTAGCTTCTTAAGGTGCAGAGATCCTCAAATGTAGAAAACAGAAGGAATGTTCCTTCTCATTGCAGTCTGATTGTGTACCAGCAGTCTTAATCTTGGTGACTTATCAAATGGAAATGTGGTATGATGAGCCCCTCACCCCCATGCCCCATCCACTCATTGGTGATCCTGTTCCCACTACCAGTGGATGCGTATTTTCACCTCATACCATTAAGCTACTTCCTGTGGGTTAGATCCTGTGCAGAGTTTTCTGTTAGTTTCCAGTTCCAGACTGAATGATCCTCCTCTGCATCTCAGGGACGGTCCTAGAAAACTGGCCATGTGTATGTGAGGATTAACCCACTAGCCTTACTGATGGCAGTTCAGGCTCTATTGTAGGCAATGCATTTTCTCCTGTTGAGCACTAGAGGGTGCTCTGTACGTGTGTATAGGAGATGCTGAGCCCATAAATTTCAGTATACTCCTGTGAACACAAATAGAGAAACATAGGCAAAGACATACTCATGCACAGATATGTATTCAGATACATGGATAAACACCCACCCAGCATCACATACATAACACACACCTCCACAACATAGATATGTATATACTCGTCAGCACACGTGCATAGAAACATACTCCTGAACATAGTCACATGTCCATAAAAACCCACCTAGACTCACAAATGAACATATCTACCAATACAAAAGGTACATTCAGAAATGCACATATAGAACCACTTGGATCCACTCACACACACACAAATGCACAGACATACACATAGCCAGAGACACACACAAGCAGACAGTCTACAGACACTTTCACATCTATGATCTCACACCAGATTGGGATCATAATTTACATGTTATAGGCCAAGAACAAGGCTGAGAGGGTCCAAGTGTTTTACCCACATTCCCATGGTGACAGATGGTAGAGTTAAGATTACCCCCTAAGTAAGATCTCCAGTAAGGGCATGCATTATTTCAAAAAGGGATAAGTTGCTGTTCATATTTACTTTTGCAGTTATTCCAGTATTAGGGTCAATTCAGCTGTTGTTCCTTGAAAGCTGTTTTGAAAGTTTCACTTTCAGATTCACTGGTTATTTAACCAATAGTTTTTTGCCAATTGAAAATAGCTTCTTGGGGTGCCTGGGTGGCTCAGTTGGTTGGGCAACTGACTTCAGCTCAGGTCATGATCTCACGGTTCGTGGGTTCAAGCCCTGCATCAGGCTCTGTGCTGACAGCTTGGAGCCAGGAGCCTGCTTCAGATTCTGTGTCTCCCCCTCTCTCTGCCCCTCCCCTGCTCATGCTCTGTGTCTCTCTGTCTCTCAATAATAAATAAATGTTAAAAAGAAAGAAAGAAAGAAAATAGATCCTTGTTCATTTTATTCTAAGGAGATGGAGAGCAAACATTCAGACCATTCTGTCATTGCAACCTCCTCTCAACCCCCCAGGATAGTGGAATATTGTTGTGAAACCTTGCTCATCAGTAGGAGAGGACAAGAAAGGACAAGGAAGATGGTCTCTGATTCATTCTGCCTTTCATATCTCACACAAGTTCATTTAACTCACATCTAATTAGCTGTATCCAAGTTTAAAGAATATAGATTTTAACTTTCCACTCTCTAACCAGAAGGAGAGTAGAATGACATTTGAACAAGTTAGTTGTTCCTTTGTATACAGCACAACAACTTACTCAAGGTTATACGGCCAGTAAGAGGTAGAGCTATGGAATTCAAAATGACTGTGCATTCTGAGTCCCTCTCTTAGTAATCTTATATGGTTTCAAATGAATGATGTTATAAGATGATTGAATTAATGAGGAGGTAGGTAGAAATGAAGATGTCTTACTGCGCTCTCCAAAAAGAACCAGAAAGCAGAGCCTGACACAGAAAAGTCCTTGTGAACTATTTTTTTTATTACTTTATTAGGGAGCAGAAGTAAGGATCAAAAAGAGGGAAGCAGCAAAGGAAGGTGAGCTAGTACAAGAATATGTTTTTTTGAGTTGGCCACTGCTAAGGTCAGTAGCTTATTTTAATGGAATTGGAAAGAAGGTTCTGGTCTCTCATTGGTTAAAAGTTCATGCCTAGGATGTGAATTCTCTACCACTTCCTGGTTGTCTATGCATCTATAGGAGACTGCAGTGACTAAACAAGGATGGTTAGAGTTTGGTTTTAATGGACCTTGAATAGTGGCTCATGGATCTGGGGCTTAGTTCTGTAAAAACTGTACAACTGCAAGGATATTTCGAAAAGGAAAAGTGGCATATTCAGAGGGGCCTTAACTAGTTGTATGATTTCCTTATAAAATCTTCATCATCTCCTGAAGTGAAACATTTGTGGAAGTTCACAAGCCAACCCGTGGCCATAGTACCCACATTACAAGTCCACATTTCCTAAGCACTGGACTTTGGAGTTTCCAAAGTGCTTTTCTACCCATGATTTCATCAGTCTCTCTCTATGTCCCTTGAGACGTAAACATGGGAGGTATCAATAGCCATTCCCATTTCCGGAAGAGACAGCAGTAAGGAGGACCCATGGAAGAGAGTAAAACCGGGTGTTGGATGCTAAACTTGGTCAAGTGATGAGATTGGACTGAGAAATTTCGTTCAGATCAAGATAATGCTCATTTTTTCAGGGCATACAGTGGAGGAGAAGGGGTGAGTTATTGCTTCCAGAAAAAACCAGAAGAGTGGCAGTTTGGTTTCCCTCAAGGACTTATGGATTATGTAATTAGAGGTTCTGTCTTCCCTCCCACCATCTCATCTGCACAGGTCCCTGGGCTAGGTATCAGCCTGGCATTGCCAAGCCAGATGGCTCAGCCGTTTGCTGCCAGCATCATCCAGTGGGATGGGGCAGACTTTGTTCCATGCCTGCTGGTCTCTGAGTACCTTCAGTATAGAACAAAATTAGGGGAGATAATACAAACGATCTATTTTTGTGTGTAAGAGTGTATAATTGAAATCACTCATCCAATGATTTACACATTTAATCTTCACAACTTTTGAAAGTATTCAGATTTCCTATCCTTCTATTTCTCTTTGCTCTCAACCAGACCAAATTACTTAACCACTCTGGTTTTAAATGGAAAAAAAAAAAAAAAAAAAAAAAACTGGAAAAGGCAACAGTCCTAACAAATAATAGTCCTTGTCTCAGATTGTTGGGAGGATTTAATAAGGTAATGTATAAAAAGTACTTAGGAAGGCCCTCAGTAAACATTAGCTACTATTTCAATTGTCATCAGTGGGCCTTTTTTGATCATATCATAATCAGTAGTAGTAGTAGTCGTAGTGGTGATGGTGGTACTTGTAACAGTAGTAGAATCAGGAGTTTGGTCCTCATGTGAACCTTCTAGAACTAAAGCTAAATTGTTAGGAGATGACATAAAGGAAATAGCACACTATGTAGTATAGAGTGGCTATTTGAGTGAATTTGGACTGCTATAACAAAATACCACTAGCTGGCTTATGAATAACAAACATTTATTTTTTATAGCTTTGGAGTCTGGAAGTCCAAGATCAGGGTGCCAGTGTAGTCAGGCTCTTGTGAGTGTCCTTCTGGGTTGCAGACTGCTGACTTCTTGTTGTGTCTTCAAATGGCAGAAAGGGGCAAGAGAACTCTCTCAGGCCTCTTTTACAAAGGCCCAACTCCCACTCATAAGTGCCAGTCACCTTCCAAAGGCCCCTCCTTCTATAATTTCATCAAATTAGGCATTAAGTTTCAACATGTGAATTGGGAGAAGAGGATACAAACATTCAGACCACAGCAGTGGTACTCCATATATATTCGAGACACTCGTTGCCTTTCCGCAATGGAGGAGGGGTATACAATCACCACTTTCAGGATTCAGGAATCAGTCATTCCAGATGCTAGTGCTGTGATTTCTTTCCAGTAACTGGAATTCTTGCATAGTCCTGTGATGACAGTTATTTAAAGAGCACAAACTTCAGAGCCAGACCTGCTCGGCTCAAATCTTGTTCTACCTTGGGTTATTTACTGAACCTCGCAGTGCCTCAATTTTATCTTTAAAATGAGGAGGTTAATGGTGTCTACTTTGTGGAGTTTTATAAGAATTAAATAAGTTGATAAATATAAACATGCTTAGAAAAATGCTTGGCATAGAGTAAATGCAATGTAAATATTAGCTAATATCATCTTTTCTATTCCCTTTGCCTTTGGGCTCTTACCTAAAGTTTTCATCCACATTCTCTTCTTTTGCTTTCTAACCCCACACAGGCACGCGCGCATGCGCGCGCACACACACACACACACACACACACACACACACACACACAGTCTGAGTATCTGGGCCCCTGATCTGCTGATGGTTCCCAATTGTAATATTGAGATTCCCAACTGTGCTATATTATAATAATACCAGGATACCTCATTATTGTTGTACAAATTCAAGTACAAATGGTGGATGGAGTGATGGTATCACTCCAAATGAGGTTGGAGTGATGCCATAAAGGCCCCCGCCTTGGCTTCCTCACGCAGAGTCACAAAGAGTGGCATTACTTTGGCAAATTAACAAAGACACAAAGTTCACCCTTATGAAGGCCCAGAAGTTTGATTTTTTTCATGTCCTATAATTGGCTAATTCAAGGACACCACCTGTCAATAATTAATCTCTCAAGATTCTTATGTGTAAACCAGTGTGTCAGTTGACTAATTCCCAAGAAGAAACATGTTCAGTGATGGCTTAGCACTTCACATTATCTAGCCAACAGATTTTGCCCTTATAGCCAAACTACTCAGGAAGACAAAGGCATACTCAGGAAGGCAAATGATATTCATATGAGTTAGTTAAAAGATCTACATGTTAAACAGTCAGGGCCTCCATACCTGATGCATCCATCTTAACAAAAGCAGTGTTTCGTGCCAGAACTGACAATTCAAGTCCTAGGTCAAGGTGTCCTCTACCCAGATTTTACTTAGGTAGTAACTGCCAACATTTGCCCCTAAGACTGTTTTTTTAATGTTTCCATGGGTGACCAACTTCTCTGACCTTTTTGATTGACATAGTATTTTTAGGAGAAGAAAGCATAGAAATAGGCTAATAACTTTGGTCAAGCCTGATCTCAACTCAGATCTGTATCTTTAACATTATTTCACATATATATTCTGATGATTTATAGGTAATTTTTATATTTAATTATTTCAGAGTAATCTTATTGTCCCTGTTTCTGTGTTCTTGAAAGACACCTGGGAAGTACCTACATTCTCTTTTAGACTTTGGACTTCTTGATGATGACAGCTGTGCTCCTGGACTATCATTTGTTGTAGACTGTATGTGGCATTCTGTTTGACCAATGAAGTTTATCTATCTCTATCCTATTGTTTTGTTTCTCTGGAAAACCCTAACTCAATACACAGCCTTAGCAAACTAATATACCGTGTGAGAATAGAGAGGGCATTATCAATACCTGAAAGCATAATTATAAAACTTCACCTTAAAGTTAAAAGTTATGGTAGAATTATATCTAAACTCTTCTGATGAGCAAAGTTCAGAAGCAGGCCATGCCAATATTTTATTTATCAAATAATATGTGATCTGCTGACCATCTGAGGTGTATAACCCATAAAGATGGCTGCATCAAAATTAACAGTACAATAAACATATATGCTGTTAAATTTTTTAAATGCAATGTAAAGTATGATAACATGAATCACCAGTTACCACTTAAGCACACTAATAAAATTTTTTACTCAAAAAAATGAGTAAGAATTCAAATCCAGATGAGGTTATTGTAGAAAAATATTTTGTCTGCCCAGAGAATTTCTTTTAGGGAACTTTCCATCTTAATTAAATGATAGGAATGCTAAAGGGGGGCTGCCAGTCACTATACCTACTTTCAGTAATCTTTGTGGTATACATGTTAATCAAACCTAATCATATACACAGTGATAGGCAAAATAATGTCTCCCCAAACATGTATATGTCCTAATCCCAGGAAACTGAAAATATGTTACATTACCAAGCCAAGAGGAATTAAGACAGCAGATAGAATTAAAGTTGCTAATCAACTGACCTTAAAATAGGAAGATTATCCTGGATTATCCAGTAGGCCTAAAATAATCACAGGGTTACAGAACTTAGTCCCACAAGACCCCACTTAGATCTATATTTAATAAAAAAAAAAATGACCTCTTTCTTTCTGTCCCATGATACCATATTTTTTTACTCTTTTTCTAGTACTTTTCTGAGCTGTCTGTGGCCTTCAGGACATTTTTCCTTCTCTTATATGTAGTGATAAAAATAAACAGTGTCAAATGTAAAGTTCACTTTGACTTGCAGCTCTCCTCTTATCAAGCCCACATTCCACTGATTCCTGGCATCAGTCTAATGTGAGGACATCAAACTAAATGTCCTCTTGACAAAAGCATTTGAGCATGAATACTTAGGATTTTACTCACCAGCAGCAGCAGCAGCAGGATTTTAGACTTATGTGAATTAGTTTCCAGCTCTCCAAAACCATCTATCCACTTTGTGTCTACAGGCTTGTTTTAGTTTATCATTTGGGTCCTTTGCTTCTATAAACTTATGATGTAGGATATCCATGTCTACATGCGGTTCATTTTAAATGCTCATAATAAGCACATTGGACATCATCATAAGTTAAACTTCTGTTTCTTCAGGAAAGTGGTTTTAAAGCACAGAGATAACTTGAACTTATGGTATCAAAATTGGATACCAAGTAAGTTACAGTTTCAGTAAAGGAACCAAGAAACTCCTGTTTAACTTGGCCATCTTCTTCTGGAGATTTCATTTTGAAGTTTTGAAGCAATATTATTTTTTTTTTTAATGAGCTTTTTCTCTGTATCAGTTTTTGTTGCAAGGTACACATTGCATTGAACAACTCAGGTGCAGTCAGTTCATTCTTTTCCAAGCTTCTTATGTCTCCTCAAAGATCATGAAGCAATTTTAGAAAAACACCACTTACATTTCTGTTTGCAATCCTTTTCTTCCTTCTTATTTTCAGTGTATTTCCAAATTAGAGAAGGGCATTCTTCTTGCCCCACGCATTCAAAACCTAATTTTATAGCAGACTAACATTTTCATATCTTCTCAATGGCCAAAAACACTGATAGGTACTTGTAGGCATATGTCTAAGGGGGCTATCTCCTTCCATTTCTAGGCAGCCAAAAATCTCAACTGCTTCTGCACATTTTGAAGAAACTAAAAAATGACCAAAAACTTTCATTTGTAATGGCTTCAATATCAGGAAAACAAAGCACACCCTTTCTTATCAGTGCTGTATACAAAGTGTGCTTGATGTTTACTAGATAAGATCTTTTCATTTTATTTGGTAAGAAGTTCAGAGACTGAAAAGAACTTGCCAAAATTTCTACTTTCTCTGTGGAATATGTAGATTAATGAGCAACTTCTTGTTTGTATTTAGGCAAGGTATCAATAATCTTTTACTTCATATTTTCTGTGGTTTCATTAAAAATCTTTGAGGATATGATTTGAAACTCCCATTTTTCAAATCAAAGTAACTAAGAGCTAGCAGGAACATTTTTTCTTATCATGAGTCAACATATTATATGATATACTATAGAAAGCATAATTTTTGGTAAGATCTGACAAAATCAGCTCTACACCGTAAGGGGTCAAAATGCCTGTTATTTAAATTTCCCTTTTTGTTCAATCATAGGACATTTTAGTTGCAACCTCTGGAAATGAGGCTTCACTCAGTTTCATATAACAGTCCAGGAAACGATACCATTAGTTTGTTTTTGTGGCATGCCTAAGCTAATTCAGTGTCAGCTATTTTTTTTCTTTTTTTAAAAATGTTTATTTACTTATTTTGGGGTGGAGAGAGAGAGAGAGAGAGGGAGAGAGAGAGAGAGAGAGAGACCATGAGTGGGGGAAGGGTCGAGAGAGAGAATCCCAAACAGGCTCCACACTCAGGACGGAGCCTGACTTGGGGCTCAGTCTCATGACCTGAGCTGAAATCAAGAGTTGGATGCCTAACTGACTGAGCCACTCAGGCACCCCTGGTGCCAGCTATTTTCTGCTGAGCTTTGCTATCTTTTTGGCAATGAAAAAACTTTTAATTGATTTAGAAGTACTTGCACAGCTCATCCTGGACTTGTGAGATTCAGTCTCCACATTTGCCTTCACATTCCCTTCTCCACCATACTCTTACCCCAAATTCTTTTGCGAATGTTGTGAAGTAGGCTCTGTTTTGGTTATTTACATCTGAAACCCAGTTGTATATGTCCTTCTATCCATCATAGAAATAACACAATTACCTTTCAGTGATGTCTGGGTTATGCTGGCGTTGGTATTGTAATCACTGTCACTTTCATGAACTGAGCCCTTGGAAAACATGGTAACAATATCTAAAACTGTGAAAATTAAACTAGTTCTGTCTCAATACAAAGCATAGTTAATTTTCAGTCAAAGTTAATAGTTTGTTAATAGTCATAATTGTGCCACACTTAAGCTGCATGCTTGTAAAGATAAAGCTGGACACGAGTTAAAGGCAGTAAGACACATTTTGTTCCATGCTACTCCAGTAGGGGACAGACCTCAGTTTAAACTGAGCACAACACCACTGAAACAAACAGCAGAAGGCTTTTTAAATATGGAGGTGTAAAGGAAAATTTTGAAAGTTGTTGAGGAGGATAGTCAGTGTGATTAAGCCATCCGTTTGCTTACTAAAGTTATAATCCCAGAGACTGGAGGGCAGGGTCACTATCTTTCCTGATGATTACCTTTCAAAGGGATGATCCCCAGGTCCTTGAGAAAGACATTCTTTGGTTGTAACAGATATCTCCCAAAGGGACAGAGAAAGGGTTTACAACTGCAAGTTGTTGTTGGTTTGTTTTTTTGTTTGTTTGTTTGGTTGGTTTTTTTAAATAAAGGTTTCTAAGAAAAGGGAGGTCAAGAGTCTATAGTCAGGTGTTGGCAGAATAGGCAGTAAAGGCTTTTGGCAATGCTGAGCTTTCTCACATAGATTTTTAAGGGGACTGGAGTCGTCACCATAAGGACACAGCCTTCAGCTGTTAGGAACTGTGTTAGTGTTTGTTCAAATCTCTTAGTTTGGGAGGTAGATGAGATCTTCTGTGCTGAGAGTCTGCAGCCAGGTTTTCATAGGCCAAAGTTAAGGCCTACTCAGGAATAAGGCTCAATGGGAGGCTGATTAAAATTTGGTCCAGGAGAGAGTCTTTGTGAACACTTAAATTGCATCGCTTGGAGTGATGCAGTAATGAATGATGCATTTTTGTGCACCACAAATCACGATTGTGACTGTGGTTATGGAAGATGGACAATCTATGCCATATCTATTTAACACTGAAAACAATGTTGTTTTCAGTCCCTATTTGGGGGGGGGGGGGACTACCGTATGGCTTTTGTGCTTTCCCCCCAACCTTCCATATCCACTGCAGAAAACCAGGACTTTTTGCATCCTAGGGTGAGGCTTCCAAGGAACCAGGAATTTCCATGCTATAACCAGAAAAATCCTAGGCAAATGGGATAGTTGTTTACCCTCAGAACTCCCCTTTTCACCTCAAGTGAAGGGGGGTTTAAAAGAAGATTGATTTCATTTAGGACACTTGGTAATTCAGTATCTGCCTTGGAAAATATAGAACAGAGATTGATAGAATAAAGGAGGAGTGGCTACATGTGTCAAATGCTCTACAAGAAGACAGGAGGGCAAAGGACATGAAATTATTTACCATAAAGTGATTAGCAGGAGTACAGAGGCATTAGTCTGGGTCAAGGAAACTGCTGGTAAGAAATCCCAAGAGATGGAGTCAAGGAGGGCCTCTGAAGACCCCAGGAAAGGGACCATGAGAAAATGAATCCTCTTTAAACTTTGACCAATGCCAGAAGAAACTAACACTAGATTGGAATCTAGATCTTTCCTCATTTCCTCTCTTCTAACCACACCTTCTTCCCTTAACAGGAAGAACTTTTTAAATGTATTTGGAATGGAAGTTTTAACTATTATTGTACCCGAGTATCTTAATTCCTAACCGAAGAACATTTTAGTACCCGAGTGTGAGCAGAGAAGTTGTAGGACTTGGCCTAAATTTTATTCTGTGGGTAAACTCTTCTACCAAGTAAATTCCAACTAATAGGGAGAAACAATAATAAATTTGCTTTCTGATTTTACTCTGTAAAAATTGCAGAGAAAGGGTGATTTGTAAAGGGGCTTTTACTATATGATAAACTCCACAATGTCGCGTTCACAGTTCATTCAACAATTGCATAATGAGCATGAACTGACTAGTCACTTAACAAGCACTCTGACAAGAAAGAGCCAGGATTATAAAGATAAAAAAAAAAATACTGCCTTTCAGGACCTTACGTGTACAAGGGAGACATGTAACTGTGTGACTATGTAAATATCATAATCCCTTTCCAGCAGTGGTTTTGAGGCAGTTGATTTTACTATTGTCATTCCACAAGCTTAAAGTTCCTCCTCAGTGCGAACTAGTCCCCCAAATCCAACCCCTGCTTCTCAGGAGGGCAAGTCTGAGTAGACATTTCTTTACAATGAACTCTCTCAATGTATGGCCAGAAGATCACCACAATAATTTGTGAGGAGTTTAGCATTCTGCCAAGACTTGCAAGAACAAAACAAGTATGTAAGAGCACAAAAGCAAGCAGGGGCTGGCTTGACAATTTTTAAAGGCAGCACATTTCATATAAAACAAAGCCTATAGCCTCAGCAGATCATCAGGCCAACATCAGTGTTCCCTGATCAATTAAAGATGATGATTCTGTAACAGATTATTGTACTGATGAAATGGTTTCCTTGAATTTGTATTTATTATGAATTTTTTTTAATTTTTTTCTGAATATACTTTATTGTCAAATTGGCTTATATACAACACCCAGTGGTCATCCCAAGTGCCTCCCCAATGCCCATCACCCATTTACCCCTCTCCCCCACCCCCATCCACCCTCTGTTTGTTCTCTGTATTTAAGAGTCTCTTGTGGTTTGCCTCTCTCCCTCTCTGTTTGTAACTTTTTTCCCCCTGCCCTCCCCCCTTGGTCTTCTGTTAAGTTTCTCAAGATCTACATATGAGTGAAAACATATGATATCTGTTCTTCTCTGACTTACTTATTTCACTCAGCATAATACCTTCCAGTTCCATCCATGTTGCTGCAAATGGCATGATTTCATTCTTTCTCATTGCCAAGTAGTATTCCATTGTATATATAAACCACATCTTCTTTATCCATTCATCAGTTGATAGACATTTAAGCTCTTTCCATAATTTGGCTATTGTTGAAAGCGCTGCTATAAACATTGGAGTACACATGCCCCTATGCATCAGCACTTCTGTATCCCCTGGATAAATTCCTAGCAGAGCTATTGCTGGGTCATAGGGTAGTTCTCTTTTTAATATTTTGAGGAACCTCCACACTGTTTTCCAGAGCGGCTGCATCACTTTGCATTCCCACCAACAATGTAAGAGGGTTCCCATTTCTCCACATCTTCACCAGCATCTATAGTCTCCTGATTTGTTCATGTTAGCCATTCTGACCAGTGTGAGGTGGTATCTCAGTGTGGCTTTGATTTGTATTTCCCTGATGATGAGTAATGTTGAGTATCTTTTCATGTGTCTGTTGGCCATCTGGAAAATGTCTTCTTTGGAAAAGTGTCTATTCGTGTCTTCTGCCCATTTCTTCACTGGATTATTTGTTTTTTGGATGTTGAGTTTGGTAAGTTCTTTATAGATTTGGATACTAGTCCTTTATCTGATATGTCATTTGCAAATATCTTTTCCCATTCCATAAGTTGCCTTTTAGTTCTGTTGATTGTTTCCTTTGCAGTACAGAAGCTTTTTATCTTGATGAGGTCCCAGTAGTTCGTTTTTGCTTTTAATTCCCGTGCCTTTGGAGATGTGTCGAGTAAGAAATTGCTACGGCTGAGGTCAGAGAGGTTGTTGCCTGCTTTCTCCTCTAGGGTGTTGATGGTTTCCTGTCTCACATTTAGGTCTTTTATCCATTTTGAGTTTATTTTTGTGTATGATGTAAAAAAGTGGTCTAGTTTCATTCTTCTGCATGTTGCTGTCCAGTTCTCCCAGCCCCATTTGCTAAAGAGATTGTCTTTTTTCTATTGGATGCACTTTCCTGCTTTGTCAAAGATTAGTTGGCCATACATCTGTGGGTCCAATTCTGGGTTCTCTATTCTATTCTATTGGTCTATGTGTCTGTTTTTATGCCAGTACTGTACTGTCTTGATGATTACAGATTTGTAGTAGAGGCTAAAGTCTGGGATTGTGATGCCTCCTGCTTTGGTTTTCTTCTTCAATATTACTTTGGCTATTCGGGGTCTTTTGTGGTTCCAGACAAATTTTGGGATTGTTTGTTCTAGCTTTGAGAAGAATGCTGGTGCAATTTTGATTGGGATTGCATTGAATGTGTAGATTCCTTTGGGTAGTATTGACATTTTAACAATATTTGTTCTGCCAACCCATGAGCATGGAATGTTTTTCCTTTTCTTTGTGTCTTCTTCAATTTCTTTTATATGCTTTCTATAGTTTTCAGCATAGGTCTTTTGCATCTTTGGTTAGGTTTATTCCTAGGTATTTTATGACTCTTGGTGCCATTGTAAATGGGATCAGTTTCTTTATTTCTTTTTCTGTTTCTTCATTATTGGTGTATAAAAATGCAACCAATTTCTGTACGTTGATTTTGTGCCCTGAGACTTTGCTGAATTCATGTATCAGTTCTAGCAGACTTTTGGGAGTCTATGAGGTTTTCCATGTAGAGTATCACATCATCTGTGAAAAGTGAAAGTTTGACTTCTTCTTTGCCAATTTTGATGCCTTTTATTTCATTTTGTTGTCTGATTGCTGATACCAGGACTTCCAACACTACATTAAACAACAGTGGTGAGAATGGACATTCCTGTTGTGTTCCTGATCTCAGGGAGAAAGCTCTCAGTTTTTTCCCATTGAGGATGATATTAGCTGTGGGCTTTTCATATATGGCTTTTATGATGTTTAAGTATGTTCCTTCTATCCTGACATTCTTGAGGGTGTTTATTAAGAAAGGATGTTGTGGGGCGCCTGGGTGGCTCAGTCGGTTAAGCGTCCGACTTCGGGTCAGGTCATGATGTCACGGTCCGTGAGTTCGAGCCCCACGTCGGGCTCTGTGCTGACAGCTCAGAGCCTGGAGCCGGTTTCGGATTCTGTGTCTCCCTCTCTCTGACCCTCCCCCGTTCATGCTCTGTCTCTCTCTGTCTCAAAAAAAAAAAAATAAACATTAAAAAAAAAATTAAAAAAAAAAAAAAAAGAAAGGATGTTGTATTTTGTCAAATGCTTTTTCTGCATCAATTGACAGGATCATATGGTCCTTATCCTTTCTTTTATTAATGTGATGTATCACATTGATTGATTTGCAAATGTTGAACCAGCCCTGAAGCCCAGGAATGAATCCCACTTGATCATGGTGAATAATTCTTTTTATATGCTGTTGAATTCTATTTGCTAGCATCTTGTTGAGAATTTTTGCATCCATGTTCATCAGGGATATTGGCCTGTAGTTCTCCTTTTTTGTGGGGTCTCTGCCTGGTTTAGGAATTAAGGTAATGCTGACTTTATAGAATGAGTCTGGAAGTTTTCCTTCCATTTCTATTTTTTGAAACAGCTAGAGGATAGGTAACTCTGCTTTAAATGTCTGGTAGAATTCCCCTGGGAAGCCATCTGGTCCCTTATTGGGAGATTTTGATAACTGATTCAATTTCTTCACTAGTTACGGGTCTGTTCAAATTTTCTATTTCTTCCCGTTTGAGTTTTGGTAGTGTGTGGGTATTTAAGAATTTGTCCATTTCTTCCAGGTTTTCCTTTTTGTTGGCATATAATTTTTCATAGTATTCTCTGATAACTGCTTGTATTTCTAAGGGATTGGTTGTAATAAATCCATTTTCATTTGTGATTTTATCTATTTAGGTCTTCTCTTTTTTTGAGAAGTCTGTCTAGGAGTTTATCAATTTTGTTTATTTTTTCAAAAAACCAACTCTTAGTTTCATTGATCTGTTCTACTGTTTTTTTGGATTCTATATTGTTTAATTCTGATCTTTATTATTTCTCTTCTTCTGCTGGTTATGGGGTTTCTTTGTTGTTCTGCTTCTAGTTCCTTTAGGTGTGCTGTTAGATTTTGTATTTGGGATTTTTCTTGTTTCTTGAGATAGACCTAGATTTCAATGTATTTTACTCTTGGGCCTGCCTTTGCTGCATCACAAGGAGTTTGGATCGTTGTGTTTTCATTTTCATTAGTTTCCATGTTTTTTAATTTCTTCTTTAATTGCCTGGTTGACCCATTTGTTCTTTAGTAGGATGTTCTTTAACCTCCATGCATTTGGAGGTTACCCAAACTTTTTCCTATGGCTGATTTCAAGTTTCATAGCATTGTGATCTGAAAGTGTGCATGGTATGATCTCAGTTTTTTTATATTTATTGAGGGCTGTTTTGTGACCCATAGGTGATCTATCTTGGAGAAGGTTCCATGTGCACACAAAAAGAATGTATATTCTGCTGCTTTGGGATGAAAGTTCTAAATATATCTGTCAAGTCCATCTGGTCCAGTGTATCATTCAGGGCCATTGTTTCTTTATTGATTTTTTTATCTAGATGATCTGTCCATTGTTGTAAGTGGAGTACTAAAGTCCCCTGCAATTACCACATTCTTACCAATAAGGTTGCTTCTGTTTGTGATTAATTGTTTTACATACTTGCATGTTCCCATATTCAGTGATAGACATTTATAATTGTTAGCTCTTCTTGATGGATAGACCCCATAATTACTATATAACGCCCTTGTTCATCTCTTGTTACAATCTTCAATTTAAAATCTAGTTTGTCTGATATAAGTATGGCTACTCCAGCTTTTTTTTTTTTACTTCCAATAGCATGGTTCTCTGTCCCCTCACTTTCAATCTGATGGTGTCCTCAGGTCTAAAAATGAGTCTCTTGTAGATATCAAATAGATGGGTCTTGTTTTTTTATCCATTCTGATAGCCTATGTCTTTTGGTTGGAGCATTTAGTCCATTTACATTCAGTGTTATTATTGAAGGATATGGGTTTAGAGTCATTGTGATGTCTGTAGGTTTCATGCTTGTAGTGATGTCTCTGGTACTTTGTGGTCTTTGCAACACTCACAGAGTCCCCCTTAGGATCTCTTATAGGGCTGGTTTAGTGGTGATGAATTCCTTCAGTTTTTGTTTGGGAAAACCTTGATCTCTCCTCCTATTCTGAATGACAGGCTTGCTGGATAAAGGATTCTTGCTGCATGTTTTTCCTGTTCATCACATTGAAAATTTCCTTCCACTCCTTTCTGGCCTGCCAAGTTTTAGTAGATAGGTCTGTACTACTGTTATGTGTCTATCCTCTTAGGTTAAGGCCCATTTATCCCCAGCTGCTTTCAGAATTCTCTATCTTTGTATTTTGCCAGTTTCACTATGATATGTCATGCAGAAGATCGATTCAAGTTATGTCTGAAGGCAGTTCTCTGTGCCTCCTGGATTTCAGTGTCTGTTTCCTTCCCCAGATTGGAGAAATTCAAGTTCAAGCACACCTTTGGCCCCTTTCTCTCTCTCTTCTTCTTCGGGAACTACTATGATACGCATATTATTCCATTTCATTGAATCACTTAGTTCTCTAATTCTTCCCTCATGATCCAGAATTTTTTTATGTCTCTTTTTCTCAGCTTCATATTTTCCCATAATTTTATCTTCTATGTCACCTATTCTCCCCTCTGCCTCCTCAGTTCTCACTGTCACCATCTCTAGTTTATTTTTTGCCTCATTTACAGCATTTTTAATTCATCATGACTATTTTTTAGTTCCTTGATCTCTGCAGTAATAGATTCTCTGCTGTCTTCTATGCTTTTTTTGAGTCCAGCGATTAATCGTGTGACTATTATTCTAAATTCTTGTTCAGTATATTGTTTATATCTGTGGTGAGCAATTCTTTAGCTGTCATTTCTTCCTGGAATTTCTTTTGAGGACAATTCTTCCGTTTCATCATTTTGGCTAGTTTTCTGTCCCTTATGTGTTTTAAAACCTTGTTATATGCCCTCCTCTTGGAAGCACTACTGTATTACAAAAGGGGTCATACACTGTCCAGGGCCTAGCCCTTCAGGAGGTGTTTTTTGGAAAGTGTTACTTGTTCTCTGTTGTTGTGACTTTGGTTACTTCATCTCCCTACTGATAGTGATGTTTTGGACCCTCCACCAGGTGTGCTTTGATTTGTTCATTGAAGTAGCCCTGGAAAGGAAAACAAACAAACAAAAAACCAACAGAAAACAAAAAGAGGCAAACACACAAACAAAAAAACCCAAAAACCAGAAACACCAGCTACAAGTAAACAACAGGGTGGAGGCGATGCTGATGGAAGAGGCCTTATCCCATATAAAAAGAGAAATGACAGGGGCAGGGAAAAAGAAAAAATAAAAATTCAACCTTCAGAGAAACTATAGGGCTTAATCCAGAGGGAAAGAAAGGAGAATAAAGAAGGAGGTGTGGAATATGTATCAAGAGAATGGATTAAATGTGTCTGCTTAAACAAACCAAAAACCAGAGTAACCAGACTAGAGGAGGGAAGAGATAAGAAGGAGAAAAGGAAGAAAGAATATGTCTATATCATATGAATTATCTGAGAATTAAACCAGGCACTCCAACAGCACTGGTCTGGAGGAGGGGCTGTCTGGTTCATCAGCATCAATCCCGCTCCTGTAGATAGGCAGTTACCAGGCACGGAGGGGTGTGGTTTGGTGTAGGCAGGTCCTGGCTCTACTGTGGGCCCACTGTCTGATCCCTGAAGTCCCACCTTGATGGTGGCGGGGAGAAAAATGGCAATACTCCAGTCTCTCTTCCACAGACCAGGTGTCCCAAACCGCTCTGTTCAAGCTGTCTTCACTGTGCCTTGGGTGCAAACGAGGCAGTTTGTCCTGCTCTGCAAACTCCCATGCCTTTGCGCTTGGCTGGGATTCAAACTCCTGCTCTGTGGTCCCCAGTACTGGGGGAGTGCCTCTCCGTGCCGCCTGATATATGGTCCCTGGCTGGTGGATGCAGGCAGGCTTCATCTGGTCCAACAACACTCCAGGGAGGGGATCACTTTCACCTACTATGGACTGTGCCCCTGACCTAGCCACCGAGCCTGGGGCTGGCTCCGCACCTCCCCAGGTACACGATCCAGGCAGCCGGCCCCAGTCAGGAGAAAGCCCCTCAGTTACAGATTGGATCTTTCTCCATCCCACTCTGTGGTTTTTCTCTTGTCTATATACAGTCCTATGCTTCCCAAGTCTCTCTTTCTCTTCCCTTTGTCTCTCTGCAGAAGGGGATCCCTCCCCTCCATTCATTTTATCTCTCCCAGTTTGCAATTATGCACCTATGGCCGGTCAGCTTGTCCCAGTGGGTCCCTGGAAGCAACTGTCTCTTTGTCTCCTGGACTCTTGTAGTTTAAAGTCTTCTAGCTTCAACAATGCTTTGTTTGAGAGATGAGGGAACTTCAGACCCCCTACTTCTCTACCATGTTGGCTCCTCCTTATTCTATTATGAATTTTTTAAAAACTCTTAAAACTGCTCTTTTAGTTACTTTCCCCAACCCTTTATTTTCTGAGAGCTTAATCTGCCAGATAAAAATTTACTGCTGAGAAATACAATGTCCATACCAGATAAGAGAAGATATTTCCCTGTATATTCTCAGCCACAAAATTCATTGGATTTTGTTGACAATTACATTTTCACTTCTTTGGAAAGAGCTCAGATCAAAAATTCCTATAGCTAGAACTACCTCATTAATTTAAAACAGAATGTTGAGTATTTGAATTTATTGTTTTTCTTTTTTATAAAACAAATCATCAGAAACTACTTCACTGTACAATGATTTCTTTCATTTAGATTTGAGTCAAGTGATGCCCTTTAAATACACAGTAACATAGTTATTGAAATAACCAGAAATTCTTTGTGATTGAGAGCATTCTTTGTTTCATGACACTGACTGATAATATGTCCAATCATAGACCAAAATAATCCCTGCTTTTACTGATATTTAATACTCCAGAAAGGGTAATTAACTTTCAAGGATTCTCAAACCTCTTTGGCTTCAAGGCTCTAAAATTGATTCAACTCTTTATTGTGCAAAGAAAAAAGATTCTAAAATAATGAAATGTCAGTACTCGAGGATAAAATGTTAGAAACAGCTCAGTGAAGCATATTATATAGGTGTCCTATAAATGATCTAAATGGTTATATTATGTGCTCTCGACACGTTTATTGACGATCTGCTATAAGCAAGGAGTTATTTGTAATAGGTACTGTGGAGAATGCAAGAGGACACAGTCCCACTTGTTACAGTCCAGTGAGAGAAACAGACATGCACAAATAATTAGAACACGCAACACCCGAAGTGTGCATTGCCAATGAAAATGCAGCGGAATTGGACACTGGACTAGTCCCAGCTGTGGCAGTAACCAGTTGCATACCAGTGAATGTAATTCAGAGATTCTCTGTAACATAATTCTCTAACTTGTAAAATGAAGTGTTGTATGGGCTAGTCCAGGGATCTCCAAATATTTTGGATTGCACACATCCACCAATAAAAACTGTCATATCATACCTTCAATATTTATTTATATTAATGTGCATTTTACACAGTATACACTCTATAAAACAGTGGTCAGCATGGGAAGCTTTTAAAAAATACCAACACCAGGATCCCCCTCAAATTAATTACATCAGGAAATCTGGGAATGGGGCATAAACATGGATTTTTTTTAAGTACTACAAAGTTAGAACAAGAAATGAAAATTAGTGTGTACTGTCAAATTTATAATTACTATGAAGAAATTTGATAGAATTAAAGAAAATTAAATGGAGATACTTACTGAGATAAAATGGAGATACTTATTTAAATAAACATGATCAGAGAAGGCTTCTTCACAAAGGCAACATTTGCGGAATGAGAAAGAGCTTCCTATTAGGAGCAGAGCTGTGTGGACTTGTGGGTGTGCAGGCAGGGGGCATAGATAATAAGAATATTTCAAACAGAAAAGCAGGAGACCTACATCTAGAAAAATAAATGAATGGGAGCAAATATAGATTTGTTGAGAGAGAGTGGCATGAGATAAAGCTGGAGAATTAGATACAGGGTAATCCTATAGCCTTTGTAGTGTGGAGCACAATTTATTCACACCATAGAAGAAAGCCAAGTGATGGTTCAACAGGTGAATCATCTGGTCTGAGGTTCATTTACAGAAAATACTCCATCAGCACTTAGCCTGAATACAGACATACTTTATAACCTATCAGGTATACCCTTCTTAGTATTTACCTAACAGAAATGTACATGTAATCTCTAAAAGGCATGTACTATAATGTTCATAACAGCATTCACAATAGCCACAAACTGGAAACTACCCAAGTGCCCACGACTGTAGAATGGAAAAGTAGATTATCTATATTCATATAATGGAGCCTTATACAACAATGCCATTTAACAGCCTACAAACACATCCAGCAACATTGGTGAATCTTATAAACTTTACATAAAGTAAATAGGGCATAAAATGGTCTATATGGCCACTGTCATTAAATGTAAAAAAATAATTCTTCACCTGAAAAAGGGAGTGAGGGGAGAGTATGCCGTGGACAAGTCATTTGAAGCCAAGGTTGAGAATCAGTAATGTAATATAATGGATACCATAAAGAGACCGAGTATCTCTCAAGCCTGTAATTCTAAGTATAAAGTAAAAATGTATTCCTGTATATAGATATAGATAGATACAGGTATAGATTTATAGATATGTATCTGTTGCAGCTTGCAAATTCCTTTTTTTTTAATGTTTGTTTATTTTTGAGAGAGAGAGAGAGAATCAGAGCACGAGCCAGAGAAGGGCAGAGAGAGAGGGGACACAGAATCTGAAGCAGGCTCTAGGCTCTGAGCTGTCAGCACAGATCCCGACGCGGGGCCCAAACCCACTAACTGTGAGATCATGACCTGAGCTGAAGTTGGATGCTTAACCGACTGAGTCACCCAAGCGCCTCCAAATTTCTTTTTACAGAAAGAATGCTTTAAGAAGATTAATAACTAAGAATAGAATAATTCTACTCAGAGATTTTAAAATTCTCCTTAAAAAAAAGTTAAAAAAATACTACCTGAAAAAATAAGGAAAAAAAAGACAAATGAATATTATAAGCCTATTCACAAGGTTATCCCTATTGTGGAGAAGAACTTTTCAAGCAACCTGGAAACTAACCAAGCTGTCTGATTAAAATGAGGCTTCTGACTAAGAGTCCATCTTTAGGAGGGAATTGTTTGATCATACAGATAAGAACATTCTTTTATTCCTTTGTGTCGGTTATGTTTGTTTAGTGGACAGTCTAAATGTATACTTCAATATTTGTAAGCCAAGTAAATATTAGGTTTTCCTTAGAAAATGTGCTTCTGTGTGCTGGCAAATTAGGATTCTTAGTTCACTAGGTTGGCGGTAAACCCTAGACTTGGGTGAATTTACCTGTGATGAACACATTGTTTCCTCACATCTAAATACCATTTACTGCAAGATTCACACCTTTACCATTGTAATTGTTTTGTTTCTTGGGGGTGGGATATGCAGGGGAGAGAAGAAACACTGCCACTTAAATACACGTAGCAATTGTAAGGTGCACCTTAACATCTGCAATATTGAAATATTAAAAAGTATATACATCTTAGAATCAGGACCGCAGGTTCCTTCCAAGCCTCTTCCTGTCTCATTGTCTGGTAACCTTGCATTGTTTTGGCTTCCTTTCCACCTGGTGTTGCACACCCATCTCTCTAACAAGGTCTCTCAACCTTTTAAAAAGATTAAAAGAGGCTACTTCCCTCAGCAGTGACCTTTTCCACTTGAAATGTTTACCCTGATGCCCACTCCCTCAGAGTCCCTACCACTGCCACTGATCACTGCTGCCGCCATCCACTCTATCTGATACTATTTAGGAACACAGCATGCAGCCCTGGAGAGGAAGTGGGATGTGGGTCATCTGTAGTTGGAGGGGAGAAGAAATAATACAAAGACTTGCTAACAAAACCTTAATGTGGATGTGGCCTCCTGGGAAGCAAGGGAAGCAGGCAGACTAACCTGGGAGGAGTCACAAGAAAATGGAACAGCTATTTTTAGCACAAGTGCCTGGCATTTAAAGGAGCTGCAAACAAAGCCTTAAGGGAGAAAGAAAAAGGACTGTGGCTACAATTGTAAGCCATATTAGACAAGTATGCAGTGAGAAAATAACTGCTTCCCACATATAATACACATACTTAGCAGGATAGTCAACTATTGCCCTATTAAATCAACTATTTCAAACCACTGCATTGAAATCATAATCCAGTTGTTTAGTGGTTAGCCAAGATTGAAACCGAAAAAAAAAAAAAAAAAAGTTCAATTCCATACCATCCATTTGTAAGCCCTTGTTGCTAGAGCCAATTTTAAGTTACCTCTACAAAGCAGATTGAGCAGAGTCTCAGGGGACTAGATGCTTAAGTTGCCTTTCTGAGAGTGTAAGATGTTTCTGTTCCTTTTCTTACTCTACCATAAAGTAAAAGAAAAAGCAACACATACCAAATAATCACTGGAAATTTCATTCTCATGATCTATACCACTCTAACCTTGAAGACTTAAAAAATACTACCTTTAACATTTTAAAAATATGAAATCTCTTTGATTCTCTGACTATATAAGAGTTCACACAAATGCAAGCAAAATACAAATCTCTTTTACAGTTTTAGTAACTTGAATATACACATCCCATCTACACAGACTGTTTATTGTTGTTACTGTTTGAGATCGTCAAGCTCCAGATGGCTACTTAGAAAAACAAGAGCAGTTATCAGGTGGCACCTGGTAGAAACCCAAGAGAAAAAGAAAAGCACCTTGGAAGTCTCTAGATATCAATAATTCCAAGAGAAGATAGAGACAAACTCAAAAAATGTATTGAACATCTCCCATGTGGCAAGCACTATGCCAAACACTAGAGAGGATATGAAATAAAACATGGTCTCTGACTCTGAGGACTTGAGAATCTAATGGGTCTAAAGACATAAATACAAATGCCAGTCAATTGATCAACGATTAAATAATTGATGGTCACTGTATGCCTGAGGTATGTTTCAGTAGGTTTGCTGTGTGCCCCTGAAATGTGCATTTTTTAAATGACCTAGAGCTAATTATATTGCGTAAACAAATTTGGGAACAGTTGGTCCCGGTAGCTGAACACACAAACCAAGTGCGTTGGGACCACCAACAAAGAATAAAATCAGTTAAGGTTGATAGAGGTGATTTAAAACCTTTTTAAAAGGCATGGCTGGAAATAAGGCAATTCTACAATGAAGGGAAATTATATGTTGTATATTTGTTTGTATCTCTGTCCCTTATAACAAATTGGCAGTACCCTACAACAAAAAAATAAAATGACAAACAGGAATAGAAAGAGAGGAATGGAATTTAAAAAAGAAAAGCAAATATGCCAGCCTTAAGTATTCAGTATGACTTCTGTGAATGAGCATGTAAGTCTGACATTGTGATACTTGTCACCAGAAAAGCAATCAACAAAAGCAGCTACGTGGAAGAGCAAGGAACAGCAAGGGGTTCAATGAGTTTGGAAAATAGGGAAAGGGGATGAACAATAAGGCTATTCAGACTCCTTCTGCACTTCTGCCTTGTACACCATCTTCTACTCTCCAAAAATGCCTATTCCAAACTTTACTATTTCCATTTTTTTTAATGGCCCCCAAATTCTTTGATACTTCTCCCAATGAGAGATGAAGTCTTTATTTCCTCTCTTTGAATATGGACTCCTTGACCAAAAGAATATAACAGGAGTGATGCCATGCCAGTTTCCAGGGCCAGGCCTTAGAAACCAGTAGGTTCCATGTCCTGTCCTTTTGGACACTCACTCTTAGAATCCAGCCATCATGTTGTAAAACCTGGCCCATGAAATTGGCCCACATAGGTGTTCAGTTTACATATTCAGCTGAGGTCCCAGAAAAAGCCAGTATCAACTGCCAAATATATAAATAAAGAATCCTCCAGATGGTAGCAGGTGCTAGACTTTGGGTTTCCTGCGGCCTTCATGCCTTTCTGGTTGAAGCCCCAGACATCATGGAGTCAAGACAATCCATCCCCACTGTGCTCTGTCCATGGAGTTTATGAGCGTAAAAAAATTATTAAACCACTAAATTTTGAGGTGCTTTGTTATACAGTGGTAGATAACTGGAATACATTTCTGTGTTTCCCTAGTCTCTTGAATCCTCCTACTGACTCCCCTTTCCTCAGCCGCGAGCACGCGCACTCACACACACACACACACACACACACACACACACACACATTCATAAAATTTTTTTCTCAGGAATAGATTTATTTCCTACTTTACATAAAAATAAAACCATCATATTAGAACCCTCTCAGTCTGCTTCTACAAGCATATCACATTACCTACAATTGTGGCCATACTTCTGTTCTAACAGGAAAGCTCCTTTCTAAGGTAATATGAGAGGCCAATGGAAGATAGAGGGCAGGGACTCAAAGCATAGCCCTCTCATAAAACATACTTTATTGTGAATTTAACCTTTCTCTCCTAATTGAATCCTTTCCATTTTTATTTAAATATGTCCAACTAATTCTCATTAAAACAAACATCTTCCTTTTATTCTCTTTCACCCACTTTTCAGGCATCTAATCTGGCTCCCACCCCGTTATTCCATTTAAACAGCTCTTACTAATGTCACAAGAGACCTCCACTTCACTAAATCCAGTGAATATTTTGGACCTTGTGCAAGATAACTTCAGCTGCATGCAACAGTGTTGAGCTGTTTCAGGCTGTTGCAACAGAATACCATAGATTGGGTGGCTTAAGCAACAGACATTTCTAACAGTACTGGAGGCTGGGAAATCCAAGCCAGTCAAGGTACTGGCAGACTTGGTTCCTGGTAGAGAGCTCTCTTCCTGTTTTTGCAAATGCTCCTCTTTTCACTGTGTCCTCACATAGCAAACAGGGTGAGAGAGCGCCCTGGGGTCTTTTTTATAAGGACACTTATCCCATTCATGAGGACTCCACCTTCATGTCCTGATTACCTACCAAAGGTGCCACATCCTAATACTACCACATTGGGGGTTAAGATAGCAACCTATGAATTTTGAGGTGACACAAACATTTAGTTCATAACACATTCTTTCTTTTTTTAATTTTTTTTAATTTTTAATGTTTATTTGAGAGAGAGAGAGAGAGAGAGAGAGAGAGAGAGACAGAATCCAAAGTAGGCTCCAGGCTCTGAGTTGCTGCACAGAGCCTGACGCGGGGTTCAAATTCATGAACCACGAGGTCATGACCTGAGCCAAAGTTGGACACTCAACCTACTGACCCACCCTTTAACACACTCTTTGTTAAAACACTGTCTTCTCCTCCTTGTTTACCTCCTACTATTCTGGCCACTCCTTCTAAGTCATATCTGCTGGTTTAGTCTTTTCTAATTAACCATTAAATTTTGGAGTTCTTCTCTTGGCCTCTCTCCTCCTCTCTCATATACTTTTATTCTAGGAAATCTTATTCACATCCTTAGTTTAACTATAATATAAAATTGCAAATTCTCATCTCTAGCCTAGACCTCTACTGTAAGGTATAAACCTGCGTGTCTAACTGCCTGTTTAACACCTATCTTCCCTCTTAAACCTACTCCCTTTCCAACACTCCCTGTCTCAGTGAATAATACCACCATCTATACAATTATCCAAGCCCAGAAATCTAGTAATTATCCTTAATACCTCTCTTCCTCCTCCCCATAGTCAATTTCTCACCAAATCCTGTCTGATTTAACTATGTTTCTTTTTAACTTACCACTGCTTCTCTCTAAATGATCAAGTCTGTATAAAACATCTCAAATGGCTTTCATTACTTTCACCAAATGGCTTTCATTACTCTCACCAAATCCTGTCTGATTTAACTATGTTTCTTTTTAACTTACCACTGCTTCTCTCTATATGATCAAGTCTGTATAAAACATCTCAAATGGCTTTCATTACTTTTTCAATATAAAGAGAAAATCTTAACAAAGCTTGTAAGCCCTGCGTGGTCTGTCCTGTATCAGCTGCTTAAACCTTACGTTACCTTGCACTCTTAGTGGAAATGCAAACTGGTGCAGCCACTGATGGAAAAGAGTATGGAGATTCCTCAGTAATTCCACTACTGAGTATTTACAAAAGAAAACAAAACACTAATTTGAAAAGACATATGGGCCCATATTTATGGAAGAATTATTCATAATAGCCAAGATATGGAAGCAACCTTAGTGTTTCTCAATAGATGAGTGGATAAAGAAGATGTGGTGTGTATGTATGTGTATATATATATATATATATAATGGAATATTGCTCAGCCATAATAAAGAAGGAAATTTTACCATTTGCAATAATATGGATGGATCTAGAGGGTATAATGCTAAGAGAAATAAGTCAGTCAAAGAAAGACAAATATTGCATGATATCACTCATAGGTGGGATTTAAGAAATAAATAAATAAATAAATTTAAGAAATAAATGAACAAACTAAAGAAGAGACAAAAAACAAAAACAAAACCCTAGACTCTTAAATACAGAGAAATGGTGGTTGCCAAAGGGGAGGTGAATGGGGAATGGGTGAAATAGGTGAAGGGGATTAAGAGTACATTTTGAATTTCTAGGGTGGCAAATTATGGAAAGGCAATTATATGAAGGAAACTGATGGAAGATAAGGGCTAGCTTTAGCCAAATTTTTTATATAGATTCTTCTGGTGCCATCTCTGGACTGATAGGGATATAGAATTTTCTCTGGTGATTAACTTCTGTCCTTCCTGGTAGGAGAGGTGGTGTGGGAGGGAGAGGGGCATCTTTACAAACTTGTTCTGGTTTTAGCCAAATAGAAGGAGGACAGAGAGTTTTTCTTGTCTCTGCTTCTCATTTGCCTTCAACTATAAAGAATCATTATGTTAAAGTGTTATGTTTTAGGGTGGCATATTCTGCTACCCTTCAGGAGCAATAAAATAAGGGGGCTGCATTTGTTAAGGTGCAGACTAAACTGCTACAACAAAGAATCCAATGGCTTACAGAGCAACTAAGTTCACTTTGTTCTCACACACTAGCCCCAGTGTGAGCAGTCTGGTTTAGGGGGGATCATTTAGCAATTTGGTTTTCTTCAGTCTTCTTTCTCCATCATTCTTAGGCCATTGTCATCATTTTCACGGTCAAAGCTGAATCAACCTTCAGATAGATTCCAGCAAATGGGAAGGAGAAACAACATAGAAGGGACCCTAACCCAAAAAGACTCATGTTCCCTTGGCTAGAACAGTTGCATTGTCATTGTTAACCATGAGGAAAGACAACAAATGTGATCTAACAAGCCAGCAATGAGCTCAATCATACCTGTATTATTATGGAGAAATGGATATAGATACTAGCAGATGGTTAGCTGGTAGTCTCTGTGAGAGTCCACCTCTCTTTACATCTTCAAATCTATGTGCATCTTACTTCCCACAAGTACAGCAGACCCTTTCCTCGGAGGAGAAAATCAATGGCCCTCCCAGTTACTGCATCCATCTCAAATTTCAGAAACTATAGATAATGTTCTTTGTGGGACCTTTGTAGTTCAAGTACCTTTAAATTAAATGATTTTTCAAATCTGCCTAATCTCCCTGCCCCATCATCATTCTCACACTCACCATGCAATGATGGTGAAGAAACAAGACAACCATGATAAAACTCCCACTCGGAAAAGGCAAGAATAGGAAGGAAACACATAGAGATCACTACTACATAAGTAGTATCAAATCCTGAGTAGAAAATCATGGAACATTATCCTGGAAGTGAAGTGAGTTGTCTGATTAACCCAATTTTCTCTCTGGATATAATTCCTATGTCCTCTATAGACCCAACTTTGCATTATAGGAGGCTCTTTCTTCTTCATTAATACCAGAGCCAGATCTAAAGTAGATGTTAGAAAGTATGCCCTGCTTAGGAACTAGTTTGAGGTTGAACAACAAGCTTTTACAAGCAAAGCTTGTCATTTCTTTGGCAATTTCCCTCAAAATTTTAGTAGGCTTCTGGTATATTTTTTATAGTCTGTTCCATGTGCTAATATCCATACCACCATTCTTTTCCAGCCATATTTCTTTAACCTGCCTTATTTTTTATCCTCTGAGCTTAACTCTGACCTCTCCATTTAAATGAAAGTTACCTTGAGACTATGTGAAACACTACGTTTGGGTAGGAAAGCCATACCCAGAGACCTGGCTCCTTTTGTTTTACAGAAAGACTTTAATCAGTCTTTGAGGAAAAAACTTCAAGGGGTTCAAAAGTAGTTGGTCTTCGACTTATGAGATTCCAGATATATGGACTCTTTCCATTTCCTTATATCTCTGATTTAAAATTAGCTAATTCTTGCCTGAAATAGACTTTTTATTGAATTCCTTGCTAAAAGTTTCCAAGAGAACCCATATTCATATTCTATTCTTTCCAACCACTTCCCTTAGAGCAGATAGTGTGTCAGGTCAAAGTTTTAGCAAAATTTTGCCATGATATAAATAAATACCATGTTTCTAGCCTGCACCGTCTGGTTTCTCACTGTTTCACTGTTGTCAGACAATGTATAATTGATTGGCATGAAGGCTAAGTTGCTTTAATAGAGACTCAAAAATACAGTGGGTTGAAGAATGATAAAGGTTATTTCCCTGTCGAGTAATAGTACCCTCCTCTAGATGACTATTCATAAATCCAGTTTCCTTTAATCTTGTTGCTTCACCTAAGGCTTTGTTATCACCTGTTTGATCAAAGCTGTGTCACAGCCATAACTGGTTCCATAACCTGTTGGGAAGGGGAATGAACAAGCCCAGTGTCCTTAGACCCATACCAGCAAGTGTCAAATATCACTTCCCTCCTATTCCATTGACCAAACCTTAATCATATTACAAGTGTTTTTTAATCATATGTGGATGGTTCAAGGGGGTAATGAAAAATGGAAAATTCTCACTCACTGTGCATTGCTTCTCCCTAAATTATAGACCAAACCTCTTCTACTTGTAAGAATTTTCCAAATTGATTCCTGCAGCTAGCCTCTCAGAGACTGAGTTGGCCTTCTCCAAAGCTCCATGGAGTCTAGCTACAGCTCTGTGTTGAAGGCAGTCAGCTCTCATCAATCATACACCTGGACCCCAACCCCTCAACAACACCGGCAGAGAGCAGATATCTCTCTAACCATAAAAGCCAATGTGGCAAATGCTGCTATCTTGTCACATTATACAACTGTAATATCAAGTTTTGAACACCAGGCCCCTGACCTGACCAGGCTAGTGCCTTCCCAGTCATAAACACTGACTCTCAGTATAAGGCTGGACCCAAGATCCTGCCTCATTATATTGCTATTGTATGAGTGCCCTGATCACAGCAGGGGAGGGATTGGTGCTTCTCTAATCATGCGGCTTAGCAAACTTGAGTCCAAAGATTGAGGTCTCTTTCCCATCCTGTCTTATTAAATCTCTTTGCACTGCCCTAGAATACAATGTGCAGTGATGGACATGCACACAGGCTATTGCTCCTGTCTCCTTGAGTCTTTACCCAATGTATACTGCTCCACCAGCTGAAGTAGATATGCTTCTTGGCTATTTGTCCCCTGTGGAGCTCAGATATGGACTTGGTCTCTAAAGCAAGAAAGGAAGGCCCAAGACCTTTTTATTTGAGCACTAGAGAAAAAGGTAATCCACAGAAGCTTGAGGAACAGAAGACACATGGGAGACTGATATTTGGGTTATAGCAAGTATCAAGTACAACTAGATGACTTTTTTAAGCCTAATGGTAAAGGAACTTAAGCCCTTTAAAATAACAAGACACTACATGCATACAGTATTTAGAGAAAGTTTAAATATCAACACAGTGATATATCACTACAGTTTTGCTATTTTTTAAAAAAGCTATAATCTCTTTCAAATAAGCATTATCAGTACTCCTTACAAACAGGCTTTTTGAAATCTAACTTGGTTTTACAAGGTTTGCTTTCTCCTGATGTGCTGAGTATCACAAGGCTTCTCCTCTTCAGCCTATGAACTATGAGGCCTTTTCTCCCCTGTTGGTGAAAACACAATTCTCAGAATGGGTGTTGGATTGTCTCTGTACCTAAAGGAAAGCCTGTCATTTTGATGCGTGAAGAACTGGGATGCAATGTTCATCCAGTTACTGGCTAGTGCTTTCTTTCCCCCCTGCTGTGCAGCTCTTAGTAAATAACAAGTTTTCTTATAAATTCTGAGTCCATTTTCTTAATTTCTGCCCAACTAGTGATTACTAATTATGTCCCTTTGCAAATGAAATTTGCAAATTTTTGTAAATGGAAATTTTGTAAATGAAATTTTTGTAAATGAAAGA
This sequence comes from Panthera tigris, assembly GCF_018350195.1. Taxonomy (NCBI): domain Eukaryota; kingdom Metazoa; phylum Chordata; class Mammalia; order Carnivora; family Felidae; genus Panthera; species Panthera tigris. The sequence goes on from NC_056663.1 coordinate 68,283,635, forward strand.
AGACTAACATTAGCTTAGAAGATAGGATACAAATATGTAATTGGCAAAGCAGTCACAAAAAATTTTGTCGTAGAGAATGGAGGAGACAGAAATCACATTAGAAGTGTGGAGAATCAGACTAAAATTAGGAGAAATGAAACAGAAGGGGAAGATATATTCATATTATTCTTGTCTATTAATTTTTACCCTATGCCATTTAAAAAAATTTTTGAACCAAAAGTGAATTTTCTGTAAAGAAATTAAACCTATTATAAGCTTTAGTTTAACTAAGGATAATTAATGAATTATATTAATAGCTATAAACCCCGTAACAGTGGTTCACTACAGTGCTTTTTATTTTGTTTTCATCAACAGCTGTAGATTTCTACCACATTAGAAATTCTAGGAAATTAGTGAATTGGTTGGCATATGCTTTCAAATTAACATTTTATATCTAAGTTCTAATAGGTAATTAGATGTTATTAAGATTTTAAATTAGAGGCACCTGGGTGGCTCAGTCACGTTAAGCGTCCAACTCTTGATTTCGGCTCAGGTCATGGTCTCACAGTTTGTGAGTTCAAGCCCTGCATTGGCCTCTGTGCCGTCAGTGCAGAGCCTGCTGGGATTCTCTCTCTCTCACCCTTTCACTCTGCCCCTCCCCCACTCATACACATTCAAGCACTCTCTCTCAAAATAAATAAATAAACTTTAAAAAAAATGTTGAGTAATATAACTAAGAAGCAGCCCATTATTATTATCTCTAAATTTGCATTATGTTTAAAAGACTAATAATAGTAAGGAAGCAAAAATATCACCTTTGATATCTCTGATTTACAGTAATACATTGTAAGCTTTATGAGAACAGGAAGCTTCCTGTCCCCCGAGTCTAGTGCCCTGGCACAATACAGATGCTCAGAGAGTACTTGTGGATTTGATGAATAAAGAATGTCTTAAAATATCAGGTCTTATATATTCAGAACTTTTGCCATCACTTCAGTCTAAGCCCAGATCTTTCTAATCAAGCAGCAGAAAGACCAAGTTATCTCCTTTGTGGTTTAGAAATAAAAAATATCTGTTTGCATATTACTCAGTTTTCATCTGTCATGATCACAAGGACCAGATGGCTACCTCCTCTATAACACTTGCGTCCCAAGGAGGACAGCATGACAGAATGTGAAACTGGCAACATTCAATGTGAGTTCTTCATAATTCTGCAGTAAAGTCTTCCGTTTGTTTTATATTCTGTGGAGCATGCATGCTCTAAATATGGCCCATAAGATGAACATTTATATAATCGAGAGACTTTTAAGGCAGAGAACACTCACCAAGGTTCTCAGTGCTGTTTTAAGATATTCCCAGAGGGCCATCAGTGCTGACACACAAATATCTATTTCTCTATCCTAGAGCACCCCCAGGCCTGCCAAGAAAGGAGGCTTTAGATCCTCCTTTAGTTAAAGACTAGAATACAGAGGTAGGCTATATTTTTCCCACTTGACAACAACCAGTGTGCATATACCCAGTTGCAAAGGGAAGTGAGTGAAATGAAGCCAGGGGTTTCCAGTCATCCACCCTAGCTCACTCAGTTACAGTATATCTCATCCATGAATAATGGTAAAGCTGTTTTGGAAGAAGCAGTTCAATCCCTATTTCAGGTTAGTTCAGAATCCCTACCTTCTTGCAAAGGATTACATCGTATTTTAGGTCAGTTTCAAGACTGGAGACAGAATATGACCAGTATTTTACTATGTCTGTCTACAAAATTGTGATGAAAGCCATGGACAGGCCCTGTTTAGTTTCTTAATGTTTGTGTGTAGGCTTTGAAGAGCCCTTGGGTCTTCAGATAGTTTGTGTCTCTCTATCACGTGGCTGTCTACCTTCAACTCTTGTTTTTTGTTTGTTGTTGTTGTTTTGTTTTCAGTGATGTTGGAAACCACTGTGACTTGCAGGTAAAATTTCAAAGTGGTTTTATATTTGCTCAGAGTAAGGCACAAAGGACTATGACTTAGTGATTTGGGTTACTAGTTACTTTGAACCAAATATATATTTAAGGTTCCTTTGGAGAGTAAGTATGTTTGTATTTAAGGAAGTTCAGGGGGGAAAGCATTTATGTTTGTGAAAATAACTTGTATAGATTTTTAACAAATAGCTCTTATTCTCTGTCAAAGTGATAGACAACAGCAAGCTTACAAAACAACAGCAAATGAAAGAAAAGAGCTATAAAATAAACAATGAAGGGTACAGAAAATGCAGGATGGAGCATGGAGCATTTATTGACAGTAAAAGCAAATTGAATGCAACAATATAGCCTATTTCTTTAGCCCCTGTAGTGTAATTGAAATTCTAGCACAAGCACATTAAGAACTGTCTATTTTAGTCAGCTTAACTTTTTGTTCTTTTTCTATTTTGTTTCCAGTCATTGTGTCCGTTAAACTATCCATGGGTTTAAGGTGGATAACTAGATAGATTTAATGTATAATGTATACATATTTTATATCAGTGAAAATTAAGATGAAAATTGAGTAATATGCAAACATGTATGTGTATAGAAATATATACATGTGTGTATATATGTGTGTGTGTATCATTTTGTCCTTTCTTTGTCACCTAGATAATTTATAGGTCATCTGCATAATAAATATCTCTCCTCCCCTCAGATTTAACTCTGGATAGTTCAAAATGGCACTGTACAATTGAACAGTGGTGAAAATAGACAAAGGATAAAGGTCCTTCAATAAAATAGCCCAATATCTATTCTTGGTTAATCCACCTTAAATTAGTACAGCCATCCCCAACATGTCCTCAAAGGGAACAAAACCAATATAACTTCATTTATTCATTATTAAGAAAATGCATTGAACTCCTGTGTCCCAGACACATATCAGTAACATTTCTAAATTGCTTTAAACTTTCTGAAACAATTTTCCCTACATGTGATGCTAGAAAATCATCATAAAATCCTTGTGATGTAGATATTATTGTTATTCTTAATCTGTTTTTAGAGATGAGGAAATTAGGTCTCAGAGGTGTTTAGGAACTGGCCCAGATCACATGGTATTTGAATGGTGGATCCAAGGCTCAGGTCCATGTTCATTAATGGAAGAGCCCAGGGTACTTCCACCATACAAAATGGACGATCCAAGATTCAAACTAAAAATAAATAAATAAATTATGAGGAAAACTGGATGTCTTCTTTGAACATAGTTATGTTCTAGGGATGGTAACTTTTTTGCATGCTTCTCTTGCAGTTAGCCTGGTAATTAGAATTTGCTTTGGGGTGATCAAAGTGGTATATTAGGGAAATTGCTCAAAAATTTAATATAATCAGTTTAGTAAATTAAAAGGGAGTATGGTGGGGTAGTAAGCCCCCAGAAATTATATAATATCTACCAATATTTAATTAGCTTTTTAAATAACTGTTGCTGTAAAACAACGATTGTCTATAAAATGCTTGAATTGGGATGGGGCGCCTCAGTCAGTTAAGTGTCCGATTTCGGCTCAGGTCATGATCTCGTGATTTGTGAGTTTGAGCCCCGTGTGGGGCTCTGTACTGACAGCTCAGAGCCCAGAGCCTGCTTCAGACTCTGTGTCTCCTTCTCTCTCTGCCCCTCCCCCTCTTGTGCTCTGTCTCTATCAAAAATAAATAAATGTAAAAAAAAAATTTTTTTAAATCCTTGAATTGGGTTTACCATAAAAGTTACTCAAAATAAGAAAAATTGATCTTTTTCTTCTGCAACTCTCATGAGCAACGTCTGTTGCCAAGAAATAAGGAGTGGGTAAATAGCTTAAAGCTTGTCTGAAAGGGATCACTTTGGTGAAGGAAAATGCAGAGACAAAGTTTTTCTTCTGTGGGAATTACATACTAGTAGAAAATAAATAAACAAATGTTAAAAAAATAATGTCATGTAAGGGAGTGATAAGTGCTAAGAAGAACAAACAAACAAACAGGGGGATAGAATGATACTGGGTGCTATTTTGGATACAGTGGTTAGGAAATGCCTCTGAGGAAGGGAATGTTCAATAAAGACCACAAAAAAATAAAAAAACAAAGCACTAAAAATATATGGGGGAAGTGCATTCTAAGCTGAAGGAAGAGCAAATACAAAGGCCTTGGAGTGGGAAAGTCTTTAGCCTGTTCCAAAAAATAAGAAGGCCAGTGTGGTGGGAGCACAGTGAGGAAGGGGAAGAAGATAGAAGTTGAAGAAATATGTGGTAGCCTGATCATGGAGAGCTTTTTAACCCATGGAATGGAATTTCATTTTATTATAAGTATATGAGTCAAGGTGTTCCAGAGAAACAAAACCGATAGGAGATAAATATAGATATAGGTACAGGTATATAGATATATATATTTAATAGTATCTCCTTTTCCATGGTTTTGCTTTCTGAGGTTTCAGTTACCCATGGTCAGCTAGTCTACAAGCAGATGATCCTTCTTCTGACATATTGTCAGGTCAGTAGCTTAATGTCATTCACTTCACTTCATATCACCATATAGGCATTTTATCACCCCACTTCATAGCAAGAATATGGGTGAGTAGTATAATAAGATATTTTGGGAGAAAGAGAGAAACCACATTCACATAATTTTTATTACAGTAAATTTTTCTGTTTTATTATTAGTTGTTAGTCTCTTGCTGCGCATAATTTATAAACTAAAGTTTATTATAGGTATGTATGTTTAGGAAAAATAGTATATATAGGCAGAGGGAGTAGAGTATTTCAGTGATATTTACTCTTCTCCCCTAATTTAAATACTATGATGTAAAGTTAACACTACTTAAATACTATGATACAAAGTTAATACTTCTTCTGTTACATGATAAAAGAATAAGAGAGGGAAGAAAACAAATATATTTGCTTAATGTATATATCTATATCTACGAACGCACTAACAATTATAACAAAATAAGGAGGGGAATATTCATGAAAATTACAGTCCTCATTTCTATAGCTGGTCACATGGTTGTAGCTGGGATTTATGACTATTTTCTTTTACTATCCATTCTATATTCCCTTTGCCTTCAAGTGCCTCAACTGATCATGGTTCTTTACCTGGTGGCATATCCCAGACCTTCATTCCTAAAGAGTTGGGACCATCAATGGTTCTGCCTGCATTAGGTTGTTGTAGTTTTCCATTGATGTTAATCACAGGGCATGTGATGGTAATAGACGCCCTAAAGGATCTCCTGTTTTCTAGACATACTCTTCCCTGCATAGTCTGTTGTGGGGTAGTAATCCAATTTCCCTTTGGTTGTCAGAATCAATTACCCCAGCCAGTCCAGTAATTCTCTCCTTTGCCTATTGATTCATAGGCATGAGGAACCCAAAGTGTCCAGGCTGCAGTGTTAATTTCCAGTTCAGTGGAATTATTGTTGTGTTTCTTGGCCTTTGGAACTAAGACTTCTAGGCCATAGGTCTAGAAGAACATAAGTCATGGGAGCAAGAAGCAAAAATTTTGCTATTGAGTCACTAGGGGTAATAGTGAGGAATGCCACTCTCATTTTTTGCTCTTTGATTCCTGGACCCATGAATTCTAGCTATGGAAGAAACAACCCCAAATACTGGATGATCATTCAGAGCATATACAGCCTTGTAAGGTACTGCCACCTGGCTGGCATTGCAACTAAGTCTTCAAAAGGCCATTGTACCTTTCTGTCAAGCCAGCTGTTTCAGGATAATGGGAACATGACAATGTTAGTGAGTTCCATAAGCATGGGCCCATTGTCATACTTCATTTTCTGTGAAATGAGTTTCTAGATCAAAGCAATGCAGTGTGGAATGTTGTTTGACCAAATATCTGGGCATCCCATGACCCAGTCAAGTTGACACATAAAATGAACCATCACAATAAGCTAGGTTATAAATCATTATAGGTTTCTAAGTAGATCATTAAATAATCTGGTTGTATTTCAGTAAGATCAAACTGGCAGTTGCATAGAGAATGTTGGAGGGAAGTAAGAATAAAACCAAGGATAGGGCACCTGGGTGGCTCAGTTGTTAAGCATCCAACTTCGGCTCAAGTCATGATCTCATGGCTCATGATTTTGAGCCCCATGTTGGGCTCTCTGCTGTCAGCACAGACCCTGCTTTGGATTTTCTGTCCCCTTCTCTCTCTGCCCATCTCCCAGTTGTGCTCTCTCTCTTTCAAAAATAAACATTAAAAAGAAGAAGAAGAAAACCAAGGAGATTATTGCAGTAAAGAGTTGATGGCTTAGACTAGATGGTGATGGAGAGATGGAGAGGATGTATTATGAAGCTAGAGTCTGCCAGATGTGATGATGAGTTGTATGTAAGTCATGAGAGCATGAGAGAAAAAAGGGAGTTCATTCCAATTTGGGGGAATTGTGGAACTAACTGGTGAATGATGATGGCATTTACTAACATATGGACCACTATGGGGGAGAGAGATTTAGGAAGGAAAATAAAGAGTTTGGTGTTAGATATGTAATAATCAAGATTCTCATTGGAAATCAAATAGAGATATAGAATGGGCAGTTGGCTTTCTGAATTTAGAGATCCAAAGAGATTCCCAGGCTAGGAAGGTAAATTTGGAAGTTTGCAGCATATATATGTTTTTTAAACCATAAAACTGTGTGAAATTTTCTAGGAGCAAATGAGTGTGGAAAAGAAAACAAGAATCTACGGACTGCACCTGTGGACACTCCAGTATTTAAACATGAGAGGGTCACCTGGGTGGCTCAGTCAGTTAAGCATCTGACTTTGTCTCAGTTCATGATCTCATAGTTTGTGGGTTCAAGCCCCATGTCGGGCTCTGTGCTGACAGCTCAGAGCCTGGAGCCTACTTCAAATTCTGTGTCTCTCTCTCTTTCTGCCCTTCTTCTGCTCATGCTCTGTCTCCTGTCTCTCAAAAATAAATAAACCTTAGAGGCGCCTGGGTGGCTCAGTCGGCTAAGCGTCCGACTTCGGCTCAGGTCACAATCTCACTGTCCGTGGGTTCAAGCCCCGCGTCAGGCTCTGTGCTGATGGCTCAGAGCCTGGAGCCTGTTTCAGGTTCTGTGTCTCCCTCTCTCTGACCCTCCCCCGTTCATGTTCTGTCTCTCTCTGTCTCAAAAATAACGTTAAAAAAATTTTTTTTTAAAATAATAAATAAACAAACCTTAGAAAAATTAAAAAAAAAAAAAAAGATGAGAAAGAGGAGGGGAGGGATCAGCAATGGAGGGTGAGAAAGAGCAACCAGGTAGGGGAAAGAAAAGCAGCCCTGGAAGCCATGTAAACACTTTTGCAAGAGGAAACAAGCAACCAGATCAAATGCTGCTAAAAGTTTAAGATGACTGTGAGTAAACATTAGAAGAGGCTCTGTGACATTGATGCTGACACTGACAGTAGCTGTGGACTTGTGGGCTTAAATATCTTATAGAAATGGTTCAAGAGAGACTGATGCTGATGCCAGTGATCCAGTAGAGAGGAGAAAAAAAGACAGAGGAAGGTGAATTGCAGGCAGGAATTTAGTCCTTCAGTAGGTGGGAAGACAGGATATGGTGTCACAGTAAAGAAATTGGCTTTAGATAAGAGCAAGGGAAATTTGCCCATCATACGTGAAAGAAAAACAGAGAATATATATATATATATATATATATATATATATGTGTGTGTATATATATACACATATATATATGTGTATATATATACACACACACATATATATATATATATATATATTTGCAAAGATGTTGGATTGATTTGGTGATGGGAAGAGGTTGAGATTTTCTTCTGATTGCTTCTATGTTCTCAGTTGCAATAGAAAGCAAGATCTCAGCTGAAATATCATGTCAGTGAAGGTGTTTGAGGAAAGTGAGAGAGTAAAATGACAAGGGATATGTTACAAGACTGACAGGCATTGCTGGGGACAACTTGAGGTTTGGCATCACAAATTTAGTAAGACTAGTTTAGTTGTCTTGGCTGTGAATATTAGGGACAAGCTGTTTTAAAACAGGTTGAGAGTTTTTCCAGAAACTGCAAGACTGATGTAGAGATATAAGGGACCTAAAGGTATATTCAAGGAGGTAATCACAATGATGAGCCATAGATTCTAAGCTGGGTAAGTAAAAAGGTGATAGAGTATTGGAAGTAGGGTCAAAGAGTTGATTGGAAGTAGAGTCAAATAATTATTAAAATGGGGAGCCTAAAGGAAATAAGCTATAAATATAAGAGATAGTACTCAAAGAATGGGATGTTTGAAGTTAAGATTTTGGAGATTGTGAAATTATGGGCAGTGACAAAGATAAGATCATTGAGATGTGGGGGGGGGCATGGTGAGGTGGGATGGAGGGCAAATCATTATAAGTGAGGACATCAAGTGTGGATGGATTATCTATGAGGATACTAGTGATCAGAATGATGACCAGAGCCATGCTGGGGAGAATGGCAGTGAATCAGATGGTAAGATCTTCAATAAGGGGGAAAAGGGTTAACCAAGAGAATGGTAGATAATTGCAGTATGAATGGGGTAGATATAGATCTAATTCAATGTCATGTGCTTCAAAAGATCTGGAATGTGTTAGGAAATAGGATGAACAGTGGTTTGGAAAGAGCAATGAGGAGCCAGGAACTACCTGTTCCACCTTTACACCTAGTCTGAGCATCAGAAAAGGACGAGGCACCATTTGAAGAAGCTGGGTCTTCTTGTATTGCTGCTTGTATTGCTGTCCTAGAGCAATACAATGCAAGCTACATATGTCATTTAAGTTTTCTACTAGCCATCATTTTGTAAAAGTAAAAAGAATTTGGGGCACTTAGGTGACTCAGTTGGTTAAGCGTCCTGCTCTTGAATTCATCTCAGGTCAGGATCTCATAGTTTGTGGGTTTAAGCCCCTTGTTGGGCTCTGCATTGACAGCATAGAGCCTGCTTGGGATTCTCTCTCCCTCTTTCTCTGCCCCTCTGTCCACAAAGTAAATAAATAAACTTTTAAAAAAAAAGTAAAAAGAATTTAGTACACATAATTTAAATAATCTATTTTATTTAACCCAATATAGTGAAAATACTATCATGAAAAACCCTGGAAGCCAGAAGGAAGTGCTACATTTTTGAAATGCTAAAAGAACTATCAACACAAAATCCTATTCTCACCTAAATAGCCTTCAAGATACTTTAAATTCTTTTTTTTTTTTCCATGAAAGTCTTTAAAATCCACTAGGTATTTCATATTGACAGCACTTCTCAGTTTGGATTAGCCACATTCAGGTACTCAGTAGCAACATGTGGGTAATAGCTACTGTATCAGACAGCTGAAAGTTAGAGCAGGAAGGTGAAAGGAATATGTTCACAGGTGAGATTGAAAACAGCATATCTTATGATGACAGACTCTGAGTTCCAGAGGGCCCATGGAATGGCTAGGGGTCAGGAAGGAGTGGGAACATGAGTCCATGAGAGAATGTTCTGAACGATTATGGGAATAAGAGTCAGAATATACAGAATGACCTTGAGGACTTGGACTTTTGGAGGTGACTGAGGCAAGCAGAGACATAAGTACTAGAGGGATTTTCCTGGTCTCCCGTGGGGATGTGGATAATCGGTTCTCATTATAATCTCTTTCAGGGGGCTTGTCTCTTAGATAATTTATAATGAAGAAAAGGGAGCGTAAAGGGTGGGGTGTCATGGAATATCAGATCCCTTGGATCACTGTGGCTCTCCCTTCAGTCCTGCTGTGGGTGGGGTTCAGGCTTGGAGAGGCATCAGAGCCCCCTCTGCCATTCCTGACCTAGCTTTGTTGCCAGCTATGAGAAGTAAAAAATGGGAGGTAACATGGGAGGTGATGGGGAACTGAGCAGGATTTGTTACTTTGAACAAAGCAGTATTTTTCTTGAGAAAGACACAGAATAGGGGAATCAATGCCTCTTAACGAAAGGATACTGACAGCATAGAAAAAAAAAAAGGAAACTAAATCAAGAGAGCAGACAAAAGGAGTGGGGAGAAGGCAGGAAAAGTGAAGAGGGTAGGGCAGGAAGAAGAGAGGGTGGAGTAGGAAAGGAAGAGGAAAGTCAGAGGGGATGGATGAAGGACTCACTGTCCCCATCTTGTTTTCACAGACGCTAAAAAGACAGGCTGTCTGTGGACTGATGGCCCTTGGCCCACAGCCCCATTCACAGTGACTGTCAGTGCCCAAGTGCTGAACTGTCCGCAAGCACTCTGCCTTCCCCTGCTCAGTGCTCAACTCTGTGCACACCCCCCTAAACTGAATGACCTTTTCTCATGCTGATACACCAGGCCTGTGGTCTCCCACTTAGGTCTCCCTTGCTTACCCGCCAGAATCATGTATATAAATGACTTCAGTATGTTTGAAATAAGTCCCTCCTCAGCATCTGTTTTCCCACCGTGTTCCTTCAAAGGAGTGGGATTGCATCACAGTCTCCAGCCAGCACTTAGCTAAGTGCTAAACTAAGTTGTCTTCTAGATGATGACTTTCCTGCCTTGTAAATTCACATCCACAACTAATAACAATAATGGTGACATCTCCAGCTCCAAACCATTTCTCAAAAGTTTAGAAGGGTTTAGAATAACCCAGTGGCTTATTCTCAAAGAGAAGGTGAAAGCAGCGTCTATCACTAGTTCTCAAGGTATATGACTGAGAGAATGAGTAGTAGGTCAGCCACTCCTAGTAAAAACAACGACAACAACAACAGCAACAACAACAACAACAACAAAACTCCTCCAAGGCACACATCCCACTAGCAGGTCCCCATGCTGTGAGAGAGGCGTCAAAATCCTCAGGGGAAATTTGTCTGTGATTAAAAAGGGCTGCCTCATTCCATTGCATCTTTCTGTGAAATATTATCTCAATCTTGTAAAAAAAAAAAAAAAAGTCTGTGAAAGGATTTCACTAGTTAGTCTCATTTTAGAATAGCATTTGACACAGTTCAGAGGGAAACAACTGACACTTACTAAATTAATTCAAATTGGTTTGATGGCAAACAGAAGCACATTCCCCCAGGAAGTCGGACAACCCCATTTCAGGCACAAAGGGATGTTACTCTGCCCTGAGCTTCAGCCTCAGGCAAGTGTCCCATGGACACCATCTCCCAACTCAGCATTCCCTCCCCAGCACATCTGTACCCCACACCAGCAGGATGGACCCCATCCAGAGAGTGGGCTGCCCAGGCAGGGGCTGAGTCACCCTGGCCTGCCTCCGCCTTCCATTCAAGGAAGCACTTGCCCAGAGAAATGAAAATGTCACAGCATGCAGGCTCTTTTTTCCTTGGAGGCATCATTATCTAGTTTTGAGTGGCCGCTTTCATTCCTCTTCCATTTTTCTCCTTGTGGCTCTAGATGAAGACGGCCTGAGTGCAATCCTAGTTCCCCCACTTACTGGCTGGGTGCTTTGGACTCACTGTGCCTCCAGTGTTCCAGTTATTAAATGGAAATAACATTTGCACTCTCATCATAGGGCTGTTATATAGGTTAAATATGTAAAGCATATAAAACACTGTCTCTCATTTAAAGTATGTATCCAAGGAGGTGCCTGGGTGACTCAGTCAGTTAAGTGCCCGACTCTTGGTTTCGGCTCAGGTCACGATCTCACAGTTCTCAAGATCAAGCCCTACATCAAGCCCCACACTGGGCTCTGCACTGACAGCACCGAATCTGCTTGAGATTCTCACTCTCTGCCTCTTTCTCCACCCTCTCTCTCAAAAATAATTAAATATACTTTAAAAAAATAAAGTATACCCCAGGAAATATCAGCTGTCTTTATGGAGAAATATTTATTTGCCAACTAAGAGCCTCAGTCTACTGGTCCATTCCTTGCAGCTGCTAGTTTTAAATCTAAGTTCATCTTTCAGTGTAATGTCCTCTTTTAACCACCACACTCCACCACACACACACACACACACACACACACACACACACACACACAGTTCTCCTATGCTCACCACTATCGCCAACCCTTGGAGAATCTAAGTCAGAAAGAAAAACAAAAACAAAAACAAAAACAACTCTCCACTGACACCAGAAAGTTAAATACCTAAAACCATTATCACTCCCTTCCAGTATTGAATCCATGCACAAGGTTGGTTCCCTTGGACTTCTTGCCTCAGGGTAAGTATCGCCACTGGTGGTCTATAGGTTGGTAGTGTAGGGAGAGAATCATGTCCCTATATTTGCCCAAGAGTTATTGTGCTTAGGCTAACTTGGCCAGTCCTTGTTTCTCCAGGAGAGTTTAAAGCAAAGAGAGACCTGCATAAAGGTTGCTGACAAGCCTACATTCTGATGGTGGGCTTTTTCTGGGTCTTTAGCTGTACACATTCAGGATATGTTCCTTTAAACAAAATGGCACTTCACCAAGATGGGACATGGTGTCTAAGTTAAAGTGGAGGAGAAAGCATACTTTGCCCTCTTTTGGGGAAGGTTTCAGGTGAATTCACTCGCTGCACAAAGGTGCAACAGAAACACAGCCTGCCGTTGTGGGAATATAGGCCTGAGGTGGTCATCAGTCTTCTCCTTGTTTGCTCCATCTTGGAGCTTCTCTCAAATGCAGCAATAAACAATGCTAGTTTCCTGCAGAGTCAACTTGGTATATCTTTAATTGTCCTTAGGTCTGTTTTCTCCAGTCAAACGTCTGCTCAAATCCAAGAACATTTCAAAAAGCCAAAGTAAATAAACAAAAGAAACCTTTTTCCATGGCTCACAAGTTGATTTCCCAAGTTTTTCCCAGCTATAAAAAGATACTTCAACTGACAGGAAATACTTTCCTGACTGACACACTGTCTCTGGAGGGGAAGTTTAACTTCTTGTCTCTCCCTGCTTCAAGTCGGCTCGAGAATCATCCCACCTTCCTTTGAAGGCCTCTTAACAATGCTCTCTTCTTGGATAATAAGGTGTTCAAGTCATGAACACCATGATATAATCTGACCCTGATGATCCTCTTAAGTAATCCAATTTGTTGGGAAATCCCTATCTTTAACCCTAACTAGAAATGTTCTTTTAATTAGCCCAGAGAATAAGGCCCAGGTATGTTTGGAGATCTTTTTTTCTCTCTTAAAGCTGCTTGTGGTTCAAGAGAAAAAATATTTTTCAATATGAGGTTGTCTGTTTCAAAAAAAAAATCCATGTGGGGTGCCTGGGTAGCTCAGTCAGTTAAGTGTCCCACTCTTGATTTCAGCTCAGGTCATGACCTCACAGTTCGTGGGATCAAACCCCATGTCAGCCTCCACACTTGGGATTCCCTCTCTCGGCCCTCTCGGCCCCTCTCCCACTTGTGCACACAGGCATGCATGCATGTGTGCTCTCTCTCTCAAAATAAACTTAAAAAAAAAAAAGGATCCACTTAACATGTGTATTAGTTTCCCTTTGCTACTGTAACAAGTTACTACAGATTTAGTGGCATAACCAACACAAATTTATTCTATTACCATTCAGGATATTAGAAGTCTAAAATCCATCTCACATTGACAGGGCTGGTTCCTTCAGGAGGGTCCAAGGGAGAATTTGTTCCTCGATTCTTCCAGCCTCCAGAGACTGCCTTGGCACCCTTGGTTCACAGTGACGTCACTCCAAACTCCGCTTCTGTCTTCACATCATCCATTTCCTCTTTTGACCTTCTTACATCTCTCTTATATTTATATATCTTCATGATTACAATTAGAGCCGATCCAGATAATCCAATATAATTGCCCCACCTCAAGATCTGTAATTACCTCAGTAAAGTCCTTTTTGCCATATAATGTAACCTTCACATGTTCAGGGAAATAGATATCTCTGGGGGACTGTTTTTCAGCCTAATATATATATATAGCTTTTATTCATTTTGAACAACGTGTACCAGTCTGCAGGGTTTTGTTTTTTTTTTTAAACAATGTCTTGTACATTATAATATGGGTCATTTGATAAAACCAAGTTTTCTCTGTCTGGCAGCCTGTACCATTTTAATAGCTAATTTGAAATTCTGTCCCATAACTATGATTTTCCTAGTCACTCTCCTCTAGGACTACAAGACCTCTTAACAATATTTCATTCCTTGTCATGGCCAATAGTACCAATTCACAGAAAACTAATTGTGTTCATCAGAACTCTTTCAGTTGCCAGTGTAACTCAGCTTATATTGGCTTAAAATATTAATAATAATTATTAATAGGGACGCTTGAAGTGGCTCAGTTGGTTAAGTGTCAGACTCTTGATTTTGGCTCAGGTCATGATCTCACAGTTTTGTGAATTTGAGCCCCACATCATGTTCTGCACACTGACCACCTGCTTAGGTTTCTCTCTCTCTCTGTGTCTCTCTCTCTCTCTCTCTCTTTCTCTCTCTCTCTCTCCCTCTGCCCCTCCCCCACTCGTACTTTCTCTGTCTCTCTCAGAATAAATAAACTTAAAACAAAACAAAATAATTATATAATTATTAAGATTACTTATAATTTATTCTTAATGACACACAAAACTGACAAGCACAAGAGTATGGATGGGCTCAGGCACAGAGAGAAGTACTCAGTTACATCTTCAGGAATTTCTTATTGGCTCCATCTCTTTGATTCGCTTTTTTCTGGGTTGGCTTTTTCTCAGGCAAAGGCTAATGCTTTCAAGTATTTGGGGGTGGGGGGCGGGGGGGAGGCTACCAGAAGTGCCAGGTTTCCATTGTCAATTTAACAACCTAGCAGAAGACTCTGTATCTTTCCCAAAAGTTCCAGCAAAAGTCCCAGTGAGGAACTTGACCCAGCCGAGGTCACGAGCACATCCCTTACCCAGTTCCTGTCACTGATGGGTCATGGTGCTCTGATTGGCCAAGCCAGAGCCATATACTCTTCTTGAAGCCTAGGCTATGCATATGAATCAGGCCACATAATAGAAAGGGATGGACTCCATTACTCAAATAAACATGCAATTAACAGAGGAAGGGGAAATGGATAATGGCCAAACAAAATTAACAAGCCCACTACACCCATGTTGGACCCAAGTGGCACCTTTCACATGGAAACATCTAATAGTATGTTCAGACAGTCTCTGAAGGCAAAATTACCATTGCTTTCTTAAGGCCAGATCCTTACTTTTGTCCTTAAGCTACAGTGTTAATTGGTTGTTTGTGGAGTCTCAGATAATACTGGAGTCAGAGGAGAAGTTATCTTTTCTCATGCCTAGGGCTGAATCATGAAAGGACTATTTTCTTTCTAAAACGACCACATACTCTAGGATTACAAAACCACATTACTAAAATCTGAACCTATAGTCAGATCTGTTAACCCTGGGGAAATTTAAAAGAAAATAAGTAATTCAATTGTCCAAAGGATTAAATGACAACAATGAAAACATGATGTTTAAAGCACAACACTCTCATTTCCAGTAAGACACAGAATAAGAGTAACTGAACCAAAAGTTCTTAATTTTGAAAATTCTCCTAACTAAATAGAAGTAAAAAGGACCAATACAACTCTCAATTTCATGGCTTTGATAGGCTTTTTAAGTTCACTTTCACAAACTAGTCCTTGGATTCTTAAAGTCAGAAATTTTTTCTAGATAGGGTATTCTCTCTCCATTCTAGAGTAGATCTATATTTTCAGTCCGATTTTAATTTTTTCTTATTAGGAAAAAATGAGCTAGAGAAATAGGAAACAAAGATTATGGAATCTACAAAATCAAAGTTTACACATTTTTCATATTGATATCAGTTATTTCTGTTACGAAACTATTACCTTCATGTTTCTCACAATTTCTTTGTTAAATTATTATGACAGGTGATATAATCAGGCAAGAATATGCTGGATCAAGAAACCAACCTGCAGGGGGTGCTGCTTATCTGATTTTCCTATTTTGAGTAACAAAATGTTATTGCAATTTTTAGCAAGGATCCACATTCCCAGTGAAACTGAGAATAACCAAAGGGTCATTTAGATCAAGACGTTGTGTAAACAACTAAAAAGTTAACAAGAATAACTAAATCCACTTTTCAAAATGAAAATGATATACATTATTGTAATTAACCACATAGGATGACCAATAAATAATAAACTCTGAGATTTTGATACTCCAATTCCTCCTAGGAGCTGGTCAACTCATAACACAGTTAAAAGTATTTTATTCTTTTCTTATTAAATATCTTCTCTTTCTTGTTTTTGAGTTTTTCTGGTTCTTTCTAATGTTAAAAGTCTCCAATTTTTAGTTTACAGTTACATGAAGTCAGATTTATAAATGCAAGCTCTTTATTCTTTATCATCTCAATTATTTTTAAAAGTTTTTTTCCTTCAAAACATTCTATACAATTCCTTTAACTACCTGTCAGCCTCTGGGAGTGGTCCTTCTCTGTCAAACTTGTGGAATCCTAATAAAACAAGGGCCCCATTATAGCCAGTTTTCTGCTCAGAGTTGCATTTATAGACAACCCAAGAAGCAAGGTGAGCATTGACAGAGATTGTAATCTTTTTGCATATATTGAATAGTATTGAAATACGTCCCATTTTAAATTCACAGAACCACTTCTCAAATGTCTCTCTTTCTACTCTTAATCTCTCTCTCTCTCCTTATAACTACTCAGAATCTCTTATATGCTCAACCTAAAGCTCACTTGTGCCCCTGCCTATTTATATTCTGAACCTCTCTAGTTACTTCCCTCTCTCCAGCTTCTGTATTGTATGTGGAGATTTAGCCTGAGTTAGTCATTACCCTTTTCCCCTATTGCTCAGCCATCTAATGCTACTGACTACAACACTAAAGAGTAGGAAACTCAGCTAGCCAAGTTGAAGCAATCTAAACATGGCAAGGGATAGTAGATTCTTTGCAAAGGAAAAGCAAAATTTTCTGAAGCCAGAGAGAGGTAAATAGGGGAAGGAGACAAGAAATATTACACAGTACTGAAGCCTGTCCCTTGTGTTTCTACAACTTGCAGGACTTGTGGTTCATCACTATTTGGCTGCTAACATCTTGTTGAAGCCTGTGTAACTCACATCAGATAAGACAGGTTGGAAGGAGTTTTACAGTTGTCTACTTTTTATAAAGAAAAAGTAACCTCCAACTCAGTTGGAACAGAAAAGCCTTCCCTGCCACTCAGAAATTATGGATGCCAAGGCAGTTTCAAGGAAAACCATTTATGTGACCTTTCTGGGTATATAAATTCAAATGTTTAATCATTTACAGAGTAATGATTAAGACCACAGACTTTGGAGGTAGTCTGGCTGTGTTCAAATAGCCTAGCTCTCCAACTTTCTAACTACAACTGCAGCAAGTTGCTTACCTCCTATGCCTATTTCTTCACCTAAACAATGGCAAGGATATCTACCTTATAGTGTTGTGACAGATCAACATGTCACTAAAGGTGACATGCCTAGAACACTGCCTAGCACAAATAAAAGGCTCAATATAAGTTATTGCCATCTGTGTCCACTCTCGTGTAGGCTACATAGACACATGGCCTTGGGATACTAGGGTAATGTCTAGGTAAAGTAATTTTGGTATATTCATGGTGTAGAAAGATTTTTTTCTTTTTCTTTTTTTTTCTGTTTTCTTTTTTTGTTTTTGTTTTGACAGAGAGAGAGAGTTCACGTGGGAAAGAGGGACAGAGGGAAGGAGAGAGAGAGAGAGAGAGAGAGAGAGAGAGAGAATATATCTTAAGCAGACTCCATGCTCAGCACAGAGCTGAACATGGGGCTCAATCCCACAACCCTGGGATCATGACCTGAGCCAAAATAAAGAGTCAGACACTCAACCCACTGAGCCACTCAGGCACCCCAGTGTAAAAAGATATCTATAGGCTGTGATACACATAACACTGTGCAGTTCTAGGTTCACAAAAAGTGTTGTTAAGTTAGACTAGAAAATGACAGTAACTCTCAAGAGTCTCCTTTGAGTAAGTAAAAGACTGCTCCTCCTGAAAGAAAAGCTAATGGACATAGATATTATGTCCAGGGTGAACATTTTAATTGAAGTTACCATTTGACAGACATATAGTTGGCCAATGGTCTGGTATTCCCAAATCTGAAACTGTCACAAGCTTAGTGACAAGCTTAGGTCTCACATCTATTACTAATTATGGGTAGATCAGTCCACTTTTTGAAATTATAGTTTTCTTATTTAAGGTTATCCAGCTCTGAAAGCACATGTGTTTCCGGTTATTTTTCAAGGACTTACATGTCTATTCCTATTATTCTGAGAGTTTTTATCATAAATAGGTATTAAATTTTGCCAAATGCTTTTTCTACATTTATAAATATGATCATACAATTTTGTTATTGTTGTTTTCTGTTAATATGGTAAAGTTTGCTTTATGATTATGTATATGATCTATATTGGTATGTGTTCCATAGGTATTTTAAAGAATGTGTATTCTGTTGCTGTTGGGTGGACTGCTCTACAAATGTTGATTACCTCCTGTTGGTTGGGGTTGTTTGGTGCTTTTATACTGTTGCTGAATTTCAGCCTAATTGTTTCTATCAGTTGTTGAGAAAGGAGTGTTGAAATCTCTAACTATAATTCTGGATTTGTCTATTTTTTCTTTCAGTTCTATTAGTTTTTGCTTCATGTATTTTCAAGGTCTGTTGTGTGGTAGATACCCATTCAGGATTACTATGCCTTCTTGATGGATTGATCCTTTTATCATTATGTAATATCTTTCTCTATCTCTGGCAATTTTCTTTGCTCTGAGGTCTACTTACCTGATACTAATATAGCTACTCCTGCTTTTTTTAAATTAATGTTTTCATGATATTACTTATTCCATCTTTTTCCTTTCAACTTGCCTCTATTGTTATATTTGGTGAGTTTCTTGTAGACAGCATATAGGTGGGTCAGATTTTTTTTTTTTTTTTGGTGATTCTTTTTTTTATGTTTGTTGTCTATTTTTGAGAGAGAGAGAGAGAATGTGAGTAGGGGAGGGGCATGAAGAGAGAGGGAGACACAGAATCCAAAGCATGTTCCAGGCTCTGAACTGTCAGCACAGAGCTGGATGTTAGGCTTGAACCCACAAACCACAAGATCATTACCTGAGCTGAAGTCAGACACTTAACCAACTAAGCCACCCAAGTGCCCCTAGGTTGGTCAGATTTTTAATGCACTTTACCAATCTTTATCTTTGTAATTGGTGTATTTAGGCCATTTACATTTAATTTAATTACTGGTGTGTTAGACTTTAAGTCTCCCATTTTGTTTTCTGTTCTCTGTTTTTCACTTCTCTGTTTTCTTTTTCCTGCCTGCCTGTGAGTTACTTGAACATATTTTACTATTCTATTTTGATTTGTCTTTAGTTGTTTTGAATGTATTTTTTATGGCTTTTTACTGATTTAAGTGGTACATAATACATACATAACTTGTCACTATCTGGTATCAATATTGTAACCATTTTACCAGTTTAAGAGAAGTATAAAAATCTTTCTTTAGACCTTTACTCTCTCCCAATTGTAATAATTGGCTTAAATATTTCCCTTACATATGTTAAGAACTATATCTAGCTGTGGTATAATTTTTGCTTCACCTCTTAAACATAATTTAAAAGAAGAGAAAGAAAATAGTCTATATACAATATACTTACTCTTTCCATCAATCCCTCTTCCTTTCAGATGTTGCAAATTTTCTTCTTCCATTATTTGCTTTCTGTTTTGGGAACTCTTTTAGCCATCTTTTAGGGTAAATCTACTGGCAAGAGATCTGTTTAGTTTTTCTTCATCTAAGAATGCTTTGATTTCCTCTTCATTTGTGAAGGATATTTAGCTGAGTGTAGTTTTTTGTATCAACAGGTCTTTTCTTTCAGCACTTCAGAAATGTTTCTCTTACTTCTAGCTTCCACGGTTTCTCAAGACAAATCTATTGTTACTCAAATTGTTTTTCCTTATAAAGTTAAGATGTCATTTCTGTCACACTTTTAAGCCATTATTTGTTCAAGTGTTTTTTTTTTCTTTTCAGTTTTGTCCTCTTTCTCTGCTCCTTATGGAACTCTAATGGCAAGAATGTTGAATATTTTGAATAGACTACACAGGTTCTTGAAGGTCTTTTCACTTTTTTTTCCAATGTTTCTCTTTATTGTTCACATGGGTAATTCCTTTTTTCTTTTAAGTTTGTGTTTTAATTCCAATTAGTTAACATACAGTAGTATATAAATTTTAGGTGTACAATATATTGATTAAACAATTTCATACGTCATCTCTGTTCATCATGATAAGTGCACTTCTTAATCCCCAACACCTATTTTACCCATTCCCCCACCCATATCCCCTCTGGTAACCATCAGTTCTCTATAATTAAGACTCTGATTTTTGGTTTGCTTATTTGTTTTCTTTCTTAAATTCCACATATGAATAAAATCACATGGTATTTGTCTTTCTCTGAATGACTTATTTTGCTTAGCATTATACTCTCTGGCTCCATCCATATTGTTGCAAATGGCAAGATTTTGTTCTTTTTTATGGAAGAATAATATTATATATGTAATAAATATGCATTTGCAAATATCTTCTCCCATTCCTTTGCTGTGCAGAAGCTTTTTATTTTGATGTAGTCCCAATAGTTTATTATTTAAATATAATAGTTATTTTTGCTTTTGTTTCCCTTCCCTTTGCTTTTGATTGGCCTCAGGGACCTATTTACAAAAGAGTTGCAATGGCCAAAGTCAGAGAATTTACTACCTGGGCTCTCTTCTAGGATTTTAAATGGTTTCAGGTCTCAGATTTAGGTCTTTCATCCATTTTTTAATTTATTTTTGTGTATGGTGTAAGAAAGTGGTCCAGTTTCTTTCTTTTGCATGATGCTGTCCAGTTTTTCCAACACCATTTGTTGAAGAGACTGTCTTTTCCCATGGGATATTCCTTTCTGCTTTGTCAAAGATTATGTGACCATATAACTGTGGGTCCATTTATGGGTTTTCTATTCTGTTCCATTGATCCATGTGTCTATTTTTGTACCAGTACCACACTGTTTTGAGTACCACACTATTGTGATATAATTGAAGTCCAGAATTATGATGCCACCAGCTTTGTTTTCCTTTTTCAAGATTGCTTTGTCTAGTCAAAGTCTTTTATGGTTCCATACAAATTTCAGGATTGTTTGTTCTAGTTCTGTGAAAAATTTTGTTTTTTCTAGTTCTGTTGGTATTTTGATAGGGATTGCATTAAATGTGTAGATTGCTTTGGGTAGTATAGACATTTCAACAATAATTGTTTTTCCAATCCATGAACATGGAATATCTTTACATTTCTTTGTGTCATCTTGAGTTTCTTTCATCAGTGTTTTATAGTTTTCAGAATACAGGTCTTTCACTTCTTTGGTAAGGTTAATCCTTAGTATTTTACTATTTTCGGTGCAGTTGTACATGGGATTGTTTTCTTAATTTCTCTTTCTGCCGCTTCATTATTGGTGTATTAGAAATGCAACAGATTTCTTCTTCTTCTTCTCCTTTTTTTTTGAAATTCAACAGATTTCTGTGGGTTGATTTTGTATCCTGCAACTTTACTGAATTTATCAGCTCTAGCAGTTTTTGGTGCAGTCTTTTGGTTTTCTATATACAGCTTCATGTCTCTGCAAATCATGAAAGTTTTACTTTTTCCATACTTATTTGGATGCCTTTTATCTCTTTTTGTTGTCAGAATCCTGTGGCTGGAACTTCCAGTACTATGTTCAATAAAAATGGTGATAGTGGACATCCTTGTCTTGTTTCTGATCTTAGGGGAAAAGTTCTCAGTTTTTCCCCACTAAGGATGATGTTAACTGAAATTTTCCTATATGGTCTTTATTATGTTGAGTTATATTCCCTCTAAATCTACTTTGTTGAGGGTTTTTATCGTGAAGGGATGTTGTGCTTTGTCATGTTTTTTCTGCATCTATTGAAATGATCCTACAGTTCTTATCCTTTCTCTTATTGATGATGCTCATGTTGATTAATTTGCAAATATTGAACCACTTGCAACCCAGGAATAAATTGTGCTTGATGATGACGAATGATTTTTTTAAATGTATTACTGGATTCAATTTGCTAGTATTTTGTTGAGGATTTTTGCATATATGTTCATCAGAGATAGTGTCCTCTAGTTCTCCTTTTTTGTGGTGTCTTTGATATTGTAGTAATTCTGGCCTCATAGAATGAATTTGGAAGTTTTCCTTCCTCCACTATTTTTGGAATAGTTTGAGAAGAATAGGTATTAACTCTTCTTTAAATGTTTGGTAGAATGCCTGTGATGTCATCTCGTCCTGAACTTTTGTTTGTTGGAAGTTTTTTTATTACTGAATCAATTTATTTGCTGGTATTTGGTATATTCAGATTTTGTTTTTCTTCCTGATTCAGTTTCAGTAGGTTATATGTTTCTAGGAATTTATCTATTTCTTCTAGGTTATCCACTTAGTTGGCATATAGTTCTTTCATAATATTCTTTTATAATTGTTTGTATTTCTGTGATGTTGGTTGTTGCTTCTCTTCTCTCTTTTGTGATTTTAGTTGAAACATTTCTCTTTTTTTCTTCATAAGTCTGGCTAGAGGTTTACCAATTTTATTGATTTTTCAAAGAACCAGCTCTTTCATTGATCTGTTCTATTGGGTTATTTTTAGTTTCTATATCATTTATTTCAGCTCTAATCTTTATTATTCCTTTCCTTCTTCTGGTTTTAGGTTTTGTTTGTTGTTCAGTTTCTAGCTTCTTTAGGTGTAAGGTTAGGTTGTTTATTTAAGATTTTTCTTGCCTTTTGAGGTAGTCCTGTATTGCTATAAACTTCTCTCTTAGAACTGCTTTTGCTGCATCCAAAAGGTTTTGACACAATTATGTTTTCATTTTCATTTGTTTCCATGTAGGTTTTATTTCTTTTATTTCTTGGTTTTCCATTGTTCAGTAGCATGTTTTTAACCTCCATGTATTTGTGGTCTTTCAAGATTGTTTTCTTGTGGCTGAGTTCTAGTTTCATAGCATTGTGGTCAGAAAAGGTACATGGTATGACTTAGATCTTTGTTGAGGCTTGTCTTGTGGCCTAATATGTAATCCTCTCTAGAGAATGTTCCATGTGCACTTGATAAGAATGTGTGTTCTGCTGTTTTAGAATGGTCTGTTTTAGGACCAGAATCCATCTGGTCCAGTGTGTCGTTCAAAGCCATTATTTCCTTGTTGATTTTCTGTTTAGATGATCTGTCCATTAATGTAAGTGAGTGTTAATAATTCTCTCCTATTATTGTACTATTTCCGATTAGTTTCTTTATGTTTGTTATTAACTGTTTTATGTACTTGGGTGCTCCCATGTTGGTTACATAAATATTTATAATTGTTATATCTTCTTCTTGGATTGTTCCTTTTATTATTTTATAATATCCTTCTTTGTCTCTTGCTACAGTCTTTGTTTTAAAGTCTATTTTGTCCAATATAAGTATTGCTAGTTTGGCCTTCTTTTGACATCCATTTGCATGATACATATTTCTCCATCCCCTCACATTAAATTTGCAGGTGTCTTTAAGTCTAAAATGAGTCTTTTTAACATTTTTTAAAAATATTTATTTTGGGGAGACAGAGTGCAAGCAGGGGAGGAGCAGAGAGAGAGGGAGAGACAGAATCTGAAGCAGACTCCAGGCTCTGAGCTGTCAGAACAGAGCCCAATGCAGGTGTCGAACCCACAGAGTGCAGGATCATGACCTGGGCCGAAGTTGGATGCTTAACCAACTGAGCCACCCAGGTGCCCCTAAAATGAGTATTTTTAAGCAACATATGGATAAATCTTTTTATCCATTCTGTCACCGTATGTCTTTCTATTGGAGCATTTAGTCCATTTGCATTCAAAGTAACTATTGATATGTGTTCATTGTATTCTATTACCTGGTTTTGGTTGTTTCTGAAGATTTTCTCTGATCTTTTCTTGTCTTTCTGTCTTTCATAGCTTGCTGGATTTTTATGCTTTGCCTATTTATCAGGGGTTCTTGATTTGTGGTTACCATTAGGTTTGCATATAACATCTGCATATAGTAGTCTATATTAATTTGATAATCATTTAAGTTTGAATCCATACTTTACTGCTCTCCTCCCCACATTTTAGGTATGTTATATTTTACATCCTTTTACTTTGTAAGTATCTTGACTGAAATTTTACAAAAATGTCCATTTTCACTGCTTTTGTGTTTCCTACCTTCATACTGTCTCCTCTGGTCTTTCCACTAAAAGAGTTCCCTTTAAGATTTCTTTCAGGGCTGGCTTAATGGTCCTGAGTTCCTTTAGTTTTTGTTTGTCTGGGAACTCTATCTTTCCTTCTATTCTGAATGATAGCCTTGCTGGGCTAGAATATTCTTGACTGTAGATGCAGATTTTTCCCAATCAGCACTTTGGATATATCATACCACTCCCTTCTGGCTTGGAAAGTTTCTGCTGAAAAAATCCCGATAGCCTTACAGAGTTTCCCTTGTATATAACTGCGTTCTTTTGTCTTGCTGCTTTAAATTTTTTTCTTTATCTCTATATTTTGCCATTTCATTGATAATATGTATTTATGTAGATCTGCTTTTGTTAACTTTGTTAGGGATTTTCTGTGCCTCCTGAATCTGGATATCTGTTTCATTCCCCACATTAGGGAAGTTTTCAACTATTATCTCTTCAAACAAATTTTCTACCTCCCTTTCTTCTTCTTCTGGGGCTCCTATAATACAAATATTATTACTTTTTTAAAATTTATATTATTTATTTATTTTGAGAGAGAGAGAGAGAGCAAGCACAAATGGGGGAGGGGCAGATAGAGAGGGAGAGAGAATCCCAAGCAGTCTCCATGTTGACAGCGTAGAGCCCAATGCAAGGCTCAGTCTCATGAACCATGAGATCATGACCTGATCTAAATCAAGAATCAGACACTTAACCAATTGAGCCACACAGGCACCTGCAAATATTATTATGCTTGATGAAATCCAGAGTTCTCTAAATCTATTCTGGTTTTGCATAATTCCTTTTTCTCTATTTTGTTCATCTTTATTATTTTCTAGTACTCTCTCTTCTAGGTCTTATTTCATTCCTCTGCTTCTTCCAGCCTGCTGTTCATTGCATCAGAGTGTTTCCAATCTCATTCATTGCACTCTTCATCTCTGGTTGGTTCTTTTTTATCACTGTGTTAAGGGTCTCACTGATGTCTTCCACTCTTAAGTTCAGTGAGTAGCCTTATGATCCTTGCTTTATATACTCCATAAGGCATATTGCTTATATCTGTTTTGCTTAAATCTCTGGCCATGGCCTTATCCTGTTCTTTCATTTAGTACAAATTTCTTTGTCTTCTCATTTTATCCAAGTCTCTGTGCCTATTTATCTGTCTTAGGAAAGTAAGCTACATCTCTTGTTTTTGAGTAATGGCCTTATGAAAAAGTGGTCCTGTAGTGCCCTGATGCATAGCATTCCCTGTTCCCAAGGGCCTGGGTCTTCTAGGAGTGCCTCCAATGTGTGCTACATGTGCTCTACGGTTTTGTCCAGTCAGTCTATTCTTTTTTTTTTAACGTTTATTTATTTTTGAAAGACAGAAACAGAGCATGAGTAGGGATGGGCAGAGAGAGGGAGACACAGAATCTGAAGCAGGCTCCAGGCTCTGAGCTGTCAGCACAGAGCCTGATGCAGGGCTCAAACCCGCAAACCACGAGATCACGACCTGAGCCAAAGTTGGATGTTTAACCGATTGAGCCACCCAGGTGCCCCAGCCGCTCTATTCTTCAAGCCAGTCATCTGCAGAGCCCCTTTTTTCCTGTTGTGGGCAGTGTTTGGTCCCTGGTCTGAATGTGGCATGTTTTAAGTAGGTTCTCTGATCTGCTTTGAAATGAGAGCCACCACCATCACTGGAACCTAGGTTTTGCAAAACTCCCAGATCAGGAGACACAATGTTAGCAGGAGTTTGAGCTGGTCTTCTGAGGGAGGGGGCCCACTGCACTGAGACCAAGGCAGGTGGGACTTAGAAGTGTGGTTCCCCTGGAGCACAGGGGTTCGGTGTTAGGTAGTGTCAGTGCTCTGCTGGTTCCTGCAGGTGGCGCCGTGCTTATCATGAGGAGCAGAGGAGGGAAATGGCACCTGCCAGTTTTCTTGTTTCTGGAGGGGTCTGTCCGTGAATGCTGCCTCTCTGGGATATACTCTGAGATGAGCAATAAACCTCTGTACTGTATACCCTAGGCACTCTTTAGATCACTGTTCACACTATATGTCCTTGGGCTGTTTGCCCTGCCTTCTCTCCAGGAGCAGCCCTAACACTTCTGGGCACTCCCTGAGCCAAACCTGCTGACCTTTAGAACGCTAGGCTTTAAGCCTACTGGTTGCAAAAACTCAGGAAATTCAACTCCTCCTGCTTTGCAAGCTATGGGGATTCATTTTCCCTGTGCACTCCCTTGTATCCTAATCTGTCTCTCACCCTTCTCCAAGACTGCAGCTCACTTTGCATTACAGTAGCCACAATCCATTTCTCTCCCAAACCACATCTCTGCCCTTCCTACCTTCTTTGATATGGTCTCTTTACCCTTAGTTGTGGAATCTGCCAATCTTCAGGTCAATTTCTAGGGTATTTAGGATGATTTGATTGTTATCTAGTTGTATTCATGGGATGAGGTGAGCCTAGGGTCCTCCTACTCTGCCACCATCTTCCCCTCTTCCCAGATTGGGTAATTTCTATTGTCCTATCTTCAAGTTCACTGTTTCTTTCCTCTATCTCCTCTATTCTGCTGTTGAGCTTATCTACTGTTTTTTTGCTGTTATTATTGTGTTTTTCAGTTCTGAACTTTCCATTTCTCTCTTTTTATATCTTCTATTTCTTCATTAATACTTTGTACTTCTTATTTGTTTCAAGCACATTTGTAATGTTAGTTGAATCATTTTAATGATGAATTCTTTAAGACCTTTATCAGATAATTCTAACATTTTTGTCATCTTCATATTGGCTGTTCACTGTTTTTGTTTGTTTAGTTTGATATCTTCTTGGTTCTTGGTATGAGTGATTTTCTGTTGAAACGTAGATATTATGTAATGAGAGCTTGGGTTGTATTAAACTCTTCTGTTTTAGGGGCACCTGGGTGGCTTAGTCAGTTGAGTGTCCATCTTCGCCTCAGGGCATAATCTGAGGTTTGTGAGTTCAAGCATGGAACCCACTTTGGATCCTGTATCTGCCTCTTCTCTCTATCTGCCCCTCCCCCACTCATGCTCGCTCTCTCTCTCTCTCTCTCTCTCTCTCTCAAAAATAAACGTTAAAAAAATCTTCTGTTTTAGCTAGTTTCTTCTAGGAAGGGAAAGCAGAAGTGGGAGGTGTACTGCCTCATTACTGCTGGATAGTAGAATTTTGGGATCCCGCTTGACCTTCATTGACATCTGAGGGGAGGAGCCAGTCATTACCATTAGATGGGAGTAGGAATTCTTGCTCCACACTCAGCTACCTTCTGGGCTTTGTTACTCCTTTTCCTCATGGCATTGACTGATATTATAGGGGAAGATTGGCCTCATTACTGCTGGGTGGAGATAAAAGTTCTGACTTGTCCCGGGGCGCCTGGGTGGCTCAGTCGGTTAAGCATCCACCTTCAGCTTAGGTCATGATCTCACTGTTTGTGAGTTCAAGCCCCACGTTGGGCTCTGTGCTGACAGCTCAGAGCCTGGAGTCTGCTTTGGATTCTGTCTCTCACTCTCTCTGCTCCTCCCCCACTTGTGCTCTGTCTCTCAAAAATAAATAAACATTAAAAAAAATAAAAAAAAAAGTCCTGACTCATCCATAAGCCTCTTCTGAGACCCAGCAGGGAGGGGCAAAGGCATTACATTATTGCTAATTACTTCTTAGTAGGTATGAAAATCTACATGGTCCTGAGTGATACTGCCTGGAAGGGATGAAAGTCCTAGCTCTCTGATCACCTTTCTTCGACACTAGCCCAATAGAAGTTTTAAGGAGAGGTTGGTTCTGCCGCTATTACAGTCTGGGCATTGTGGAACTCTAGGCTTCCCATTTCAGCTTTTGCTGGCATGGGTGGTAGGGCTACAGCTTTATCTATGGTTTCACTGGAGCAGAGCAGTTATCGTCTAACAGTTTTTTGTATTGCTAGCTGCCCATTTCTTAGGTCTTTTTCTAGAGAGCAGGATTGCTTTGTTTGCTTTCCATTCACTGGCATTTCTGG
Organism: Panthera tigris; assembly: GCF_018350195.1. NCBI lineage: Eukaryota > Metazoa > Chordata > Mammalia > Carnivora > Felidae > Panthera > Panthera tigris. The sequence continues at coordinate 68,311,603 of NC_056663.1, forward strand.
GTTGCCAGCTTTAGCTCCAAGTCTGGGATCTACGAGGCAAAAAGAAAACCCCAGGGAACACCTGGTCCTGAGGTCTCTAGCCAGCCTGTCTTCTCGTCACCTTTCAGAGTTATCTTATGCAGGTTTTTATATATAATGCAGAGGTTTTCATTATACTTTGTTAAGAAGTAGGGAAAAGTACATTTATTCTATCTTCCCAGTGTAGATTTTTAAAAATGAAACTGCAGTAAGCTGCTATAAACACTAGAGGTCTTTTCTAATATACTTTCTTTCTTTCTTTTTTTAATCTAAAGAAAGGCTAATTTACAGCATTCTCAAACATAGTTGAGGGATTAAAATGTTGTAATTAATTTTCAATTCTTAAATATCCAAGTTTTCTTAAATTTCATCTTGGAAAAAAGTCAGCTTTATTTAATTATTTTCTTAAGATTACATTATTCAGTAGGAGGTACTACAGACTTGAGTAAACTGTGGTATTATTATTACTTGTCCATATTAATCAGTTTATTTTTGACATGTTACATTCAGTAAAGTCTTTGAAGGAAACACATCACTGCCATCAAAGACATAGTTTGAAACTAAAAAGTAAAACTTAACATGTCAGAGTTTTTAAATTAGTTTTATTATTCATATGTATTCAATTTAAAAAAAAAAGTATTTATTGAAAATCTAAAGCTGTTCCCACAACCTGAAGAATAGCAATTTACAATAAAAAAAAAATCTTTTCCATTTTAACCGATTTGGTAGCTGGAGTGGGACAACAGGTGTTACAGTACGTGAATTTCTAAATGTTTGTTTACCAAATGTCAACAAAAAAAGTGAGCTGAATATTACATCTGGAAAAATTGGAAATTCTGGAGGCTGTTTTCTAGCTGATTGTCAGTGGCATGGGCAATGTTGCCTGCTCATAACCTCTCACCTATATTCTTTCATCTTCGTTCAGAACACAATGATCAGTCTTTCCACAGAAATTCAAATTGAAATTCTTAATGTCTTTGGAAATGTAGATTACCATTTCAGTTCAAGTGTAGGTAAAGGTCATAAACTGCTTCTCTAAATTTGCTAAATAAGCCTTTGGCCCACTAGTAGTTTAAAACCAATTCTTTATATTCACATAGAGGCATTCCCATGACCTCCAACTGGACCAGCAGGATTTTACTATTAAATCACTTCTGTATTTAGAAATCAAAAATTACCATAAGAAAACCATGGATACCATTTCAAACCAAGCTTCCCTAAACTTTTGACCTGGGTGCATTTGTAAGTAAAGAAGGTAAGGAAAAAACTAACTTTCTTCCAACGGAAAGCTTTTTAGTTGCCTATTATTTAGAATTACTGGTCATGACAGCTTAAAAAAAAGAAAGAAAGAAAACAGGTCAAAAATCTGCATAATGAACGGCATCCCCTGCTGTGAACTCTGAAAGTGATCTATATGAAACAAAGGCAGATTTGCTTGCTGCAGTATTGGGGGCGGGAATCATCTCTATAGGATATAACATGAATGGTGCCTGCTGGAGTTTTCCAACGTCTTCTCCTACCTCTACCCCTACTAACTGCTGCCCCTACTCAGTTTAGTCATCCATAGGAAACAGTACCTGCCTTATATACTCGATGGAGGTTTTTGAGGAACAAATGAGATAAAAAATGCGGGCACGATATTGAAAGTCCAAGATACTATTTAAGTTTTCTTCCTGAACAAAATGTGGTCATTTTACTGTATAAGCTATTTTTTCCAAAGCTGAAAGAAACATTGTTGGAATTTGAAAGTAAGAATTTGCTGACAGTATGGGGGAAGGGTTTGGGGGAAAAAATAGAACAACATATTCTTCTTTTAAAAATTTTTTTTAATGTTTATTTTTGACAGAGACAGAAACAGAGACAGCGTGAGCAGGAAAGAAGCAGAGAGAGAGGGAGACACAGAATCCGAAGCAAGCTCCAGGCTCTGAGCTGTCAGCACAAAGCCCTATATGGGGCTAAAGCTCGTGAACTGTGAGATCATGACCTGAGCCACAGTTGGACACTTAACCTACTGAGCCTTCCAGGTGCCCTGAACAACATACTCTTGCGTGCAGTTTTTGTATAGACAAAGTTAAGAGGAGACATTGGAGAAATAAATCCTGAGCATCCTAGTTTATTTTAAAAGGAGTGTTTTCAAGTGATGGGGGGACACTAAATGCTTCTAAACAGAAGAGCCAAATGAATCAATTTACATTTTAAGGTCTTGATAATGGTTCTTGGAGGAGCAACTGAAGTGGGTGAGACTAGCGCTCAAGAGGTGATTTAGAAACCTGTTGCCATAATCCAGGAAAGAAAGAAAGGAGCCCTGAACCAAGACAGTGCAGTGGGAATGGAAATATTGAAGATGTTGCATGCATAGAACTTGGGTTGCTGGTTCTGTTGGGGGAAGGGAAAGAGGAATTGAGGATGACTCTTAGATTTTCTGACATAGAACACTGGATCGATGGTTTTAAGTATTGTTGTATTTAGTATTGTTTTTTCACAAATCTCTAAGAATAGACCTCTTGCTAATTTTGATTTCTGTGACCCATCCATAGACACAATTTTCCTAAGATATGTGAAGCCAAGCCTCCATTTTGCACTTGTAACTTATGCGAAGTTGTAAATTATCTCAGCCTGTTATTTATATCATATATTAAATTTAGCATTCAAAAATAATTAAAACACGAAAATATTTCATGCTGAAATGACATGATGTCTTGAATTTTCTTCATAATAATCCATTGAGGGAGCAGGAATAAATAGGGTTAAATATGAAATACGGTTGGCTATATGTTAATAAGTGTTGAAAATGGTTGTGATGAAGTTTTGGGGTGATGGTGGAGTGGTTTGGAGCCGGCAGCCAAGAAAGATTCTTTAAGATGTCTTTGGTACAAAAAAAGGTGCTTTTATTAGAGCATGGGACAGGACCTGTGGGCACGAAGAGCTGCACTGGGGTCGTGATGGGTAACTGATTGTATACCCTCAGGTTGGGAGGGAGTTAGGGATACAGTAAGTCTGTAAGGAATTTTGGAAGCAAGGTTTCCAGAACCTCAAGGGGCTAGCTATTGCTAGGGAAACACCATTTATTACCATTTGATAAAACCTCAGTCGTAGAGCCTTCAGATGTATATCAGGGGGCCATAAGTTTGGAATATAATTGCCAGGATATATCTTAGGACAGTTGAGATAAAGGAAATAGACTTACAGGATCCTTGAGGTTGGGATAATGCTAAGCTAAGATTCTCTTTTGTCCTTAGCAAAGTGTCATCATCAAGGCATGGGGGCAGGGTGTGTGTACCACTCTGTATTTTGCCCTCAGCTTGCCCCATGCTCCCTCGTCAGTTGCACAGATGGGTGGTAGTATACTATCCTCTCTACTCTCTACCTTTAAAATTTACATAATACACTTAGTTTTTTAAGCTAACTAAAAAACAGATGCACAAGTTTGTAAAAAAAAAAATTTTTTTTTTTCCTAAGGAAATTTTATTCAAAAGAAAAGCAAGAGTATACCATTCTAGGAATTAGGTAGTAATGGCAATACAGTTTTTGAATCTCTTTAAACTTCCCTGTTAAAACAATCAGAGCAACTAAGAGAACAAAACCAACAACAAAGATCTACTTAATTACTATCAGTGACTCCCTGGAAATCACAGTGAATTATCCTGGGAATAGGTGCAGAACCTGGGAAGGCATTTTGTAGACTGTTTTGTGCAGAAATTTCAGTGGGGTTTCAGAAAATTGAGGATATGAGTTCTTTCCAGGGATTTGTGCCTATGAATTCTTGAAAGTAACAAACCAAACTAACTTTCTATGATAAAGCCCTGCACCAAGGAGAAAGTGCTGAGAGTAGAATCCCATATGAGCAGGACAGAAACAACAGAGGCGAAGGAAAGAGGAAGTTTAAATAGAATTAAGGGAGAAGACCAGACAAGGAAAATCTCAGGAAGTTTACTGCCATATTTTTTAGCACTTTGTAAAAAAGAATAAAAGAGATCTAGAGTCATGAAGTTAGAAAAGCTATCCTGGCTCATTTATTCCTCTTAAAGAGACAGGAGTACTCATTTCACTTAAAAACGAACTGCAGAAAAGGATATATCAAATCTCAAGCCAAGAGATTGTTATCAGAAAACAAGAGAAATGGAAGTATATTAAAATAAATCCTTTGCATACTATGAAATAATGCCAGAAATCAAAACTCACAAAATGAATGAAAACTGTAACCTAATATTTCAAAATATGGTAAAATAACATAAGGAAAACTATTATAAGCTTTCATAAATCATCAAAAATCAGAATTTTTAAAATTTTTCATAAATGAGTAGAGAAATTTTAAATAAGTGAATGAACTCAGAGAATATTTAGGAAAAAAAGTCATTTGAGAAACAAAGATAAACCCAATGAAACAATAACAAAGCCAACACAAAATGCTTTAAAGGAAGTAGACGATGGCAAAGAAGGAAACTTAAAGATCAAAAGGAAATGAAGAAAGAGATTTAAAAAATTTGATAGAAAGTGGTAGCTGTAGAAGTCAGTAAAAGAGGATCTAACATATGTATTATGGCAGGGGGAGGGCTTTGAAAAGGGAAACTAAAATAATTAAAACAGTGCTGAAATGTAAATTGTAGTAAAGCTTTCTTTAGGGAAGATGTGAAACTATTTATTGAATATGCCCCTGCTTGCATGAAATAGTAGCTGACAATGCACAGTACAAGATTTCTAATTCTAACACAACCATAGCTTTTTCAGAGGGAAAAAGATATCCTTTAGGCATCAATACAAAAAGACCACTGTACTTAAATGTATTGCTGGCTAATAAATTACTCCCCCACCCAAAAAAAAGTAACTTAAAACAACAAACAGTTTCTGTGATCAGGAGTTTTGGAACCACCAGTTGGTTCTAGCTTAGAGTCTCTTATGATATTGCAGACAAGTTGTCAGCGAGGGTACCAGGCATCTCAAGTCTTGACTGGGGCTGAAACGTGTTTCCAAGCTCACTCACATGGTTGTTGGTACCTCAGTTCTTTACCACATGGCCTTTCCACAGGCTGCCTCAGTGGCCTCATGGTACAGACTGCTTTCTTCCAGAGCTGTGATCTAAAGAGAAGCAAGAACTCAAGATGGAAGTGGCAGTCTTTTATAACCTTATCTTGAAAGTTACATATCATTACTTCTGCCATATTCTATTGGCCAGAGAGCTATCATGGCAGGGGGCACAAGGGTATAAAGACCAGGAAACAGAGATCACTGAGGACTATTTTGGAGGCTCAGAGATGTACATTTCTCCCAGTCACATAAGTGGAAAGAGGAAGATCTGGATTTCAAACCAAGAAATCCTATGTGACTCTGGAAAATATTCTTTTTGTAGTATAGTCAAACCAAGAAGGAATGTAGGTTAAAAATGTTCTAGATCTTTCTCTTAGAATTAAACTATAAGAAAAATATACTAACTTTCTAAGAGTTTTATATCTATACTTTTTACAGATAAGTATGTCTTATTTTATTTTCAGTGATCCTGAAAGTTCAGCTTAAGAGCTTAGCTGCTTACCATTTTCAAGTAGAGAAACTCTATAATTTATAATTTTCATGTGTGTGATTTACATCCATTTGTTTTTAGTAAGGAGGAATCAAAATGGTCTAGATAACAGGAGCCCAACCTAAATTTCAAGGTAGTAATTCTCAACCTCTTTTATTGACACATTTCATTGTATAAAATAAAAAAAAAAAATCCCATTCTTTAAGATAATATCACTACTGGAGCACCTGGGTGGCTCAGTCAGTTGAGTGTCCAACTTCGACTCAGGTCATGATCTCGTGGTTTGTGAGTTCAAGCCCCTCATCGGGTTTGCTACTGTCAGCTTGGAGCCTGCTTCAAGCAGGCTGTCCCTCTTTCCCTGCCTCTACCCATTCTCTCTGTCTCTCTCTCTCTTTTTCAAAAATAAACATTTTTTTAAAGAGATAAAAAGATAAAAGATAAAGATAAAAAAATAAACATTTTTTTAAAAAGATAATATCACTACTAATCTCATCAGAAAACTCTTTAACTATTGGAAAGCTTTCAAGTGTACAATGGCAGATACAGATTTTCCAAAACTTTAATTTTCACTTGAAAGCTTGTATTTTATCATTGGCAACAAATCTCGTCAGCTATTTTTCCATGAAATAGTGAGCTTACTTTTTTTGTTTTTGAAGAAAAAGTTTACCGAATGTCATAGTCAGTTTTGGCTGCTATAACAAATTACCATAGACTGGTGCTTATAAACAACAGAGACTTATTTCCCACAGCGGGGAAAATAGTCTGAGGCCAAAAGTCTGAGGGGCCCTTCCACAGGGGGCCAAAAGTCTGAGATCAGGGTGCCAGCAGAGTTAGGTTCCGGGAAAGAGCCCTCTTCTGGACTGCAGACTGCTGCCTTCTCATATCCTGTCATGGCAGAGAACAGAAAAGGGCATTAAACTTGCTTGTGACTCTTATAAGGGCACTAATACCATTCATGAGGGCTCCACCTTCTCGAACTCACTAAATCCTAATCATTTCTCAAAGCCCCACCTCCTAACACCATCACACGGGAGAGTAGGGGGTTTCAACATATGAATTGGGATGCAGCACAACATTCAGTCCATAACACCAAATATCCAAATAACCATAGCCATTCTTCTGGAAAAAAATTGTGTTCCTGATATTCCATGATAAAAAGCAGCTAGTTAAGTTTGTGCTCAATCAAAATGCATTTTCTTTTTTTTTAAACCACTTTATTGAGATGTGATTGACATCAAACAAAAAAAGTGCTTTCTTGAGACAGTCATTGGACTTTGGTATGCAGCAAAAGTGCTTTATTTACATTTCTTCATCAAGAATGCTAAAGAGATGAGTACTCAAGGGACAAGATTTAGTAAAATCTTGGAGTTTTATTGCCTCATTAAGCACTGGTGTGTTTTTGTTTTACTGGAAGTACATGACAACGAAAAACACCATGACTGACGGCTAGTTCAGGTTGATGCCACGGCTTCATGTTAAGGTACCAACTGTTTACCCACCATTGCTTTTGTACCATCAGTGGAGATGCCAACAGAGAAAGAAGCAAATGATGTGTCAGTTCATGCATTCATTATTTCCATGATAATGAAGCTTATGAAAGTTTTGAGCACATACACCTTCTTGAAAGTGTTTTGAGAACAACTGCTTTTAAGTTGTCAGTCATCAGACTCTGACTGATAATTTGCAAACTTTCACGTGAGTATTTTTAGGGTTTCTTGAGACACTTTCTTGAATCGTGTTGTCTGAGCCCTTGGCCTGGGCTCAGACCCCCACCCCCTATCCTGACAGTACCCCAACCACATCCCATGCCTGGCAGACATGCCTGTTCACTACATGCCTGATCTAACTAAGAGGCAAAGAATTGGCCAAAACATCCACTGATCCAGTCCTCTCTGGACCTTCACAAGAGGTCTGCTCTGCGTCATCAGCGTCTTCCACAGGATAGGCTGTACATTTCAGTGGTGGCTTGGATGTAGCTGTCATGTCTCTAGTTTGGGGTCATGAGATGAGCTACTCTCTGCTTATTACAACCCATCCTACTTCGCCATCACTTGCAGATTTACATTGTTAAAATGTGTACATTGTGCACATGTATGCCTTTTAGGAAGAAATTTCTCAAAATTATGCAAAAAGTTTGCTGCTTAGGAAAAGTTATCTGATACTAAAAACCAACTATAAAGCTGAGACCTTGGACTCAGCAGAGCATTTCCTAGGAGGAAACATGTATGAGGGTCATTATGAGAGACCTAAAGAACCACAGCTCACCTTTAAACAATCTCACTTATCACATGGGTAGGGAAAGAGTACCTCAAGGATCCTCATTGGTGAAGAGTTTTTTATGGATGTCCCTCTGAGCTGCACGAGGACTGTTGCTTTTGTGAACCTGCCATCTTGCTCTTAGCTACCTGCTGGCTCAGTGACCACCTGTTGTGGATTGAATTGTGTTCCCTTAAAATTTATATTTTGAAGCCCTAATATCCAATGTAACTCTATGTGGAGGGCCTCCAAAGGGGTAATTAAGAGTGAAGCTCCGAACAATAGGACTACTGTACTTAAACAAGATGAGACAGCAGGGAAATATTCTCAGGGTGAAAAGGCCATGTGAGAATACAAGAAATCAGCCATCTTTGAGCCAAAGACAGAGGACTCAGGAGAAACCACACCTGCCAGCACCTTGATCTTGAACTTCCAGCTGCCACAACTATGAGAAATTACCTTCCTGTGGTATTTTGTTGGCAACCATAGCAAACTAATTCAAGGAGCATAATGGAAAGAGAGCAATCCAGGATAAATCCAAGAGACCTTTGCTTTCTAATCCCAACACTGCCTGTCCTCCCCGATGCCAACCCCCAAGCCACTCGAAGTCCGGCATGCTTACCAGTAAACCTATGAGACTTCCTGTCCACATGTCATCCTGCTCCTTCACAGAACAGGATGGACACAAATCTCTCCCTGTGGCAGATGACCATACAGTGTGTGCTCTGTGTTCCTGGTGATGCTTTGGTTTGTCATAATAATGCTTTTTGAGAATAAAATAAGGAATGGGAGTTTGCTACTTCATTTGTATTTGGATTTGTCTCTTGGGGCTCACACATTCGAAGAGGTGATTTGGACCTTGCTTCAGGAATAGAAGGAAGCCAGCCTGGCCAGGACTAGGGCGCATTAATTGAACATCTTGGGAGATTTATTGGGTCTATGGGACATACGAGGAGATTCCAGAAGGTAGTGCTGGGGTGGAACAGGGCTTGGATCAAAGCACTCTCCTGGCAGCTGAGCATAAGCTTTGCCTTCCCCAGGGGAAAAAGCCCAAGACATAAGCAGATTTCTTGTCACATTAATGCACGCACACACACACACACACACAGTGCAGAGGCTGATGAGAGGAGGTCGTGAGTAAGAAAGGACACCTGTGAGCTTGGTAGAAGTTGTAATGGGTGCTTGAAAAGATCCTAAAAATTTTGCAGTAGAGGATTCATAATAAGCCTGAAGATGTGGATTAATGTATTTAAAATTTCTCTAATGAGAACCACTCTTCAATAAGGTGTGGGTCATGATGGAAGAACACTAAAAGAAAGGAATTTTTTTCTTAGGGCCGGTGGGTGGTGGTGAAGGAGGTTGAGGAGGACAGGGAAAGAAGGAGGAAAGGGACTGTAGGGAAAGAAAGAGGGAAGGGATGGTGGGGAAAGAGGGAACTTTTATGGTAGAAATAATAAAATATTCAGAGAAGAAAAAAATACCACAGTAGCTAATAGATATTCTTTATTTCTATCCCACTGTGTTCCAGAAACATCGTTCAAGTGCTGGTTTGAAAATCACTTAAAGCTCCCTGACACCATTAGGTTTAAGCTCCCTGAAGTCCTCAGTGTGGCTGTCACCATGGGGCGGAGTCTTCCTGTCTGGGTGGACAAAGCGTGATTTAGAGACACAGTGTAGCCTCCCCAGCATTTAGAGGCCAGAGGGATAGTGGCATTCCATTGTCATGAGAATTGGTTCCTCAAAGTATCTGCTGCCCTAACATGACCTCAAGCTGGGAATCCTTGATTGATGTAGAGTACAAAGGGTCAACTTCTGGGAGAGTCACAAGGAAGTCATTGCTCAAAATGTGACATTTTGAGTCATTGCTCAAAAGTAACTCACAAGTTCAAGATTTATGATGTGTGAAGCTGATAAATTCTGGGTTCCTTTCTGGGTCTGCAGAAGGAAGAAAAAATCGAAAGCACTTACTAATATTTTGCCTCTTTTAAAAAATTTTTTAATGTTTTTATTTATTTTTGAGACAGAGTATAAGCAGGGGAGGGGCAGAGAGAGAAGGAGACACAAAATCTGAAGCAGACTCCAGGCTCTCAGCTGTCAGCACAGAGCCTGACACGGAACTCGAACCCATGAACCGCAAGATCACGACCTGAGCAGAAGTCAGACGCTCAATCAACTTTGCCCCTTAATATTTTGTCTCTTAATAGTGATATTTATATAAATCCATGGACAATTTGCTTCCTCCTGAGCTGACCCGGTCAACTGAAATTTCAAACGAAGGGAACACACATTCTACCCTCCCAACAGAGATTGTTTCATTTGGGGAAACTCTGAGGATCTCGTAACTCTATAAGAGTGAAAGGAAACGGCTATTTAAATTTCAATCATACTTGACTGACCTTAAAAGACACTTGAAATCAAAGCAGAAAACCACTGTAAGCATAAACCAAGTAAACTCTGGATTCAGCTATCATGTGCAAAATTATGTACTTTAATTTTAAACTAATAAACTTATCTGGTAACTACCAAAATTTGACAGTTAAAGGATATAATCCTTTGCTGTTATCACAAGTATCCAGTTAATGAGCCACATTAACTATTATTGATGGGAACTTTTCAATGCCATTATTATAATTTAAAAGGAGTGGGATTTTTGTTTGTTTGTTTCACAAGAGTTCTGCTCTCTGCCACGTATGCTCACGTTTTAATTTTGAAAACAATGTTTGCCATATGCCCAAATATGAATAACCATAGTTATTGTTTCAGCAAAGAAAAGTGAATATAAACATCCCTTTCATCTTTCATTCTTTCTATTGGATGCCAGGAAATAAAACCAAAAGAAAAATCTGTTTCTTTTATTCATTTTTCTCTTTTTGATGATAATCATATTATCAATAAAGTGGTAATATTTTTTGCATATTATGGTTACTATATGACTATATATTGAATTAATTGAATGAATATGAACCACTGTGGTGATTTTCCTCTCTTGAAAGTGTTAGTTATTTCTACCATATGATTGTTGTTTCTTACCCTTCTCTCTCTCTCTCTTTTCCTGTACTTACACCTCCTTTACCACTAATTATGATTTTCCTGGGCTTTTCCATACCTAGTAATATTTAGTTATACTCTTGACATCATATAATCAATGATAACATTGTAGAGAATCTGGATTTATGTTGCTTTCCTCTGAAGAGTGTTGAATTGTGTTCTCTTGTAATTAAATTATGAACAGGTCACATTGATCCTATGGAGCTTAGCTACAGGCTTTGTCAGGATGACTCTCTTTTAGTTTTGCCTTAGAGGACATAGCCCTCAGTTCGGGGACATGATCTTTACTCCGTGTAATGACCCTTTAGGGTTTTCAGTGGAAAGCCCAAGGTGTTTATTCTAACTCCAGTCTTCCCAGAAAACAACAGTGGCTGAAATCTGCTTAGCTCTTTAGCCTCCCAGCAGCTGCCTTCTGCTGGGTTCTTTGGACCATCATTTGGCATATGCACAGCTCTGGAGCCCTCCAATGACTTGAAGGGAATTCTTATGCAGATTTGGTACCGTCCTCCCTATTTGCTCTCAACCTTTCAGAACAGAACTCATCTTCCTGAGCCCAAAACAACTGACTTTGACCTCTATTGCTGATGGGCCATGTGACTGGAACGTACCCTCAAGGGAAAAGTCAGTTCTACGAAGAGCTCACCTAGTGTGCTTTTCTTCCAACGATTGTGCCCCTACCGATATTGCCTTTGGTTGCTCTCCAATGCATTCAAACTATTGCTTGTTTTTATATTTTGTCTAGCATTTATAATTGTTATCAGCAGGAGAGCTAGTCTAATACAAGCTATTTTTCCATTACCAGAATTGGAACCCTTATTTCTAATGTTAAAGAGTGGAGAAGTCATACTTAATCCTATTTGATGTTATACCCCCAACCTGATTAGTTAGAAAATAGATTTTATGCTTAATGTCCTGCATCACAAATATATAGTACAATTCTGTTTTCTTAAAGCATCGATACAATGTATTGGACACAGGATGTAAGTAAGCAAGGTTATTTTAGGTTCAAATGTTTCAAGTCCTAGTGTCCTTTTATTTAAAACCGATTTGCCTTTTAAAGGGGAACTTATTCCTGATTTCGTATTTTTATTTTCAAGCAGAGAATTATACAATTTTGTTTCCACCTCTGGAAGATAGGTATAAGAACAAGAAGTATAAAGGCACATATGTATGTCAGACTACTGTGGGCTAATGATAAAGGTAAAAAAATGTTTTTATAGTGGCAAAAAAAAACCACATAAAATTTGCCATCTTAACCATTTTTTTAAATGTTTATTTATTTATTTAGAGAGAGAACAAGCAGGGGAGAGGTAGAGAGAGAAGGAGAGAGAATCCCAAGCAGGCTCCACGCTCAGTGCAGAGCCTGACTTGGGGCTCAGTCTCACCACTGTGAGATCATGACCTGAGCCAAAATCAAGAGTCAGACGCTTAACTGACTGAGCCACCAGGCACCCCATCTTAACCAATTTTTACATGTGCCTTTCAGTGGCACTAAGTACCTTCAGTTTGTGGTGCAACCACACCATCAGTATCCATCCACGGAAGTCTTCTCATCTTACAAAACTGAAACTCAGTACCTATTAAACAGTAACTCCCCATTCCTCCAGCCCCTGGCAACCACCATTCTACTTTCTATGTCTGTGAATTTGACTATTTATACATACTTTGCATAAGTGGAACCATACAGTATATGTCCTTCTGTGACTGGCTTATCTCACTTAGCATGTCTTCAGTGTTCATCCATTTTGCAACATGTCAGAATTACCTTCCTTTTGAAGGCTGAGTAATATTCCATTGTAGGCGTATACCTCATTTTGTTTTGTCCATTCATTGGTCAGTAGACACTAAGGTTGCTTCCATCTTTTGGTTATTGTGAAGGCTGAGAATGTGGGTGTCCAAGGAACCTTTCCAATTCTTATTTTCAATTCTTGTGAGTATATACCCAGAAGTTAAATCACTGGATCATGTGGCAATTCTATTTTTTTTTTCATTTTTTAATGTTTATTTTTGAGAGAGAAAGAGAGAGAGTGCACGCATGGGGAAGGAAGAGAGAGAGAGGGAGAGAGAGAGAGAGAGAGATGCACAGAATTTGAAGCAGGCTCCAGGCTCTGAGCTGTCATCACAGAGCGCAACGCAGGGCTAGAACCCACAAAGCGTGAGATCATGACCTGAACCACAGACATTTAATGGACTGTGCCACCCAGGCGCCCCAGCAATTCTGTTTTTTGAGGAACCGTTTATATTGCTTCCCACAGTGGCTGTACCATTTGCATTGCCACCAACAGCGCACAAGAGTTCTAGTTTCTCCACAAGTTCACCAGCATTTGTTATTTCCCGTTGTTTTGATAGTCGCCATCCTAATGGGTATGGAGTGGTATCCCAGCATTGTGGTTTACACCCCCCTGAAATGATAAATATTTGCTTAATTGCATTAAGTTGTATGCTTAAGTTGTGTTAATGTGTACATGCTATTTGGGAAAATATTTTGTAATTTAGAAAATCTTACAGCTCACATTGTTTGAGTGCCTACTATGTACCACATACTGTGTAAAATGTTTAATATGTGATATTTTACTTTACCTTTGCTGTTACCATTGAGATAGATACCATTGTTTTATCCATTTTACACATGGGAAGACTGAGATATAGAATTCAGTTTTTTTCCCAGAGTCACACAGTTAAGAAATCAAAACCATGCAGTTCAACTCCAAGATTCAAATGTTTGGACCAAAAAAGAATGTTAGCAAGATTGTAAAAGAAACCTTGGTCTCTATTCATTTCACTTTTTTGAAAACAAGGTGTTTTGTTTTGTTTTGTTTTGTTTTTCAGAGATCTGCATCCTGCAGACTTATGCACCAGGACTCTTGATGGAGTAAGAATGTTAGCAAAGGACTTCTGCTCCTGTCTCTTGGGTAGTGAAGGACCTGATACCGAGCACAGTGGAATGCTAGCTCACTCGTCTCTTCCCTTGTCAGGAAAGTTGGTGGAAGAAGAGACACTTGGAGAATCAAGACTCTCCCATGAGCAGGCTGGGTAAGTTTTCATTTGTACTCGTCCTCCGGGAGTGACTTTTTTTTTTTTTTTGAGGCGGAGAGGGGCAGAAGTAGAGAGAGAATCTTAAGCAGGTTCCACTCTCAGCACAAAGCCTGACACGGGGCCCAGTCTCACGACTATGAGATCATGACTGTGAGATCATGACCTGAGCTGAGATCAAGAGTCAGACGCTTAACCAACTGAGCCACCTAGATGCCCCTGGGGAGTGCCTTTTTTGAGGCAAGTCTTCAAAATTCCATGCTGTAAACGTCCTTCTCTGGGTCTAGCTTTTCATGTGAATCAGTAAGTATAATTTTGTGAGGCTGTGGCCTAACCCCTTACCCACTCAAATTCTCTGGCTCTTTTCATTCTATTTATTCACATTCTGCTTGTGTGTTTTGTTTCTTCTATACTTTTGGTCTTTTGGAGTGCTATAAAAAAACTAACCAGCTGATCCAAGATCACACAAACACTATCATTTAAGCATAACCACAGGGTGCATAGTGCTAGAAATAGTTTGGTTAGGTGTAATAGCCTGCCCTCAAAGATTTAAAACCTAGACAGTGATATAAAAGAATGAATCAAACACATTTTGGAAAACGTAGTGAATAAGCCATGAGGACTCACCAATAATGGTACCTAAGTAGGGTAGAATACCGCCTTCTTCAACCTGGGTGCAGGAGGTATGATGGGCATAAAGTAGAACATAAAGTAGAATCCCCTGGACAAAAATCTTTTTTTGACTTCGTTTAAAAAAATCAGTATTTTCTGCAGCTTCCTTATCTTTGTCAACGTTACTTCCTTTATCTTTTTTCTTTATTTTTGAGAGAGAGGGAGAGGAAGAGCGTGATTGGGGGAGTGGCAGGGGCAGGGAGGGAGGGAGACACAGAATCTGAAGCAGGCTCCAGGTTCTGAGCTGTCTGTCCACACAGAGCCCGACGGAGGGCTCGAACTCATGAACTGTGAGATCATGACCTGAGCCGAAGTCAGACGCTTAACTAACTCAGACACCCAGACGCCCCACTTCCTTTATCTTAAGTACTCAGACTAAGAATTTTAAGACTTTGTTTTGGTGGGGAGAGGGGCTTAATTTTTAATTTATCCTATCCTAATGGATACCAAGTACTATTATTTTTCCCCCCTTTGAATTGCTTCTGCTCCCCTGACACGCTTTCCAGGACTTGACTAGCCCAGGCCTAGATTATTGTGCAAACTACCTTCTCCCTGGTTCACCCTTACATCCTGTAGTCCTGCCAAATCAGATCTTTCTTTAATAATACTGTCTCATCAAAGATCCTTTTGCTCTTGCCCTTTTTTTTTTATAAGCTCTGATCCCCTAAAATAAATACAATCTCTGTAACTATTTTGTTACATGTAATCTCACATTCCCCTAATTATTCCACTAATTTCTAATTCTGATGTCCATCTAATTGTGTCTCCTCAGTGTCCCATAGGCAATGCCTTTGTTCATCAAATCTTCCTGATACTTCAAGGGAGAACTGAACACCGCTTTATGGATGCTTCAGTCTTTATTGATCTTTTGCCTATCTGAACTGAAGCCACCCAAAACTCTTAAATAGTATTTTATTCTTTGTCTTTTTTTTTTTTTAAGTTTTATTTATTTATTTTGAGAGAGTGTATGAGTAGGGGAGGGGCAGAGACAATCCCAAGAAGACTCCGCCTTGACAGTGCAGAGCCCAATGCAGGGCTCGAACTCACAAATCATGAGATCATGACCTGTGTGGAAACCAAGGGTTGGATGCTTAACAGACTAAGCCACGCGGGTGCCCCCATTTTAGTTAATCTTAATCCTTGCTAGTCCTGTTAAGAGTCATGTATTTGTCAATTATACCTCAATAAAGAAAAAATAATTTTTTTTAACAAAGTACTTTATGTCACTTCTGAATATTTACCAGTACTAGGCAGTTATAGATGCCCCTCAATAAATGCACATTGGCTGATTTTGATTGTCCAATCTATTAGTGTAAATTGGGCCCTTTAGGGTTCTTGGTAAAATATTCATGTATTAAAAACCTTTATAATATCCCAGGCATTTTTCTAGGTGCTGAGAAGAACAGTTATCAGAAAAGGAAACACAAAGAATGGGAAAGGCTTTTCATCCTGGTTGCGGGAAGAATAAACACATTTCACAGAGCCAAGCTGCAGGGGGGTTGTTCCGAGACTGGAAGTCTATTCAGGTACAATGAAGACATATTGTTGGTTGCTTCCTAAGAAACAGGTGTCTGTTACACTAAGCTTTTACCGTCACTCCTGTCTTTGATTAATCCCTTGCTGGACTTCAGAGACCCCTACTTATTTGTGATTTCTGCATACTCATCACTTCTCTCGTCTCATAGCTTCTGTATACTGATCTGAGTATAGCTTTTGCTCTTTTTTGCCTTCTCACAGAAATACCCCAAAGAGAACGTGATGAGTTCAAGTTGGTTGTTACTTTCCCTACTGGTCACAGGGCTTAGTCAAGGACCCTCTTACACATTGCTGGCAAACCTACATGGGCAACTCTTGGGACTGGTATCGCCTTTGATCCAGCAGTGATCGAGACTACTTGATAAGATATTAAGATCACTAAGTTCTCCCCTCTAAGGCCTGAGAAACGGGAGACACTTTGCAAAAACCAAAACAAAAAACTGTAATTAAAAGACACCTCATTTCACATTAATGAAATCTATATCCACCATCTAGAAGAAAGAGCGTAGAGCATAGTAAGTGTACAATATGGTTGAAATCAACTCATTTACATCTGGAAGCACTGCACACATTTTCATCTCAATGCTACACGTGACACTGAATCCTACATCAGTTTTATAATCTTATCTGAAAAAATGTTTTGCATAAATTATATATCTATATAAATTAAGGAAGGCCTCAAATATTCTGCTATACCGTTAATTCATTGGTTCGCATCAGACCATACTGCATGGCAACTACTCAGTGTTAGGTCAAATAGTTAATGTTATTAACAAAGCTCCTTAAATTTTATGGAACTATTTACAGAAAAAACGGAACTTGCTTTTATTTTGGAGTTGTGGAGTACCCTGAAATGAATTTATTTCATTATTTCCCCTCCTCTATAAAATTGGTCATTTGACGTTGTTTACTTTGATATTATATCTATACCCTATTTTTCCCACAATGAAAATTGTTATGACCTCATTGATTGCCCATGAAATAAAGCCTTTTCTACGATTCTTTAACCTTGCATGCAATGTCTTGATCACCTCTATAAAATTTTCCTGTTATATAATCATGGCATTGTAAAAACTGGGCAATGAGTGTAATTTCAATCATAGGCAGGAATTTTATCCTGCTTGCAAAAAAACGTGAACGTTGAAAAAGTGCAATTCACAAATTATTTTTCAGTTCCAGTGTGTCTGTCTCCCTTTCAGTTGGGTAAATTGTCATTCGCTTTAAAGTCTTTCTTGAAAGTCATGTCAGCTTGGCTACAGTCCTATTCATTAAAGCTACATTACTGCCCCTTTCAACATTCTTCTTGACATTATGAATATTCATGAAATCATTTCCCTCTCCATCAACAACTTGCTTCACTTTCTTATTCTTTGAGTAAGCTATTGTTAAAGGAGAATTAGATCACAGAATCAAGGACTCAGAGAGCTTCCTATTTTTGACAAAAACATGAGTGCAATAATGCATTAATACATTAGTACACAGACCTACCAGGCGTTGTTGATACACACATTCTCAGAAGCTTGCATCACGCAGGAACATTTGGGGAGATAGTTATCAGTGAACTGGAGCTAAAATATATTAAAGCATAGATGAACATAAGCTCTATTACTTTCTAATATAGGACGACAGGTTTAAGCTGAGAATATTTGGAGGGCTTTAACTTGTGTGCATGGAAACAGACTTGGGTCTGTGTTGCCTTTTTGATTAGGGGCTAGAGCATCAGATATTTGCCAACAAAGTATCTTCTACAACATTCCTAAAACGACCAAATTCTGTTACTAACAGGACAGGGATTAAACTCTGTCGCTGCTGTTGATTACATCTGATGAACATGGATTTCTTGAATCCCTGAAGCAGAGACAAGTCTTTGCCTACTTAAAGGTAACCTAAAATATAAAAGCGTTTTTAATGGGCATCGTGGTTTAGTCATTTTCCTGTTTTAAGAATACAAAAAGTTAGGATGAAGAGCTTGTTAGCATCAGATTCTTTTTTCCAGCCCGATTGGAGAAAATTAAGCTTTTTGAATGACAAATTTAAATCGAGCATTGCATTAAAGCATAGGTGGTTGTTTTGATAAGAGTGTCCCTGAGTAATGAATGGCTTTTATAACGAATAGAGGCAAACACATAACAACACATCTATACACAATACCTTCATTTTTTAAAAGGTATGGTTGAAGCTACTCGTTTTAATTCTCCAATTGTTTCGATGGCCAGATTTTCAAAATGTCCTCACCAAGACAGCTAGCACAAATGCTGATTCAGAAAGCTTTTTAAGTTTGGCCAGTGGCCACTTGAGTAGTAGGGCTAAACTTCTGACTCCTTTTTAGACTTTCTCACATTTTGTGCACGTGCTCCCATATGCTTCCACTCCAGCTTCTGAGGCTTCCCAGTGAGTGGTACCACTTTTCTTTATGTCTGCTTGAGGCTAAGAAATGAGTCCTTGATTTCAAAAGTGCTTAAATAGGTTGCTGCTGAACTGATTTTTACCTTTTAAGTATAAGTGCCCTTCTGATAGACTGAAGCATTACTCAGACTTACCAAATAACACAACTCCTAGACATAACAATATTTTATGTACTCAGAAGTCTCAAATCATTAGCTACATTGTACCTTGAACTTAGTGGTCATGATCGTGAATAACAGTTTATGTTCTCTGAGGTCCTGTTTCTCATTATGCACACTGGGAATTAAAATATGTCCCACAGAAATTTTTATTGGAAAAGAAAGAGCTGAGAAGAGACCAATGCTCTGTAAATATATATGGATCATTATTTTTCACTGAATCTCAAGAAACACTGAATTCTGAATGTGGTGTGGTTTGTGATATTAGTATCTACCTAATATCTAAGCTACCTAAAAGAATAGTTTTAGGTAGTTTTTATACTAACTAGGCTAAATCTCCTTGACCTTCTGAGGGCTTGCTCCTGCAGTAAGACCCAAAGGCCTTATTACACTTCAGTAATAAAAAGCATGCACGATTCATTAAGGATAGAGACCAGGCTTTATGTTATATTTATTTATTTTCCAGCTTGTACAAACTGGATGTAGAAGCATAAACATAGTACATTTCTACCATCTTCAACAAAAATATAACCAATATGTACAATTATTGTATTAAAAATACAAAAGGGATACAGACTCCACCAATGTCTTTCTAAAAGACATACAGGTACAAGTAGTATCAAAAGTATGAGGAAATCACCAGTTAATTGTACATTCTGCACTTGACATCACAGAGCGAACTGAGATTAGCAGTCCTATGTTCTACAATTACTTAATGCTTAGATAACGTTTGTGCGACTTGTGGTAGAGCTAGGTTTCTGTCTGTCTATCTGCACATGAGGTCCACAGCCTATATAAGAAAACTGGCAAATAATGCCTATTACATGGAAAATTACAAATGCATAATTGACAATGTAATATATAAGCAAGTAGACAAATGCCATGATACAGAAGAGATTTATTAAATAAAGCACTGACATCGTTTTGATGCAGTGAAAAAACACTGCAATTTGACTTTTAAAATTTGAAGCTATTTACGTTTATCTACTGATCAATATGATCAGCTGAATTTAATGGAAAAAAAATCCAAGACCAGCAGTTCCTCACATTTGAGTACTACTCGGATTGGCAGCCTTCACTTTTCCGGAGTCTGTGCAAAAACAACACAAAAATAGAGTGGAGGGGTCATTTCAGTCACTATAGGGTTAATAGCAGCTGTGAGCAGGTGGTTGCTACACGTAGGCCTTCTCTATCTGCAGCGTCCATAAAGCCACTTCCAGGTTAGTCTTTGGTGACTAACCCACCTCGCAAAGGCTGGCATGTCTAATCAGGTTTTTGATCTTTTGTTCCTCTATCACGTTAAAGGCTTGTTTATTCCCTAATGCCAGTTCGGTACAGGGAGGCTGTCTCGAAAGAGCAGTATTAACAGCTGGCGTTAGCTCCAATATCCCAAGCTGCTTTCACTGCAATGCTATCCAGTTACAAACGTTTCTCTTTAAAAACGAAAAAAAAAAAAAAAAATCCCTAAAACTAATTTAACAAAAATCAAAGAAACATAACTTAAAAAAACGGGGTTTGCCATCCGTCTCGATGGAGCAGGACACGCCCTCAAATGACACTGTCCTGCACTCCATAAGGCTCAGACACAGGACACAAGAGTCCTTTTTCCCTCCCCTGGCCATGTGCAAACAGTTTTACAGAAGAACCCCACCCACTGGGGAAGGAGTGGATGAGGTGTCTTGGTATCTAAGTAATTGGCTAACATCTTCTACTTCCAGGATAGGGCACTTCACGGGTGAGGCCAGAAGGACACGGGAAGACAGGGTCGCAAGCCAGGTCTTCCCTCTTCTTGGTGTGACCACACCCTGTCCGGCATATTTGGTTTTTTAGAAACCCAGGCTGGCAACCCTACTTAAAGGTTCAAAATAATACTGTGATCGTCAAATGGATAGAACATTTACTCTCTGAACACAATCTTTAAATTCATTAAAAAAAAAAAAAAAAAAAAAGACATTGTAAACAAGTGGACAAAGCACTGTACTCAAGAGGATTTCATTGTTTTTCTTTGTCTTCTTTGATGGGTTAAAGGCCCCAAGTAGTTCAATGGCTAGCTTTTCTCATTATCCCAATGAGACCAAGTGCTAGGACTGGATTGAAATCTAAAAGGAAGATTTAAAAAAATCCTTCCAGGCATTGAGAAGTGCAGCCAGAGTGAATCATCTTGTTGTGATGATCTTGGAATTGGGAATGATACTGTGTGATGTGGCAGGCAGCAACAGTGGGAGCTCGAAGATTGCTGCACTGTGCATTTCAAGCAACAAAGTCTGAAAAGTGCCAGGGCAATTTCTTCACAGTATTTCACATGCAAAGGGGAAAGGAAGAAGGGGAGAAGAAGCCCCATGCTGCTTTTAAGGCAGGGAAGGAGGCAAACTGGTCCACCATCCTCAGAATGCGAGTTCCACGGCTCCACTGCTAGGGACGTCTTCTTGTGCTCTCCTTTTAGGTGGCTAACTCTGGATCCAGAAAAGCCTGTGCCTCAAACAGCAGATACTTGTTCATCTTCTGCAAACACAATGAGGAAAAAAAGAAGGAAAAGAAAAAAAAAAAAAAAAGTGAGCAGGCAAGTCATTTCTTTGCTAGAGAGAATACATTCACTGATAGGTTAAATAAAAATACCATAGCTATGTTTTTAGTATAGCTCACTTAAAATCTTTTCCCTTTTTTTCTAAGTAATGATTAATACTAAAGTTTTAAAAAAAGTACATATGATGCATATGTTTAAATATACACAGTAGAAGATATAGATATCGTATGCTTACTGATTGCAAAGTTAATAAATTGAAAATTATGAAGCAGCATGGGACTTTAAGTAATATATATGCACACATAAATCTAGAAGGATATGTAACAAAATGTTAATAATGGCTATCTGCAAGAGGTAGGACTAGAAGTGATTTTCATTTTCTTTTACTTTTTTTCCATTATGATTATTTGCATAATAAAACATGTTAAACAAGGGCAGAGGGTGATCTCCGTCACCCTCATTCCAGCATGGCCAGGTAGATTTATAGAAAGGCGGCAAAGAAGCTATAAGGTATGCTTCTTTATCAGACTTTCATTCGGATCTCGTTAAAAGTCCAAATACATCTCCACAGAGAAACTTTGAGAATCAGTAAGAAATCTAGTCATGTAACACACTTTACTGCAAGTGTCCCCTCGGCAATCTTTGGTATTTCTAAACACGTTCAGGAACGAACAAACTCTGAACACAAAATGTTCCTTATGTAGGATATGGCTAAAGACGCAGCTGACCAAGGTATTAAGAAAACAAATGCCCTCGAAAGCTCACAGGCAGAATAAGTGAACACACTAATGCTATGGTTTTAAGAATGCATATATATACCATCCTCCTCGGTGGAAAACCCTTGAGACTGATAGGGGGCGAGGCGCGGGTCACACTCATTGGGCTTATGCCACTGCGGTTTGTTCACTGGCCTGCCGCTCGCTGGAGGCCCGTGTGGCTGCTGTGCAGGCGAAGGCCCAGCTGTGTCGGTGGGTCGGGCGACCATCCGAGATCTCTGAAGTGCCACGTTGTAGTCCGGAGGTTTCCTGGCCGGATGGGAATGTCCTTCTGGAAAGTCAGTGATGGGGATTCCAATGTAGCCTGGAGGGGTGGGTGGGGGCTCTCGATACCTGCCCTCCTTCCGCACTGTAGTGAAGACAATGTACCGGTCATTGCAAATTTTGTGGACGATTATTTCATGCCACAAATGTTTACAATAAATTATAAAACTGGGGCGCCTGGGTGGCTCAGTCGGTTAAGCATCCGACTTCAGCTCAGGTCATGATGTCACGGTCCGTGAGTTCGAGCCCTGAGTCGCACTCTGTGCTGACAGCTCAGAGCCTGGAGCCTGCTTTGGATTCTGTGTGTCCCTCTCTCTCTGACCCTCCCCCCTTCATGCTCTGTCTCTCTCTGTCTCAAAAATAAATAAAACATTAAAAAAATTTTTTTTTAATTATAAAACTAATTATTGAGACAGCAAACACCATGCAATGACAAATGTGATTTATGTTGTGTGGGGGATATGGCAGGCGAGGAAATGGATGTTAATTGCGCCAAATATTCTCAATGGTTATCACCATGGTAAAATAACTGGTGAGAGATGTTACTAAACAGACTACTTCAGATCTTGCATTTAACTATAAAATAGTAATAAGGTTAACACTTAACCCTTGGGTTTATTGGAAAGTTTAAGGAAAGAGAAAACATAAAATCCTAGTATTATGCCTGGGAGATATTAGTAGTGCCTGCTAAAAGTTTCCTTCCTCCTTCTCCCCCTACCCTAAGGACAAGGTAGGCTAGTCCATATTACCTGGGCATTTACCCTTGTCAGGCAGAAAATCAATCGTACATTACTTTCAGGTCTTGGACCTCACTTTGGAAAAGAGAATTAAATTTGGAAAAGTCGTGCAAAAATTGACACAAATTTTAAAACTCTAAACTATAAGGTATGTATTTCTTTTAAAGTCCTTTATTAACGTTCATGGCCTAGAACATGAAATCTGTGAAGCCAAGTAGAATGAGAGTTTTATTTTCTGGAACTTCATAGATTCAGTTATTAGGAATGAAACTCATTCCCGTCTTTGCAATAAAAATTCTAAGTATTAGTTTGTTAAAAGAAAGTGCTTTAAAAATTGCAACCCAAGACAAGGTATTAACTGTTATCCATCCATGACTATTTATATGGCAAAATAACAATTTCCCTATTAATAAATTCCGTTCTATATTTATAGAGTCTCTGACTCTGTATCCTGTAATTTATTCCTACACTTCAGTTAGGTACATGTTGACTATGCCATAGAAAATACAACCTTATAGGAATGGGGGAACATGAGAGACTTCATAAGAGAAACAGCAGCAGCAAAGCAAAAACATCTTTCAAATACTTATAAATTACTATCTAGGCACAGTTCTAAGTGCTTTCCATTGAGTTCCTTTAATCCCCACATCAACCGTATTGATAGAAATTATTAAGCTCGTTTCACAAAGGAAGAAGCAGATATAGGTTAGTACCTTGCCCATATGTCACAAAGTTAGTAAAGTTGCAAACAGGGATTCAACCCCCAATCCGCCAAATTCGTAGCCTATGCTCTTATGCTTTATGCTACTTCTCAGCACCCTCTTCCTTGTTCTACAGTGTGCAGCACATGATTTGTCTGCATAACAAAAGTGAATGGAAGATTTATATATGCAAAGTGTCAAGTTCTAAGTAGAATTCAAGGAACAAAATAGAACTTTTAAAACAGCTCCAATTACGCAAAAAATTCTTCCTTTAGAAAGAATGGGCATCCTTCTGATACTTTTAGCCTAAAAGGTAAGAAAACATCCATAATGATAATCTGCTGATCTTGACTGCTAAAGTGTACAGACTGTTTATTATGCTGGAATATATCTGTATGTACCTGACCACGGAACCTGGGCTCTTGACTACTCTTATTTCAAAATCCTGAACATACCGCTAATTTGGAAGCCCCCGACAACAATGGGTGGGTCAAGATGAGGAAAAGAACCATGAACACATAATTTTACTTTTGAAAGGTGAGATCTGACAAAGCTCTCTGATAAGCTTACCAATAAGTCCCTTTGTAGTACTCGACGACACAGCTATGTGGGCCGGCGTAGGAACAGGTTTGGCTTCTTCTGTGGTCACAGAGGTGATGCTACTGCTTTCGGCTTCAATGGAAACATCTTTTCCACCCCTTCGCTTTATTGTGCCTGTGTCACCTTCTGAGTCTTCTCCCCAGTATCCTGTGGAAGATGCCCAGCTTGCCCGGGATTGGGCTTGTTCAAGACTCTCTCTACTTTGATTTTGCCTGTTGTACTTTGTGCTGTGATCAGAAAACATAAGTTGGTCCATATGGCTACTTGAGGCCCATAAACCTGCAGGATCCCCTGAATAATCAAAGTGAGTGTGCCCAAATGGAAGTGTTTCCCAGCTTCTCTGGTGCTGAATGGTCTGTATATTATCATGTGAGCCACTTGAGCACGACGTCCAGCTCCCACGGCCACTGTCGGCAGCATCGAGTGACGCACGATCCCCTTGGTCTTGGGAAAGTTCCTCTGTGCTTGGGGAAGAAATTACTGTAGCTGTAGCATACAAGCCTCGACTCTCAGACATTGGCGCATAGGACCTACGTGGTTGAAAATGAAAAGGGGAAAAAGTGCAAGATTGTTAATCTATGATATAAACCAAAATACGTTTTCTCCCCCCCAGAAAGGTGGCTTTGTTTCATCACAGGAAGAGGATAAAAGCACCCCCGAGTTTCATTCTCCTGGCCGGTTCTGCCACATCCAGTTTGCTCACCTTGTCATCACCAATACAGAGGGAAAAGAACAACAACTTGCTTATATATAATAAAGGAACCCTTTCCTTAGAAGGTTAAAGGACGAGTCAACATAATCTGATTTCAGGGAGGCAGCGCACACACAGGATCTGGTACATCCTGAAACCAGCCTCTTCCCTTAGCAGAGCAACTGTATTCCAAGAATAAAGCTAACTTGAAAAGCAGTGCATACAACAAAGATTGCACGGAACTTAATCTAGAAATTGTAAAAATTAGAACTGGGATGGGTGAGCATTCCTTGGGCATTAGGTAAAATAACAGAAATCCACATCCAGAATAAAGGACTAATTTTTAAAGGATGGAAGAAGGAATGTAAAAGAACACTAAAGAAACGCTGCCCACCCTAAGCTGTACTGGTCTGGTTCAATCACAGTCCGCCTTTCCATCCTGCCCACACCGAGGTTTGTCTCCACAATGCTGACAGAATGCCTCTGGCGCCTCTCATCATGCAGCGAGACTGGCACTGAGTCAAAGGAAGAATTGCTGACAATACTGGATCGTGAAGAAATCTCACTGTGACCAGAATCTGAGAAATTATCCACAGTACCACTGGGAGCCAGAGTGTAGCCTGCATGGGAAATAACGACCATATTAATTAGACACCATAGGTTTACAACATAAAACTGAAGTCTACCAAATAGAAGCAAAACCAAAATGCAGGCCAAAGGTACCACCATTGAAGTGAGGGAAAAACCATTTTACTTGTGGAGACTTGGGTGACTGGTAAGGTAAACTTTTACTCAAATGAAATTTAACATGTTTCATGAAAGTTTAAAGAAGAAAAAAAGAAACACTGTTATGTGTTTTTGCAGAAATCATGGCACTAGTTGACTATTCTTAGCTCCTTTAGGTATAAATAATACTACTATTAGTCTATATAAAAGAAACTAAGAAGAATAAGTATGATCAAGTTTAAAAGTATTTTTTTAACTGCAAAGTCAGTAATCTCCAATGAAGTTTTTAATTTTTAGAACTTTATGGCAGAGAATATTCAGCTCGAAGTTATCTGTCTTACCATTTCAAGTGGACATATAAGAATAATACCTGAAATACCTGAAGAAAATACCTTTGGGTTTTTGCCATTTGTTTTTCAGTATTAATATTATATTGGATGAATCGCAAAGAAGCCAATTGTTTTGGAGGATGTAATGTGCAAAAATCTCCAGTTTCTCCCTAGACCATCACTATGTCTAAACAGATGTCCTGAAGGACCCTTAACTCTCCTTTGCTGCTAAAAATAATTTTGAAAGCCACAAAGAAAGAGGTGCTTGTCTTGATATTTTTAATGAAAAAATTCAAATCTTCTTTCTCAGTACTCATTTTTTAAACAATATTACTATAGATCTCACATTACTTAAAATACTGGTTTTATATGATCATGTGTATGCGATGCAGATTTTTCAATGCCACTTACCTAATAAAAAAATTAAATCTAGAACACCTAAATGTTGCTAATTTACCTTCTATAAGTACTTCCCCATCCTTTCAGTAACTTGTTAATTCCTGATTTATTTTTTAAAGGTTGCACAGGTCTTGATAAGATTTAATGCATTCATCTATGAGAAGTCTTTTTTTAGAGGACACTGAAAGTTCTGATGGACAAGATTTAAAGCGTTCCCTGAACAGTCCTCTCAAAAAAACACCTCTAGAAAAATAATCACTTGGGTGGAGCACTTGACGTTTAGAGGAATTCTCCCATTTTCCTTAACTAATAATGAGAAAATTCCTCTCTTTCCCACCCCGTCTTTGGTTCTGTAAACCCCACCTATCCCATAGGTCCGTGGAGCATTGTTATTCTTGTTACTGTTCTCACTTCCAAGAGAAGAGGAGGAACTGGTTAAGTCCAACTGCCCGGAGCCAAAAGATCTCAGCTGATTGTCACTGCCACCTAACAACAGGATGAGAAAAGAATTTAGATGTATCCATTTAACAAGGACAGGAGAGACTGATACGCACACAAAATGCATCCATGTCTGAAATATCTAAGAAGTAAAGCTGAAAAGGTATTTGTTATGTCAGTGAAATCTAACAATTTATTCATCTTTTTGGCCTTCCTCTAGAGAAAACTGTCTTAGCCATTTATTACTGGTTTATACCCATTCAGTTAAAGGGTAGAAAGAGAAAGGAACTTGGAGGGTTATTCAGCAAAAAATTACTATTATTTTAATATAAGAAAGCATCAACATAAAGAAGTGAGTTTGCCTAAAAATTTAATCTCTTTGAAAATAAAATAGCAACAAAAAAAAAAAGATAATCAAGACCCGTGTTAATACAATGAAAAAATAAATCAGGAAGATATTAGTTTTCTTATGTTTTTAAAGCTTTCTACTCTGCAATTGATGTTATATAATTATATTTAGTTAGAACACCTTTTACTATAAAAATTATTTCCACACTTACAATCAATAAAAACCATATATATATGTTTTAAACGGCATTATGTAGTTTAACACAATTTACTATTAAGAAATACCAAAATTCTTCCAAATTTATAAACCGGAGGGGTGGGGGGGGGTGGAATCCATTGGGCATTATATAGGACATCATTTTAAATGACCCGAACATCAAAAATGACGTGATATATAAATCTGGAATTTATTGCAGCTGAAATGTATAGATTGCTATAAAGGAAAACAGTAAGTAATTTAGTTCTACCTTTCCTTGGAGAACTCTGTGGAGAAGTGGGAGGAGAAGAAAGCTGGGAAGATGCGTTTGATATAGTGTCTTCTGCTTGTTTTTTATGACGCTCCAGACTTCCTTCTTCAGACAAAGAAAGAATTTTCTTTAAAGCTTGTGGAGAGTATATGCCTATAAAAGAAAGAAAGAAATATGTATTTTCATGAGTAAAAAGGAATCACATGAATAAAATCTTTTTGGATGATTTAATATTACATTTAGTTTCAACCTGCTTGTAATATCATCATGGTATAAACAGCAAGCTTACAGAAGGCACACAGTACCTGTAATGTGGTTTCTGACTGGTATCTGCTGGAGTGCTAGAAACAGACTGCTTTTGATATTTTACTTTAGATTCTAAATCTTAATCAACATTCATTCAACAATATGTTGACATCAGACAACAATGAAGAAAAAAAATGAACAATTTGAAAATATTAGAATTTAGGACAAAAGTGATCAGCTAAGAATATTTATTATTAGAATTCAAGGCTGAGTATTTTGGTGAACTCAAACAGGTATTTTGGTATTACTGGATGTGTTGGCTCAGGAGAAGTGGGAATGATGGGAGAAAACTAACGAGCCAAGAGCTAACCAGAGGTAGTAAGAAAAGTGAATAAAAACGTTCTAGGGAATTCCATGAAGTTAATATTCGATCAAATAAGTAGATGCAAGAAAAGCAGAAGTAGACCCATGGAAGTGCCCTGTGTCACAGAAACCACAGGAGACGATTTCAGAAGGGAGTGATCTAGTGCCAAGCGTAGGATCAAGAAGGATGAGGGTGGAAGAAAAGGATTACATATCCCAGTATAAGGTGATTCCCCCCAAGAAATATTTTTAGAAATGGGGGAGTCACATTAAAATAGTTTACAAAGCCTCTAGTATTCTTATGAGGCGCTCTCAATTGCCTTATTTCTGAACGACAAAGAAATACTTGAAAACACCTGACACTGCCTCAGTCAATAGTTTTAATGTTCTTAGACTTACCAGGATCCATTAAAAAGGAGGCGGTGAAATTTAACACAGATTTAAGCCTTCATTTCACCTCATGTAAACATCTGATCTTGTTTTAATACAGTTACTTAAAGACCACTTTTAAAGCAATATTTATGTATATACATGCTGATATACACAACATGCATGAAAATGTTAGCTACACTAAAGCTGTACGAATAAATAGTTGTGATTTGGGAAAAAATTCCAAGGCCAGCATTATGCAGAGATTAAAAAAGTGCTTTATATTCAGGCACACCTACACATTTGGCTAAAAAGTTATATTTAAGTAAAAGAAAGACTGATAAACTTCCATATAAGAAGGTCAGTGTAAAAGAGGAAATAGAAGTCAGGTTGCAGGGGATTTAGGAAGATATGAATATTAATAAGATGACAAACCTGTAATTCAGTTTGTGATAGGGAGAGTAATACAAATACAAATACAAATCAAAGGGGAAATGTCAAGCAAAAATATTCTTTTGTCACTCTTCCCCAAATTCAACAAATGGCATATATGCTGACCAGGAAGAAAGAGCCAAAGATAAAGTATACGAAGGACCTACCGGAAGACTCTTGCCCACCTCATAAGGACAGGGTGTCCCTGGGTAGGAATAGCTCAGTGACCAATACCCTATTTTATCTAAGTAAACTGTACCACAAGGTTTTTTTTCCCCCTTTTATTAACATTGTTTCCTTTCACATAAATGTACAAAAAAGAACCCATACATTTTATGAAATGTAACTTTGTTGTACCATTTACACAAGGGACAAAACTAATAGATATATACTAACACTCCCATTTCACACGCCCTCCCCTCCCAATAACAAATGAGCATGATTCAAGGAGACACTCTATAGAATAAACAGTAAACAGTCCCTTCCACTGGTAACAGTAAAATTCAACTTTCTGAACATTAATGTTTTACTAAGAGGTAACAATCAAATAGAGACTCAAGTATATTAGAGTTATTCAAGATAAGGATTTTTTCCTAATCTGAAAAACATGACACCAAATAGCCTCAAAAGAGGATATGATTTGAATCACCTACCAAAAGGTGGGAGATCCTTTACGGGTACTTTCTTTCGCGAGGGATAAAGGGACACAGCAGGAACCTGCAGTCCTTGGTTGATTTTATGTGGTGGCGGTGGCTGTTGGGGCTGTGGCTGGGCTTGTGCTTTCTGTTGCGACCCTGCCCTTGGAGCCACTGGGGAGGTCTCAGACTTGACGGGCTTTTTGTCACCAGGATTCTTAGGCACTGTTAATTGTT
Organism: Panthera tigris; assembly: GCF_018350195.1. Lineage (NCBI taxonomy): Eukaryota > Metazoa > Chordata > Mammalia > Carnivora > Felidae > Panthera > Panthera tigris. The sequence goes on from NC_056663.1 coordinate 68,341,527, forward strand.
TAGTTTAAAAACAGAACAAGAAATTTCAGAAGTTAGTAGCTATATACAAGTTCAGAACTGCATAAGCATTTTCTACACTTTAGAACACGAAAATGTGTATCATGTCTTTTTCCTGTTATCCACATAAAGGGCAGAAATGGGGGTGGGAGGGAACCCTAGTTACAGAAAATAATATAGGCCTGACAGGACAAAGATATTTACTTTATGAAACTAGCTGTCACAAATGATGATTATACTATTAAATACCACATTAAAAATAAAAGTAGAAAAATGTGGAGAGTTCAATATGCTGTGTGAATGTATATAAAAAGCAGAAATATATGATAAAATCTACAACAGGAAAATTATTAGGATTGTTTTTCAAAATGGAGGTCAAAATTCCTTGACATGTATGAGCTTAGTTTTTATTTAATAAATGGTATTTATTAACTGTAATCTTTTCACTCTTAAATTCTCTCCTATGGGTAAAATTATCTATGTTAGCCAATAGCAACCAATACTGCTTGAATATTAGACTGATTATATAATTCCATGGCATATAGAAGACAATCTGAATAGGACAATTAAAAATGCTGTATGTATAACGTATTAACATTCAAAACAACTCAATGACACGGATGTACTTCCTCCATTTACACGTAAAGAAGCTAAGGATTAGGGAGCTCAAGTTAGTTGCCTAAGGGGACGATGCTATCTGGAGAAACAAACAGGATTTGAACTCAAACCAATCTGACTCCAGAGGACAAGCTCTTCAGCGTCCTGGGAAAATCTAGTAACTTGAATCTTCTCAACTCATCTAACATTTAAATTCTATCAAGGGTATCTTCAAACCTGTCCATAAAAGACCCGGAAGTGTCCTAAATGGAAAATGCCTCGATCTTACACGAATGCAGATGAAAACAAGCAGAAAACTGCCCCCATTTCTAGCCTGGTCAGATTTTTGAAGGCTGGGAAACTACACGTTAGGCTGCGTTTTGGTACCGTGCAGCAGAACCACTGCTTCCTGTGCCAGGCCAACTTCCTGCCGGCGCTGTCAGGCTGAGGGTATAAAAGGCAGCAGGTGCACCTAGTCACAGACCCCTCTGACGAGGCAGGCCCTTCACCACTCTCGCCTCTCAGGTTGCCCATCACTTTGGAAGTATCTTTGTGAGACAACAAAGACACAACGGAAACAGCCGTCCCCCTAAGTCTCTGTGGTCACCCTGCCCAAGCCAAGTGAGTTGGACGGGAGGCCTGGCCTAGGCCAGTACTGCATGGGATCAACGGCAGCATTCAAGGGAGGGGCTAGTATGTTGCCAGGATGCTACTGCCCCCTCTGCGCTAAGCCCCACTTGTCGCCGCCCATACCACTGCTCAGGAAACAAATCTGCATTTCAGATTCTGCAGCCGCTTTAAGGAAAAACTCACATGTGTTGGTTGCTGGCTCACACTGCAGTGATAAGGTCTGCAGACTCTCCTCATCCATTTCTAGCTCCAAATTGGACAGGTACTGCTTGACTTTTCGAGCCATTTGGGCATCTTCGTAAAGCTTTTTGGCATTGAGAAAGGAACTACGACGTACCCGCTTTTTATGACCACCTGTCTGAGCAACGTCTAGCACTGTTGCATTTGTACTACCCTGGCTGAGAGACCTGGAAGATGAAAAGGCAGATATGCAGCTCACTCTACCATGGGGTTCCTTTATCTATTTGAAACATGCCAAGACTTACACAAGTATTCTGCGTTCAAAAGATCACATGCCTCATTCTGGTAAGTAAACTGTTACAAGGAAATATAGACTAATATAGATTAAATTTTTTCAAGTTAAAAAAGAATCATACGAACATACATATATATATGTTTCTAGTCCAACTCGGAAATTCTGCTTTTCTCATCTACAGAGCATTCAAGGCAGTTCTTTCATAGAAGCCAGCAAATACTGATTATATATAGGAGCTCATGCAATACACAGTTAAAAATCATTGAGATTTACATGAAATTTACTTCTCCTAAAGAGGATATTTTACATAAGTTTAAATAAAATTAGCTACACTGTTCACAATCGTTTTCTTTTTCCTTGAGTGAAAGAGTTTTTAAAGTAATATGGGTCAATCTGTTAATAAAATGATCATGCAAATGTAAACATATATATATATATATAGAAACTAGCACATGAATTGTTAAGAATTATGTTTAAAAAGTATCGGTTTATAGAATGAAAACAGTAGTTAGTTGAGCTGTAAAAACTGTAGTTTTAACACCTTGGGGCACTTTTTACATTATATATATTTACTTAAATATCTGTGCAATAGTATTTAAATTGCACAGTTTTTCCTTTTAATGTTCTTCCTCCCGTAACCCCGCATTAGGCTTTCTCCATTTCCAAGTACACAAATCATATTAAAATAAAATCTTTTTGAAGACTGAGAAGTATGCCTGGCCTACAGTTCCCCAGAACAATCATCAACCACTTCACAGCTCTCATGGATCATGACCTCAAAAACAAAAGCCCCAACAGATTAAACGTGAAGTCAGCAAGAGGGTTAAGAGAAAATGCAAAGCATCAGAAAATACAGCAGGTAAGAAAACAATGCAATGAACAGAATAAGAATTGTGTGTGGGTTTGCAAGGTCTCCACCACTTACCCCAAACTCCTCCATTTCTTCTTCCTGTAAGTGAGAGCCATGGAGATTGAAGCATGGGTGTAGAAAGAGAGACAGAAAGATCACAAGCTCAGAAAGAAAGGACTAGACTTTTGGATAAGCAGTACTAGAAGCTCACAAACATTAAACTGCATAATCACCTCACACACACAACTGTACCCGCAATACTTTTCTGGCTCAAGAGACAGATACGGTTAATTTTTTGTTCTAAGAACTCCTCTCCTTCACTGGATTAATCATTTTTGACTACACTGCCAACTAAATCCATTGCATGGATACTGAGCCCATATTGTTTGGGTTCTTTACATATTTTAGTTCATACTATCAGTTATGAGTTTTAAGCTCTACCATCCAGTGTTCTGACAAGTAAGGAATAGTTGTACCTCATGTCAAATGAAAAATTTCTGCAGGACAAACTGTTTTTTACGGACAGTCAAAAGTGCACCTGAGGCCGAATAAGACATTTATTTCAAATTAGAGCTCAGGGGTTTCTCGCCACAACCTAATAAAATTTCTGCCAAGCTACAAATGTAAATATTCAAAAATTTCTCATTTATTAGGAGACCTCTAAACCCAAACTTCTCTAAGCCTACACGTGTTACTGAAGAGGACACACTCACCGAGTCCTGAACATGAGGGCAGGGTCCATGTTAACTGAAGCCATTCGGCCAACATGACGAATTTCTTTTGCAATCATCCTTAGCTTCTCAAAATTGACTAGCCCATCAACTTTTGAGTCATTTCCTATAATTGGCAAAGAAGAAAAAGGGAATCCTATCACATTCATTTATTGTGTGCTTCCACAAGTGAAGACAGAAAATCTACTTTATACTTACCTTCATGAAGGAATGTGAGATCCTTCTTGATAACTGGGAATAGAGGGATTATGGGAGGCTGCAGGTTTTGACTGTTGAGGACATTGCGATATTTTGCCATGTTTCTGGAGGGATCAAACAAGTCTTGGAGATCTTGAAACAGCTTTTCGTATTTATTGGGAAGTTTTTCCCAGGTGGTTCGTAGTCTTGCCACTGGTGCCAAATTTAGGCCACTGAAAGGAAAAAAAGGAAATTAAATGACTCATTCTTACGAAACAAAGAAAGTAAAAATAGCATATTGTTTATAAACGTATAATACCTCTGTGTTTATGCTGTATATGCATAGCAATTTATGGGATTCATAAGAAACTACTAATAATTCTGGGTAATGAGAATTGAAGACAGAAGCAGGGTCAGGGCCAAGGGTTATTACCCTTCAGACCCTTCTAGTCTGTTTATTATGGACAAACAACTGGAATGTGAAGTATCATGAGGGTAGCATCTGTTTTGCAGCTCTGCTTCCATGCGCAGAGAAGCGCTTGGCACATAGGCTGGTGATAAAACAGACTGGCCAAGTATCCTACAGGAATGAAATAAAAGTCCTAACAGTAATGACAATATGATCAAACTCCTAGTGAGAGACAATGATTCATAATCACCGTGAATAGCAATATTGCTAATTGTTTCAGTTTGTAGTGTCTTCCGGCCTCAGTATAAGCACTTACACGGGAAGAAAATGAAAATGAACATTTAGTGGGCATCTGCCTCGTGCCGGCTGATAGAAGTCCACATACATAATATCATTTAATCTACTTGATCCTTCTTTGGGGCACTGTTCCTTTACGAGAAATAAACTCATGTCTAGAGAAATTAAAATAATTTGCCCTAAGTCGCAGAACTAAAAAAAGTAGTGAATAGAGTTTTCTGGGCTCTACATGTAGCTCACCAGAGACTTTAAATTAAGAATCATTGGATTCCGAGAAAAGGACTTGTTCAATATGATTCAATCAAAAGCTACTACACTTATAGAAATTATACGGTGTTCCTGGACTGATGTGTATTTTTGATCTGCAAACTGAATTGAATCTTAGGACCTGTATGCTCACTTACCTGATGATTGCAAACATTGAGTTAAAATTCTTGCATTCCCTGCAGTGTAGTGCTATCTTGATGAAATGCTTAATGATCTTCATCCTCTTCAGCTGGTTTGTCTCTCTCAGAATTTCAGATGCTACCCAAAATGTTTCCTGGTTAATTACTTCTTCAAATTTCTTCAGGTTGGCACAGCTGGTTTTTGATTTGAGTTTAAATAAATCATCTATGTATTCAGTAGGTTCAATGTTACGGAAAAGTTCAAAATTCCGCATAGAGAGCTGTGTGGCCACTTCAACAGTACTGAGCTGCAGGAGGGAAATTTGACTCTCCCTCAACAGCTCCTGAGCATCTTCGTCTGAACAAAGAGTTTCTGTCTCCATGTTGTTTTTCAAGTAATACCTGTGAAAAACACACAATTCTAAGCCTAAGCAGCAGTCTCATGACATTACTTGAAAGAATGATGCTACTTTGTAGACAACATTTGCAAGAATAGGCTGTGAGTGATGGAAGAATTCTCTTGTACAAGGACAGAGAATACAGCTGCTGCCCCAGTCACCAACTCATAGAATCACCTATCAGGAAGTCACTGATGGGAGCTAATAAATCACATGTCATTTCATTTGTACCAGTTGTCATGTATTTTTCTCCTGCCCTTCCCTGATTTCCAGATTATTTTATGTATTTTTGCTAAAAGTGACAGAAAATAGCTCAATTTAAAATTTCAGTTTAAATAAGAAAACAGGGTCTAAGGAAGGCAGAAGAGATCAGACACAGGTCATCACCCTGTTTTCCTAGAGAGAGTCTGTAACTATTTAATAGGTAAACGTGATCCAATTTGAACCAACTTATTCAAATACCAAAGAAACCTATAAGATATTCCCTTCTATCTGATACTATGAGTACAATAATGCCAAAATAGATTTTTTTTTATGTTTATTTATTTGGGGGGAGGGGGAGAGCAAGGAGCAGAGAGAGAGAGGGAGACACAGAACCTGAAGCAGGCTCCAGGCTCTGAGCTGTCAGCGAAGAGTCTGATGCAGGGCTCGAACTAATGAACCACGAGATCATGACCTAAGCTGAAGTCGGACGCTTAACCTACTGAGCCACCCAGGCGCCCCCATCTTTAACTTTTAAATATCTGGTTTTCACAAAAACCCTACAAGTAAGTGGGGCAGGTATTATTCTTGTCAGATGAGGAAACAGAGGCTCCCAAATATTAATGAATAGTTACTATCAGTGACAGAGACGAGAACTCATTATTACTCCTTTCTCTTTGTAAACAACTTGTTGAAAATAGAATCCATATGTTTGCCCTGTGGGGTTGTTTTTTTGGTTTAGTAGACAGATGTTTTCCTAAGCCAAATTCCATAAAGACAGAAGCAGAATGAGCCCAGTGGGAGTCTTGCCAAACTGGCCTTTTGCATCTTTCACCAAAGCGACCATGACGGAAAACACATACCTTGAGGCCTTCACATCCACAGATTGAACATTCCCAGTTTTGACTACTCATGAAGCCCATGACATGTATTCATATATAATTTTCTTGACTGTGAGCCATGAATCTGCACCTCAATGGAGATTTGTAGAACTCCATCATGGTTACAGATATAGCAATGTGCCTTCAAATGATAATGAGAAAAACTGATCTCCTAAAACAACACTAACTGCTGGTGTCAGGGTTGGAAATAAAGTAAAAGTGAAGAAGAGTAATAAAGTTGTAGTTGATAGCAAGAAAAAGGAAGTTTTGAATGAATTAAATCAGATTTATACTATGGAAAATTCAAGTACAAAAAGAATTTGCTGGACTCCATCCAGCAAGAAAAAAAGAAAAAAAAAAAAGTGATTTATGAAAATACTTAATATTCAGTGAGTGCAGAATCTAGTCTTTAAATTAGAGCCAAAAGGTAACTGCTTTTTCAACTTTCACTAATTTGTGGTTTGAGGACACACATTACATATTATCAAGGGAAATTCAGGAGACTGACAAAATCAGGTACAATGTTACCCTGCAAGTAATATGTGATATAAGCACTTATGCAGCAGGAGACCAAGCTCTGAAGCAACCAAAAGTTTGTTCTAGAGCGAGGTATTTTTCACAGTGTAGCACACAATAAAAGGCAGCATTAGCCAGCCACATGGTCATTGATATCTCCATCTAAACAATTGCAGCTCCTAGAAAAGTTGAGTAGGCAGGAGCAATTGACAACAGAATATGATTTAAAAACATGTTTGTGAATGTACACATCCAGGAAAGAGAATCAGCGTTAGCTCTGTGACTTCACCAGCCTGGTGTCCTACAGCCAGTGTAAGAAGTGACTGCCTGTGCCCTGACAGCCAATAACAATATTCAGGTCACAGTGCTCTCCTTTTCAAAAGGGTCTTAAGAGATCCTTGTGAGGGTCAGCAGTCTACTGGGTACATTTCCTTTGATTCACCAATTCTTGGAGAATGGGATAAGTCTTCTTTCTCGTTTGCAGGGGTACTTACTCATTTTAAAAACCCTTTGAAAGTGTTCATCTCTTAGACTTTGGTGTGGGTTTGAAGAGGGGTTAAAGAAATCCAATAGGACAGATATATTGTATACCTTCCACTCAGCTGAATTCTATCAGCAAGTTTGGAAAGCTGATCTGGGAGTCTTCTTTGTTTGATTACACCCTCAGGTGTGACAGAGACCTCACACAGCGAATACTGATCCGGGGTGGCAGTCACAGCAAACTCCCTGATGGCCTGAATGACTACTTCCTTCGCTGTGGTGTCCTTACTGATCATGATGTATCGGCTTTGCTGATCGGCTTTAAAAACCCTTAACACTTGATCTGGCAAGTCTGGGGGAAAGAAAAGCCATATGTAAGTGGAAAGGATTTTAGCATATGGTAATACAATTAAGTGAAGTAATCAGGAAAACCTCCCTAGAAAAGATAAATGCTAAACCTGCATCTCTCCCTCGTTACAATCCTTCTTCAAAGATTCTATAAGTCAACATACTGATCTGCTGCATGAACATATTTTTCCCCACAGATACCTGAATGATCCACAAATACAAACATCAGTACACAGCAGCAGCACATAAAATTCTCAGGTTGGTAGCAAAAAAGGGAAAAATTTAAATCTAAAGTTCATCTTTATTATATTGAAAATCCCATTAAGCTAATCTAATATATTCCTTTTACTCTATTTAACATGACCTAGTAATAACTGGCATGGTATGTGTTATTATTATGAAAGAGAAAACACGTTCAGAGATTAATTTGCCCAGGATCATATCAAATTAGTCTGAAGAATAAGAAAGAACTGATTCCAGTGGTTTGAAATTTAAGGTTCATTCTGACTTGGAGCATTTGACACAATCCATGCCAAACCAAGAACATACAGCATTACCATATGTTAGAAGAAAACAGATTACTACAAGAAAACAAAAGCAGCACAGGCGATGCTCACCAGGAGTAGTACTGAAGTCTAAAATGCGATGATGTGACTGCAATAAATCGGGATTACTGGAGGACAAGGTTCCACTGACGGGCAATGCAGTTGGGATGTGCTTGGTCTGCCTTAATCCTACTATGCTGTCATCCTGAGACTGACCAATCCCAATATCACTGAACAAAGAGAAGAATTAGAGAATAAATGATCCACAAGTAAAAAGTTATAACTCATCAATATATAATAGACACAGACCATAAATAAAACATATTTGTATAAGACAGCTCATTTAAAAGTACCATTGATAAATTTGGTTGAAAATTCAGTAGCAACTACTGCTTATGCATTATCTAACTCAACTTATTTGCTGTTTCTTAAGCATATGTCACCCTAAAACCTATGCCTCTTTCAGTAGACAAAGAATATTAGTACTCTCTCAGTATTGTCAAGAAAAGATAAGCTCTAGTTACTCCTGGAAATAGATTTAAGAATAAGCACATTAAAAACAGTGTATTTAGTCTCACTCGACTGGTGATTTACGTATCAGAATGATAAATCATTTTATAATCTGATCTTTAAGAACTGAAGAAACAGAGTAAAACAGAGGAGAAAAATCCAAACTGTCCTAATTTCATTCTCCAGTGTTTCAGAGAAATAAATGAGATCACTATGGAGTCAAATGTAAAGAAACCCTGACACCGGGATTGTTTCTTAATTATACAAAGCATAAAAAAGCAGGGGTCCATGGTAATATTTCTTAGCATCAAAGAAGAGGCAAAGGAAATTAATGACTCATGTTTTATTTTTAGTTCTCTACTCAAAATTTCTAGTTAGACATTTAAATTCCCAGAGAAATACTCCTTATTACTGATAGCTACAAACTCATTTACCTTTATAAAACGTGTTACTGTGGACAATTCTTAAAAACATGATTTAATAACAGTTAAAAATTTCTAGATTTGAAGGGCACACTATTTCCAAAAGAGACTTTAAAATTAAAATAATAAACATGGACACATACAAAACAACTAGATCATCAGCAAATGGTCACAGTTCTAATTTCTAGAAATTAGAAATGAAGAGAAAGAAAACTCTTTGGTTGGGTATCCAAGGTGCCATAAATAAAATTAAGACATTTAGCATCAGTTAGGTTCTCAGACATTAGAGCCTGATCATAATACCTACTATCTTCAATGGCTATGATAATTAAAAAAAATATATAATAGCATTCTTTATTTTGTGGGGGGGGATGGAAATTATAAAGTTAAAGAAACAAGGATAAGATATTTCTTTTAAAGTCGACAGAAAAATTAAAGATGATTTTAGTGTAAATTCTTCCAAATTCATAGGTAAGTCCGTGACAAAATCCAATTTCCATTTAAACACATATAGGCATGCACATAAAGATGAGAAATATTAATGTTCTGTGAAACATTAAAACTTTCACATTAGTAGAATTTCATTTCTCAACCACATAAAACCATCTTTATTGCCAAAAGTATCAGACGTAATCCAGGACATAAGACAACAATTATGGGCTCGGGCCAAAGATATAGAGCCAACTGGGTCACGATGGCCACAAATGGCTAAAAACACTAGAGCTGCCTTCTTAAGAAATGTTTCTCAGCAACATTTTCACACCTAAAATGAAGATCTAATAACTCTTGCCTATATATCTCTGTTATCCACAGACATGAGGATACTTTCTTGGATTGGAACTACTTTATAGTTAAGACTTAATTCAGAAAAGTCCCTCTCTGAGCATATCTATTGTTTGACCTCTCCAACTCTTCTCATGGTTACTGAAACTGTTTTTTAGCCTTCGTTGATTTTATAGTTTATTGACTTATTCTCTCTTTTCTCAGTATTCATCACGCTTTCTCTACTTACCTGACAACCAGATCTGACTCCTATAATCCTCTTGCCTCACCCTTTTCTTCTCACCCTATTCACATCCCTCTCCCATACCTATCCTTGCCCGTTTGCCACCATCCAGCATCATAACTTCTGTAATACTGACAGTGTTGGGGGTCGGGAGGGAGGGACACGGTATATCTAGAAAATCTGCCTCATTGGCTAGTTTAATGGCCTTGTTAAAAAAAAAAAAATCTTTGTAAAAATCTTTGATTTCTAAGAGAGCAAAATTTAAGTAGTAACTAGTAGTAAGTCTATCATACCATATAATAGATCCTACAGTTTACTGAGCCTACTTTAAAAAAAAAAATTTCTTTTTAATGTTTATTTTTGAGAAAGAGGGAGAAAGAGACACAGCACAAGTGGAGGGAGGGGCAGAGAGAGAGGGAGATACAGAATCTGAAGCAGGCTCCAGGCTCTGAGCTGTGAGCCCAGAGCCTGACGCAGGGCTTGAACTTGTGAACCGCGAGATCATGACCTGAGCCGAAGTCAGACACTTAACCGACTGAGCCACCCGGGTGCCCCAAGCCTGCTTTTAAATATAATTTTTTCATTTCAGTTGCATTATATACATGAATTATTTCAAATAATTTTTACAATAAAATACTTAAAATGAGACATACATTTCCTTTTAGGTTTACTTATTTCAAGAGAGACAGAGACAGTGCAAGTGGGAGAGGGGCAGAGACAGAGGGAGAGAGAGAGAATCCCAAGCAGGCTTCACTCTAGCTCGACTTGGGGCTTGAATTCACAAAACTGTGAGCTCATGACCTGAGCCAAAGCCAAGAGTCAGACACCAGCTTACATTTTCTTAAATACAAATTAAGATGTTTCCTCAGTGTTTAAAAATCAACACATCTTATTATCTTCTTTTCCCTTCTCTAGCTTTTGAATATCTTTTTAAATACATATAAAACAAAATTATACATAATATTCTCATACTGTGTTCCTTGCCAATGTCTTGTAGTGTGGATGGCTTATATCCCAGTTTTTCCATGTCACATTTCTATTAATACTTGCCAGGCTCATGCTGACTTTTATTTGACTTTTTTTTAAGGTTCATGGTCCAATATGACTGTCAGATTGTGTTGTTGTTGTTATTGTGCTGCTAATAATTCTACATTTAAGTAATTCTTTTTTCCCGTTTTATATTAAAATTTTTATCAAGAATGGTCATTTTAAAAATCAATTTCTATTTTCTGTAATGCTAACAGGCCTAATCCATCATTTATTTAAAAATTACTCAATATAAACATGCTCTCAAGTCTATAAATAAACCATCATACTCATTGCTTATCCTTAGGACTCTATTGTAGAAGTCTTTTTAAACTGATACAAAACCACCAGTTATTATATTCAGTGGGGACAACACAAGTTTGACTCTCCCATCAATACTATATTTGGACCATATCTCTCCAATCTGTAGATAAAAATTTTTATCTGAAATGGAATTTAAGAAATGTTTGATGTAGTTCTGAATATCTACTGTTCCTCTAGAAGAGCCATTCAATTATCAAAGAAAGAAAATACCTACATGTTTTGCAACTTATCGTTCATTGTAGCTTGAGGAATATGTAATAAATGCATTTGGTACATCATTGTTATTTAACATTAAAAAGAAAAACAACTTTGGCTAATGGTAATTGAATTTTATAAAAGATCTCTAGACTAAGAAGGAGCTAAAATGAAGAAATAACCAAGCGAACAGGCAAACAAACAAGACTAAAAAAGTGTGACACCTATAACTTTGTCTAGTCTGAGCTCCTGGGATAAATAAGCAGCCAAGAAGAGATTCAACAATATACCTGACATTCTGACTGTCCAGGCAACTGGAAGGAAGGAAAGGAGTTCTGTGCTTGGTTGGTGATATCTTGGAAACAGTTAAATAAATGAAAACAGAGAGGAAAAAAGAAAATGGCAAGGATGAGTAGTAGCAACCAAAAGAAGCAATGATTGGTTGACAAAGGGCAGACAGTGATGGTAGACAAGATATCCAGAAACAAAGAAATGTAGCAAAAACAACTCCAAACCATGGGTGAAACATGAGCAAACACACATGCTTATTTTTTTTTTAAGTACAAATGATTAAAAAAAAAACGAGGAGATGCTAAACTATCTCTAATAAAGCTTGGGTTGGGCAAGTAAGTGGCAAACATATGAGATTAAAATCATTACTAATTTTGCTTCTAAGACAGGTCAGCCATAAAACCTGAGAACATGCGTAAACATCAATTATATCACTACCTTTGCATATCATTTTAACACAATAAAATAACACACAGAAAATTCATACAGACACTTACTTATATGGTTTCTGTGGCAAGATACTGATCCGAGTCTTGTCAAGTATCTTTTTTAGCTTGTTTCTTCCTCCAACAGTGTTAGCTTTACTTTTTTTATTTACTTTTTCAAGTCCTATCACCTGTTCTACATCTACAGCGAGATCTGGAATGGAGTAGCGACTGGCCTTTTTGATGTCTCCAATTTTAGGAAGGTGAGGGGCACCATTTCTTTTCTCTTCTGACAATCTTGTTAGCAGTTCTTTAAATACTAAAATGGAAATAAACACCATAAAACACCCATTATAAGAAATCCAAACAATTCAAAGGAAATTGTAGGACTCAGGAACAGGTGACAAGTGTATACTTCAACTATCAAAACTGTAATCCCATGGAAAAATACTACTCCAATGAATGACCACAAGAATCTTCTTTGTTGTGTTGCTCTGTCACTTCCAGTCACACTAAGTTAAATACACTCTTTAAATCTTTAGGTATTTAAAAATAATAGGTATTTAAACATTTATCAATAAAAATAATCTTTATGGTTCTCAAGTTAGATTTTTAGATCTACATACATGCTTACATAATTATCTGTATCTATGCATTTTACTGTGAATATTTTGATCCTTATATTTGAAATATTACTTATAAAAATGACTTTTTTCATGATTAAGACATAAATGTGGGGAAAAAAAGACCAAAAGTAGACAGATTAAAGTATGCAAAAATACTTACCAAATAAATTGGTTTTCACAGTGATTGATAAATGTGTGTTATTTCTGAGAATTTCCATGGCTTTTGACAGCTGAATATTTTCAAAGTTTTGACCATTTACTTCTAATATCTAAAAATAAAATTATGAAATTCATTTCAGTATCCCAACTGATTGAAGAAAAAGGCACCAATAATCACTCTTCAGTTTGGATTTAGAAATATACCTGATCCCCTCGTTTCAAGCCTGCTTCGGTTGCTTTGCTACCTGAATCTACACTGTCCACAAAGATTCCAAATCCCTTCTCTGAGCCACCAAGTAAGATAAAAGGCAAAGGAGCTTCTCGGGATGGTTTTGTTAATGTCATCAATCTTCTTTTTGCTTTAGCCGCACATGCAATATTTAACAGCCTTAGATGTCCGCCCATTTTCTATAAAAGTTCAGAAAGAGTGGTTTCAAAAATAGGCTGAGTTAAATGAACTTAAAATTGATGACTTTTTTTTCATCAAAAATATTACCTCTCTTTCCAGGTTATTTTCAAATTCTTCTAGAAATCGAGTCATCGCAGGATCTCCTTCAAAGTCATTGAAGTGATTATTCACCCACAATAATACTACCCGTGTAACCTGAAAAATCAATGGTTTTAGCAGGTTTTCTTCTTTTTAGTGCTAAAAATCTGCAATTAAAGTCATTTCAAAAAAGATACTGAACAGTTTACTTAGTAACAATGGACAAAATAAACAACAAAACCCCTCACAGCAAGGATTTTATTCATAAGAAAATGACCTTCTGAAATTATGTATATTTATGAGTATAGACTTTTTGTTGTTTTGCTAAGAAGGATTTTGAATCTGTGAAAGATAGTAATTAACTTCTATCTTGTTTACTCTCAAAATATATTTGAAACAGGTCATAATAAAAACAAAGCTATAATAAAACCAAAATAAATTAATATAAGACAAAAGAAGACAGAAACTAAAAAATAACAGTAGAGGGCAGAAGAGACAAAAGGAATGAATAATATTAAGCCTAGAAAGATCTATAAGGGAAAAAGTTATAAAAAGGAAGGAGCTAGCTGAAAGTTATTGGGAATTACATCTTACTTGCTAACATTAAGATTCAGGAGGCTTTTAACACTGCCGATTCTTCAGGAAAAATGAGTAGACTTTTCTTAAACTGCACATGTGTTTTCACAGAGCCCTACACCTCCTTTATACAGACCCCCCCCCACACACACACACACACATGCACACACAGTTACAGACTATTTGTGATGTACCCAGCAAGAGGATTGTGACATTCATTAGACTATAATAAGTTCCATGTGCACAACTTTATCTGTTATGTTCTCAGGACATCCTTAAGACTCATTACAAGTCTTAGCATAAAGTGAATTCTCAACAAAATCTTACTAAATGGATTATAACTGCAACTTTATAAAAGTACTTGTTTTATTTATGAGTTTTATTTTCTAAATTTTAAATAACATACATTTTCCACAGATTTTTTTTTCAAACATCTTAACCTCTAATCAAACCATCTCCCCTTTTAATCAAAGTGAGAAAATTAAGCACATTATTCTAGCAGTAGAGAAACAAAGGTGATGGTATATAGTTAATTTTTAACTACAGTTAAATACTGTTTATAGTTAGTATACACTCAGGAGTCAAGCCTTGATATTTATATTAATTTTTGGTCATTTACTATCACTATTGTCCATTTTTCAAATTTTGGAAACCCTGATCACATCTCCCTTGAAACCATATCTAACACCCGACCTTTTAATAAAATTAAAATTCTGCAGCTGAGAAGCCAAGTTAAAAGTCTTAGTAGCCTATTACAGGTTAGAAAACTAAGATTCAGGAGCATCTGGGTGGCTCGTAGCCTATTACAGGTTAGAAAACTAAGATTCAGGAGCATCTGGGTGGCTCAGTTGGTTAAGGATCCGACTTCGGCTCAGGTCATGATCTCACAGTTCGTGAGTTTGAGCCCCACGTTGGGCTCTCTGCTGTCAGTGCAAAGCCCACTTCAAATCCTGTCTCCCTCTCTTTGCCCCTCCCCTGTTTGCTCACTTGCTCTCAAAAACAAACATTAAAAGAAAAGAAAAGAAAACAGATTCATAAATCATAAATTGAATATTACCAACTTCCACCACCAACAAACAATTTTTAAAACGTATGACGTATTTTAATACATATTAAGTGTATTGAGCCAGGTACTACATAAAGAACTTCACTTCTATTATTCATGTTCACAATAACCCCTAAAAGATGTCGATTATTCATTTTACAAGTCAATAAATGACTGGCAGGAGGGTCAGATGACACCTAAGGTACATGGCAAAGGCAATACTCAAACCAAGTTTTGATGGCTGGAGAGCCTGGCTGAACAAGCCTACGCTTGTGACTCTCAGAACATGAAAAGCACTGCTGTCCAAATGATTTCTCTAAGACCACAGAGCTAGCTAGGGGCAGGACCAGCAGTAGAGCTTGGGGGCTTTTCACTGTTGGTCTACTGTTCTGGATTTTCCTACCTGCCTTCCCGTGTCTGCCTTATGTAAATCAGACTGTCACATGGGGAAAGAAGAAATGAGTATAGGCTATGATTAACTCTTACACCTCAAAAGGGTATGTAGTTTATCATCCAATCTGGCCTTGAAAGAGCTCTCAAGAGCCGCTAAAGAAGTCTGTTTAGAATTATATTACTGGGGCCTACAGACCAGCAACACGTACAATAAAATGCTGCTCTGGTGCCAATTTAAAAATTGTAACTTTCATCTGGAATACACTGACCATTTGCCCAACAGAGGATGAGGATTCCAATGGAACTCAGGTGTCTCACTTTTTTTTTTTTTTTTTTTTTTCTTAAAAAGAGCATTCTCTTTTTCCATTAAGAATAACTTGAGGGGTGCCTGGGTGGCTCCGTCAGTTAAGTGTCTGACTTTTGATATTGGCTCAGGTTATGATCTCACAGTCGTGAGATGAAGCCCCAGGCCAGGCTCTGCGCTGAGCATGGAGCCTGGTTGGGTCTGTCTCTCTGTCTCTGTCTCTGTCTCTGTCTCCCTGCCCCCCTCCCTCACGCATACTCTCTCAATCTCTCTCTCTCAAAATAAACATTAAAAACTAATTTGAACATAACTGGTGTGACAAATATATATATATATATATTAAACTATCTTTAAGGTTATATCTGAACATTTCACATTTAAAAGCCAAACTACAATATATTTTCCAACCTTATCCCTGAGGCTCGGGTCATTAAACCACTCCAATAACTTTTTGCCCACTTCCATTGGGCTAGAAAGAAAAGTCCTGTAGGTCAACAGAAAGTCTTCTATGAATGTTGGATCCACCACTGAATGCTCTTCCACCAAATGCATCGTTAATCTTTCTGAGGTGCCCTGTAACAAAAGGTTTAATCACTATCTCGTACAAATAATATCTATATGGTACCATAATTCCACATTTTCAACATAAGATGAACTGGGTAGTAATATATATAATAATTTATCAAACTGCTGTTCATCAGGAAGTACAAAGATCTTTTTAACAGCTGGTAACTTTTAAGAGAAATCATACGTAAAAATGGGGGGAGGGATCTTAAGTTCTCATAACTAATGGATACTACAAAAAAAAAAAAAAAAAAAAAATCCTTCCCACAAGATGGAGGCAAGTTTATCTTACCTTAATGACGATGTGTCCCTTTCTTGTTCCGGTCCTATCAAGTTCTCGGTGTTCTTTTACCATAACAATTTCTCCTTCCTCCTCAACTTTTTGCATGTTCTTTTCTACTTGGTTGAGAATACGGCAGTAATCTTGCTGGGCTATGCAGACAAACTGGAACAAAATGTAAGTCACATGTTAATGATA
This sequence comes from Panthera tigris, assembly GCF_018350195.1. Classification (NCBI taxonomy): domain Eukaryota; kingdom Metazoa; phylum Chordata; class Mammalia; order Carnivora; family Felidae; genus Panthera; species Panthera tigris. Next base: position 68,358,276 of record NC_056663.1, read on the forward strand.
AAGTGCTTGCAAGAGATCTAGCAGTACTAATAATTCAGTGTTTTAATTATTTAACACTGACATTTTTCCATGTCTTTCCCATACTCTTTAAATGAATGCAGTAATGAACCTTAATCTGACTTCTCTACTTTTTAATGTATTTCTTCTTTGGTCAAATCAAGTTTCATTTTTATCATATTTATATGTAGTTTATATTAAAAATCCTAACCATTTTAAAAATCAGAAGATAAAATTAAAAGAGTCCTTTTTCATGCCTCTTCTTTGAAGATGGGATCTTAGGAGGATAAATATAAAAACATAATTACCACTTAGTAGGCTTTACAAGTTAGAAAAGATTTTAAAAGCAACAATTTTAAAATAAAAATGAAAAAAAAGATAAAAATTCAAAGATACCCATGGAATAGATATTATACATTTGTTAATTATATTGGTAAGAAATCAGTTTAGAAAGTTCGTTCAAAAAAGGTCCACAACACAAGCCACCTACTTGTTAAACTCAAGTCATATTCCTTGTAACTAGTATTAAGGGCAATCCTTGCTCTTAAACAAAAAGTTAAAAATAATATGCATGGTAAGCCATTACTCCTCTGTGACCCCAAATATAAAAAATATTAGGGCTGGGGCGCCTGGGTGGCTCAGTCGGTTAAGCGTCCGACTTCGGCTCAGGTCATGATCTCACGGTTCGTGGGTTCGAGCCCTGCGTCGGGCTCTGTGCTGACAGGTCAGAGCCTGGAGCCTGTTTCGGATTCTGTGTCTCCCTCTCTCTCTCTGACCCTCCCCCATTCATGCTCTGTCTCTCTCTGTCTCAAAAATAAATAAAGGTTAACAAAAAAAAATTAAAAAAAAAAATTAGGGCTTAGGGCAAACAACTAAATTACATTTCTTAGTAATTTAAAAAGAAAGTGAAAAATGAATTAAAGCACTTATTACACAAATTAACCAGAAGTCAGTGAGGAGGAGACATGAGTTAGAGTATTTACAGTTTTGACTTAATGTTCATGATAGTATATTTATTTTTTTAAAAGATGGAAAACCAAATGTAATAATAATTATCATGAATATGACACCATCATCATCATTTTGTGGTGGCCTTATAGGAACTCTCCATTCACCTTCTTGGTCATCCCATAAAGAAGGTCCTACTATTGTCCCCGTTGTACAAACAAAGAAACAGCTGTACCAACAGCATGCTGATTTGCCCAATGTTTCATAATTACATGCTTGCTAATTAAAAAAAATCTTTTTCATGCACATCAAAATCTTGGAATAAAATAGAGCAGTATGCTAATAATTATTATTTCTGAATAATGCAAATTACAAGTGACTCGTTTTATTTAATAAATTTTCTATATTTTCCATACTTTCCATACAATCAGTAAAGTTTTTTAAAAGAATAGCAGCGCTTCATACCTGAGCAATAGCTTATTACAACATTGTTTCTTCCAGAGCTGGTTGATAAAATCTCATTAATTTTTCTATTGGAATCATAAAGTTAAAATTCAAAAGACATAGGCTTTTCTTATAATTACATATAGTTAAAAAAATTTTTTTTAATTTAAAAACACAATCCATTTCTATAACACTGACCACAGGTGTATACACGTTTTGAAATCTGTGGTCCTTAGTTCTTTGTCTCAAAAATAGTTTATTTTTTTTCTTTTTACAGGGCACCAAAATTGCTCTGTCTCCGAATAATTTTAGGTGATTTTTCTTACACTCTGTTTTAGAGAACACAATTATATCATTTTCTCATTTATCTCCTAAAAAAGAAATACATTCCATAAGTTAAAAGGAGTAAGTAGATAGAGAAAAGAAAATGCTCTTAGGGGCACCTGGGTGGCTCAGTCAGTTAAGTGTCCAACTTGGGCTCAGGTCATGGTCACACAGTTCATTGGTTCAAGCCCGAAGTCAGGCCGTGTGCTGACAGCTTGGAGCCTGGAGCCTGCTTCAGATTCTGTGTCTCCCTCTCACTCTGCCCCTCCCCGACTTGTGCTCTCTCTCTCAAAAATAAATAATAAACATTAAAAAAGAAAGAAAATGATTTTAGAAGAGAAATGTACTAAAATTAATCTTGACTGAAGGTTTAAGGAAATTAGAATAAGTTTGATTTGGAATTCTTAAAGCCTAGACTTTTTTTTAATGTTTTTTTTGTTTGTTTGTTTGTTTTTGTGAGAGAGAGAGAGAGAGAGAGAGAGAGAGAGAGAGTAGTGAGCAGGAGAAGGGCAGCAAGAGAGGGAGACACAGAATCTGAATCAGGCTCCAGGCTTTGATATGTCAGCACAGAGCCCAACGGGGGGGGCTTGAACACATGAGCCATGATAACATGACCTGAGTCAAAGTCCAACCAATGCTTAACCCCCTGAGCCATCTAGGCACCCCTTTGAGAGATATTTTTGTCACTTCTGTACCAAACTGAAGTACCATCCAAAAAGAAAATAAAACCCAACTGAATTTCTAATAGGGACATACATATCTAAAAAGAAATAAATAATAGGTAAAAACATTTATCTGTATTTTTATTAGCAGATTTATTTTTGCTTTAAGAAGTCTGAAGACATAATAAGAAATTCATATGCAAGACATAATTTTAATTGGTATGATGAAGCCAGCTGAAAAATTGTGAACTATGTACATAATTACTTTGATGAGGTTTTATACTTTTAAATAGCTGTAAGCATATGAAAGTAATGTAGACCTTGGCATTCTGATATAGAATAAAAATGCAAACAAGATTTGGCTTACAAAAGGCCAAAGGCAGCTTACATTGCAGGATTGTTTTTTGGGCACATGACATCACAACTGATATTTAGTAGAAAAATTATAATAGACGATAAAAGGATGAAGTAAAATTAAACGTCAACCATAATACAGTATTGTCAACTTTCCCATGTAAGTGCTTTCTCCAAAACTACTTAAATTCAGTGTCATTAGCTCCCATGGTCTCTGGAAAAGGGGAGTCTAACAGGTTTACCTTAAGAAGTTAGAGCTATTTAAACTGGCATTTTGTGGTCTGTAAGGGAAATTCATGCCTGATTGTTCACACAGGGATCCCAGGGTTCGTTCCCCATTGAGGGTGTAGGGTAAGGCTAAGCAATGCCTGATGTGTTACCGGCAGGCCTAAGACACAGGTGGTAGCGAAGAAAAAGGGGAGAAGGAAAAGAAGAGTGGGAGAGAAGAGCAGGAATGGAAAAGAGGGATAGAAGTGGGAAGGAGAAAAGAAGGAGGCACATATGGGAAACGGAAAACCATTACCAATTGCCTGGTACCATAGGGTGTCTATATCTAGCCCTGCCTTTGTCTTTCAAAGGGAACAGAGGAACAAGCACAAACAATGAAAGGAGAGAACTGAAAGAGGAGCACACAAAGTAGGGATCCAAAGCAAAATAGAACTTTGAGCATATCATGGGATCCAAACAAACAGAAATAAATGTTAAATATAATCCACTCATAGTGGATCAGGTTTACTCTGAGCTCAACTAAATATCACATTATTCAGTATTTACTTTTGGAACCCACTGGACTATAAGAAAATTAAGGCCAGTCCTAGGCGAAGTTGCCTCTTCTTGGTAAGGAGAACAGCATTTTTGTTCATCTCATTTAATAACTGTTAAATGCCTACAAGGTGCTCAGTAGAATGATACAAACTTATAGAGGCCATCTTATGGATGAATGAAAATATGATTCTCATTGTTTCCTTCACATCCCCTAACAAGAGGATGATCTAACATTTGTAGATAACTTACTGACAGATATGACATTTTAACAGAAATACACTAAAATAATACACCAACACAAGCGTTACATTAAGTCTAACTTCATTCTCCAACCTTGTTCTCCTACTGAGGGAATGAATGTCAGGCCTGAGCAGATGAGTCAGTGCAGGTACAAGAGTGATTCTTGAAACCCCTTATTTAAGATCTTCCTTTTACAATGGCTTAGACTGGAGTGGAGAGAAGAGACTTTTCTCAGGTTTCTCACCAATTCCTCATCTAGTAAATAGAGTAGACTCTCTTCCCTGACATCTTCTTTCTCTTCGTTTCCCAGAATTCCGAAATAAATATTTAATGTTACCTGGTACATCTGATATTACTTAAGTACTCTGTAATATTCAGTCATATAGCATTTTTAGCAATTATTCTGAAATATGTCTATGCCTCTAATATCATTTTAGTTCCATGATTACAAATTTCTAACAAAAGGGGCTGGTCAATTAAGAGGTATTAATGTAATCGATGAATTCTCAGAAATAAAATAACTTTTTAACTTGCCCTTTAAGGGTACAGACTCTGACTAAAATGCTCTAGTAATGCCAATATGTACCAGGGAGGAACTGATAAGAGATAATAGGATAGGGAAACCTTTAACAAATTCCTAGTTTGTTTTGGACCAAGTATGGCTTTATTATATTTTGGAGTACAGTTCCAAAGCTGAAACATCAACTATAATCTCTTTTACAAACACAATTCTAGGTCAAATAAAGACTCCGAGATTTACCTACCATTTTGTTTTCTTCTATTATGCCAAATAATTGAGACTTGACTATATTTAGAATGTTCTTCTGGCATTACTATTCAAAATAATGAATTCACAACCATTTATTTTTTCTCTACAGTGCTTACTGAAGGAATTATTTGGCAACATTATTCTCTAGGTAAGATAATTGTATTTGTAGGGGCGCCTGGGTGACTTAGTTAAGCGTCTGACTTTGGCTCAGGTCATGATCTCCCGGCTCATGAGGTCAAGCCCTGTGTCGGGCTCTGTGCTGACAGCTCAGAGCCTGGAGCCTGCTTCAGATTCTGTGTCTCCCTCCCTCTCTGCCCCTTCCCCCACTTGTGCTCTGTCTCTCTCTCAAAAATAAATAAATATTAAAAAAAAATTTATTTATAGCCATGGTCATTTTCTCTTTTAGTAAGTAAAGTGCTTAAAATGAAAATTTAAAAGAGTATTATTTTACATTTATCAGACACTATAAAAATTCAATGATGTTCTTTTAGAACAAAGTATATTCAGATGTATTTCAGACTACAGACCATTAAATACAGTGGGCACTTACCATTAATTGGTCTAAGTCAAATCTTTCGGTTTATTTACATTAAAACATTTTATCTTTCAAAGACTTTTTTTCAGAAGAGAAGACATAAATTTTATACACTTGATAACACAAGTATCTTAAATTTTTTCTTAATAATACAGAGGTTATCAGTTATAATCAATCTAACTAAATTTCACATTTGGTCTCCACATTTTCTCTAGTCTTTTATTAAATGCTTTTATTTATTTATTTATTGTTTAATGTTTGTTTATTTTTGAGAGAGAAAGAGACACAGTGTGAGCAGAAGAGGGGCAGAGAGAGAGGGAGGCACAGAATCCAAAGCAGGCTCCAGGCTCTGAGCTGTCAGCATAGAGCCCAATGCAGGGCTCGAACCCACAAACCGCAAGATCTTGACCTGAGCCAAAGTTGGACACCCAACCAAATGAGCCACCCAGGCGCACATAAATGCTTTTAAATAATGATTATTAACACAATATCAACACTAACATTTTTCTTTTGCTATCATGTATTTTCTTTTATTTATTTAAAAAAAAATTTTTTTTTAACGTTTTATTTATTTTTGAGACAGAGAGAGACAGAGCATGAACGGGGGAGGGGCAGAGAGAGAGGGAGACACAGAATCGGAAGCAGGCTCCAGGCTCTGAGCCATCAGCCCAGAGCCCGACGCGGGGCTCGAACTCACGGACCGCGAGATCGTGACCTGAGCTGAAGTCGGCCACCCAGGCGTCCCTCATGTATTTTCTTTTAATCAGTAATTACTTTTTTACCAAGAAGTCCTTCTACTGATTCATACTATGATTTTCAGGACTTTTATTGTTTTTAATTTTTTTAATGTTTATTTATTTTTGAGAGAGAGTGAGAGAGGGTGTGAGCGAGGGAGGGGCAGAGAGAGAGGGAGACACAGAATCCAAAGCAGTCTTCAGGTTCTGAGCTGTCAGCTCAGGGCCCAATGCGGGGCATGAACTCATGAGCCACAAGATCATGACTTGAGCTGAAGTTGGATGCTTAACCAATTGAGCCACCCAGGCGTTCCTGATTTTCATGACTTTTAAATCAATTCCTTATCTTGTATGTTTTTAAATAAAAACACTGCATAACTGTATCACATCATCTTTATTAATCTATTTCTTTTCATAATGGGTGTTTTACTTCTATATTTTTTGATGAACAGATTATCAAACTATTATTAATGGAAATTTTAAAATGCCATATTTACAGAACACTTTTTTAAATAAAACATATTTACAGAACACCTAGTTATGTGGAGTCCAAACAACTTTATTATTATTTTTTTAAGTATGCTTTATACCAAATGTGGGGCCTGAACTCATGACCCTGAGATCAAGAGTTGTATTCTCTACTGACCAAGCCAGCCAGGCGCCCCAAGTCCAAACAACTTTAAGGAAGATTTATTTTTAATTTCCTAGGGTGTGATAACATTCTACTTTAAAATCATATTTAAAATTCTAAAAGATGACCTATTTATATAGGCAGAAAAATCTTACCCCAACTGTATAGACGTGATAAGCATAAAATATACATATACATTTTTAATGATATTTTATACCTGGCAGTCATCCACCTTTGTTCTCATTACTCCTTTCATGTATTCTTTGTCCATGGTAGGAGAGACACCAAAACTATTTCCCATACATAATATTTCTGCTTTTCCATCTGGATAAGTTACTTCCACAGAACCATTCAGAATCACTGACCAGGAATCCAGCTAATTCAAAAAAATGAAGACAAAGCAGAAAATTATGGTCATGCAGCTGTAAATGCTAGAATGGTCTCTACAAATGATTTAGCAGATTTTTCATTTTGAAGATGGAATAACTCAAGTGAAGTTAACTGTTTACTAAATTGAAAGAAAGAACAAGGAATAAAGCAAAGCACAGCCATGGATCTATGTATTTCCTCACGCCCAGCTAGGGGTACATGTCATTCCACTCTTTTAATTTGACTTTGGGCATTCTTCTCTAAAATGACACAAGGAAAAAGAATTCTTCTGTTCCCCCAAACATATGTAAGCAATATAAAATGATCACCACTGCCTCAATAAGAATATCATTGCGTTCTGACAAAAGGCATACAATGAACATTTAAAGTTATAAAAATCTGAAAAGTTAATATATCAAAGTATTTCTATCAGTAGCATATGAAATATTATAAAAAATAAAAATATTAGATTTGAAATATTTTGACATAACAATCAGTGTATCATAACTCTTAAATTATTCAAACTAATTGTTGCCCGTTGTTTTTTAAGAGGAAAAAATAAGAATTCGTTTTTTGTTCACTTGCTGTACTAAGAGACACTCAAACAGAAATTTCGTAAGTGACAGAAATGTTCACTAACCTCTTCACCATCATTTAGCACTATGGTCCCAGCTCGTTCCACGACTGCAAACACCATAACAGCACAAAGTTCTCGTCTCACTGACATAGTCATATTGGCAAAAGCAGGCAATTGGTGCATAAATTCTAAGAGTTGTTCTAAAAGGCAAAAGATATTGTAAACATTAATCAGCAATTACTTATTTATTTATCTATTTAGCTTATTTATTTGAGAGACAGAGTGAGAGAGAGCAAGGGAGGGGCAATGAGAGAGAGAGAGGGAGACAGAGATTCCCAAGCAGACTCCACACTGTCAGCACAGAGCCTGATGTGGGGCTCAAACTCACGAACCGTGAGATCATGACCTGAGTCGAAACCAAGAGTCGGATGCTCACCCAACTGAGCCACCCAGGTGCCCCACTACAACTTTTTTTTTTTTTTTTAAACCAAGCATTCAAAAAGAATGCTCTAGGGTTCTTTCTTTTTAAATGTCCTACAAAACTGCCCACTGGAAAATATAATTACTTCAAATATTGTTAGTACAAAAGCTGAACTTCTTGCAGGTAAACGAAGAACTGTCACTATGGAAGTGGTGACATTTACTTATTGATTTAGGAATGCTAGTATACATTGTGATTCAAATTCTAATGGGAATGAAGAAATTAATAAACTTCAAATGGAAAATTTCTATTGAAAATCAGCTGTGATCTTATTAAGGCTAATTAAAGGGTGAAATGATAAGCTGAAATGAAATAGAGGTCTGAGAATTCTCCAAAAAAAAAAAATCAATAGGTCTATTCTAGTGCCTTCTGGGCAGGTAGACACCCAAAACAGCAGAAATAATCACTTTCAATCTAAAGATATCCCATGATTTAGAAACCAAGGGGTATTTTCTATGGATTAAGACAAATTTATAAAAATTAATCAATTAAAAATTGTATTATGCTAAGTGAAATGAGTCAGAGAAAGACAAATATATGATTTCATTAAATATGTGGAATTTAAGAAACAAAACATATGAACACAGGGGAAGGGAAAGAAAAATAAAGATAAAAATGGAGAGAGATGTAAACCACAAGAGACTCTTAAATATAGAGAACAAACTGAGGGTTGCTGGGAGGCTGGGGGGGGCGGGTTGGGGTTAAATGGGTAATGGGCATTAAGGAGGGCACTCGTTGGGATGAGCACTGGGTGTTATATGTAAGTGATGAAATCACTGGGTTCTACTGAATCCAACGCCACACAGCACGTTAACTAACTTGAATTTAAATAGAATTTAAAACAATATAACACAAATACAAATGAAAATTGATACGTTATTTTTTTTATCCCACATACTGGCCAAAAGAGAGAAAAGTTTCAGTCTTCCTGTTGGCGATGCTGTGGAGAAACAGCTTAAACTTTGATACAGTTGTAGCTGTTGACAAGATGGATGACTTCACAGTCTTTTCTAGTCCTGTGGTCTCTATTTTTAATTTTTTCTATTATTAGGTAGCTTTACTAATTACTAAGTTCTTTCCTTACTCCTCACTATGGCTCTATGAGGTGCATGTTTTCTTTCTCATTTCACAGGGAGAAAACAGGCTCAAAGTCATATAATTAGGAAGTGACAGTGATGATTCAGGACCGTCTGCCTCCAAACCTCCTGCTGGACATTATAGGTAATGATAAAAGAGCACAAGGTGTATGTCAGACATCACTTGAATACTTATTAGTTATATTGCTTTGGGAAAGCTGATTAATTTACTTAAGGCATGTTTCCCTCATTTATGAAAGAACAATATAATACCTACCCTTTGTTGGACAGTTGTGACAAATACAATAGAGATAATAAAGTCCTTAGCACAGAGTAAATATTCAATAAATAAGAACTGCTATTATTGTCATTGTTATCATACTCATATCATTCAAATTTCTAAGTAAAAATTCTGCTATATTTTTCTTGTCCTCACGTAATGGAACTGTCCCTGTGTACATTTGTACATCTATTTGTTAGGATTTAGTGACACATTTATGTTATGGGAGATACAGTAGTTTGTTCACTGCAAAAACAACACAGAATAGAATGATCTATTCTGTGAAAACATTACATTTATAGAAGGTCAGATGAAGTGTTTTTCTCGGGTCCAGCTGGGTAATGTCTCTTCTGATTAGACCCTACGTCATCGCCCTGTAAAAGACTTTCATAACAGAGTGGCTTCGGAATCAGGAGAATAACACTGATAGGTGGTACCCAGGGACTCTGTCCAAGAAGACAGTGTTCTTCCATCTTACCCAGACTGATGTGCCAGGAAATCAATATACTGTTGCAACCAACAATTTTTTTTTTTTTTAAACCAGCATTTTAAAAACAAGAAGAGAATCAAAGCACATAACTTATAGAATAAGTTCTGTTTAGTGAAACTTTTATTTCTGGAAGGAGTGGGTGTGTTTGGGTCATATAAATAAAATATATTTATTCCTTGGGACAGCAATAGGCCAATTTTTAATACCACTGCAATTATCTATTATATATGGGAGGTAACAATCATTGTGTTACAAACACACTGACCTTTTGATCTGAAGCAAAAAAACAAATGAAAAAGCTAGTGTATCACTGTTAGTTCTGCAGTCATAAGCCTCTGTTTTCTTCAGCTATTACTGCCCTACCCCTCACCATAAGGTAATAAAATATTACCTATAGAACACACATTTTGCTTTCTTCCCCCTCCTCCTCCAATAATACTAAATTTCCTTGGACAAGTGAAGATTCATGGTCTTAAGAAGAATATGAGACCAGAAGTCAGAAATGTTTTAAATTCAACATAATATGACATAACATAATAGACAATAAGTCAAATTACGACCACATATATGATTGAAGAATATGAGTATATGAAGTATAAAATATATTTACTAATACTTGCTAAAATGATTTGAAGTGCCTTGCATAGACATTGTTCTTGCTTTTTGGAAGATTCCTGCTCCATTAATGGGTTATGAAATCAAGTTGTGATACAGGAGTAATGACTAAGATTTAAAAAAATATGACAGGATAGAAAATATTTGTGTATCACATATAATATGGATAAATAATAAAGAAGACAGAAAAGATCTGATGATAGTAATGTACATAATACTCTAGGCTCAGCTGAAAAACTAAAAATAAATAAATGCTTAACCAGATGGTATCTAAGAGCTAAGTCTCCCAAAGATTCAACAACAGTGTTGCTGGTTTTGTAGTAACCTGTATTTATTACACTGGATAATTAGTGCAATTAAAACAATAAAGAATTTCTATCACTAATCTTCACAAAATGAATATAAAACAGGAGCATTTGGCTATAGGGGCTCAACATAAACTCTGGTAATGCCACAGGGATCATACAGAGTTCAAGCAATTAGGGTTAGTCAAGAGTTCAGGGCCTGGAATGAGTAAAAGACAGTTCCTAGAACATGGCAAGAAGAAGCCATGGACTGAAGAAGCAGGACTACTTTCTTCTATGTTGCTTGGAAGAATCTATTAGAATAATACATTAATTAATAATATTTTATTTTGTTAGGAAAGGAATATTTCTGTTTATGAAAAAAGACCTTTTTTCCTTAAAGTTTATTTTGAGGGATGGAGGGGCAAAGAGAGAATCCCAAGCAGACTCCCTGCTGACAGCACACGGATTGATCCCACAAACTCTGAGATCATGACCTGAGCCGAAATCAAGAGTAAGATGCTCAACTGACCAAGCCACCCAGGCACCCTGAAAAAAGACATTTTTAAACACTTTTTTTCTAGTCAATGTGACACAAAGAAAGGCCAGATAATCAGCTTACAGACACCGCAAGCGATGTCAATATAAAAATTAGCTTATTTGCTTGGTTTTCATTTTGTATAAAAACTGGTTACTATTAAGATGTTTTTGAAAAATCCGTGGAGTTTTGTTTTTGTTTTTTTGGTGCTATATTGAAGGGGAGAAAAAAGAACTCTTTGGAAGGGATCTTTGAGAAGTAGGTCTCTACCTTAATGTGTAAAGGCCTCAAAAAAGAAATTAAATTCACAACCATTCGATAACTGAGTACCTACAGAACTATGAGCTAGAGAGCAAAAAGGAATAAAGTCCTTTCCTTCAAAGTATTGAAACAAAGGTACACACACCCAAGAATCTATGGGAACCCCAAAGCAATTTTTTTAATTCTTGCAGCTTTTAAAATATATTAGCAATTTCATTTGATTCAACTTTGATTCTGCCCACCCCCCACCTCCCAACACACCATTCCTTCTCTATTTCATGGGGTTAGAGGAAGGTGGTTAGGAACAGAGGCATCCAGAGAGAGCATCATTTAGAAGTTTGTAGTTTTTATGAAAGGTATCTGTTGTAACTAAATACTGGCAGATCAGTTAGATTTAACAAGAGTAACAGCAAAAAAGCTAAAAGTGCTCACATGTGGTTTTGTCTTGAGGAGACAGAATATAAGCTCTTCCAAGATCTCTTGTAGAGCAAACAACACTCATAAGGCTTTAACTTTAATAATAATGGTTTATTATTTTAAATAAAAGTATATTTGATAGGAGCAAGCATCAGAATCATCTCTGCTTGCAAGTGAATTGGCATTCAAGTAAATGTTATTCACTGGAGGTTATATCAACAAGCACATTTAAAAAAAAAAGATAGCTTTGTATTGTTTTGAAGGAATCAGCATAGCATTTGCTTTCCAGAAATTCTGGAAAAGATACCTTCTCAGATATGAAGTGAAAAATCTTAAATTTCCAGGAATGATATGCTGTATGATTTTAATAATTATTTTCTTCTATAACTGTACTAAAATGAACATATTCAAAAAAGAAGATACATTAACTTACAAAAGAATAATTTCCACATCAATCTGTTCATAAGCAATGTTCAATCTTATTTAAAAAAAAAAAAAAAACAACCTATGAGCAAGGATTCTGGAGTAAGATGGCAAACTGAATACACTTCCAATTTCACTTTCTCTTTAAGGACATTTTTAAAAAGAAGTCGACAAGGACAAAGAGAATGGGACAGTGTAATACAACTCTGGACACTGCAAATCAAATGAATGTGTATGTGGTATTAGACATGAGAAAGTGAAACCCAATGTTTTCAGTGGGTAAAATAGAACCACTCTAATTTATGCTGCAGAACCCTCAAGAGACTTGCAAACTGCCAGCACCTTTGGAACGGGAGTGCAGGTGGTAGAGAAGGAAATGGGCTAGAGTCAGGGATGGGTATCTGTGAAGCCTTTAAGTGCTTACTCCAGCAAAAATTATCCAGAAAGGGTTAACACAGAACACATTTCTTCACTGGGGGTCACAGGCATAGGTGGCTCCCCTTTTCACTTCCTTCATGTCTGAGCCCTTTAAAAGGACATTACCAGCCATTTCCTCCTAAAATAGGCTCCATTCTGTTCATTCCTCAACCTCCATCACTCCCTAATCCCCACTTTATTCTTCAGACTGAAAGAGAACAAGGATCTTACCTGCCTGTTCCCCTCTGAGTTGCCAGGACTTAAAAAAATGTTCAGTACATAGAAGGTGCTCAATCACATTAGCTGCATGAATGAATGGTTACCAACATGGTATATTCATCTATAAATGCTTACCAATCCTATAAATTTTAAATTTGTATTTTAAATATCTAATACAAGTTGTTGGTTTTTTCATCCTTAATTTTCTAGCGTATGTATATACAGTAGGTGGTAAAAGATTTTCATCATGTTTGTTTCCTTCACAACACATGCAACCAGCCACTTATAACTATGCCCATACTGTCCTATATCTAATCCCAATAGAGCAAGTTCCTTGAATTTGTCTGCAAATATATATCAGCCAAAAAGAGTTGGGAGAGTGGTAGGACAGATTATCTGGGCTCAGGCAAGGGCGCTTACAGATTCCAGACCTGTGGTGGACACAAGGCGCTCTACAGAAGTTGCCCTGACTCCTAGCATTCTAAGGAAGAAGCCTGAGTGCAGAAGGCGTACCTGAACACTAAACCATTATTACACAGTCATCTCTTATTCTGATGGGAAAGTGGGTAACGGAAACTTCAAGGATGGGGAAAACAGATACAAAGCCACTTGGATTTCTAACCTTAGGATGCACTTAAAGAAAGTCTAAACCCCCCGCAGCTCATATACTACTAAGTTTTCCACTCAGTCCCATCTTCAGATGGAACCAGAGTAAAAGCAAAGTCATTTACATGGCAATTTTACCAGTTGTCATTGACTGGTATTTACATACAGAAAACGTGAGCTTAATAGGAATAGTGCTCACAAGAAAAATAATAGGAATAACATTATATGGAAGACTACTTTTTTCTTTTTTTTTGTCATAAAGTAAGCTGAGAAGGGGCTCATGTGGTAGAGTTTTATGAGAAGTTTTATCATTTGTAGACTTCAGAACATAATGATTGAATAAAATTGATTCTTTAAACTTTTTTTCGACAAATGCTACTGCTTATGCAAGGGAAAATTATAAATTAATGACTTTTTAAAGCCTACTATTCTTGGGCTCTATTTTATCAGGCCATTTTACCCTAAATATTTTAAATTGCTCTTAAATTCATTTTCTTATCCAAACTTACCAATGTCATCATCTGTCCTGTCAATTGGATCCTTCTCTAGGCAGTCTCTCACAATGTCCCTGCTCATCAGAGGATCTGATGCCCTCTCAATGTCTTCTTCATCATCATCGTCCTCAGAATCCACTGCCGTTTCTGGCAACCCACTCAGGTCCATATCACCAGCCTCGCTTTCTGTGGCCTTAAAACAGACCAAGATAATTTTTAAAAATTATTTTAAGCAAGTCTTTTTGTACCCAAAAGAAATAAGAGCAAGTCTAGTTTGAAATATTAAAATTTTAGTATATTGATTTGTCTGTAACTAAGCATGTATTCAATATCAACAAATATTTATGCACTAGGCACTATGTAAGAAGAATCACTTATAGAAAACAGGAGTGATTTAATCTCCTATTAAACTTTTAGTTGGGATTAATGATCTTATCTCAAAAATTCTGATTTCTTATCTGAGCTGTCATATGCTCCTGAAACAGTAGAATAAAGAAGAAAAAGACACTGTTTGTTTTCACTCCATTTTTCAAAGAGAATGGCTTAAGCTAAGAGCCTAAGGGTAATAACTGATTCTGAGCAATTCCTTCTCCAAAAGAACAGGTGTGGATTTATTAATGCCAAGAAGACTCAACAACTTCTTTCCTATTAGGTGGTCTTTATGGAAAAGTGAAGCATAAATCAAAGATAACTTTATAAGTATGTGAACAAAACATTAACATTTACTTTGATTATACCAATGTCCACTCTCCAATTATAAATCACCAAAAAATATTAAAAGACCATATGCCTACAAGTAACACATTCTTCATTCCTCAACAAGGTGACCTTATCACCAATCAAATTTCAAGTAATCAAGTACTTAAATGTTAGTCATTAGAGTCACGAACTTCAAAATGATCTTTTCTCCTGGGCTATCTCAAGGCTAGGACAGCTATCCTATTCAGGTCATTCTATAGCCTGCTGTGATTATCATCTCCACAATATATATGAATGTTATCATATCAACCTTACTTGACATTATACCCAAAATTTACTAACTGCTTAAGCTATGAAAGTCTTGAACATCACGTTTTGCCAGATAAAATATTAAACTCTTAAAAAGTCTGTTATAAAACCATGAACTTCCTAGAAAACATGTATTATAAAGTTCACTAACTTCAAATAACTTGTAGTTCACGTGGTTTTCAAAGACATTAAAGGCCGTCTTATTTTTAAGAATAGGCAAAAACATTTATTAAAAGTGAAAGATAAAAATATAAACTGCTGAACCTCCTCCTCCTCCTCATCCAACACCTAATATTTACAGTGTGCCAGGAACTGCTCTGTTTTATATGTATTAACTCATTTAATCTTCAAAACTATCCTATGAAGTGTTATTACTGACTTTTATTATTCTTCAAACATTCTCGTAAGGGGAAATTATTGCAGCATCAAGATTAGAACCTTGGGGGGCACCTGGGTGGCTCAGTCAGTTAAGTGTCTGACTTCGGTTCAGGGCGTGATCTCATGGTTCGTGAGCTCGAGCCCTGCATCTGGCTCTGCGCTGACAGGCAGAGCCCACTTTGTATCCTCCGTCTCCCTGTCTCTCTGCTCCTCCCCTGCTTGCACAGTGCTCTCTCTCTCTCAAAAATAAATAAACATTAAAAAAAAAAAAAAAAGATTAGAACCTAGGAATTCTGTCTCTACAGTCTTAACCACAACCTAATCTATCTCTTTACAACAGATATTACATATGAATGTGGCTTATATAGGGATCTATACTTTTTTTTTTTAATTTAACTGGGTATTTATTTATTTATTTAAATTTTTTTTTAACGTTTATTTATTTTTGAGACAGAGAGAGACAGAGAATTAATGGGGGAGGGTCAGAGAGAGAGGGAGACACAGAATCCGAAACAGGCTCCAGGCTCTGAGCTGTCAGCACAGAGCCCGACGCGGGGCTCGAACTCACGGACCGCGAGATCATGACCTGAGCTGAAGTCGGACGCTTAGCCGACTGAGCCACCCAGGCACCCCATTAACTGGGTATTTAAAGAAAAATTTTATCATTCTTATCAAAGTTTTACCTTTCTCAAGTCTTGGTTTATACTGCAGAACATAACATTTAATCCTACCTTTGAAGCAATACAAACAGGTATTAATATTTTATAAGTTTAACAAAATAATTTTAATGACATTTTTAGTTCTTTAGGTACAATTTCCTAAACGAAAATACATACGTTCTAAAAAAAAAATTTAAGGGGAAAATAATAAAGAATACTTAATGAAGACAGAATAATTAAAAATGGAAAACCTAATATCTACAAAAGCTCTTTAAATAATGGCCTTAGTAAATACTACTGCTTGGGTTAAGACCATTATCAGCAGAGCAGTGGGAGATCAGTAAGGCCTTGTAGGCTTGCGGTTTTCAAGTAGTCGATAAAACATATGTAGCAGTTATTTTACTTTTAGTTAAATTAACACTTCACTGGAGCCTTCGTGGCATTTGATATTTCCTCAGTTTGTTCATTTTCTTGATATCCTTTAAAAAATGAAAATAATCTCTTAAGAACTGTGTTCAGAATACAATATATGGAATCACTTTTGATTTCAGTAAATCATAGAGCTTATGGCATCGTTCTGAGACTGTTACTAGTTTTTGGGGGGTTTTTTTGAGACTATTACTACTTAACTATAATATACATCTACATCTATATTAGGCTATCCATGTGGAAGGGAAATTAATTTAGGACAGGAATTATCTGCCTAACTGAATTAACTGTGGCACACTCAGAAACACATCTCCTAATTTAAATTCAGAATTCACAGAATTGTCTCTAGATTCTAGAATGAAACGGAAGTAGAACTTGACATGATGTATTATGCCAAGCCTGTGATCAGAGAAATTAGGCCAATACTGTTATTATCACAGCCTTATTTCTGAAGTCTAGAAATGTGACAATTTGCTAATGTTTGCTATGTTTACATTTTCACCCCAGTTTCACCTTAACATTGAAGATTATTATTCATCATCTTATATTTTCAAATATACAATCAGCCCTCTGTATGTACATTCTTTAATATTAGCTGAAATTGAAGAAGGGACTACTAGAGACAGAAATAAAAAATAAAAATAAAAAACTTCTAAATAATATAGTTATGTAGCTTATAGTGTTTCTTTAAATTTTAAACATCTAAAATACAGTAAGAGATACAAAATATATTTTGTAACATTCCAAAGAAATCATTACTGTCATTTAAATGAATTATATGTAAGTGTTAAATAAAACAAAAAGACTCCTTCTTCTTCTTTTTTTTTTTTTTTTAATAAAGTAAGCTCTAAGCCCAACATGGGGCTTGAACTCAAAACCCCATGCTCAATTGACTAAGCCAGCCAGGTGTCCAGAACAAAAAGCCTTTTAAATCTGAATTGGATTAATCTCTCCACAACTGAACCTTCCACCCCATTTGTGTTAACGATCATTAGTTGTTTTCTATCTCTGTTATGTGTATTCCATTCTTAAATCATTCATGAAATAACCCTCACTAAACCAGTAACTTAGATTATTTTTCTAAATAAATATCCATTATATTTTAAAACACTACAGAATTCCTTTATTTATTTATTTATTTATTTATTTATTTTATTATTATTATTATTTTTTTTAGTGAGCTGTAGGCCCAACATGGGGCTTGAACTCACAACGCTGAGATCAAGAGTTGGAGGCTCTACTGACTGAGCCAGGCAGGTGCCCTTCCAGAATTTCTTTTAATAATAAATTTTAAATAGAACTTGATAACAATTTTTTTAGGAGTCTACTAATGCCATAATACTACTGCTTCATGAACAATAAAACTTTTGGAGACTGGAGTGAAATGTTTACTGAACAAACACCAACTGGTCTACAGGAGAAGTGTACTAAACTTAGGAGGAGTGCCTAGAACCCAGTAGTTACTGAATTTACATTTGCTAAATAAACAAACTCAGGGTTTAGTAATTCAGATCTCAGCTCTACCATTTATTATGTGACTTTAGCAAAATTACTTAACCTCTATGACCCCAGTGTTATCAGTAGAGTTATATCCTCCCACTCATACCACTGTTCTTGGATCGAATAAGGGGAAAGAAAAGAATGCCAATTACAGGCCACATCAAAAGACAGTCCCTTCCTCAAGGGAACACATTTTTTTATATCAGCATTTGTGTATCTTTACCTCTCCCCATCTCACCAGTGAAGCTTATGCACAATTTGTACCGGCAGAATTTGTCAAAAAACCAAAGCTCTGTTAAATAATGCAACCCCTTACTTACTGTAAAAAAACTGTCACTCAGACTAATTGCAACCATTTAATTCTGGCTAAATGGCTCATACAACAATTATAAGAATAGTGATCCTATACTGAATGACTACCATACACATAAAAATCTTCACATCAATTCAGCAAATTAGGATTATTACCCCTGCTTTTCAGATGAGAAAACACTAGGAAAATCAAATAAACTGTTCAATGCAAACAAAACCAAACCTAGTAATTGTGTTAGGTCTTAAACTCAGGTCTGACGAATACAAACTACTAAATGATTTGCACTATAATACTTTGCCCAATTTTCTCAATAGACTATCTTCATAAAGAAAATCACTAAATCATTAATCATCAGGGAAATGCAAATAAAAACCACAATGAAATATCACCTTATACCTGTCAGAATAGCTAGAATCACAAAGACAACAACAAAACAAAACAAAACAAAACAAAACAAAACAAAACAAAACAAAACAAAACCACAAGTGCTGGCAAGGATGTGGAGAAAAAGGAACGCTTATGCACTGTTGGTGAGAATGTAAATTGGTACAGCCACTGTGCAAAACAGGATAGAGGTTTCTTAACAAATTAAAAATAGAAATACTATATGATGCAATAATTCTACTGGGTATTTACCCAAAGAAAAATGAAAACATTAATCTAACGGGATATGTACCCCATGTTTATTGCAGCACTATTTACAACAGCCAAGATATGGAAGCAATCCAAGTGTATATCGATAGATAAGTGGATAAAGATGTGGTGTACACACACACGCATGCACACGCACACAAGATTATTATTCAGCCATAAAAAGGAATGAGATCTTGCCATTTGCAACAACATGGGTGGACCTAGAGGGTCAAGTGAAAGGACCCAGACCTAAGTGAAGTAAGTCAGAGAAAGACAAATACCGCATCATTTCACTTATACGTGGATCTAAAAAAACAAACAAAAACATTGAATAAACAAACCAAAAGTAGAAACAGACCTATAAAACCAGAGAACAAACTAGCGGCTGCCAGCGGAAAGGGTGGTGGGAGGAATGGGGAAAAATGGGTGAAGGGGAGGATTCCAGTTACGAAATGAATGGGTTATGAGAATAAGCTACATCATAGGGAATACAGTCAATAGTACTATAATAACTTTATAGAGTGAAAGATGGTAGTTATGCTAGTGGTGTGCATAGCACAACTTATTGATTTGTCCAATCGCTATGTTATCCACCTGAAACCAATGTAACACCGTGTCAACTCTACCAAAAACACAGTTAAAATATAACAAAGCAATGAAATGTTTTCTGCTTTGCTAAGTCACAACACATAAAATTTTAAATAAATATATTTGTATATACACATAAACAAAACATTTGCTACTTTATAGCTTCCTCCAAACCGTATTACAAGATTAATGCTAGTCTTTAAACCCTTTTATTCTAGATAAAGATAGGCACACAGGCACTTTATAGTTTAAAAGTATCTGATTATATTTGTCTCAGGAACAAGAAGAAAGGCTTACGTAATTCAGTCAGGCAAATAACTCCTGTCCTAAATTAATTTACTTTCCACATGTATAGCCTAATATAGATTTGGATGTACATTATAGTTAAATAGTAATATTCTCAAAAAAACTAGTAATAGTCTCAGATCAATGCCAAAAGCTCTATGATTTCCTGAAACCAAAAGCGATTTCATATATTATATAAAGGATATCAAGAAAATGACAAACTTGAGGAAATATCAAATGCCATGAAGGCTCCAGTGAAGTGTTAATTTAACTAAAATAAAAATAACTTCTACATGTTTTATCGAGTACTTAAAAACCATTTACGAAAAAAAAGTTTTTGCTTATGAAGTATACAGGCATATCCCCACATTTTTAAAAGGGTTGCTTAGTAATCATTCTTGATGTAAATAAATTTCGTGCAGAATTCAAACGTACATACACATAGCACCTAAATCAGACCCCGATATAAATTTAGGCTAGTAGAAGGCTATATTGAATGCTAATGCTGATGATAATTTAACCAAGACAAGTAAGTAGGAACTATCTAGAAAACCAGTAAAACCTTGGTTTGCGAACATAATTCATATTCTGGAAACATGCTTGTAACCCAAAGCACTCATATATATCAAAGCGACTTTCAAGAACCATTGGCCCAGTTGTAATCATGTGACATTCGACATCACGTACTACTCATATTGCAATACATCGCTCATTTATCAAGTTAAAATTTATTAGAAATGTTTGCTTGTCTTGTAGAACACTTGCACAAGTTACTCACAATCCAAGTTTTCACTGTATATGTAGAAAGTATGAAAATATTTGGAAATAAGTATAATGCTTGCACTAAGTCTAGCCTGTGTATTATAATTTATGCTGCTCCTAATTTCACACATCAATTTATTTAATTTCAATATAGACTTTAAAATACATTTATGCCTAAAAGACAGGAACAGTTTTACAGCATTTAGTATAAATTGTTAGGTTTCTTTCCAAAAATTATAATTAAAAAAAAATTTTTTTTTAATGTTTATTTTTGAGAGAGACAGTATGTGAGTGGGTTAGGGGAAGAGAGAGGGAGACACAGAATTTGAAGCGAGCTCCGAGCTCCAAGCTCCAAGCTGTCAGAACAGCGCTGGACACGGGGCTCGAACTCATGAGCTGTGAGATCATGACCCGAGCCGAAGTCGGACGCTCAACCGACTGAGCCACCCGGTGCCCCTTCAAAAATTATAATTTTAACAGGTGTAAGAATGTCCATCTGTAAACATTTATTATAAGTAAGAAAGCCTGTGCTAATTTGACAGGAAAAGAGTATATTTAATCCTCATACACTCAATTACTAATAGGTTTTAAAGATTTTACTTAAGGTACAGGTATCTGCATGTACTCTTTTGCAAATTACCTCCTCTTGCCCTTTGAATATTGTTTTATGGTGAGCCAAGTGTTTTTCTTATTAATTTGCCTACATGAGTTATGGTCTGACTTTAAATCTTTGTCTCTCAAGTGATCTTTTAACTATTAAATTATTTTGATTGTTATACCATAAGAGTTTGCTAACTCTCTGGTTGATCTGGAATTTAGTCTTAATAATGATATAGAGTGAGGCTATAAAGTGACCCAGCCCACCCAAAGATCATTTATTGAATAATCCATCACATTCTTCACTGATGTGTGAGGATTCCTGTTGCTTATTACATCCTTCCACATGAATTCCATTTTACTTGAACTCTCTGTTCTATTGATCTATTTTTGAACAACTATTTCCAGTCCACCAAACCACTGCTCTGATAATCACACTATGTAGCCAAGATCTTATGGCTAGAATTGCACTGTCTCATATCCCCAACTTAGGCATTCTGTTTTCTACTGCCAAAAAACTCCTACTTTTCAATTGCTTCCATCTGTTTCAAAGATAACCGTTTTTCAACTCAAGCATGATCTTTAGTCTTCAAGACTCTACTACCTTCTATGTCTAGTTTTCCCACCTTCAGCTTATAAAACCTAGTCCAATATTTCAATCACATTCATTTGGCATATCTTTACTGAATGCCCACAGTTTCCTGGTTCTAGAGAGCAAATGGAGACAAGACAGAGAAATTCCCTATCTTCTTGAAGCTGTCATTTTAGTAAGCAGACAGAACAGAGAAAGCAATAATCATTTGGGGAAAAAAGTCTAAATAAAAGGAATAGCCAGGAAAGGAACCAAAATGCAAGACCTACTTTTCAGACAGTAATAAGCAAAGAACTCTCTGAGAAGATGGTACTTGAAAACGAAGCAGAAAAGGATCAAGCTAGGAGAAAACATTCCAGGCAGAAGGCATGCAAAAACAAAGCTCAGCAGTTAAAAGAGGTTGGCATGTTGCTCCATCCGTCTTTGTGATACACTCATTTAACAAAACTCCAGGCCTGGGTGCAGCCAAATCTCTGCTTTCTTTGTGCTTGCTGTAGAAAAAAAAAATACTTAATAGGGCAGAGGGAAGTCACTCTGTATTTGAGGGCACCCTCTCAACTGAGCTTCCATTACTCTAGTCAATTTGCTCTCCTACTCTCTGAAGCATCTATTTCAAAACTTCTCTCTCCTTAAAACTCTCGACCAGCTAACTCTCCCACACTCAACAAATGAACTCAACTTCTTCAGAGGGAAAAACTGAAGTCATCAGAGAAATGCCCTCAACTCTCAAACTCCCCAATCCAAACCCACCACAATAATATGTACCTGTAGAAACAGAGGAAGGCTTCTCTTCGTAAAGCTAGTTATTCCACTTTGCTTTTGAATTCCTCTCCTCCTATCCTGTTAGAAAAATTACTCTACCTTTTTCTCTCTGGCATACAGCATTCAATTTCAACCTGTGTCCATCTTGTAAGCATTTATACTCACTTGAACATGACAACTTTCTGACTTAGGAGAAACTTCTCCTAAGTCAGAATTATACAGAGATTAAATGGACTGCCATGGGAGATAGTTGTCCATCCCTGGAAATGTTCCAGAATAAACTGTTTGCTTCACTGACAGAAAAGCAGTAGAGGACTCAAATATAAGACTGGTCACTGAACCAAGTGCATCTGTCAGATTTCTTCTCACCTTAAGAATTTCTGATTTAAAGATAATGGAAATGGTCTATTTGGGGATCTCTATTAAATGTTAAGTTTAAGATAGCTAATAACAAAACCTTAGGTACACCTTTGGATTCTTCCTTTTGAAGGATATAAACTTAACAGGCTACATGTCTGCCATCAAATTTGAAGTGGATAGCCTTGAAACTCAACTAAAATCAATCAAAGTACACAGAGACCCTCTATTTCATCTATACCCCCAGATAAAGTCAGACTGCAGGCAGACCATGTCAGAGCAATCTGGAGTTCTCGCCCACAGTCTGGATTCTCAGATTCTGTACCGTCAAGAATTTCCTCATGAACTTATCCTAGCCTACTCAAGGGTTAAACACGTAAAGCCAGAATTCCAGTCAGAATATGCCTCAATAAATTCTATGAACCACTTACTTCATTCTTACTATAAATTTGCCTTCTAGGAGTTCCACTTAGGTTTGTATAGAGTTGACAGCAATGGTAACTGCTACCACCTTAAGCTGTGTTTCCACTGCAGATCTTTAACGAGTATAATCACCCCACAGTTTAGAAGACAGGGGCTCCATCATGATATTCCAGTTACTACAAAGCACAGCTTTTAGGAATACCATTCATTGCCTTAGAATAAGGGATACTCGAGTAAACATTCAAAAAAAATCAACTTCTAAAAATTGGTAGTACTGGCAGGCGGAGGAAGGAGAGCAAATTTACCCATATCTGGCACCTTCTCCTCCTCTAACATCTGAAAATGTGATTCCTTCCTAAAAATTGTATTATAAGTTAACAATGCAAAGTATCTATCTTTGCATTTGATATTGTATCAAAATTATCTTAAAGAGCCAGGTAATATTTCTTATTGCAAAATAATAAATTTTTATTCAGCCAAGAATCTGCAAATAATTGCATTTGTGGCTATTATTAGTAAGCTCTCTACAATACCCTTGAATTATAGAAAAGTGTGTACCTATTACTTCCTTGAAATAAAATTAATTTTCTAAGATCTACTAAATTTAGAACTTAAATATGTTTTACCCTGATAGTATTCTAATTGTTTAATTATTGTTAGTATTTTTTTTTAAATAGAAACTTAGCACTGCCTGAATATTTCAATGATCTTGAAACACTATAATGTTTCTGAAGAAAGGTACCTCTATGGTCATCTCATATCACAATTCCTATGAAGTCAAGAATTATACTTTGGAAACTGAATACTACGTTGTTGTTTGAAACCATCTAAAAGTACATATTAGTAGTATGTATTTAAAGATCTCCCCACAGATGGGCGTGCCTTTTTTTGCATATTTTAGCCACTTTTCCAAAATTTGCATATTCTAAGCCAATGAACTATTCCTCAACAATTAAAATTATTTTGCTTTTAAAACACCTTTGGAATTCCATGGTTCTGGTTTCTTTTCTATCCATCAGTATCATAAGAATTTATTTTAAACACATAACTAAACCTATACCTAATTTAAAAATGCAACAAAAAGAATCTAATGATCCAATAATAATAATCTCTTCCTCGTCATACTGAAGACTTTAATAAGAAAAACTTACTATGTAGTATAATTCTGCAGTTTTCCCCCAGAGTTTTAGTCAAGAAAGAGTCCTAAACCTAATATGTCTATAGTGAAATTTATAAAATACTTGAAGTCCAGAGAAACATCTCCAATGTAACCACTCCATTTAAAATCCTGATAACTGGTAATAGCAGAGGCAAATACAGTTAGACAGTAGTTCTATTTCCCCCAAACAGACATACTATATGTCTCTGTGAAGCACAAACATTAACATTAACATATGTACCTAAAAGTACACATGATATAACACACATATATTTACTTTATAGATCCTATCAATTAAGAATCAATACTCCTTGGAATACATAAAAATGAAACAAATGACAAGAAAAAGACCTTCTTACCTGATAGATATCAGAAAGACTGCTGCTTCCAGAATCACTAGTGATACTACATCCTGAATGGCTAGAAGAAACGTGCGTCACCTGTGGGTGGAGACTATCAGTAAGGTGTAGTTTTGTGAAATCTGCAGGAAGCTATGGAAGGAGCAGGAGAAACAGGATTACAATTTGAATCAAGAACGCTTAAGAAGACATTGAAACATTTTATTAAACACTACTCCATACCATTTACCCAAAAGTACTAGGGAAGATCCTTCATTTTTCAAGTTCACAAAATATTAAATATTGTCCCTATTTATCAAAAATCACAAAATACGTTTTTAAAGTTTACGGACATTCAATGAACGCTAATACTAAATTCAATGCTTAAAGAGGTAGATTTGGCAGTTAAGATTAACTTGGATGAGCATTTAATTCAATGACAACTTTCAAATTATATACTATTGAGCAAATTAATCTACTACTATTTGGTAGCCACTATAAACACAACTTTGTAGCAAGAAATAGCTTAAACAAGAAAACAGATTTGAGGTTCTTATATGCCTAAATAATATTTACAAGTAAAAAAAAAAAAAAACAGCATCTTAGAATTGACAAAATGTTTTCCTATATAAATAACTGTGCTAGGCTCTATGAAAAAACAGAATAGGATGCCTTCAAAGAACTTAGAGTTGAGAAAGCTATGGACAACATTTACCAATCTACACACATACACTTAAATATCAATTTTCTATCTGTTCAGTTTAAACCCTAAATGAAATAGCTTCTGTTGAACAGATTCACTAAGCATCCCTCAAGTGCTTCCCTCACTCTCCCATATAACAGAGAAAAGGTATTGAGAAAGAAAACATCCATTCATTTGCCCATTCAACAAACATTTGCCGAGCCTTTTTCCTCCTACTATGTGCTAAGAATGAGACACTAAGAAAACACTGCCCTTAAGAATCTTACACTCTTGTAAGTTATTATCAGTTCTTTTGAATTAAAAAGGGGTATTATTTATAATATCCCACTTATTATACGATTGGCCAGTAATACACGTGACATTTCAAAATATATGCTTATATCATGCAATATTCGTAACATTCTTTCCTTTCTACATATTAATCCTATTTAGCTGTTGAATAAAAATGAAGAATGTTAAAATACAACTTAAGAGTTTATCTTAGCAACATTCCTTTCTCTCCTTTGATTCTCATCCCTTCTCCCCTTTCCAAAAACAAGATGCCATTCCATAGATTAGAATAAGTTTCCTAAGGGAGGTGATTCATTTGTATGGCAATAACCAATGAATTGTAATACCTCAAAGTTCCAAACAAAGAGGCAAAATGTACTTATATCCACTATCATTCAGATCTGACTTAATAAACAGGTTATGATATTTAATAATATTAAATACAGGCTGTGCAGAATATTTTGACTTGGTCAAGATATTAAAAAAAAGACTTAAAGATAAATGTATTAGGAGGCATAAGATTAGATGGCAAATAAATGGACAAAAAACATGTATGTTGGAGGAGCTCAGAGAAGTGAGATGTATTTAAATGGGTGAGATCATTGCAAACATGACATATCTCACTAAGTGTTGTTATTTAAAAACCTGATGATTGAAGATGCTCTGAAATATTAGATAAAATTTAGGAGAATAACAATTCCTCTACAAGGAATAGATAGGTGGGTAACTCTAAATTGAGAGTTTATATATATTTATTCACAAGGTAGAACAGTGAAATATTTGCAGGACTTCTACAGGAACAATTTGGAGACAGAAATCTCCCGAGATGTACTAATGACTATGATTTTGCATGTTGCTAAGTGATAGATATCACATATTAAAATAATGTGCCCAAAACCAGGATAAATACTCTTCATCATCCCAGCTACAGTTCCATTATATCAGTCACTCACTGCAGAAGGCAACTGGGGAAACATTACTCAATGGCTCACTGATTTTAAAAGGCATAATAAATTGATACATATAATTACAGAACAGTAAACTGATTTCTATTGATTATCTTTTATAGATGTGACTCAGGTTGACATGTACCACATAGGGTGATTTTTAAAATTAACTTAAATATGTCAAATGAAGACATCATTAATGAATTTTTATTCACTAGACACTTATTTATTCAAGCCTCAAAGGCCTCTCTTCTCTTCAGTATCCATGAGCTCATGGTCATCTTTGCTGAGAATTCATTGTATGGAAAGCATTAGGAGCTACAGAGCTCTCCATCTAATAGAACACACATGGATCCAGACTCTATGTACCACGATCTATTCACCTATGCTAGCTGACAACAGCAGATACCAGAATTAGATGGCTATGCTAGGCTAAGGACCATAAAGACTGTTTAAAAAGCAAAAAAGAAATATTTTCACTCTGAAGGATTCAATTCTATTCTATATATAAATACTTATTGAGTATGTGTTATGTCATACTATTAGGCCCAAGGAATATGAAAGTGAATATGGCATTCCCAATTCTAAACGTAACTAACTTCTACTACCCAAAATGTCATTGAAATAGGGGTTACCCATAATAGAAAAATGAATCAAACATATTTTTTAAACACGGCTTTTATCTCCCTCCCTCAACCTGTATTTTCTGCAGAACGGCATGAAATAATGTTATGTTAAACTCAGAGTAAATGCATACACAATTTACTATTAACTGAACATTTCTTTATATTAGAAGAGATGCCATACTTAGGAAGGCTTTAAATTTTTTCCCACAGATTGGGAGAATAGTATCATGATTAAATTTCACTGATGGTACACCTCGGCCAGTTACAGAATGGGAGAAGATGTGGAAGTTGATCCCATAGACAGAGAGTCTGAACTGCACTGACGTGACCCAGCTGGCCACAACACCCTAAAAGAATAGAGACCTGAGCCCATGGCTGGGGGAAATGGGTCTTTAAGAGGCAAATGAACCACATGGGCTGGGAGTCAGGGGACAAACACTGTTACACGGAGCCACGTTTAAACCTGAGGTCAACAAGGGTAGCACAGAATCCCTAGGGAGACAGTAACCCATAGTATGAGTAAAATACACCAATAAAAGGGGTATGACATGCCAAAGACAAGATTCATTTACTCCAAACCTTTCTAGGTTTGACCCGGTGCCTATTTAAATTATTATCAGTGTCATTTTTAATTAAATTTCAGATTAAAATGGGGCTGTGAATTATCTTGTGACTCTAGCCACCATTTATAACAGAAACTGTATAAAATAAGAGAAATTTTTGAAGTTGGGACTATATACAGCAATCACCTGAATAATATTAGATATTAATTAAATTAAAGGGGAAATAAATGCATTTTATACATTTTGATCTTAATACCAATATATTTCACAATTTATTTAAAATTTAAAGAAGCCTCAAATTATTTTTATATTTGAAATTTTTAATATTTGATATATGAATATATTACTCCTCAAATTTTTCCTGAATCAAAGCAACATATATTCCTAAAAATAGGAATAGTTGTGGGGCACAACTGCAATAAACTACTGTTAGGCAAAATGACTGAATCATAGTTTAATCACAAACACTATTAACTACATAAGAAACATAGGGTAATATTAAAATCAGATACTTAAATAAAGTGAGCATAAGCAAAATCATAGTTTAATAAAATCTGGGTATCAATTACAAAGTAACTTGTTTCTCTTTTGGGGAGAAACAGGGATGTCACAACAATTAGCTGTAAATAAGTACTATACAAAAGACATAAGTCTCATATATGAACACGCATTTGATGATAGCCTTTGATTTATTAATCAGTCTAATGATTGGCATTGATAAAATGACTTCTAATTTTACCAGTTAATAAATGAACTGTTTTGAACATAAATGCAATGAGTTTGAGTGCCTTGAAGGGTCTGACACGAATAAGTAAATACTTTGTTGAAATGGTAGAAGTGGTTGTAACGTAGGAGAGGCTAAGATGGCTGCCTTCTTCCCTTTCCTCCCTACTAAAGACTTCTTTATGTTCATGTTTTCAAGCTCTACCAGGAAGACCGGGTGTATCACTGGACAAGTAATGGAAATGTAAGAGTTTCCTATTTCATAATGATTATTAGCCTAGGTTTGCTGAGAAATCCAATAGTTAAAAAAGAATGAAAAACTAAAAACAAAAAAATACTGCCACCAACATTTGAAATTTTATAACTGAAAAATTTCCCAACTAACCTTAGAATCACTTTATTTCAAGAAATCGTTACACAAGGATTGGGGTGATTGTTGGGATCTGTGCAATCTCCCCTGGCAGTTTACTTTGAGTAATGCTTTGAAGGTAAATTAAATATACTCAGTCACTAAAAACTAACTCTACATTGAGATGTATTACTAAGAATTTACCCAAATGAATACTGTTTTCCTCCTATCATCACTGAAGTTTTGTAAGTATTCTTCATGCTCATGTTTTCGAGCTCTGCAAGGAAGAGTTGGTGTGCTAACTGGACACACTGACTATTTTTCTCAGAGATGTTAATGAAAATACAGTCTCCTATATTTTCTACTCATTCATCACTTATTGGAAACCTGTGTTGTGAGGAGTAAATGAATGGCTGGGCACAAAGCATTTAGGTTAGGGTCTGGCACACAGAAATCACTACAGAAGTGTGTTAGCTATAATTACCACATGCAGATGCTGTGTAAGAAACAGGTCCTTTCCAGCTCCAGAATTCCTGTAGCTGAAATCTAAGACTAGATACCAGTGGGTTAGTGAGCTACTACTTGAGAGGGCTTTCGTGGTCAAAATCATCCAGCCACAAACACTATTCCCTTATCCACTTTAGAATTCAAGTTGTGCTTTAAAAGCAATTCCTATTCTCTGTGTCTGTACACATGTACGTACACACACACACACACACACACACACCCTGTATTTCTTTTACCACTTATCTTTTCAGTTACTACTAGTCCTGACACTCTCTGACCTGTTTCTACATACAGCTTGAATAACCAGGAATATTATTTATAGTTTATTTTAAAGGACACTGTATAATATGGTTTTGACTTTTACATCTCTCAATCATAATATTTCTTTAAGAACTCCAGATAAGGGAAACATTTGGACTCCTGAATATTATTCATCAGAAATAATTTTTGCAGGGACACCTGGGTGGCTCAGTCAGTTAAGCGTCCGACTTCAGCTCAGGTCATTATCTCACAGTTCATGGGTTTGAGCCTTATGTCAGGCTCTGTGCTGACAGCTTACAGCCTGGAGCCCACTTTGGATTCTGTGTCCTTCTCTCTCTGCCTCTCCCCCCGCTTATACTCTGTCTCTGTCTCTCTCTCAAAACTAAATGAACATTAAAAAGTTTTTTAATTAAAAAATAATAATTTTTGCACAGTGCCTGGATGGCTCAGCCAGCTAGGCGTCCAACTCTTGGGTTTGGCTCAGGTCATAATCTCACAGTTCATGAGATTGAGCCCTGCATCAGACTCCCTGCTGACAGCACAGAGCCTGCTTGGGATTCTCTCTCTCCCTATCTCTCTCTCTGCCCCTTCCCTGCTCATGCTTGCTCACTCACTTGTGCTAAGTAAATAAACTTTTTTTAAAAAGTAATTTTTACTTCCCTTATACTGCCTTATGATACACTAGATTCAATACTTATTCTTGATTACATCATCCGTCAGTATTCCACAAAGAGAAAGATGTTTGCACAATATACAATTTCTTTTGTTCATAAACATAAAGGCAAGAGAGTTTCCCCCAAAGTGTCATAAGATAATTTAATAAACTGATAGATCTAATTATATTTCTCATTAAAACACATGGAGACATGTTTTAATGTTGATATGACTATGTTTTACAGGAATGGGTCTACAAAAATTTGCTTTGTATCTACTGGAGAAACCTGACAAAAATTAATAATTTGTAAGAACATTCTCCCAGCCTCCTGTCAGGCTCAAAAGATATAAGCCTCATGTCAGACATATATGGAGTAATCATCTATTCAACCTCCTCCTAAGTCAGGCAACTTTGAACAAATTAATTAACTACTGTATACCTTAGTTTCTTCCATCAAAAGAATGTAACATAGTACAATGACTAAATGAAATTATCATTGTGACCTATAGAATCTACCTTACTGATGCCTCTCTCTTCCTTTTCATTCCCTCTGTCATTTTCCAGTCAAGGTTCTCCATCACCTTAGGTCACATATTTTTCAAATTGAATGAAAACAAACAAACAAAAAAAAACTAACTTATTTTTGACAGTGTCATACCTAACACTACCATTATAGTTTACTTATTATATATATATTCTCCCAAGTATGTTCATATGGAAGAACTCACTGGTTAGAATTCTGTACTAAATTTTATAAAGTAAATAACCTCATTACATGATATGCTTATAGTCCAATTACTTTTATAAACAAATTTTCATAGCTAAGAATTTCTCTCAAAGTGATAACATCTTGAGGAATTTGTGCTTTTGTGGGTGTATGATGTTTGACTGCAAAAGCCTCCATGTATTTGACCCAGACACACGCTGCCAACCTGGTAAGGCTTAACCACAGTAAGTTATCCTTGCCATCCTGAGCACATGGTCTATACAGGACAGTCTGAACAGAAACACCACTGCATGGGGGGCGGGGGGCGGGGAGCGGGGAGGGAGGGGTGGAAACACAAGTTTAGTCATGCTTTATTTCAAAACTTCATTGCTACTATCTGACACTAAAATAATGTTTCAGAGGGAGCTGTAATAAACAGAAGTTGCTATTAAGGTAAGTTTATACACATAAATATTTCACATGGCTTTCTGTCCAAAAATAAACCTTCATGTGTTAGAATTAGCTACTGAAATATGGTAGTGACCTAGCCCTCACCCCAGGGCAGAAAGACCACTCTCATTTTTTTCTAGGGTTGGTAACATAAATGAATTATAAACTTCACTGGCTATAATTGGGCAAATTACAATCTACCTACAATTTAATTCCTACACCTATAAAATAGTGATTATTTGAACACAAATAGGACACCTATGGCCCTCCGTTGAAGAAAATAAACAATCAAAACTAGTAAACTGATGTTTTTAAGCAAATGCTTCTAGAAAGCCTTTTCTGCTAGATGTTGAATGAAAGCACTAAGCAGAAGGAAACCACATGACCTTTACTTCAAAACTGAAAAGTAGAATCCTTTAGTATGATGAGGAAGTGTATGATCTTATTTAGGTACCACATTTTCCAAATTGTAAGGCTATGCCCCATTTTTTTTTTTTTTTTTTAAGAGAAGGCAATAATAAGAACACACCTGTATACTAGTTCCCATATGCCAGGCCTGGATCTAAGCGCTTGCAGATATATTAGGTCATTAATTGTTACAACTATCTTATAAAGTAGCTTTTATTATGACCATTTTAAATAAGAGGAAACTAAGGCACAGAAAAGGTAAGTGATTTGCAAGATCATTTGGTGAAAAGGTGATAGAGAAGGAGTCCAGCTCCAGATGTCTGGCTGTAGAGCATACACACGCATTCAACTTATGCATTCGTTAATTCAGTAGCTGACTTGAAAGTTCTCATTGATGAAATGGTCAAATGGCTGCTCATATCAATTTATGAATATAGTCTTGTACACATTTTAAAATCATAGAGAAAAATACTAATTTAAAATAAGTTCTCACTCACTTTCATAAAACAAATTTATGAAAATTTTACATCCACAACCTAACAGAATTTCCATTCCTTCTAAATTGTTTAAGATACATTACTTTTTTGGACTCTGTATGTGATGCTGATTAGTGAAGGTGGTTTTTCATTTGTCTCATAGGTTCTTTATAATATCATTTACTGTTTACTTTATAAACTAATCTTTAAAATATCACTGTAATAGCCAGTACTTGCAATCTTGAGATCACACATCCAGGAACCATTATTAAATCTGTGTCAAGTGTAAAGCTGCTTTAACTCCTTTATACCAGTTCCATCATGTGACACGTATAAGCATTCCAAGCTAGCACTGTTTGAGGTCATTTCTGCATTATGTTCCTTATGGAAGAGTGCTTTAAAAAAATTTTTTTTAAAAAGGTAAAATAAATTATGAGAGAACCTCGTAAAGTATGTGAGGAGAGCAACTCCTTTTCTGGAAGTTATTTTTGGCAGAAACTAAAGTTTGCCTGATATATAATATCCCTAACATGTGATAATCAGAAAAAAAATTACGCACACATATACATAGAGTTAGTTTTAAGTTAGTCACCTAATTTCATCATCTTAAAGGAAGACACCTGGCAGAGTGAGAGCAGTTCTGTAATTAGTATCAGAACCAATGAAAGTTTGTCATCTGAAAGACAGCTGTATTTTTTCAAATGAAAATGTTTATCTGGGTCCTAAAATAAAACAAACTGCCTGTACAATTTTCCACAGAAATACTGAGGCAGTTGATTAATTATCATGCAAATGAAACGTCCCATTGCCTATTAAGAAACACAGTTTTAGGACGGTTTAAGCAACAGCCAGTTCATTCTCACCCCACCCCTGGCCCTACTCCCCTACACACTATATAATCCCTTCTTCTTTTCCATTTTTTTGCAATCATCAATAACCACTGATCTGAAAGGCACACATTTCTCCGAGGGATTCCAAAAAAATGCCTACATCACTCAGTCCAAGAAATTGTCAGTAAAATACATGGCAGCTGTTGGCACCGAATCAGGTAATTTAAAAATCATCTTCTGAGTAGCATTCCACCTATTTAAATCCCAACACCTTTGTGCATTTTCTCTTCATGTTAGTAACAATTACCGCCATTATTTTGGGGTTATGTACTATGTAATGAGCAAGGAGCCCAGTATTTGGCATCTATTTGTTCTAATACTTATAAAAAGCCCAGATGCTGCTAAAGAAATGGAAGCTCAACTCAAGTGACTTGTCCAAAGATCCCAGGTAATAGGCTCCAAAATCTCTCCCTTTTTCACTTTGTACCCTGACTCTATAGATATTTATTATTTGGGGCCATAGTCTAACTCAATCTTTGCACCTGTCTACTCCATTATTTAAACATTATTAGACATTATTTAAATCCCATTATTTAAACCTTCAAAGAACTTTACACTAATATAAGAATAGCTTGATTTTTCTAATGTGAAAGCCAACTCAATACACTTTTTAGCAAAATTTGTGATTATCCATATGGTAATACCGATAATATCCTGCAGTTGCTAAAACTTGAGTCCTCAGTCTCTTGTTTTCCAGGACCAAGTGGGACTGGTGCTATGGAAGTAGCAGCCTCTGGAGAGGTAGAGAAGTTGCTGGTAATACCAGAAACCAACTTCTGTGACCAATTAGACAACAACTCTGATGAGCTCCAAAGGGACTCTGCTTAGTTATCCCAGCTGTAAAAATGCTCAAGGGAGTATGGAGTTGGGGAAATGAGTGTTTAAAGTCAAGAAAAAAAAATCGTAGGGGATCTATAGAGAACCCTAAGCTGCCTTCTTTTTGAATAAAAATAAACAGTTGATTTGGGGAGAAAATCTCACACACAATTCAAAACATTAACCTACAAGTAATTCACCTTGTAAAAGCTGTAAAAGCTACCATACATCCAAATGCAAAGCTACGAAGGTCTCTACACCACACAATACCATAAAATGTCTGAGACTGGCTAGCTATTTATCAGTGTCCTCCCTTCCGGGAAACATGCTGGACTGTATTTCCCAACCTCCCTTATAGTTACATATGTGCCCATATAACTGAGTTCAGGCCTTAGAAGTATGGACAAACACAAGTGATGTATGCCATTCCACACCTGACTTCAAAAATATTCTATAAGACCTGTCATGATCCTTTCCCCTTGCATCAAAAAAAGTCTCTGTTGGAAGACAACAGAAGCTTTGTTTTGAAAGTTAGGTAACTGAGCCACAAAACAGAGGGGCCTTGATCCTTGAATCACTGCTTAGAAGGGAACCATCCACTAAGTGATCAAGAGTACTTGCTTCAGATTTTATGCAAACGAGAAATAAACTTCTGTGTTTGAACCATATAAATGCATTATCTTAATACATATAAATACCTTAACTCATATAATCGGTGAGACCTATTTGTGAAAAATCTTCTACAACGAAATTCTAAATTCCTTAAGGAGAAGTTAGTAGGGCTCTGATAATAACCTCATAGTACTATGTGAATTTGGATACAATAAACATTAGAGTTCCTTTACTTATTCAGTCAAACACATTTACTGAAATGTGTTTTTTCTAGATATAGGAGCAGCAAGGATAAACTCCCTTCTCTCAGGGATCTTACAACTAGTAGGTGGAGACAAGTAATAAAAAGAAACTGAAGAACACTGTCAAATAAGTGCTGCATTCAACAAAGATTGAACAAGACTGATGTATTATGCTGAGCGAAATAAGTCAGTCAGAGAAAGACAAATACCATTTGATTTCATGCATATATGGAATTTAAGAAACAAAACCAATGATCATAGGGGAAGAAAAAGAGAGACGCAAACCAAGAAACAGATGCTTAACTGTAGAGAACACAATGGTTACCAGATGAGGGATGGGGAGGGGTGTGGTTAAACAGGTGACTGGGATTAAGGAATGCACTTGTGATGAGCACCAGGTGTTGTATGGAAGTGTTGAATCACTAAGTTGCACACCTGAAAGTAACATTCCACTATGTGTTAATTAGCTGGAATTTGAATAAAAACTAAAGACAGAGAGACAGAGAGACAGACAGACCTATGTGATGAAGAGTCACAGGATAGCCAGGGAAGATCTAAGATGTGATATTGAGACGAGAAAATTATTTTTTATACTTTCACCCATTTCCTAAAGGGACAGTTGTAATCATACCATTTTACTATATACATATAGTAAATATGTATTTGGATACATACTACTAATGGATACATACATACTAATATTGGATATTTAGTATTGGATATACATATAGTAAAATGGTATGATTACAACTGTAATCATACAGTTATATATCATACAATCATACAGATATATATATATATATCTAGTAAGATGGTATGATAATATAGATGTATATATGTGTGTATATATGTGTGTATATACATATGTATATATGTGTGTGTTATGTTATCTAATAATACACACATACACATATACACATCTTATATATTATACACATACACATGTGTATACATACACACATACTTTATATATATAACATATACATTACCTTCCATGTATTTATAAAGTATATGTTATATTTGTTGTTGTGTAAAAGTGAGATAAATCTAGTACATCACTAAGCCAAAGGATTATAATCACTAAACATTTTATTAAAAATTCTTGGCTATTTATACAACTTAAAAGCAAAATCAACTAAGCACCATAGTCCCTTATAAACTAAAGACGGTATAAAATATATTTGGAGTTGTTCAGTGCCCTATGAGTTGGAAAGCACTAATATTTGCTCACATTTCAAGACATAAATAATATATGATGGAAATGTAAGTCTTCCCAATAATTATTTTTTCTTTAAAAATACTGCTGAATAAGTTAAATGGAAATTTAAGTCTAGAACCCACCTACTTGTAATAATACTCAAAAATTCATTGAATAGATTGCTTGAGAAAAAAAAATAATGCTATTAAAATTTATGTCATAATCCTTTAAAAATAGGATTTTATTCCTTTATTTCCCTAGGAAGATATACTCAACATCTTTGAATCCACAGATTTACAACCTAGCAATTGTGTGTGGTAGTAGGAAGTTGGGGTGGGGGGATGACCATCAAACAAGAACATGCCACACGGAGTTTAAGTAAATTGAAAACTAATAAAGTAAGATAAGAGGATATAGAGGGCGGAAGGTCTCACTGCTAAGATAACATTTGAACAAAGACCTTAATGGAGAGAATGCCTGAACCCTGAAGATACACAAAGGGGAGGGAAACAGGCATTACACATACAGAGACATGAGCAAAAGTCAAAGGCAGGGGTGGCTTTGGTATGCTTTACGAATAGATAAGAGTAGTAAAAGCTCTGAAAAGACCAGAGGGAATTAAGACAGAGAGAGATTCTATGGTGAAATCATGTAGGAAAGCTATGGTAATGATTTTGGATTTTATCCTTAGTGAGATGAGAAGCCACTGGAGGGTTTTGGACACTCACAAGGTGTGCAGCATACATGTAAAACACCTTTCTGAAGTTTTTAATGTGACTATTATCTTGTATTTTTGATAAATATTTATGAGTGACTCCACATGACTTAAATAGAAAAAGATGTTTATTACAACTTGTATCAAGAGGCCATCAGCAAATGGGGGCATCGCAGCTTGTCTTGATGGACTCACCATAGGTAGGCAGTGTGACTCAACTATGAGGCTGTGTCTATTCTCAGTTATCGTTTATGGGTACACTAGCTATACAACTTAATTGACTGAAAAATTCCACCCTCTTTACATGACACACACCCATACATATACATCTACTTTGATTTTTTAACTGATATCTAGGATCTTACTTCTAATAGTTCACTTCTAGATTTCATTCAAACACAACTACCACAACTGCTACTTTTCTGGTGATGAGTATTACAACTTAGCTAGACAATATTCTTTAAATAAAAAAATAATTACACGTTATCCCTCTTAAGTTACTAACAAAAATAGAGGTCTTACTTTCATGCGCCTAGTGTTATCACTTCCTCCTTTTACTTCAAAGATAAAGATATTCATTTCAGCATTTATTTCCAAGGACTTCCATGCTACGACATTTAATTTAATGTCTATTGTCAAGGGCTTTATGTGTCAACCGTGCACACCAGATAATTTCATTGCTTTAGCTCTGTCTGGAGGGCACTACGGGAGAACTGACTGAACATCTGCAGTGCGTTACTCATTGCCCAGGGTCAGTGGAGACACATACTGCATAAATTGCAAGAAGCCTCACAGAGTTTTCTTTTTCCTCCATCTTCCCTTTTTTCTTTCTCTGTTAAGACTAATAAACCTTAGACACCATATCATCAAATGAATAGTCTGAGTTACTAAGACACAGTCAAACACACGCTACCTCATAAGGAGACTCCTTCCTAATACCCTCACTTCTGTCAATGCTCCAGCATTTTTAATGACCTTCTCAGTCATCTGTAAAGATTTATTTACATAATCAATTGAGCAACCCTCTTAGAAAGCACATTCTTCCTAAATTAACACCAACATTTAGAAGTCTATCACTCTATTAAGCTTTTACTTTCCTCAAACTTCATCTACTTTCTCTGAACTCTGTTAAGTGTGCGTGGGTATGCACACTAATTTATTGTCCCTAGTTTAAATCAGGAAAATAGAACAGCATTAATCAAGATACACTTAGGGAGACTTATGACTGGATTAACATAATCTGTGGTGTCAGCGCATGTGTGTACGCAGGTACACACACACACACATACAAACACTTAATTAATAAACTGAAAATGTCTTTAGATTTAAACAGTTTAACTGACATAACCTGTAAGTTACATAGGCTCAATTCACCGTCAATTCACCACCAGCAAAAACAAGAACTTACAAAATGAGCGAAGCTCACAGTGGCAATACTGTGACAGGAGATTTACAAATACTACCCTGCCTCACTCTAATGCTCCCCGCACTATCACTGTCCTACCCAGCTTCTTGCAACAGTCTTTTATTTCCCTTTCAATCTCTTCAAGTTGCAGCCAGAGGAAACTTTTACAAGATGACAGAAAAATACACATTGTCATCTTGTCACTCCTGTGCCACAAATCTTTCACTGGACTCTCTTCACCCTCAAGAAAATGTTTATAATTCTAACCACTGCACCTATCTTTTCCTTCTCACCTTTTCACACACCTCCGTACCCCTTAGTCTCTGAACTAAAGGTCTAAAGCTACTTATGGCTGTTTAAAAGTCATACTCTGTATCTCTCTTCTGGGTCTTCGGGATTCCCTCCTCGAAGAACAATCATCCCAAGGCTGGCTAGCTCTCTGAACCCTCCTACTGGAAGTTAGAAGTTCTTATAAGATGTTACTGTGAACCTAGAATGCTGCCAGTCACAGAATTTAACCACACTTTATAGTAGTTGCTGATTTAACTCTATATGCAGGACCATGTCTGCCTTTTTCATGACTCTTTCCCTTGCTTCAAAGTGCCTAAAATACAGTCAGTACTTAGTAAGTGCATGAACCACTGAACTATTAGCCCTAGTTTAAGAGCTGAGGATACTGCAGCTGAGTGACACTGAACAAGAACTCTCTGTTGCCAATGTTCTCTCCCTATCCAAATCCACAGTCACCCCTTTCTACCAGCCATTATACATAGATCGCCAGAATAAAATAAAAGACAATGGATAGAAAAAGCGAGATAAAATTATACCAAGCCTAGGCTAACAGTAATTGTAGTTAAGCAATATATTTGGTGTGGATTTCCCAGAAGTCAGGACAAAAAAGCTAAGGACAAAAACCTCTGGGCTAAAATATTTTTGACTTGCCATCTGTATAGATTCCAAAAGAGGAGACTGGCAGATGAAAAGTGTTTGAACTCTACTCAGAAATGTAAGATTCATTCATCTACTTAATTATTTAACACATATTTACTGGCTTGCTTCGGTGAACCAGGCACTGCTATAGGAGCTAGTTCTATAGCAATGATTTGCATTGGCAAAGTCCCTGCTCCCGAGAATTTAACATGTCTAGAGGCAGGAGGGGCTTGACAGTGAAACAGAAAGAAAAGTAACAATAAACACAATAACTTTAGATATCCATAAGTACTGCAAAGACAATGCTAAAAGAGTGGGGTGATGTAATGGGCAGTGATGGTTGGGAATAAGGAGCTATTGTATTTATTTTTTTCATAATTTTATTTTATTTTTTAATCTCAAGTTAGTTAACATACAGTGTAGTCTTGGCTTCAGGAGTAGAACTCAGTGATTCATCTCGTACATATGATACCCAGTGCTCATCCTGAAAAGTGCCCTAAGTCCTTAATGTCCGTCAGCCATTTAACCTACCCCCAACCCCTATCAACCCTCAGTTTGTTCTCTGTATTTAAGAGTCTCTTATGGTTTACCTCCCTCTCTGTTTTTATTTTTCCTTCCCCTCCCCATATGGTCATCTGTTAAGTTTCTCAAATTCCACATATGAGTGAAATCATATGTCTTTCTCTGACTTATTTTGCTTAGCAAAATAATACCCTACATTTCCATCCATTTGTTGTTGCAAATGGTAAGATTCCATTCTTTTTCATCAAGTAGTATTCCATTGTAGATATATATCTATATCTATATCTATATCTATATCTATATCTATATCTATATCTATATCATCTATATCATCTATATCTATATCTATCTACCTATCTATCTACCTATCTATCTATCTAGCACACCTTCTTAATCCATTCATCAGTTGATTGACATTTGGGCTCTTTCCCTAATTTGGGTATCGTTGGTAGTGCTGCTATAAACATTGGGGTGCATGTGCCCCTTTGAATCAGCATTTTTGTATCCTTTGGAAAAATTCCTAGTAGTGCAATTGTTGGGTTGTAGGGTATTTAATTTTTTGAGGAACCTCCACACTGTTCTCCAGGATGGCTGCACCAATTTGCATTCCCACCAACAAGGCAATAGGGTTTCCCCTTTCTCCACAACCTTATCAGGATCTGTTGTTTCCGGAGTTGTTAATTTTAGCCATTCTGACCAGTGTGAGGTGGTATCTCAGTGTGGTTTTGATTTATATTTCCCGAATAATGAGTGATGTTGAGAATCTTTCATGTGTCTGTTTGCCATCTGGATGTCTTCTTTGGAAAAGTGTCTATTCATGTTTTCTGTCCATTTCTTCACTGGATTGTTTTTTGGGTGTTGAGTTTAAGAAGTTCTCTATAGATTTTGAGTACTAACCCTTAATCTGATAGGTCATTTGCATTGCAAATATCTTCTCCCATTCCATCAGTTTCCTTTTAGTTTTGTTGTTTCCTTCACTGTGCAGCAGCTTTTTATCTTGAGGAGGTCCTAATAGTTCATTTTTGCCTTTGTTTCCCTTGCCTCTGGAGACATGTCAAGTGAGAGGTTGGTGCAGCCGAGGTCATAGAGGTTGATGCCTGTTTTCTCCTATAGGATTTTGATGGTTTCCTGTCTTATGTTTAGGTCTTTCATCTATTTTGAATTTGTTTTTGTGTATGGAATAAGAAAAGTGGTCCAGGTTCATTCTTCTGCATATTTCTGGCCAGTTCAGGGAGGCTCTTTCAGATTGGGCAACCTGGGAAGGCTGCTCTGAGAAAATGACGTTTGAGATGAGAGATGAATAAAGACAAAGGACCTAGCCAAACAAAGGTGGGGGAGAGCTTTACAGATGGAGGGAATACCAAGAGCAAGGGCCCTAGGGTGGAAAGAATGTAGGAATGTTCAAAAAACAGAAGTCTAAGGTGACTGGATGGGAGAAAGTGAGGATGCTTGAGCGGGAGAGTAGTATAAAAGAGGGCAGAGGAGTGTAGGATCTATTCCTGATAAAAAGTAGGCTTTTTAAGGGGAAGGGAAGACACTGGGCTTTTTAAAATAAGCAATTAAAAAGATCCAGTTATGTTTCATAAGATCATTCTGTTAGGGGTGGTGGAAAGGGGAATGGATTATAAGAGATTGAAATGGAAGTAGAAAGAAAAATGAGGAAGAAGTGAGGTGTGCTATCAGGTTACAGTGAACAAAAAGGCCTTTCAAAACCTAACCTGACGGTACTTGGAGGGCCCTCTGTAATCAACTGTTTAACTTCTTCAAAAGATAAAAATTCTAGGGGTGCCTGGATGGCTCAGTCGGTTGAGCATCTGACTTCGGCTCAGGTCATGATCTCGCAGCTCGTGGGTTCAAGCCCCATGTCGGGTTCTGTGCTGACATCCCAGAGCCTGGCGCCTGCTTCTGATTCTGTGTCTCCCTCTCTCTGCCCCAACCCCACTTGCACTGTGTCTCTCTCTCTCTCTCTCTCAAAAATAAATAAAAAGTAAAATAAAACATTAAAAGATACAAATTCTATCCAAAATACCATAAAAGTGATTAGTTATGTGGCACTAGTTGCTACAATACTTTAG
This sequence comes from Panthera tigris, assembly GCF_018350195.1. Taxonomy (NCBI): domain Eukaryota; kingdom Metazoa; phylum Chordata; class Mammalia; order Carnivora; family Felidae; genus Panthera; species Panthera tigris. Next base: position 68,400,058 of record NC_056663.1, read on the forward strand.
TAATGCATTCTGGCCTCTTTTAAGTTATCTGGGTGCCTTATCAAATTTCTGAGGAATAAGAGGTTAGATTATAAAAAATATTCAAGTTATTTCAGTAATAATTTATTAAATATCCTAATAAAATGAATACTTATTTTGATAAAACACATAGCCAGAGATTAGCATTAGGAGGTCATAGTTTAAAAGATGAAATTATAAAAAGAATACATGGCTAGTTCCAAGCTATCTGTGTGATTCCAGAAAATTATTTAAATTTCTTGCAACTCAGTTTCCTCCCTAGTGTAGAAAAGACATAAAAAGGTCTGTGCTGCCCACCTCACAAGAGAGCTGTGAAAATGAATGCAGGACGAATGTGAAAGAATTCTAGTAATATAAAGCATTATTCAAATGCAAGTTTGTGTATGAAAGTACAGTGATAGACCTGGAAAGATTTTTAAGGGTTCATTTAGCATAATCTCATTTTATAGTTGTGGGAACCGATGTCAAAGAAGGTGAACAAGCATGGAACTGTTAACACTAGAATCCAGATCTTACTTTTATGTAATAGAAAAAATTTAATTTGAATAGTTTCCAAATTTTCTGGAACATCAACTGTAGCATTAATATTTTTAAACAAGTATTCTGAAGAACATAAAAATACTAAAAGAGAAAAGTTAACTTGGAATTCATTAGTAACAATTATGTTTGTATAAACCAGAAACAACAAAGGATTAATTATAATCTCAATTCCATGATAGATGTATCTTAAAACAATGATTGTTCTCAGAAAAGCATAAAACTTTCATAATGCTAAATGGTCAAGGTCTTAACATGTAAGAACATAAGCAAGAACCTTTACCTGGTTTTTGGCAATAAAGTATACTGAAAGTCTTCAAAGATAGTTTAATCTTTTTTTTTTTTTTAATGTTCATTTATTTATTTTGAAAGAGCGAGCAGGGGAGGGGCAGAGAGAAAGAGGAGAATCCCAAGCAGGCTCTGCACTGTAAGCCAAGCTGAAATTAAGAGTCAGATGTTTAACCGAGCCACCCAGACACCCCAACAGTTTACTCTTTAATAGAATCCATATAAATATTTTTTCTAAATAGTGTGTCTCCAACTTTATATCATCCAAAATTCCTAAGTAGCTTATACCAGAAATTTTTTTGCTGCTTAGGAGAATAATATTTATTTCCATATTTCACATAAATGTTAAAGAATTGCATGACTTACTATAACAAAATTCTGGCAATTAGCAATGTTAATCCTAACTTATCATGAGGATTGCTAATGTAAATATTCAGTAGTTGATGTATGCTGCTCCTTACCGTCTTCAGTCTTTATACCCTATTCAGTTTCATCTAAGTTTATCTAGTCCTAGGGAAAAAAAAAATCTTCCCAAGATGAAATAATTATCCTCTAATTCTGAACTTAATAACATTTGGCTGTGTCTGCATTTTTGTGCTTTTTATTAATTCATCTCTTATACATTCAATAAATACTTATAAAATACTGAGATCTGAGAGTCAAGGAGCTGGCCACATCAAGATCACAGGAAATGGAGTTCATGCAAAAAGAACTACTAATGGAATGGCTCCATGGCTTGGTCTGTTAAAAGATCAGGCCGTGAAGTGGAGTAGATAAGGAAAGTTGTACGAGATGAGGGAAGAAGAGTAAGCCTCAGCTGGTTCATACACAGTTTTACAGGGAGCATAGATTTTATTCCAGTTGTAATTGGGAATTACTAAAGAGTCTTAAATGACACGATCTAGTTCACATTTTATAAGATAAATCAGGCTGCTGTGTGAAAATGGCAAGATTAGAAATAAAGAGGACATGAGGAGTCTACTGGAACAGTCCAAATGAGACGATGATGGTAGCTTGGATCAGGATGATAATGGAGATGGAGAGAAACATAATTAAAAGGGTAGACTAAACAAGTCTTGATGAATGAGTTCTGGGCAACGTGAAGAACCAAAGATAACTTGTAGCTTTAGGGCTTTGATAGCTTAATGCCAACGATGAGAAAATGAGGAAAAGTGGTGAACCGTAGGCGTTTGTTGCCTGGTTGATCCGTTGGTGGGGCTCATTTTTTGGTGGTGGTTGGGAGAACACTCAGGAGTTCTATTTTGGCCATGTCAAATTTGAGTGGACAGCAACTACATCAATGTATCTAGTGGGCAATTGAATGTATAGTCTTGAATTTTATTATAATCAACCAATGGATGTCTGGTTTGGGGGCAAAATTTTGTAAAACTTTTCACATGTTCATTAAGTGTTTACATGTTAATACATATAAAAATAATAAATGACAATCAAGATGATTATGATAATGAGGAAGAGGTATTCTGATCCATACTGTGATGAGATAAAGATCCTCAAAATCAATAAACAGATGGGCTAACATGAGATACAAGGTCCCATTTTCTCTCCTTTTTTGAGCTAAGCCATTAACATAAATGAGTTAGATACACACTAGCAAAAAATCTAAAAAGCAGCCCCACAAGAATGTAAAATAGGAATTCACTTATATTTTAAAGTAAAGTTAGTTTAAACATCTAGAATTTTCCTCATAGAATCCTTTAAAGAACTTGAAAAATACCTAGTGCCTCCTACAAATATGTAAACCTAATAAAAGTTCAGGTGAGATATGAACTAGATGTTTGTCATTTGACTTAATGTGCCTTTGTAAATAAAATCTGTTCTTTAAATGTATTCAGGATTAAGAAACCGCCTGCGATAGAAATCTCCTTTCTTTTACGTCTTAAGAGAACTCAAAGATCAGAATCAAGAAAAACTAAATAGTAACCAAGACACCAATAACAAAACACATCAAGCAAATCAGACATAATCTCTGATTTCTTTTGTGTATCCTCTTCCCTTGAAGGCCACAGTTTGACATCTGTTATTCTCTAATGCTTATAAACTAGATGTCTTCACATAAACCTAGACAAATGCATATACTTCATATGTGACCAAACAAGGCTTATTCTAATGTACTCTACCAACTATGGAAAACTGAGGAATAAGAAATGAAAAGTAAAGGAAGTGGAAAATAATCTGAGGTCAATGCAGAGAGAGTAAATTAAGACATCTTTATTCCAAAGTGAATAACTGACTTACATGGTGAAAGAAGGGGGAAAGTGATAAATACATAACTGCCATGAATTCTATATATTCTATTTAATTATGCTTCAAATCCATGAGGTATTTTGAAGTGAATGGGACAATAAAAAAAGACTTAATCACCTTTAATTCTGGAAAAGGGGGATGGGTGTCGATTCAAATGAATACCTGACAAGTCAGATACTACATATCCCCATGAAGACACTGCTTTGCTTATCTCAGAGCAAATGACCTGTTCTGTGTGTATGGTGTGGGTGTGTGTGGTGTTGGGAGTGGGGGGAACAAAGATTAACAACATCCTTCATATTTCTAGCCTGAATCCACTGAAGGGTGGTTAGAGTCACCAGGTACCTTCAGAAAAATTCTTGAAGTGTTCAATTTCACAATTCCTGAAGGATTTCTCAGCATTATTTGTGCAAGAAGCTTATTAGATAGGTATCTCTTCTTAAGTCAACGAGTGGTGAGACAAGAAAACATTCGGCTTACCTGAGAGCATGTTTAGTTGATATGGTTTAGTGTACTATTGTGTTAGAAGAAGGCAGGTACCTTTCTGGGTTGATTTGGGGAAAACAACTCTGAGAGAACAATGGCTTTTCTGGCAGAGGCGCTAAGGGAATTAGGAGAAGGATCCAAGAAAGCCACATTTAGGAGCTTTTATATCACTTCTCAGTAAAGAAACTTTAGCCTAAAGTTGGTCACTTTTCTTAAATTGAAATATGGGTGATTTCACTGAGAAACAGTCCAACATAAAATATATTACACTTAGCATATAAGAATTTCAGTGTTAACACCTTTTTTGGCACAGATTGTCAATTTTTATTGCACACAAACTGGGGGTGGGGGGAGAATGAACTCATGACTTAAAACTCTGGCAACTGCTTGAATTTCACTGTAAAGAAGCATCATTAAGAAGCTGGGAATCTGAGTCACTTAATATCAGGCTTCAGCTAAATTCCTAAGTGGTTATATAACACCACTAATTTTTAAGAACAAGAAAGATTTTATGTTTTGTTTTGTTTTTTTAATGTCAGAGCTTTAGGATTTCCTCTGTTTTTCATCCTACAAAAATGTCATTCTGACCCTACCATACATATCACTTCTTGCTTTTTTCTTGAAGAATGAAACCTCTCCACATCTTCAGATAGATGTCCATTATTAACCTGGCTCTCCAAGAGCTTGTCTTTCTTTAGGTTTAGAAACTCATCTCTCATGTTTACAAAATAAGGTAAAATATGAGGAATTCCACTCCAATAATTAAAATATTACTAAAATCATGGTTGGTTCACACATTATCAAATAACTGAATTAAAAATTTAAACCCATGCTTTAAATCTTGGATGCTTCACACCATGCAGATAAAACATTTGAAAGAATTAACAAAAGTTTTCACTCAAGCTTTGACATTTTGACATGAAGTAAACATAAATTTTAAATTTTGGAAAATGAAAAAGGAATATATGTTTGAAAATTAATTTTAAAAATCTTTTGAACTTCTATGTGAATACTTTCCCCCAAATTAGCTGTAGTAAAATTAGAAAAACAAATAGATAAGTTGTATGGTTATTATTAATCAAAGGTACTCTTTTGTGAGAACAAGGGTCACAAAAAACTAATATTAATTTGCTTAAGCTGTAAGAGCTTCTTTCCCAGAATTTTAAGAGATGAAAATAACCACACGAAAGATATTATCATAACTTAATATATTTAACACTGTGTATAGAGCAACAAGAAAGCATATAACCATGTCCCTCTCACATGCTGAGCATTAAATTATCTTTCACAAAGCAAAAGGGTTTTTTTTTTTTGACCGAAAGCAGTATGTACAGTTAAGAGGTATAGAACTCCCACATTCCGGCCTTTAAATTGTTCTTCTTATAAGAAAGCAGCATTTATGAGCCCCATAATGACTATTTTAAATCCCATGAATCACATCACAATAGAAAAACACTGTGTAGCATAATGTATAATGACATATTTAAATATGACTCAAAATTCCATGCTTCTCTAATCTATATTAAGTTGTGAGCAAAATAAGGCATTTCTACCTTGATCGTTTCCCTAAGCAAAGGTTAACTAGATAGGCCAACCTTAGGAAGAAATAGAATACATACCATGATATAGTCTCTTTCGTTAGAAAAGGCAAGAAGAACAGATTTAAATTAAGACTTGGTGTATAAAAGCTGAAAGCATAGAATTTGTATCCACATAATGAACTGATGTCTCCTCTAAAGACGTCAGATTGCTGTTCAGCTAAACTATCTAAAAATACCTCCTTGCAAACACACACACACACACACACACACACACACACACACACACACGAAATGACTACAAAGACAGGTCTTACTAAGCAGCTCTACTTGCACAAAATCACTTAATAAGTGGGGAAAATTTTTTAAAGTACTTAGGGAAAATTTAACGGGGATTTTTCATAGCAACTATGATATTTTATGAGCTATTTTGAAAACCAGTACCAATCTGTAAAAAGTAGTTAATGAAGGATCTTAAAGCAAATCATAATTGACCTAAGATGTCCAACGGAGAATCATGTTCTATGAATTCAAAATAAGATAAAGAAAGATAAATCTCTGCATCACTGTCAACATTCTATTTAAAAACCAAGAAAAGGGAAATGTTCTGGCTGGAAAAAAGTGGGAATCAAACTCATGGATGCCACTGTGTGCCAGACCCTGTATCACATATGTAATCCCCACGAACAACCTATGAAGTAGGCATCATTAATAGCACTTTACAGACGAAGAAAAATGGTTCAGAACATTTAACTAATCTGCCTAATGTGACACAGCTACTAAGAAATGGGAGGGCTCTAACCCACATACAAATGGTTCTAGAGCACTGTAACCTAACATCAATAACTGAATTCACATAGGCTTTCGAGTCTGCAGATTCTGAAAACATTAACTCTTTTTGTATTTTTCTTATTTAAACCTCAAGTTTTTCATCTGCAATACTGGGAGATTCTCACTTTGCTCCTAGTGTTCCTTTGACAATTAAAGAAAATAATACACATAAAGTACTTAGTAAAATAATTGTAACTAACTGTAATCATTAATAATCTTCAAAACAAGGCTGTAAGGGAGACCAGTATTATAGTCATGACCTCTACTTTGAAGTTAGAAAACAGAAACTTCAAGAAGTTGAATGACTTGCCTAACACTTGCATAGCTAGTAAGCATCAGAACGAGAACTTAAAACAAGGTCCTTGTACATAAAGTATTTTATTGTTCTACTACACAAACACCTAGTTGGAAGAGTTCCTGCCTATTACTATGGGAGAAGGTTCATAGCTGAAGTAGGTATTTTGCTTTAAATATCCATGTTAGATACTCAAAGATGATACGCAAGAAGCACCGTTAATGAGTGACCTTTGCCACACTATGACATTTCATTTTGCATCCTGTTTGCTCTCAGTTTCAGGGTAACACTTTAAGGTCACTAATTAAGTTTATTATAAACCAACCAATCTTCTTCCACAACATCTTCGGAGAGTGCTTAAAGCAGGGAACAAAACAGAGAAACGAAGTAATATATACTCTGTGGCTAACAAAGTCAGCACCTGATACATACAACACCTTGATGGATGTTCTCTGATCCTGCCAACTACAATACCACGCCCACCATCCTACTTAATAGAATGGAGACTCAACCTAGGGCCATTAGGACTGCCAAGAAAAGACTTCTTAATGCAGGGGAGTCCATAACCATCGGATTTCGGGTTACTTTGTTGTGGCCAGGTTAAAGTATATTTTAATACAGCTTTCTAAAAAGTGTAATTACATTCTACAGTCCCAAGAATATGTGTTATAGGGATGGAGGCTGGAGAAATGTCAAAATTGTGACAAAGATGGACCTATGATCCACTTATGTGTATTTTATTTTTTTTAATGTTTATTTTTGAGCGACAGAGAGAGAGAGGGAGGGAGGGAGAGAGGGAGGAGGGACAGAGAGACAGAGGATCCTAAGCGGGCTCTGCGCTGACAGCAGAGAGCCCAATGTGGGGCTCTAACTCATGAACACCGTGAGATCATGACCTGAGCTGAAGTGGGACGCTTAACTAACTGAGCCACCCAGGGTCCTCACTTATCTGTATTTTAAATGGCTAAGACAATGCTGTTAAATCTGTGTGGCTGAAAGACTATTTCATCCAGCTAAATGCTAAAATTAGCTTCTTATAAATTACTTATTTCTTTTTTTTTTTATTTTTTTAATTTTTTTTTCAACGTTTTTTATTTATTTTTGGGACAGAGAGAGACAGAGCATGAACGGGGGAGGGGCAGAGAGAGAGGGAGACACAGAATCGGAAACAGGCTCCAGGCTCCGAGCCATCAGCCCAGAGCCTGACGCGGGGCTCGAACTCACGGACCGCGAGATCGTGACCTGGCTGAAGTCGGACGCTTAACCGACTGCGCCACCCAGGCGCCCCAGTAAATTACTTATTTCACTAGAAACAAATTAAGAGGGCAATATCATCCAAATGACAAGTAAAAAAACGGCCTTTTTTTTTTCCATATTCAAGTATAAAAGCAGGGTAATGTGAAAGACCTCTTTCCCATACGGATGGCAAATCTCAAATATGTGTGGCGACCCAAAAAAAGTTGAATCCACAAAAGAAACTTTCATGTTGGAGCCCCTGGGTGGCTCAGTTGTTTAAGCCTCCAACTTCAGCTCAGGTCATGGTTTCATGGTTTGTGAGTTTGAGCCTCGCATTGGGCTGTCTGTCAGTGCAGAGACTGCTTCAGATCCTCTGTCTCCTTCTTCCCCTCTCTCCCTCTCTCTCAAAAATAAATAAAGAAAACTTTCATGTAAAGAGTTAAAGAGTAATTCTTCAATACAAAATTATACTCTTGTAGTTCTAGCCACACTTAAAGGGGAATAAAATATATTTCTTTTATTTCCATCAAGATCAAGGTAAAGTTACTCTATATTTTATGGTGGGGATAGTAATTACTACATCACACATATGACATCCCTTTGAAACTTACACTACAGAAAATAAACTCCTAAAGTAGGGGGAGAAATAAACTGTTCTCAAACTTTCTCATGAGAATTATAATCCACAGGACACACAGAAAACATGGAACTGGACCATCCTTGAAACAATTTAGTTCCCTTATGCAGCTTCCAAAAATAGATCTGCATATACAGATATGTGTGTGCGTGTAAGTGCACGTATGTACAAGAAAAGACTGCCACTGGCTCCACCATGTATTAGCTGTATGACTTTGGGAAAGTTACTTTACCTCTCTATGCCTTGGCTTCTCTGTTTATAAAAGGACAATATACTTATATGGGTGTGAAGATTAAATGAGATAATATACGAACAGAGTTTTGAATATTGCCTAGAACACAGGAAGCCTTCAATTTTAGCTAATGACATTATTACTGTTACTTTTTTACTCTAATACTAAATTAGCAAACAGAGATTGCTTGCTGAGTATGGAAATGCAGAGGGAAAAAAAGTGAATCAACTTAAGGACATGTCCTTATACAAAGGGAAAACCTAACACATAGTCTATGACCCACTTGCATGACAGATTTAATTTTCCTTACCTCTTGGATAATGGAGGATAAACAGCCATCTTTAAAATATAGAAACCAAGCTTGTTACTGTCCATGCATTATTCTAAGCACTTATAGGTTTTACCTTGCTTAATCTTCACACAACCATATCACCTCCATTTTACAAATGGATTCCACGTAATAGGGAAGCTAAATAAATTAGCTAGGCTCACATAGCTTGTGAGTGGTGAAACCAGAATAGAAGTCCAAGCTCCTGGCTCTGGAGCCCTCCTCCGACCACTAGGCTACATACAGTTCTTACTCATCTCTTCTCTTTGTATACATAACTCTCTTCACAAAGGCTACAACTGTTCACACCACAGTTTTCATTACTTTATGCACAAACTATTTCCTAAATTGGGTTATTTTTATAGACAGAAAGTGAAACTACTCCTAGAAACCTAAATGAGATTCCCCCTCTCCATCCACTGCTAGGTTCTAAGAGCTCCTGTAGATCCTAGGTAGTTATTTTAATATATTTCAGTATTCAGTTTCCTTTGCGTAGAAGAGACAGCATCCCTTAAATTATAAAATTACAGTACTGAAACCAATAGGGGAGCAGGGCATCTTCAACCTCATTTCATCTTGGGCTTCCAGTTCTTCTATCAGATGCCTCTGATCTGCTGCTTAAAACCTCCAAAACCTATCTGCCTGAAATGCCCTTATTCCTTACACCTACTCCTATCCACCTGGTAGGCCCCAGCTGCCCCCCGTACATTCCTCCACGAGGCCCCACACATAACACTAGTGCACATGTCAGCACGTGTCTCTCTGGCTGCTCTTCTGTGGGCAACTGAGACAGAGGCAAGTCCTGTTGACAGTCGAGTAACCAAGACCAAATACAGAACACATTTTCCTCAAACAGTGATCTAGTTCCGTGACGATATGCACACTCTAATTATAACATACAAATGTTAAACACCATTAGTTGTATACTCATATCATATTTCACCGAGTCTAAGATACACAATTTCTTCTTTGTTTTAACGTCTTTGAAATTGTGATCCATCTTAAAATCAATGAAAAGAAAATACTGGGTTATTTAAAGCAAGGCGGACCAATCAATGTGTCTTAAGATTTGATGAAAAATGACATTTTCATTAAAATACATACAAATTTTTAAGGAAAACAATCCCAGGGAATTCTTGATCTATCCCACCTGCTCACATAATACAGTTAGAAGAAATGATTAGTCAACTATGTCCAGATCAATAGAAATGATTTGACTGCTAGCTATTCTAAAGAAAGACCTAAAAGAAAGCCTGTACTTCAGAAAACTTAACTCCTGAACATTACGATCCCAGGTGGTACCCTGGCCACATCCCACTTTTCACTCTATTCTACCATAAATGGCTTTCTAATTCTTACATGAATCCACACAGCAACAGGTCCAAACTCTTTGACCTGACAAAGGGTTCTACAGTCTGACCCCTCTCTCATCAACCTGTGCTCCTACAGTTGCCCCTCCAGTTCAGCCAAGCTGATCTATACTCACTGTTCCTTGACTCTACATGAACACTTTTGATTCAATGTTTTAGCTCATTCCGTTTGCATTACAAAAATTTCTCCCATTTCCTTTTTTCTTCACATCTTGCTTATCCCCTGTCCTTATTTGTGGCGCAGCTCAAGTCTTATTGCCTTCCTTGTAGACTACTCAAATCACACATGACATTCCTGCCTTGTGTGCTACGTACTTTTCGTCCATGCTGCTCACCCAAGCATTTAAATGTATGCAACCAGATGCAAAATTTTCAAACCATATTTTTAAATCTCTTCTACAGAAATCTGGATAAAACCCACAAGAAAATAGTCAATATTTTCTTTTCTTATTTTGATATTTTATTCAGCTAATACTGAAAACACTTCTATTATTTGAGAACTATAATCTACATTCTCTTCTTCTATCCAAAGATAGAGCTTAAGTAATCTTTCTCTGAGAAAACACTGAGTGGCATTTAAGTTATCCATATCTATTTTTCTAGAGCAAAATTAAGTTTTCATTTAATATCACTATTGTCAGCTTTTGTGATGTTTGTTCTTCAACAGATGGGCTTTAAATCTTATGTATGTAAAGTTGTTAATTTTTTTTCAGGGGGACAATAAGCAAACAGAATAATGAAGAGTAAAGAAATCTGGGAACATGCCCAACTAAAAGGAACACAAAAAGTTTCGGCAATAAATGACATGATGTATAGTGGGAAGGGAAGAGGACAGGAACGCTGTCACGGGTGTTTATATTTTCTTTAGCTAAGCTATTTGAAAGTTCACTTACTTTTTTCTTTTGACATTTTAATATTGACTTCCGATACCTTAAAATTGTTCATAAACATTAAGAAAAGCACGATTTGAATATAGTATACTTTATCAAAATACAAATATTTCTCTTCCATATTTAGGATGGAATTCTAACACTAAAGAAGCTCTCTCTCTTTTTAATGTTTATTTATTTTTGAGAGAGAGACAGAGACAGTATAAGCAGGGGAGGGACAGAGAGAGAGGGAGACACAGAATCCGAAACAGGCTCCAGGCTCTGAGCTGTCAGCACACAGCCCAATGTGGGGCTTGAACCCACGAAGTGTGAGATCATGACCTGAGCCGAAGTTGGACGCTTAAACAACAGAGCCACCCAGGCGCCCCTAACTAAAGAAGCTCTTAAGTAAATAACTTTTCCCTCATACTACATCTTACATATTAATATATGGCAAACTTTAAAACTATAAAGTAGACAAAGCAACTAATGATGAGAGCTTCATAATAGTTACAATGTGTCTCTTAAATCAGTTGTCCTTAAATATATTTTCTACATATATTTTGAAGGGAAGGAAAATATAGAACAAATGCTATTACCAGATTTTATACTATGGTATAATATGAACATGTCTGCAATAAGAAGATATGTATTGAAGTATTACTAATGGTTTTGGGGTAGCTGGGTGGCTCAGTCGGTTAGGCATCCAACTTTGGCTCAGGTCATGATCTTGCAGTTCATAGGTTTGAGCCCCGCATCAGGCTCTGTGCTGACAGCTCAGAGCCTGGAGCCTACTTCGGATTCTGTCTCCCTCTCTTTCTCTGTCCCCTCTCCTGCTCGTGCTCTGTCGCTCTCTCAAAAATAATAAACATTAAAAAAAATAATAATAAAATAATAAAATGTTACTACGGTTTTGATCTGAGTACTGAAGCTGTGATTCTTTTTGTCCTTGTCTTCACGTGTTTTCTATTTTTTTCTTCAATGACCAAATAAGCTATGTAATTTTTAAATTACAAATTATGCATAAAAATAATGCAGACAAAGCACAGATTAAACTGCCACCTGAATAACCATAACACAAAGCAAACAAGCACCAAAAATTAGTTTGCCTATTCAAAGGGTATCTCTTCTAAAATAATTTTATTTTTATATTTAGGTAAATGTTATCTCTAAAGTAGTGTAATTTTGACATTTGATTATTTCCACAAATGTAATTAATTCAAACAAGAAATAGGAAACTTTATACATGAATATAATACAAATATAAAATGCATATTTTTAATTGCCATTTACAATGAAAAAAAGTGTAATTTTAAGAAAACAAGTAAGTACGAGATTAATTCGCCGTAAAGAAAAAGCTAATCTCATCCTTCACATCTCCGTGTCTGGAAACCTTGGTTGTAAATTGTATTCATTCATCACTCAACTTCTGCCAACCTCCCCACCAACTGCCACCCTGCCCCCTACCACCCAGCCCAGCCACTATGGCCCAGTGACTATAGAATCTTTCTAAATCCTTATTGACATCCAAGCAGTCTTCTTTTTCACTAATAGTAAAAGTGCTATACACTTCTCAGTTCCATAAAACCCAGGAAAACTGCATGTCACAATATTCCCCCTTAACTCCACGTTTTTCCTGATTACTGAGGGGGGAAAAAAAAGAGTGCTTTCATTTACTCAAAATAGTTCAGAGAGTAGAAATATCTACTGAACCCATTCTTTTTCTCTAGGAGGACAGAGGCAAACAAGATTTCAATTCTATAGCTTTTTTCTTTTTACAGCCATGCTTGTCTTTATTTTGAAACGCATGAAGTTGTGTACTAGCACTTAAACTTAATGAAGAAGTTGACCTATCGGAAATAATTATAAGGTGCTCCCATAATAACCTGTATTTTTAAGTTCTCTAATTAAAATTAGTTTTCACCAGGGTGCCTGGGTGGCTCAGTTGGTTAAGCATCCAACTCTTGATTTTGACTCAGGTCATGATTCCATGGTTTGTGATATCGAGCCCTGCTTTGGGCTCTGCTCTGACAGTGCAGAGCCTGCTTGGGATTCTCCGTCTCCCTCTCTCTGTGCCCCTCCCCCACTCATGCGTACTCTCTCTCAAAATAAATAAATAGATAAATAAATAAATAAAGCTTTTACCCATAAAATAAACCAGGCAGAATGCTAAATTCTAGCTTCATCTATATACCTAAATTAGAAATGAGATTATGGGTTAATTATATTTATACAAACACATACATATGCATGAAATATTCATATATATATATATATATATATATATATATATATATATATATGGGGGAATTTCATTTTATAATCATTCCAAGTCAATTTATAAACCAATAATGTACTTCTCTGGAGTTCACAAAAAAAGAATATGTACTTCAGTCTGAAAGGTGTTAAAAAAATCTTTTTTAATGTTTATTTTTGAGAGAGAAAGAGAGACAGACAGACAGACAGACAGAATGTGAGTTGGGGATGGGCAGAGAGGGAGACACAGAATCTGAAGCAGGCCCCAGGCTCTGAGCTGTCAGCACAGAGCCCAACGCGGGGCTCAAACCCATGAACCGTGAGGTCATGACCTGAGCCAAAGTTGGATGCTTGGCCGACTGAGCTACCCAGGCTCCCCTGAAAGGTGTTTTAAACTATCACTTTATCAATCAACAAATGTAAGGTTAATACATGACTAACCAGATGTCTCTGAGAACAGCCTTTACAATTAACATGTAGTGTGATCTGGTGTACTGATATGGAATGAAGAGATCTGAAGTGCGTGGGGAATATTTATATAGTGACTTAACATACAAAGGAAACACAGATAAGGGGTTGACTGGTAAGTTGTGTGAATAACTTGTACATAGACTGTACAATTAAAATCAATCATTATATATCATATACACACTATATATGAGAGAAAAGAGAATACAACATAAGAGGCTTATGCTACAGGTTCAGTTAATAAGAAGAAATGGCAGAGGTTGACAACTGATGAGTTCTTTGTGGCAAGGGTGTTTCTATACCAACAGAAAGGGCAAGGAGAGGGACTGATTGCTTAAAAGGGATCACCTGTATAATGCACAACATAGAGGGATATGTTGTTTTTGTGAGTGTATGCTGTTGTATCATTTCTTCATGTGCTTCAGAGTATAAATCTGTATTTACCTTCTCTTATATGCATCTGGACATGCTTCTTATCTATGTTTCCAAAAACTGGGCACAATATTTAACCAGTCATGTGTAACTCCTATGACAGTACTAATAGCACTGGCATTTTAATACTATAAATGGAAATAATCCTAAGTATATGTCAGGTCTTCAAAAATAAACTTCATTTTTACATGATGAAGAAAAATAAGGAGGTCAGTGAAAGTGGAGATCTAGAACAGGAAATTAAGAGAGCCCTGAAGGACACATTTACAAACTTTCATTTAAAACACACACACACACACGCACAGGTGTATCTCTATATACATTCAGATACTCATGTTCTTTTGTTTTTAAAATCTCTTTAAAAAAAAAAAACTCATATCCAAACCATAATCCAAATAAAATATATGGATAATGATAAAATGGCTATTTGATCTAAATAGGCAAAGTTTTCCAAAGTTTACAAAACACTGCCACAGACATAACAGTAGTAAGTTACTCGTTTTCTTTTTACTAAGTACATAAACACTGAAACATACTTCATCAGGAATTTAAATTAAATAAAAATAGGGGCACCTGGGTAACTCAGTCAGTTAAGTGTCTGATTTTGGCTCGGGTGATGATCTTGTGGTTTGTGGGTTCGAGCCCTGCAGCACAGATCCTCAGTGTCCCTCTCTCCGCCCCTCCCCTGCCTATTCTCTCCCTCTCTCAAAAATAAACATTAAAAAATTAATTTTGACATGATTATTATTAAGGACAGGAAAATGAAGAAAACTGAATGCTTACTCTAGATGGATTCTTAGATTACCTGAGTAATATATTTCAGAGTATTGTCAGGCCTAAAATCAAAGAAATGGACTAAAGAAATCTTAGGTTACATCTCAGGGACATTTATAGCTACATGACCAAATTTACACAGCATTTATTCTGATGCAAATTAAGTATCAATATTTTAAACACATAAAATATGTTATTTCAAATGAGAAAGAAAAACTACGATTAGTGATCTCACTATGGTTAAATAGTTAAAGGAGAATAACTGAGCTTCTAATGATGCATTTTAAACATTCTCTTTTCACTAATTTTAATTGATTTAATTTTTATACAGTCTCTTTTAAAATGGATCATTAAACAATATTTGAAAGTAAGGAAAATTTAAAAGGTAGGAAGTATGGCTCTTCTTTTGACTGAAAGTAAGGATTTTTCTTTAATATATCTCACAATGAGACAGAGCTTTTTTCAGTCTTACACGTGTAAGTAGTGTATGCAATACACTGCAAGTTTCTAAAATAGATTTCTTCACTTCTAACAGGGTAAAAAGATCTATTATTTGTTGCTAGGGTTTCTTGGCCCAAATCCAAGGCAAGATGACCTTGTCCTTGAATAAAACAATAGGATATTGCTTCCTCTCAGGCCTCTTTGCTAGCTAGCACAGTGAAAAACCTCCCCAAGAAATAAGTTTATTTCATCTCAGGAAATATATCTGTCATAATACACCAAAAAAAAAAAAAATCAGATAAAGAAAAGGTGGAGTTTTAACCCAAAAGACACATAATCTAACATCTATAATTAATCTTAGTGCTATTTTCTATATTGCTAAGGAAAATGCACTGAATTATATTAAAGAGATACTCTACCCAATATTTACAGACAAGGTCAAATTGTCATGGTAGGATAAAAGCAATTTTTTAAAAATTGACTCTTCTTAAATCTTTTCTAGTTATAAAGATGGGGAAGGTGCTTAGAGGGTGGAGATGAACAGGAGGCTACACTCCTTTGCTGTATCTTCAAATTCTATTCATGATTTGTTAGGTATCCTACCATCTTCTTCTCCATCACCTGTATTGACCTACTCCCTAATATGATTCATTCCAATAGCAAAGATCTCACTGATTTTCTTAACCTTTTGATTCCCCATATCCTTCTACATCTTCTTGCCTCGGACCCTCCCATGTTATTCTTTCATCCTATACTTCCTTCCTGTTATTCTTCCTTCTCTATACTGTATTTTTTTTCCCCTTTAAGAAAGAGCGACCGAGTGAGAAGGGGAAGGGGAGGGGGAGAGGGAGAGAGAGAATCCCAAGCAGGTTCTATGCCCAGCACAGCCTGATGCAGGACTCAATTTCACGACTGTGAGATCATGACCTGAGCCAAAATCAAGAGTTGGACACACAACTGAGCCACCCAGGTGCTCCTCTATACTGTACTTGCCCCTCTATACTGTACTCTTAACAGTTTAGCAATTCTGAATTCCAATCATATCCTTAATACATGGTATAAGGAAGGGGGAGAATTCAATCAAGATATAGTCTCTCATCTAACTGTAAATACCAACCGAATTTACAAGTACTGGTTAGAAGAACAAATAAAATCAAACATTACATATCAGCAGCCACTAATCATTATTCAGAGAAACCAGATATGAATATAAAGAGATAAAGAACAAGTGAAAGTCAAGCAAAGAGCACTGGACACTGAGAAATGGGAAAAGAAAATGAACCTGAAGTGTCTTGTAATCAGATCATCTTGTCCTAAAAAACAAACAAACAAACAAACAAACATACTTGGAGGAAAATATGTTCATAAGGAAGAGAATATAGATTATAGAGGAACTTAGTGACCAATAGGAATTTAGACATATGTTTAAGCTATATTATATCCTTCATGGTTAAGAGGCTTATGAAATAATGAGATTTATATTTATGGCTACAAACGAGCCATGACCAGTATGGACTTCAGAGAGGTGATCATGAATTAAGTTGGGTTCCATGACAGACGCAGACTTCATTAAAGCAGAAACAGGGAAGATGAAACAGCAAGAACTCAGTGCTTCCAAGGGAACACAAGTGGCCAAGGTCAGGCTGTCACAAGTTACAAAGTCAACAGAGGAAGCTGAGGCATCAAGTTTATGTTTAAAGAGTTAAGCAGGGGCGCCTGGGTGGCTCAGTCAGTTAAGCGTCCAACTTCGGCTCAGGTCATGATCTCACAGTCCATGAGTTCAAGCCCCGCGCCAGGCTCTGTGCTGACAGCTCAGAGCCTGGAGCCTGCTTCGGATTCTCTGTCTTCCTCTCTCTCTGCCTCTCCCCTGCTCATGCTCTGTCTCTCTCTGTCTCAAAAATAAATAAAAACATTTAAAAAAAATAAATAAAAAATAAAGAGTTAAGCAGCAAAAATAAAAAGGTACATGTGTGATAAGGCCAAACACAGAAAAGCGGAAAGAAGGAATTGAGCTAAATACCATCTACTCCTGATCATCCCACCTTAAGTCTTAAGATAACATCGAAATTGCACATAGCAATAAACAGCTTTGTAAAACTATCTGTATAAAAGTTTTATACAATAATTTTGATCACGATATTGTTACTCTTTTCTATTAACAGTGCTTGGGATGGCACACACAACAGGAAAAAAGAGGAGCAGGAGAAAAGCAAGCATTTCTTTCAAGTTATGTACTCCACTGATTAATACCAGCTCTGTAACTATACAATCTGCACACCTAATGTACTCTAAATTTGGCTACACACAGAGAAGTGCTATATGTTTGTGGTGAAAGCAGGGCTATGATACCAGACAACCCTGGGTTCCAATCATGGCTCCACCACTTACTAGTCCTTGGAAAACATTATTTTTTATCTTGCTAAGCCTCAGTTTTGTTATCTCTAAAAAAAAAAAAAAGTGATAATACATCTTTCTTTACAGAGTTGTAATAATTAAGTCAGATAATATATAGTGCCTGTCATACTGTAAGTACTCAATAAATGACAGCTATTGCGATGTATTCCCTACACTTAAGTAAAGCATTTTCTTATGCACACCACTTTTTAAAATTATTATTTAATCATGACTGAGGTTTCATTTACTATAAGTACAGTGCACTATATATACTGTAATTTGGGGAGAAATGCACAACTGGAAAAGGGATTATCAGTTTCACAGTATCGAGCTGATTTATTTTAAGTAACTCATTTAAAACTTTGCAAAGTTTCAAAGACATCTTAATAGTGCAGAAGTGGCCAAAGAACACTTAAGGAGTACTGTTCCCGTTAGATAACCTGAGGCAGACAAAAAGGGGACAGGCAGGTTGAAAAACAGTTGGTGAACAGAGTAATAACACCTTTAATGTTATCCTAAGGTTTTCCCCAACTTATTGAGCTTATAAAACTTTTCTTCGTGTAACATCTACTAACCATCCGTGCAACTAATGTTCAACAGTAGTCTTTTGGCAAATGCAGTTTTATCATACATTTTTAAAATGTATTTTATTTTCAAAATTCACAAAACCAGAAGGTTCCTCTAAAGAGTGGATGAAAGCACTAGCTGACTATAAGAATACAGCCCAGTGCTGGATGCATTTTTAGGGACACACAGGTATTCATCCCAGTGTTATCAACTGACCATATAGAACTGGCAAGGGGGGAGATGTAATAAAATACATGAAATTTACTAGTTTAACAGGTTAAGTGAAACTTCGTTAATCCAAAAATTCAATTAAATGAGAAATTCAAGAGTATTTACTGTGCACCTGCTATGTGCCAACAACTGAGATATACACTGAGCTAGACAGAAATAAAGAGTAAAAGCCTGTAAGATCTGAAAAATTCTGACAAAGCACAGTAACTGGGTTTACTACTGGTGCCCAATCACAGTTTGCTTTTTTTTTTAAGTGCCCAACTTAACGCTTTTTGGTTTCTGACTCCCTTCTATTGTCAAAGAAGCAAAGCCACTTACAAAGCCACAACCTTCTGTAGAAGCAAAAATGGAAATATTGTTGAATTTACTAAATTTTACTCATTTATAATTAGCTCTGACATTCTCCTAAAGCCTCATAGGTCAAAAGAGGGGCATTCTCACTAATTTTTGCTCAAAGGTTTACTGAGTCACCTATTATGTGACAGCCAGAGTAATTGTTCTCCTATTCAACTCCTTGCACATAATTAAAATCTTAAAGGTCTGCTCATTACACAGCAAAGTCTAAGTAACCAACAAACTCATCAACAAGTATACAGCAAGATCTTGACATCACAGGCTGCCAGCTTTGCTGCACATGATGCTCCGAGATGGCCAATTCTAGTATTGAGGCTTGTCAAAGTATCATGGGAAATACCATTCACATGTTTTTTAGAAATTGCTTCATTTGAGGCCATTTTATGGCTAGAGTTATGTCTGTCACAGTATTACCCCAAATTTCGGTGAAATACACACACAAAGCACTTGTGAAGAAACAAATATGCTTATAGAATAGTGTACTAGGTACTCTAGCTTAGGTACTATCTGGTATTTATCTGTCCCAACTGCTCTTGTTGTCAAAAATTTAGTAATACTTTCCCCACCACCACCAGTAAGTAATTTTAACAGTTTTTTTTGTTCATTAAAATTATATTATTAAATACCCCCCCTTCATTTTGAGAAAGGATAATATGATAAAGGTAGACAAGGAATCTGAAGTTTAAACTTTTCTTCTGAGGCTCCTCAAGTAGTCTTAAGTAATGTTCTTTTACGTGGGAAAATCATGATTACAGAAGAGCTTAATTTCAAAGGTCCTGCTAATAAAATCAAACTACAGTGGAACTTCTCTATAACCTTTCCTATTAGTGAAATTAAGTATAAGGCTGGTCTTTTTCTGGATCTGACCCAAAGAGTTTTAACTAATGTGGCACCATTAGGATCTCATTATGAAGGGGCTGGGCTCTAAGCACAGTATCATAACATGCTTCTAACACAGCTACTGCCCTAAGAACATCCTCTGGTTCTGGGCCCCTGGGTGGCTCAGTCAGTTAAGCGTCTGACTCCCGATTTCAGCTCAGGTCATGATCTCATGGTTTGTAAGACTGAACCCTGCATTGGGCTCTGTGCTGACAGTGTGGAGCCTGCTTGGGATTCCTTCTCTTCCTCTCTCTCTCTCTGCCCCTCCTCCCCTGCTTATTCTCTCTCTCTCTAAAAATAAAGAAATAAACTTAAAAAAAAATAACATCCTGTGGTTCTTTGGAAAAGTGAGATACTGCCTTAAGACTCACTTCATCTAAGAAAACCTCTTGGGTTTAGCTAATAATTTTGTTCATAATAATGAACAAAATTAAACTATACCCATAAACCTAAGTATCTAAATATTCTAAATTCATGGCCTCCTCTCTGTAAATTTATAGAGATTTTAAATTTTCAGCGATTTATCTCTATTTTTGCAGTTCAACATCTTATCTTTCTTAGAGTACACAAAAGATAATTCCTATACCCTAATATAATACCTGCTGCATGCTAAGGTGTAAAAACAGGCAATTCAAAAATACTTAAGATTACTATATAAGCTGCCTAAATGTATGTGTTTTCATTTGGGGAATTGAAAAAATATATATCGATCTAAAACATATGAATTAGTGTGATGGCAGAAAACTTCCAACACGGTGATGTAAAAGTAGCACTGTGAGAACTCACATTCCTCAAACAGGAGGCTCAGACTTGGTGTTAACCATAGAAGAGTGTTTCTCACAAACAGCAGTAGCTGCCTGTGGGATTTCAGCATGACAAATGCATAGCTGACTCATGGGATCAATTATAAAGAAGCAATACTTGTGGCATTAAAAAAAATTATCCTCTGTTTTTATCACCTATTAATGCATGTTAAGAAGTCAGATGAGTCCCACTGACCAAACGTTTCATTACCAAATCAATACCCAAAGCTCTCCCTCCCTTCCTCAAACCTACATGTGAATTCCTTACCACAGATGTCTGTTCCCAATAACCCCTTTCATAATCTCTCATTAAATTCAACTACAAAAACATCTCTCAAAAACTCTTCGAGTATTAGTTAAAGCTGAATTGTCAAGCTCTAATTTCTGACTATAAAAACGGGCGGTCCAATATTTTGCCTTAAATGAATTGTTGGTCTTGTTTAAAAATTAAAAAAAAAAAAAAATCACAACAAAATTGGAAGAACAAGCTGGTCGTAACTTACCCTCCCTCCCTCAAGCAGACTATCACACCCTCTAAAACACCAGTTTTCCCTGAACAGAAGCAGCAAGAATTCCCATTTTTAAAGCAATTCTCTAGGATGTGCTATCAAAGCACAAGCAGCATTTGCGATACTTACTGAATGTTTCTCCTGCTGGCCCATAACTCCATGGTTAGCTGGGACTGCTAGTGGTTTCATAATGAAGAAACATATGCTGAACTGAATTTACACATCATGTACCAATCTCTCATGGATGGCAAGTCACTCTCTACAGCATTAAATTAAAAAAGAAAAAGGAAAAAAAAAAAAAAAAAAAGAAGAGGGAGGAGGAAACGAAGCTGCAGCTTAAAGTGTCACTACTGGTAAAGCTTAAAAAACCCCTCACACTTGTAGACCAGAAAAGGAATCCGAACAACGGTGTTCGTCTCCATTTTTATAACATTGAAACTCTAACCATCTTAGGCTATGACAAGACTGAGGAAACCTTATACAGCTCTCAGTCTTCCAAGAGAACAAGATCATTTCTGAGATTGAAGAACAAGAGGCAAAAGAAGAAAAAAAAAAAAAAAAGCTAAAATGGCTGACTGCACACAGACTCTCCTCAAAAAGGCTTAATACAGAATTATATTAGTCAGGGTGCTAGAAGAACCAGTCTCTAGCATTCAGCCAAGCATTGTTAATACTCTTGTTTCATTTGCAACCACACATACGGACCCCTCCAACCAAGAAAAAAGAAAAAAGAAAAAGAAAGAAAGAAAAAAATCAGGGCAGAGCATGTGAATCGGGACCTCCTCCCTAGCTGCTAATGATGCTGACAGAGTGGTGACCAGTGATCTCTGTCCCACTCCACTAACCAAGTTTGCACAATTAATCTTAGCAGCATGACACTGATGGACATTTAATTTAATGATGTCTGTCCCTCACACTCAACACAAGCATGACTGCTAGCAAAAGAGTCACTAACAGAAACACAGCACATGCACACACACAATCTCGAGAATCATGAGTCTGAATGCAATACACCAATATAATTACATTATTGTGCTTACTTTGGAGGACCATGGCTGCAGGCAGTTGGCATAGCAACGCACAAGGAAAGCCATTTCCTGGGTAGAGAGAAAGCTTCCTTTTCTAAATAAAAAATTCCTCTTAGGAAACAAACGGCATTGCTGCTTCCTGCAGAAAGCAAGACACTGTAGTCTGTCTCTTAACCTGCAAGGCTCACACTCAATGCAGTTCTAGTGATGTAAGTGGATTTCTCTCTCACCCTCCCTCTCTCTACATACACTGAAATATTCAGCTCAAATGGTACACACATTCCTTAAGACTCGCCCCCTCCTCTACTTAACCATTTCACTCATTAAGGTAGCGATGGACAATTCAGATAAAGTAGCAAGCTCTTGCCTGTATTATATCAGCAGCTGTAGGTTAAGCAAGTCTCAGAGGGATGGAATCCATTGATTGCTGACTCCAAATAATATCACTGAAGACAGGGTGGGAAAACGGAGCAAGGACTTACTTGAACAGCTTTGAACTAAAATATGATTTTTCACCAATCTGAAGATAAGAGAATGGATGTGACCTCCTTCCCACCCTGAAATATCACTGTGCTACAGGAAGCATTTATCAAAAATTTACAAAATGCACATTTAACAAGGTTTGTGTAAATTTAGAAGATGTGATTTTCACAAACACCTATACACACACGCGCGCGCGCACGCACATGGCACATTGCAAATAATATCAAAATAAACACACTCACGATTTAAAAAAAAATAAAAGAATTCAAACTTTCAGAGGTAGAGAGTTTAAATTTAATGAGGATATGTTATTCTACCATAAACCTTAATTTCACCTGGGTTAGCAACTTATTTAAAAGACAGCATTATAGTTGACAAAGAATAAGGACATTTTAAATCTGAAGCACTGGTCAATTTCCCATAGTCAATCTGTCCATAACTGGTAAACCTAACAGAAAACAGAGATGGAAAATCTAGCAACTTCAATTAATTGACTTTGGAATTGTCAGTGCTTACTAACTTGTGTTTCTTGTCTCCTTAACACTGCACCTATACTACTCTCTTTTATTTTTCCCCCTCATTATCCAAAAGCAACCATTCCCTCCACATGACTATTCTTCCCGCCCATCTTCAGTATACCCTTTTCATAGACTTCTTATATTATTCATTAACCTTCCCCCCCCCCGCATATATTCAATCTCTCCCCCATAACCAGCCAGTCTCTACACTGGCTTTTAAATATGTTCAGATCTCTCACATCTCTAAAACAACACAAAGAACAGAAAGCTTCTTTAGATCCTACATTTCCCCATGGCTGCAGTCTAACATCTTCATACCCAACACTTCACAACTAAAATCTCTCAAGAGTTAACCTATTTTGGCTTCCATCATTTCTTCATCTCATGCACTTTTTCAATGAAGGGCCATCATGGTCCCATTATATAATTTATATATCTATGTGTTCTCCTTAACATCTTTCTCCATGTCCAGTCCATCACAATATTCCATTAATTAAATTCTCTACTCTTTCTCAAATTCAGACTTCTCTTCATTTCTGCCCACTCATTACTTCTGCCTTAAAAATTGCAAAAGTCTCTGTATTAAGGACTGTCTGGATTCAATTTTAATCTCACCCACCCTATCCATTTAACATACTCCTCCTGAGATCTTTTAAAAACTAAAATCCAGTCACTTCAACCTAATCTATTGAGTCCTTTTTTTTCAATTAAAACACATCAATGGCTTCCCACTGCTCTCAGCACACACACACTAAAACTCTTATTACAAGATGTCTATGTTTTTAACAGTTATCTATGCAAGATTTCTATGTTTTTAACAGTTATGCCATGCTCATGACTTCCAGATCACCTGGGCTGCTCTTGTTTCCTGGAAGAGCAAAGGGGCCTTTCTACACATTATTTCCTCTGCCTAGAGCATTCCTTCACCCTCCCTTCCCTGACTGATTCTTAGTCCACTCCTAAAAAATACTGCTAAAATTCCTTCAAAGTCATCATGGTACTGTGCATCATTTCCCTATGTTTATTACCATTCTAATTTTACATTTAATCCTGAAATTATTTAAGTAGTTAGTGTCCACTTCCCCTGAGACACTCTCATCTCTATGATGGCTGGCACCATGTTTGCTTGTGTCCCTGTACTCGCAGTACCTAGCACGGTACACATCATAGGCTCTCACTTTTTTTGAATGAATAAACTCTTCGGTGACTAGGAATGGACATTAGCAAGACCATAATGATCTTGTAACTAATTCTTATCAAAATTCCTTCTACATAAACAAATGAATGATTTATAAAAGTAAATGTCACAGGGGCACCTGCGTGGCTCAGTCAGTTGAGTGTCTGATTCTTGTTTTCAGTTCAGGTCATGATCTTGCGGTTCTTGAGATTGAGCCCCTTGTCTAGCCCTGTGCTGACAGTGTGGAACCTGCTTGGGATTCTCTCTCTCCCTCACTGTCTGTCTCTCTGTTGCTGGTGCGCTTGCTCTCTCTCTCTCTCTCTCTCTTAAAATAAGTAAATAAACATACATTAAAAAGTGGATAAATAAAAATAAATGGCACTGATCTTTGACAAAGGAGCAAGAACAATAGAATACAGAAAAGACAGTCTCTTCAACAAAGGGTGCTGGGACAATTGGACTTCCACATGCAATAAATAAATCTACACAAAGACTTTATACCCTTTACAAAAATTAATTCAAAATTATCACGGACTTAAATGCAAAAGGCAAAATTATAAAACTCCTACAAAATAACAGGAGAAAATCTAGATAACCTTGGGTATGGTGACATCTTTTTAGATGTAACACCAAAACACAATCCATGAAAGAAATAATTGCTAAGCTGGAATTCATTAAAATGAAGAACCTCTGCTCCATAAAAGACAACGTTAGAAGACAAGCCACGGATAGAGAGTAAATATTTGCTAAAGATGCATCTGATAAAGATCTCTTATTCAAAATATACAAAGAACTCTTAAAACTCAAGAATGAGACAAAACTTGATGAGTGGGCCGACGACCCATTAATAGCCACCTAATCAAAGAAGATACACAAATGGAAAATTGAGCACATGAAAAGACGTCCACAGCTTCTGTCATCAGGGAAATGCCAATTAAAACAGTGAGATACCACCACCTGCTTCTCAAAATGGTCAGAATTCACAACACGGACGACAAACACCGGATGCTGGTGAGGATGTGCAGCAATGGGAACTTCACTTGTTGGTAATAGGAAAGCACAATTGTACAGCCACTTTGGAAGATAGTGTGGTGGTTTCTTACAAAACTAAACATACTCATCACGTGATCCAGCAATCACACTCCTTGATATTTACTTATCCCTACACAAAAACCCACACGGATGTTTAAAGCAGCTTTATTCATAATTGCCAAAAACTTGGAAGCAACCAAGATCAATTTCAGTAGGTAAATGGATAAATAAATGGTAGTACTTCAAGACAATGGAGTATTACTAGGCACTAAGAAGAAATGAGCTATCCAACCATGTAAAAACATAGAGGAAACTTAAATGCATATTACTAAGTGAAGGAAGCCCATCTGAAAAGGCCAAATACTGTATGATTCCAACTATATGGCATCCTGGAAAAGGTAAAACTATGGAGGCAATAAAAAGATCGGTGGTTGCCAGGGGTAATGAATAGGTAGAGCACAGTTGATTAGTAGAACAAAGAAAAGTACTCCATATGATATTATGACGATGGATATATGTCATTATACATTTGTCCAAACCAAATGACTACACAACACCAAGAATGAACCCTAAAGTAAACTATGGACTTCAGGTAAATGTGATGTGTCAATGGAGGGTCATCCTGGGTTAAAAAAAAAAAGTACCATTCTGGTGAGTGATGTTAATAATGACAGAGGCCAAGTATATATGGGAGCATGAAATATATAAGAAATCTTTGTACCTTTCTTGCAATTTTGTTGTAATCTAAAGCTGCTATAAAAAAAAATAAATAAAGTCTTAAAAAAAAAAGTACATGGTATCAAAAGGTGGAAACAATCCAGGTCAAGTGTCCATCTATAAAAGAATGTATAAACAAAATGTAGCATATACATACAATGGGATATCACTCGGTCTTCAAAAGAAATAAAATTCTGTTATTATAAGCTGCAAAAATAAACCTAGAAGACACCATGCTAAGAGAAATAATCCAGTCACAAAAACACAAATACCGTAGGATTCCACTTATATGAAGTTCCTAGACTAGTAGTTAAATTCATGGAAAGGAGAATGGTGGTTGCCAGGCGCTGGGGAAGGGGGTTAATAAGCAGTTATTGTTTAATGAGCATGGAGTTTCAGCTTGGGAGAATGAAAAAACCGGGGAGATGGGTGGTGGCAATGGTCGCATGACATTGTAAATATGACTAATGCCACTGAACCATATATAAAAATGACTAAAATGATCAATTTAAATGTTATGTATATTTTACCACCACCCCCCACACACACACACACAGTTAATGACAGCCCAAGAACTAACCATCTATCTAGCCCATGTCCCACATGTCCATGTGACAAAAACTCTCCTCCAAATTTAAGTCAAATTACTCCTGTGCTGATAATGTCTGACCTTATATGTGAAGGTTCGCCATTGCTTGCCTCTCTCTGGAGAAATGTGTCACTTCTCTCAAGCAGGAATCTAAATGGGAGAACCTGATAGGTGATATCAGAAAATCACACATCCTCAGGCACTGTTGCTTTTCTGTGCTGAGACTTGGTGTGATTTCTCTCACAATCTGGCTCCATGCCTACAACCTACATATCCTAAAACTCATGACTGGAACACTGAAATTTTACTATTCCTACTACTTTGTACATTGAAACACAATTATGCCAGGTTATAATATGCCAAACACTGCTTAAGAAATAAGATATAAACTGAAGATTTAAGAGAATCCCATATTTTATACAAACAAGAATAAATCACACTTACCTTGAAGTAGCCTGAATTTGAGTTTTATTTGCTCTATTCTTTAACCATCTAGATTTAGCAAAGAGCATTAAATAGATCCAGCTAGAAAAAGGACCATGTAACAACTTTCTGTCCTGGGCCAAAGGCATCTAATGACTTCTAAATTATCGGAAACGATGATCCCAAAGACAGAGATTATATACATAGTTCAGGAAACTGCTTAATGTAAGGCCTGTCCATGCTAAATTTAATACCATAGTATTCATTCCTACTTTTTACATTAAAGTGTTTGCTTTGTAATTACTTAGAAACTGAGAGAAATGACCTGTTCTTCTCAGTAACTATTCATCGCATTTAGGATTACTATGTTTATTTATTTATAGAATCTATACTGTTTATCCACAGATCTTAATGTACTTTACAAATACTCTAATTGAGCTTGTTCAAAACTTAAGGAAAGCATTACAATAACTTATTCATCTTTCATAGAAAAATAGAGTATATAAAATTATAGATTTGGTGGTTTGGAAAAATACAAAATAGAACTTCAGGATTCTAATGCCACTTACTTCATTTATCTACTATATATTGATTTCTTCCCTATTTCCCTCACCTGAGAGGAAAAACTATAGAGGCTTGGAGAGAATCTGTGGGAGAGGGTAGAGGATTCACTCTGTGATATCTAGAAACAAGAAATCTTACAAATTTGATATGTAGTATCTTAACATTCACCAAAGAAATGACATTTTAAAATATTGTTTTCCCTATGGATATACAAACCAATAAAGCACTACGACAAAGTAAAATAAAGTTATTGTAGGAGGTATGGTCAGAGGTTTTTCTTCTCCTAAACCCAATATGTGCCCCCCATTAGTACTCTGATTTCAAAGGAAAAGTTGATTATCTGACAGACTTTTTAAAACATTTATTCATTTTTTGAGAGAGAGAGAGACAGAGTGTGAGGGGCGGAGGGGCAGAGAGAGGGAGACACAGAATCAGAAGCAAGCTCCAGGCTCTGAGCTGTCAGCACAGAGCCCAATATGGGGCTCAAACCCACGGACCCCAAGATGATGGCCTGAGCCAAAGCCAGGACCTTAACCGACTGAGCCACCCAGGCACCCCTCTGACAGATTCTTTATACCATAACTCAATCCTACATTTCACATAATCACTTCAATACCTGCGTTTACCTTAGACAAGACTTCCACATGCATCCTCCCCAAAGCTTTAATAGACAATTTTATTTTTTCTACTTTGACCAAATAAAAATGGTACTTCAAGTTCATTATTAAAAATAATTTAAGGGGCACCTGGGTGGCTCATTCGGTTGAGTGTCCCACTCTTGGTTTTGGCTCAGGTCATGATTTCATGGTTTGTGAGCTCAAGCCCTGTGTCAAGCTCTGCGCTGACAGCATAGAATCTAGTTGGGATTTTCTCTCCCTCTCTCTTTCTGCCCCTCCACTGCTCACTTGCTTGCTCTCTCTCTCTCTCAAATAAACATTTAAAAAATTAATAAAAAATAAATATAATTTAATTATGAAATAAAGTAGAGATACCAACACAATGCCTGACACATAATAACTGCTGAATAAATACGAGTTGAATTTAAATGTAGGCTTTACAAATACTGGGAACCTGTTACTTCAGTTAGCATTTAGTATCAGAAAAACATAATTGAGAGTCCAAAAATTTCACCCAGATATATCGCAAAGATATGTTCCAAAGACACCTTTAGACTCTTTTTTCTTCTCGTGTTTTTTTTTTTTTAAGTTTTTATTTTAATCACCTGGTGCACATCATGACAAATGCACTCTTTAATCGTCATCACCTATTTCACCCACGCACCCTCACCCACCTTCTCTCCGGTAACCATCAGTTTGTTCTCTATAGTTAAGACTCTGTTTCTTGGTTGGTCTCTCTTCCCCTCCCTCCCTTTCTCCCTCTCCCTCTCTCTCTCTCTCTCTCTCTCTCTCTCTCTCTCTCTCTCTCTCTCTCCT
The DNA here is from genome assembly GCF_018350195.1 of Panthera tigris. NCBI lineage: Eukaryota > Metazoa > Chordata > Mammalia > Carnivora > Felidae > Panthera > Panthera tigris. Next base: position 68,429,060 of record NC_056663.1, read on the forward strand.
TCCTGTTGTTCATTTGTTTTGTTTCTTAAATTCCATATATGAGTGAAATCATATGGTATTTGTCTGAGTGACTTGTTTTACTTAGCATTATACTCTAATTCCATCCATGTCATTGCAAATGGAAAGATTTTATTCTTTTTTATGGCTGAATAACATTCCATTGTGTATATATACTACTTTTTTATTTCTCTATTCACCAATCAATGGACACAGGATGCTTCTATATCTTGGCTAATTGTAAATAATGCTGCTATAAACACAGGGATGCATGTATCCTTCTAAATTGGTGTTTTGTATTCTCCGGGAAAATATCCAGCCATGCAATTGCTAGATCATAGAGTAGTTCTTTTTTAACTTTTTGAGAAGCCTCCATACTGTTTTACAGAGAGGTTGTATCAGTTTGTATTCCCACCAACAGTGCATGAGGGTTCCCCTTTCTCCACATTTTCATCAGTACCTGTTGTTTCTTTTGTTGTTGACTTTAGTCATTCTGCCTGGTATGAGGTGACATCTCACTGTAATTTTGATTTGCATTTCCCTGATGATAAGTGATGATGAGCATTTTTTCATTTGTTTCTTGGCCATATATGTGTCTTCTTTAGAAAAATGTCTGTTCGTGTCTTTTGCCCATTTTTTAGTTGGATTATTTGTTTTTTGGGTGTTGAGTTTTATACATTCTTTAAATATTTTGGATAATAACCCTTTATCAAATATGTCATTTACAAATATCTTCTCCCTTGCCTTTTCATTTTGTTGTGTCCTTCGCTGTGTAGAAGCTTTTAATCTTGATGAGGTCCCAATAGTTTATTTTTGCTTTTTGTTTCCCTTGCCTCAGAGGACCTATTTAGAAAAAGTTGCTATGGCCGATGGTAGAGAAATTACTGCCTGTGCTCTCTTCTAAGATTTTCATGGTTTCAGGTCTCACATTTAGGTCTTTAATCTGTTTTGAATTCATTTTTATGTATGATGTAGGTGTATGAAAATGGTCCAGTTTCTTTCTTTTGCATGTTGCTGTCCAGTTTTTCCAACACCATTTGTTGAAGACACTGTCTTTTTCCCATTGGATATTCTTTACTGCTCTGTCGAAAACTAATTGAACATGTAATTGTGGGTTTATTTCTGTGTTTTCTATTCTGTTCCATTCATCTATGTGTTTATTTTTGTGCCAGTACCACACTGTTCTGAGAACTACAGTTGTGATATAACTTCAGGTTCAGGATTGTGATGCCACCAGCTTTGCTTTTCTTTTTCAAGACTGCTTTGGCTATTTGGGGTCTTCTGTGGTTCCATACAAATTTTAGGATTTTTGTTCTAGTTCTGTGAAAAATGCTGTTGATACTTTGAGAGGAAATGCACTGAATGTGTAGGCTGCTTTGGGTAGTACAGATGTCTTAACAGTATTTGTTCTTCCAATCCATGAGCATGGAAGGTCTTTCCATTTCTTTGTGTCATCTTCAATTTCTTTCATCAGTGTTTTACAGTTTTCAGAGTACAATCTTTTTCAGAGTATAGTCTTTCACCTCTTTGGTTAAGTTTACTCCTAGATATCCTATTATTTTGGGTGCAATTTTAAATGCGGTTGTTTTCTTAATTTCTCTTTCTGCTGCTTCATTATTGGTGTATAGAAATACAATAGATTTCTGTAGATTGATTTTTTAAATGCAACTTTATTGAATTCATTTATCAGTTTTACCAGTTTTTTGGGTGGAGGCTTTCAGGTTATTTATATAGGATTTTTCTTTCTTTAACAAAAAAAGTTCGAGACTACAAACTGTTTGTTACCTTTGTTTCATAATTGGAAAAATAACATAATAACTTATGCATAATAAACAGGCTCAATATTTACATGGTATATGTTAGAAAAGAAAGATATAAAGATGACATAAAAGGACACATGTAGAAAAACAAAATAAAGAAACCTGTAAGTCAACAAGAAATTTCAACATCAATAAGGGGGGTTTTCGGGGACCTGAGTGGCTCAGCTGGTTAAGCATCTGATTCTTGATTTTGGCTCAGGTCATGATCCCAAGATTGTGAGATCAAGCTCCATTTTGGGCTCTGTGCTGACAGCCGGAGCTTGCTTGGGATTTCTCTCTCTCTCTCAAAATAAATAAACATTAAAAGAATAAGAAGAAGGAGAAGGAGAAGAAGGAGGGGGAGGGGGGGAGGAGGAGGAGAAGAAGAATGGGCTTTTTAGGGGTTCCTGGGTGGCTGAGTCAGTTAAGCATCTGACTTTTGATTTTGGCTCAGGTCATGGTCTTGGGGTTCATGAGATTGAGCCCCACATCAGGTTCTACATTGATGGCACAGAGCCTACTTGGAATTCTGTCTCTCCCCTTCTCTCCCACTCACACATGTTCTTTCTCTCTCAAAATAAATAAATAAACATTAAAAAAAATGTTGCTTTTTTAAAATGCACTTATTTGAAAAATGATCTGACTGTAATTTTTTTTCATTTTTTAATTTATTTTAGAGAGAGAGAGAGAGAGAGAGAGAGAGCGAGAGAGAGAGAGCGTGAGCAGGGGATAGGGGGAGAGAGAGAGAGAAAGAGAGACAGAATTCCAAGTAGGCTCCATGCCCAGCTTGGAGCCCAACACAGGCTCAATCCCATAACCGTGGGATCATGACCTGAGCTGAAATCAAGAGTTGTCCACTCAACCAACAGGGGCTCCCCCAAAATAATCTGACTTTAATAGCTGATTTAACAAAGCTTATTTCATTTCCTAGAATCTATTTTAAGAAATACCAGACTTCATCTTGAAATGCTCAGTTGTGGAGGTGAAGTCCTTACACACTGGTACTCAGTATGGGCTCGCTACTATAGTATTTCACAAAGCAACACTACAAACTAAATAGCAATTATTACCATGATTACAAATTTGGCATGTAAGATATTCCCTTATGATTAATATATTTACACAAGCACAATGAATTGCTAATTTTCCCTCCATTTTTACTTAATAAAAAGAGTACTACTGAACACAAACTAGAATATAAGTTAGCTGCAGGCAGGGACCATACATTTCATTTATTTAACATTGTCAATGACAAATGATGCTTTATCTCTGGTACTTCACACACAGTAATTACTCAAAAAGAGAAATGAATGCATAAGTGATTCCACTGAAACTTTTTCAAAACTATCCTGTGAAGTATCATTACACCAGCTTTAAGATTACAAAACAGACACAGGATAATTGTATAACCATAAAAGACGTCCAATCTGTTTACTCTCAAAAGTAGGTGTTTTAGATAATTTGACAGGTGAAAAGAGTAGGCTAACACAAGAAAATTTAAATTTAACAGGGATACATATAAATACCTACATGTGTGCTATGAAAATGTCACTTGCACAAGTACAACATGAGGGATATCAGGCTGGAGAAACACTTCATAGGAGTGGGGGGAGGTGGGAAGGATATCTCTAAAATGGAGCTGGCTAAAGGTTCCATATGAGCCAATGCACAATGCCTTAAAACTCTGATAATCTCAGGTGATGTTATCTGGCATACAATGTCCAGAGCAAGGAAGACAGAAAGTTCCACTGTAATCTGCACTGTAAGGTATGTAGGACCTTATGTAGGTGGTAGCAATCAGTTCTAGACATCATAATTTAGGAGACATAATAATAAACTGTGTACTGAAAGAGCAGAAAACCTACTAAGGTGTTCAGGAAAGCTACAAGAAGTTAGGATTGGTTAACACAGAAAAGAGGCTTAATGGAGTAGGATCTCTTTAACTATCTGAAGTACAGTGATATGAAAGTGGAATATGAATATTCATTTGTGTTGCTTTAGAAGTAATCTAGAACCATGAACTAAAATTACAGAGAAGCAGATTTAGGCTAAACTTAAGGAAAAGTTTCTTCATTATTAGCCCTTCCTATAATAAATAATAACTGCTAGGACTTACTAAACCCTTGCTTTGTACTAGGCAGTAGGATATAATTTTGACACATTATGTAAGGACTATCTTGCAAATATAAGGGCTAACTGTGATTAAAATTTGGGGGGGCACGTGGGTGACTCAGTCGATTAAGCCTCCAACTTCGGCTCAGGTCATGATCTCACCGTTCCCGAGTTCGAGGAGCCCCACATCAGGCTGTGTGCTGACAGCTCAGAGCCTGGAGCCTGTTTCAGATTCATTCATTCATTCATTCATTCATTCTCTCTCTCTCTCTCTCTCTGACTCTCTCTCTCTCCCCGCCCCCTCCCCCCGCTCATGCTCTGTCTCTCTCTCCCAAAAATAAAATAAATGCTAAAAAATTAAAAAAAAAAAAAACTTATAGTAAAGGCTAAATTCAGTGATTCTATAGTGAAAAATAAATTGTTAAGGGTTTTGATTGGGAGATCCCTAAAATCCTTTCAAGGTCCTACGGTTATCTTATCTAACATGGCCATTACCAAACATTGGCTTGGTAGCAAAATGGGGATAAAAGGGGTGATATGATAATAGAACAACAGAAAAAGAGAGAGCCATTGAATGGAAATAAATCTATCTTATAAGAAGATTTCCTGGCAGTGACTATTCCTTTATTCTGAAATTTCTATCTTCCTTATTTTGGCAGTCAGAGGGGAAATATTAAAATGCCCTTACTTTTTAACAATTACAGTGCTAATTAGACAATAGATTAGAGGTTTTCTTAACATCCTTAGTTCATAAATTAAAAGTTGCCAAATTTAGAAGAAGGTTAAAGATAATTTTCTTAATGTTAGCAATAATTTGATTAAAAATTGCACATAACTAGATAATCAGTTTTATAGATGTTTTTTAAATCCCTTGAAATTACTTAATATATGTTTTGTAATATTCTTAAATATTACCAAAACACTTCCAATATTCTCTGGTGCAGAAGCAAATAATTTGAGACTTTATTTTTTCATCTCTAAAAACTATGAGTACTTTCAGACAACTGTAAGTTGTTTTGATCCATTAAAGTCATACTGGGTGCCTGGATGGCTCAGTCAGTTAAACATCCAACTCTTGATCTCAGCTTAGGTCTCAATCTCAGGATTATGAGTTCAAGCCCCACACTGGGCTCCACGCTAGGCATGGAGCCTACTTAAAAAAAAAAGTCGTATTTACAAAAAAATCTCTCAGCAAGATTTGGCTTTTGTTACTCATAACATTAGTGAACCTAACTTTTAAAATACACTAATTAATTACATAGTCATCTTTGTTATGAAATGGTACTACTTAACAGTTAAAACCCATTTCTGTATTGGAATGAAATTAGGAAAGTTAAAGATAGGTAAAAAATGCTGTGCTTTCTTGATATGACATGGTTTGAAAAGGAAAAACTTATTTGCAACAAAAATACTGATGAATCAGCCAAAGCCTACCATCTCTGCCAATATAATTTAGTAATTATTTTTCACACTAGACATTCTATGCTCTAGCCATGTCTTTTAAGGGTATTTCAATCAGGCATCTAAAGTGGTTAAATTATTTGATACCTATCTCTTTCAGATCAAATTTAAAACTCAAGTAACATAAAAGCAATATATGTTAAATTCATTTTTTAAAATAAATAAGTTTTTATATCAGGAATGGAAAAGACCAATGTCTAGGTTTGACTCTGAGTACCAAGAACACTGAACATGTAAGTTAACCTCTTTGCCCTTAGCATGCTTATCTCCTTCCAGTGGAGATACCATCACCTAAGTGTTTAGGAGTACAACGTTTATTAACAAAATATATGAGATGTATTACCGAGCCGACTGGTATACAGCATAAGGATCCAATAAGGGCAAATTTTATTCCTTCCAAGATATTCTAAAAAGTCAGTTGCACTCAAGGTTTGGGCAATTCAACAGTTAATGCTGTATAATATATAGTGTATAATATATAATATTGCATAGATGGCTTGGATTAACATCCTTCTAAAGACATCCTTGTGTAGAGCTGTTAATGTAGGTAGATCTACAGTTTTGCTCCTACAAATATTCAGTAATGTCAATTCTGTGAGTTTGATCCAAAGACACCAACATACAACCAAGATGCTGCTGAGCACCACACAGTGTGCCACAGGAGTAATACGGCATACGAGATACAAGATACAATCTGTTTTAAAGACTTTATTTTCTCTTCAGAAATTTAATTTGTTTATGTTTATTTAGTTATTTGGGGGATGAGGAGCAGAGACAGAGTGGGAGAGAGAGAATCTCAAGTAGGATCCACACTCAGCGCAGAGCCTGACACAGAGATCCATCTCAAGACCGTGAGATCACGACCTGAGCTGAAATCAAGAGTCAGACGCTCAACCAAAGGAGCCACCTATGCGCCCAGGAATTTAATTTTTAACAAACATACTATCATTTTCAAAATCTAGTGTCTTCAAATAAATACCAAAATGTATAGGTTTTCATAATGGTTGAATAATCTTTATTCTAAAAGAAAACGACTATGCTTATAAATGAAAGCATTAATCAATGTACTTCACTATCAGGAATAGAATTGTGACTCCCCCTCTGTTGTTATTAAATATATTCCAGACAGGAAATACTTCAAGGTAAATCTGCCTGGAAGATAATTAAATATAGAAGATTGTCTCAGTATAGAAAATATTTTAGATGCCACAGAAATTTTTTAAGTGTTCTCTTGAAAAAGAAGTCAGTCTATGCTATATGACAACATGAGCTCTAGATGACAATATTTAATCCTCCTCATAAATAAATGAATAACAAAGCCCAAACCACACATCTAATTGTTCCCTCTTCTTAAAAGCTCTAAAAACACGGACTATTTTACCTATTCATATTTTAGTTACAATTTGAAATTTTCATTTACTACCATGCTGATATTTTAAAAGAATAATACTAGAATATTTAATTATATACATCAGACTATTACAATTGTTGGAACTGGCAACATGGATCATATCCATTGGAGACTATGTCTCCTGGTTGTGCCATAAAGTAGCAGTTCATAGTATTAGCACATAATCATAAATCTATAATTAAATACTAAACAGATAAGGCATTCACTCATTCATTCTACACTGGACCCGCAACACTAAGTGGGTTAAGACAGGAAACAAGAAATGAGGGATGAACTTTAGAAATCATCCTGGGCAGTTCAACAGTGTGGTAGACCTAAGGAAAATGTATTGCTCATCATATGAAATGCTCACTAAAAGACTGTCTTAGAACAAATGTTTAACAAAACCTATTTTTCTTGATGGCTTCTATTTTATAAGAAATAAGTGGGGAAGAAAATAAAACAACTATTTTCAAAATTTTTTAAATTTTTTTAATGTTAAATTTTTGAGAGAGACAGCACGCAAGTGGGGGAAGGGCAAGAGAGAGGGGGAGACACAGAATCCGAAGCTGGCTTCAGACTCTGAGCTGTCAGCACAGAACCCGACGCGGGGCTCGAATACATGGACCTCAAGATTATGACCTGGGCTAAAGCTGGACGCTCAGTCTATTGAGCCACCCAGGCACCTCAAGACAATTATTTAAAAGGAGACATTTCTCTATGTAAGAAAGGATACCTGAGTCTATAGTAACCACTAACCCTACAGAATATTCATGTGGCCATTTCAGCTTTCATCAAGAGAAACCGGCCCACCATTTTAAATTTGTGGAGCAAAGAGGGGCATTTTTCCATCCCTTTCCAAAGGCAGCTCTACCCTTTCAGATAATTTGCTTTAGCAGTTGATTGTTGAATTACATTCAACCTCTGAGCACAATCAGTAGTAAATCACACTTTGTGATGACAAAGGAAACTAGCCACTAATGTCTTAACATAAGCAAAACAAGTGGATGGAAAAGACTGAAAGCAGCATCTTTATTTGGACACAAAACAAAACAAAATGAGCCCATTACAAAAAGAGAGAGAAAGACAGTAGGGATTCAAAGTAGAGGGTAACAAAAAGAAAAGAATTCAAATCTAGGAAAACAGTAGAAAGAGCTGGAATTTTAAGAAGAAAAACACTTTAAATACATTACTAGGTTATTTGTTTATTTCGTACAATCAAACTGAAATAATTTGCAATAAATTGGATTAGATTATCCTGAATATTAACTATTAATCACCAACAGGATGTTGTTAAAAACTACCCATGGTGATCTTTTATTTTTTTGAGGGTATGGGGGAGGAAACCTAAAACTAGTCTTATTGGTTGACCTAAGATCAAAACTCCATTTTTAAATGTTATCTAACAGATATTTCACACTTATAATGACTATATTTTCATTACCATACAAAACGACATAAAAATTTTAAATATTTTGTAATTCCACATAATGGCTTATAATTATCTTAATAGGGAACGGGTGTTAGTAGCTTTTTTCTTGGGGGGGGCGAGGATTTGGGTAGGTGGTTAGATAAAATTCCTAAAGGGAAAAAAGCTCTAAATGAGAAATGCTAAATAAATTAAGTAAAAATGTCTATTTTTAAAATCACTATCAAAATGGATTGTTAGTAACCATCCAATACAATTAATACATTTAAAACACAATTATTTAATGTAAAATATTTTAAAATTCTTCTGATTCTACCCAAAGTTAGCTTGGGATCTTACCATTTTCTTTCAGTATCTATAAGAGAACTGAGCAGCAAGGAGGAAAAGGAAGTAGTGATGAAAATCATACAGGAAAGAAACAAGGTTAGGGTCAGCTTCAAAGGTGTGGGACCTATGCAGTCACAAAGGACTCTGTTCAGAAGGACGCCTGGACTTGGGAAAACTTTTTATTTTGAAGAATAAGCAATGGACAAACTACAGTTATTTAGAATTGCGTATTTGGCAGATATCTTCTTGAAAATGAACAAACTGAGCTTGTCACTTCAAGGAAAACAGCTGATAGTACTGTGTTTGCCAATGACAAAATTTTAGCTTTCAAGTAAAAATTAAACTTTTGAAAAATCTACATCTAACACCATAAGCTTGACGGCTTCCCCATCAGTAAGGCTTCTTAAATGAGACTGGTAGTGACATTAACAAATGTGATTTTTTTTTTTGATACTGTGTAACATGCCAAAATTTGGATGACAGCCTAATTTAGTGACCAATGCATAATGTTACAAAATCATACATAAGTAAAAAGATCTATGGGTAAGTAAGACCAATGGGTTTAAATGAAAGAGAATCAGTTCACCAACACAGTTTTATATTCTTTATTGCAACTAAATTTTTAAGAAACTACCATGTGTCAAATTTTGGCGAACTGTATCAATTAGATTATTTGAAAAAGCTGTTAAAATACCCTGCCTTTTCCAACTACCTGTGTGAGACCAGATTTTCTTCATATACTTTATGTACTTGAACCAGAAGAGCATATCAACAGAAGTAGATATGAGAATCCAGCTGTCTCCTATCAGGCAAAATATTAAACATAGTTGGAAAAGTATAAAACAACACTACTCTTCTTATAAATGTTTTGTTTTGTAAGATATATTTTTCACTAAAAAAAAAGCTTATATAATGTATAATACATTTATTATTTTAAAATTAATTAATAAATACTTCTACATTTCTCAGTTTCAACTTCTAATATGACAAAAAATGACATGAATAACTCATATAAACAAAAGCTTGCTGCAGCTCTCAAAAAGTTTTAAGAGTGTAAAGGAGTCCTGAGATACAAAACTTTGGCAACTACAGCTCTAAAAGATGAATTAGAAAATAATCAGCACTTTTGCTCTTTTAAAGATTCCACAGTTACCAACCATCCATAGATTCTTTTAAGACAAAACCCTGTGTTTACATGAAATACCACTTCAGTTGAACCTTCTAAGACCTTAATCCACTTGAAGAATGGTTAGCTGCTCATAATCTTCCAGTCTAATTAAAGTTAGGAAAATGTTCATACCAAGGAGACAAAAAGACTGAAGCTCTCAAGTGCTCATCAATAATGCTCACTGTCGAGGGCATCAATATTATTGAGATTATCAGTGATGCCGAAGTATTCTCTACATCCTAATTAGTTGGAGATATGCTTATTTTACAAATTAACAAACAGCAAAATGATCTTTTTTTTCTAAAAACTTTCCCGAGTATTCCAAAATTTCTAATGATTCAGTTTGTTAAAGGTTCAATTTAAAAATTATATAAAGAAATGGATAGAAAGTAGAAGTATGACAATAATTAGTGAAAGGAAAATGTTACAACTTAGAGTTTTTAAAAGTTTTCTTTCATGTTTATTTATTTTTGAGAGAGAGCGAGAGAGACAGAGTGTGAGCAGGGGAGGGGCAGAGAGGAGGGGAGACACAGAATCCAAAGCAGACTCCAGGCTCTGAGCTGTCAGCACAGAGCCCGATGTGGGACTCGAACTCGTGAACCGTAAGATCATGACCTGAGCCAAAGTCGGCTGCTCAACCAACTGAGCCACCCAGACGCCCCTTATTTTGAGATTTTAACTTTATTTTCAAACATTTGCAAATGCCGTCTGGATTGTACCAAAACCACAAGCGACCAATTATCATTATTATCCTCAATCTAAGTAAAAATCAAGACAATTTGAATATTTTCTTTTTCATCCTCAAAATTGTCTCTTCTGAATTAGCCTGCCAATCAGTTATCCCAAGAAGTAATTCATATTTCAGGCTGCCTCACTCGACTGTCACATCATTTCTTCACTACACTAGCAATTCCAAATTCCGTATTACATACAACTATCACCTATGTTTCACTTGAAAGAGAGAAAGGAAAACCAGAAAAAATAAAGGACTGCTTGATCCCATACTAAGTCCATAAGAAATTGCTCTAATACAAACAATTACTCAATAAAGCTTTTTCCCCCAAATAGATCGTATATTTTTTTCCAAAGTTTCTTAGTTATTTTTCAGCTTGTGTGTAATTTAAACCACAAAGGATACTAAGTACAATGTGAACTGGGTATGTTCAAGTCAGTCAAAAGTTTACTATTGATATTCTTAACACTACTGAACTATACATTTAAAAATGGATACTGGGAAACTTAACAGAAGACCATGGGGGAGGGGAAGGAAAAAAAAAAAAAAAAAAAAAAACAGGGAGGGAGGGAGCCAAACCATAAAAGACTCTTAAAAACTAAGAACAATCTGAGGGTTGATTGGTAGGGGGGGTGGGGGGGGGAAGTGGGTGATGGGCACTGAGGAGGGCACCTGTTGGGATGAGCACCGGGTGTTGTATGGAAACCAATTGGACAATAAATTTCATATTAAAAAAAAAAAGAATATCAAAAAAAAAAGGTTACGATAATACATGTAATGTTATGTGTTTTTTACTTAAAAAAAGAAAAAACATTGAATTATGCACTTTAAACAGGTAAAATGTATGGTGTATGAATTATAACTCAATAAAGCTGTTATTTTTTAAAAGTGTAAGTTTGCTCCTAATCAATTTTTTTTTTTTTTTTTAGCAAATGGAAAAATGGTTTACTATTGAGATCTGGATCATTACTAAATTTTTGAGAGAATAGGGGGAGATTTTACATACATAAATATGTATAACATAGTAGGCATTTTAAATCATTTAATATAATTAGTTTAAATATTTCCTTTCACAAGGGACTTAAACCTTACATCTATACACTGAATACAAACCTCTTCCAGAGGTCAACAATATCTTCTGGCCAATAGAAAGGCATTTCAAGTTAATAATGTTTTAACACTGGATTCAAAATCAAAAAAGAACATTTCTAGTCACCTGATATTTCAAACAGTGAAACAGACTACTGATAACTTAATTGTAAAAAGATCAATTCAGCACAGGTAGGAAATAGGTCTGAATATCAAAGTAGATTTCTCCAAAGAAAAGAGACATTTTTCAAATCAGCATGTAGCACTACAAAATCTCATGAAAAAAAAAAAAAAAGCACATAAGAAATGCAACAGTCTAAGATGAACAGGATCTTTGCAGTTGAGACTAAAAGCTAAATTTTAGCCAAGTATATTTAAAACATATACAAGTACAGAAAGCCACCAGTGTTCACAATTAGAGGCAGGACAAAGTAGCAATGATCTGACAAATAAATTGCTTGAAATATTGCATGATTTGCTGCACAACACCCTTATTACTTTCAATTTCCAAGTGCAACCAAAAGATGGGTCCAATTATGACATCAACACAAGCTTTCTTTCAAAATGGAATGAAAGAACAGTAAATCCCAGTGGACACGGGAGTTCTGCAGCAGAGATGATGTAATATATAAAAATAGACATCCTCTAACAGAAGCTGAAACTTGGGTAAACAGCACACTGCACACTATTCTCAACTGCCTTGCATGAATTTGCAATGCATGCTGTTAATAGCACAAGAGAAATCATTTCTTGTTTTAAACTATTTCCTGATTTACATTTCCATTTCTATACACACTCTATAGTATAATTTCCCAATCTGTATAAATTAAATGAACATAAATACCTGATTGTAACTGCAAGAAAGGGAAACAGTCCCCCCAAAGCAAGGAAACTGAGACCACTGCAGCAGTTTTAACACACTGCATTTTGCTAGAAATTGCAGCACATATGGCACAGAATTGTTACGTCCACCTATTGTTCAAAGACCTTTCCACAGGGAGCTTTCTGCAGGATTTTAAAATGCAACATGATCTAGGTGAAGAGGAATCAGTAAGCCTGCTGATAATAGGTTCAAAAAGCAAAGAATATTTTTGACACTTTAAAACTCTGATGCAAATATAAATCATCATACATGCATACAATAACTAAGATCTAGCAATCTGTAGAGGTTTGTGTGTGTGTGTGCGCACACACACGCACGCACACACACACACACACACAATCACTACTGTCTAACACTCTCCCTACCCTTCTCTTTTCCATTCTTTACCAATTCAGCTTTCACATTTCTATTGGGCTCTCCTGGATTAAAGAATATTTTCCTTCGAGCCAAGATATTAAGGCTGTTCAAAAAACCATGCCCGATTCTTCAAGGTGCCCTGTCTATGTACCTCCACAGTACTAAGAATTCTCTGTATTTTAGTTGCCCATTTATTTGTCTATATTACCTATGAAACTAAAAAGAAGCAAAATATGTCTGTCCTGTAGACCTATATAGTCCTAGAGACTGGCACAAACCTAAAACAAGGTGGGCACACAATAAATATTCATTAAATTAATAAAAATATGTAAATGAAAATACTGAGCTTTCCTCTCTATGATACAAGAAAGAAAATATACACATTTTCTGAAACTCCATCCTATTATAATTCACAGAAAGGCACTGATGATATTATTGAAGACAAAGGCTTTAGCAAAGAAATGCCTAATGAATTTAAAGAATGAAAATGTTGAAATAATTAAGAAATTTCCCCCATATTTGAATATTTTGTATATAAGCGTAGATTTTTTAGATGTCATATGAATAAATTATAGTCAGGTATAATATGATGTGAACTGATTGTTGTAAGTTAAAATCCTAAGACCTTATTAATATTCTAGGAAATTTAGTAAATCTACAAGTCACTGATATATTAGTGAAGATATATTCTCTTACTATTAAGTAGGAAATGTTGGATTAAATTAAGAAGACCTCAGTAAAAAAATTAAATAAATAAGTGAAAAAGCAAAATCATTAACATGAGTGAAAACACTATTTCTAATGCAAGAACAATAGCCCATGTCAAAAACACTATGGTCACATAAGTGTGCACAATCACACAAACACCGTAATTTTTCATTTGTTTCAATATCTAACCATTTTTTGAAACTAACCAAACTTACCAAGAAGTCCTTAATTGAAAATGATACTAACTTAAATCTATCTCTTAAAAAAAAACCTACTTCAGAGATATATAAGATATAACCTAGGAATGATTACATAACCGTTATAAGAAATAGAAATTGTCGGGGCGCCTGGGTGGCGCAGTCGGTTAAGCGTCTGACTTCAGCCAGGTCACGATCTCGCGGTCTGTGAGTTCGAGCCCTGCGTCAGGCTCTGGGCTGATGGCTCGGAGCCTGGAGCCTGTTTCCGATTCTGTGTCTCCCTCTCTCTCTGCCCCTCCCCCGTTCATGCTCTGTCTCTCTCTGTCCCAAAAATAAAAAAAGAAAAAAAGAAAAAAAAGGTTGAAAAAAAAAAAGAAAAAAAAATTAAAAAAAAAAAAGAAATAGAAATTGTCTTATATTGTTATAAAGAATAACTTTATAAAAAAAATGGGACTCATTTCCATAAGCCTCATGCATGAATCAATCTTATTACAACTGGTGCCATTTTATAGATATTATATTAACACTGTAACAAAAAAATTATTCCCATTATGTTGTAATGTTACATGATATTCAACTTATATTAACTTAATAATTTTATGCAGTATTTTTTATTACCTTTATACATCTGTACCAAGAATCTTAAACTAAGCCTAATCTACTGAAAAATTTAATACATAATTACTAAACAGTGCTCTGAAGTGTATATTCATATTGTCGACAAGGACTACTAATAAAATGTGTGGGGAGGTATCTTTTTATATGATCAACAGGTTTCCATTGTTTCAAAAATTTTGCATTGATTGAAATTTTATGAATATGTTTTATGTTATCCTCCCATTTCAAATGTGTAGAAAACAGACCCATTCTTTTTAGGGTAAGTAGGAGTAGGAGTGGAAAGTCAATCAGAACTGCAAAGCACAGAGAGCATCTTAGTTCTTTCAGCCATCCGAGGCTGAAATGTCTGTTGCTAGACGTAACCGCCACGGTGTAGAGAGGACAAGTTTTCTTCAATCTTCAGTCTACTCTCTCTGTACAATTTTTAATCTTTCTAAACTAAGAAGGCGGCATAGCTCTCTTTTCACTAAGATAAAAGAAACAGAGGGCAGAACAGACATGTACCAGTCTCCCCAACATGCCAGTCAGGTAAGTTAAGTCCTCCCCTTAAATATTTTCTAGAATAAATCACAAACTCTTAGAATCAATTACCTATAAATGTAGACAAGCAGGGCCTGTAATTATGGGTAAAATAAACAAAGCTTTTTTCCTCTACTGTGTTCTGAACCGAAAGACAAAACAAACTTGACCAAAGTCTCTAAAGAGGCTGACCCTAAATCTTCTAGCCTCTGCCAAGAACCTTATCTACTCCCTGCCTATTATTTTATCCATTCTAAGACTGAAAACTCATACCACATCCTATTTTCTGGCAATCTTAAATACAGTCTCAACCTCAACTCATCGAAATGTAAGAAAATTCTAATGAAAGCCATCTCCAATATTCCCTTCTCACTGAATTTTAAAATGCTTATTCTCTCTGCAAATCTCACACACCTGCCTTGAAAAAATGTCTTGAAAATACCCTATATGGACTACTTGTGTACTCATGTTTCTGAAGGAAATTATTACAATCTGTTTTAAACCACTACAACACATCTAACTTTAAAGAGCATACATCAGTTATAGATCGTAACTCAGCATACATTTTAAATTCGATTCTTAGTTCTAAATGGGAATTAGACTAAACAGTAATTTTTCATATTAAAAAAGAGAAAGATTAATTATATACTGATGCATCTTTTGAAATATTAAAGTTCTAGATTTTAGAGTATACTTTTGCCAGACAAAAGCTCAAAACGCTGGCGCAATTTAAAAAATTTATATAATTAGATCAAAATTTTATTAAATTTAAAAACAATGAAAATGTTTAAGATTTACCACATCATTTAAAATTTAGCAGTGCTTCTAAAGTACCATACAGCAGTCATGACACCTGTGGCATTTTAATATGTATTCTCTTGCACAGAACATAAAGTTACTGCCTCATTTTAATTTGAAAACCTATACAAATATTTCATGCTTTCAAGCAAGGTTACTGTAATAGCCAAAGATATTATATTGACAGTAGACTTCTTCTAATGTGAATTAAATTATTCATGATCTTTTTCCTGTGCAGTAAGAAAACACAATTGTAAAATTTTACTAGTTCCTTAACCAATTAGTGTCCAGAGGTAAATCAGTTTTTCTTCCTTGACTCCAAATTCTCTGATAACCCCCAATCTGACCCACAATTTCAAAACAGTAACACTAACAATCATAAATTAGTCACGTGCCGGCGTGGAAGAAATGAGCAAAGATATTAATATAGGCCTCTTGATTAAATATAGAATGAAATAAAGCATGAAATCTGGTTAAATATAAAGTGCAAATAAGAAAACACAAGCCATTTTAAATTCTCATTTCCTTTTTGACTAAGCCTTTATTCTGTTTGACTAAAATTTTACCAGTGGTCTCCCACAATGCTCTTACATTGGGATTCCTGAAATTTAAAGTTTCCACCTACATCACTTAAAATATAAAGGTAAGTTGCTAATGGAGTTCCCATACCTGTGTTTCTCTCTTCATTTCTTTCCTTGCAAATCATGTTAGTTAAGAACACTGTTTCCACTCGTTCTTAAAAGTAATTAGGTGGCACTTAAGTGGACATAAGATGGACAAGGTGGACAGTTCATCCCTACATCTGCACAAATAAAGCAGCCTGTACCATCACCTAAACCAGTGACACTTTCGTTTTAAGAGATTTTACTAAATCGGGGCAAAATACAAAAGAACAAGACCAAGCCAAACACATCAATGTTATAAACTCATTAGTTACAATGCAAACTCACAAATAAACTTGGGTTAGTATTAGGAGACCACACACAAATTACAATACCTGAGATTTAGTGCATTCCTTTGAGCCAAAATGAAATGAGTGCCATAAAGGAGGAAAGGAAAAGATGAACATTATCAGACATGCTATAGTACATCTGCCAAAATGAAGATAATGTTAAAATATAGGTTAAGTATGACCATACAGAATCGGCTATACATATAATGTTCTCCATGTTTTTTAGCCATGCAACTGGAAATGCATTTGAAATCATTTAAAATCACCTGTGAAGTATGATCATGCATCTTCTAAATAAACTTTTCACCCACAGTCCCACAATACTAGGATTCTTTCAAAAAGAAATATTTCTGTTAAGAATAAGTAAATATGACTTATGGCTAATGAAGAATAATAACTTTCATTTCATTCTTTTTATCCTGTGGCACCATATATACAAACAAGATTTTGTTGTTTTCATAGGTTAAAATCAAGTATTGAGATGAAAATATAAATATTATATAAATATAATTAAAACACAACTTGCACACAAAATAAGTATCCAATATTTTCCATTATGACCATGTTGTTGCCAATCTGAACTCATTTAGTAAAATTAATACCAACATATCACATATTAGTAAGCTAGCACAAGATCCATTAGTAATCAAGTTAAACTTTCATCATAGTACTGACTTTGCCCTCATAAAAGTATCTGTTGACCAGGTATGGTATTTTTTTAAAACCATTAAATTAAAAAAAAAAAAAGTAATCTTGTAATAATAAAAAGCCCTACACATTTTTATACAACAGATCAAAAAAGGGAAGTCATGCAGGGAAATTGAGTGAAGTATTCCATAAAGGGGGAACACACGGAAATAAAAGAGAATAACAGTTATAAAATGATCCCCCCCAACTCAAGTGTGAAAATAGGACTATAAAATTAAACCAATCAGCATTAACAATAGATTTTAAGTAATTCACACTCCCACTATCTTAGTATGGAATCTCATTTGGAAAAATAATTCCAAAGCAGAAAGAATATTAACAATATTAGTACTAGACTAAAATATTATAATATATGGAACTATTAATATGTACAACTATTTTTAATCCAAATTTCCTTCTTCCATGATCCTGTATCAACACTAAAAATACTACCTTCTTTTACAGACAATGGTAACAAAAAAACCTTTCATGGGTTTTTTTTTTAACACCAAATCTCTCCAAAGGACAAACAAAGCTCTCTTTATGATGTGCAAAAAGCTACCCTTTCCACATGAGCTCAATGAAATGATTCAACTATAAAATTCATGTTAAATTAAAATAGTGCATGGGTAGTGAGAGGAGTAGGCGGATAGCTGGTGGTCAAAACTGCTTAAAAATCCACACACAAAGAGCTCTCAGAAATAAAACATATGAAGTGCAGGTATAAAGTATATCCTATCACTAAAAGTTACTAAAAATTAAGTATATAATTTTAAGTCCATATTTATTTTCCCATGTATTTTGTACTTATACTTATTTGCAAAAAGAAAAAAAGTGCAAGTAAACAAAACAAATGAGAAATGCAAAACAGTTGTCAATTATCTAGTTTTGTTACATTTTTATTTTAAAATTAATTTCACATATAATGACTACCATTTAATGTTATTATATCTACAGACAAACCATTTTTGACTTTATTATGACATATGTAAGAACTCATGTTACTTTCTTTTTGAAAATAGAAATCCTAAAATATCTTCTCAACTATTTTGGATTGGCCATCAGGGGAAAGAAGCATAGAGTAGTTAAGCAGAAAGAAAGGAATAAGAAACATAAAGCTTTAAAACTGACTATACTGGGGTCTTACACAATCACTCATTATCTGTGCCTTGGTTTCCTCAAACATAAAAATAGCTTCTCAAATAATTATGAAATAAATGACGATCAAGTGGGCTGCAGCATTTAAAATGATCTTTGAAACTATCAGAAGTACTTCAGACCATCTTTACATTGGGACTTTTAAAAGCATCCCTTCAAATTATGCTTTCACTTCATCATATTAAAAACAAAAAAATCTCAGGAAATATTCTCACAGTGGTATGCAAAGCTATGAAAATAACATTTAATTTTTATATATCTACGTTTAAAAAAAAATAAGTCTGATACCAGTTATTGGGGCTGGGAGCAGGGGTAAAATTTTAGATGAAGGTAAGAATTTAAAATATTCCAGTTACAACTGTATAGCTGATCACAAAGCTAACCTCAGAGGACATTTTAATAAGTAAAAAGGCTAACTAGCCAATATCTTTTGATATCTTATTTCAACGCTCTTTAAAACTCTTCATACTCTATGTGTTCCTAGCAAAACCTACACTTTGGATAGGTATATCACAGAAAGGAATTATTCCTCTAAAGTAGAAAATGCAAATGTCTTTTCACAAAATTCCAAACAAAAAAACTAAAGATAAATAAAAATACTATACTTTAATAACTTACCGTATGATAGCCTCGAGGCAAAGGTGGTTTGCCCACAGGATAAGGATCCACAGTGTCAATAATTGTTTGTCTTTCACCTTTCTGGTTGATTTTTCTAAATCTCCTTCGAGATTGTCGATGAGAAGCTTGACGCTGAAAATACTCTTCATTTTCATCCATATAGTCCACCTGAAAAAAAAAAACAAAAACAAAAATTTATTTCCTCAAATACAACATTCCATATTAAGATTAGACACAGAATAAAACTTACAGATAAGTCCATATTCATTCATTTTGCAAAGACATTTGTAGACAAACTATCTTTACAGACTAAGCGTTTTTGAACTTCTCTGGAACTAATTGGTTTTGAGTAACTTTTCTTTTATGAAGAAGCATTTTCAGTTCCACTTAGGGCAATATGAGTAACTGTTGAATTTCCTGCAGTTTAAAGGGAAGGATATTTTCAGTAATCTTTGTAGTGATTTATTAGTGAAAGAACTCACAGGATACATTACCTCGCATTATGAAAGCAACGGCCCCATTGTCTTAACTCTGGTGTATATGAGTAAATCTGTAAAAACCCCCAAATCCCAAATGACTCAAGCTGGACTGCTAGCAGAACGGCTTTGGTAGGTTACTAGGGTTTCTCTTCCTACTTTCAATCTGTGAATTCAGTTTCTTTTTTTTATAAATAGTGTTATTTAAAAAAAAAAAAATTCCTCATTTTCAACATTTTAGAAACTGATGAATGGACCAACCAGAATAAAAGTTACTTTAGGTCAATCCTCCTCATACTTATATAATGAAAATGTGATTGCTCACAATCAAGGCATAGTAAGATTCTAAGACTATTCTCCCACTAGCAAACCCAGTAGTTTGTATAATATCGGCAAGTATACGATTTTAAATATCAAAAGTGCCACAGAGAAACACAAAATAGCACTTACAGAGGCCAAAATCTCTAGGAAATACCTAAAATGCTTTCCAAGACCTGTTGCTGGAAAGTCCTATGTAACTACCCACATTTTCTAATCCTAAATCTTTACTTACCACCATGTTACTTTCTTACTTAAGAGTAAATTTTGTGAAATTTTACCAAAGATTTTCACTCCCTTGGACAAGGAAGTTTTCATTCTGATGAATTCCTCTCCTGCATCATAGGGGAAAATCCCAAATCTTCTCTGAAAATAGACTTACGGCCTTCTACCAAATACTGTATTAAATGTGAATAAAAAGCTTCCATCATCTTCTATATTAGGCCAGAAAACTGGGGGACTAGTACGCTGGTTAAATACTCTGTTGAGGTCTTTATTTCTCTTTTTAACTGAATTGCAGGATTTAAAAAATATATTGACCAGGATACCTGGATGGCTCAGTTGGTTAAGTGTCTGACTCTTGATTTTGGTTCAGGTCATGATCGCACCATCGTGAGATCAAGCCCCACATCAGACTCCACACCGGGGTGGAGCCTCCTTAAGATTCTTTCTCACTCTCTCTCTCTCTCCACCCCTCTCTTCTGCTCATGCACTCTCTCTCAAAAAATAAAGTTTAAAATATATACATATAGACTGTAAGACATGTATAATAAACAGGAATTGGTTTCCTTATCCTAACTGTTGCCTGAATACATATTACTATGATTCATTTGAAGTATCTTACTCATTCCAATTAATATTTAGAGAGCTAAAATCCTGTAATTCAAAGATCATTCCCAAATTTAAGTAAAATGGCATTATCACAGATTGATTTAACAAAAGTTCAAGCACAAAACATTTAGGTACTTGCCCCTTTTGAGTCTTCTATCTTTTTCATTTCATTGAATCTTATAAATAATTACAATATTATGACTATGAACTCAGATTCATAGTAAAAATTATGGAATAAATATATCTAAAGTTATAAAATCTATAATACACAATTATAAGTACTGTGCAAAAGTGTTTTTATTTTTGTAATTTTTTTAGGGAAAAAAAGTCTTCACAAAAGTATTCTTACCACAATCATTTCAGAAGGCTCTAAAACAATGCATTCACAGCCACGCCTAAAGCTTCCTGCAGAACGCTTGCCAAAACTAGGAAGAAAAAAAAAGATTTATGAAATATAAATTGAAAATTTAGGCCAACTCTCCAAATAAATAAAAATAAAATAAAATAATAAAAACCACTGGAGAAAGGGAAACTCTTTCATCATTATTTATACAGAATAACAGGAACCATTCAAATTCTTAAATTTCAGATATATATTTTTCTGAAAAATTCCAATATCATGTTTCCAGATTAATAATGTAAGTAACAGAAAACCAGTATGAATGTGTTTTATATTAGCTTGTTCTACTTTTTTTTTTTAAAGTTTATTTGTTTATTTTGAGAGAGAGAGAGAGAGGGAGAGAGATCGTGTGTACGTGAGCCAGGGAGGGGCAGGGAGAGGAGACAGAGAATCCCAAGTAGGCTCCCCACCAACAGCGGCAGTGCAGAGCCCAAAATCGGGCTTGAACCCACAAACTGTGGGATCCTGACCTGAGCTGAAACCAAGAGTCGGACAATTAACCAACTGAGCCACCCAGATGTCTGTATGGGCTGTATAGGCTGTTTCAAGTTATTCCCAGCTAGGTGAAAATTTAGAATATTCTAACATTCTAATGGGAACTGAATCAATGGCAAACTATAAAAACATACAAAGTATAAAATGCATATAAATTTTCTTCTGTAATTTAATTGACTTAGTTAAGCATTTCTTTTACCTAAAAGCTATATTAAATTTTTCTACATTTTCAAATCAACTTATTCGAAATAAGTGTAAGGACAAGGTATTCCACTTAAGATTTTTTCCTTAATTCAAGTGGATGTGCATATCACAAGCCCATTTCTCCTGAAAACTTTTCACTAGCGAACTCAGATATAGCACCTTTGCCTTATCTGTGACAACTCCCACCTGAACATTGCAGCAGGTGATTCTGCCATAGCTATATTCACACTAGAACCATGAGGAGAAAATCCTGGTGAAGCTAGGTAGTCCTGACTTGTTCTAATATACCATCTACTCCTACCCATTTACTACTACAAAATTCTCCCCTCCCTCCAATTGACATTTTTAATAAACATTTTTAATAGCTTATCTTTGAGAAAAAAAAAATTCTTCCAAAGAACTTTTTTATCAAGCAACTAATCCTGTTTCTTAAAAAATCAAAAACAGAACTATATGTGGCATATATATGAAAAAATTATTTAAATATTCATATGTACATTCATGCACACAAACATTCATATTAGAGTGCTTTTTTAAAGTGGAAAAACTAGCAAGAAAATATAATAAACCCATCTAGAATATTACTTCTTGTGCAATTAAAATGACCTAAATCTTTAAATATTCTTACCTTAGTTTACAATTAAATACCACTAAAATGACATAAAATCTTCAGTACACACAAAAATTTCTTTCTGGTTTCTGAACTACCTGATTGCAGTTTAATTTTTTTACAATGAACTTTATAATTTAATGATACACTACAAATGGAAAAAATAATCTTAACATGTTACTAAAATATGTAGTAGGTTTTATGCCATCTTCACCCATTTAATCCTGTTACATGACTAGGTAAAAATATATATTATATGTTTAAGGTGTATTTCTAAATAAAATAACATTAAAATCTAAAGAAACTCACAACTACGTAACTCTTTTTTTTAGGTTTTTATTTAAATTCCAGCTAGTTAACATACAGTGTCATATTAGTTTCGGATGTACAATATAGTGATTCACTGCTTCCATATATCACCCAGCACTCATCACAAGTGCCCTCCTTGGTCCCTATCATCCATTTCCTCCATCCCCCAACCCACCCCCCTCTGGTAACTGTCAGTTTGTTCTCTATTGTAACTCTAATTTTTATTCTATTTTATTAAATTATAGCACTGGACAACATAATAATAATGTTTTAGAAACATAATGATTGAATGATTTTCCTGTTTTAAAATTTCAAATAGTAAAAAAAAAATGTTTAGAATATGTTTAGAATGGATGCAACGTGTATATAATATTCAATAAAAATAAAAACCTGTTAGAATTGCTTACAAATTTCAGCAACAAAAGGGGTAATGTCTACACAAACAATATGGTAGTCACTATTCTATGCCTAATTCTGTACCAACAACTCTCCCTACTTCAGAATTAAAGGTGTAAATCCTTGTACAAAGTAGTCATTAGCTCAACAGAATTTTATGGTAGGACAACAATCACATATTCACTTGCACAAACACTATTACTTCGGAGATGAAAAGTTTGCATCCCCTAAAATGTGCTATTCAAAAATATCTCCATAAGAGTCTTTTGGGAAAAGAGATACACCAGAATCTGATGAAACTCCCTTTGCAGCCACAGAAGACTCAAGTTCTACTGACCATCACAAATACGTGAACTGCAGGAAAAATAACACTCGCCCTCAGGTAATTCCTTGAATACACTCAGCAGAGAAGGCAAATGCACACAAAACACATTCTAGCAAAGGAGAATATATTATTTCATTCATCCAACAATCTATGATTTCAAACCCGGCCAACAACCTAGAAGTACAATAACCTCAAAAGAGCCAAACAGTAGGTCATGAATGCACATACTAGGCCTAATGACTAGACCTCTCGTCTCTAATGCAAAGATGACTTACTCTTTGCTTACAGACCAGAAGCTATAAGTTAGGATGAACAAAGTACTGGAAAATGCTAGCTAGAAATTAAGTCCACAAAATACATTCGCTTTTCTTCTGTGATACTTTGAAACAATAAATATGTAAACAAAAGTAAATAAATACCATTATTTACTAAGTTTTTAAAAAATCTTGGACCATGTTCTACACACTGTTTTAAAAACCCAGTTCTGGGGGTGCCTGGGTGGCTCAGTCAGTTGAACGGCTGACTTCGGCTCAGGTCATGATCTCGCGGTTTGTGGGATAGAGCCCCACATTGGGCTCTGTGCTGACAGCTCAGAGCCTAGACCCTGCTTCAGATTCTGTGTCTCCATCTCTCTCTCTGCCCTTCCTCTATTCACACACTCTTTCACTCACTCTTTCTCTCAAAAATAAATAAACATTAAAAAAATAAAAATAGAGGTGCCTGGGTGGCTCAGTCAGTTAAGCGTACGACTTCAGCTCAGGTCATGGTCTCGTGGTCTCACGGTTCATGGGTTCAGGCCCCGCAACAGGCTCTGTGTTGACAGCTCAGAGCCTGGAGCCTGCTTCGGATTCTGTGTCTCCCTCTCTCTCTGCCCCTCCCCCACTCACGCTTATCTCTGTCTCTCAGAAATAAATGTATGTATAAATAAATAAATAGATAGATAGATAGATAGATAGATAGAAACTCAGTTCTGAAACATAAGTATAGAGCTAAAAAAGGACACCAGATAGCAACATATAAGCTCCACGCTAGATGATATTGAGATCAGTTCTTTAAAATATTTTAGATGATTTAATGGAAAGAAATGGAGAGAAATCTGCAGGCATGCAAATGACATAGATGTTTAGACAGTAAAGCACAAAACAAAGTCAGTAAGAATAAAGTACAAGACATTTCATCCTTTAGTTTTATGTGAGTGCAAGAAAGCAGTAATCAGAGGATCCACTCTATACAATGAAATATCCTTTGTGAAAACAGATCAAATGCATACACCATTTAATATGACATTAAACAACAAGGGGTTCTCATGTTTTAGTTAAAAGACATACATGAAATCTAGACATCTTTAAAGCATTAGCACAGTAAGTACTAACATAATAAATAACAAAAATATATACAAAAACCTCAAAATGATGAATACACTAGGAAGTAATTTTTAAAAATGGAAATTACTATACCTACTCTTATAGCAAACCATGTAAAACCTATGATATAGCATTCTCCTAGCAAAGTTTCTAAGGGGAAAAACACAGAACTGAAAAGTTCCCAACAAAAAAATTAAGGAATTCCAAAGGACTTTTTGTAAGATCAGAGGCACAAATTTAAACACTTCTTCAGTCTTACTAATAGCAGCTGAAAGTTGGAAACTTAAATGTTTATAAAATTATGATTTAAGAAAATTTATAAATGATACAAATTAAATAAGAACATGGGCAACTTAAAAAATATACCTATAATCCTTAAGGGTTTCAAGAAAAGTAAGAAATTTAAAAGAAAGAGTGAAGGAGAGGGGAAGGGAAGGGAAGGGAGGGAAGAAAGAAAGAAAAGTCATAAATCGTTAAGGATTATTTCAAAGCTATGTGACTGTATTCTGCTCCAAATGCTTCTTGGTACCACTGCAGAAATGGACAATTAGTCCTATCAAATGCATTCTTTTTTTGTTATTAATTATTAAG
The DNA here is from genome assembly GCF_018350195.1 of Panthera tigris. NCBI lineage: Eukaryota > Metazoa > Chordata > Mammalia > Carnivora > Felidae > Panthera > Panthera tigris. The sequence continues at coordinate 68,454,379 of NC_056663.1, forward strand.
TCTTATAAGAGACTACACAAAGCGATCTATAGATTCAATGCAATCCCTATCAAAATCCCAAAAAGCCAATCTCAAATTCTTGCAAATAAAATTGCAATGGGCCTACTTAAGCCAAAACAGACTTGAAAAAGAACAAAGTTGGAGGACTCACACTTTTGATCTGAAAACTTACACCAAAGCTATAGTTATCAAAATAGTGTGGTACTGGCTGAAGTGCAGAGGAATAAACCAATGAAACAAAATTGAGAGTCCAGAAATAAACCCATATATCTATAGCTAACCGATACTGACAAGGGTACCAAGCTCAGTCAATGAGGGAAGAACAGTCCCTTCAACAAATGTGCTGGGACAACTGTATTTCCACATAGAAAAAAAGAAGTTGAACCCATACCTCTCACCACATATAAAAATTAACTGAAAATGGATCACTGACCTAAATTTAAAAAGCCCACACCACAAAATTCTTAGGAAAAAAAAAAAAAAAAAACTGGGATAAATCTTCATGACATTGGATCTGGCAATGGATTTTTTTTTTTTTTTTTACTTCCAAGTTTTTATTTAAATTCCAGTCAGTTAACATACAGTGTAGTAGTAATTTCAGGTGTAGGATTTAGTGATCATCACTTAAACATACATACAGTGCTCATCACAACCCTCCTAAATACCCATCACTTATTTAACACATCCCCCTGCCCACCTCTCCTCTAGCAACCGGGAGTTTGTTCTCTATAGTTAAGAGTCTGTTTTATGGTTTGACAATGGATTCTTAAATATGACACTAAAAGCACAAGCAGCAAAAGGAAAATTAAAAACTTGTGTGCATCAAAGGACATTATCAAGAAGCTGAAAAGACAATCTACAGAATGGGAGGAAGTATTTGCAACAATACATTTGAGAAGTGTTTAATATACAGAATATATAAAGAACCTCTACAACTCAACAACAAAGACAAATTAAAAAATTAAATTTGCCTAATTAAAAAATGAGCAAAGTACCTGACTAGACATTTTTCCAAGAAGGTATACACATGGCCAATAAACACATGAAAAGCTGATCAACATCCTGAATCATTAAAGAAAAGCAAATCAAAACCACAATGAGATACCAATTCACACCTGATGATAGATGTGAATGAGATACTAATATGGTTATAATTTTTTAAAAAAATAGCAAGTTTTAAAGAGGATTCAGAGAACTTGGAACTCTTATATTTTTCTGGTAGGAGTATAAAGTGGTACAGTCCCTGTGGAACAGTTTGGTGCTTCCTCAAAAAGCTAAACAGAGAATTACCATATGACCCAGCAATTCCACTCCTAGATAAACACTCAAAAGTACTGAAAACAAGGACTCAAACAGATATGTGTACATTCAAGTTCACTAAAGCATTATTCACAATAGCCAAAAGGTATAAACAACATAAATGTTCATCAACATATTAAACATATGTAAACAAAACATGATAAACACATGCGATGAAATATTATTCAGCCATTAAAAGGACTGAAGTTGTGATACATGCTGCAGCCTGCATAAGCCTTGAAAGTATCATGCTAAGTGCAACAAACCAGTCACAAAATGACATATACTGTAAGATTCTACTTATATGAAATATATAGAACAGGAAAATTCATAAGGACAGAAAGTGGACTATAGATTATTGGGGGGTGTAGGAATGCTTAATGGTTACAGAGGTTCTGTTCAGAGCTATGGAACATAAATTTTGGAAACAGGTAGTGGTGACAGTTGCACAAGTATGATTGTAATTAATGCCATTGAGTCATACACCTTAAATAGTTAAAATAGCTGGGGTGCCTCGCTGGCTCAGAGGAGCATCTAACTCTTGATCTTGGGGTTGTGAGTTCAAGCCCCATGTTGGATGTAGAGATTATAAACAAACAAACAAACAAACAAACAAATGGCATATTTTATGTAAGGATAAAAAGGTTGGGTTTCTTGGCAAAAGTTTGGGACTTGAATAAGAAAATGTAGAGATACCACTTTGATCACATAATAGCAAATCTTAGAGACAAAGAAAGAGTTAACCTTGATGACCGAATTATAGCAATGACAGGCCTGGGACTGACCTCTTTTCTACATTAATTAGCAATGAAGTGAGAGAAGTTGTGGGTGAAAGTGGAACTAGGAAGAAATGGGGAGAAGGCAAATAAGTGTCACTGAAATATTTCTGAAGAGTCAGTTGTACTACCTACATTCTTCTTTCATCCAGCATTAACCCTATTTTTATTTTACTGCTAGCCATAAATTTGAGGGTACTGCCACCCCAGCCCCATCTCCACAATTCGGCTTCCTATTCCTCTTCCAAATACTCACTGGACCCATATAGCAGAATCAAAATAAACTTTGTGATCAATACAGAGCTTATAAAACACTCACTAAATATAAGCCCCTGTTCTTATATAGTTTGCATGTAAGAATTTATGTATCTTCTGCAAAAGATGAGTCACAGGGAAGTTGTGAATACAGACAGAAGAGTGAGTACCATGAGTTTAATAAAAAGACTGTCATATTTGCTTCCTACAATGGTACATCAAAACCAAAATAGATTTATAGAATTTCAGAGATTAAAAAAACAAAAACAAAAAAACAAAACTTAGAAAATCCTATAGTACAGGGTTTCTTGGCATTTTTTTCTTCAGCCATAATCCAAGGTACTACATTCAAAGGTCCTCAAACATTTGTATTTTATATAGAGCCCTCAGGTGATAATACATGTGACCAATGCATTCCTACTCACCCTGTAAGAACTGCCTCTCTAGTTCCATTTTTATTTCACAATTGAAGAAACTAAGCCAACCTATCTAAGGGAAGGTTAAATGAGATGCCTGAAATCACAAGCAGATTCCATAATACAGGATTCTGTCATACTTCACTGACCTTGCCCTTTCTCTTACTTTCTGCTATAGCCCTCTTCCACATTCAATAACATAAACTCTAGTCTTTGGTAAGCTTGCCATTTATGAGGAATAACTCCCAGACCTCCTAAGGAATATTGCCATGCTGTATCATATTTACCCATAAAGCATAAACCCAATGACAAGTGGAGAGCAGAAGGTGATTACAAGATAGATTCTCAGAGATTGGCTAGGCTCACTCACTGCCTAGTTGAGTGAAAAAGACAAATCAGCTTTTGTAATTCAGAAGGCAATTCAAATTCAGCAAAATTACAAATGACCATCAAGAGCTTGAGGGTTACCCTGGAATAGGCCAAGATCTGAATGTCAAATCTATAAAAACCAAGCTTCTCCAGGCAGTTGCTGCCAGAACTTCAACTAGTAGAACATCTGCTTCTTTGAAACGGCACTCATAATACCACATGCCATGATAAACAATGATATTTTTGAAGTTTAAATTTCTTAATTTTTAAAGTGACATTGCTTATTTTTAAACCTTGAATTAAAATTATTTTAAAAAAATAATTCTTCTCTTTTAATAATTTCAGTCTTTCTATATAAACACATAAATACAAATACATATGTATAATAATTTTCAAAAGCAAGAAAGATGTAGGTAACAGTTATCAATGAGACTGGGCCTGAATATTTAAAAACTTGTTTGCCCTTTCTATACTAGATACCAACCAGCCTTCACAAGAGGCTATAAAGTCAGAAAGAAAGAGATAGGGAGACATGAAGAAGTATGCTGTATGTGGTTTAAGAATGCTGACAGTTTTCTCGTTCTACATCGTAAGAAAATTTAATTACTAGAGCCTATTTTAAATCCTTCTAAAACTGTTCTGTATAAATACACTGTACAGTTTGGCTTTCAACTATTAACCTCAATGTAATTTCAGAATGTCCTTATAATCTTACATTAAACAACTATAAAAGACAACTAAAAGTAACGCAGGTTTACTTTTGGTCGATATATTGGTTCTCTGAGCTATAAAAAAAAAATGTTAAATTCACACAAATGATTGCTATAAAGACCACGTACAGCATAACAAGGTTATTCCTAAATGCTCATATTCCCTAAGTACAATTAATTTAGGAATGGTTGTTCCAAAAACCATTTAACAATCCAGATTTTCATCCTCATTAAGTTTTTGTACAGAAAAAATTTAAAATGAAGAATTAGAAATTGTTGTAAAATTGAAGTAAGCTAACTTCAATATTTCTTACAGGTGCAAAATGCAATGACTTTATAGTACTAAAAATATTCAGACAAAAATTACTAAAATCAATTAGTCTTCTACATAACGTAAAATAGACACAATTTTAATAGCTTGATAAACTGTCTTTCAAGTTCAAGACCCACAATAAGAAAGCACAAATGTTTGAAAATATAAAGTCTTACCTAGTTTTCATAAATACCTTTGGTAATGATACCCCAGGCAGGGTACTGCAGGATCTTTCTCTGGTACGGCTGTCCTGTCCTAACTTTCTGTGACCACATTTTCCCCACCCAAGTTGAGTCAAGAGTACTTTACACCAGTGTAAGTTTCCACGAAAGGCAGTTGCTGAACACAGAAGCTGCTTCTATCAGTGTCCCCAAACTTGCCCTTTGTATGGGCCTCCACATTCTTGTTGTACGTCAGAACTGCCCAGTGGAATGCAATTCCTCAGTATTGGAATGTAAACTTGTTCATGTCAGGCTATACCCAGTGAGGGAATACACAGCAATCAAACTGAGATTATGCTGGTGGGCATTCCCAATTTATAAAATGATTTAAAATGTAAAACTTTAAAAACACCAATTTTTCATACCTTATTTCTGGACAATGATAAGTAGTTACTAAATGTCACTTTTCTCCTTAAGAATCTAAATAAAATGACTGAACTGATGCTCCTAAATCAAAATCAATCTTATTTAGGGCTCACCAAATATATACATATATATACGTATATACACATATATATATACGTGTGTATATATATATATATATATATACGTGTATATATATGTATATATATACGTATATATATACGTGTATATATGTATATACACGTATATATATACGTATATATATACGTATATATATACGTATATATATACGTATATATATACGTATATATATACGTATATATGTGTGTGTGTGTGTGTATACATATATATACCACACACATATATATACCACACACACATATATGTGTTATATATATATGTGTGTGTGTATTCATATGACACTGCCTTTAAATAGAAGGATAGCAATTAACTTTAGAGGGGAAAAAATCTAACAAGTAACTGCTGATGCCATCTATCCCATTCTCAATCAGTAGAATAACAAGAGTAAATTTTGATATAAGTATAAAAGGAACATGATCTGAAAAATTACCATAAAAATGCATTTCAGCTTTTAAAATATTGTCCTCGCTCATTAGTTTAACCAAAAGGGAAAAAAAAGGTTACAAGTATTTAAAACAAAAGCATACACACACCAAGTATACTACATATAAGTTACATGTGTGTGTAAATTACCAACTGTTTCTAAAGCATGGCCTTTAACAAGATCCTATTTCAGAAGTAACTATTTGAGAAAACTACACACTTACGAGTCTCTCAATTTCTTTCAAGGCTCATTTAGAAATAAATTTTCTAACAATCATCACCCTGCACAAATTAACAGAGGTGGGTTGCTCCACCACGAATCTCAACATTTAACCTTTGCTTAAAAGAGAGCACGAGAAAAAAATTACAAGCGAAGGCCTCATAAGCTGTGTTTTCTCCTCTCTGTTCATTCCTCAGTAGCCTGTTGTCTATTTAACTATGGGAGAAGTACTAAACATTTGGTATTTACACTATTAACATTTTAATTCCTTTAAGAACAAAAAATCTAACCTGCACTGTCTTCAAAATCTTTGAAGCACCAATAACAGCAATAGCACTGCCACCTTCTATCTGAGCTCTTTTCTCTGCGGCAATGAGCACTCCCCATTTCCCTGTGTGTTTTCTCTCAGTGAGTCCATGCGGCTGTAGCTCGTGCAGAAAGCCAACATTCCTTCTGAAGGCTAATTTCCTGCTTCAATGACCCACCCACCCCTCCTGGCTGCAGTTATGTGTTACGCATGTTGTATGGGCACTGTTTCCGCATACCAGCCTCATGACCTCAGCGGCTGCCTGACAGATGCTCTTTTATCAATTTCTATTAATTCATTATCTACCCTCTTGTAAGTCAAGGGCAAGTAGGGAAATCTGCAATGTCTGCTCTCCTATGAGTCTCCAAGGTCAAATGTTTAGATGTGCTCAGCAATGCAATTTTGTTATTAGAATTTATCTAAGCTGTACTATACACATTGCTCTCCACCAAAGGGATGCTGAATTGTATACCTGGCTTGAGGGATTATCATGGGAAAAAAACTAGCATACGTTTAAACCAAAACAATGTGGGAAAAGTTGAAAGAGGCTGCTTTTGGTCTTGCTTATCCCTTCAAGAGAAAAAAGGTGGATCTTACCTCAGCTGTACTGGGGTGAAGAGAGCAAGCAGTTTTTCTCTCTTGCCACAACCTAAACCAGCAAAGGACAGTGCTGTGATGATGACTACACTTTGGTAGTGTCTATGTCCTCGTGACCCAACTGCTACAGAACAGCTCAGCTAAATTGATCTGCTGCTATCAGTCTACACAGAGGCACAAACAGGTCTCTGCTGATCACAGCGCTTTGTACACAGATGGCAGCTGATCAGTTTGTATAAAAGTTATGGTCCATAACAGCTTTCCCCTTCAGCATGTAGACATGCCTTATCCAAAAGGCCTTTGTGAAATGTTCACCATTTCACTGTGCAAAGCTCATCATGTATGAGTTAAAGAGACAAGGAAGCTTAGCCCTAACATCTTATCTAAAAATGACCTAATTTTCATAAAATTCGTTAAAGAGGTAAAATGAACAATTACATTAAGAAATCACCAAATAGATCTATGTAACTTGTTAATGAGAAAAATGGTAGATGAATTCAAATGAATGATTCAAACTGGCCCCTCACCAGCAAGAAACTGAAATGATCTCAAAAATCAAGTAAGGTCTCAAATATTGGCAACCAGGCATCTGATATTCTTTAAAGGCTACATAAATGGCACCAAAACCTAGCCACTAACCTCCCCCAAATCTGCCATATACCAGAAATGAAGTTGAAATAGGAGGCATGTCCTTGAAAGACAGGACCTAAAAACGAATAGTTCAGGGGTCACTCAAATAATACCGCATTCATAAAATTCTTAGAAGTTAAAAAAAAACCACATTTACAAGAAAGGAAAAGCATAAGCCCACAAATATATGTAACTTCTTAGAAAGACATCAAGTAATAAAATGTCAAATAATCTAATTCATCTGAATAAAATGTGGACATTTCTCAAAAGCCATATTTAGTTTGTTTTATCTTGTTTTATAACTAATTATTCTAATTCTACCAATAAGTAGACAACTCTGAAAATACTGTTTAACCTGTTTCAGATCCTCCCTTATAGACTGAACTAGTAAAAACCTACTACTTATCATCAAAAATAAAATACTTAGGGGTGCCTGAGTGGCTCAGTTGGTTAAGCAGCTGACTTCGGCTCAGGGCATGATCTCCCAGTTCATGAGTTCAAGCCCCACGTCCGGCTCTGTGCTGACAGCTCAGAGCCTGGAGCCTGCTTCGAATTCTGTGTCTCCCTCTCTGCCCCTCCCCTGCTCGTGCGCTCTCTCTCTCTCTTTCTCAAAATTAAATAAACATTAAAATTTTTTTTTAAATAAGTAAAATACTTAGGAATAAATTTAATGAAGACATATATGACCTATACACAAAAAATTACAAAAAGAGTATTTAACCATGCAAAGGGAAATAATAGAAGATTTAAATTATGAAATATACCAGGTTGGATGGCTCAATCTTACTGAGAGTAAATCTTCCCAAATTGATCTTTAGATTCAGTGAAAATCCAATCAAATCCTAACAAACTTTGGACACGGACAAGCTGATTTTAAAAAGACTGACAATACCAAGAGTTGGGGAAGAGGTAAAGCAACCAGAATTCTCATAAGCTGTTGGGAATGCAAAATGTTACAGCTATTATACACAACAGCATGGCACTTGTTTATACAATTAAACATACATGTACCATATAACCCAGCAATTTCACCCCTAGGTATTCAAAAAGTAATAAAAACATACGTCCATACAAAAAGATGTTCATGAATGTTAACAGAACATCCAGAAAACTGGAAGGAACCTAAACTATCATTTTCAAATTATGTTTTGCAAAAGACTAAAACTACCTCATTTACAAAGTTCAATAGACTTTATGAAATCCGACAACCATTTAATATGAGAATTGGCAATATGTTGCATAGCTTGCTTAAAACAAGACATGAGATAATTCTGCATGAAAATGGGCAGGAAAGCAATATCTTAGTTGTCAAATTCTGTCCCTGTAGCCTTCTGACCTTATAAGAATCTCATTTCTGTTTCTGTATTCTCCCTATTTACCTACCTTTACACCTACACTATCCCATCTCCAAAGCGTTTCAGGTGACTCAATGCCCAGGTTCTCCTCACACCTCCTGTGGCTCCCCCTGTCTGTCAAAGCATGTACCACAACAGGCCTAATACCAAATATATTTAACTCTGATCTCCACCAGCTTCATTCCCTCCAGATTTGGCAAAGGCATCACACTACCAGACATGCAAGTTCCAAGCATTGGAATCATCTTTTACTCCAACTTGTCCCTTGTCTGTAATTTCAGTCCCTAAATTTCGTCAATTAGTCCTTCTAAATTACACTGACATGTGACCCATCATCTTCTATTTCCCTGAAAATACTAGTCAGGCCGTTAGCTTTGACACACCAAGGCTACTGAGATAGGATTCCTGTCTTGGTTCCAACTTTGCCAATCTTCCACTATCTTCCCATTCTACTGATCTGAAAACTTCAGTGGCTACACATCGGGGTGCCTGGGTGGCTCAGTCGGTTGAGCGTCCAACTTCGGCTCAGGTCATGACTCGTGGTCCATGAGTTCGAGCCCCGCCATCAGGCTCTGTGCTGACAGCTTGATAGCTCAGAGCCTGGAGCCTGATTCAGATTCTGTGTCTCCCTCTCTCTCTGCCCCTCCCCCACTCATGCTCTGTCTCTCTCTCTCTGTCTAAATAAACTTAAAAAAAAAAAAAACTTCAGTGGCTACACATCAGTCTCATAGTCATTAGCTCAGCCTCTCAGTTCACATCTGACCACTTGCTTGTAAACTTTGAAAATGAGAGTGGCATGGTCCAATACAGATTGTAGTGGAAAATCTCTAGGCCTGGGTCTCAGTATTTTACCCATTTTACCCATTCAGCCAGGTGAATCTACTAACTAGCCCACTTCAGAAACCTCTGTCTTGGTCAGTTACAGTTCATAATCTTGTATTTTATCTTCTAACCATCTTTATTGCCAAACATGAGGACTCTAATCCAGTGTCTTTTCTACTTATTGTCCCACAAGCACATTCTTAGAAAAATTAAAATTCATACTTCTCACTCTGTAGTAGTTATCAGACAGTTCTTCTCTACTGTTTTTGAAGAACTATAATTACTTTATACTCTGACATAGATAATCAATGAAAAATACCTCTGCTTTAGCCAGAGGGATGTTTCCATACACAAATTTATATATAACAGTTTTTTAAGGTTCACTTAATAGATGTCAGTCATACTTCCAAAAAAAAAAAAAATTCACTTAAATGGGATAATGATTATAAAACCTAGAAAACTCTATTCACAATTAACTCTTCATTCTGTATTTCCAAAATTATGTCAGTTAAAAATCAAGATCAGATGACAAAGGGGTAAACTGAAGTGGTCTCAAGATTCTGAATAACAAGGAATTATTCCTTTAGACTATATAAACTATCATGGCAGCAGACCTCTGCAATATATACATATAGATATATAAATAAAGAACATACATAGGTATAGACATAGGTATATCATGTATTATATATGATTAAGAATGATGAAAATGAAATACTCATAGTTTTTCTATTTGTAAAACTAAAGTATAAATACTTTAAGATGGTTTTCTAAATTCATCTTAATAAAGCAAAAAATAACAAAAATAAACCAGAGGAAAATGTTTGACAGATTTTGACCACTGCCTCAATATTTTAAATTATCTGAAGATGTTTATATTAAGAAATAAACATTATCTTAATAAAGCTGATAAACTAAGCAGTTTATAGCTATAAAACATAAAGACATTAATAAAAGACAAAGTAAAAATAATCCTTTAAATATAACTGAAAAAAAACCATATAACCAAATAACTAAGAAAATATACTTACTTAATGTTTATATAGATCTATAACATATGAACATGAAATACTAGAAATTATATCTTATATTTCATTGCAAAAAAAATACATAACCTCTATAAAGCCACAGATATGTGACAAGATAAGAAACACGAAAGGAAATAATTTTTTTTTTAATATTTTGAACTTACAGCTCAATATTCTTATCAGTAATAAATATGGAAGGTAGTTTTTAAGCACACATTACATTCATTTAAATTCTAATATAAAGATAATACATGAAATAAAATGAAATAATAGCTGAGAGTATATTTCTTAATTCTTGAAGTACTTTTAAACAATTTTCAGTACGTTAAAAAATCAACTAGGATAATAGAATAAATAAATAATAGAATAAAGTCATTTTCTTTAATATACGATTTTGTAGTCTTTTATGCATATATATATATATATATATATATATAATTTAACTTATAATTAAATAAAATAAAGGGACCCTGAACTATGATTAACTGGAAGTTTTTATTTTAATATTCCAATTTCACCATGTATGATTTGCTTCATATCACAATCTTTCTCTTACTAATAACACTCTTATTTTCTGTTGGTCTTCCCAATAGCGAAAGTATGCTTCTTATTAAAAAAAAAATAGGAGGGGGGGGGCGGTGGCGCCTGGGTGGCTCAGTCGGTTGAGGGTCTGACTTCAGCTCAGATCATGATCTCGAGGTTTGTGAGTTCAAGCCCTGAGTTGGGCTCTGTGCTGACAGCTCGGAACCTGGAGTCTACTTCAGATTCTGTGTCTCCCCCTGTCTCTACCCCTCCCCTGCTCATGCTCTGTCTCTCTCTCTCTGTCAAAAATAAACATTTAAAAAAAATTTTTTTAGGGGTGCCTGGGTGCCTCAGTTGGTTAAGCAGTCGACTCTTGACTTGGGCTCAGGTCATAATCTCACAGTTCATGATTCGAGCCCCATGTCAAAGCCTGCTTGGGATTCTCTGTCTCCCTCTCTCTCTCTGTCCCCTTCTCACTCCCATGCACATCCATGATCTCTCTCTCTCAAAAATAAATAAATAAGCATTTTATAAAAATAAATATAGTTGATAGATATTTAAAGGCAGTTTGAATTCAAACAGGTGAAATGGTAGTTCACACATCCCTCCACACCAAGCCTCCCCCAAAATGACCGTGGCACAAACATGGGTTGCGGGTTCCATTCCACTTAGCAGCAGATAAGTAAATCCAGTTTTTTACAGAGAAAAATACAGTATTTTATTGACACACACATCAGACTTTAAAACCTTTATGAAATACTGTATTTACTTTTGCAAGAGAAATCCAAACATCACTAAAAAGAAACTCTAGAGTGAACTCACAGTCATTTACACCAAGGATCACAAATGACAAATTCCCTGACTGAAGATTTCAAGCATCAGATGACCTGGATAACCTATCAATTGTACTACTACAGCCAAAAACATCAGAGTCCTTCTCTTTAAGGTTACTTACTTTGTTAAGACACTACCAAGGCCAGTTTCCCAAGGACTGTGAAAGCCTGCACTTATACGTGCAGCGTATATGTGAAGCTGTCGTTATGGCAACCAAATTCCCAACTTGATCCAGCAATTGAACTCCCTCTCTAGAGATCTGTTTTGCTCTGTGCATCAGGTATCCCATCAGAATATGATTTAAACGGGGTAAGGCTGCTCTAAAAGATGCTCAAAGTCATGTTAGCTTTCCAGGACGAAGACATTTCATGCTGAAGCAGAAAATACAACTAATACCTGAAGCGGGAACATTTTAATATATCCCACTGGATCTTTAACACATCTCAATCTATTCCATCAACTTACACCTCCACCTTATTTCAAATTTAACGCAGGATATGTTTAGATAAACTGCAACTAAACTCTCCCTTCAATATTATCAACTGTAGTCAAACCAAGCTCACATTTGTTTCATAATTTCATTTGCCTTATTTGGAACTCCTTCCCAACATTGTCTTAAAATCTTTAATATATATTTTTACCTTATCTGTGTGTGTCATGGGAATACCTGGACTCAAGTCAACTTTAGATATGACAAGTAGAAATTATAGGTGATGTAAGACCCGAAGCAGTGTGGGTAAGCTGATGAAGAGTATGATCCTAGGGCTGAGGGGTTAGAATGATGTAGAAAAGAAAGATAATGAACAAACTAAGAAGGGAAACTGGAGAGCAAGTGTAATAGAAAGTATTGATTATCCACTCCAACATCCATTCTCCTCCTTCTTAGAAGGATATTTTTAGGAGTGCCTGGGTGGCTTAGTCTTGATTTCAGCTCAGGTCATGGTCTCACAGTTCGTGAGTTCGAGCCCCATATCAGGTTCTGTGCTTATTTATTTTTAAATAAAGACATATTATTATTTTTAGCAGGCGCATTACATCACAGAATAAAAGACTACTTGTCTTAGGCTCCTGGGCAACCTGAAGTGATCATGTTAAGTACCTCTGGACAATGTAACATAAAAAGAAACATTGTTTCAAGAAATCTGATTCGGATAGAAGTTAAACTTCTTTGTTCTCCTGCCTTCCCTCCCGCTCCTAGCTCCTGCTGCAGACATCACAGGTGTGATTTAGCAGCCACCTTGTGGTCTGACCTGATGCTGAAAGTGGAAGCTATGTGCACACACAGGTTTTGGAAAGAAGGATGAAAGCCTGTAACCTTTTCACACTGAGGAGCCACTAGACCATCAGGGACCATCTACCTTTAGGGTTCTTTTATGTGACAAAAAAAGTAGGTCCTGCTGTGTTTATGCAATTGTTTTATACAACCAAAACTAACTGTACCTAATGTAGTAAGCAAAATGATGTCCAACAAGATACCATTTTTGCCTTTTTGCCCCTTCTGCACTCCTGCACAAACTGGCCAGTACCAAGATCTCATGAGCGTCCCCCCAGACTCCTTCCTTCCATTATGGTACAGCCTCATTCTTTTCCTAACCAAAATTTCAATAAATCGGAGGTTACTGAAAAGTTATGTCTAAAAGGGAATATGTTGGGGCGCCTGGGTGGCTTGGTCGGTTAAGTATCTGACTTCAGCTCAGGTCATGACCTCACTGCTTGAGCCCCATGTCGGGCTCTGGGCTGACAGTGCAGAGCCTGGAGCCTGCTTTGGATTCTGTGTCTCCCTCTCTCTCTGCCCCTCCCCCATTCACACTTGTCTCTCTCCCTCTCAAAAATAAACGTTAAAATAAGTTTTTTAAGGTAATATGTTAGTGAAATATCATTAAACTTTTTTAAAGTGATTTTTAAGGGCAAGTTAAAAATATAATCCTGGGGGTACCTGGGTGGCTCAGTTTAGTTGAGCATCCGACTTCGGCTCAGGTCATGATCTTGTAGTTCATGAGTTCAAGCCCTGCATCAGGTTCACTGCTGTCAGCCTGTCAGCCCAAAGCCTGCTTTGGATCCTCTATCCTCCTCTCTCTGCCCCTCCCCCACTTGCACTCTCCCCCCAAAAATAAATTTAAACATACATCTGTATACATATACACACACACACACACACACACACACACACACACACAAAATCCTAAACCAATACGATTCAACAAGTATTTATGAAATGGCTGATAAGTGTTAGATATGCTAGGGGAAGCAAAGATGAAAAATACAGCCACACCCTTCAAAAATCTTAGTTTAGTATGGATAGGGAACAATTAATCCTGACAGGAAAACAAGGGTAGGATTCCCAGAGAATTAAACAGGTTGTTTTCACTGGCAGATGAGGAACAATGGGAGTGAAGGTAGCAACAGCAAGGTGGATATCCCAGACAGCAAGAACAACCTGACAAAGATATGCTTGGACCACAACAATCAGCTTGGGTGTCTGGAGAGGGTATACAGGGAATAATTTAGGTTGGAGACATTTTGAGCTGCCCTGTATGTATCACTAAAAAGTCTGGATTTTATCTGTTTGGCAGCTGCCAGTCATTTAAGCTAATTATTCAAAAGATCAAGAAGAAAAGTCCTATGCTTCAAACAATGATTTGGGGACACTGTGGAAGAAGTATTGATGGCCTTCAGAGAGCTACTTTAATAGAGCAGGTGACATCTGAACACAGGCACTGGAAGCAGTGATAGAGGCAGTTGATTTGATGGATACTGCCATTTCTAACTCTGAAGTGTTTCCTAAAAAGAAAAACCCACAATTGTCAGAGGGAGAAAAGAGAGATCAAAACTGAGACTCACAGAAATTTCTAGAGCAGGTGACAAGCTTTTTATTAAAGCCATTAGAGACAGAAAAAGCAGGAAGTCAAGTAGACTTGTAGGTGTTTGTTGCTTTACATATATGGTTTCTAGAGCTCAAGGGACCTGGAACAAACCCACATAAGGTATGGCTATTCCAGATCCACCCTTAATTCCTGCTCCTATCTCTCCCTTTACTGTATGCACTGGTAAAGCACAAACTCCAGCAACACCTTCTCCATGCCTGCCCCTAAACAGCCAAAAGTTGCTCGGAAACACGCACACACACACACACACACACTTACCATCTATGTCCACGAATATCAAATGGGCACTCAACACTCCCTTTGTGTACAACTTCTTTCCCTCTTTTGTCAAAACTCCTCAATACCTACCATTGAACTCCCAAATCTACCCAGCGACCTATGCAGCTTTTGTCATAAGCCTGCAAAGAAGGTGAAGCTCTTTCACTCGTTCCAAAGCTAACACCTCCCCATCTTGTGGGTCTCACCCATTTCTGCAATTACCTCTCTCTTTCCAGTACCATCCATTTACCCCTCTCTGCTGGATCATCTGTAGTAACGTACAAACACACACTAGCATTTTCTCAATTTTACAGAAACAAACCGCTCTTTAGTTCACAAACGACTCCCAGCCACCGGCCCATTTCCCTGCTCCTCTTCACAATGAAAATTCCCCTTCACCAGTTCTTACCTTCCCAGTTTCCCCCAGTCAGCTCCACGACTTCACTGCGAATGGTTCGCTCAGGTCACCTATGACCCCCTAGCTGCCAAATCCCAAGGTCATGTCTCTGGTCTCACCTTACTGAATCTCCTTGCAGCACTGGACAAACGGACCCCACGCTTCCTTCTCAAAACACTTTTTACCACTTGGCTTTGGGGACACACAGGTAGGATCTCTGCGTTTCCACACCATATTCTAGGCAGGCCCACAGAGGCAACTCAATGATATCGGCAGAATGAATAAGATAGGAGAATTCGCACATATAACTGCAGGTGAGCAATTTAGAACAGGGGTCGATCGACTCATTAATACTGATTAAGCATCAAGTGGAGGACTCCCTTAAAGGGGTGTAACTAATAGCCCAGGGTACTTTTTGGTGCTGGAAATCAGTTCTAGTCACTACGCTCATCACTTTTGGTAAGTAATTCTCCTCAGATATGAAGTTGCTAAGACACCATCTCTTGTAGTGATTAATTTTAACAGACGAACATTTTTTTTTAATTTTTTTTTTTAACATTTATTTATTTTTGAGACAGAGAGAGAGAGAGCATGAACAGGGGAGGGTCAGAGGAAGAGAGAGACATAGAATCTGAAACAGGCTCCAGGCTCTGAGCTGTCAGCACAGAGCCCGACGCGGGGCTCGAACCCACAGACCGCAAGATCATGACCTGAGCCGAAGTCGGACGCTCAACCGACTGAGCCACCCAGGCGCCCCAACAGACGAACATTTTTAAAGAAAAATACACTTATTTACTCTTGATAACAATCTGTTTGACTTAATAATTATTTAATCTATGAAGCAGAATGCTTTTGAAACCTCAGTAAAAGTATGTCAGTTTTTAAGCATTGCTGCTGGATTAGGTGTAGGCAAAATAACTGCGGAAGACTGGAAGGAAACAGTCGAGTCCAGTAAGAGTGATTCTCACACACACACTCACATTTATGTATATACATGTGTATTTTAATCCAATTATATATGCAAATATATATAAATACACACACATATATATTATATGTATAGATCAAATTGAACATTCTTAAGTTAAAACAGAAGTATCTTCCCATGATTCTATGCCTAACCAACTATCTTCATTAACTGGCCAACCACAGGCCCCAATCACTTGCTTCTGCAAAATAATGTGGCAACGAGTTGTTGAGACACTGTCTCAACAGTGTCTGAGATAAGTGGTTCTTATAACTTATTAGCCCTTACTAATTCTTCAATCATCCACTGACTTTATATTATTCCAAATATGAATTAAACAAAATCTTGTGGTTTATCTTGGGAGAAAGGAAAGAAAGAAGGGAGGGAAGGAGGATCAATTTCTTCTTTTAAAGAAATAAACAACTTTTAGTAATGCTGGTTGTAAAAAAAACTTCTAAAAAACTTATGTATCATGTCATTTATTCCTATTATAAGTTACCAATATCTCCCCATGATGGAAAGGTAGGTATGTTAGACCAATACATTACCTTAAAAACCCAATGAGAGCAGTTTTGAGATGACTTATACCTTTTCCCCCCCTTCCTTCTTCACTAACCACAATTTCTCTTCCATGCTTAATCTATACCACCATTGTTGTGATTTGGCTAATAACTGAAGGTAAATCTTACCTATAATGTACAATCTCCAGAGCTCTGATCCTCACCTTACTTTCATGCCATCTGGATACACTTAATGTCTAATAAAGTTACCCTTTCATAACATTATTATCAGCGAGTTTTTTTTCTTTTTTTTCTTCTTCTTTTTTTTTTTTTTTAGAGAGACAGAGAGAGAGAGAGAGAGAGAGAGAGAGAGAGAGAGAGAGAGAGAGAGAAAGGATTGCCAGGGAGGGATAGAGGGAAGGGAGAGAGAGAATCTTAAGCAAGCTCCATGTAGGGCTTGATCTCATGACCCTGAGGATCATGACCTGGGCTAAAATCAAAAGTCAGGCACTTAACCAACTGAGCCATCCAGGCACCCCATCAGTGAGTTATTTTTTAAAGCCATATTCCATCTCCAATAAGGCATCATATGACTTATAACACATTTGTACTCTTTCAAGAATACGATTTTCTAATCCTATATGACCTCTTCACATGAAATAAGGAATAGTTAGTTGTGTTTTCAGTCCCTACCACATAAACACAGAATCACTCTTCCACTGTTTCACCTTCTTCCATTACTGGGGGAAAAAAAAAAAAAAACTAGCAAGTTTCAGAGCAATCAATTAACTTATCATCTAGCACTGGCAAGCAGAAAGTAGGTCTGTGATTTTTAAACTCAAGTAGCTCATTGTTTGTCATGTGAATCATAATGAGAATAGTATTTCAGCCTCTCAGAACTGATTAGTTAAATGTCTTGTTTCCCCACTTATCCTCATTATAGCTGCCAGCTCTAATTTAAAATGTGAGTTTGAGAGTACCATACCACAATTTTAATTTTTAAATTGTGGATATATTTGGTATCAATGAAAGAGAAGTACTGCTTGTAAATGGACACAGCCAACATGATACAAATAAATGATGTGTGCATTTCTCCTAACCTCTTGCCAACGTTCCTTGACACCTAACTTACCAACAACCCTAGCCTTTCCAGCCAACTGCCACAGCTTTGTAAACTAGACTTCTCATTAATGCCACCATCACCAATGCTTTTGCAACTAGTTCACTCCCTAAAGTGCATGTCTGTTCTGGATAAATGATCCTATTCTTGTGACTCCACTCAAGCTATCGCTTATGTATGAACTGCCCCACCTTCAATCTTATTTCTGTGCCATCACTCATGCTCTTTAGTATGTCCAGACTTCCTTTCCAACCACTGTCCAACAATCCAAATCATAAACCTAACTCAGAATGCACTTAAGAGCTACTCCTCATTACCACATACATTAAAACACCACTAATCTTGGAAGGTCTTTTGCATTGTGTGTGGTCTTTGCTACATCAATTTACACTGTATTATTTAACGACACCTATGCGATTTTTTCATGCTTCATATATGACTGCCTCATCTCCCCAACCAGATACTAAATTATGTGACAGCAGGGAGTAGACCATTTTGTTTCCTCTGCATACTCCAGAACTTACTACAGAGACCACACAGCAGGACTTAATGCAAGTTTCAACTACTATTTGAAATGACATGCAAATATGCCTCAAAATTTAAACTCTACCAAACTTACTTTAGAATGAGACAGAATGACCCATAAATATGAAAAAGGCCTATGAACTAATCCTAAATTTTTATGGCATTTCAGTGTTCAGCAGTTTCCACGGACAGTGCTTTGCCAGTTGCAGACATAACTTCTCACGACACTTACAGTGTACAGATTACTTGTCCCACTAAGTCCGCTGCCTGGCCACCTGGTAGCTGGACCCTAGCATCCGTGCACTAGAAGCCTCCAGCCCTCTGTATAGACAGGTTTTTGTCCCCAGGTCCTCTGGCTCCCATCTTTGATTACAACCCATTTCTTGGCATCTTTGAAGTGTTTAGGGTATGGCCACCCCGGGCTTATTTTTTCCTTCAAACTCACAGTCCCAGCCACACTGATATGAAGACATTTGTTTACTAATTGCATGGCATATAAAAAATATAGAAAGTTTTTAGCTACCAGAGCAATAAAAATATTATTTATGTTTGAATGTGGTGGGATACATGGTCATTTCTACTAAAAGCCCCTTCCTTGGGGCTTCTATGATAAAATTGATTCTATTGAGAAAATCAGGTTCAACATTTTAAATAGTGATCTCCCCCCCCCCCCAGGATTATGATCAACATAAACTCAAAGAAAGAGTCTGTATGACAGTAATGTTTAAACATCTAGCATTCTGTTTTTTGCAAATAAATGTAAAATGACTGATAAATTACTAGGAAAAGATTCCAACTCTATGAGTTAATATACAACATAGGTACTGTCTTCTTCTCTAACAAACAATCCAAATAGCAAGTGAAAGTTTAGACGCACAGTCTAAGCCTATCTTCTATATCTAAAATTCTCAGCCTTCCAAAGAAGCCAGAAGCCTGGCTTAACCCAGCAGCCTGGATTAACATATTAAAATAACATGTTAATCCAAGTTACTAAATTGTGAATTTACTACAAAATAGGTTCAGCATTCGTAGGATGGGACAATTTTAAAAGTGGGAAAATTTTAAGTATACAACAATTTCTATTAAAGTTCCATAAATAACACTGATTTAGAACACATTAGGACAATGAACATTATTATCTTCCTGCCCATTATGTAGAATAAACAAAAGTACAAGAAAAATACTTCTAAACCTGCAACTTTAGATGAGACAGTTTTCATCTCTTGCTTTCCAGCTCCACTGTTGTTGCAAATGATGCCTTTGAAAAAGTTAGGGGTAAAAACTCCTTCCTCAAAATATTTCACCACTCTCTGCTTTTCACGGTCTATTACTGTGGTTAAAACAGCACATCGCTGAGTTGTGCGGTACACAACATGCACAACTCAGTGACTACCGCTACTCTGCTGAAAGGACTGGAAAAACACATCCAATTTACACTGTTTCTATCTTCATCTATGACAAATGTCTCCTCTGACGTTTTCCTAAGTGAGAATGACAATAACCTTTGTTGCATTGCTAAATTACCTTTGTTCACCACCTTTCTGATCAAAGAAACTGAATTTATTTTTAAATAAGACTGAGAAAAACCATTACTATAAATCGTACATTGCTTCAGGACTACAAATTTTTACTCCACATAAGAGTTTCGCCCTGTATTAGGGCAACATTATATGTAATAACATTATAAATGACATTACTGCCATTTGTACAAATACCAGCATTTCAAACCTTGATATATTTCTAATAGATTTACAATAAAACTCACAAAAACATTCATTTCACTTAAATTGCTTAGAACAGAAAAAAGTGAGTAAGCTGTCACTGATGGTCTCAAAGGAATTAATAGACTCCGTGAATGTCATAACTCTTAACAGGGAAAATGATTCATGTTTCAATAACATAAAGGTATGCAACCCAAAGAGCATTTATCTAAAAAGAAAACAAAAAAAAATTTTTTTTAAAAACCATAAAGTGCTGACCTCAATGTCAATCAAGGAATTCAATACAGCAAATGAAACCTAGAAGCCAAATGGCAGATTTTTTGCAATGTATATCATCCTTCTCACTTGATGATAATCAGGTGTCAAAGCAATTTCATGAGAATTAGGTAAAAACATAAAAATATTCTTCAAAGTATTTTGATTCAAAACTAACTGTTTAGGGTGAATTAGCTGTCAAAATGAGTGATCAGGTTACTTATTATATATACCAATAAACAATTTCCAGACTAACATGATAAAAATATGATAAATGTGGAGAATCATCTGTGAACTAGTTTTATAAAACCAGATTGTTACTAACACCTCAACCATACTATTCTTTAATCAAACCTCAATATTTTGTGGAGAAATAAATATATATGCATCACTAGTGTCAACCTTTAGCACAGCACCAGTAGAAACTCCTTCCTATTAAAACAGTATGAACACTATTCCTAAGGCAACATCACCAAAAGAAACAAACAACTTAGAGCAAATGTCACAGGTGCAACGTGAAGACATAGCCTATATATAGTACTAGCTTGTCATTCAGACTGAAACACCATTCCTTCCTTCATCCCATTAAAGTACTGGCTTGCAAGCATTTGACATCCAGCCAGAGAAGGAGTAACTTATGTCATCTTTTAAAATAATTAGGCATAGAGTCCAATGTGTTCATAAAATAGGTCTGAACTACAAGTCCTCTTTCTTCCAGAACAGCAGTTTTCTGAACATTAGGTTCCCTTTCCAGAAGTTAGAACAAGCTGTTACTTGACTAGTTAATGATGGCTGGTACTGAAAAAAGACCATCACAGGCTCCTTCACTGTTCTAGACTTTCAGTCTATAGATTTGTTTCATATAACAGACCTTGCATTAATAGAATAATGAAGTCACTAACCTTTGTCCTCCTTTAAGATACATAAATTTCAAATCACAGTCATTAAAGCAATATTTATAATGAAAAGCCATCAAAAATGTACCCTTACAATTATTAACTAAACTGTGGAAAGTTCAAATAACTGAACAATTAAACAGGCATCAAGATACATAAAGAGCAAACTTTTTAAAGAGCTTTTAATATTACAAGGCAACACTTATATGTACACATATTCTTTAATTGAAATAAGATATTACATTGTTTATTAAGCATGCTCTTCAGTACGTGAAACACATACATGTAAGACTAGATAGGAAAACACTATACAGTATTACAGAATTATTACTTTGAATGAGAGATTATAAGTGATTTTTTCCATCTCTTTACCTTTGCTAATTTACACACTACTTATTATTACTTTTTATATTAAAATTATACATAATTAAAAAATATACCAACGCTTAAATATTGTTTGACTATACCTTCATCCAAGTTCAGAAACAGAGTTAGAGCCCCCAAAAAGAGACCAAAAAGTAAGTAGGTCCTGTATTTGAAGGAGAAGAACGTTAATCAATTCTCCATTCCTCTGGGAAACAGAATTCCTAGAACTATAGGAGCTGGTTCATCGGCTCACTCCCAGCATCCCAGGCAGAATTCCAGGAGGCACAACCACCCACCATACTGTACTGCCAGTTTCCTCAGTCTCAAAATGCAGATGAAAATTATACTTACCTCAAAGGGTAGTTGCAATACTAAACGATCGATCACACACACACACACACACACACACACACACACACACACACAATATTCAAAATGGTGAGCTGGTAAATAGAAAGCACTGTCAAAGCCTTAGCTATTTTTCCATCATCACTTTATTACTGCTACTACCACTACCAGTGCTAATTCCATTACTATAACTATCGCTACTATAAGAACAACCACAAATAGGCAGGCAATAGAGCCAGCCTCTCTCCCTCATGGGGCTATTTTCCAAAGAGAATAATGCCTGCCAGTCTGATCTCGGAGAAGCAGAGGGCAAAGAGGCATGGGAATTGCACCAGAGATTGTTTTTCACTAGATGCAATGCGCCTCTGGCACTCTCTCACTACCCAAGTCCCTACCTCCAAAGGCCATCCCAGTGCCTTCTATTATCACACCCAGGCATGTATAAATTGCCTCTCCCTATCTGACTCTGACATTTTATAAATGTTTGTTCATGTTTTTAAAATAAGATTCTTAATTTGTCCCTGACCCATTCAGAATTACTCATCAAGAATACAGTTAAATAGGGGCGCCTGGGTGGCTCAGTCGGTTAAGCATCCGACTTCAGCTCAGGTCACGATCTCGCGGTCCGTGAGTTCGAGCCCCGCGTCGGGCTCTGGGCTGATGGCTCAGAGCCTGGAGCCTGCTTCCGGTTCTGTGTCTCCCTCTCTCTCTGCCCCTCCCCCGTTCATGCTCTGTCTCTCTGTCTCAAAAATAAATAAACGTTAAAAAAAAAATTAAAAAAAAAAAAGAGTACAGTTAAATATTTTCATGAGAGAGTGAAGTTATAGAAGGGGGGGTGGTGGGGAGCAGTCACTATGCTTTAATAAATTTTGCCCATTTAAATATTTATTTAGTAAATTTAAATAAAGATATTTAATCTGTTAAAATGTTTTAAATTTTAGTCAAAATAAAAATATACAACTGTGAAAAATAAACAATTGCGGTAAAAAATAACTAGTAAAACTTAGTGGCTGACACCTTCAGTCAGGGAACTGAATATATGTGTGTAACAGATGAGCCCTAACCCTCCTTGGCCATAGATGATTGGAACGAGGTGCATATCTGCCCCAAGCCCGGCCAATCAGACTGTAGCCTGAAGAATCCAAAGAAAAGACACAGGCACTACAGTCAAATGACAGAAACATTAGGGACATAAGCTCACAAGTCAATAGTCGGCACCTGTAAGCTAAAATCACAGGGAGAAAAACATCAATAGCCTTAGAGAGTGGGGAGCCAGTCCACAGACAAATGCAAGAATGAGAGACCATATGGTCCCGAGAAGCAGAAAAGTCAACGACAGTCCCTGGCTTTCTATTTCTAGTTCCATGAGGTCTCAATGAACTTTCTTTGCTTCTCTTTAGATGTTTATGAGAGTGCCTTTTAATGGAGACAGATTTTATTCCCAATGAACAAATGTGCCCTAAACTAGCCCGATGTGTTCCTACAACAAATGGACATGTGATCAACATGTCTTTTGTTCTTTCCCTTGGTTAAAGAGATTGTAACAGTGTTTAAACATAAAGTAATCCTTTCTTAAAGATCAATGCCCCAAGGTAGTCTCTTGCTTTCTGTCAGAAGAGGAAACAACAGAATTCTGCAAAGGAACTCAATTCGACAAAGAGATTTTAAGCTTCATGGAAAATCCATTACAGAATGTCTATACAATACCTGCTTCTTGGAAGAAACATGGATTCCTTAATGAACACGGAACCAGAGAGAAGTATATACCAGCAGGTCCCAATATCATCAGGACTGAAAAGAAAAGGTAACAAAATCAGATGATTATCTATGACAACAACAACAAAATTAAACCATATATAGCACAAAGTATAGTACCCATGTTTCTTTTAGAACCATGAAGAACAATGAAATAGCATAAAACACATACATAAAAATACCACTATTTGACTATTGGAATCATTTTTTAAGTTACTTTTTATAAAACTCCGGGGTGCCTGGGTGGCTGGCTCAGTTGGTTGAGCATCCAACTCGACTTCAGCTCAGGTCATGATCACATAGTTTGTGAGCTCGAGCCCCATATCGGGTCCTGTGCTCACAGCCTGCTTAGGATTCTCTCTCTTCCTCTCTCTCTGCCCTTTCCTCACTCTCTCTCTCTCTCTCTTTCTCTCTCAAAATAAATAAACAAACTTGAAAAAAAAAGCTTCTAAAAATTATTTTTGTCTCCCCAATAAGCTAAAGATATTTATCAGTATATTTAAATGTTGT
Source organism: Panthera tigris (assembly GCF_018350195.1). Lineage (NCBI taxonomy): Eukaryota > Metazoa > Chordata > Mammalia > Carnivora > Felidae > Panthera > Panthera tigris. Next base: position 68,478,483 of record NC_056663.1, read on the forward strand.
AATGTTCCTTAGACCTACTGCACCTACCATCCTAAGTTTTATCTTCGGATGTTTTGAACTGAAAATATTTTCCCTGCTTGATAAAACAAAATAGAAAGAAGTCATCAGTGAAACTCAGGTTTTCCCAACCTTTTTCCGTCTACCATGCTCGCACATTTTTCTACCCCACTTGTTAGATATTCTTTCAGAATTTCTTTATGTGTGTGCACAGAAGAATAGACATATATTCTCATTCTCTCCGTGGTCTTTCTTCTTATGGAGAGATAGCATACTCTATAGTGTTCTTTCCTTTGTGGTAACTCTTAGAGATCTCTTCATGAGAAGCCGGCTTTCTTACAGATGTGCCGTATTTGCCTTGGCCAACCCCTAGTGACAGTCATTTCTGTTGTTTTTAATCATTTGCAATTATTTAAAAATATGTTAATAAAAAGTGCTTTAGGTAACCTTGTGCATACAGTATTGACTGGACCTAGTAACCAGAAATACAACTGCTGGGTCAAAGGGTACGATAAATGTCAAATTGTCTTCCACAGGTGCTCAGCAACTTATTTGCCTACTTACTTCCGCACAGCCTTACTACTACAGTTTGTTATATTTGTTTAACAAACAAATGTTTCACAATTTTAGGATAAGGGCTTATTCTAGGTGCTTAGGATACTTCAGAGAACCTCAACAACAAGGAAAAGGCCCTTTCACTCATGGAGTTTATATTCTGGTGGGACAACACAGATAATAAACAATAAAAATAATAAATTGGTAAATTATAAATCAGTGCTCTGGGGAGAGAAATTAGTACAGGGTAAGGAAAATGGGGGGTGATACCACTGGAAATGGGTGGGCAAGGTAAGTGTCAATGAGAAGAGCACATCTGAGTAAAGGAAGGGGCTGACAGCCAGCTGACTTCCTAAGGGACCAGCCTTCCCTTCCCAGCAAAGGGCAGGGAGGATCCAGAATGTTAGTGCAGAGGCTGACATGGCCTAGCAAGGACTACACGATGGTGCAGCTGAGGCAGAGTGGGGGAGGGGTAAACCATAGGGGAGCACGAGGAATTCTACCATTGAGGCTTTTTATCAATCTTTTAGGCTTTTGCCAATCTGCTTGATGACAAGGGTACCTTAGTACAATTTTTTTCATTTCTTTTTCTTATTATTATTACAAGAGCATCTTTTTTTTCTTATTTTTTTTTATTTCTTTATAAAAATTGACCTTTTGGGACACCTGGGTGGCTCAGTTGGTTGAGTGTCCGATTCTTGATTTCAGTTCATGTCATGATCCCAGGGTTGTGGGATAGAGTCCCCACATGGAACATGCTTAAGATTTTCTCTTTCTCTTTCTCTCTCTCTCTCTCTCTCTCTCCCTCCCTCCCTCCCTCCTTTCCTCCCTCCATCCCCTGCTCACATGCATGTGCTTGCTCTCTCTCAAAAGAAAAAAAGTCATTTTTTTTAATCTTTTACTTTTTTATTTAGAGAGAAGTGCACGTGCATAGGAGCAGGGGGAAAGGGACAGAAGGAGAGGGAGAGAGAATCCCAAGCAGGCTCCATGTTCAATGCAGAGCCTGATGTGGGGGCTCCATCCCAGGACCCTAGGATCATGACCTCAGCCAAAATCAAGAGTTGGATGCCCAACCGAGCCACCCAGGCACTCCAAAATTAACCTTTTTGAAATATGTGCTGTGAATACCTTTTTCCTCTGTTGCTTTATCCTTTGTGCTTTTTGCTATGTGTAAGTTATTTTATTTTACACAGCCAAGTTTGCCAAATTTATTAGTTAGGATACAAGCTCAGCTACTAATAAAACAAAACAAAAAACTAAATACTATAGTAATGGCTTAACCAGGAGGGAGTTCATTTCTCTCTCACACATATTATAACAGCCTTAGCACCAAGGACCCAAGGCTGATATAGTAGTTCCATGGTATGAAGAACTTAGGCTCTTTCTATTGAGGGGTTTAGTCACCCAACCCATAGCATCCATGTCATATTCTAAGGTGGCAACTCCAAAACTCACCACCGTATTCACACTCTAGCCAGGGGAAGGGGTGGAAAGGAAGTACACAGAGCATACCCCATTGTTGTAAAGAGTACAACAGGGAGATGTATGCTGCACTTGTCTTGTATCACAATGAATCACATGTGTGTGTAAGGGCGTCCTCAGCAATCTCCCCCAAGTCTGTCCTTTGGGGGGCGTGTAAATAAATTCCAAAAGTTTTTAATGGACAAAAAATTCTATTTACAATTCTGAATATTTAAAAGACCAATGACTATCAAGTAATCATTTTCATTTTGTTATTTGCTTACAAACAAAGCAGCAGTTGACCACCATTTCCCCCAAGTCCAGTCTTAACCAATTTCACAACTACTTAGTCCTTGATGGCAATGCCTTGTGAAAATGTACAGAGACATATTATTGAATAGAGTTCAGTTCCAATGAAACCATAAAAGTTAAATGATTTCTCAAATGAGAATACAAAGCACAATACTTCAGAAATAATTCATACCCTTTTCCGTCCAGATTTTAATCACTGGTTTTTGCAATCTACAATCATTTACCTAGTTTGGGGGAAAAAACTTACTCATCCTTCTTAACATGAAGTGACAACATTATTACTAAATTCTAATTTAGGTGAAGTAAAAAGTGCTCCTACAATATTCCCTTTATCACCAAAGAGAACTGAAATCTAGAAAAATAGGAAATTAAGGTAGGTCACTGCTTACCAGCTATGTGGCCTTGGCAGCTTACTAAAGTGACTGCAAGGATTAAATGAACAATGCTCATGAAATGCAAATAATAATTATTCTAGAGCTGGGGCACCTGGGTGGCTCAGTTGGTTGGGCATCCGACTTTGGCTCAGTCATGATCTCACGGTTCACGGGTTCGAGCCCCACATCGAGCTCTGTGCTGACAGCTCAGAGCCTGGAGCCTGCTTCAGATTCTGTGTCTCTCCTACTCTCTCTCTCTCTCTCTCTCTCTCTCAAAAATAAATAAAAATTTGAAAAAATTTTTAACTGAAAAACATAATTATTCTAGAGCTTTTTATCATGTACCATGGTGTAGATTAACTTTGACATAGAGAATATAACAAACATTCATTGGCTTTCTAGTTATTCTGTATCTGTCCATTTTGAAGACAAATTACTATGGATGAAATAAGTGCAAGGTTTGTAAACTCAGCTTTCCTTGGAGCTAGCTAACAGAAGATGGACTATAACAATAATAATTATCTGGAACTAATACTGGGATTTCACTTTGCCTAATGGTTGTCAAGCTTTGGTATGCTTATGAATCACTTGGGATAAGAATGCATGCTCCCAGGCTCTACCTATTCCACCCAATCCCACAATCTGTGATCACTAGGTGGGAGATCCATCACAGTGCCTTTTAAACAAAGATCCCGGGTGATTCTTATGCATGAGGCTTGTCAACTTTGAAAAATCTTTAGAAAAACTACAAGAAAAAAAAAAAGTACAACTCTATCAATACCTATGCAAGTAAGTTGCAGGTGTTGTATTCAGCAGTGTTGTTTTATTTTTTCCCCAAATAATTGTTTTATGTTTTAAAAATATGAGCTAAGTGTGGGGGGGGGGGGGCACCTGGTGGCTCAGTTAAGCATCCCACTCTTGATTTTGGTCCAGGTCATGATCCCAGGGTCATGGGATGGAGCTCTGCATTGGGCTCCACACTGAGCATGGAGTCTGCTCAGGATTCTCTCTCTCTCCTCCTCTGTCCCTCTCCCTTGCTCACAATGCTCTCGTGTGCTCTTCCTCTAAAATTAATTAATTAATTAATTTTGGAGTGCCTGGGTGGCTCAGTTGGTTAAGCATCTGACTCTTGATGTCAGCTCAGGTCATGAACTCATGGTCATAAGACTGAGCCTCACATCAGGTTCCATGCTGGGCATGGAGTCTGCTTAAGATTCTCTTTCTCCCACACCCTCTGCCTCTCCCCTGCATGCACATGCTCGCTCTCATGCTCGCTCTCTCTCTCTCTCTCTCTCTCTCTCTCTGTACACACACACACACACGCATGCATGCATGCATATGCCAAGGGTGGAATTATGAGCTAATGCAAAAAGCTGAATCTTGGAATAAACCTGATGGCATTTCTAAATAACCTAAGACTTAACATCACCAGTGATGGATTGAAAAGAGTGGCCTAAAGATTAAAAAGGAACATACAGCAAAGTAGTACTTCACCAAGTCTCTCTGATCAGCCAAAATGGACACTTAGAAAAGACCTATAATTTTTTAGACTAAACTAAGAACTATACTGGACAACCGATTTGATGCCAATACAGCCCATTCCGCAATTGACAAAATGAAAGCCACAAAGCCTAGGTGTGTGACAAGGTACTCTAAAAGCCTCCTGTTTTTTATTTCATCAACGAGGAAAAAAATGAACAAACCCAAACAAAACAAAAATTTAAACGGACCATGACTGATTCACTCCCAGTATAATTAAAAGGACTCTGAAGTAATCAAAAATGAACGATGTCCTTTAAGACAAGACTAAACCAAAATGGCAAGTGTAGACTTGGAATAACAGGGAAGAGGCAAGTGTGTAATCTGCTGTCCTTCTCTCCCCACCTTATTTCCTTCTGCTCCTCAACACAAACCCATTACTTCCGGGAGGCTCCTTTCCTGCCTGTCCCTTCCCACCTCTTCCAGTCTGTCCAAGATACTTGCCCTTCTCCATCTTCTCAATCACACTGTACCTTAAAGCAATGGCTCAAACCCTATTTCTGTAATAACATCTTCTCAGTCACTGTTTTCCAAATTCCAAAATATTTATCCCATCTAATTTCATCCTATTTTATATTTTTCTCTTTGAATTCTTAGTCCTGAGGTATTTAGGTGTCTTCCTCCAACTACACTGAATCTTTTAGACGGAACTATGTGCTGTACCAGGTAGAAACTGGACACCATTTTAGTTATCATTTGCTCAGGTAAAGCAGATCATGTTTCTGCTTATAACCCATGGTTCCCTAACAGGAGAAAGTCCAAACCCCTTGACAAAGCACGTGAAGGAAGCAGTATGTGGCTATGCAAAGGACAAAGGTTTGGGAACATATATTCTTTCCTACCAGCCATGGGATCCTGGTGAACTTAAATTCTAAGATTCTAGTTCCTCAACTGTAAAATGGGGCTACCAATACCTTTTTCACAACGTTACTTGGATTTAACAAAACAGTATATATACAGGTTCTTGCATAATAGGTACATAAAAAATACTAGCTCTCTTCATCTCTTTTCCTCTCTTATGACCATTTCTAAAAAGGCCAATGCACAACTTTATCCTCTGCTCATAACCCCAAATATCCTATGCTGCAAACTTCACCTGTTCAGCCATGCTGACTTTTTCCCCACCAAAGCCTCAGGGCCTTTGGACAAACCTGCTGTTCCAGCTTCTAAACAGTACCTTTTATCTAGTAAACTTATTACTCATCCTTTGAATTCCAGGCTAACTACCACTTCCTCTGAGAAGTGTTTTAGTGGCTTCCAAATAAATTGAGTCACTCTCCTCCTGAGTTCCCAGAGCATTTTGTACATGCTCACATTAAGCAGTTGCCAGTCATAATATTTATTTTAGGAGTCATCCCCCATTAGCTTTTAAACTCCTCTAACTCACCAGCACCCCAATATATATATATACATATATATATATATATATATATATATATGTATATATATATATACACACTACACAATGCTTAATTGGCACTCAGCTATTTTCTTAATGAATTAATAATACACACCAACTCAGATATAGTATTTAAAGTGAAAGTCAAAGATGTGAATGTCAATTTACCAGTCATCAGAAAAATGAAACTAGGCTAAAAGAACTTCCTCAGCAATATCCTGTCAGTCCACACGGTGGCGATGTCTCCACATGAAAGAGCTGCATGTGGTGTTCACATTCCTTATTTACAAAGCAGGAAGCTAATACAAGCGATCAAGTTGAAGTTGACAAGGGAGTTGAAAGAATCATTGATCACCACCCAAAGAAAACTATTTAGCTCAGCAAAGATGGCTATTAGAGAGCAAAAAAGTAACATGAAAAGGCTACTTTATTCAGTTATTAATACAATATGAAAACTTAATCGAGTTTTGTGGAGCCCAATCAACCCAAAAGGGCTGCTTATGGCAGCTTATGGTAATATAGGAAATAAAGGCAAAGTGAGGAGAGAGAAAGGTTTGTAACAAAAGAAGAGTGGCAAGAGTGGGGGAGGCAGGTGTGGGCAAAGGATACTTAGAGTAATATTGAACTCAAAATAAATATCTAAGGTGGCGAGGGGTGGTGGCCACAGACAGAAACTGAAAAAATGGTAACAACGGTACTTTGCAAAATCCAAACAATTTTGAACCAGAAATTAGCGCTTTGCAAGATGAGCCTGACAAAATATGGCATGAGGAGGGCACTGGAGCTCCAAGAAGGAATCCCTCCCACTTTAGCAGATCAAGTGCAACGTGGCATTGGCACAAGTCAGAAGTGACCCAGGGATGCGAAGAGGCACCTCTACAGTGTTTTCTCTGGGGCAACGCTAACAAGGGCATTAGAACACAGAGAAGCAAGAACACGGAAGTCATGGTGAATAAGAAAGGGTGAGGCCAGCACCAGTGAAGTGTGTGCAAACAGTGGTTAGGAAGACCAGTCGGGGAAGAGGTGGGTACACAGCAATCATAGAGAAGTTATGGACCACCAAGACCCCACACATCAAATACCCATTTTGTGGATATTTTAGAGAGGATGTTATGCCATATTCAAACAACAAAGCTGCTGGCATCTGAGAGAAATAGAGACAGGATTCTTATCACTTGTATGTGGGTTACCGGCTCCACATCTGGGGTAAAACACCAGAAAGGGAAATAAAATGAAGACGAACAAAAACTCCAATAACTAACCGGAGACAGCTAGCCAGGAATCCCACAGGGCCAGCCACAGTGACCAAAACTAGGAAAACGCCTGTTTCTTTTTCTGCATCCACTATCTGGGCACTAGCATCCAACAAGAGGATAAAACCAGAAAACAGAAAATCTTCCTATTCTCCTTCTCCACAGCCTATCATCAGGTTCTTTCAGTGCCTCCCAACCCCCCAAGCCCCAGGCCTCTTAATCAAAGCCCTCTGCTTAAGTGCAGGTCCTTATTTCTGCTCACCTATACTTCTCATTATACTCTTCTGATGGGCTCAGATTTGACTCTCAAATATGCAATTGTGCCAAAAACCAACAAGAAAATAACTTTACTTATTTACAGCAAATTATCCTCTGTCCTTTTACAGGATCCAGCAGTTCGCTCACATCAGAGGTTTTGAACATGCACTTTGTGAGCCTCTTGGGACTACACACTGTTCAACCTTCTTCTAACCATAATAGCTACTGCTATTGAGCTAAATAGGATTTCCTATGAACAAAGTGTTCCATGGCTTAAAAAAGAAGTTCTAACAATGGCGGCCTTCCAATATGCAGATGGCTTTTCTGATACACAATAATTTTAATCTTTTTCACAAATGCATTACCTCACTTTTGTTACTGGGTTTATCAAAAAGTTTAATCATTAGTTGTTGTTTTTTTTTCATTTTTTCTCCTCTGATGGGGCGGTAAGCTAGCTATAAGTTCAAAGACCAAATATGTATTGTTTGTGTTATTTATTTTTATATGGCCAATGGCACAAAGTACACTCACAAGATTAATTAAGGCAACACAGCATTGTAAGTGACCCTAAGAATATCAGGTCAAAAGAAAGGTAAGCCCACACCATTTTTACTCAGGCATAAAATATAAAACCTATTTTAGAAAGAGCTCTACCAAGAGTTAAAGGTTTTAGCATTTATATTTTTAACCCATAGAGAAGAAATATTTTATAATAAAATTATATACTTAATAATATTTAGTTATACATAAATTACCATACCTATGAAAAAAACACATTTAAAAAGTAGAGGGGAACTTTTTGTTTTATTTCCTAAAAGTTCTAAATTATAAGGACATTACTTCACTTTTATAAATAAAAACTCTAGGGGAAAAAAAGCACCATTCTCACATGAAGTTCTTCAGAAAATCTTTATTCTCCATTCATTAGCAACTCAATTACAGGGGCTTGGAACCATGAAAAAGGAAAGCATCATCAGTAAGAACTCTGAAAACTGATGAAAATACTAAGGCTATTTCAGCTTCATTTGGGGGGCAAATTAGTATTTTGAAAATATTGGGAATATAGTAGACCTGTATTTTCTAAAAATCATGTTTCACTTAACCAGCAGAATGAACAACATAAAACTACTGAAGAACTAGTAAAGCTGAAAATTCTGTAGCCTCATTAATGGAGTCATTCTTAAACTTATAAAACTCATTTAAAAAATGAAATGAAGGAGTGATGTCTTGGGAGCCATTAAGTTATTCAAAACACTTCTTTTTTTGACTGAAAGAATAAATGTCAGTGCAGATTACATATTTATTACAATACATCAATCAGTCATTCAGCTATACTGAGGGTAGAGGGATATATTCAAGGGCTCAAGAAACAATTTATCAAATTTAGAAGAGCAGCCAAATCTGAAAAAAATTGACTCTGGAAAACTACCACTAACTCGTACTTAACAGAATGCATATGAAATAATAAAGCCTTATTTATTGACTATATATTTCTTTAAATCGCTAAATTTGAGAGTTCAGAGGGTTTTATTCACTAAGTAGTTTTGCAAAAAAGTTGATACAAAGAATCTAACACCTAGTGCTGTCAGCTCTTTTATTACAAAATTAGACCACAATGAAGGTCTTTATTGGCTCATCTTCCTTTGAAAACAGAGTATCTTCCTTTAAAATGAATTCAAAAAATAAGAGCGAACAGACTAGTGAAAACTTCTGTTCTAGGCATAGCAAATGTAAACCTGAAACACACACACAGGGCCTGCCCTGACAGAGTTTACAAATTAAATAATTTCTAAAATGCTCTTATTTACTCTTCCATTCACCACAAATATAAAACATTGTAATTTAAAGACCGATAGTAAATATGAAAATATTATTGCTATGAAGCCTTACAGTATTACCATGTGTATATAAAACAATCTTCTCAAGTACATCTACACGTGGGTAGATGTGTACGTGCAAGCGTGTATTTGAATTTTCATATTTACCTACAGCACATGTATACCTCATAACATGCCAAGCTTGGTGGCTAAACATCCTTGTTCTACAGTCCTATGCAAAGACTAATTCTTTAAAAATATAATTTCTTCATGTAAATGAAAATCTTAGGTTTCAAAATTTTCTCCATACACACATACAAGTAAGAGAAATTATGGACACATGGACAAGGAGGATACTTAAAAATTATGATTATATCTTGCTGAGAAAGAAAGGCGATTTTAAGTATTTTGTTTCTTTTTTTTTTTTTTTAAGGAGCTAAAGCAATGTAGGTAGCAGATGAGTAATGTAAATAAAAATAATAATATAATAAAATAAAAGCCTGGCCACATCTGGAAGGAAAAAGCAGTACAAGAATTGGATATGGGCCAAAGAGTCAAAGGAGAACTTTTTTTTAAACAATGTATTTTTGCTTACCCGTTTTTTTTTTTTAATGTTTATTTGTTTATTTTGAGAGAGAGAGAGAGAGAGCATGGGGGGGGGGGGGCAAGAGAGGGACAGAGAGAATCCCAAGCAGGCTCTACACTGTCAGCACAGAGCCCAATGCGGAGCTGAATCCCACAGACCATGGCATCGTGACCTGAGCTGAAATCAAGAGTTGGATACTTAACCAACTGAGCACCCCCGCCCCCCGCACCTCCAAAGGAGAACTTTCTTAAAGATGGAAGACACACTTAGAGTCTGCAGGAAAGGGGGCAGGAGGAGAGGCCGCAAGCACAGGAGGGAACAGGAATAACCACACTGTTCAGGAAACCAGACACCTCTCCCTGCAGCCCTGGAGGGATGGGTGAGTCAAGAGGCACATGTGGCCACAGATAAACGGGGTATTTGAGAACAGAAAGTAAAGCCTGAGGCAAAGTCTCTAGAGGAGGAGTGGGAAGGCAAGAAGGGGACAGCAGTGGGCTGGCGGCCTTGCAGAGAAGTGACAATTCAGGATAGCTGCTGTGAAAACAGGAAACCAAGTCAATAAATGAAAAGGCTGCTACAAGCAATGAGGGCTGCAGCTGAGGCTTGAAGTTTTAAATTGCACATTTACAGATTTCAATAAAAAATGCTTTAAAAAGACTGGATAAGCCTCAATGCAGCTTTTTGTTTTGTTTTGTTTTCAATGGAGGAACAATTTCCTCTCCTGCAATAAAGAAAGGTAAACCCCCTAACAAAATGTTACACAAACTCTTTTGGAAACCAAAGCATTCAGACAGACATATATGTGGAAAGTTAGCACAGAAATACCGTTACACATATTTGTCACATGGGTGTGGGGGTGCATGTGTCCACTTCTAAAAAACTATAATGGTTGAGTTTCTGATCCAAAGGTTTTTAGCGCTTCAAATGTAACTATAAATTAAACTGAAATCGTGAGGATGGCTGGCCCCTAAAGAAAAACTGAAGCTGAAAGGACATATTGCTTATCTCATTTCTTAAATTCTTCAGGCAAAAATATCCCTAAAGTTCCTCAGGTTAGGAATTTACATCATCCAACTTGGTACTCCTAAGCAAGCAAAATAGCTAGCACATAGTAGATAACATGTGAAAGGAAGGCAGAAATTACTTGATAGTCTCATCCACTGTACTAAGTTCAACTACTTTTATCTATCTTTCTAGTACAAATATTGAATTCTAAGTGGTCAAATTCTAAATTTTTACAAATTCAAATTTATCAGAACCACAAATCTCCCCCTAACCTTGATACATCTTAAAGTGGCATTTTTGTCATCCTGTTGGTTTATGCTAAAACAGGAACACCATGGGAGTTAGACATCACTACCATAATTCCTTCAAACAAAAGTTTAAAGCAGCTAAAAAATTGGGAGACCAAAATGTAAATTATCAAAACACTGATGACAACGATAGCATTTTTATACACTTATTATGTATGCAATGCTCTACATATTTTACACATAGTACTGATATTATCCTAACACCAACACTAAAGGGTAGATACTAATATTATTGTTTCCATTTCATAGATAAGAAAAATGAGGTACAGAGTTGGATCAAAAGACTATTACATTTACCTGGTGAACGCATTAAAGCCATAGACTTAGAAGTTACCAGTACACAAACATAATAAGGAAAAAAAAAATACTCATCTCTTGATCATAAAACCATACTCTAGAAGTCTTTGATAGTCTGACTAGACTATTCTTGAAGCCCAAGGGAGACCAAGAACAGACAAGTAATGTCCCTCATGAGTTAATAATAACAGGTCCCAAAAAGAGGGACAGTATTATTAAATTATCACAGATTTATATACACCACAAATACAAGTGTTCTTTAATTTTCAAAGCTGCATTTACACAAATTGGTAAGAGCAGGAACATGTCTCTTCAAGGGTTACAGAAGAAAATGCTGCAATTACCCTTCATCACAAGATTGGCCAATTACTAGGAATCTGATTAAGTGATCTACAATAAGTCTCTGTGAATTTCTGGTCTTATGAAATCATGATCTCCTGAGTATCTATAGACTTTCGCTGCTCACTAACACTGTCACCTAATTCTAACTAGTCAAAAATAAGCAATTGCTACAATCAACTTTATATACAAACTCTAGCCTAATGCAATCAATTTAGGGTTATCTAACACATGGCTTTGCATTATCAACAAGCATAGCTCACATTTACTGTCTAAACTGCCTTAAAAAAAAAAAAACTCAGATATATTTAAAGACACTGTAAACTTCAGCTTAAATGAACTGTATGTAAGAATTATTAGGGACTCAGAATAATGTAGGTAGAACTGAAGGTGGGTTTCATCACCCCTGGGGAAGCCAGCAGCAGGGAGAGATGATGTGCTTGTACTAACTTGCACACAAGAAATATCCTTGTTTTATGGTGCCATTTCTTATGATGGCATGAAAAAGGCCGGAAAAAAGTTGGTGATTGGCATAACAGCTAACATGGCAAAATCACAATGTCCAGGCTCAAATCCATATCACACTTTCAGCAATGAGACCTTAGCAAGTTCCTTAGTCTCTGAAAGCCTCAATCCCTTCATGTGTAAAACTGGGTTGATGATAACAGCTACCCCACAAGTCAGCTATAAGGAATAAGTATAATAATGCATATGAAGCACTTATTAGAGCATGTGGGACACAGGAAGTACTTGTTTAAATGTTTGCTATTACCTCATCATCATTACTACCAAAACCATGTTTTAACGGAGGACAAATTAATAGAAAGTTTGTCACTTACTGCCACTAGAACTTCTTCAACGAATGTTAATACTATTCATCAGAGGTTTCCAACCCTGATATCTGTACACCCATTCCACTGATAGCTTCTAATTGCTCCTAAAAGAAACAAATATTCTAAGATATTTATATCTTGAATTCTTCAAGAATAAATATGGTAAGGGCTTTGCCTCTTGTTAAGTTTTCTCATTAGCAAATATATCCTGGTTACTATATTTCTACATTTGATGTACATTCTTTTAAGCTCTAGACTGGATATTTACAATTGCCTGTTAAACAGCCCCTAGATGTCAGAGTTTCGGAAGTTATAACTTTACATCCTAGGTCAGCTCCACCTGCATCTTCTTTCTAAACTCCATCTCTGACTGCCCCATTCTTTCAGTTGGCCTCAGTTCAAGCATCACCCCCTCATATTACTTCAACGGTCTTCTCACTAATCTCCCTGCCCAGCCACTCAATCAAATCCACCTTTGTATTTTCAAGTATCATCTTTGAGAGGAAGAATGGGGAGGCATTTGGTCACATCATTTTGCTGCTTGAAAACTGGCAACCTAGCTACAGATTAAAAGAGACTAAAGAGAGAGTTGGAGGGAAGATGGTGGCGTAGGAGGACGCTGGGCTCACCACGCGTCCTGCTGATCACTTAGATTCCACCTACACCTGCCTAAAGAACCCAGAAAACCGCCAGAGGATTAGCAGAACGGAGTCTCCAGAGCTAAGACGAGAGGCCCACGGAAGAGGGTAGGCAGGGCGGCGAGGCGGTGCGCGCTCCAGGGACTGGCGGGAGGGCGCTCCAGGGACTGGCGGGAGGGAGCCGGGGCGGAGGGGCGGCTCGCCGGCCAAGCGGAGCCCCCGAGTCTGGCTGGCAAAAGCGGAGGGGCTGGAGGGACTGTGTTCCGACAGCAAGCGCGACTTAGCGTCTGGGAGGTCATAAGTTAACAGCTCTGCTCAGAAAGCGGGAAGGCTGGAGGACAAAGGGAAGGAGAGCTGCTGAGCCCCGGGACGGCAGAGCTCAGCTTGGCGGGGAACAAAGGCGCTCGCCAGCGCCATCTCCCCCGCCCATCCCCCAGCCAAAATCCCAAAGGGAACCAGTTCCTGCCAGGGAACTTGCTCGCTCCGCGCAAACACCCAACTCTGTGCTTCTGCGGAGCCAAACCTCCGGCAGCGGATGTGACTCCCTCCCGCTGCCACAGGGCCCCTCCTGAAGTGGATCACCTAAGGAGAAGCGAGCTAAGCCTGCCCCTCCTGCCCCCGTGCACCTTGCCTACCCACCCCAGCTAATACGCCAGATCCCCAGCACCACAAGCCTGGCAGTGTGCAAGTAGCCCAGACGGGCCACGCCACCCCACAGTGAATCCCGCCCCTAGGAGAGGGGAAGAGAAAGCACACACCAGTCTGACTGTGGCCCCATCGGTGGGCTGGGGGCAGACATCAGGTCGGACTGCGGCCCCGCCCACCAACTCCAGTTATACACCATAGCACAGGGGAAGTGCCCTGCAGGTCCTCACCACTCCAGGGACTATCCAAAATGACCAAACGGAAGAATTCCCCTCAGAAGAATCTCCAGGAAATAACAACAGCTAATGAACTGATCAAAAAGGATTTAAATAATATAACAGAAAGTGAATTTAGAATAATAGTCATAAAATTAATCGCTGGGCTTGAAAACAGTATACAGGACAGCAGAGAATCTCTTGCCACAGAGATCAAGGGACTAAGGAACAGTCACGAGGAGCTGAAAAGCGCTTTAAACGAAATGTAAAACAAAATGGAAATGACGACAGCTGGGATTGAAGAGGCAGAGGAGAGAATAGGTGAACTAGAAGATAAAGTTATGGAGAAAGAGGAAGCTGAGAGAAAGAGAGATAAAAAAATCCAGGAGTATGAGGGAAAAATTAGAGAACTAAGTGATACACTAAAAAGAAATAATATACGCATAATTGGTATCCCAGAGGAGGAAGAGAGAGGGAAAGGTGCTGAAGGGGTACTTGAAGAAATTATAGCTGAGAACTTCCCTGAACTGGGGAAGGAAAAAGGCATTGAAATCCAAGAGGCACAGAGAACTCCCTTCAGACGTAACTTGAATCGATCTTCTGCACAACATATCATAGTGAAACTGGCAAAATACAAGGATAAAGAGAAAATTCTGAAAGCAGCAAGGGATAAACGTGCCCTCACATATAAAGGGAGACCTATAAGACTCATGACTGATCTCTCCTTTGAAACTTGGCAGGCCAGAAAGGATTGGCACAATATCTTCAGTGTGCTAAACAGAAAAAATATGCAGCCGAGAATCCTTTATCCAGCAAGTCTGTCATTTAGAATAGAAGGAGAGATAAAGGTCTTCCCAAACAAACAAAAACTGAAGGAATTTGTCACCACTAAACCAGCCCTACAAGAGATCCTAACGGGGATCCTGTGAGACAAAGTACCAGAGACATCACTACAAGCATAAAACATACAGATATCACAATGACTCTAAACCCGTATCTTTCTATAATAACACTGAATGTAAATGGATTAAATGCGCCAACCAAAAGACACAGGGTATCAGAATGGATTAAAAAACAAGACCCATCTATTTGCTGTCTACAAGAGACTCATTTTAGATTTGAGGACACCTTTAGATTGAGAGTGAGGGGATGGAGAACTATGTACCATGCTACTGGAAGCCAAAAGAAAGCTGGAGTAGCCATACTTATATCAGACAAACTAGACTTTAAATTAAAGGCTGTAACAAGAGATGAAGAAGGGCATTATATAATAATTACAGGGTCTATCCATCAGGAAGAGCTAACAATTATAAATGTCTATGTGCCGAATACCGGAGCCCCCAGATATATAAAACAATTACTCATAAACATAAGCAACCTTATTGATAAGAATGTGGTCATTGCAGGGGACTTTAACACCCCACTTACAGAAATGGATAGATCATCTAGACACACAGTCAATAAAGAAACAAGGGCCCTGAAGGATACATTGGATCAGATGGACTTGACAGATATATTTAGAACTCTGCATCCCAAAGCAACAGAATATACTTTCTTCTCGAGTGCACATGGAACATTCTCCAAGATAGATCATATACTGGGTCACAAAACAGCCCTTCATAAGTTTACAAGAGTTGAAATTATACCATGCATACTTTCAGACCACAATGCTATGAAGCTTGAAATCAACCACAGGAAAAAGTCTGGAAAACCTCCAAAAGCATGGAGGTTAAAGAACACCCTACTAACGAATGAGTGGGTCAACCAGGTAATTAGAGAAGAAATTAAAAAATATATGGAAATAAACAAAAATGAAAATACAACAATCCAAACGCTTTGGGACGCAGCGAAGGCAGTCCTGAGAGGAAAATACATTGCAATCCAGGCCTATCTCAAGAAACAAGAAAAATCCCAAATACAAAATCTAACAGCACACCTAAAGGAAATAGAAGCAGAACAGCAAAGGCAGCCTAAACCCAGCAGAAGAAGAGAAATAATAAAGATCAGAGCAGAAATAAACAATATAGAATCTAAAAAAACGGTAGAGCAGATCAACGAAACCAAGAGTTGGTTTTTTGAAAAAATAAACAAAATTGACAAACCTCTAGCCAGGCTTCTCAAAAAGAAAAGGGAGATGACCCAAATAGATAAAATCATGAATGAAAATGGAATTATTACAACCAATCCCTCAGAGATACAAACAATTATCAGGGAATACTATGAAAAATTATATGCCAACAAATTGGACAACCTGGAAGAAATGGACAAATTCCTAAACACCCACACTCTTCCAAAACTCAATCAGGAGGAAATAGAAAGCTTGAACAGACCCATAACCAGCGAAGAAATTGAATCGGTTATCAAAAATCTCCCAACAAATAAGAGTCCAGGACCAGATGGCTTCCCAGGGGAGTTCTACCAGACGTTTAAAGCAGAGATAATACCTATCCTCCTCAAGCTATTCCAAGAAATAGAAAGGGAAGGAAAACTTCCAGACTCATTCTATGAAGCCAGTATTACTTTGATTCCTAAACCAGACAGAGACCCAGTAAAAAAAGAGAACTACAGGCCAATATCCCTGATGAATATGGATGCAAAAATTCTCAATAAGATACTAGCAAATCGAATTCAATGGCATATAAAAAGAATTATTCACCATGATCAAGTGGGATTCATTCCTGGGATGCAGGGCTGGTTCAACATTAGCAAATAGATCAACGTGATACATCACATTAACAAAAAAAAAGAGAAGAACCATATGATCCTGTCAATCGATGCAGAAAAGGCCTTTGACAAAATCCAGCACCCTTTCTTAATAAAAACTCTTGAGAAAGTCGGGATAGAAGGAACATACTTAAAGATCATAAAAGCCATTTATGAAAAGCCCACAGCTAACATCATCCTCAACGGGGAAAAACTGAGAGCTTTTTCCCTGAGAGCAGGAACACGACAGGGATGCCCACTCTCACCGCTGTTGTTTAACATAGTGCTGGAAGTTCTAGCATCTGCAATCAGACAACAAAAGGAAATCAAAGGCATCAAAATTGGCAAAGATGAAGTCAAGCTTTCGCTTTTTGCAGATGACATGATATTATACATGGAAAATCCGATAGACTCCACCAAAAGTCTGCTACAACTGATACATGAATTCAGCAAAGTTGCAGGATACAAAATCAATGTGCAGAAATCAGTTGCATTCTTATACACTAACAATGAAGCAACAGAAAGACAAATAAAGAAACTGATCCCATTCACAATTGCACCAAGAAGCATAAAATACCTAGGAATAAATCTAACCAAAGATGTAAAAGATCTGTATGCTGAAAACTATAGAAAGCTTATGCAGGTAATTGAAGAAGATATAAAGAAATGGAAAGACATTCCCTGCTCATGGATTGGAAGGATAAATATTGTCAAAATGTCAATACTACCCAAAGCTATCTACACATTCAATGCAATCCCAATCAAAATTGCACCAGCATTCTTCTCAAAGCTAGAACAAGCAATCCTAAAATTCATATGGAACCACAAAAGGCCCCGAATAGCCAAAGTAATTTTGAAGAAGAAGACCAAAGCAGGAGGCATCACAATCCCAGACTTTAGCCTCTACTACAAAGCTGTCATCATCAAGACAGCATGGTATTGGCACAAAAACAGACACATAGACCAATGGAATAGAATAGAAACCCCAGAACTAGACCCACAAACGTATGGCCAACTAATCTTTGACAAAGCAGGAAAGAACATCCAGTGGAAAAAAGACAGTCTTTTTAACAAATGGTGCTGGGAGAACTGGACAGCAACATGCAGAAGGTTGAAACTAGACCACTTTCTCACACCATTCACAACAATAAACTCAAAATGGATAAAGGACCTGAATGTGAGACAGGAAACCATCAAAACCTTAGAAGAGAAAGCAGGAAAAGACCTCTCTGACCTCAGCCGTAGCAATCTCTTACTTGGCACATCCCCAAAGGCAAGGGAATTAAAAGCAAAAGTGAATTACTGGGACCTTATGAAGATAAAAAGCTTCTGCACAGCAAAGGAAACAACCAACAAAACTAAAAGGCAACCAACGGAATGGGAAAAGATATTTGCAAATGACATATCGGACAAAGGGCTAGTATCCAAAATCTATAAAGAGCTCATCAAACTCCACACCCGAAAAACAAATAACCCAGGGAAGAAATGGGCAGAAAACATGAATAGACACTTCTCTAAAGAAGACATCCAGATGGCCAACAGGCACATGAAAAGATGTTCAACGTCGCTCCTTATCAGGGAAATACAAATCAAAACCACACTCAGATATCACCTCAGGCCAGTCAGAGTGGCCAAAATGAAGAAATTAGGAGACTATAGATGCTGGAGAGGATGTGGAGAAACGGGAACCCTCTTGCACTGTTGGTGGGAATGCAAATTGGTGCAGCCGCTCTGGAAAGCAGTGTGGAGGTTCCTCAGAAAATTAAAAATAGACCTACCCTATGACCCAGCAATAGCACTGCTAGGAATTTATCCAAGGGATACAGGAGTACTGATGCATAGGGGCACTTGTACCCCAATGTTTATAGCAGCACTCTCAACAATAGCCAAATTATGGAAAGAGCCTAAATGTCCGTCAACTGATGAATGGATAAAGAAATTGTGGTTTATATACACAATGGAATACTACGTGGCAATGAGAAAAAATGAAATATGGCCTTTTGTAGCAACGTGGATGGAACTGGAGAGTGTGATGCTAAGTGAAATAAGCCATACAGAGAAAGACAGATACCATATGGTTTCACTCTTATGTGGATCCTGAGAAACTTAACAGAAACCCATGGGGGAGGGGAAGGAAAAAAAAAAAAGAGGTTAGAGTGGGAGAGAGCCAAAGCATAAGAGACTGTTAAAAACTGAGAACAAACTGAGGGTTGATGGGGGGTGGGAGGGAGGGGAGGGTGGGTGATGGGTATTGAGGAGGGCACCTTTTGGGATGAGCACTGGGTGTTGTATGGAAACCAATTTGACAGTAAATTTCATATATTAAAAAAAATAATAAAAAATAAATTAAAAAAAAAAAGAGACTAAAGAGTGGGGCGCCTGGGTGGCTCAGTTGGTTAAGCATCTGACTTGCGGCCAGGTCATGCATGATCTTGTGGTTCGTGAGTTCAAGCCCCACGTTGGACTCTGTGCTGACAGCTCAGAGACTGGAGCCTGCTTCGGATTCTGTGTCTCCCTCTCTCTCTGCTCCTCTCCCGCTCGCTCACTCACTCTCTCTCTCTCAAAAATAAATAAAAACATTAAAAAAGAGAGACTTAAGAAAAGTATCAACCAATAAACAAACTGTAAAAAAAGATTTTTTGAGACAAAGAGATTTTGAATATTTTCAAGACATTACAGATTTATTTCTTAAGGTTTGGTAATAATATTGTTGGTTAAGATTTTTTTTTTAAGTCTTTATCTTTTAAAGATAAAGATACATAACAAAATAAAAAATATGGATGAATTGAAATGTCTGGATTTACTTAAAATAATCCAGTAGAAGGCGGAAGCAGGAATAAGAGATGGAACATAACTGGCCAGCAGTAACAATGTTGGATGATGCGTACGTAGGGTCCATCATACTACTGTCTCCAATATTGTGAGCATTTATATATCTCCATCACACAATGTGATTTAGGAGGAGGAAAAACTCATTTCCAATGGCCTAAAGAATCACGACCGGTATTTTTAACAACACATTCACAAGCAAACATGGTTGCAGCCTGACTCTTGATTTGTCATCTTGAAGCACACCGCATGTCAATTGCCCTAAACTTGCCATAATATTGAAAACATCAGACCAGGCCCTTCCCTCTCTGTATCCCCACACTTACGCTGCTCCTTCTGCCAGGAAAATCTCTCTAGACCACCAGATACACTTTTGAGACCTAGTTTAGAGGGCCGCATCTCTGTGACTCTCCCCATTTACCTCAAGGCTTCCCCTGTACTTCTCCATCCCTCAGTACCTATCTGTATTCTCAGTTACTTTGGTTGGTTACTTTTTGTTGCTGTTGTTGTTGTTGTTTTCCTTTTATTCTATTTCTGCCCCTTCAAGATACTATAATTTTACCCTCCTTAAGGGGAGAAGCTGGATTTTATTTCAATAAATGTTCCCTATAATACGTATGGAAAGCAGTAATTATGTATTTAATAAGTGTTTTGAAAAACAAAGTCAACAGAACAACAGTGAGTCATGGCAAACATAAAATAATATGCCCAGTAATCCAGTTTATATATCCTTAATACAATAATATTTATCTACTATATGCTTGTTACATTCTTTAAAAAAAATTGTCATTTTTTCAAGGTAATGTTATACATCTTGAAAGAAATATCAGTATTATTTCTAGGACAAACTATGCCCAAAGGGATGTGGGCAGGCTATTTTCCTATTTCTGAAAGAATTATAAACTAAAATATGACATTTATGCTATCGTTACATCTCATTTGGTGTGGTTGCAGGAATATGTATTTTGTTCTGTTTGAAATACTATACTATTTCTTATTTCATAAAGATAAAAAAGTCAAAATACTCCATAATATGAAATAACATCTCTGAACCACAAGTGAGAGATACATGGGTATAGATGTGAACTTAGCAAAGGACTGTAAGCTTTTCCTTTATGACAGGTAGTAGTTGCAATGTTTTACATTTCTAAACTACAAAAAAATGAGTTAATGCAAAATTAAGGTAATGATGACTTAGCCGTTACAATACTTCTATGATACTTTAAGGAAATTATTTAGTTGCTGCAGTATCCACTATACAAAGAGAAAGGAAACACCTACTAGTATAAAACTTCATTTGCTTCGTGTCTTTCATATCTCACAGTTTCGCACATTAACCTGTAAAAAAAAAAAAAAAAAAATAGACATGAGTTCGACATACCTCATGAAAAAACATACTAATAGTTTAAAAACATAAAAGAGACATGTAGTCTAAAAAGTTAAGATTACTGTATATGAACTGTCACAATCATTTATTAGCCTCAAGACACATATTTTTGGTACCTAGGTGAACAAAATAAAATAAAATCTGGTAAAGAGATACTAGAAAAAAGTTTGTTATATGTCAATTTTGTCATGTTTATTGTATAGGGAACAAAATTGTATATGTTTTACACTTTGTAAATGACATGTGGACAAATTAATGTTCTCTGAAATAAGCAGAAAATGAAAAATAACCTAAAAATCCGAAAGGAGAGCCTCTTAATTTAAAAAATGATAATGTCATTCATGCTGATGTTATTTAACAGCATGTAATTTCAGACAAAAGTAGGTTTTTATTAACTCAGTATTTTCATGACTAACGACTAATGGAAGGCTTTATAACTTAAAGATTTATTTTGGCTGATTCATTCTTAAGGAAAAAATTACAGAAATTATGGAAAATATGAATAAATGTTTAAACATCCAAAATTACCATAAGAACAGCATCTTCAGGAAACATCCTATTATATTAACCCCAAGTAAAATTTCCAAAAAATACAGAAATGCAAAAGAGAAAATGACTATTCCTACTTACGAAGAAACTAGCAAATAAAAAATTGGCCATAAAACTGATTAGTTCAACAGCACTTCCATTTGGTCAATGGGCTAGTGGTCCACAGCTTGTGCAATACTGGTATTAGCCTACAGCCATCTTTCCTGCTGCTAAATCCAATAAACACCACATACTCTTGATTTTTCACTTGAAAACAACTCTCTTGGATATTCTTTTCCTTGTTCTTCTTACTCCACCACCTTAACTTTACAGGTCCTCTCAAACCCTTACTTGAAACATTCCAACAGAGTATCACTTAACTCCAGGAGACATCAAACCTTGAATACACATCATTAATATATATATATTTTTTAATAGACTGAATCACACCAACTCTTCATAAGAAAGGATAAGAATCACAAGTGATAGGCCTAAAAATACCTGGTCTTCTATTACATAACAGCTCTGCCTTATTTCCTGTAAAAACCAAAGAATCCTTGCCCCAACCTCTTCCCTGGATCTTTCCTTCTCCTACAGTAGACCCTGCATTCCTTCAGGCTTACCTCCATCTCCAACATCACCATCCATTTCTACCTCTCTCCTGAACCACTTCCTTTAATATATAAACACATCTGTGGCACCTGGGTGGCTCAGTCAGTTAAGCCTCTGACTTTGGCTCTGGTCACGATCTTGCAGCTCATGGATTTGAGCCCCGCATCGCGCTCTGTGCTGACAGCTCAGAGCCTGGAGCCTGCTTCAGATTCTGTGTCTCCCTTTCTCTCTGCTCCTCCCCTACTTATGCTTTGTCTCTCTCTCTCAAAAATAAACATAAAAACATTTATATATATATAAATATAAACACATCAGCTTCACCTATTGTGTGGGGGAGGAGGACACCTCTCTTGACCATATATCCTCCCCTCCAGCTATTATCCACATTTTGCTTTACCCATGACAGAAATTCTCCACTTAGACTGTCTATATATTCTACCTCTATTTTCTCACCTTCTTATCACTCCTCCACCATTTGCTCCCTGAAAATGCATAGGCTCTAAAAGTTATTAGCATTCTCTGTGTTATCTTAATTCCACTTCTCAGGAACATTCGATGACTCCTTTTTTCCTTACACTGTCATCTTCTCAGAGGCTTCCTGTCTTTGGTCTCCTGATTTTCCTCTTAACTTCTTGGTCATTTTTTCTGTCTCCTTTGGATTCTCCTCCCATTCCGTTCCTGTACCTGACTTTTGAGTGTTATCAGCTCTCTTCTTCTCTGCACCGTGTAATTTCATACGTTCTGTGATTTTAAATTTAATTTATAAACTGATGACTTCCAAAACAATGCCCCACACCTAATCTCTCACCATGATATCCACTCATCTAAATGCCCACTCAACTAGCCACTGGCTGTGTACTTGCCATTTCATGTTCAAAATGTCCAAAGAGATCTTAAATTTCTTCTCCAAAATTTGCCTTTCCACCATCAGTACCCAATTGTTTAGGCCAAAAACCTTGGAATCATTATCCTTGACTCCTCCCTTTTCTTCATATCACATCTTTCTGCCAGCATCTGTTTCCAAAATATATCCTCTCAAACTGACCGAGTCTACAAATGTAGATTTCTGCTTCTACTTTTGCACATCTCTTGTCTATTCTCCACATGGCTTCCAGAGAAATCTTTCTAACTCAGATCATCTCACACCTCTGTTCTTAATCTCTGCTACCTTTGGAAGAAATCCAAACTCCTTATCCTTGGTGCCTTCATGCACCAAGACTGTTCCCATGGCCAGGCATCTGGGGCATCAATACACTGCAGAGATTTCTGCACAGCTGCAACGACTCAAATGTTACTTCCTTTGACTACAAAGTCAAAGCAGCCCAGCACCCATTCTTGCCATATGTATGGTAAGTGATGGAAGACTTGTTTGTACAAGCACACTCTGAATGCCCCTGTTAATCACTATCTTGTGAATGTGGAGATCTCATCCTCCCTCTGTGTTCCCATCAAGCAGAATATGCAGAAGAACATGTTATTCAGGGTTCAAGGTCAGGGTCTCAGGGAGTGGCTTACCAGGAACATCTCCTTTGTAACAAAGAATGTCTGGATGACAGGCCTTGAGCTCCTTGGAACACTGGCCATGCAGGGAGGGGAAGGGCTACAGATAGTTGCTAGGCTAGTTGCTACAGTATAAAAGCTTGCTGCATGTATATCCCTGCAACAAGATGCTTTGTGTCCAGTCTGCCACTTCTGGACTCCCTATCGTATATTTCCCCAATAAACCTATGTCTCACTGGCTATCTCTAGGTCATTTCTTCTGCCTCACAGAACAATCACCCACCCCTGACTTAGAGTGTGCTGGGGTATGATCACACAACTGGTGAGCCAGCCAGGAAGCCAGGAAAAAAAACCCATGAGCACCAAGATGTGGGAAAAGGGAATAGGGAAATTTGCAGGGGAAAACCCAGGTTGGCCATCCACACCTACGTGGAGCCCTATAGCCTTATCTTTGATGGACAAGCCCACCACATGAGTATAGGGATGCCCCTGAAAATACCTAAGGGTCTAGAGGAAATATTGACCAAGATTAATTTGACTAAGAAAAGGATGAATGGTCAAGTGGCTGCTGCCACAGTTGGGTGACCCCTCCTAATGGCTGCCCATGTAGCTGTCGTGAAGAAAGTTATGCCAACGACAGAAGAAAATGCATTTAAAGAGGAAAGCTAGATTAACACAAATGAAACCGCAGAGACCTTGATAATCTGCTTGAGGGAACAAGATGTTAAATTAATAACTGTTGGCACACCCAACTGAAGGGTGGTAAATTGCCCGGCAAACGAGTCCGGCAGTTATCTCTTAGCCGGCCTGGGATCCCAAGTTGTAGGACGCAACTAGAGTTCTACTGAGTAACAGACGAATTAGAACAAGCCCATAAAAACCCCCATTCTCTTGGCTCAGCCTATTATTAACAACCAAGATGAAAGCAGAGCAGTCATGCCCATGGAGTGTGGAACCCAGAAACTGCCGGCGCCTGAGCACTGGCGGATACTGAACTAGCAGAATTGGGGGATAAATTCAGATATAAAGGAAGGGAACCCATGGTGGCATCGTTGCTCCCTACGTGGCACGTAGGCACTGAAGGCCGTTTGCTTTCAGCCGGAAACATCCAAGACGGTGTTCATTATCACACACCTTGTTTTACAGCAGCATCCCCACCAGCGCCATCAGTAAAGGTCACGTTACCCTTTTACTCTCCTCGGTGGTACAGGGCTGTAAATTAGCTTGGCCTAGCAAGGTGGGGGAGGGGGGGGAGGGTACTGACCTCCCCTTTACAATGGCAAAATATGGAAGAGCTCCAGCATATCCTACAAGAGCTGGGGATGAAACACGCTGTCTATGCTGAACACCACAGAGATCCTGATAATTAACCGTTTGCCATGGATATTAAAGATATGTGTTACAGTCTGCCCCCAGTCACTGGTAGAGGGCACTTGTGTCCATCTTGAACCCCTAATGGGACAGCCTGTATCGTGGGTTGGGCAAGCTGCCACAGGTCAAGGGGAAACAGAGAAGATCAGAAAAGAGGTATCCAAAAGCCAGGAATGAAGGGAAAGGACTCACAGGAGAAGAAACAAAGAAGGGGCCTATGCATGTTACCTGTTAGCAGATGTAGTGAGACCTCAGGGCAGTGGGGACCCCCTTTAAGAAAGCAGACAAATAATTCAATGAAGTCCGTGTCGGGCTCTAGTAGAAATTTAATCCTGAACAGCAAAGGAGGTGCAGATACAGCCAAGGGCACCCTCAGAGGGAGGATGGCAGGCCCCTTCTCTATGAACTAGGAAAGAGGCAAAGGACGTGGATTGCGGTTCGACTGCTGCCATCAGGGTGTACGGGGACCAGAGGCCACAGGTAAAACTCACCATATATTGGTCTAAAAGAAACAAACAGACCGTTTTAGCTCTGGTTGATACTGGTGCCAAATTTACTCTCCTTTATGGAAACAACCACTTTCAAGGGCCCATCTCTGCCATCGATGGGTAGGGGGCTGGTGTCGTCCAAATGAAGTAGGTTGTACTAACTGCAGACAGGATAACGCCCACCAAAACCCTATTCGGTGTATACAGCCCCAATACCCAAATACATTCTAGGAATGGATGTCCTCTCAGGACTAACATTACAAACTACTGCAGGGGAATTCAAACTGAGGGTGTGCTTGGTCAAACAAACAAGAGGAGATGCAAAATGGACGCTTGTAATACTACCTGTCTCACAGAGGGTAATGGCAATTAAACAATATTCCCTCCCAGGAGGCCACGAAGAAACCACAGGCACAATTAAGGAATTAGCCAAGGTGGGCATTACATGACCAACTCACAGTTGATATAAAAGTCTTATCTGTCTGTAAAGAAACCAGATGGAACACAGAGAATGACTGTGGATCATAGAGAACAAGGTGGTACCCCCTCTTCATGCAACTGTGCCGAACGTGTCTCTTGTTGACTCCAAAAGGGGAGGTTCTGGGTACATACCATGATGTGTTAGACCTGGCTAATGCCTTTTTCGATATTCCCAGAGTTCCAGAAAGCCAAGAACAATTCTCTTTCATCTGGGAAGGAGAACAACAGGCATTCATCACCCTACCACAGGGGTATTGATAGAGCCCCTTGATCCGGCACAGCATGGCCGCCAGCAACCTAAGTTGTCAGGCAATTCCAGAGGCAGTCTTTGTTTCATTACATTAATGATATAATGTTAACGTCTGAGTCTTTTTACAGTTTGAAGACCACTATACCAGCCTTGCTTTCCCACCTAACAAGTCAAGGATGAATAGTCAAGAAAAAAAAAAAAAATACAGGGCCCTGGTTTATTGGTAAGTACTTTAGTATTACCTGGTCAGAGAAGACAAAAGTTGTTTCTGCAGCAGGTACTGATTAAATACAGGCACATCCCACACCCCATCACCCCAAAGCATTTGCAAACTTTCGTAGGTCTCTTAGAATATGGGCATCAGTTTATCCTTTGCCTGGCTCAATTGCTCCTGCACATTTATAGACTGATTTAAAAAGGAGCCCAATGGGATTAGTCCTCAAAGAAAAAGCAAGCATTTTGACAAGCCTAGATGGCTAGTAAACAGATCCAAGCCTTAAGTGTTCTTACACAGGGACAGCCATATGAACTGGATGGAGCCAGTTAGCCAGAAGAGTTTGCATGGAGCTTGTGTCAACGGCAAGGGCACAAATGAGTACTGTTAGGTTTCTGATCACAATGATGGAAAGGAGTCAAGATGTGACTTGGTGTTTTAGAACAAGAGCTGTGTGCTAATTACCATGCTTTACAGCAAGTAGAAGACATAACTAAAGGCATCCGAGTAACTCTTCACACTCAGTATCCCACAGCAGGATGGCTAAAGGATACATTCCAAAAGCCCAAGTCAGGCAGTGCCCAGACCCACACTGGCCAAATGCCATGCCTACTTGCATCAATACAGTACCTTGACAAATAGCCCCCTTAGTGAGAAGCTGCACTCCATTCTCAGCCCCATAACTTACGTCACCTCTGAAAAGCAGCCATTAACTGAGGCAGCAAAGCCATCACAGCTGCCATCCTACGTGCAGGAAGGAGACAGACCAATCCCTGAGCACGCCTGGTATACTGATGGCAGCAAGGGGCCTACCTGTGCCTGGATGGTCACTGCCATCCAGTTCTCAACGGGAAATATCTGGATAGACTCCAGAACTTGACACAGAAGTCAATGGGCCAAGCCTTGAGCAGCCTGAATGGTGATGCTCCCTGAGCCTGACCCCATGTTATATGCACAGAGAGCTGGACAGTCTACAAAGAACTGACCATGCGGCTTCTCCAATGGGAGGCACAGGACTGACTGGTGGCAGGGCACCCACTCTGGGGCAACGGTATGAGGAAGGACATTCTCCAGCACATACGAGGTATGAACATCACTGCTTACCATGTAGATGTGCACACGACACACATCCCACCTGGTAATCAACAGGCTCATGAGTTGGCCCACGTCTGCCTCCTTGAAGATATGTCAACAGAAGATGTAACCACCTGGCTACATGAAAAGACATCTAGGACAACAGACCTTGTGGGCCACTGCTAAGAACTGGGGCTAACCTTGGCATACAAAGACGTTGTAACCATCTACTAACAATGCTCAACCTGTGTCCAGCAATGACCATGACCTTTGCCAAGAGACACTGGACAGATAGCAAGGGGGCAGCACCCTCTTCAGAGATGGCAGAGATGGGATCGGTCCCCTGCCCTTCCCTGACGGCTGCTGTTATTCTTTAATATATACTGACACTTATTCAGGACTCCTGCAAGCCCACCCCAGTAAGCGTGCTAACCAGAAAGCTACCGTCCTTGGTCCAGAACAGTTGTGTGCTGCCTATGGGGTGTTCACTGACATCAACATCGACCAAGGCTCCCACTTTACAGGACACGAAGCGTAAGAGTGGGCCAGCACTCAAGACGCCCGTTGGCATTTGCATCTACCATGCAATCCCACTGCAGCTGGACTGACAGGATGTGTGAGTGGACCGTCAAAACAACTGTCACAAGAAACCATTCACTGGCCCTCTGGACAAGCCACCTGTCAACAGCTGTAGGACATTAAGTGAACAGGTACATTCCAATGGGTCCAGTGCCTGTACTGTACTCACTCAAGGACCCGATGTCACCCTTAGAATGCAAGTAGACAGCAGGCAGGAAAGATGTTCTCTGCCGTAGGTAGGAACACAAGGTAACCTTTTATTGTCCTTGCCACAAGATCTACCTACAGGGGAACATATAATTAAATGGCCCTGGAAATGGCAAACAAGTCCACGGTGCTTTGGATTTTTGGTCCAATGGGGAATAGGAATAAGAAAGGACCTAACCATCACCCCATTTCTTCACCCCACTCCACCGAAGACAATGAAGGCACACAACCCCAGCCTCTCATTAAGAAAGGACACTATCATAATCAACTTATAGAGCACTGTTAGACCCCCACTATCCTTTTCAGGTTTGCCCCATCATGTAATAGAGGGGCGGCCAACGACTGGGTACTATAAACCTGGAGCCAAACCAGTCAGGGTAGTGCGATCCCAGAACACCACCACCTCCCGCATTCTGTTAGACAATCATGACTTGCCTCTTCCGGTGCCTACTGAACAGCTTGACTTTTCACCCTTAAATTCTGCATAGGGAACCTATTTGCCAATTGGGCCCAGACCATAGCTTCCATACAGAGTAAAACCAACTATTGAGTATATGGTGAACTCTCCCTGTTGGTGACTGCAGGCTTCTCCCGGCAAAATGTTTTCTATAGTTGCTTACCCATTTGTGTTTTCCTATTATTTGGAAGCTATGGCCTACGCTGTTGCTCTGGGATTTGGTTGCAGTACACCTCGGCATACGTGGCCCCAGGGACATTGAGAAACAAGAGCGTATAAAGAATGTATTGGCCATCCAGGGTATGCCTGGGTGGAGTATATGGTACATGCTAGAAGACTTGTTTGTACAAGCACATCCTGAATGCCCGTTAGTCACTATCTTGAGAATGCAAAGATCCAGTCCTCCCTCTATATTGCTATCAAGCAGAATATGTAGAAGAATGTGTTGTTTAAGTTCAAGGTCAGGGGCTCCAGAGTGGGCCAACCAAAAGCATCTCCTTTGTAACAAAGAGTGTCTGAATGGCAGGGCTTTGAGCTCCTTGGAATGCTGGCCACGCAAGGAGGGGAAGGGCTACAGACAGTTGTTAGCATAAGTTGCTACGCTATACAACCTTGCTGCATGTGGATCCCAGCAGCGGGTGCTTTGTCCAGTCTGCCATTCCTGATTCCCTCTATATAAGTTCCCTCAATAAACTTATGTCTCCATCAATGTCTCCGGGTCTTTTCTTCTGCCTCACCAGACTATCACCCACACTTGGTTTGGAGTCTGCTGGGGTACAGCTACACACCATGCTGAACACACTAACACCTGAATAAAACATTGATTCATTTACCTAAATCTTGTCTGCCCAACCAGGAATATAAGCTCCATGATGGCAAGGGTATCAATGCTATATCTCCATGGCTTACATCAAAGTCCAGAACATAGCAGGCACACAATCAATAATTGTTGACTGAATATATAAATTTAACCAGTGCTCTCAGAAAACCATGATACAATCTTCTATAAGACAATGTTGTAAATAAATGAAAAAAAAGTACAAAAAAATGGTTTTGTCTTTAAACATTGCTGGAGAATGTTTTATAAAAAGCACACTGATACTCCCTGAATTCCTCAAGAATACAGTAAGCATAATTTAGTTGTTTCTTAATGATCTAAAACTGTTTATTTGGGGTGCCTGGGTACCTCAGTCGGCTAAGCATCAACTCTTGATTTGGCTCAGGTCATGATCTCATGGTTCTTGGGATAGAACCCCACATCAGGCTCCGTGCTGACAGCATGGAACCTGCTTATGATTTTCTCTCTCTGCCCTTCCCCTACTCGTGCGTGTGCACTCTCTCTCTCTCAAAATAAATAATCATTTAAAAATAAGTAACGCTGCTTAGATAACAATAATTACCCTTATCCACAATGCTAAAGAATATGAATTTATTTATTTATTTGTTTATTTTAGCAGGCTCTTATTTTTAACACTGAATAGGCCCAGATAGTTATTCTGATTTTTCAGATTTTTGGCCTCCACCCCTAACTATAGCATCCTCTGCCCCTTTGGCAAATATACTGCTTCTAACCCATGTGGATTAAGGGAGTAAACATTAGAAAAATAAAATTGTATTGAAAAAATATATAGTTCTTAAGATTTGAAAACCTGCACATTGCATAGAATATGTGATCTTACAGCAACACAATTAACTGCATGCCAATTAACCCTCAGAATCACTTTATTGCCTACAAATGGATAGGCCACAAAATGCATAAAGCTGAAGCTTTCAGATAAATGAGAGCCCCTCCCATCCCTCATAGAAGACTAATGTTCTATTAGCCAATACTGAATATACAAACTTTCAAAATCTTGACGAAGAGCTGTTTTTCTTCCTAAAATTGGACAACTCTGTATTATGTGGAAGTCTTAACTGTTCTCTGTTAATCCCAGGAATAAAACTTGTATTTATAAAATTCAAAGAAATTAAAATATCTAAATAAGATCTATTTTTCCTAGAAATGGTAGCTATTATAAAACAGTTTATCTAAGTCAGTGGGTTTATCTGTACCTCTTTTGTTGTTGTTGTTATTAACCATGCTGGTATCCTGATCTCGTTCTAAAAAAGGACTTAAGTTAAATTCAGTTGATGTTTCCCATAAATATCAGAAACAAATGGCTTTTCAACATAAGCAGAATAAAACAAACATCTTAAAGCTCCTTCCCTGTAAGTTCGTGCCAACAAACAAAACTGTACAGTCCCCAAAACAGACCTTCTAAGGTGTCAATAGGCTAAATTATACCACTGAACTAATCAGTTCTTTCTAACCAAAATCTTCCTTTGAAACAGTGGAAGATTGATAGTTCTAAAGCTGGGTGATGGGTTTATGGGGCTTCAATGTACTATTTACTTTTCTAATTTTGAGAATTTCCATAAGAAGTATTAAAGTTTTCTTTATTCTATTACACAGAGTTCCTGTTACCTACATAATTTTATAACCACATACTATAGACACATAATCAATATGTGTAAATATTATTTAAATATTATCCATGTGTGTACACATGGGAATGTGCCACTTATATTTGCTTATCAATTGCATTTAATTAAATAGACAGCACTATGACTTTTTCCTAGGATAGTTGTCATCAAAAAAACACAAAATGAAAGTTAGACACTTTAGAAATTATTCTTGCTCTAATCTGAGCCATCTTCTAAATTCCCAATGGTTTTACCCTTTCCAATAAAACTTGAATTTTTAAACACCTAACCTGCAATCTACTTTAATTTAAATGATTTTCATTAAAAATTAAATTTTAGAAGTATTCAATCCTCTTGACACTTTTTTCAATTAACAACTAAATATGAAATTGACATGCTTGCAAATTAATTAGTATTTAAACAGTAAGAGGAAAATACATAGAAGTATTCCCTTAATAACTAAAAACTGCTGGTACCAAAACTAGCTATAGTTGGAGCAAACAAAACCTTTTCACATGTCCTAGCTAGTGTTTACGTACAATCCAGCTTCCCAAGGTCCTTGATTTTCTGTTCCAGTTAAGGCAAAATCACTAGGTTATATGTTTTTGATCTTTTAATATAGCCCAGGTAACCATAAACGAGGTTACTGTAGCACTGCACAATAGTACCAATAAAATGTTTATGTGTTTCCAAAAAAGGGCAGTCAACTTAATGCAATAAATATATTACATACAAAGACCTAATAATAACATAACGAACCTAATCATTCTGTGAATGGTTAAAAACATGCTGCTTTCTTATGTACCTGAACGCTAACAAGATCATTTGCCAGGACAGCAAACAACATTCCTTTTGGGGGATTCACCAAGTGGGGTTTATTCCCTTTGGATAAGAGGAGCAGGGAGTGGGATACAGAGGAAGAAAGGATATCACTATGGCAGAAATGAAAGAAAATTATTATGTGGATATAAACTTACAAGGCCAAGTATAAATGTTAGATCAAGCAGAGTTTTCTTAAGTTATCTTTTTTTAAAAAAATTTTTTTAATGTTTATATTTATTTTTGAGACAGAGAGCATGAGCAGGGGAGGGTCAGAGAGAGAGGGAGACACAGAATCCAAAGCAGGCTCCAGGTTCTGAGCTGTCAGCACGGATCCCGGTGCGGGGCTCAAACTTGTCCACCGCAAGATCATGATCTGAGATGACGCCGGATGTTTAACCAACTGAGCCAGCCAGGTGTCCCTCATAAGTTATCTTTAATCCTGCTTCCTAACCATAATAAATGATCATTTAAAATTCCCACATCCCATTAGGAGTAATTGTAAAATGACTTACCTAAGTTGGTGTTCTCTCAAGTTTGATAAGGCTTCCATACCATGTAAATAGGAATATACTATTTCCAGATCCTGTATGAAAAGAAGGACAGAAATTATTAAACTTGTCAGGAAAAAGAGGCTTCTAAATTAAATCACTATATTTACAGTCCAAATTAAAAAAGAACTTTTTTGTTAATGCAAGTTTTCTTAGACATTAAAAATAATATTATCAAGAGAAAAGCTGAATCACACAAATGTCATCCATTCATCAACCACCTTTGGGATATATACAAGGGTATTAAAATATAAAATAAATTGGCTTAAACTTATGAAAACAAATTCCCTAAAATTATTCTTCATCACTTATTTTCTGCCTTTTACATCAAAATATCAAATAAAGAGCACAGATATTTGCGAATATTGTGATTAATCATTCTTAGTCAATACAAAAATCAATGCATGTTATTTCACGACTACACTTTATTTTTTTTTTTTAATTTTTTTTTTTAACGTTTATTTATTTTTGAGACAGAGAGAGACAGAGCATGAACGGGGGAGGGTCAGAGAGAGGGAGACACAGAATCTGAAACAGGCTCCAGGCTCTGAGCTGTCAGCACAGAGCCCGACGCGGGGCTCGAACTCACGGACCATGAGATCATGACCTGAGCCGAAGTCAGACGCTTAACCGACCGAGCCACCCAGGTGCCCCTCACAACTACACTTTAAAATGAGCATAAATTTGGGGTGCCTGGGTGCTCAATCAGTTAAGCACCTGACTTTGGCTCAGGTCATGATCTCATAGTTTATGAGTTTGAGCCCCATGGGCTCTGTGCTGAGAGCTCACAGCCTGGAAACTGGGTCAGATTTTGTGCCTCCCTCTCTCTCTGCCCCTCCCCTGCTCTCCCTCTGCCTGTCTGTCTCTCTCTCTCTCAAAAATAAACATTAAAAAAATGTTTAAGTGAGCATGAATTCAATTTATTTTCAATTCTTACCACAATGACATTTCTTTTATATATAGAAATATTTAAGTTTAAATATTTTCTTTAAAAAGGAGGGAGATGTCTTATTTTTCTCAATCATACTATAATACTTAGGAAAAAGATTCAAAGTTATTCATGAAAGTTCAGAACAGGTAAATTCAAAATCCCATTTATATTCATTTGGATGATAAGGTAGCAAGTTATTAGTATTTCAAGACTCTAATATCTATAACATCTAGGATCACACAGTTTGTGATATAAAGGGTATGAAGAGGTATTCACTCCTCTCTTATATCTTAGTTAAAATCTAAAACAAAAGTATTTTAAGAAACTTATAAAATTATCCTTTTTTGTCTTAAAGTAAGAGCTCTATTGAGATGGAATTCACATACTTTTTTTTTCCTCCCCAGGAGGCAACAGCTGTGCTGGGTCACTGCACACAATGCAGTGGAGGCCATGTGTACGATCCTCCCCTGCCCTCTGGACTCGTACCCACTGTCCCCTCCTCACTCCAGAGGGAAGGAGCAACAGGAAGTGGCTATGGGTGGGCAGGTTCAGAACCCAAGAGAGCAGGGTTGGTGGGCAGGGAGTGGGGGTCTGCTGCCCTCCTCTGACAGGGCAGCTGGGTAAACTATAACTCAAAATTTGCCATTTTTTAAAGTTTTATTTAAGTAACCTCTACACCCAATGTGGGTCTCAAACTCAAAACCCCGAGATCAAGAGTCACATGCTCTTCCAGGTAAGCCAGCCAGGTGACCCTCAAAATGCATCATTTTAAAGCGAGTAATTTGGTGGTTTGTATATAATCATCACTAATTTCAGAACACTTCAACACCCCCAAAAAGCAACTCTATACCCATGAACAGTCATTCGCCATTTCCCCTACCCCCAACTCCTGGCAACCACTAATCTACTTTGTTTCTATGGATTTGACTATTATGAACATTTCACATAAATAGAATCTAACAATGGAATGTTAGATTGTGACTGGCTTCTTTCACTTAGCACAGTATTTACAAGGTTCACTTATGTTGTAAACATGTATCACTGCTCTCCTTTGTATTGCCAAATAATATTCCATTGTGGAGATATATCGTATTATTTATCCATTCATCAGTTGGTGAGTATTTGGATTTTTTCTGCTTCATGGATGCAATTAACAATGCTGTTATGAGCTTTCATGTGTAAGTTTTTGTTTAAACACCTGTTTTCAGTTCTCATGGGTATACATACGCTTATGAGTGGAACCGTTGGCTCATATGGTAACTCTACATTTAGCTTTTTAAGAAAGTGTCAAATTGTTTTTCTTAAATGGCTGCATCATTTATAATTCCATCAGCAATGTATAAGGGCTCCAATTTCTCCACATACATCATTGTCAACACTTGTTATTGTGTGTCTTTTTAACTTTAGCCCTCCTATTTGGAGTGTTATCTAATTGTGGTGTTGATTTGCGTTTCCCTAATGACTAAGGATGCTGAGCATTTTTCATGTGTTTTTTGCTCATTTATATAACTTATTTGGATAAATATTCAATTTCTCTGTTCAATTTTTGGTTGGATTGTCTTTTTATTATTGAATTTTAAGAATTCTTTGTATCCTAGATAGAAGGCCTTTATCACAGATGTAATTTGCAAATATTTTCTCCCATTCTACAGGCTTTGTATTTTTTCATTTTCTTAGATGGTGCTTTTATATTTAAGTTTATTTATTTTGAGAGAGAAAGAAAGGAAAGAAGGAAAGAAGAAGGAAGGAAGGAAGGAAGGAAGGAAGGAAGGAAGGAAGGAAGGAAGGAAAGAAAGACAGAAAGAAAGAAAGAAAGAAAGAAAGAAAGAAAGAAAGAAAGAAAGAAAGAAAGAAAGAGAAAGAAAGAGATTGGGAGTGCACAGTATATGAGCAGGGGAGGAACAGAGAGAGAGGATCCCACGCAGGCTCTGCGCTGTCAGCATGGGGCTCAAACCCACAAACCAGAGCTGAAACCAAGAGTCAGACGCCTAACTAACTGAGCCACCCAGGTGCCCCTAGATGGTGCCTTTAGAAGCACAAAGTTGGGGCGCCTGGGTGGCTCAGTCGGTTAAGCGTCCGACTTCAGCTCAGGTCACGATCTCGCGGTCCGTGAGTTCAAGCCCCGCGTCGGGCTCTGGGCTGATGGTTCAGAGCCTGGAGCCTGCTTCGGATTCTGTGTCTCCCTCTCTCTCTGCCCCCCCCCTCCCCATTCATGCTCTGTTTCTCTCTGTCTCAAAAATAAATAAACGTTAAAAAAAAAAAATTGAGAAGCACAAAGTTAATTAATTTTAATGAAGTCCAATTTATCTATTTTTTCTTTTGTTGCCTATGCTTTTAGAGTCATATGTAATAGGGCGCCTGGGTGGCTCAGTCAGTTAGCGTCCCACTTCAGCTCAGGTCACGATCCCACAGCTCATGAGTTCGAGCCCCATGTCAGGTTCTGTGCTGACAGCTCAGAGCCTGGAGCCTGCTTCAGGTCCTGTGACTGACTCACTCTCTCTCTCTCTCTCTCTCTCTCTCTCTCTCTCTCTGCCCCTCCCCTGCTCATGCTCTGTCTCTCTCTCTCTCTCCCAAAAATAAACATTAAAAACTTTTTTGAAAAAGAGTTCTATGTAAGAAACCATTACTTATTCCAAGGTCACAAAGATTTACTAATACATTTTCTTCTAAGAGTTCTTACATCCACGATTCATTTCTGAGTTATTTTTTGCATTTGAGTTAAGTATCCAACTTTGTTCTTTGGCATGTGGATATCCATCTGTCCCACTACCCTGTGTGGAAAAGACTATTCACTCCCCCATCAAATTGTATTAGTACCTTTGTTAAAGATCAATTGACCACAAATACAAGTGCTTGTGGACTCTCAGTTTTATTCCATCGGTCCATATGTCTATCTTTATGCCAGAACCACACTGTCTTGTTTATGTGGCTCTGTAGTAAGTTTTGTAGCAACTTTTAAAATCAGAAATTATCAGGGTTCCAACCTTTTTCTCCTTTTTTCAAGATTGTTTGGCCTTGTTTGGGTGTCTTGCATTTCCATATGAATTTTAGAATCATTTGTCAATCCACAAAAAAAAAAAAAACCTTTTTTTTTTTAATCTGCTGAAATTGTAAGAAGGATTGTGTCGAGTCTGTAGGTCAGTTAAGGTAGTACTGCCACCTTAACAGTATTGAGTCTCCCAATCCATGACAGGGATGTTTCGCCATATACATAGGTCTTTCTTAATTTCTTTCCACAATGTTTTTTACTTTTCAGTATTCAAGTCTTGTGCTACTTTGGTTCGATTCAATCCTCTCTTTTAATTAAGAAAAAATTTCTGTAGCCTTAGGAATACCTTTCAGAACAATTCAAAACTATATGTGCAGTTAAATTTCATATATTAAAAGCACAGATAAGGGACAGTGATAACAACTAGAGAAGAAACTCAGAAACTTGAAGAGGATACTAAGGAAGTTTTTGGCCTAAAATATTTTATTGCAATCCTTAAAACAATACTGTGATATGGGGGGGTGGGGGGTGGGGGGGGGGCGGGGGAAGGGGAGAAATAATCTTACTGATAACTTTAAATTGTCACCATTTAAATTGTCACATCATCTAGTTAACAAAGTTTGCATTCCTTGAGAGCTTGTTTGGAGGTTCTAGCAGGGGAGCGCAGCTACTCGTATACCCTTGACGAAAGAACGCTCCTCCTCTATCGGGAAGGTCGTCCTCTTCCAGAGCACGCAGCTTCAGGAGGGATGCACTTGGAGCGGTGAGGGAGGAAGGGGATGCCCGCTTAGCCTGCCAGACCAGTGGAATCAACCCTGGCGATCAATGGGGTGACAGATGTCGCAGCCAGATCACCCTCACATCCCAAAGTTTGCATTCCTAAAGCTAATAAATTCCTTCTTCAGATGCAATCAGACTCCAATCATAATATTCTATTTGCATATAGGGAAAAATCAATAAAAAATGCCCTGATGAGTTTCTTTAATATCTATAGTAAAAGGTCTTTCTGAGCAATCCTAAAAAGTTCATTCTATTTTAGATATTATAAATATATGTGCTACTTGCAGTCATTGAATAGTACAGAAAGACTCCCCCTGCCCCCCCCCCATTTCCGAAGAGCTTATATTCTGAATCTAATAGTAAAGTCTTACATATTTTTCACTGAAGTACCTATCAACCTTGGGTTAGGACCTGTCCAAGCCATAAAACACTCTTGTCTAAAAAGCAAACAGACAAGACTATTCACATTCACTTAACAATCATCAAGCAAATAAATTTACAATGACAAAAAAAAAAATGTATATTGGGAAAGCAGCAGAAAGAAATACCTTTTTTTTTTTTAAGCTGAAGAAGGAAGAAGTCTAGAAGAAACATGATAGAAGCAAGAATTTGGAAGCTTAGAAATAGAATGGAGGGGGAAAACAGCCTTAAGCCTTAAAAGATAATAGGTCTTGAATAACTGAGTCTCTTCTTCAAACCAAGCAAAATCAAAGTAAAAGAACATATCCCTTAATGAAAGGGCATTTTATTAATCTGTTGCTTTTCAACATTGTAGTTTCATAGTTGTGCAGGGGTCACATTCCTGAATAAGTTATGTCACACCCATTACATGTGTCAGTAATGCAACAACTTTTGAGTATGAATGTATAACCTCTATGACTATGCAAAATATATTTAAGAACAATAACTACCACATTATTTAAGGCAATATGTATAATTATAACCTGCAAATTAAATAAGATACCTTATTAGTTAATAAAATTGTAGAGAACAGTGATGTATGCTCACCTATAAGTCACTGACATAAGTAAATGGATCAGAAAGTTGTTACTTAGCCTGAATAGAAAACTCTGAGTGTGAAGGAAAAGGACTGCATTATATCACCACCTCATGACCAAATAAAAAAGTATTTCTCTTTCTGTATGTATGTCACTGCATAAATAAAACATTTGCAGCTCACATAATCATGATGCTTTCTGGGGAGTAAGTTGAAACGTGTCACTCAAGCAATACACAATCAGGGAATCCTATGCAACTGTTTCATGTGAGGATTTCAGATATGTAACGAGCCTATAAACTTCTTGAATTGAATTCAATTCTTGAAATGAATACGATTATGTCCAGAGTTTCTTCTATTATTCTTAAAATAAACCATCTCAAAAGAAACTTGTTTTAAATGGTTTATGCCACAAGGAGCTGATAAACTCAAGGAGCAGACATCATTATTATACATGAAGCTGTTAAATGGAAGGCAGTATTATCTAGCTTGAATTAGAGGACTCTACAGATACATTCTATCTAAACTTGAGATCTCTTCATTGTAACTAACAGAAGGAATGGTAAGAAATGATGTCTAGATGGCAGGCAACAATCAAGTCAATGTGATGTTTCACTGTGCAATATGGACACAACCATCACAGATTTGGGTAGGTAGGAAAAGCAGAAAAGATTTGGAAAAGGCATCAGGAATACTCTGCTCTTGGACTCTGAGGAATGAAACACTGACTAGAGATGAACAAAAGAAATACAAATGGAAGCAAGGACTATGGTTAAATTTTTCTTCAATACAGGGTCCAGCAGCCAAACA
The DNA here is from genome assembly GCF_018350195.1 of Panthera tigris. NCBI lineage: Eukaryota > Metazoa > Chordata > Mammalia > Carnivora > Felidae > Panthera > Panthera tigris. The sequence goes on from NC_056663.1 coordinate 68,517,333, forward strand.
TTAGGCTTACCGATGATCAGGGATTGCAAGTAAGGTAAATAACACTGAAAGATAAAAACGAAGACAAGCTCTCTTATTTTCTCCTAGAAGCAAAATGGACTGAGCAATATTTTGAAATAAGCAAATATGGCCTTCTGAATCTTCCCAGGCAGTTTTTTCTACCATATCTACAGGTGTCCAATGATCTCACGTTACCCCAAACCCCATTCTGAAGCATCAATACTCTGGTCTAAAAATTAAAGGCCTAAAATTAAAATTAAATCTGAACACAAATGCAATGGGAGTGATTGGTGGGGGCGCTTGAATCTTCTGTGGGGAACTGTCTGCCTCCATTTGCATCTTCATAGTCCAAACAAATCTGTAAATGGTATGAGATTTCAGGCAGCACAACCAAGAGAAATTAAAAATACCAGCAAAGTAGGGGAAGAAGATATGGAGGGTCATGAGAGGCCAAGTGAAGCAACCCAGCTCTGCCCAGAATCTACCTCCACCCCTTCCTTGCCCCTAGAGGTCACCCCTAAGGGCTCTGCCTTCACGTTTCACCTGTAAATTTTAACCCTCATTTCCCCTTTAATAGTTGGCCTTTACTAAAATAATCTATGAATTGGCATGGGATTGCCTTTAGCCAGCAAAGAAACAAAAAGACAAAAGGGCGAGGTGCTGAGGAAGATTAGCTCAACGTGAAATCTGCAACGTCAGTGAAAACCAGACGTGCTTGCTGCATCACAGAGTAAGGGCTTTCTCCTAAGATAAACAAGGAAATGTATGGCCTTCAGGGAATTATATTCTTGGATTATACATTCCTTTCTCTATGCAAACAGACATTCACAGAATGAAGTTATGTTTCAACAAACTCGACTACAGAAAAACAAATGCTGGAGCATTAAATCACCGAAAGTATTCCAAGTGACATTTCTGTGAGCAAACCACACTATGCAAACTGAGAACTCCCCAAATGCACCTCCTGAGACCAATAAAATCCACGTGACTATTACTATTTTAAAGGACCCTTAAAACATGTAAGCTATTTTTTCCCCAAAATTTTTCTAGTCTTGAATACAAACAGGATGATACTGCTCTAACCAGGAAGCAGCATTTTTTGGAACAATAAACCTTTCCTTCTACCCTAGGAAGGACATCCTTTTTTCAAAAATAGATGCTATTTGAAAGCAGATTCAGCAAGTGTAAAACCACAGTAGCCCATAGACAAGAACTGACAGATCGACTGAAATGCAGTGTTCCATGAAAAGAAACAAATAAACTTTTGCCCCAAACATAAACCATGTATCAAAACCCAAAAGCATTCTAATTGTTCACAACCTAACCTACCCTCTTGTTCAGAGTCTATAAACACAACACAGGCCTAGTAGGAAAGAAGTCCGAGGGAAAGTTTTCTGCATCTTGGGGTCCTTTTCTAATTTCTCCTTAGAGACGCATTCAGAATATAATCAGCCTCACAGCAAATTGATAATCCAATTAAAACTAGCTTTTAATTTCACTTGTTCACCGGCATCAGGGATTTGCCAACAACTTAAAATATATTTTAATACAATCTTTGGAGATCTGAGAGAACTATTCTACCTCCTTTCCCACAGTCCTCCTCCTCTCCTCTAGAGATTCTTTGCAAACAATGAAGGGAAGGGGGTTGGTGGTATTTTGCACAGCACTATGAAAAAACGTATGCAACTTTTTCCTTTAAAATGAGTTGTATATATGTTTTATATATGAAGCTATGTATTTAATTTTTTAAGTACTCTCTCCACCCAACAAGAGGCTCGAACTCACAACCCCGATATCAAGAGTTGAAAGCTCCACTGACTGAGCCAGCCAGGCATCCAGACTTCCCAGGAAGCTGTGTGTTTAAACGATAATCAGCAGGGTAGTCAAAGGGTATAACCTTCCAGTTACAAGATAAATTAAACAACAACAACAACAGTAAGGTTGATTCCTTTAAAAAGGCTGTATCTCAATCATCAAAGAAACTAAGGCAAAGATTGTGCTACAGTTAAGCACGTCTATGGAGATCCGAGTAGTAAATGCCTCCAGATTTAAACACAGACAGAAAGAGAAAGGAGTACCTTGCTAAGTGACATCAGTCTGAGGACCAGAAAATATACGGATACCGATTATCCTCCCTTGCAAAGGCAAAAAGGTCATTTATCCTCATAGGCCAAAGTTCACCAGTGAGGAATTTGAGAGCTATGTCTTGAACATTATTTGTAATAACGTTAAAAGCTAGACTATTCAAGGCTCCAACTCGTGTGCACAGCCACATGGGAGAGAGGGCAGGAAGGCGGGAAGGCTGCAAGTCTCACTGTGTCTGCTGACACGGCAGTGAAGCTAAAAAGCTTCATTTGGCAGTTTCTCAATCTTTGCACACTAAAATATATAAAACTGTCTAAGAAGAGGGGCGACTGGATGGCTCAGGTCATGATCTCACGATCTGTGGGTTCAAGCCCTGCATCGGGCTCTCTACGGTCAGCACAGAGCCTGCTTTGGATCCTCTGTCTCCCGCTATCTCTGTCCCTTCCCCACTGACACTCTTTCTCTCCCTCTGTCAAAAATAAATAAACATTAAAAAAAAAAAAAAAAAAAAAAAAAAAACCTGGGGCACCTGGGTGGCTCAGTTGGTTAAGCATCTGACTTCGGCTCCGGTCATGATCTCACAGTTTGTGAATTCGAGCCCCACATCGGGCTCTATGCTGTCAGCTCTGAGCCTGCTTCAGATCCTCTGTCTCCCACTATCTCTGCCCCTCCCCCACTTGCTCTCTCTCTCCCGCTCTCAAAAATAAACATTAAAGACAAAAACTATCTAAAAAGGATTACAGAAAGAACATATGTCAAATGGAGCATAGTTCACATCCTCATGCCCATCACTCTCAAGATGTGCGACCCTGGGTATGTTACAGAGACTATATTTGAGAAACAAAGTACATAATATCTACTTGGTGAGGCTGTATGGCTAAAATGATATGTAATTTCAAAACAACACTTGGCATATAGAGACCCTTGGAAAATGGTAGCTGATTTTATTAACTATGATTTTATTAACTATGATCTGAAAAAAGCACACAGTAACTACAAGAATATAAACTAAAAATATTCCTGAAATGTGTGTGTGTGTGTGTGTATATATATATATATATATATCAGAATTTTTACAAATTAATGCATCCTTTTCATATGTGAGTATCTCTATCCAAAAAAATCAAAATAAATAAAATGAACTATTTATAAAACATATAAAGCATCCCTTAAATTGTCTGCTTTATAAATCCTGATTTTTATATCAGGTTTGGTGGGCAGAAGATGCCTATTATCTCTAGAGAATCCACCTGTGCACTAATCCTACCATGTCACATTCAAACTTGCTCCTTCCAAAGCTCCCCAGGACGGCTTCTGAATAAAACTCAAACCCCAACATCTCTTGCACCCTTTCCAAAAAAAAATGACCAACAATCTTTGGGTCCCTCAAAAAGCCCCTCAAAACACACACTCCTTTTCCTCTCACCCTAGTGAAAAACATGTCTCCGAGACCCCATTTTGCACAGGCAGTGTGAGCTTCCTTTCTGAGCCACTGAAGTTCTTACTGCCTGTGTCACTCACGTGTGGCCCTTCACCTGTGCTCTGTGCAGCCACTTTACTTTCAAGGGTTTACATTTTATCTCAATTAGAGAATAAACACCTTGAACAAGGTCACTGTTCTCTTTTATTACATCTTTTGTCTCATCTGTGTCAAGCAACAGACTGTGGCTGCACTAGATGCAAAGAAAGGAAAGGGCAACCTTCCTGTGGGGGTGGTGCTATTAGAGACCCTAAAGTGAATATTCCTGAGAATAATGGCGAAAAAAGGAAAGGGAGAAAATGTGTTTTCAATCTTGATGTTCAGAGCTATGGGAAACTCCGATCTGTATAGTCTGAAACAATTCTGTAAATGGCCACAAGGTGGCAGACCACACCAACAGTCCTTTCCCACGACTGGAAATCTCCGTCCTTGGTCTCAAGTGCATTTTCATTAACATATACTTAACAGAAAGGAGTGTTTAAAGCATTCCTTAAGATCATCTGAGAAAATATGCCAAGTCCTTTCTCCTCATGCCTCTAATGAAAAGGGGAGGGGAGGGGAGGGAAGTCTACCAGCATGCCTATCAAAATCATTTAAGTCCTGGGTGGCTGAGTTGGTTAAGCATGGACTTCGGCTGAGGTCAAGATCTCACAGTCTGTGATTTCAAAACCCACGTCAGGCTCTGTTCTGACAGCTCAGATTCTGTGTTTCCCTCTCTCTCTGCCCCGTCTCTCTCTCTCTCTTTCTGTCAAAAATAAATAAACATTAAAAAAAAATCATTTAATTCCAATCATCCCTAGCATCTTATTTTAAAGCAGCTTCCCAGTCCCACACATCATAGTAAAGCAACAGAGGGACACCTGGGTGGATCAGTGGGTTAAGCATCTGACTCCTGATTTCAGCTCAGGTAGGATCCAGCCCTGTGACAGGCTCCACGCAGACAGCCTAGACCCTACTTGGGATTCTCTCTCTCTGCCCCTCCCCTAAATTCTCTCTCTCAAAATACATAACCTAAAAAAAAGTGGGGGGGGGGGGAGAGCATTTAAAACAAAAATGTCAAATCACAACACTGCTGAGATGTTTTGTGCTATTCAAGCCCTTCATATCCCAGAGTTACACCATCACATACTTCAGGAACATGTAGGAAAAAAAAATCCATGGTGGAGTATACGATTTTCAGTAAAATTCTTAAATATGTTATTAAATAGCAATTTCAACATCAAATCATATGACGGCTGTTTCTGGGCCTACTAATTTATACCTGAAAGGAAACAATCTCCCAGAATTGTAGTTGTATTCAAATTCACATGTTAAAACCCAGGGAAATTATATTCCTGTCATCTTTGACATGGCCTGGATATACTTCTCCAGCTTCAGGTTCCTCAGCACTGTAACTTTACCAGATGCGTGCATAAGGAATTCTGGAAGTAAAAGGTACAGATTCAAGCTCTTCTGTTTGTCTAGAATTTCCTCAGGTGTTTTCCCCTGCAGAAAGATCACTTACACCTTGAAAAAAAAGAGTTTTTGAACAGTTGCTAAATTTGAGACAAAAGTAGTTATAAAGTCACGGCCTCCTGAAGTAACCATGACAATGTACAAGACAGACATCTAGGTTCAACGAAACACACCCTTGTCACCCCATGGCTCCTCTACTTCAAGCTGGTGCAGGAGCCTCAAGAGCAGGTGTTTCAGGGGAGAAGGTAGAAAAGTTGAAGAAGGTAGAAAGTACTTTGTAAATTCTAAGAGACAGAGGAAGGAGGGTCGCATCTTATCCTCATGCTGCAAGAGTCTCTTACTGAAGACAATGCACGCAGAGTTAAAAGACAAGCAACAACAGACATCACAAGGCAGCTTTTCCAATTACTACAAGAGCAGCGTGATGTAGAACAACTGAGAACACATACTGCACCCTGTGTTCACTGTCGTATCACACGGTGAAAAACACCCATGGCGACAATTAAGTTTCATTTGTGAAGATTAAGATTTCTCATTAGAAAAGTCAACAATTTAGTTGTAACCAAAAACTCATCTTGTGCACAAGTGAGAAAAATATCAAGTGTCTAAACCAGTCCACAATTCCTGTTTTCAAGAGTCTGTATAAATATTTCCCCTTCAGAACAATGCATTACCACCAAGTCCATAGCTTCCCAGAATTCACATCTCCTAGGCAGCAGAAACAAAATATATCTTCATTTTCAAGTAACTATCTTACTTTAATTTCTCAGAGTGCAAAATTTTGTAGTCAAATTTGAATCTCACATGTACAGATTAACACACTAGAAAATGATTTGCAGTAAATTTACTGCTAGCCTGATTTTTGCTCTCCATGATCAAGCTAGCAGGCAGTGAATGACTACCTTTTAAGTTACCATTTAAACATTTGATTAAGTGTAACAACAAAGGTCAATCAGCTGTACACAGCAAGGGTGTGCATGCGGGCACACACACACCCCGCTCTAATAAAATGGTTCCTGGACTATCTTTCATTTCCATTTAAAAAAAAATTAACTAGGGGCGCCTGGGTGGCACAGTCAGTTAAGTGACCAACTCTTGATCTCTGCTCAGGTCAGGATCTCATGGTTCATGAGTTCCAGCCCCATTATCAGGCTCTGCGCTGACAGTGCAGGAACCAGCTTGGGATTCAGTCTCTCCTATCTGCCCCTCCCCTGCTTGTGCTCTCTTTCTCGCTCTCTCAAAACAAATAAATAAACTTAAAAAAAAAAAAAATCAACCAAATATACTCCCTCCTCCCCAACTCTCCTCTAACAATACACTTAAAAGCTACAGCGTGGTGTTCAACTCATCTCCCACAGACAGTCTGGCTCTGGTAAACCCTGTAGAAACCTTCGGAGAGTCAGGGTGGGCAGAGGGAAGTTGACATACACCACTCCACTGAACATAAACTCTGCAACAAGGAGCCCCAGAGTCTACAAAATTCACCCTCAGGACACCTCAAGTTTCAAATACCAACTTAATTCCAGAGGCTCAACTAACAGTACTTAGTTTGAATCATTCACTATACAAATGTCAATATTCCTACAGCAGTAGAGTTTGACAGTCCTAACATAATAAAAGCAAAGCAGAACAGGTCACTGAGGACACAGGCTCTTTATTGCCTCTTAGCAGAAAGGAAGAGCTTCTGAATGGAAGCAAGTTTAAATATAGAAAACTTCACTGCTGCCATTTTTCTAGGACAAAAGACAAAAATAATTTGACATCTGTTTTTCCCATCTTGAATGTTTTACTGAGGAGGCAACCACCAATATTATGCTGTTTCTCAAACTTTTCTATTTCTCAAGAGGACAGGAGAAACAAATGAGAATTCTACATATGTAATTAGAGTCTTCTAACTTTGTTAGTCAGAAATTAACTAAATACTAAAAAAATGTTAGGTACTGCTCAAAGTTCAGATCTGTCCATAAAAGGTAAGGTGGCAGGAAGGGGGGGGGGAGTTTTAGGGGTGGCAGTGGCAGTTACAGAAAAAGAACTATATTATTCAGATACAGAAAAGAATTAGAAACATATAAATATGTATATTATACATTGTACACACATTAATATAAAACTTGAATCAAGGGCTCCACTAAAAAAGATAGCATGTCATGCTTTCTGAAGCATCCCACCTTTCAATCATGTTTTGGACTCTGATGCTAAAATCTAACATCTTTACTTATCCTACTACAATTGTTTTACCTTCCCCAATCGTACAGGATGTACATGCATGCATGCACGACAGGTTAAATTTGTGCATGTGTACATTTGACTTGTATGGTGGACTCCATGATATTCATAAACGAATAAATTTGGCCTCCACAACAGCAATACTCTGACATCAACACACACACACACACACACACACACACACACACACACACCCCTGAAGACACGGGGGCATCGTTACCCAGATTCTCCAGAAATCAGAAGGATGCAAAGATCTCTTCTGTTGCAACAGTGACCGTCCCGTGTAGTCAATTATTGCAGACAAGCCATCACAACCAGAAAGGAAGATGAGAAGGAAAGGTGGGAAGGTGGCTCCCAGCTCCACATTTCCTAAAATACATGTTCGCAATTTAAACGCTGTGCCACTTGAGCCAGTGTTATGAAGGGTTTCTCCACCAGCCACTGCATCCTAGAACTAGCGGATCCATGTAGGAAGAAGGAAGAGGAAGCTGTACAATTTCCCTTTCCTGGTAAAGGACAAATTTCAAAGAACAGTGAGAGGGTTCCAAATGTAGGTCCACAGGAAATTTTTGCCAAGTGAGTGGCAAGATGAGAAAATAAGGACAATGTAGTGGGACTCTTAATGAGTTAAATACATTCAATTTAAAAAGTTCTCCTTTATGTTAGGGACTCTCTTTATGTTAGGACCATAACTATATACATATAGTTATGTATATATATACATATGTGTGTATATATATGTGTATATATGTGTGTGTGTGTAATTTTTTTTCTTCTTTCTTTGACATTAAATAATCTAAGGCCAGGGTGCTGCAATGGAAGAGACATTAGTAATTCTCCAAAATTTGTCAGGCTACAAAGACCACCTGGCAACATACTTAAAATAGCATTTTAGGTGTTGCTTTTGTCTTACTTAGACAATTTCTGGATTTAAAGTAAAATACAATGTTGTAACACTCTAATAGTAGACAGTCAAAGAGGAACAGCTGGATGTGAAAAGTAACAGATATTAAATACACCTCATATTCTTTGTAATACAAATGAAGACTTGTACTTCGCCCAAACTTCAACACGGGTTGAGGGTAGGGAGGATCCCAAATCTGTTTAGACGGCACCCCTTCCCTTCATTCACAGTTCCCAGGTATTGTCGGTATTGAATGTCCTCTTGGAGAACAGAGACTAGAACAGCACAACTCTGGTCCTCAAAGACACTGAGTCTGTTAACACCGATAAAAACATCCTCACAAATAGCTACAAAGCATAACAGAAATTCAGTTGTAAGTCATAGGTGTCAGAAGACGCGTTTTCTTACTCCCAAATTCAACAAATGCTTTCCGTCACTCTACCATTGCTGCCACGCAGTATCAGAACTTCTGAACCACATCACATATTTTCTTCTCCCGTAGGCTCTTGATCCTCAAACTACATACTGAGAATTAATTAGGTGGCTCAGTCAGTTAGGCATCTGACTTTTGATTTCGGCTCAGGTCATGATCTCATGGTTCATGGGATGGGGCCCAGTGGGATCTTATTTAAAAAAAAAAAAAAAAAAAATTCTTTAAAATAAGAGAATGAATTATACCAAAAATCTTAAATATCTAGAACCTCACTCCTTCACTTGACAAATTGTTATTGAGTACCTGTTATGAATAAGGAAAGGTGACTGGATCCCATTTTTAAGTTTATTTATTTTGAGTGAGAGAGTGCACAAGGAGGGGAGAGGGAGAGAGAGAATCCCAAGTAGGCCCCATGCTGTCAGCACAGAGCCTGATGTAAGGCTCAAACCCACCAACCCTGTGATCATGACCTGAGCCAAAATCAAGAGTCAGATACTAACATTTATCATCAAGTCCTTTTACCATTACAGAAAGAGTATCATTTCCAAAGGGTATGCTTATTGAGTTACTTAAATTTATTACAGCTCAATAATAAAATATTCAGTAATGCCTTAAAAGTACAAATAAATTTAACATGACTCTGGGGATAAAACCCAACTCACCAGCTATGCTAAACATGTGTGGGGCCCTGCCTTCCACTGCCCTGCACCTAGTCTGCTGTCTGTCGAAGCCAAGTGCCATCTGTAATGAACTGAGAAGAAAAAAACAAGGGAAAACCAAGGACATAATCACTTCCTCTCTAGTCACTGGCCACTCACCGTTATTCATAGACATGGTCTAGCTATTGAATGTATTCATAAGGTCTGTGTGCTTTAAGAATATCTGTATGCACATTCTTTTGAATATTATCATTAGTAGTACTTTAGGGAGATTTGGCTTTTGAAAACATCCAACATTTACCCAGAACTAAGCCTAGTGAACAAGTTGATTATTTGAGCCCAAGCAAGCTCAAAAATAACATGCAATTTATGAAGTAAAGAGGTAGTAACTTCCTTGTAGGATTCACTAAGCAACTCTGATAATAACACCAAGTTACAGTCTAAAAATGTTTTGAACGACAGTAAAAAGGTTTTTATAAAAACTGTATTACTTGGAAAAGTAACAAATTTTAAAAATAATACTTTTTTAGACAGATAAGCCCCTGCCTTATTTTAAATTTGACTTCATTATAGCTGACCCTTTTTTGGTAGAAAAAAAGTTAATACATCAAAATCAAATAACATAATTATGGAAATAAATCTATATTACCATCACTTGTACTTATGTGTCATTTAACCCTCCTTAACTCTAAAATATATGGCAGGTAACACTAACTGTTCTATTTCTTATTCTTCTGGAATCAACACATTGCTTCATTCATGAAAGTAAATATTAGATGCCATTGAAACAATCCACATGTAACCTGTCCAAACTGTTACTTCATCATGGCAGTGAGGATTCTACCAAACACACAGGAATTGCCCAGGAGGCCAGCTACCTTAAGAATAAAAAATTCTGTGCAAGAAATGTGAAATTCACAAAAAAGTGTGGTAGACCAGTAAACCCTTCCTCTTAACCCTACTACCACCATCACCCAAACACTCATGTTCATCCTGCCCTTAGTATTAGTATCCTGAGCAAAAATTAAATTTTTACAAATCAAAAAAGAACAGAACACACACACACACACACACACACACACACACACACACACAGGAGTACTTTTTCTTCATCACCTTTTTTGTCTTTTCTAAAATTGGTAAGTCATTCAAGCATAAAAAAAAAAAAACCAGCACACACCCAGATTTTTAAACTCTTAACATTGTTTTCTCTGTATCATTTTCCATTCTTTCCTTAGAAATGAACAAGTTTCCCACCTTGGAAAATCTTCACCTAACCCTTCCTAAGTCCTCTACAGCAACAGCTCTGTTTCTTAGCCAAGACTGTGGAATGAGAGGTACACCCCTTTTGTCCATTTTCTCAACTATCCAGTTATTGTATAACCTTTTGGAATCTGATCTTTGCCCTTAAGTTGACTGAAAGTCATTTCTCCAAGATCACCAATAATCTGGCTAAACCAAATTAATTTTCTCTTTTCCCCTGTGGGGAGCACTGTTGTAGATGCTAAGGATGCACTAGTATACAAAGCAGACAAAACCCCCAGTTCTTGTGGATATTACAGTCTAGTGGGACAGAAGAAATTGCATAAGCAAAGTGTAAAAACTGTTGGTAGTGATAAGCAAGAAGAAGAAAACATAACAAAGGGAAGGAGAGGATGAAGTGTCATGAAAGGTGGCCCGTGCTGATCACTCCCTCCCCCTTGGGTCTTCCCTGGCCCCCCTCCAGGGGCTCTGCAAGCTGCACCAAGTCTCTTCAAGGTGACTACTCAGAGGCTGGTCTCTGAACCTCATCCTTCTTAAAAGGTCCTTTCACTTAGAAATCACATCTGCTCCCAGCCTACCTTTACAAATGACCACAATCACCAGCTGATTAGTTACCATTCCAAGCTGCTGGAGCACTGCTCAAAACAGTAACTAAAATCCACACTAAATTTCCCCTACCTAAACCTTTCAATTCTTCTTCTTCTGCCACTGGTATACGTGCCCCAGCTGCTCCAGGGAAAACCCTGGGAAGTTCTCCCCAATCTAGAGCCGCTACCCGTAGCACCTCTTTTCTCCTTTGTCACACATTTAGTTTTTTCCAATCGAGGTAAGTCCCTTGTCATACTTTGTTTTTTGTTGTTGTTGTTGTTGTTTTCATTCTATTTTCAATGGCATGGACAGTTTCAGGCCATCCCCCTTTCATCATGCTTATCATAAGGCACTCAAACAGTTGTTTAGGCTGTCCTGCTCCCCTGGTGAAAAGCTTCCATCGATCACCAAATTTCAGGCATATCACATCTGCATTCAGTGCTGCTACACTCTGTACCCGAGGTCCTGTCCCAGCCTTCTCCCACTCTTCCTCTGCTCCAACCTCTACTCGGATGGCTCTTCTGCCCAGCAGCATGCCGTGCAAGATGCATGCCTCCTTCTGCCTGCACATGTCCAATGCCCAATCCATCCTGATGGGCATCGCAGCTCACGTCCTCTGGGAAGCCTTTTCAGACCACTCTTACCGCTCTACCTTTCCCTAATATCCTATATATTTATTAATCCATCATTCATAAGTAACTTACCATATGTTCGTTTGTATTGTTGGTATTTTTTAACATATATATGAAATAACTGTGGGAACAAGTCAATACAGGCAATACTCAATAAAGACCGTATACTCCCAGAGAGGTACCATGTCTTATACTTCTTTATCCCTATAATCCTTAGGAAATGTCTAGAATTACTGAAATCCAGAATCTGAGTGGCAGAGGGCTCTACACCTAGTAGTTACACTAAATTTTGTAGTTTAACTATTCCTGAGACAGAGAGAGATCAACAGTGATCACACTAAGATCCCAATGCAGAAGGTAAGTAAGAAAGTGTGTCTGGTCGCTATTACCTAAAAATAAATATGTCTTTCCTCTAGAAGCACTCACCCCTCTCACCCAGCAGCCCTCCACCTCCACCACACCTCACTGCCTGAGCTTCTAAAGGGGTTGTTTGGTTTTAATTTATGTCTCTGCTCTCTTCCTTACCTCTTTAGAGCCCTAATCCACGTTTGGCCAGTTCCCACTTCCTGATTATTTTTTTCTTCAATTCTTTTGGTTTTTCTCTTTAATCCCATGATTTTTTTTTCAAATCTAACACAATATCCATGGTTTACACAGTTTAAGTGTCTGACATGCTGAAATAGAAATACCTGTGCTTCTACTCACTCTGACATGAATTCTTCACTAATGATAACTTGAGTTTGAAAACCCTTAGGCAAAGCGAGGATACACTAAATTCTATTCATGTATACACACATAATATATAGAAAATCATCGCCAAACCCAGATTTGAACTGTATGTTTTCCTCTAAGTTAAAAACATACTGATTTTAAAATAGCAGTGGTACCAGGAAGAATTAGAACTTTGTACCAGGTGGCCTGTTCTAAATGTTCTCATCGAGGCAACACTACTTTAAACAAGACTCCTTTATAAGTCATCATTTAATTAATATCCAAGTACCTTGAGAACCAATAATAGTTCAACAAACCAGCTGGAAATCCAATATCAGATATAATTACTCACAGCTGGCTTTATTCAACTGATGTCATATTAAATAAACTTATCCCACAGACCTTTTCCCCTCCCCCCGCCAGGAAAAAAAAATTCCTTCAAGAAACATAGAAGGCTCTTTGTGTTGAGTTGTCTTATTTTTTTTAAGCTTGCAGAATATATTCCAATATTAAAGATTTTCAGCAAGAGCACATAGTAATAACGATTTTCAGTAGAGCACATTGTTATTTTTTGTACTATTCTCTGTGCTTGCAATACTTCAGATCCTGGGAGCTTTGTTTTCCTTAAGACTAATATAAAAATACAATGAACATCTGTATTTTTATCTGGCATTCAGTTTAATGTTTCGATATCAAGCTCTGTCTGTAATTTTTGTAGAGATGTCATGTCTCAACAGCTTAGTAATATGAATTATCAAACAAAAATATTGGTTTCAAACCTACTATTTTTAAGACAATATTTAAAACGTTTTACTATATTGTACTACTCATGGTGTATGAAGAGTAACTTCTTTATAAACAATAACTACTACCCATTATATTCCAGGCATTAGGCTGGATGTTCTATACCTATTGTCTCTAATTTCCGTAACTCCCATCTTCCAGTAGGGATAAATACCTACTAATCAGCTATCTGTTCTGGAATAATATGGCACAAATTTGAAAACAAAACAAAAATTAAGCACTCTACACAGCTCAGCAAAGTGGTGCCCAAGTCACCAGAAATGCTTCCTATCTGAAGAGGTGTTTGCAAGTAAGAGGGTAGCAAGTAACAAAAGATTATACTTTCATCTTACAGTTATTATCTGTAGTTATATATATAGTCAGTGCCTACATTATGGCATGAAACCTATTTACTTCTTCCCTCCCCGAGTACTCTGTCTGGAAATAATACTACAAGGAATGACAGAAGAGACTACTGAAATGCATTTTGTAATATGCCTCGCAGGGTAGCACAGTGGGTAGGAGACTGAGCTCTGGTACCAGGCTGAGTTAAAACCCACAGCTCGGCCATGTGCATGTTTTGAACTATGGACAGAGTAACTTACTCTGAGAGCCCGTTTCATTTGAAAAATGGTGGTGAATGCTCAACCCATAAGGCTGTTGTGAGGATTAAATGAGATAATGCCAGCAAAACCCTCAGGGGCTATTTTGATAGTTGAGAGGTATAATGTACAGATATAGACAGAATATATGTGGGTTCTCTCCTCCAGGTTCATTAATATTTACAACAACCCAAATTTTAAGTGTAAAGATTTAAAAGTATGCTTCCCAGGAGGTTGAAAACTATTTTCTAATAACAATTACAACAGTTATCAAAGATGAATTTTTTCAATATAAAGACTCCCAGATTTTCAACAAACATTTTGAAATGTGTCAGAGACACATATAATGAGCAGAATGGAAACCTTAAGTTTGTTGCATGTAGGCTTCTGAGGTTTCTCTCCAGAATTTTAAAATGTGTGCTTTAAAAACTTATGAAAGTTCAGAATATATTGGGGAGATAATCTAAATTACTATCTCTCTCAAAAAACAAGTCTTAATTGCCTCAATTAAGCAACCATTGTATTTCTGAAAGGTATTGCCTTCTTGATTTATTCATCAAACCTGACCACACACCAGGGATCAAATTTAACATGTATGAAGATAAGCAATTATCTATGGCTAAGATTAACAAATTATCACAATTGACATCACAATCAAAATCATTTCTTTAATTCAAAAGAACACTTTCATGAAACAAAAACTACAAGGGAACTACAAATTATATATGATGCAAACTTCTGAAAACATAATTTAACTATTTTAAAAGAAAACTACCTCCAAATAGTTAAGATTTAACCACCTGCTTTCTAAACCCAGCATCACAAAATAAATTCATTATAATATTCAATTTTACTAATAATTTTTTACAAAATTCAACTTCACTAACAACTTTTAATTCATATTAAGCAATCTTTTTTTAAAAAATTTTTAAGTGCATTTATCTGGAGAGAGACAGAGACTGCATGAGTGGGGGAGGGTAAAGGAGGTGGCGGGGGGGGGGGGGGGGGGGGAATCCCAAGCAGGATCCACGCTGTCAGCACAGAGCTCGATACGGGGCTCAAATCAATGAACCAAGAGTTAGATGCTCAACCAGCTGAGCCACCCAGGCACCCCTGAGCAATCAATTTCTAAGAAGTTAACACATGTATCTTAAAATGTTTAGAATGCAGGGGGTCACCTGTGGGGCTGTCTGTCAAGTGTCCAACTCTTGATTTTGGCTCAGGGCAAGATCCCAAGGTTGTGGGATCAAGCCCCAAGTCAGGCTCCACACTGAGCCTGGAGCCTGCTTAGGATTCTCTCTCTTTCCCTTTGTCCCTCTCCCCTGCTCACTCGCTCAATCTCTCCCACATAAAAAGTGTTTAAAATGCTACACAACAATCCAATTTTATGATTATATCCAAGATTTTTTTAACCATATACATGAAACAAGGTCCTCAATCAAATTGTTACCCTTTTTTTTCCCTCTCCTCATGATTTTCTCCAGGGTAATAACATTACCTATTCAAAAACACTTATGTATTCAAAACTTATAAAGAAATTTAATTTCTAATTAGTTCCAAATACGTAATCACAAGGAATTAGCAGAAAACAAAAAGTATGCCATAGGAGACATTATTGAAGAAATTGTTGCAATTTTTTAAATAATTTTTTAATGTTTATTTTAAAGAGAGAGAGAGAGACAGAGACAGAGACAGAGACAGAGACAGTGAGCAGGGGAGGGGCAGAGAGAGGGGGAGACTCAGAATCTGAAGCAGGTTCCAGGCTCTGAGCTGTCAGCACAGAGCCCAATGCTGGGCTGGAACTCCTGAACTGTAAGATCATGACCTGAGCCAAAGCTGGAGGCTTAACTGACTGAGCCACCCAAGTGCCCCAGAAATTGTTGCAATATTTTTAACTTTTAACTCTCAATATGGATAAGTAAACTCCACTTGAATATTAATTCCTGCCTTGTACCTGAAAAGTTTTATTGTGAAAAGAGAAAAAGGAGATGATTTACCAGACTGCATAGATAGAGCCTGCATTACAAATTCACTTAAATCAAGTCTACTTCTTTTTGGACCCAGTACTTTAAAGCACAGACTAGCAAGGATGCCTGGGTGGCTCAGTTAGCTAAGCATCTGACTTTGGCTCAGGTGAGTTGTGAGTTCGAGCCCCACATCGGGCTCTACGCTGACAGTGAGGAGCCTGCTTCTCTCTCTTATCTCCCTCCCTCTCTCTTCCCCTCCCTCACGCTTGCATGTGCACAGGCTCTCTTTCTCAACAATAAGTAAACAAAAAATAAATAAATAAAGCACAGACTGGCATGTTGTTAGCATGTTTTCATCCATGTTGTTTGTTGCACATAGAAAAAGGTAAACTGCATACTGCATTAACTTAAGGATGTAACCAACTCTAGTCTAAGCTCTCTGGGCTTCAATGCAGTTGATCTGAAGTAGACTTTCTTCACATGTGTGCTACTGAAATAAATTAAATGAACACCCTGTAGCCATAGTCCCAACACCATCAAGGATATTCCTGTCTTAAGAGGGGGACTTTAAAATCAAAGAGGATGTTTGAGGCTTTGTTCCACCATTTACCTTGAGCAAGTTCCTCAATTTTCCTCATCCATAAAATGAGGATAAAAATAGAAGTATGTTCTTCATTGGGTTTGAGATGATTAAACTTGCTTAAATATTAGCTATCATTAAGATCTCATATAGAAGCATGATTATCAGTTATTGACAGGAAGTAGCAAGGAAGAATCAATTGGTAAAAGGTACATTTCATAGGATAAATAACAAGTTAGACGTGTCCATCTATGGTATACCAGACATAACAAAAGACTTTTTTATAAAGTCTTTTACACAACTAGAATGCTAACATAAAGCTGAACAAAGACAGTTTCTTGATGAAAACCTATTAAACTAAAAAATAATGTGAGTGTCCAATTAATATGACTCCAATGCCACATTTCATACTTAGATAATAGAGTTAAAATGGATGCTCTTCTTGACAGATTAATAAAAGCTGGGTTGGAGGGACAGCGATAATGCCTGTGTTGTAACTGTCTTGCCTTTTTCCACAGGAGCATTCACCTGATGATCTGAGGGCAAGACTCTCCGTGTCTCCTAAGAAAAAGGATACAGCTGTTTCCATCTGTAAGTGGGGCACTGCTCTACAAGTTGACAACACTACTGTTCACACAGCCAATTAAAATTCTTTCCACACTGCTAATGAAGAGTTCCAGTTGCAGAGTTTTAAAATTCGGCTAATTAAAACAAAAAAAAAAAAACAAACAAAAAAAAAAGGAGCAAAACTATTTAAGCCACAAGGAAGTACCTGACAAAAGAGAAAAAAAAAAAAAAAAAAAACCCACAGAAAGTAATGAATGGGTTGATAAATAAATGGGTGGTTCCACTATGGCCTAGCCAATGTACATATCCTTTCTAAATAACAGACCACTGAAATTTTGAAGTCTGGAAAATATAATGCTTCAAATTTAACTTGCCATAATATATACAAAAATAATTTTACAGTGGTCAAACTTGATTCTGAACTATGTTTTTATCGACCTCTTGGACAACAATAACACTATGCTTAGTTTTCTTGGAAATACCATAGACTGACCCCATTACAAGTCCCACAATCAAAAGAAAATTCTCTGCAGATTCAGGCAACACATTTTTCTCAAGAGACTAATAATGACGCCTTGCCACTTTTGCCATATGGTGGAATCTGAACTTAGGAATTCTTACTCGTAGAGTGAAAGGAGGAGGATGCAAAATATAAACAGCTGCATGATCCAGAAGGACAAAGGCTGAAGGAGACTCTGCAAATAGACACTGCCAATGACAAGAGGTGGCAGAGGACAACAATTAAGAGAACACATTTTGGCATCAGAACCCAGCCACAATCCTGACTTTGCTATTTACTGCTGGGAGATACGGGAGAGTTACTTCACACTACTGAACTTAAAATTCACCATCCATAAACTGAGAATAATATCTACACTCTATAGAGCTGCTGTGAAAATCAAGATAATGTATATTAAGCACTTACTCACTGGTTATTATACAAGCTATTGCTATTATTTCAAATTTAAGGGGGAAAAGGATTGGCCAGAGACTCCATGATGCCAACCAAGACTGAAACTTGAGGAAGGGATTCCAGCAAGGTGGCCGGTGACAGTTTTGGCTTCCTTCAAGTTTTCAGATCCTATTTAGCAAGTACTATTAGTAAAAATTGAATAAAATTGTACAAAATGAGCAAACTGAGAAGACTTAGTTTTGTGTGCTTTTCCTTCCTTTTTTTTTTTTTTTTTTTTTTGAGGGGGGTGGGCAGAGAGAATCTTAGACAGGCTCCACGCACAGTGTGCCCAGAGCCCCACTCCAGGCTCCATCTCATGAACTGAACCATGAGATCATGACCTGAGCTGAAATCAAGAGTCAGATGATTCACTGACTGAGGCACCGAGACACCCATCGTCTGATAATCTTTTAAGTGTTGTCAATAAAGATGGTTTAGGTATTGCTCCCGTGGAAGACTGGCGATTAACCAGATAATCCTAAAGTCCTTCCAGACCCGGGACACAAGAAAGAGAACCAAAGGACAGTCTCACATGCCTTCCTTTGCTCTTTGTTCAAATATAATCTACATCTGTATCTATATTTATACCTAAGTAATAGTATTTTCCAAATAAGGAGGACAATGAAAAATAAAAGAACACTGAGCTGAAGTTCCTATAATTTATTATTGGATGGGGAGTAAAGAGGGGGAGGTGCAGGGAATAAGCAGGAACTTTGCTTCTTCTCACTTTTGGCAAAAATGCAATACAGACACCCTGAATAAAAATTATAAAAACCTGCTAGTTTATTTTTTTTTCTGCTTTAAGAATAAAATACTACCAACTTTCAATAAACTCTGAAATTCTGAATAAACAAATTGGGAGAATAACCAATTGGCAAAATTTTTAAGTGATACAACCACAGGTCCCCTCTGCTAGTACCACTACAGACACTTCATTATGCTTTGCTATCACTGCCACCTGCCTCATTCCATAGTCCAACTCCTCCAAAACCAGGTTCCCTACCCCAACCACCTTGCCACTGCCATTAACTCAAGAGGAAAGGGAAAAGGTGGTGGAATGGCTTCAACTGCTTAAGGGATTGTCACAGGAGAAAGGTGATTCCTTTCGTAGAGAAAGAAACTCTAGTAGCAAATATATGCTGGGCGTCTTTTTTAAACTCCTAAAGGGAGTGTTGGTATTTTAAAGGACAAGGGAAGTCATGGCCTTAATACAAAGATTAAAGTTGTTATCTCTTGGGGGCGCCTGGGTGGCTCAGTTGGTTGAGCATCTGACTTCAGCTCAGGTCACGATCTCAGGTTCGTGGGTTCCAGCCCCACATCGGGCTTTGTGCTGACAGCTCAGAGCCTGGAGCCTGCTTTGAATTCTGTGTCTCCCTCTCTCTGCCCCTCCCCTGCTTGCACTCTTTCTCTCTCAAAAAATAAAACGTTAAAGAAAATAAAAAATAAAGTTGTTATCTCTAAAGTTTACCCTCCATCCTAAAGAGTGGATTTGGTGAAGAATTCCTTTTCACAAATAGATTATAAATACCAAGGTCAACAAACCTTATATTGTTGTAAAACCTGTTCGTCTAAAAAGCCGTTCATTCATGTTGGCCAGCAGGTATAGTCAAGTTAAGTCAAAGGCATGGCTTTGAAACCCTAGAAACCATTTTAAAAGGTCATAGGCTTATGATTCCCAAACTGGATAGTAAAAAATACAATAAACACAAAATAATTCAGCAATAAAGTTTAGTATATATCAGCCATAGTAGATGAATACAATAAACACATAACTTAGGAATATCACCAATAATAGATGGAACACAATGGCCCTACCTCTCCCAGGTGTTTAGTAACAAGCCTGCTGGCTTTTTTTTTTTTTTTTTTTTTTTTTTTTTTTTTAAGACTGACACTGAATTGGTATACCCTGTAGGCCAGCATTTATATTGCTATTACATAGCAGTTTCATTCAGGCTCACTCAACTACATCTGAGATCCCTACAATAAAGGGCAAAGCTGCAGTCCTAACCTCATGGTTAATGGAGTCTGCGTATGTTTACTGATATTTATAGATCATGAAGTTCCTTGTGAAGAAGGTACAATTGAGCATTATCTTTTCCTCACCTTGCATGGACAATGCGAGAATCTTGACTAGCCAAATAAAGTGAACAGCCAATGAACCAAGCTACAGGCCAACTAGGGAAACAGTTCCTAAATTAACTGAGCATCAGAGTCACGGGGTGAGCTTCTTAAATAATACATATTCCTGAGCCTCTCTCTCTAGCTGTACTAATTCTTTAACTCTGGAGACCTATGAATCTATATTTTTCATAAGCAGAATGCGTGCCTCCCCAACCCAAAGTAATTCTTATAGTCAGAGGAGTTGGGAAATATAGAAGGGAACACCTGAAGCAATCATTGGCTTCATATGGAGTGCAATTGGGTTCCTTGTCAAAAGCACCTAATTACCATTGTACTTGCTAATCTTATGGTGTTAGATGACATTATGATACCAGAATTATGATTTTTCACATGGGGTATAAAAATCATGGTATTTGTTTACAGTAAGTCAGCTTTACAGCTATCATACAGTAACCTACCTAACCAAAGATGCCATAGACCAATTAAACTGAAACTGCTAACATAAGAAACCTTAATGATTACAGGAAGCTCTGACTTAAATTTTTGGAATAAATGTATATAAGTATTTGTTAGTACTTTAAAGAAAACAGAAACACAGCATATTGGGACATGGTAGGGGTAGCCTGACTTGGGGATCAGGATTTCAATTTCAGCTTTCCTACAAAGAAGCAAATGACCTAACTTCCCTGAGTCCCATTTACAAAAAGAGGTAATAATAATTTCATAGTTTTACCACCACAACTACATAAGGAATAGGTGTACCATCAATAAAAATCACAAACATATTTGAGCATCTGCCTTGTCCTAGAGACTACTCTAGGCTATTCTAACTACTTTTTATCAAAAATTTATCTCAAGTTGAATTATTTGTTTATAATTTCTCTTTCCCAGTTCTACCTAACTCTTCTCAGAATTCTAACCTAAAATGCAGCCATCATCCAAATTCAATTATCTGAGTTAGCAGTGTCAAATTCATTAAAACGACCTGTTTGAAAAAGGATCATTTTCAATCCTCAGAAGAGTCACATGAGGTAGATTATTCATTATCCCCTATTTTACAGATGAGAAAGTTCAGACAGGTATGTAACTTGCCCAAGTTCACACAGTTTGTAAAGGAAAGAAATAACCTAGCATTCTTAACCACTATGATAAATTCAATCTCTGCAGAATAAAACCACCACCAACATAAATTGTGGTGCTTTCCTCCTAATCTCTGCTAATTCAGGATCCTGGGTGATTAAAACAGATCTCATGCTTCCAATTAGGTTTAATACTCCTTCCCCAGCACAGTAAATGAAATTGTCTCTTTAAACCATGTATCTACTCCATCTGGTTGGTCAAGGATATCCTGGTGTCTCTTGCCAATGTACATTTTTTTTTTTAATTCTCCATAAGCCGAAATTTCGAACTCAGAATGCTTTCTGCCTACCCTTTATTAATAATTATAATTTATAGTAACAATAAATACAATCACCATTTTAGCTGGACTTAGAACTCCACTAACTTTATCCAAAGAGAGCAGTGAAAACCTGACAGCAAGCACAATTATCCTGCCTACTTTTGCATTTCTTGGTGGTTTAGAAGACAGCAATTCACATCAGGTAGTTTTCGTAAGTTGGATGTTACTGAATCTAATAGTTAAATTGGGACAATGGCTACATTTTAAGTTAGAAGAGTTTGGTAGACCTGGAAAGGAGAAATTACACTCAACAACAACAAAAAATCAACTTGGTGATATAAAGTTTTGACCGCCTGGAAACTCTGATTCTTTATATTTTAATTGAGGATATTTTTTTCAAAGGCTTCAGAGCAAGGAAATTAGAAAGTGACCATTTTCAAAGTAATCATTTAGCTTGTCTATACTTTATAACAACATATACAAGTAAAATACATTTTTTTCAAGATCAAAATGCCCTTACTGTTAAAAATGAGTTCACCTTGAAGCATTAGGATGCATTTACTAATTAAATGCCACAGGTTTGCCAAAAGAGTACTGTTTTATTCTTTAAGAAGCAATCAAAGGCATATATGAAAACCGTCACATCTTCTGCAATATCATTCAAACTAATTCCAGGAGTTTCTCCTGTCCTAAAGAGTCAACTCAGGTGGGGAACAATAATGCCCAGTAAAGGCTCTACTAGAGAAACAGATAACATCACATCTGTTCCACTACCTGGAAACTTTTCCCACAAAGAAGTCCATTATCTCCTTTCCCTTAAATACGTTTCTTCTCAAGACAGAATTGTTATTACTGAACATTCCCACCTTTGTTCAAAGTCAAAAGGAAGAAGAAATGCCTAAACATTCCATTTTCTAATCCTCTTGAATCATGTCAAAACAAGGAAGAGGAAATAAAAAGAAATGTTCAAAAGAAATTGTCAATCAAAATGGAAAATCAAAACGGCTAAGTTGGAATTTCATGCTGACTTTAAATGCTAGGTTTTTCAACTTTTTCCCACCTATGTAAACTTTTGTAAATCTTAAAAATCTGTCTCCCCTTTTAGTTTAAGGTTGTCTGTCTGTCCTCTATTTCCAATTTGAGAATCACTGTAGCCACAACAGCTAAATGTTTCCCCATGTTAATTTCAATGGCTTATGTTACAGAAGTTACAGGATTTTCTGGATTTCAAATATCAAATATAATATATATTTATATTATTAATATATTATAATATTAAGTGTTTCACCCCTAAAAATTATGCTTTAAATATGTAATCTATTAAAAAATGGCATGTAATGTATATTTATAAATAGATTATACAAATGACTGACTTCCTAGGCAAACAGAATTGTACCCATGGCACATGGTCTATCCTCATACCAATTACTATCAAAACAGAACATGTTTCACCCACTTAATCTAATGTAGAATCTTCCGTAACAGTATAGTAACATGGAAAGAAATCTGACTACAATCTGGAATCAAAAACTAGCTGAGATTCTGAGCAAGTTACTCATTTCCTCTGGGTCTTTGATCCCAAATGTGTGTTCTAAAAATTGTTAAATTGGGGTGCCTGGGTGGCTTAGCTGGTTAAGCATCTAACTCTTAATTTCAGCTCAAGTCATGATCCCAGGGTTGTGGGATCTAGACCCAGGTCAGGCTCTGCGCTGAGCATGGAGCTTACTAAAGATTCTCTTTCTCACCCTCTCTTGCATTCTCTCTCTCTCTCTAAAATAAAAAATAAATATTTATTTATTTAGAAAGTAAAAATTAAAATATAAAAATTAAATTAAATTAAAATTAAAAAATAAAATGGTTCAATCAAGGATCTCTAAACTCTAAAATCCCCTAGACAATCACTAACTCACCCTCTTACCAAACTCCAGAAAGTTTACTGTACAAAAGTTCAAATATATCAAAAACAAAACCAAAAAAACCCAAATCTTCAAATATATCAACATAGCCAAATATCAATCACTAACCACTTCATCTTTTCTAAACACTAAAAGCAGTCACCTGTTTCTAGGGCAATCTGAATTTAAAACAAAGCTAAAACAAGAAACAAAGGTGACGTGAAACAAGAGATTACAAAAGAACGTGATTACAATCTGAGTTCAATGACACTAGACATACGTATTCTCCAAAGTACAAAGACAACTTTATGAGTGAAAGAATTTCAAAAGATGGAAACACACACACACGACAATGATGGTGAGGCAATATTATGTGACTCCTTTACTTCTCAGGAGTACTGAACAAGAATTGTGCTGGAAGAGAATTAACCTCTATTATTGTCCTTTCCAAATTCTACCTACCTAGTAAATTTTCTCACATTTTGCCAATACACTGAATCTCACTTTCTTCTCTAGTTCTAACATAAAACAGGATTATATACTGATCAATTGACGAAAAGGTTGTGACCAGAGGCTTGCAGGAACTAACCTTGTATTTCCCCTAGAAGCAATGGCTCACTATTTGCTAATTCAGGCTTCTCAGTAACTTCATAGAATATAAATACCACAATTAATGAGATAAATCAATACTAATAACAGTAACAATGTAACTAATAACAAGATAATACTACTTGATGAATCTTCTCTTAGAATTTGCAAATTCCAGGGCAAAACCCAAAATATTTTAAGTAAAAACTCTAAGATTAGAGAGGCAATTTTCTAGACCAAAATTCTCCCTGTGCTCAACTGTTTTTAGGATAAAATTAATGTTCTAAGTCATATCTGTTTGTGATAACAATGTCTCCTATGAACTCTGATTATTATTGCTCTAAAGCTTACAAGGGAGAAACTATCCAATCATAAATAATTCTATTTTATGAAATGTTTACACAAAATAGGACAGTCTAAAAGCAATTTTTGAGCACTGTTATTACCAATGTACACAGAAATAATCTATTTAGGAAAATAAACATTCCGAGTCATTCTCTAGTTATTTTTCATCACTTGTGTAAAATATTCTTTTAAAGGGCACCTGGGTGGCTCAGCGGTTAAGCATCCAACTTTGGCTCAGGTCACGATCTCATCGCTCATGAGTTCAAGCCCCACCTTGGGCTCTGTGCTGACAGCTCAGAGCCTGGAGGCTGCTTTAAATTCTGTGTCTCCCTCCCTCTCTGCTCCTCACCCACTTATTCTTATTCTTATTCTTATTCTTATTCTTATTCTTATTCTTATTCTTATTCTTATTCTCTCTCTCTCTCAAAAATAAACTTTTTTTTAATTTAAATATTCTTAAATAAATAAAAAGAAGGGATAGATGGATGGGGACAGAAGGAGGAAAAAAACTAAAACTAATATTTTAACTAAATATGCTATCTTTTAAAGTGTCCAAAATACAGTTTTAAGAGCCAGTTTAACTTATTCAGTGAGTAGATATTTTAGCTCTTTTTTTTTCTTCTTCTTGCTCTCTATATTTTTATTTAAAACAGTATTTCCCAGAGTGTGTTTCATGATGATTCTGCAAAAGCATTGCCTAGTCAAACAAATTTGGAAAGTGCATACTCTACTTTCTCCTGCCTTACAGAGGCATGATGCTGAGCTGAAATTCAAGAGCTCCAAAAATGCTGCAGTAAATATGTTTAATACAAAATTAATTTGGAGCCAAAAAATAATCTGACCATAACACCCTCTTTTCAAAAAACATGGCAACAGACATTTTATAAAATGTCAACATTTGAAAAATAGGTTATAGAGAGAACTTGCATGAAATAAAACAATGTGTTCACAAGAATTAGGTTTACTTTGGTTTCTTCTGGACTTATTCTTGACAGTCCCACCAGAATGCAACCAATAAAATAGAAAAATGTTCATTCTACTACTGAGGTGATGTAATATGAAATCCTGATTCACTCCTGTACCTAATGCCTAAGTACAAAGCTAAGAATGGTTTACAACAAAGAAAACCATGAAAATCACAATGAAATTCCACTTTAAATGCAAAGAGTAGGTATTTAATAGGTAGTTATTAAACAAGGACCACAATATGTATTACAGATATTTCAAAGTAGACAGAGGCAAAATGGAAATAAAATCAGGAAAAATAATCAGAAACTGCATCATATAGAACCTCCAAAATAAGCAAATCACTTGATACTTTCTACTTCTCTTTATTAAGGGTTGCCAACACTTCCTGATTCAAAATATAAGAAATGATTAAAAGTAAAAACTTTCTGAAAATAAATATAAGGAACTAGCATTTGCAACTTTCAACATCTATTCTTTCTTTATTGAACTTCACCTAACCATCTAATTTAACAGTAAAAATTAAGCCCTACGATTCAATGAATTCTACTATCTTCATAAATACTATTAAATGTAAATATACTTGAAGGGCTATTTTTAACATCAGGTGAGTGGTTCTCTAAATTTTCCAATTGAGAAAGCAATATAACAATTTCTGGTATATGTCTCATCTAACATCTAATCAATCTTTTTTCTCTTTAAGCTAAAAGTAAGTTAAGCATTTTCTAATTTTTTTTTAATTCACAAAACATACCTATTGTAGAAAAAAGTGGAAATACAGAAAATAAGAAATTTAAATTATATAACCCCCTCTCTCAGAAACAAGGTTTTTAAAGACTTTTGAAGGCCATTTATTAAACATATGTACCAAACACTATAGAAAACTGTTTAATTTAATCCTTCCAACTACCTGTAAATTGGTAATAGAATCTCTGTGAAGAAAATTAAGGCAATAAGAGGTTAGGTATCTTGACTAAAGTCACACACCTAGTAAGGAACAAAGCAAAAATTTGAACCTGACTCTGTTGAAGTGATTTCTAATCACATATGTATGTGAGCATATGGGTATATTTTTAAAAACTCAATTACAGTACGCAGTCTGTTTTGTAGTCAGCTTTCATCACTGGCCTCTATTATAAATATCCTCAGGAAGTAAAAGACAAGATAGGCTTTCACTCTAAACTCTATTCATTCCATCAAGCCATTCATTTGAGATGTTCAAGTCCTTGCTTTTTCCCCTCCCCTCCCCCCTCCCCTGCGGATTTCAAGCATGCTGCAATATACACCTGCCACCTGATAATGTGTGACCCTGGGCAAGTCATCTGACCTCTTTGAGCTTCTTGGGGTGCTGTG
Source organism: Panthera tigris (assembly GCF_018350195.1). Taxonomy (NCBI): domain Eukaryota; kingdom Metazoa; phylum Chordata; class Mammalia; order Carnivora; family Felidae; genus Panthera; species Panthera tigris. Next base: position 68,543,887 of record NC_056663.1, read on the forward strand.
AAAATTGCGTAAGTCAAAAGGCAGAAGACGGCCTATACATTAAGCCAAATTAAGTTCAAATTAAGTTCAAATATCCTTAATTGCTTTCTTATGATAAATTCTAGACCAAAAAAACTGCTGAGTCAAAGGCCATGTACCGGCTTTTAGCGCATATTACCAAAGACCTTCCAAAAATGTTATAAAATATTATGCTTACCATCCCTGTATGACAGTACCTGTTCCTTAAACTCCTAGGAAAACTGGGTGTTATTCATTATATCAATTTGATGACAAAACAAAAGTATTTCATGCAAACTGTATCTTTAATTTCTAGTGAAAATCACTTTTTCATATATTTTAGGCCATCTGTATTTCTTCTTTTTGTATTTCTCCATTTTTTTTTCTGTTCACTATTGATGTTTGCCTTTCTTAATGAGTTCTTTTAAGGGTAGTATCTTTGGTGCTGCAAGAAATTTTCCCCAATGATGTTTAGTCATTAATGTTTAGTTTCAGATTAAAAGAAAAGGCTGGTTACGGGAACAGTAATGTGAAAAATAAAAAAGAACAATTTTTAAATGTTTATTTTTAAAAAGTGGGGGAGGGAGAGAGAGAAGGAGAGAGTGAATCTGAAGCAGGCTCCACACTGTCAGCATAGAGCCCGATGCAGTGCTCAAAATCACAAACTGTAAGAGTCTGACCTGAGCAGAAATCTAGAGTCAGATGCTTAACCAAATAAGCCACACAGACACCCCCAAAAAAACAATTTTTAGATTAATGTTGCAAATGCTGTCTTTAAAGGGGAAAAAAAAAAACCAAAACTTTGTTTTAAAATAGTTTTAGCAGGTTTTGGAAAGTTCCTATATATAAACATCCATGCTCAGGTTTTTGTGTGGACATAAGTTTTCAACTTCTTTAGATAAATACCAAGGAGCATGATTGCTGGATCATATGATAGGCTATATTTAGTCTGTAAGATACCGCCAAAACAGGGAGCCTAGGTGGCTCAGTCAGCTAACCATCTGACTTCAGCTCAAGTCATTATCTCACGGTTCATGGGTTCAAGCCCTGCAATGGGCTCTGTGCTGACAGCTCACAGACTGGGGCCTGCTTCAAATTCTGTGTCTCCCTCTTTCTCTCTGCCACTCTTCTGCTCGTGCTCTGTCTCTCTCTTTCAAAAATAAATAAATGTTAAGAAGGAAAGAAAGGAAAAAAAAAGAAAGAAAGAAAGAAAGTGCCAAATCATCTTCCAAATAGGCTGTGCCATTTTGCATTACCACCAGCAATGAGAGTTCATACTATTCCAAATCCTTGCCAGCATTTTGTATTGTCAGTTATAGATATGGGCCATTCTAACAGGTGAGTAGTAGTGTCTTGTTTTAATTTGCTTTACTCTGATGACATTTGATGTGGAGCATATTTTCATATGTTTATTTTCCATCTGTATATCTTCCTCGGTAACTGGTACTTCTAAAAATTGTCTGTTCTGTACCTGCACTATCCAATATGGTAGCCACTAGCCACATGTGGCTATGAAATGCTTGCAAGTTTGCTGGTCCTAGTGGAGATGCTGTGTAAGTGTAAAATACACACTAGATTTTGAAGACCTGGTATGAAAAGAAGAAAGTAAAATATCTCAATATTTACTATTTACATAGCTTACATGTTGAAATGACAATATTTTGGAATATACTGGTTAAATAAACTGTATTGCAATGTTCAGTTTTACATTTTTTGATGTGGCTACTAGAAAATTTTAAATTATATGTGTGGTGTGCATTATATTTCTACTGGGTAGCAGTGATCTATACATATAGCCTATATTTTGATAACTGTATTGAGCAACCACTGAGTCCTAAACGGTACCTTCTGAATACTGTCATGGTAATAAGGAAATTAAAAATAAGAATTAAAAGTAAGAATCCAAGTTGTTTAGCAAGCAAAATCATCAACAGAATTTGATCAAAAGTTTTTTTGCTTTTGTTTTGCTTTCTCTAAATATTCTAGGCCCAAAAATGTTACAGTTTCTTACAATAGGAATGCTGTTATTTACTCTTCTGAAAAATGCATAACTTGTGGAGAAACGGGAACCCTCTTGCACTGTTGGTGGGAACGCAAATTGGTGCAGCCGCTCTGGAAAGCAGTGTGGACGTTCCTCAGAAAATTAAAAATAGACCTACCCTATGACCCAGCAGTAGCACTGCTAGGAATTGACCCAAGGGATACAGGAGTACTGATGCATAGGGGCACTTGTACCTCAATGTTTATAGCAGCACTCTCAACAATAGCCAAGTTATGGAAAGAGCCTAAATGTCCATCAACTGATGAATGGATAAAGAAATTGTGGTTTATATACACAATGGAATACTACGTGGAAATGAGAAAGAATGAAATATGGCCTTTTGTAGCAACGTGGATGGAACTGGAGAGTGTGATGCTAAGTGAAATAAGCCATACAGAGAAAGACAGATACCATATGTTTTCACTCTTATGTGGATCCTGAGAAACTTAACAGAAACCCATGGGGGAGGGGAAGGAAAAAAAAAAAAAGAGGTTAAAGTGGGAGAGAGCCAAAGCATAAGAGGCTGTTAAAAACTGAGAACAAACTGAGGGTTGATGGGGGGTGGGAGGGAGGGGGGGGGTGGGAGATGCGTATTGAGGAGGGCACCTTTTGGGATGAGCACTGGGTGTTGTATGGAAACCAATTTGACAATAAATTTCATATATTGAAAAAAAAAACACATAACTTGAGGAGATAATCAAAGACATCCTGGAACTTGGCCAGGCTACAAGTACCTGGGTAATACACATCACAGCTCAATTTTGCCAGGTTGAATATGTGAAGAGAAGGAATGACTGGAGGATACCTAAAACAATTTTTTAAAATAATAAAATAAACAGAGCTTAGTGGGGGGAAAAACGGCAGAACAGATTAAGGATAGCTTATGATCTAGCCTTAGCCAAATCAAAATTAAATGGAATCCTCTACCCCACAATATGGAAAGGATAGGGAAAAACAGAACTGAGGAGTTACAAAGAAGTACAATGGGAAAACACTCTAAACATCCAAAACGAAAGGACAAGGTTAACTGTGATACAATACACCAGCTAAAATAAATTAATCAGACATATATCAACACGAAGAGAACTCAAGAAATATGGGCGAGAAAAAAGCAAGTTGCATAATGATATATGAAGCATGGTAGTAGTAAGATAACTTCAGAAACACAAAACACATATGAGTAAAAAATGACACATATGCAGTAAAAGAATAAAAACATCGCAAGGACACTCACCAAATTCCTGACAACAGTTGGTCTTCTCCTGAAAGGTAAGAGTATGAGACTAGAGAAGGAAAAAAGGGTTTTTCCTCTATACTGTTCCATTATTTCTATGTCAGACACACACACACACACATACATAGGAAAAAAAGAACAAGCAAAAGGGAGATTGCAAAAAGACCAATGGGCTTCTGGCTACTGCAAAATGACTTCTGTGAACAAACAGACTCTACACATCTGGACTGCACTCCACTCTCACGCACCCACACTCAACCCAATGTCATCTTCCTGTCTGTTATTAGAGGCTGCATTTATAGAATCTAAAGGTCTCCATGGCAACAACATGGTCTGTGAAAAAGGGAGGTATTTGTTCAGTCAGAGAAAACTCTGCCCCCCAAAAGCACCCTGCCCGTCCAAATAAACTCCAAAAAACAAAACATAAACAAAAAAGCCAGCAGGGTGCTTGGGTGGCTCTGGTGGTTAAGCATCCACTCTTGATCTCCGCTCAGGTCAGGATCTCATGGCTCCTGAGTTTGAGCCACATCAGGACTCTGAGCTGACAGTGCAGAGCCTGCTTGGGATTCTGTCTCTCCCTCTCTCTGCCCTTCCCCCGCTCACACTCTCTAGCTCGCTCTCTCTGTCTCTCTCTCAAAATAAATAAATAAACTTAAAAAAAAAAAGCGGGGAATACTTACTCCAAACAACTCACCCTTCATCAAATATCAATATTTGCTTCATCAAATAAGCAACTATGTAACATTTGATGAAGATGTTACCCAGAGTATTGTATGTAATATATCCTTGCAGCTGTACAAAACTTACAAAATTTGATCCAAGCCCTCAGTCAATGTAAAATATCACATGGTTTTTACAAATCCTCCTTTTACTAATCAACTAGTTCTGGGTCCAGTGGAATATTTTGTACCAAAAAATACATTCCCCATGAGTATACCATAAGATGGAGAAAATAAAACATTTCAAATGTATAATTTTTATGTGTCTCACTTTTATGGGTTTCCATTAAGTTTTCACATAATTCCTGGGACCCAAACAAGGGAGAATTAAGATCTGAATCAAGAGTGGCACAAACACCAACATTTTTCATCAACAAAATTAAAGGAAATTGCTATTTATTATACGAAAAAAATATACTTAATCCTTGAAAAGTGCTCAAGGAAATTTTTTTAGTACTTTAAAATCAGCAGGTATTTATTTTAATAATATAGGCCCAATGTTACAAATGACATTTGTTCTTCCTAACGACTTAAATCCAATTTTACACAGTGCTTAACAGCACAAGTTCCAGAACAGGGTCCCTGGATTCCAACATCAGCTCTACCATTTAACACCTATATCAGCCCTGACAAGTCACAGCACTTCCAAAGCCTCTTCTGAAAAATGGGATATGTTCTTCACATAACACAGTAAAATGTTTCACACAGAAACTATTCAGTAAATGTTTGCTATTAGTTATGACTTTTTTAATTAGCCATTGCTTTCCGTTATTTGAAAACTGGAAACCAAAAAATAAGGGCTCTTTTTAGAACTGTATGTTTTCAGCAATCTTATTTATTAGCAATAACTTACTCAGTTTACCCTTTCATGCCCAAATGCACTTTGTATTATTTTTGCATGGGTTTGGGTTGGTGGGATTTTGGGTTTTTCCTTTTTTTTCTTTTCTTTTTAATAAACCATGAAGTATTCCGGCAAATCCACCCTTCCTCCATAGCAGCTGTTGTGTGAAACTGACTCATGAAATGTAGATGTAGAAATGAAATATCTGATCATCTGGTCCCATCCACTTGCCAACGTGCCAGTAGGATTTTTCCATCCTATAATTTACTTTCAAATATTGCAAATAAATTGCTTATTGGTTTTGTCAGAAATCAATCTGGATTCATTATACATTAGAAAAAATGTTCCTCATTTGCCAAAGCTATAAATCCATTACCTTTTAATTGTAACAAAAAGGAAAAAAGAATAAAACAAGCTATTACCATGATTTTTAACATTCTGAGTGGCATTAAGGTATCTCTTCTTGCTTTCAAAATCAAAAAAGAAAAATAAATATCCAAATTAAGTCATTTTTTTCAACTGCTCTTTATAATGTTCTTTGCTAAAAAGAATAAAACTGTTAAACCTATCATCTTAGATGTATACAACATGGAAAAGATGTTCAGTCATACGTACTCAGAAGGTACAGGGAATTCTTTATGTCTTCCATTATGCACACATGCCCCCAACCAACAGTGATACAATGAGATGAGCATTTCTCCTGTGTTATAGAGGAGCTAGGCTTTCAGGATTCCATGGTTTGTTGGGCGGTCTCCACTTACAATGAAGCATTTCTTATTGATATATAGGTAAACTGGTTAAAACTGCCTTCAACATTACCCAGTAAACATATGAAAATATATTTAACCTCACTTAGAATCAAAAAATCTTATCTGAACACTGGGATATAATTCTTCACTTCTCAGATTGGCAAAATTAGAAAAGTTTAATGACAATCCATTGTTGGCATAGGTTTTACACACTGTTGGTGGAAATACAAACTGATACGGTTTTTTCAATGAGCCATTTGGCAATATACTTAGACTTGGTAACTCTACTACCAGATCTAATCTATGTATCTGTTCCACAAACACATACACACACATGTACAAAGATATTCACCACAACATTATTTGTCAGGGGGGACATGGAATCTAAAAAAATCCTAAATGTCCACCCTTGGGGGCTGCTGAGATAAATCACGATGCAGCCAGGAGAACACTGTACAACCTCTGTACAGAACATGGCTGACCTCGGGATCATCTCACAGGAATTCTGTGTAAAAGAAAAGGCAAGAATTATATGTATAGAATGATTACACTTGTGTGCGTGCGAGTGTGGGTGTGTGTGCTGTAGGATCACAAAACATTTTTCTCAGTATATAAAAACTTATTAGAGACTTTGGGATGGTGGTATACAAGAGAGACTTACTTTTATTTATGTTGTTTTAGATGATGTTGTAGACTGTTTGCATTTTTTTAATTAAAAAACGTATTTCTAGGGGCACCTGGGTGACTCGGTTGAGTATCCAACTCTTGATTTCATCTCAGGTCATGGTCCCAGGGTCGTGGGATAGAGGCCGACATCAGGCTCTGTGCTGAATGTGGAGCCTGCTTGAGATTCTCTCTCACTCTCCCTCTGCCCCTCTCCCGCTCAAGCTCTGTCTAAAATTTAAAAAATAAAAAAATTTCTAGAAAAAAATTTGACGCACAAAACATATTCATCATCACAGCCTTTAAGATCTTCCATTAGACATTAAATTGGCATTATGAATGTTAAATACTCTCCCTCTCAGCCTCTGTCTGCTTAAATAACGTGCCACTTTTGATTTTGTTTCCTACTTTGCCTACTAGGGAATTATCACTGAGACCCTTTTCCCATACTGATCCCCCATAATTAGAAGAGCCTTCCACAACACTACATTGCTTATCCAGGTCTCCATTTTCCCAGCCCACAGCAAATCCTGAATTCTCTGATATGTTTAACGCTTACAGCTGTCACCACCCAAACCTAATATTTGGCAATTACAGAAGAAACATCCCAAAAATATTTTTAAGAAATTGTAGTATCACCGGAATTAATATATGCCTTCCAAAAATAACTGCTTTGGAAGAGAAAAGTAAGTTCAGGTTGGTTTCCTCTTTATCTGCTGGGAGTTCCAGGAGGGGAGAGTGCTTTTTAAATATAATAACTAGCATTTTCCCAACTTTCTTGAATACATATAAATATGTAAATATAAAAACATGTGGCTATACTAAAGAATATGAAATTCTACTAACCATTCTAAATTATACCTACCACCCAAATGAAAAAGTACCTTTCAGTATAAAGTATTGAAAACACAGAGGTTAAACACAATGCATTAGCCTGTGAAAATACAACTGAATTAAATTGCAGAACTTTAATCTGCAACCTGCAATCCCAGTAGAGATCATTTGTCATCCATAGTATTAAAGCAATGAGAAAAAAGACAATGTGGCACTCCATAACACTGCACATTCTTAAAAAGGTACTCATAATGGTGGAATATTCCACTAAAATTCTCAGAGCATGGGCTTCTATTTCCCTTTCAAACTCGGTCTCTTAGGGTGCCTGGATGGCTCAGTTAGTTAAGCTTCTGAATCTTGATTTCCACTTAGGTCATGATCTCCCAGTTTGTGAGTTCGAGCCCCGTGTCAGGCTCCGCACTGACAGTGCAGAGCCTGCTTGGGATTCTCTCTCCCTCTCTCTCTGCCCCTCCACCACTTATGTTCACTCGCTCTCTCTTTCAAGAATTTAAAAAAAATTTTTTTTAATCTGTCTCAGCACGCATTTCCTGTTTACTGGACTTCAGTCTTCCTGCTTAAAGACTCCACCCCACGGTGTGACAAAACTAAAAACTTGAAGGAATCCATTTTTAGCACATTTACTTAGGTATTTTCTATTTAATCAACAGGATATAACGTTGTTTATGACTGGCAAAAATCTGTCCACTTTGTTCATGATCCATTAACACTAAACAAAGGAAAATCTCTTTAACAAAACTTACATGAAAAAAGATAACTTTAGAATAATTTGGAGCTTAAGATCCCTCCAATATTCATATTATTGGATTTTAAATTACCATAATAGCCTTTAAAGAAAAAATTAAAAGTACTCTGTATATTTTGGGGATTTGGATATATAATGACAGGAAATGTTGCTCAAAATGCCTTAGAATTTTTTCTTGTTCTATGCTCCAAATATGTGTTTTACACTGTGTAAGATGCTCTTCTCAAAGCCCTAAGTATTATAGAATTATACTTTCGAATGACATTGAGGAAAGTGTATAGAAGAGGCTACAGAGGAACCAACAATCCTTTCAACAGAAACAGTTATGGTGTCTGTCATTTGACACCTGAGCATTAAATTTCCTTTTGTTCTTTTTCATACCACCTCATCACTTCCACAATTGTATGAATTCTTCTCCAATGAGTATTGCCTCCCTGAACTGTGAGTTGCCTGCACTCTTACTCATCTGAATATCTCAATGCACCTACTAGCACAGTGCCACACACACACATAAATGTGTTAAAAAAAAAAAAAAATAGTTGGCAAGTGACAAAGTACCTCAAGGGTGCAAGTATGCAGCTCCTAGAAGTTTACACTGTTAAAATTTATGTTACATTCACCCATTCACTGAAAATGTACCAAATTGCTTGAGGCTCTATTTCATGGAAATTTTACAGTACTCTTCTATCCTACCAATTTCAACTCATTATTGTCTGGAAACTCCCTTTGAGCAGTAGTTATGCTGGGTATCCATTCAACGTGTGTGGACTAACTCTAAATTAGAACTACATGATTCATATCCTGGTCCTGTTACTTTTGGTTCAAGTGGTCTCAGACAACAGTTTTTAATGCTCCAGTGAAGTAGCAAATAAAGATGATAAAGATATGGGATAAGATTATTACAGTGCATTTCCTAATCCTTTCAATCTACCAAACTCAAAATATAAAGTCAAAATCCCTTTGTCTTTATCATTAAAAAAATAAGAAAAAATAAAAATAGGAGGAAAATATTTTCTCCGAACACATTATTTTATTCCTTTATATGAATCCTTCTGCTTCCCAAATATGAAGTTAACTAACTGACCACAAGGGCAGTGAACCACCTACCTTTATTGGTGTATTAGAGTCTGTTTATTAAACTCAATGAGATTTTAACAGCATGGAATTCTGACAAGGTTTGGCCTGCATCCTAAGGTATGAATTTATTCTTGTTTCCTTCCCATACTGCCTAAATTTCAAAAGCTGAAAAGAGATAAAATTTTATTCAATGCGGCACTGAAAACTCTAACAAAACTATTGGTATCACAGGCTTTGTAGCTTTAGCCGGATAAAATGGACATGAAAATATGAGCTCTATACTTTCATACTTTTTACCAAAAAGAACAGAATATTCTATAGTAGTTAGATATTTTGTGTATGTAGACCCATTTGTATATGGATGTGTGTGTTTATCTCCATCTATCTCAGATTACTGGTCCTTTTCAGCAGGGTCAGGGTGGGATGAAACAGATATCAATGTAAAATGTCTATGGGGATACCTCTTATCGCAATACCTCCCTAGAGAAAGCTTGTGTTGATGTAGCAGGCCACATTATGTGGTAAAATTAAGCCATATTCATTAAGGATCCACTAATTAGCAATTCAGTCTGTGCAAAAGTCAATTACACCACGAAAATGCTAAGCAAATTAATAATGCAATTAAATCTGTATGTGGGCACATCTTCCCTACTTACGAAAAGAATTTAAGAACCCTAGTACATTAGTTGAATGTTAATTACAACTGAATAATTTAATTCACTAAAATCAATTCCATCAGGATAAAAAAACATTTTTAAAGTATCACTATTATTCTTTGTGCTTATAGCTAATGAGTTGCATGAATTTAATATTCTACAATGTAAGCATCCCAGAAATTTAAACTGCCCTTCCCAGTAAACTTAAATCTTTGCATTATTTTTGCATTTATTTTTCACAAAGTCACTCTCATTCCTAGAAAGATGCCTCAGGTATCAACACCTAAAACAAAATGTTTTTCCAAACAAAAGGAAAATTGCAAAATAACCCCATATTTAAACAGGCTACCATGGTAACTGTGTTCCCCCCCTCACTCCCACCAAATTCAAATGGTGAGGTTCTAAAACCCCCATTGTGACAACTGAAGATGGGGCCCTTAGCAGGTGATTACAGTTAGATGAGGCCTTTAGGGTAGGGCCTTAGTCCAATGGGACTGGTGTCCTTTTGAATGAAGGAGACAGGAGGGCCCTCTTTCTCTGAAGAGAGGAAAAGTCTATGTGAGAACACAGCAAGAGGGCGACCATCACCAGAAACCAAAGCAGTCAGAAACTGGATCTTGAACATCTAGCCTCCAGAACTGTGAGAAAATAAATTCCTATTGTTTAAGCCACTCAGTCTATCTTACCTTTGATCTAGCAACAAAGATGGCACTTTTGATGATAATGAGGGGCAAAGGTATGAGGGAACTGCCGCTCAGATGCATGTTCTCCTTTTTAACATCTACATATTACTTCTTAACATCCACATACTTCCAGAAACTATTGCTTAAGAAGGGCAACTTATCATGACTTAATAAAGTTACATTTTATTAAAGTTCATTTGAAAGAAAGTACAGTGTATTTCAAATACCAGAAACTATTAGAATAAAATATATCATTAGACAAAACAGTATTGAGACTTGAATTTCAAGTCCATTCATCAAATATTTATTAAATCTCCTATCAAGCACTATGCTAGGCACTCACATCACTAAGAGCAGATTAAGGCTTCCAACGATAGAGAGATTTCAGGTGTGAGTTAAAAACCACTGTAGCCTTGGATTCCTAGTCATCTCCCCTGCGTGCTCTAAATTAAACAAAAACAAACAAGCCATTGTAGCTTTAAATCTCCAGCCCAGCAGACTCCAAACTACTTGCCTGAAAACAATTCCTTGGATCATAACTAAGTATCCCAGGCTCCACTTGTTCTAAAACTGAACTCCTGGTTACTATCACCACCAGCCTAGCCCATCCCTCTTCAGTCAAACCTAATCTTCCCAAGTCCTCTTCCCCAATAAATATCATCCCCATCCTTTCAGAAACCATAAAGTCATCCTTGAGTCCTCTTGCTTTCACACCCAATTCTAATATATCTTATCTGCTCTACTTTCATAATGTACCCAACATGTGACCATTTCTCCCTTCCACCACCTGCTATCACAGTTAGCTGACTACACTGGCCTCATTGACTGGTGTCCCTGTTTCTACCCTCTTCCCCTCTGCTGACTAGTCTCAACCCAGAATTGACCTTACCATACTGCTACGCAAATCCCTCCACTGGTTCCTATTCCCCAATGTGCTCAGAATAAATGCCAAAATCCCTACACAATCAGGCCTCCCTTGCTAATCTTCTGATGTCAGTACCTTTCATTTGCCACTAACTACTTCAACCCTGAAGCTTCCATTCCTCACCATGACAAAACAAGATCCCACCTGAAGGCTTCAATGTTTTCTGTTTACCACTAAGCTGGTTCTATAGCTTCATTCAGTCCTTCTTCCAATACCACTTCAAATGTGACCTTACTTAGCTTAATATTTTTCTATAATACTTATCAACATGTGATGTTATACATTTGCTTCTTAGTGTGCCTCCCCTCACTGAATGTAAGCTCCACCTAGCAAGCAAGGGCTTTGTTGTTGTTCACAGCTGTATCCTCAATGGCTAAAACTGAGTGGCACACCGTAGAACCCTGATAAACACTTGAATTATTTAATTTCTATTACAAGGATACACAGGAGTAGTGAATGTTTACTGATATCTAAGGTACAAATATTTCTGTAGTGAGATTCACTATAAAAGGAAAAAATAGGGGCGCCTGGGTGGCTCAGTTGGTTAAGCATCCAACTTCGGGTCATGTCATGATGATCTCACAGTTCCTGAGTTTGAGCCCCATATCAGGCTCTGTGTTGACACCTCACAGCCTGGAGCCTGCTTCAGACTCTGTGTCTCCCTCTCTCTCTGCCCCTCCCCTGCTCACTCTCTCTCTCTCAAAAATAAATAAACATTAAAAAAAGTGTTTTTTAAAAACAAAAAGGAAAAAATAAAGGGGCACCTGGGTGGCACAGTCGACTAAGCATCCAGTTATTTGTTTGGGCTCAGGTCATGATCTCACAGTTCGTGAGTTCGAGCCCCACAACAGGCTCTGTGGTGACAGTGTGAAACCTGCTTGGGATTCTCTCTCTCCGTCTCTCTGCACCTCCCCAACTCACACTGTTTCAGTCTCTCTCAAAATAAATAAATAAAGCTTTAAGAAAATAAATAAATAAAAAGGAAAGGAAAAAATAAAAACAAAAATCATCTGCTTCACGCAAAAGGTTCCTAAGGCCCCCTGACCCTTAGAGGCTTTCTGTGCAACGACATTTTCATGTTTGCAAAGGGTCTTTCCCTATGTGTATGTTTGTCAGAAAAATTAATCATATCACACAGGGAATATTTCAGCAAGAAGAAAATATTCTGTTGAGAACATACCTACAAAACTATGGTGAAATCTAGAGAAAATATAATTTTTCACGATTTTTAGAACATACTCATTTGTTATATAAGTGGAGAAGCTACAGACCTCTAGTGTTATATAAATGTGATCTGCATTTAAAAATATACGTATTTGCATTTAGCTAAAACACAGAATGAGTAACGATTCTGCTACAAATAAAAATTATTTTATTGAATACGATTTTGCAAAGTTACAAGTGGCATTCATCTGACAAAGGACTTGTATCCAGAATATATAAAGAGCTCTCACAACTCAAGGAAAAAGATCTAATATTTCAAAATGCTAAGTGCAATGTGGTATCCTCAATTGGATCCTAAACAGAAAAAAGACATTTGTGGAAAAACTGGTAAAATGCAAATAAAGTCTATAGTTCAATAAATATTGTTCTCATAGTAATTTCTTAGTTTTGACAAATATATCATGGTTCTGTAAAGTACTAACAGCCAAACAACCTGACAGGTGTACTTGGGAACTCTCTACTATTTTGCAAACTTTTATATAAATCTAAAATCATTTCAAAATAAAATGTTAAAGGTGGGAGCAAAATATTCACAAAGACCTTCGCCAAACATATATGGATGGCAAATAAATATAAGAAAAGATTCTCATCATTAATCATCAAGGAAATACAAACTTGCACATGAATGTTTACAATGGCACTATTCAAGGTAGAAACAACCCAAACAAATGTCCATCGACTAATGAATGGATTAACAAAATGTGTCATATCCACATAATGAAATATTATTTGGCCACAGAAAAGAATGAAAGAAATACTGATACATACTACAACATGGATAAACCTTGAAAACGTCATGCCAAATAAAAGAAACCAGTCATTAAAACACACATATTATTACATTCACATGAAATATCTGGAATGGGAAAATCTAGAGAGACACAAAGATTCAAGGTTGCTTAGGATGAGGGTTGGGAAAGGAGAGGACAGGGGGTGACAGCTAAAAAGTGCAGGGAGTTTCTTTCTGAAGTGATGACTGTGTTCTAAACAGACTGTGATGGGGGCACCTGGGTGGCTCAGTCAGTTAAGCAACTGACTCGATTTCCACTCAGGTCATGATCTCATGGTTCGTGAGTTTGAGCCCCACATTTGGCTCTACACTGACAGCACAGGGCCTGCCTTGGGACCCTCTCTTTCCCTTTCTCTCTGTCTCTCTCTCTCAAAATAAATAAACATTTTAAAAAATAAAAATAAATAAAAAATAAAACTGTGATGAAAGCTGCACCTATCTGAAAATATACTAAAAACCACTGCCTGCATAGTTTAAATGGGTGAGTTCTATGCAAATTCTATGTGAATTTTATCTCAATAAAGCTATTAAAAAAAAAAAAGTAGCTAGACACCATTGCAATCCTATTAGATGGCTTAATAAATAAACCCAACAAATCCAAGTGCTGACTAGGATGCAGACACTGAAACTTTCATACATTGTTGATAGAAATGCAACATGAGACAGCTGCTTGGGAAAATAGTTTGTCAATTTCTCATAAAGTTAAACCTTCACTTACCATATATCCCAACAATCCCACACTTAGGTATTTGTCAAGAAAAACCTAAATATATGTCCACATAAATACTTATACACAAATGTTTATAGTAGCTTTATTCATAATTGCCAAAAACAGGAAGCAACTCAAATACCCATCAGTTGGGGGATGGACAAATATTAGTACATCCATACAATAAAATACTTCTCAGCAATGAAAAGAAAAAAACCATGATATGTGGCATACGATATGTACCACAGCATGGCTGAATCTCAAAAGCTATATTATGCTTACTGGAAAAAAAAGCCATACAAAAAGATTACATACTGTATGATTCCATGCATACGGCATTCTGAAAAAAGAAACACTATATAGGAATAGAAACCAGATGAATAATTGCTGGACACAGGGCTAGTCAGAGGAGATTGACTACAAAAAGGGACAATGAAACTTTTCAGGAAGATGAGAATGTATTTTTATAGCAGCGGTGGTGGTGATATGACTGTACACATGTCAAAACTCATGGAATTTTACACTTAAAAAGTTTAAATCTTACTATGGATTAATTATATTGGACTTTTGAAAAAGTTGCATCCAACTTAGTTGCCACTTGGTTTTTGTTTTTTTTGTTTTTTTTTTAATTCTTAACACAGGGGTGCCTGGATGGCTCAGTTGGTTAAGCGTCTGTCTTTGGCTCAGGTCATGATCTTGCAGTTGGTGAGTTCGAGCCCCACATCAGGCTCTGTGCTGAGGCCTGGACCCTGCTTCAGATTCTGTGTCTCCCTCTGTCTCTGCCTGCCCCCCCCCTTGTGCTCTTTCTCTCTCCCTCTCTCTCAAAAATAAATAAAAACAGGGGCGCCTGGGTGGCTCAGTCGGTTAAGCATCCGACTTTGGCTCAGGTCATGATCTTGCGGTCCGTAGGTTCGAGCCCCGCATCGGGCTCTGTGCTGACAGCTCAGAGCCTGGAGCCTGTTTCAGATTCTGTGTCTCCCTCTTTCTCTGACCCTCCCCTGTTCATGCTCTCTCTCTGTCTCAAAAATAAATAAATGTTAAAAAAAAAATTTTTTTAATAAAAAAATATAAATAAATAAAAATATTTTTAAAAATTTTTAATTCCGGGATGACTAGGTGGCTCAGTTGGTTGGATGTCCAATGTTGGCTGGCATCATGATCTCATGGTTTGTGGGTACAAGGTGCACATCAGGCTCTGTGCTGACAGCTCAGAGACTGGAGCCTGCTTTGAGTTCTGTGTCTCCCTTTCTCTCTGCCCCTGCCCTGCTCACGCTCTGTTCTCTCTCTCTCTCTCTCTCTCTCTCTCTCTCTCTCTCTCTCTCTCTCAAAAATGAATAAACATTAAAAAAAAATTAATTCCTAATACAATGCTGGTAGGTACTGTAAACTGCTACTAGAAAAACTATCAAAATTAGAAATGCAACCACCCTTTGGCCCAGCAGAAATACACCAGATCACATATGTAAAGGATATTCTTTGTAGCACGGTGAATAGCCTGAAATAGTTAAACACACATACATAGGCATGCACACACAAGAGAGCTCTTCATTTGCTGTTCTAGAAAGATCCCCAAGTTATATTTTTATTTAAATAATCAAGGGGCAGATATATAGATATAATTTAGGAGCAGGGGAATACATTTTACATGAGTCTGAATATGGTTTAAGAAAAATCTTTGGAAGAATAAATAACCAACTAAAATCACCCACTATCATTAAATCATTGGGAATTAGGAAGAGGAAGTAAGACTCTCCACTGTATACCATCTTATACTTTTTGATGTATGAGCCATGCAAAAAAAACAAAAAACAAAAAAACAAAAAAAAAAAAACCTAAATAATATTGAAAACACTGATTTTAAAAATATATAGTTTAAGTACAAATTATAAACACTTTTGGAACACTAAAAACATTCCAGAGACAGAAAACATTATCATGTGCAATTAAAATGCAAGTTAACTTTCAATTACCAGAAGATAATGAGCAATCCACATAGGAGACTATGTACTTAACCTTTCTTTTCGACTCCAGTGTCCCACAAAAATAGAAGAAAATAAAGAGTATAAGAAAGAGAGAACAGAAAATGTTTTGGAAGGGAAAAGTATATTTTTTTAAAAAGAGGAGTAAATGAGAAAACTCAGATTTAAAAAAAAGTCAAGAACGTGTTACACCTTTGAAAACCCTCTACCTTTCTGTCCTGGAGTGTTGCACTCTTCTATCCCTAAAGTACGTATATTTTCCATGTCTTATGAGAGCCAATGAGAAACAAATAGGACTTCCTGCCACAGACACAGTGACACATGTCCTGGGAAAATGAATGACTCAAAAACATCATTTAAACACAGATACACACTCAACACAACTTAGAACATCTGGAGGAATTATTTTAGGATTTCAGAAGCACCTAAGAATCCTGGAAATTTCACATTCCCAATCCAGCAGTCTGTCCTTCATTTTCTAGTTGAAATTGTGAAGTACAGTCCTAGATAACTTCAGATAACTTAAAGTATACCTGTGCAAGATAGAGTCTTATGAATGAATTCTCAGCATATTTGAATAGCTGTTTCTCACTTCTGGTCAAATTATAGTCCAATTAGCCTTTCTCTGATCAGTGTGGCCACACAGCTAGTTCACTTACAACCTAAGACCCTCCTCACGGCCACAGTTAGGAAAGCAGAAGTGCCAGGAATGTTTTACCCCACAAACTGCTAAGCGTCAAAGACTAAAACCCATTCAAATCGGGTCCATGGTAGCAATCTCCCAAACATTTCCCCTGGCTTTTTTTACAGCACTGACAACGGAGCCTCCCAGCTATGTTCCTACACAAAACGGCTAAATATTA
Source organism: Panthera tigris (assembly GCF_018350195.1). Taxonomy (NCBI): domain Eukaryota; kingdom Metazoa; phylum Chordata; class Mammalia; order Carnivora; family Felidae; genus Panthera; species Panthera tigris. Next base: position 68,560,634 of record NC_056663.1, read on the forward strand.
AAGTAATTCCATGTTGAAACTTCATAAGCAATGGAAATAGAGAGGCATGCCAATTCTGTGATTCTGACAAACCAGCAGATGTCTGGTTGTGTTTCTGCTGATTAGACCTTGGTTACTTTCCCCAATACAGAACAAACTTGAAAGGCCTCCAGCTAGCCTATTCCAAAAACCAAAGAACTCTTAACTAGACTTATCACTAACATTTCTCTTTAACTGGCAAAAATCTCCAACACTTGACTATTTAAAAAATGACAACAACAACAAAACAAGCTAAGAACCAAAAACCAATTGCAAACAGTCAGAAGAAGGACATCAAGTCAGAGGACACTCAGAGGACATCAAGATAATAATTTACTTACATCCTTAACACAGTGTCTGCTAACAAAATTAACAACCAATAAATATTAGATGTTATAAGATACCTCTAGTATCTTCAATTGTTTTAAAAAAATAAAATTTTAATAGCTGAAGCCCATCTCTAAAGTGTAAGTAATCTACTGAAACACTGTGAATAAAAAAATAAATCCTAAGCAAATCAGAACTGCATCTTGGAAAAGTCCTTATTACAATAATACAGACAGTTACATCCAGTATTACCATACTTTACTTACAGTAAAGTGAAAAAACAATATGGACTTTGAAATCAGACAGTTCTGTGTCCTTAAGCAAATTACTTAACCTATTTGAATCTCAAGTTTCCTCACTGGTAAACTGAAGCCAGCACCTCTGGCTTAATTGGGTTGATGTTTTTTAAAAAACTAAAAAAACTTAGAGAACACCTAGTTGACTTTCTAGCACATAACTGACACTTAATAAATATCAATTACTTTTCTATATCTTTTCTCAGCAGTTCTGAGTTATGTTCTCCCCACGTATAAAATGAAGAGCAAACAACACAACTCAAGGTATTTATATCTTACTACATTGACAGGCAACTGAAACAGCTAATAGGGCACTTTCAAAAGGGCTACATTTTAAAAGCAACTGCTACTTAAAGATAGAGGAATATATCCATTTACTGTTGTATCTTTGAATTTGAATGTTTATATTTTGAAAGTAATTCAAATTCCTCTTCAAATGCCTCAAAGACAGCCATGAGATCTCTATTCCACATTCTTCTCCCTATTATGCAAGTTTCTGGCTATATGACTAAGTTCAAACAGCATTCAAATTTAAATACAAAATGATGACAGATTTCACTAATCAAAAAAGAAAAGAAAATTGTATCCATTCATAACATGTAATTACAAAAATTTACTCCAAAAATTATATTCTGATAAACACCCTTAGAATAGAACATATGCACATGTTACACACATGGAAAGACTTTGCCACTTTCGAGCACTCTTGAAAGTGAAGAATTTTGTGTTCAGCTTGTTTATTCAAAATGATCAAAACTATTTGAGGTACATTGGTGTAGATGAGTTTTTACGTAATAGTTCTTTGAAGCCCGAAAATACTTTAACAAAGAAAAGCTCTTTACAAAACTCTAAAATGATCTGGAGAAGCGTTAACCTGGACAACCAAATAAAAAATTAATTTGAAAACATGGTTTTATTACCTTACACACACCAAAAAGAGTTATATTTCTATAAATGCTGCTAGCCAAATACTAAAAGGATCTTAGTCTATTATCTTTATAAATGGTTCACAATTTCTACTGACACTAATACTTTGCTCTGTCAGCGATAGTAATGCCTTACATAGCATAGACTTTTCCGCTTATGAAGTACTTTCTAATATATTATACTCATTTAAGCTTTACAACCACCCTGAATAATAGGCTAGGCAGACAGTGTATCCTATTTTACATCCCAGGAAACTAAGGTCAAATGAAAGTTACCAAGGTCACACACAGAATCAGAGACTAGTGTAACACCCATCCTTCTTTCCCAGCTACTCTTCCTCATTAGAATTACAGACCCCAAAATGAGGGGCATCATTAGAGTGACATCAATACCAAGTAATAATAATAATAATACTCTCATTACTATTTTTATATTCTCTTTTTTTTTCTTCTTGGGTCTTAAAGAGACTGAATAAGTAATGTAAAAAGGTGTTGCTCTAACTTAAGGAAGGTTAAAAGGTAAATGTATAAAACAAAGTTCGGAATCCAGTGAAAGTAAATGGATACATACCCAAATATAATCCAAGGCAACAAACTGAAGTCCAGGACTTAGGAATTCATAATGTCATGCCTAGAATTCAGGTTTTACATTTGACTTGCTTCTGTGCCTGACACGTCATGGTGACTAAGTAAAATTTGAAGCACTATCACCTAACCGGGCAATTCTAAGAATCATTTGGGCACAGTCTTTAGATAATCAAAAACCTGAATTATGTTACAACGAAATAAAAATCATTTTCTAAGAGCTAAATTTTAAAATTGTACCAGATTGGGTTGTGCCCCATCAGTACTACTCACTGAATTATTAGGAGAATGTCTGACACACACTTCATATAGTAAAATATTTATGAAACGCTAAGGTCTTACAAAACACCATGGAAACACAAACGTCAATAAGATCTCACCTTTAAGGAATTTTGCAGTTTAAAAAAGGAGATAAGGGAGGGTGCCTGGGTGGCTCAGTCGGTGGAATGCTAGACTTCGGCTCAGGTCATGATCTCACCTCACGGTTCGTGGGTTTGAGCCCTGCATCAGGCTCTGGCTGACAACTCGGAGCCTAGAGCCTGCTTCAGATTCTGGGTCTCCCTCTCTCTCTGCCCCTTATTGGCGTGTGCTCGCTCTCTCTCTCTCTCTCTCTCTCAAAAATAAATAAATGTTAAAAAAAATTTTTTTTTTTTAAAGAGGAGATAAGGTGTGTACAGCTAGGGCTGGGTGGTTCAGTCAGTTAAGGGTCAGACTTCAGCTCCGGTCATGATCGTGTGGTTCTCAGAGCCTGCATTGGGCTCTCTGCTGTCAGGACAGTCTGCTTCAGATCTTCGGTCTCCCTGTCTCTCTCTGCCCCTCCCCTGCTCTCTCTCAAAATAAATAAACATTAAAAAAAAAAAATGTGTACAGCTAATAATTATGAATTACCAGAAGATAAATGCCTTAAAGAAATGCACAAGCTAAAAACATTAAAAATCCCATAAAGAAAAATTCAGCCTCTTGCCCAAGTGACCAGAAAAAGCTTCATGAAGGAGGAAAAACTTTGAATTCGTCCTTAAGTGGCCAGAATTGATGTGTGTAGGAGAGTAGCATTAAATGAAGAGCTATTAACATGGGTAAAAAGGGAGGAAATCAAAAGCTTTACTTGTACACCACTGATAAGGCCTGAGAAGGATGGCAGTTGGGATGGAAAGAAGAACTGTAAAGGAAAATAAACTAATGTTTTCTTTCCCAAACTCCACGGTTCGCTTTTTACAGAATTACTTCAAACATATGAGCGGTTTACCCAGAAGATAATGCAAGATTATTGTTCTTTGTGGTTACAAGTATCATTCTTGACAATTACCATCCACATGAATGGGTTCTACTTGACAATGAGAAATGAGGCCTCAGGGGTTTTTTTCCTCTAAAATACCATCCTAACTAAATAGTCCAAAACAGCATTTCTCTTCTCGTACCTTTAATCTTATAACCAACTGAGAAAAGTAAAAATGAAGAGAAATGGAAATTAGGACCTAGCCTAAAAGTAGAAAGGAAGAAGAAGAAGCATGGCATGTAAGTGTGTAAATATTTTTAGGGATTAGGCACTTTGTTTTTAAGCCATGGGCAAAAAATAGGGTAAATGACATTTTGCAGCAAGTCATTTAGGCTATTCATACATAAAGAAAACTGTAAGTTATACAAAAGGCCGCCTTTTAAGGCACAGATTTTATGGGTAAGATCTTTCTTATTTTTCCTAAAAAATTTCATCTAACTTGATGAGAATTATGGACTGCTTTCCATCAAACTTTCAAAGAGTTATTGGAGATGCTACTTTTTTTTTCTCTTTTCTCCATGCTATTTTGTATTTTATTGTAACCAAGTTGAGAGTGGGTGTTGTTTTCTTGAAAAGTGATTCAATAGGTTTGACATCTACTCCCTTTAAAAAAAAAAAAAATCACAAGTAGAAATGCAAAAAATACCATATAATATGCTTGAAGTTTTAAATTAGTTTTTGACCATTTCAGGAGACTGCATTAATTGTTTTCAAAAATAACTGAGGTAATATCTGAAGGGATAATAATTGATTATCCTCTAAGGAAAAGTAGCTGAAGGAGAGTAAACACTGGAAACATTTTTATTTGGAGTGAGGCGTTCTAAGACTCTATACTTTGTAATAATGTTTCATTAGCATTTTCGACAAAGTTTCACTAAACACTGCAAGACACTGTTACAAATTTGGAGGTATCTTCCTCCTAAACCAGATTAGAGCAAAAACTCTCAACTAAGTAATTTCACTTATAACCCCCCATATCCCACAGGAATAGCCTCTTTTCTTTATACACACTGAGGTAATTTATTACCATAGATGTACAAGCTATATTAATTATTTAAAAATTATTTGTGTAGTTGCCAAGAAGTTAACAGCTACTAAAGACAATGCCATAGCACACTACAAAGAGGAAAGATCATAAACCCATGCTAGTTTCTGTTTGGATGCAGAGACAGAGAAAGGTAAACAACTTAATAAAAAGTAAACAGTTGTATCTCTAAACCAATTTCAAGGTTTAGATAATATGCCTACAGCTATTTAAAATAAGAAAAAATAAAAATAAGATAAAACAGCCATAAAAACAATTCTTGGCTGCAAATTAAATGTAAATTAGGGTATCTTTGAGTAGGACACAAAGTTTCTTAATGGAGCACACAGCATGAGCCAGGTACAGGGCCTGACATATGTGACAGGCTTAAAGAATTCAATCATTTCACTTTGTTTTCTCTTTTTAACAACAAATTCAGGAAGAAAATCTTATTAGAACTACCCCCAGATTTCTTAAAAACCTAGGAAAAGACCACAGACATAGTTTCCAAAAAGTTAGGCTGGAAAACTGAAAACAACCTAGACAAAACCCCCTAGACAAAACTGAGACAAAAATATATCCTTCCCAGGAGTGAAACTGTAGGGCTCATAAAAACCATATTGGGTGAACACTAACAGATAAACAAAATAATACATATTATACCCAGTGTCTCTAAGACATTTTATAAACAGTTATGCTAATAATACTATTATGGAATATAAATTCTTTTCTCCTTTCAGAGTCCATTTGTAAAGATCACCAAGAGATACTTTATTAGAATGATTAAAAGTCCTAGTCCTTGTGTGGCTATACATAGGAAGAAGAAAATATGAGACTGACAAAGTAAGCTTCGTTTTTGCTGTTTTAAATAATAGTGAAACTAGGGTGGGGGGAGTCCCTCCTCTTCACTCCTCTGCATAAAGATACCTCTTCAACAAAATGATTACAGGCTTGCAGGTATAGAAGACATACTGAATCCTTGAGCGAGCCCTAAAACCAGTTGCAAGTTCTCACTGAGGACCCAAGAGACAATCCAGGAAAGAAAAACTTAATGTGTTTAATGCTACACACACACACACACACACACACACACACACACGCGCGCGCGCGCGCGCAAAAAAAAAAGATAAAATAAATAAGAACCCATATTCCATGCCCCTACCGCTCTTCAAACTCCTCTTTGGCTTTCCTGACAAATCAAACTTCCTCATTTACTTTATCCCCACAGTCTACAGTCAATGGACTGTAAGATGTTATTCCTTTTTTGTAGTTGTTTTAATTGTCTTGTTTTGATTTTGATTTCAGTATAGTTAACACACAGTGCTAAATTAGTAAGACATTACTCTTAACATCCTCCTAATATAAATACAAAAACAGTCATGTATCTTGCTCTTACACCATAATTGATCATTCAGAACAGTCACAAAAAATAAAATAATACAGTCACTGATTTCTAGCATAGTCCTGAGCCACTGTTGGTCCCTCGTCCTCTCCCAAGTTGGTCTGTTTCACTCCAAACAGATGGAGATCCATCCCCACATAATGTCTGATCAAGGGCAACCAGTCTAGTTGAAGGGTATGCCTTTCCTGTCCTCCATGACTTTCTCATTCATCCTAACACTACAGAATTGTTTGTCTTCAAGCACTATCCTGACTCACTGCCTGGATTCAAAAGCCTCCAGTGATTCCCCACCGCGAATGGAACACACTAGAAATTCTTAACCTAGCATGATTCAATCCTTCAAGCCCGTAAGCCAACCAGAAGGCAGCGAAACACACATTTTTGTAACCACTAAGGCAGTCAGCAAGATATTTCTTATACAGTATATGCAAAATATAAAGGAATTAACACTTTCAGTATAACAAAAGTGAAACGTGTAATTAAATGTTCCATCACAAACAGAAAATAACCTCGCTAAGAATCAGTGAGTAAATTTACCTCTCAAGCAGTTAACTTTCTAAGTACTCAACTGGAATGGTTCCTAAGTTTTTACGGGTGTAGTCGGCAAAATAAAGGTCTAACATAAATTTATTTATTTACAAAGGTGTTTAAGAAATAGAACACAAAGCTCATGGATTAACAGACCTGAAAATCAATGTTTCATTTCATTTCCTTCATTTCCATCAACTTCATTCATTAATAGTACAGCATTTATTTCTATGGTAAAAAATTTGTTTTCGTTAAACAAAAAACAAAACTTCCATAAAGTCATCTTACCTTGAAATAAACAAGAATTAAAAATATATGACATGTGCCAAGAAAAATAATTTACAATATGGGGGGTGACTCTTCAAAAAGTTCCTGAAGTTTTTCATTTTACAAATTGACAAATAATAGGGGCATCTGGGTGGTTCAGTCAGTTAAGCATCTGACTACAGCTCAGGTCATGATCTCACAGTCTGTGGGTTCAAGCCCCACATCGGGGTGTGCTGACAGCTCAGCTGGATCCTGCCTCGGATTCTGTGTCTCCCTTTCTCTCTGCCTTCCTCCCACTTGTTCTCTCTCTCCCTCTCTCTCTCTCGATCTCTCTCTCAAAAATAAATAAAAACATTAAAAAAATTTTTAAACAATTTAAAAAAACTATATTGACTAACAATAGACTATGGAATAGTAACTGTAACATTCATAACTGTAATCACTAAAGAGTTCAAGCAATTTACTGACATTTCCTAAAAATCACTGTACAGATAAACAAATGCTGAGTTACAATAATACTAAATGAGAAAGAAAAATCACAGTCAGGTGACTTAATGTTCTGATCAAATCAATATATATTTCTAGCCCATCTTCTTCTTTCTGAAGTTCTCTAAGCTGTAGAGCAGACCATTCAGGAAACCTAATCATTTAATTGAATCTGCTCAGAACTACATTATAAACAACTCCTAAAGAACTCTGTGGTCATCTAATACTCAACAGACAAAACACACACACTTAAATCTAAGGCATCTAATTAGAAATAAAGACAAAATTTTGCTGATGATATTGCTATATTAATAGAAAGAGCCCCTCAAAATTATAAAATACACTCTCATAGCAAAGTTTGGTCCACTCCTCACCCTATCAAATATTAAAAAGGAACTTTCCACTTCTCAGAGGTTTAACTGATAGCAGTACTGAATAATCACCCCACACTCACGCTTCCAAAAGTATCTGCATTTTCACATAGATGAAAGTCTAAGGGAAAGGGCAAACTTTTTCTGTAAAGAGCCAGACAGTAAAATGCTTCAGGCTTTGCAGGCCACATAGTCTCTGTCAGCTACTTGACTCAGCCTCTATAACATGAAAACAGCCACAGACAATATGTAAAGAATGAGCATGGCTGTGTTCCAATAAAACTTTACACAGAAAAACAGGCTATGGGTTGAATTTGGTCCAAGGGCAATAGTTTGCTCACCCTGATGCAGAGGATTAAATTTTTGAGCTTGCTGGCTCTGTCTCTGTTGACATGGAGAAATTCACTGAACTACTCTTGTTTATTTCCTCTATTCAGGAGTCCAAACTAGATCAGGGATTTTCAACATTTTTTTAGTAGTGAATCTCCTTTTTCTAATAAAAACTTAAGTGTGCAAGCTAGGCTAGATCTCCAGGTCTCTGCAAAGGCCCCTCAGAAGCTTCCCAGGGCCCATCTACAGGTCTGTGGGACAATGATCTAAGGTTCCACTCAATACCAAGAACCAATACTGATATGTTTTCCTAACACTTCTTTCTCTCTCTCTCTCTCTCTCTCTCTCTCTCTCTCTCTCTCATTGTCACTTTAGGCATCATCAGAAGGTAAGGGAATCATTCTAAGGATTAGGAATCATTCCAGATACTCCAGAAATCACATCATCTTCCATGAAGAAGTTACATGTCAAAATTAAAAATAAAGTACTGGTGAAAAGCTGAAGACAGTGAAGGGAAAGTTAAACACTCCTCTATGTATTTAAGTAATGTCTCTTGCTAAAAATCTACAACAAGTTTACTTAGAATAAATTTTATTACAGCTTACTTTTTCTTAGAGTTTTATATGTAATCAGTAAGTTGAGTAAGATTTCAATAGAGTATATTTAATCTATTCCTAACACCACCTCTTAAGTTAATATATTAGCATATAAGTCATTCTACAATTAAAAAATGGTCTTATCTATTAAAATAGGTCAAGGCTAGAATCTCTACTTAGTAACAGTCAGAAAATTAGCCCTAGATACTAGAACTGAATTTAATTTTGTAACTTGGGTCTGTCATTAATTTAAATTACTGTTCCTGACAATAATCAAAAATCTCAAAGTAATAAATTTGCATAATAGGACAAAGTGTCCCAGGAACCCAGAGAAAAAACTTATACTCTCTGTCAAATGCCAATGAAAACACCATGCAAATGACAGTTTAAAATATTAACACCAAGTGATGTCTCACAGGGAGGCAACTGCCTGATACTCAATAAAAATAACTTTGTCCCACAAAGGACATGTTGCTATAAAAAAGGAGGACTTACGTGTTACAGAAACTGAACCAAAAATTATTTCTCCTTTTCAAGCTCTTATTCAACTTGTTATTAATATGGAAGAATTTAATTACTTTTCCCCCTGTATCTCAAACTCTCAGGAAAGAAAGATCAAGTCATTAAATATTTATTAGCTCCAATTCTGCACCAAGGGGTATGCCAAGTCCTGAGCTTGAAAGATGGATAGTTAAGTCCCTGACCAGTAAGCTCTCTAGTGAGGTTGATAGATACAGTGCAAGCTAATCCAGTTTAAATGAAATCAGGGTCCTAACTCAGTCTCCAATTTCAGACATTACACTCTACCTCACCCACCTCAAACAAGTAACTTATGAAAACACACACTATTTTTAAATGACAAATAACCACGACTCTTTCCAATAACATTTCTAGTCATTAGCTCCTGACAGCAAATTGTTTAACTGACCTCACTACACATAAGCACCATTTATCTATATAAATCTTGAATGCTACCATAAAAAGCCCATAACTAAACACAATTGCACTAAGGAAGGACACCTTGCATACTTAAAGTTTTAGTGTCAAAACTAGTCTTGTGTAACATTCAATGTCAAACCATTTTTATTAAAGACATGTTTATGACAGACGTATGGACTCAACAAAGTACAGAAAACTAAACAGCTATCTTTTACAAATGTTTTGTATACAAATGTATATGTATGTATAAAGTGATGACTCAACTTCTGGGAGGAATGACAATTGTAGCCTTAAAGTCACAGAAAAATAACAAAGTATTACTACATGTAGCAATATAAGACACACAAATGGAGCACATTAAAAAATGAAAATTTCTGAAATTTTAAAAATGGAGTAAATTTGAAACAAGAGTAACTAATTTAGAAATATAAGCCTAGAGGTGCCTGGATGGCTCAGTTGGTTAAGCATCTGACTTTGATTCAGGTCATGATCTCACAGTTCGCGAGTTCGAGCCCCATATCAGGCTCCCCGCTGACAGCACAGAGCCTCTGGATCCTCTGTTCCCTCTCTGTCTCTCCCTCACTCACTCTCTCTCTCTCTCTCAAAAATAAATAAACACTAAAAAAAAAGAGAAATGTAAGCCTACATTTAACTTTAATTTTTTTTTTTAACGTTTATTTATTTTTGAGACAGAGAGAGACACAGCATGAACGGGGGAGAAGCAGAGAGGGAGACACAGAATAGGAAGCAGGCTCCAAGCCATCGGCCCAGAGTCCGACGCGGGGCTCGAACTCGCCGACCGCGAGATCGTGACCTGAGCTGAAGTCGGATGCTCAACCGACTGAGCCACCCAGGCGCCCCATAACTTTAAATCAATGTGTAAATCAACAGTTACCACATAGAAATGATTACATTTAAAAGTGGCATTGATATTCAATAAATATCAAAAACTTTATGTATTTATATTTACATATAAGGTTCACCCCACTGGTATTTTTTATCTCTATTTTCAAATAAGAGATTGCAGTTCAGAAAATTAATAACCATATACCTAATAAATGAACCAAGCAGTTAAATATCGGTATGATTCCATAACTGTAACTATAATAATGTAGCTGTATAATCCAGTAAGATTTTCAAAGAGATCTCCAGAGAATTACTGCATAAACTTATTACAATCATCTGTTTCCTACACAAAGTAAGTTGGACAAATACTATCAGCTCACAGCACTCATTCATCTTAATCTCTTTCTTTCCTGCCTTTCTGTAATATGGAGGCTTGAAAGCAAAAATACTTGAATTCCCAGCCTCCTTTGCTACTAGTAGTAGGCATGTGACACAGCTCTGGCCAATGATAAGTACCTTGAAAGGGCTTTCCTTCCAAATAAAAGATGAGCTCTTACCAAGAAAACATTCTCCCTTCTCTTCTGCTTGGTGGGGCAGCTGTCATCTTGTGACTAAAACCAAAATCACTGAGTAGGATTTGGTGGGAGACTGAGCTAGTTTCCTTAATGACATCTCTGAGCATCTAGACCAATCCTACACTACCTACCTTTAGATTTCTTGTTGTGTGAGAAAAATAAGACCATAACTAAGCCTATGTGTATAGTTTTTGGTTACCTGTAGACTGATGCAATCCAAACACAATTTATGCTATGAATCAAGCCTATGAAATTGACTCATCTAACAAATCACTTTGGTGAATTAGCTATAAGGCACACTAATGATGAAAAATTATGTAAGGGAGGGGCGCCTGGATGGTTCAGTCAGTTAAGCATCCGACTTCAGCTCAGGTCATGGTCTCAGGGTTTGTGGGTTCGAGCCCTGCATCGGGCTCTGCATTGAGTGCAGAGCCTGCTTCAAATCCTCTGTCTCCTTCTCTCTCTGCCCCTCCCTCGCTTGTGCACACTCCCTCTCTCTGTCAATAATAAATAAACATTAAGAAAAAAAAAGACAGATTATCTGAGGGGAAAAGATCGGATTGTAAATGAATACCAATTAATTGAAAAATAATATTAATAACAAACATTAAAGTATTATACTGTTAACTATTAACTATTCATTAAATTATTTATGCCAGAGACTGTCAAAGAACTTTAATATACATGAACACATTTAATCTTCACAATATGAGGTAATATTACCATATACACCCATCAATCCTTGATGAAGGTAAAACTTTCATCAATCCTTGACAAAACCGTAACATAATAAAACAAAGCTAAATTAATTTATTCTGTGATTTTCTATTTTTATATCAAAATGTCCTTTCTTTTATGAAACAGGAATAGTGGAGAACAAGTTTACATTCATTTTAACATGCTTAGCTGGCAAAATAAGTGACAAATCAATGTCAGTGCCCCAGTGTTTTATGAAATTTTAATAGTCCATTAAATCCAAAGGTCTGAAACCCATTAAAGTTAGGTAACCAGCCCCAGACCACAAAGGAGTTTGACATCAAAATCCAAGATCATACATAAGGACTAGGTCACATGAAGGAAATAACACTAACTGAACTCAGAACAACTATTCTGTGAATACAGTTACAGATATAAATGTATAAGCGTATAAGTACAAAGGAAAATAGCCAGCCCAGAATACATAAAGTGGGAACAAGGACTTCTAAAGAAAAATGACTTTACCATGTTACCTCCCACACAGAGTTTTCTCTGTGTGATATAGATTTAAACCATACCGAAGAAAATGGAATCAAGATAGGAATTCCCATTCATCCCAATCATTGGATTTGGAGATTCATGCTGGAACGAACTTTTGGGTCCTACGTTGTCTGCCTCTAAAAGAAGTTTGTGGTCTCCTAAATAGAAAGACAAGGGACAGGTATGCAGATGAAATTTGCCCCCTCAAGTTTGCTCCTCAATTTCTTCCAGCTCTACATGAATGGAGATTAGGAACAAAACTGAAAGGCAGTCAAATTCTCCTTACCTCAATTCTTGGCTTTTTATGCTACTGCATTTCATTATTTTAAACTCTTAACTTTTTAAAACTCCTCTCTGGTTGTTTGGAAATGTATACATTTGATGAAGCAGTTTCTTAATACAATAAGTAATGTAACTGAGATGGCCAAATATTTCTAACTTCACCACGTATTTTCTAATAAATTTGAGTGAGCTTAAAAGAAACAAGAGTTTGCAAGACTGCATAACATATCATAGCTTGAATAATACAGTTATATATACAGAACTCAATGAATGTTAAAATAAATAGGTTTAGCCTACACCTACATATTTTCACATTTTTTATTTTGAAGACTTTAGTTACTTTAAAGCCCGGTCAACTCTTTTCTTTTTCACTTGTGCCCTCAAATGTAACTTATTACTGAAAACATCAAACATAAAAACTCTTAAAATACAGAAACTAAGTGGTTTATATCTTTATAATTAAAAATAGTAAATAATTTCAGACTTATAATTTATTTGTAGTTATCTCAAATATTAGGTGCCATATTTTTAATCCAATCTTCCAGTGCCAGTTTTTTTCAGAAGAAAAAAAAAAGTACTTAATATACAAATACAGCATGCATTCTCCAGTATTTACCACAATAAATAGGCAAAGTAAGTGGCTAATTGAAGGAGAAGAGGGCTGGGAAAGGGGATGGATGGCAGAAGGTGGCTTTATAACTGAAATACAAAGGTGTACATATGAATAAAAACAATTTTTTTGTAAAGATATTTCTACTTTGAACTGATTTAAAAGAAATTCCTTTTTTTTATTCTAATACAAAAAGTCCTAAAAAGTACTGAAGGTACAGACCACAATCAGCTTAGATAGTATTATCACCTCCAGAGCAGTAATAGTGCCTCTGACCATCTTAAACACACCCTTGCCTCTTCCTTCCCTCCACCCCCCACGCCCACCAAAAGTAATAATTTAGATAATTTTTACATTCACAGGAAAGGAAAAGAGAAAGGAGAGAATCTACAACCTTAATTTCACCTAGACTCATTTCCTTAAGCTACTACCACAATTTCTTTTCTATTGTACTTAATGTACATGGAATATTTTATTTCCTACGTTTTTTCTTATACCAAATGTACAAATTCACTAAAATTCAGGATTATGAAACATTCAAAACTGGTAAAATATATGGCATTTTGTGAATATCTACAAGATTCAGATAGGAATAAAGGTGAACAGTTAAAAACTTATTTCAGCTCTTCTTGTCCACTTCTCCGTTAGTGTGTATGTGCACTTTAAATTTCTTCCAACTAATATATTGCTTCACCCCCATCATTAATGGTCCAAAGCATACAAAATATTTAGCTAGAAAGGACTAGGCTCTTCAATAAGATTAAGTCATTAATCAGGAAAAAGATGATTTTTCAAAGTATCTTAATTTGAGGCCCCTTATCAGAGTCACAATAAAACTCCAAAAGCTATGCCTTTTTTTAACTTAATTTTGAAATAACTTTAGAATAAAAAAGTCAGACAAAAAAACAGTTCAGAGATCCTATGTATTCATCTAGCTTCCCATAATTTAACAAATAAAATAACCATAGTAAAATTATCTAACTGATAAAATGTCACCAACTTTCCTAGTACCTTTTCTTTTTTTTTTTTTTTTCTGGTCCAGAATCTAATCCAGAATCTCACAACTCATTTAGTTATCACATTTCCTTAGACTCAATCCATAACAATTCTTCAGCATTTCTGGACGCTTTTGAGCACTATACACTTTGTAGAATGTCCTAAAATTTGAGTTTGCCTGATATTTTCTGACATTTAGGTTGAAGTAACAATACTTTAGTAAGAATACTATCACAAATGTACCCTTCTCAATGTAGCATAAGGTTGGATGATATGCCTTATTATTACTGGGGTTAAAAAGAAACAACAGGCCCAAAGTGGAGTCGCTTGCACTAAACCCACGTAACCAAACCAAGACTTAATAATTAGTCTTAACTGGTCAACACCAGTGAGGTAGCTTGCCACATAGATCCTTTCCATCCTCCAGAGGAAGATGAAGTAATCTGCTTTCATTATCCCTTCTCCCTTCTATTTTCTACATCTTCTGGGAGCTCCTTCCTGTTTGCTAGATGGGATGCTGCCTGGTTCAAGAACCATTCAATAAAGCCAATTAGATCCTTAGATTTACTCAGTTGAGTTTTGTTACTTCGCACTGGTGATATAACTTTGATTAACCTGGTTCACTTAGTGTCTACCAGTTTTCCTCACTATAAAAGCACTGATTTCTCCTTTTGTTTTTTGGTTTTTTTTAATTTTTTTAATGTTTACTTATTTTTGAGAGACAGTGAGAGACACAGAGCGTGAGGGGGACAGAAGCAGAGAGAGAGGGAGACACAGAATCCAAAGGAGGCTCCAGGCTCTGAGCTGTCAGCACAGAGCCTGACGCAGGGCTTGAACCCACAAACCATGAGATTATGACTTGAGCCGAAGTCGAACGCTTAACTGACTGAGCCACCCAGAAGCCCCTGATTTCCTCTTTTAATTAATTAATCTTGGGGAGATAATTTGAGACTATGCAAATATTCTGACGATATCCAATATATATCTCTCATCATATTTTCACCCACTAATTTTGACATCAACTGAGGATTCTTGCTTACAACAATTATTATGACGTTTGTCTACTTGTGATTTTCTATTTCCATCATTCTTTCTGAATACTTTTTTTAATTGGAATTCTACAGTAACAAAGAGCAATCTCTTCTCCCCCACTTATCTATTTATTCAATTATTTACTTATATTGGTATGAGCTCATGGATATTTTTCCCTCAGAAGTTACACTCTGTTTTGCTGTTCAAACTGACCACTGGGACTCCTTTGTAAATACATTCATTAGACTTTCTTCTGAATTGTAAAAATGTCACTTCAGTTAGGGATGATCAAGGGTTTGTTGTTTTGTTTTGTTTAATGAGGGATCATTGATAGCTATGGTTAGATTTACCACTTCCATTATGACCCTCCCAAAAAAAATTTTATGGAAAGAAATTATATGTATTGAAATATCCCAATGTGTTACACCATCACAACTCTTGCTCATTCAAGACCTTATAATCTTTGGTTATTATTTTATACATATTAACATGGAATTTTCTCATCATTGTCACTATTTAAATCCACTTTAACTCCCACTCCCTTGGTATTTCAGGAACACAACTCAAACCACTCAATGACAATAGTAGAAATTCATTTTAGCCAAAAGGTAATAAGCTTTCATTATGCTGAGTGAAAAAAAGCCAATCCCAAAGGTCAAATATTGTATGATTCCATGTATTTAACACTTTTGAAATGACAAAATTTTACCAATGGAGAACAGATTAGTCCTTGACAGAGGCAGGGTCAGGGAATGATTGTGTCTACACAAGGGCAACAGGAGGAATTCTCATGGTGATGGATTGTTCTGTATCTAGACTGTACGAATGCCAATATCTTGGTTGTGATATTCTAGTTGCACAAAAGGCTGTTAATGGGGAAAATTGGGTAAAGGGTTCACATGATCTCTGCATTTCTTACAACTACATGTGAATCAATTATCTGAAACTACCAAGTTTAAAAAAAAAGATAATGAGTTTTTACTTGAGTGAATACTCAGGAGAAATCAGATAATCATCAGTGTGCCTCAACCCTTCAGATCCACTGATTGCTAGGTAGCTTCTCAGAAAGTTACTACCAGGTCTCTTCAGAATAACCAGCTAGTGGCTAATTCTTCTTTAGGGTTTCATCTCTTCTTAGTAGCTTTTATGTTGGGTGGCAGCAAATACCATGAGCTAGAGAAGAACAGGAAAGTGCTAAGGGCCAATTACTATGGTGAGTGTTGGTTTGTCAACTAAACTACCAACTGTTAATAGGATCAAAATATACATTTTTATCTCAATTCATTTAGCTCATATTAAGGTATTTGAGAAATCCTAAACACCCACAATTTATGATATTCAACTTGCAAGAAGACAAGCAATGAGAAACTACAGCAAGGAAAAAGAGGGTTTGGTTCCAATGACGAAACAAAGTTCCCCTTCAAGTCACAAATGCCAACTCCTCCAAAACACTTTTTATGATTAAGGATGTGAAAGCACAGAAATTGTGGAGCCAAGACAATTTAAAATGCAAGAACTAAACTTCCCACCCCACAAAAACTAAGCCCACCAGGACCACAAAGGTAACCCTTTCACAAACTGAAGGAGAAAAGGAAACACCTGAGTACAAGAAACACATAAGGTAATCAGTTCAGTAAAGTAGTGGTTAATTAGCATGTGAGACCAGACGATTTTATTTTTTTTTCCTGAAAAGATAAAATCCTAACAGCCTAAATAAAGTAGCAATCAGCTTGTTTTTCTCCACACAAAGGCTGACATTATAACTACTATACATATTTTGACTAAATCTCTGGCAATGCTACAAAAGAGCAATAATATGTACTATAACTGGCTTCTCCTACCTAACTTATCAACATCAACCTATTGAAACAAAAATCGTATGAGGAGTAAGGAACTGTTCTCAAACACTTACTACAATCATTACCTTGTGCCATCATAAGTCAATGGTGCATTTTTATATAAATAAATCCGTTTTTCCTTCTTAAATTGAGATATTAATCTCTTCCAAAGGACAGAATGCTTAAAAATCACATCATTACAAATTAAGAAATACTAACCTATTCAGCATATGATAAATCAGATATTTTACATTAGATTCCAGAAGGTAGAGGGGCACCTGGGTGGCTCAGTTGGTTAAGTGTCTGATTCTTGACTTTGGCTCAGGTCATCTCACACTTCGTGGGTTCGAGCACCATGTCAGCTCTGCCCTGACAGCACAGAGCCTGCTTGGGATTCTGTCTCCCCCTCACTCTGTGCCCCTCCCTCACTTGCTCTCTTTCTCTCTCTCAAAATAAATAAAATAAACAAAAAAAATTTTTTTAGATTCCAAAATGTAGAAGATATCAAAGTTTAAGGGAAAAAAAGTATAAGTTAAAAAAATTTTATTAATAAAAAAAATTTAGCAACTTAGAAATTTTTCCTATGAATTAGGAAATGTTGATCATTACCATTTGCCGTGATTAGGCTGTAGCTAGCATCATGTGCACATCATCTGATGCAATTAGTAGCTGATATAATGTGCACACATTCATTCAGCCAGCCTGTCCAACAAATCCTACTACTGCAATAATTCTACTCTGTCTCCACCATGTATATCAAGCTCCCAACTACCTCAAGCCTGAAGAACAGACCTCTCAGCCTTTAACAAAATTCTTGGTCTCCTCTCCTCTCCTTCCAACCACAACCATCTACACTCCAGTGAAATAACTCCCCACCTCCTATTCACTCCCGTGGCTCCAAGCACAGGGAACAAAGGCCTACACGTATTTTCTTACAACCACATGTGCTACTTGTATGACAGCAGGTCAGTCTGGAATAGCCTGCATGCCCCCTAGTCCACTGACTGGTAAATTCCTACTACCCTAAGACTCACTACATGGTTGTCTAAAAAGTTCACAGCCTCTTCAGTGTTAGCACAGGACATCTCATCCAGAGAGCCCACAGCCTCTTCAGTTTTGGCATAGGACATCTGCTACGGCACTGATGAATCACATCCTACTTAAAAGATACAATACACTGGTGAGTTACCTGAGGGACAGATGTCTCATCTCATCTTTGAATTCCTAAGGTCTGGTAAAAAGTATTTCATTAAAATGTTCTACGATGAGGGGCGCCTGAGTGGCTCAGTTGGTTAAGCTTCCGACTTCAGCTCAGGTCATGATCTCACAGTTGGAGCCTCCCATCAGGCTCTGTGCTGACAGCTCAGAGCCTGGAGCCTGCTTTGGACTCTGTGTCTCCCTCCCTCTCTGTCCCTCCCCACTCATGCTCTGTCTCTACCTCTCTCTCAAAAATAAACATTAAAAAAAATTTTTTTAATGTGCCATAATGATAACTACTATTAGATATTGCACTAAATAGTAAGTGTACTTTCTTTCACTTAATCCACAAAACAACCTCAGGAAGCTATTATCCTCATTTACAGATGAGAGAATTGTCTGGTGCCAAAAACAGGGTGAGGAGAGGGAATGGCTCATAAAATTCAGATATCAAAGAACTATCACCACATTTCCTTATCTTTCTAGTCTAGATCAAAGTTACTTCAGGTAATTACAATTCTTCTTTACCTATAAAACTTATACTACAAAATAAGTAACTAAAAAACAAGTTTTCAAATAAGAAGCACAGTCTGTGTTTTTAAAAGGTTTTTATATCCTTACTTCAGATAGTCAATTTATATCCCACTGTTACTATATGTGACTTGAATTTCAAATATCACCAAAGGTAGACCTCATGTTATCATTTAACTCCCCACAAAATCCACCTAAAGTTGTTTTCACACCCACAGAAATATTAAAAACCGTAAAACCACAAATAGGTAGTTTTCTTATGAATCAAAGAATTTTTGATTTCAAGAACTAAGCTTTGGAATGATAGTGTATCCTCCCTATTAAAGGGCAAGACCTTTAATAAAATGATAATAGAAGGTTATGGCTTATTTTGTTGTTTTACATCCTTTCTTGAAGGGAAAAAATGAAACAAGTTAGCAACTGAGTAGTCCTCTTGCTTTTCTTAGTTTTATTTTATCATTATTTTTTGTAACTGTTCTGTTAAAGCCCAGGGTCTGAGAAGAACTACATTAAACCAGTCCACATACAGCAATGCAGTTGGAGACATTCATTTTGAACCTCAGCCAAGATATGCAAAGCTAATTATGGAACTGTTAATTACTAAATGTTTAAAAGCTTATGTGAAGGCAACTAAGTTTCTACTAATATTACAAAAGAATGTTAATTTTTACCAAAAATTTAAGTACTCACCCATTCAAAGTCACATGCTAATACAGTCTGAAATTAGTATTTCAGTTAAAAATGTGTATATTTTTTAACCTACAAATTCAAATATCATTGTTAGAAAAGGTAAATGCTTATGGCCAAACACGCATTACTTAGTGAAACATGCTTTTCAAAATTGCACAAAAGTCGGGGCACCTGAGTGGCTCAGTCAGTTAAGCATCTAACTTCAGCTCAGGTCATGATCTCACGATTCGTGAGTTGGAGTCCCGCCTGGGGCTCTGTGCTGACAGCTCAGACCTGGAGCCTGCTTCAGATTCTGTGTCTCCCTCTCTCTCTGCCCCTTCCCCACTCGTGCTCTGTCTCTATCTCTCAAAAATAAGTAAACGTTAAAAAAAATTTTTTTAATTGCACAAAAATCATTTATTTGTGTTTTTTGAACAAAAACTACATAAGGACCAAATATTTATTACTAGAGCCCCGAAATGAGCTAAAATATAATCCAAGTGTAAGTTATCAAATGAAAATATGAAACTGCTCATAAACAATGATAAAAAGAACCTCAAATGGAAAATGTAACTGTAATAAACACAATTCTTCCCACTAGATTTAAAAGTTAAATATTTACCAGAGATATTCTTTTGTGCAGATTCTCATAATTTAAAGTTCTCTGGGCAAAAGGTATTTTTTCAGCCCTCTCATGACTAAGTGACTTTGCAAAGAATTAAGTCTTAACACTGTTATGAACTCTCAGCTGAAAAATTCATGAGTTAACATCAAATCGAAAGGTGCAAGAGCCCAAAAAATTTCAATAGTGAGGACAAAGTAATATTATTAACTAGGAAGAAATGAGATGTGGCTGTTTTACATATACCATTTTAAAAAATTACTTTTATAACTACCTAAAAACACACTAAATTAGATCTTGAAAGAAAACAGTAAGGCAATAGATGTTTCACCTGAAAAACTAAAAACATGCATATAAACACTACAGAAGCAACTACAAAGGGTCTGAACTCAACAAGTTAATAAAATGGTTTAGAAAAAGCATTTTATTGTTTAAAGCCTTGGGGGATAAAGCTGCTTGCAATTTATTTACATCTTTTACTTTACTAAATTGCTTTGGTGACCAAGCTTCTCATTTAAATGATTAAAGCATAAACCCAAATAGTTTAATAAAGCAATTACTTAAGAGTCCTGTTTTTCAACAGAGGTGCCCTGAAAAATATCAATAGAACATTTAGTGTACATTATTTTCAAGGGGTTATTTAGAATACAGTGCCCCATTGACTAAAATTTAGCCAGGTTTCCAGACACATAATGTGGGACACACACTGGATCAAAGATTTTTTCATCCTCTCAGAATATCAGATGAAAGAGTGACAGCCTCTTAAATCTATGCATGATTTGGCTAAAAATTCAGGTGGCTTTTCTTTTTTTTTCACCTTACCATTCTGCCTCTCTAATGATGTGGCTAAATAGGTTCCTATTTTTCAGGTGTGCATGAAAAGCTCCCTAATTTGCAGTCTCTATGTTTATACTGGGACTCTCCCCACCCCCAAATTCTCTTCTAGTTAACATCTTAGGTTACGTTAGTAACATCACTATTAACTTGTAGGCAACTGATTGACCCAAATACAAAGCTATGCCTTCAAGAGTTTGAGAGAGAAACTGGGATAGTGGGGTTTAAAACAAAACAAAAAAAACCTGAATTTAACAACAAAAAAATTATGTATTTCCTCTATTCTTTTATAGCATCTTCCTTTTGCCTGTAATGAGAAATCATATGAACTCCTTTATCAAGTCTATCCCGAAAAACAGAAGGAAGCATGACAGCAAAACTTTCCTAATTCACATCCTTCTTTTCATGATACCAAGTTTATTTAATACATTTGTTTTCTTCATATTACAAAAGTCTAACTCTCAAGCATGAATGAGAAAATAGTACAAAATAACTTCCGGTCCTTAACAAAGCACTCAATACAAAAAGCACCTTCTACCAAAACATCTTTTTTACTTTTGAGCACATATCAAACTTTTACAAGATTATTTTTGACAAGCCAGGTAAGGATGGGAAAACATTCACATTTCAAGCTACTTTCTTTAACACAATAATAAGCAAACATGACGTTTGTGTTAGTAATAACCAAATGAACATCAAAGTTAATACGGCTGATACTTAACAATGTTCAAAATGTTTGATAGCTTTCTCTGTGTTTACTTTTCCTATGAAGGTTTGGTGGAGGGAAATGTGCTTTCAGATTATCAATGAAGCTTTCATCTTGCAGTGTTAGTAGTAACTGGCCCACTTCTGAATCAGGCCAAGTTCTATGCTAGGTCAGTTTTTACTCTATTCTACACAACTGGCACAAGAAGAGGAAAGTTTAACAGTTCATTTATTTGGCACAATCCACATGCTTTCACAGTGGAGGTTTTGTCTCTTCCAGTCTTCTTTGGTGCCCCCCCTCCCGCCCCAACTGATAGGTTTTAAGTCATTGCTATTCTAATTAATCAACTAAAGGCACAACTCTCCCCACCCCCCACCTTCTAATTTCCACTAAAGGCCTATGACATCATTTTCTGACCCGCCTTTCTAGGTTTTAATATTCTCAACTTGCCTTGCTGGGTTGTAATATTCTCAACTTGTATGATTTCATTTGGCACTTCAAACACTGAAAGGAATTGACATATCTCACTGAAATTTGCTTTTCCATCACACAACATGCATTTTCACATGCAGAAGACTGATTCAATTGACAATTTTAAAACAAACAGTAGAGGAAGGCACATGGGAGGCAGTGCAACACCCAGGGAGGGACAAGATCAAAGCAGGACACTGCTTGGTTTTGATAAAATAATCCTTTAGAATTGGAACTTTCCGGAGACACAGTGAAATGAATATTCTCATAAAATTATCACACATCTTCCACTCTTTTAGTAAATATGTGTGATCTATGATCCCCCAGATGTGATGGCTCCATCAGGAAAAATGAAAAATCAGAAACGGTACCAGGTGCCATTCTTGGGCCTTGTCCAATGGCAGCCAGTGAAAGATTCTATTTTATTCTGTTCTCCCCACATTAAATAATAATAATCAACATCAGAGAAGGAGAGCATTTGGGTATGAACAGATGGCGTCCAACACCTAACCAGCGAAGCAACTCTTTCAGGCATCAGATCCTAAATGTCTGATAGTCCCAAGGATCAGAGGGCTTATTTGACAAGAGGGTTGGCAGCAGGATCCCCTGTAGTTACCATCCCAATGCTTAGGAATATGCGTCATTAGCCAGTCAGCAACTAAAAGCAAAAAAAAAAAAAAAAAAAATCTAACCACCACATTTTTATACAATTTCCCCCTCTCTAGTCCAACTTGAAGCGACCAAATCCGACACCATCAGCAACAACTCCACTTAAAGAAAAAGGAAAAATAAGCCCGATGGTAAATGAACGTATAAAGGTTAACAAACTTATCTAATTCTGACAAGGTTGTGCAACACCGAAAGAATCCGCAGGGTGCCCTTTCCGGGGGTGTATCTGAATATGCCTGCTCTGCAGTTATGCCCGCAATTTAAACCAAAGGCACTAAGCTAGCTAATCAACTTTTCTTCCCCTGCACTGGAAAGCAGCATCCCTTTTTCAAAGAAGCAAAATACTAAATACACAAACATCCCAATGTTTTACTTTAGAAGGTCAACACGGATTAGTCTTTCGCAGAGCCATACAAGTTTCCTTCCTATACCTTTCCAAACACCACAGAACTCTAAAGGTAAAGGGGGCCACATGCCTGGGAAGGAAAGGGGCCTGCAGCCAGGGCGGCGGGAGTAGCTGGCCACGGGGAGGTGAGTCCCCCCCCCCCCGAGACTCAGAAGCCCTAGTGTACCACTGGGAAGAGGAGAAGCTAATTGGAGAATTCCCTCCTCCGCCTAGCAAACGTAGGGGGAAGGTCAGTAATGGGGAGGGCAGAGAAAAGGAGAATATCGAGGAGAGGGAAAAATAAACCCAGGACGACCAGGGGAAAAGATACAGCGATGAAATGCCATGGGAAGTTAGGGGTCCTAATACGAGAAGTGGGGTGCGCGGGGCCAACCGTGTCAGGAAGGAGAGACTGGAACGGGAAAGGGCGCAGCCTGCGAGGCACAAATCCAGCCAAGTCCCGGCGAGTCTCACCTGGGGGGTCCTCTCGGCGGGGTTCTTCATCACCGCTTGGCGGAAGCTGTTATCCACGTAGGACGCCATCTCCCCCCGTGGGCCCGGCCGGGGCCGCTCCGCACCCTCGTCGGCCTCCTCCCGGCCCAGCGCAGCCGCTGCCTCCGCCCTGCGCGCTCCGCCCGCCTGCCCGCCCGCCGGCGGCTAATAAGCCAAACCGCGGCGGCGGCGGGGCCTACGGGGGGGCGGCTCCGCTGGGCCCGGCGGCCCGGAGCGCGGGACAGGCGCTCAGGAGACCCGGCGGGAGAGCGAGGCCGCGCGAAGGGGGCGGGCAGCGCGCAGCTCCCGAGCCCCGCGGCCCGGAGGGTCCCTGCGGGCGCTCCGCGACCGGGAACTCCCCTTCCTCCTCCTCTTCTTCCTCGCCGCTCAGCCGGGAAAGGCTTCCTGGCGCGCCCGGCTCCCTCCGGGCCTGGCTCGACACGCCTCCCCCGGCTCCACTCCGGGGACAGTGGCGTCTCCTCCTGGCCCCGGCGGGCCTGAGTTATTTTTAGGGAGGTACAAGCGACAGTAAAGAAGGGGAAGGCTGCAGGCAGACGGGGCCTCCTCTCCCCTCCGGCGCGGAGGGTCGCCCCCTCCTCTCAGGGGCTCACGCCGCCGCCCGGGAGTCTCCGCGAAGCACTCGGATCTCCCGCGTCCCCAGTCCTCCGGCACTTGGGCGCCGCAGCCGCCGTCGGGACGACTGGCTCAGGTCCGGGCGCTGCGAAGCCCGATCGCCGCCGCCACCGCTCCTAGTCTCCGTCTATTGGGCTCGGCCGTCCCTCCCGACTGCTGCTGCATCCCCTCGGGCCGCCCCGCCGCCGCCGCCGCCGCCGCCTCTGCTGCTCGGGCCGCCGCCGTGGGCTCCGCCGCCACCGCCTCCCCCCATCAGCGCGCCCGGAGCGGAGCTGCCCCGGCGCCGGCGCCGCCGCGGCCAGAGCACCCGGCCGGGGCTGCAGACCTCCGGCCCAGTCGCTCTCGGCAACTTTGTTCCCGGTCTGCGCGGGGCGGGGGAGGGGGAAGAGGGGGCCTCGGGCAGCCCAGGTCCGGACTCCCGGCGGCGGGCGTCCGAGGGCGGAGGGCCAGGAGCCGAGAGCCGCGCACAGCCCCCTCGGAGAGAGTATTTGGGAAGCGGCGACTCCCCCTCCGCTTCCTCCGCCTCTTCCTCCTCCTGCGCCTTCTCCGGCCGCCGGAGCCGCTCCTCAGGGAGGAAGCGGCCTCCGGGGCTTGTTGCTTTGTGCTGCAACCATGGTGAGGAGTGAGTGACAAGGCGGAGGCGAGTCGGCTGGCGCCGCATCATCGGGGGGCGGGGCGTCCCCGTCGCGCTCGGTCCCGCCTCCTCGCGCTCCCTGCGCCCGCCCGTCGGCCGCGCCCTCCCGCCGGAGCAGCACCTTCGGTCGCCGCCAGGTGAGGCCGGCGCTCGGGCCGCCGGAGGGTCGCAGCGCCCTCGGCTGAGCTGGCTGGAGTCCCGCACCACCTGGCCCCGAGGGGGCGACGCGAGTCCCGGTGCCCCGGTGCAAGCGTAGGGCTCTCCTCTCCCCACCCCTTCCCTGTCTCACGCCGTGCCGCGTACCCACATCCCACCCGGTTCCAGGGAGACACTGCATAGTCCAGTCGCCCCTCTCAGACTCATGGCGCCACGCCGAGGCCGAGGGGGCTGAAAGTTGACCCGGAGCAGAAGTCTGGCCCGCAGGCATGGGCTGTAGTGGGCATTCATTTTGAACCCAGGGTTTGGCTCCAGAGGCGATAAATCCTCTAAGGTTTTTATTTTGCTTATTTGTAGCTTGCTGCAGGGAAAGCTTTCCTCTCCTGCCTTCCATGCCTACTGCCACCTTCAGAGACTTTAATGACCAGGAGATTAAGGACATGGAAAAGTGCCAGTTTCACACTAGATCCAGTACCATCCCCAGACGCACAAACATGCCAAATTTAAAGGTGATCACTCATTAGCAAGAAACCCGGACGGCAAGGTCTGTGACATAATCAGAAACATTGGCAGATCTGGCTTTGCATCGAGGCAGAGCAAATCTCATTCTCCAGACCCCAGATTTCCAAATCGGACTCACGTGGTGCAGAGGACACCATAACATAGCCTTTTAAGATGTCACCTCTCCTGCTTTTTCATTTACCTCTCCCTCTCCCTTTCTGAGCCAGGTCAAGGTGGGTAAGGTCAGCCGAGCACCAGGGACAGGTCTGCTGTTCTGGTCCTACGGTTTTATTTTTATCTGCCTCCTCTCCCTTCTCCTCCCTCCTTCCCAATAAGTTCATGTTTTGATGTCTGTGTGGAGACTACACTTAGAGGAGGGTTGTTACTTTTATGATCTACTATATTGAACTTTTTTCAAATGTTCAAACATACTTTTTAACATCTAGCTATTTTAAACACATAGAATGGGTCGGTTGTGGGCAAACACTTTGGGGTCCCCAAGTCATCTTTTTGTCATTAAACAGATTGTGTGGCTTCCTAGAGAAGGGACTACCCAACCTTGTGAAACCAGATCTGAGTTATAAATTGTATCTCTAGACCCTTTTATATTACTTTTGCTGAAACTGCTTCCCCACATTTTTTCACCCCTTTGTGGAGCCCCAGCATCAAATTCTCAATGACATAGACCACCACACTGAAAGCAAAGGAACATGAATAAATACTATTACAGCTCTGTAAAAAGAGAAGAGGGGTCTGGGTGGCTCAGTCAGTTAGGCGTCCGACTTTGGCTCAGGTCATGATCCATAGTTGGTGGGTTCGAGCCCCTTGTCAGGTTCTGTGCTGACAGCTCAGAGCCCGGAGCCTGCTTCAGAGTCTGTGTCTCCCTCTCTCTCTGCCCTCCCCGGCTCACACTCTGTCTCTTTCTCTCTCTCAAAAATAAATAAACATTAAAAAAAAATTTAAAGAGAGAAGAAAAAAATCTAGTGAGGTGAAAAAATATACCTGACATCTCCATCTGGTGTCTAATAGACATCTAAGAATTAATGTGTGCAAACCAGGGTCTAGATATCCTGCCCCAGTAGTGCCCCACCCACAGTTTTCCTCATTCCAGTTAATGCCATGTACATCGTTCCCATTGCTCAAGTGAAAACCTTTGGAGTCTTTCTTGACTCCTTCCTTTCTGTTACACCCCACAAGTGTCAGTAACTTGTCGGCTCAACCTTCAAAGTACCAGATCTGGAATCTAACCTCTACCTACCACCTCTACCTTGTCCAAGCCAGCATCGCCCTTTGCCTGCACTTTGTGATTATCAACAACCTCATCTCCCTTTTTCTATCCTTGCCTCCAGAAGTCTACTTTGAACACAGCAGCCAGAGTGAGTCTTTTCACTCTAGCTCAAGTCACTTCTCTGCTAAGGAAAGGAAAGGAGAGGAGAGGAGAGGAGAGGAGAGGAGAGGAGAGGAGAGGAGAGGAGAGGGGAGGGGAGGGCAGGGGAGGAGAGGGGAGGGCAGGGGAGGGGAATGGAGAGAAAGAGAAAGAAAGAAAGAAAGAAAGAAAGAAAGAAAGAAAGAAAGAAAGAAAGAAAGAAAGGGAAAGAAAAGAAAGAAAGAAAGAAAGAAAGAAAGAAAGAGAAAGAAGAAGGAAGGAAGGAAGGAAGGAAGGAAGGAAGGAAGGAAGGAAGGAAGGAAGAAGAAAGAAAGAAAACTTTGCTCCTCATCTCATGTGAAGTTAAAAATCAAAGTCCTTACAATGGCCTGGATGACCCATGGACCTTGTTCCCTCCACGCCTTATCTCTCTGACATCATCTCCTACCAGTCTATCCTGAACTCATTTTTTTCCTAGCCACACTGGAAATGGAGATGCTGTTTCTGAATACATGAAGATGCTGTACAGTGAACAAGCTCCAGTCTCGTGGCCTTTCATTTGCTCTTCCCTCTGCCACCTGAATTATCTCCCTGCTTCCCCAACAAAACAAAACAAAACAAAACCTACAATGTTGTTCCCTCTCTCCCTTCATATCTTTATTCAAACATCATTTTCCCTGTAACTTCACATGCATTAGTTCTCTTCCTTGTTTTCTTTACCACCATCTAACACATATTTTACTTATTTTATTGTCTCCCTCCACTGTAATGTAAGCTTCAGAAGTCAGTGGGTTTTGTTCCTTTTGTTTGCTGCTATATCCCCCAAAGTGATGTAAATGAATTAATAACTATGGTGTTACCTTGTATGCATATAAGATTGTCACATACATTATCTCTATTGTGTCCCTGATGGGGGAAGGGAAGTCGGGGAAAGAAAACCTCTCTGAGCTTATTTTCCTGTTCTATAAAAAGTGGATAAAACTTGCATGCCCTGAAGATTTGTAAGGATTCAACATAATGCATGTAAAGTGCCTTGTATAGTCCTTGAAACATAATATGCATTCAACAAATTATCGTTATTTTTAATATCATTCTCATCATCCCAACCCTTTGAGGTTAGTGGAACAATTATTATCCTGTTTACAGATGAGGAAACTGAGACTAAAATAGGCTACCTTACTTGCCCTAGTTCCAGGCCTGCCTTTAACTCTGGAAGGGTCTGGGGTAAGCTAACAAACAGAGATCCAAGTACCCTTTTAAAAATACTGAAAACTGGGGTGCCTGGGTGGCTCAGTCAGTTAAGTAACCAACCTTGGCTCAGGTCATGATCTCATGGTTTGTGAGTTCGAAACCCGCATCGGGGTCTGTGCTGACAGCTCAGAGCGTGGAACCTGTGTCTGATTCTGTGTCTCCCTCTCTCTCTGCCCCTCCCCCACTCATGCTCTGTCTCTCTCTGTCTCAGAAATAAACATAAAAAATTTTTTAAAAATTTCAAAAAAATTAAAAAAATAAAAATACTGAAAACTATAAATTAACTGGAACATGGTGCTTCAGGAAGTAGTGGCTGCCAGCTTGGAACTCACACTCCATTTTCTTCCCATCTGAGCTCCATCTCATACCATAAAAAGACTCATACACATGAGGGCACCCCAGCCTGCACATCCAAACTACATCATACACCTCGCAAAAGGACACCCCTCAGTGATTCCTCCAGCCCTGGGCCAGCCTTGGAGGATCCAGCCTGGAAAGGCAGGGCAGTAAGTTCCAGGGTCCTGGGTGCTCAGAAGGTATGGAAATCCTAGTCTCATAAAGAGGTGTGAAGCTAGAGCAGGGCCCTTCAAAGCATGGGCAGTAGGCAGGAACCCCCCTCACCTGGATTTCACATCCATAAAGTTGTGAATTCCATATATAAACCCAGCTCTTTTTTTTTCTGACTGCTGTACTGTGATACTGCAGTGTACCAATGACCTCAGGTAAGGCATAATAGTATGTCTTCTCCATCACCAAAATGACTAACTCACTATCAACTTCTACGCTATCATTTAACCTCAATTAAAGTTAATGTTCCCACTATTTATAATCTACTTATCTACGTATGTCAATAGTGCTTATCACCATTCAGCATCTAGGGCATCTGATACTTGGCATGCATTGCTGTCTTAGTATCATTTGAGCGCCAACAGCATGTTTAGGTATAACATGGATGACAGAACTGCACACAAATCTGCCTGTTTGCTAAACAGTCTAATCCAAACTGTGTCAACCAACCATAATCAAAGTAAGCCATCTATTATGCTGCCTCATGAAGGAAAGTATAAAAAGGAGACTTCCTTTGTTCCATCTCCACAACCATCATATTATCTAGAAAGTTACTAGAGGATAGACAGAGACAGAGCACTAGGTTTTAAGTCAGAAATGCATTTCAAGTTCTGGCTTTAATACCATTCTACTTGCAACCTAAAAATCTTTTATCTTTCCAACGGTAAAATCTAATACATGCCTAAATATATCAGTATGTCATATAGATTAGATGTTTAAGAGTTATTTTTTTAAGATGAGTTAAATATATTTTTTAAATTTTTTATAATGTTTATTTGTTTTTGAGAGAGACAGAGAGAGAGCAAGCAGGGGAGAAGCAGAGAGAGAGGGAAGCACAGAATCAGAAGCAGGCTCCAGGCTCCAAGCTGTCAGCACAGAGCCCAACGCGAGGCTCGAACTCACGAGCAATTAGATCATGACCTGAACCTAAGTCAGATGCTTAACTGACTGAGCCACCTGGGCACCCTAAAGTGAGTTAAACAATTTTTTTAAATTCTTGTGAATCCAGCTATGGCACAAGACTAGGGATTTGTATAACTATATACTCTATCTCTTGACCAACTGATAGACAAAGAGAAGTCATTTTGTTAAAAAACACACACATATGTACACACACACACACACACACACGTTGAGCGTCATTATTCAGTACATATTTATTGGGTGCTATGTGCCAGGGGCTGATTTCCATGCTTGGAATACCAATAGTGAATAAGACAAGCATGATCCCTTCCCTGGCCTTGTGGGAGCTTGTTCTATGTACCAGGCACTTGGTTAATTTACTCACCTTACCTGGGAGAATGGGGAGGGTGATCAAAAAGATCCAGGATGTTTCCCTGCTCTGCTAAGACAAGAGCTTCCTCCGGTTACCATTTTCTCTGGTTGTTAAAACCCTTTGAAGGGAAGATTTAGAGCAGAGAGAAGTTGAATTTACTAATGACATTCCTCACATACTTCCCCCTCCCCCTCAAAACATTTTTTTATATTGTTTTACAGTTACTTCTACCCCTGACATCAGGTCAGTAAGAATCTTAGGAGAGTGGAAGGCTGTAGCTTAGACACCATATCATTCTCAGTGAGCATTCTCCACTAATACTGTATACATCTGCAAATAGCATTCCAGAGAATCTCTGGTGGTGAGCACAATGACAGACATCCAGGGAAAGATGTGGTGTGTTCATAGGATAGAGCTCATGAAACATGTTAGACGAGGCATATTAAAGCACAATTAGAATCAGACTCTTGGGTTTGATTTTACAGGAATCATAAAAAATTCAGATTTGAGGATGCTGCCATATGAATAGGGATGACACTAATGTAAATGTCACACAGATGTTTAGATATTTTGGAGCTGATTCTAAGAAAAGAAACTCATTTTTTTCCTAATTTAACAATATTATCACCTTGGTTCTGCCTTGCACATACAATTAAATAAATATACAAATCAAAACATATTCAGGCTGACAAAACTGTTCTATCCGGTTACACTATTATATCCTCCATACTGACATAACTACTTTCTTCCATTGATTTGTTTGCATTTAAAATATTGGGCTAGTGGGAGAAAACAACCCTCTTTATTTCCTTATTGTGAGAAAGCTGATGCTGACGTTTCTAAAAGGAAATGCATTGTTAAACTTTTGATCCACCTTCAATTCCTTCTATTGTTGCCTGATGTTTGGCATTTATTTTTATGAATTGCCCTGTGGTACTGTAGTCCACAATCAGCCTGCCAATTTAAAGGCGCTTGGGTAAGATACACATTTTTTTTTTTTAAGATTGAAAATAGGTAAAATTAAAGACTTCACTTTAAAATCTGACACTGTAAATGCCACTACACAATTAAGGAGTACTTGATGCATAGATTTTAAAAGCCCGTAGTGGATATCAGAAATTCTCAAGTTAATAATTCAAAGAGAAAAAGACTTTCAATTTCCAACAGGCAAAGTTAACCCAGTGAGATAATTCTGTCATAATGGCATAAGGCAGCATTATATAAAATTGTATCTGGGTTTCCCTAGTTATGGTAAGATGATTGCACACAACTGAAATTGCATCCACAAGCAAACTGGTATGCAGTGCAGAATTAGTAAATGTGTTCCACAGAAGGAGAGCAGCTACAATTATTGCCAGCTCTGGTCTCTAAGCAGTATTCAAGGGCAAATGCAACTGTGCTATAATACGGATGTCTACTACAAGAGTGTCAAAATCAAACAAGGTCATTTGAGAAAAAAAAAAAAAAGCAGGATTCTTGATCAGCTGTGATTTTTGTAAATGCCAATACTCATAATTATTCTGAAGTCATTATTATTTAATATTTATTAAATCCAAGACTAGTGTTAGGCACCATGTGTACATAAACAAAGACAGAGTGCCTATGCGTTGAGCCTACAAATCTCAATTAGGCAAAGGAAATGAAGGGCAAACAAGGGCGTGGGAAACACACAGGGCCTGTTTAGAAAACGAGGCTATTTTGTTATGTTGTTATTTTAGTTTTAACTATCAGAAGGTCCATTATGTTGCAACACAAAAATTTAAAGGCGGGAAGTCAAAGGAAAAAGCATATTGCCTCCATGGGAGTTGAAGGAGGAAACCTTAAATATAAAATGGCCAAATGTATCGAGTTAGAGACCTAATAGAAGAAAGCACAAGTTAATAGCAAAAAGAGAAACTGAATATTGGATGGGCTGTGATACGAGGACCAGGTAAAAATAATACGTGAGATACGGTGCAGAAGAAAATAGAACCATCCAAGCCCTGAGAGGCAAATCACAATCGGTCCTGGCCATCTATAGTGTTTTTCTTACACTAACATTTTACTTATCACATAACATAAATGTGACCAGTGATAAGTGCTGGTAAGACATTTAAAACAGAGTTCGGTTCCACCTTCTGCTTATCTCACCTACAAGGAATGAGCCTGTGGCATCATAGCTGTCTGTAAGAATCCAGAGGTAATTAAATCAAGTCAAAGACCAACATAAACCCACAGTACTGCACCCCAACCTGGTCAGGTGCCTCATAGACAGGTCTATTAACGCA
The DNA here is from genome assembly GCF_018350195.1 of Panthera tigris. NCBI lineage: Eukaryota > Metazoa > Chordata > Mammalia > Carnivora > Felidae > Panthera > Panthera tigris. Next base: position 68,592,647 of record NC_056663.1, read on the forward strand.
GAAGAAATAGCATAGAAGCGATTGGATTTACAGAACTTTATCACATTGCTGCAGGAAAAAAAAACAAAAACATAACCTGTATTTTCAGTGAAGTCAATAAATGCAGCTTTATAAAGGCACAGTGGAATACAAAAAGTAAGTACTATAGTGGAAAAACCTTGGAATCTAATAGCAGACAGCCCTGAATTTGAAAGCCTCTTCCGATATACATGAGCTTTGTGACCCTGAAGAAAGAATTTAACCTCTCTGAGCCTGAGTTTGTACCTTTGTAAAATGTAGTTAGTAATACTTTCCTTGCTAGATTATAGATTAATAAGACAATGACTCCAAACAGGATTTATAAAAGTAAATGCACTTTCCCATTTCTCCCGTCTCCCTAAAAGGAATAGCATTAGTCAAAGAATCTTTATATGGCCCTTCAAGTCTCTAGGAAAGAAAGATTTTAGAGGCACCTGGGTGGCTCAGTCGGTTAAGCCTCCAACTTCATCTCAGATCATGATCTCACTGTCCGTGAGTTGGAGCCCTGCGTCAGGATCTGTGCTGACACCTTGGAAGCCTGGAAACTGCTTTGGATTCTGTGTCTCCCTCTCTCTCTGCCCCTCTCCGACTCGTGCTCCATCTCTCAAAAAATAAATACACATTTAAAAAAAAAAAAAAAGAAAAGATTTTAGGTTAAAAATATGTTGACCTGTCTAACTTTATATGCAGAATTTTGAACTTAGAGAACTAAAATAAGCTTTTGTTACTTTACTATAAATAGCCCAAGCTTCAAAGGTAAATTATTGTCCACCTGGGCCAGTGAGTCCCAGCTGTGGATGATCAGTGAGGTCCCAAAGCTGACAGCATGGGCAGCGGAACAGAGCTTACAGCCTCCTGATGGCCTCTAGTGTTCCACAGGGCGGAATGGGAGCTGCTTATCAGATGCGCCAAACCTTGGTCTGACAGTATCTCCTTTACCAAATAAATGAAAAACTAGAACGTACTCACACAAATATTAAATTTATTGCTAGGTTTACGTCCATTTCGAAAAGCAAGGGATAGTTGCAAGCTACTAATTTGTGTGTTATTCCATTTTTTTAAGTGTCAGTTATTGCTTCCAAATATTAATAGGTGTACACCTACCCATAGCACTCAAAAGACTAAATCTAAAAAAAAAAATGTATAATAAAATCAAACAAACCAGAGAGATTCAATTTAATTACATACAAAGATAATATTCATGGTGGTATGTTTGTGATATTTGTAACTCCCAGATGTTTAACAGATTTTAAAACCAAATCAATCTGTGCCTTACCCTGGCCCACCAGGGGCCACAGAATAATGCTCCAGGGGCCTCTCAATGCCCTCTACCCCAGGTTGGCTACAGTGTTACAATCTGAATAACCAAGTAGATCTGTGCAAAATCACCTGAGGCATTCTCCCTCCTCCCCATTTATCTTTATGATGATCAAAACAAACAAACAAACATTTTTTTTTTAAGATAAGTCGTCTGCAATCTAACACAACTTCCATCAGGAACTATGAAAACTTGTGAACACAAAAGCACTGCAGAATTTCCAGAATGAATAGTAGCAGCAGCATGGGTACTAGGTCCCCAAACGACTGGTTTTCTCCCAATATACAAGAGATCTCCCAGGAGCACCTGTGTGCCTGATTTGCCTGATTTGAGCACCTGCAGTTTATGTGACTATGTCAGACACAAAGTTAGCTGTGGGTCTCTTTCCTGGTACATGCCAATATTAGGGAAGTCTTCTCTTTTGGCCAAGACATTCTTTGACTCTTCTTTTAAACACGATACGATGGAGATTGGAGAAAATAAACACTTTCTGAAAGGGGCTTCAATTCTCCCTTTCTCTCCATCAAACAAAGTGCCACGCAGCACTCAGACCATCCAGTTGTTCCTGCATGATTTCTGTCCTTGCCCTGCAGTGGGATTCTTATGAAGGGCCGTGGCCCCATGGTTGGGCCAGCTCACACAAAGCTGGAGACAGACTAATCCAAGGTGGTAATCTCTGTAAATGAGGCCAGGCAACCACTGGTGGTAAGGGAGGGATGGGGAGGAAGGATATGAGTTCTGATCACTTTTCTTGCTTCCCTTCAGAAAGAAATTGTGAGTCAACGGTGATATCCAGCCACAACTCCCACACTTCATTTGGGAGACATTTGAAACAGACACCAAAAATTGTAGCAGGCATGGTTTCTAAACAAAGAGCTTTTAGCAGGGAATTTGAGATGTTATATATTCTTTCGTATGTGTGGCATATCTTTGAAAGGGGAGCATTGAGACCTGGGCATATCTTGTGCAAGAAAAATTATCACAGTAAGTGAATCCCATCTTTTCTTGTGAAAATCAGTAGTAACGACCAAGCAATGCTAAGACTCTTAAGAACCACAAAGCTTTTTCCAAAGCATTTCCACCATAGGCTCCTGGCAATTCATTTGTGTAACTAATAATAGCTGACAGGTGTTGAGTGCTCATTATATGCTAAGCACTGTTCTATGTCCTCCAGATGTACTGTCTTTTGTTTTTAAGTTTATTTATTTTGAGAGAGACAGTGTGAGTGGGGGAGGGGCAGAGGGAGCAGGGAAGAGAGAGAATCCCAAGCAGGCTCAGCACTGCCACCATGGAGCCCCATGTGCAGCTCGAATTAATCTTTCAACAACCCTATGAGGTGGAGGGGGCACCTGGCTGCCTCAATCAGTAGAACATGCAATTCTTTTTTTTTTTTTTTTTTTTTTTTTAACATTTATTCGTTTTTGAGAGACAGAGACAGAACATGAACAGCCGAGGGGCAGAGAGAGAGGGAGACACAGAATCTGATGCAGGCTCCAGGCTCTAAGCTGTCAGTACAGAGCCCGACACGGGGCTCAGGGCTCAAACCCACCAACTGTGAGATCATGACCTGAGCCACAGTCAGACATTTAACCCACTGAGCCGCCCAGGCACCCTAGAACACGCAACTCTTGATCTCAGGGTTGTGAGTTCGAGACCCACATTGGGTGTAGAAATTACTTAAAAATAAAAGATCTTTAAAAAAAAAAAAAAAAGAAGAATCCTATGAGGTAGGTACTATTACCATACATATTTTACAGTTAAGGGAAACAGGTTTACTGAGGTCCCAGAGCCAAGATCTATGCAAATACTCTCTGGTACAAAAATCTATGTATTAAATGTTCATCATGGGGCTTCTCAGGTCTTCTTTGACTTATTTCTTAAACTTAGAACTTCTGTCAAGTGCCAGAAATAACTATTTGTTGATAATTGAGATGACTTTTCATCTTCAGCCTATTTTCTTCTCCATCTTCTGTTCTGGAGAAATGTGTGATTATACTAAACCTGAATGCCAACCTAGACAACACCCCAGACCTCCAGGCGTGCTCACAGAACATCTGCACATAGGTGTACACAGACCTCAAAATCAACATGTCCAGCCAAAACAGATGAAGTACTTAGGGATAAATCTAATGAGAAACACACAAGAACGGTAGCAGAAAACCATCAAACGCTGATACAAGAAATCAAAAATGTCTAATCAAAATGGAAAGGCATACCATGTTCACAAACTGAGAGACTCAATATTAAGATGCTGCTTTTCCCCAGTTTGATTTACTGAATCAGTGCAAGCCCAATCAAAATCCCATCAAGCTTTTTTATAGATATTGCCAATCCAATTCTGAATTTGTATGAAAAGGTAAAACACTTCTGATAAAAAAAAAAAAGAACAAAGTTGAAGGACTCACACTACCCAATTTCAAGGCTGACTATAAAACCACATACAAGACAGTTTGGTATTGGCAAAAGGATAGATACCTTAGACCAATGGAACACAATAGGAAGGCCAGAAATAGACCCACAAAAATATAGTGAACTGATTTTTGACAAAGAGACAAAGATCATTCAAAGGAGCAAGGACTGTTTTCAGCAAATGTGACAGCCAGCAAAATCAGCATGTTCAAATCTGAATTCAACATCTGTCTTCCAAAATCTCCAAATGCTCTCATACCTTGGAGAGTGACGCCACCATCCACCCAGTTGCTCAGGCAAAAACAAAAACAAAAACAGGAGTTCTCTTTGACCCACTGTCTCACTTTCAGCCCCTGAGTTCAATCACTTATTAAATTATGGTGAATGACACATCTAATCCTCCCCATCCTTCTACTGCCACTGACCTAGTGCAGGCACTCTTTCTCCAGAACCTTGCCTCCCGCCTTCAGTCTCCCAAAATGCCTCCTAAAGAGGAGCATGGCTGGAAGTAGCAGAGGAAACCATTGCTTCCCTGAGCACCATTTGCAAAAGTAGTACGTTTTCAACATTCTTTAAAAGAACATCTTGACTTGATAGTTTTTATGATTATGATGACAAGATGTTACATTTGGTCTTGTTAAAAGAAGGGCCATAAGTGCTGGAGAAAAAAGAGGCAAAAATAAGCCCCTTTTTATCCTGACAGGTGCCTTCTGGCCAGTACCTTGCCAGTGCTTAGCTCTTACCCCTGGCTGGCTCCCCTCCTGTTAGAAATTGCCTGGGACTTTGCACAGAGTGATCTTTTGAAAAATCCAATCTATCATGTAATTCCAAAGCTTCAGTGACTTTCCAGCCTACTCCATAAAGTCTAAGCTGCTTTATACAATACCCAAGAGCTCTAAGTGTTCTGGCCCAGGTACACCTATCTAGTTGTCTCCCCCACCACTTCCTACTCACATAACTTTGACTCTGATCATTCCTAACAATTGATCCTATAAGGACTTGCTAAACTTTCTTACTTCCTTAATGCCTTGCATAAGCACGTCTTGCTTAGAATTCTCTTCTCTCCAAGGTTCACCTGTAAAATTCCTACCTCTCCTTTCAGACCTTCTTAAGCAAAGGTCTATGGGCAGGTGGTGTTACATACCAGATGGAGCAAGAGACGGAGACACCTGAGTTCTAACCTAGATTCTCTTCTTGCCACATGCCAGCTGCTTGTACAGAGGCAACTCACATACCTCCTCCTGAGAGCCTCAGGACTTATTTAAAATGGAGGCAATATTAACTGGATAACATATGGGAAACACCTGGGAAGGGGGTCTGGGGCAATGGCAAAAATATTCTTGCCAGGTAGACTTGTTAAAATTTTTGCTCAAGGTTTGTATTGATATGTCCAGGCACCTTTCCTGCCAGTAATTTGTGTTGGCTTCTGCCAACCATCCACCCTCCCTTACGCCTTCATAAGTATAGTTATTATATTTAGGACTTGCAAGACATAAACATTATTATTGTTGTCATTACAATTATTACTTATTATTGTAACTTTATTCCCTGATTCTTCATCTCCTCCCTCCTCTACCAGCTAAATTACACTTCTTATTCCATCCTCCCATAGCAGCTTATCTGTACATTATTATAATACTTCCTATGTTATACTTTAACATGTGTCAAATGTCTGCCTCTCCAATTGATTCAGAACTCCTTGAGGACAGGGCCCATGTATTTTTATTTGTGTATGTCCCAAGCTAACACTGGCCCTGGCACAGAGTAGACAGTCATTAAATTTTTAGTAACTGGATGAATAAAAGAAGAAAATATCTTATTGACTAGGAAAGTATAAGAAATATTGCTTTATTGATTCCTAACAGATTCTGAACTGCTGGAAAGCTGATGTTGTAGTAGAAATTCATCAAAAGAAACCAGTTAGTTGACTTTCAAAGGGCTGGACTCCCTCAGAAAGCAATTGGGATTTGGCCAATAACTTCCAGGGTTCATTGAACTCAGGTCTTTGCATGCTTATGTATGTATGTGTACCTAAATTCCTTTATCTAAAATATGAGGTCACAATGATCTTTAAAAATGTAGATTTGGGCGGGGCGGGGGTGGGGGGGCTCCTGGGTGGCTTAGTCAGTTAAGTGTCCAACTTTGGCTCTGTGCTGATAGCTCAAAGCCTGGAGCCTACTTCCGATTCTGTGTCCCTTAGTCTGTACCCCTCCCCCACTCATGCTTCTCTCTCTCTCTCTCTCTCTCTCTCTCTCTCTCAAAAATAAACAAAACAAATTTTAATGTAGGGGTTTTTTTTGATGGAACTAATAAATCAAAGCTGTAGTTTCCGAAATATCTTACAGACTATGAAAAAAACCCAAAATATTTAGCTTCATATTTTGTTTCTGTTTCTTTTGATACTTGGCATTCTAGTTTTAGTGATTATGTGGTTTTTGCCCTCTGTAGAAAAGTTGAAAATATAGTGCATATTATACCACATTTTTTTCATATTTGTATTCTCTCTGTTTCTATCTCTCCCTATCTCTATATATGTACACATATAACACCACTTCTATAATTTTTTTCTGAACCATTTGCAGGTTATAAACATCATGATACTAAACCTCTAAATATCTTAGCATGTACTTCCTACTGATGAGAACTCCATGTCCTATAATCACAACGTGAGTATAATTTCCTCAGAAATTCAATTCAATAATGTTTAAAATTCAATCTACATTGAAACTCACTCAATTGTCCCTAAAATACCTTTTATTCTTGTCTATGACCGCAGTTGGGGTTATGCACTTTATTTGGTTTCTTTTCACTCTCGAAGAAAGAAAGCAGCAGTGGCCTCATCTTCATGAACTGAGTGAGCAGAAAAATTAGACACGTTACCATGTTGGGATTCCTACTACAGACAGTTTGTAGGAACTCCAGCACTTAGACATTTAGAGGTATGTTCATTAGTAGGGAGTGCTGAGTTCATATAGTAGGGAGTATACAAATAAATACATGTATTTAGGGCAAAAGCATAGCAGGGGCATTTTTTTTTCTAAGATTTTTAAGATTCAAAATAAAGGAAGGAAAAAAAGAAAAAAAGGGAGGAAGGGAGGGAGAAAGAAGAGAAGAGAAAAAATGGGAAAAACATCAAAATGCTCATTAAAAAGAAAATCAGAATTTGTTGGACTCTATCTTACAAATTAGTATTGTTTTAATTTAGAATCGCATGTGGGGTGGAGCACCATCTTATTTTATTTATTGTATTGTATTGTATTGTATTGTATTGTATTGTATTGTATTGTATTGTATTTTGTGTGTGTGTGCATTGAGCATTTTAAGGGTCTGCATATAGGCCTGGCTGGCTGTGACAGGTGGCTGTAGAAAGGCAGACCAGCATGATTTGGGGGCACCTGACCTAACCAGGAAAAACTGTGCTGTAACTGTGATGTGAGTCATCTTTTCTTCTTCAAGGACCACAACGTGAGAGTGATACCAGCCAAAAAAGTTAAAATGTAGCTTTTTTTTTTTAAACTAAATATAATGTCTTACATAACAGGATGGTGGTGGATTGTCTCCTACACTATGCAGGGTGATCTCAACCCTGTTTAACACTCAGGTGTCCAACATTGTTCTGGTTTCTATGAGAAAGCTTTGTAACACAAAACACATTTGATAGCTTTGCCCTACATAGTATATCCAAACTAAATGATGCCCTGCACTCCATAGAGATAGTCCACTAACTTTTGTAATTGTACCTCTCCTCTGAGCATGGCGCCTTATTTCACACAAAGGGATAATTCATACTCATTTGCATGCTCAAACTCGTAGACAGTCAACTAATTCAAAAATCTCTACATGTACACAGAACCCAGTCCTTGTTTTTCAACTAAGCAGCTTTGAGTAACTGCAACCATTTTTCTTAAATCAAAATACCATACTAACATTTACTGCACTTACTTGTAACTATGTAGTTAAACTGGGGAATGTTGTCCCCTGTGGTTCCAGAAGCACTTTAAAAGTAATGGAAACTATAATGCACTCTAGAGAGATTTATGAGAATATTAATTAAAATCAACTTGTCCTAGTTTTCATAGGTTTTCCAGAATTGAGAAGGATGACAAGTATGACAAAACTGACATGTTTTCAAAATATGTCTGCATCTCAAAGCTATAGTTTTAAACAAAGTCTAATGAATCTTCAGAAAAGATGATTTCTTCTAGAACATAGCATTTTTACTTCAAAAATTACACAATAATTTATACTTGGGACACAGGAGGGACTCGACTGAATTAATGAAATATAAAAGAAATTAGGCAATTTCTGACAGTATCTGAGAAATCGGAAGCATTTTTTCTCCCAAGGCATAGCCCATTCATAGTTTTACTTTGATGTACACGCTTAATATGTATTAACACTGACAAGAGTTAAGCACACATTTTAAAGGAGAAAACTGCACCATTTTGAATCTATCTCCCAGATGATTTAATAAACCCCCCGAAACTACATTTTAATAGAAATATAAATCTAACTGAAAATACCAGGAGCTGAGAAATTCAGCTGTGATTACGCTGTCAGGTATTAAGACAGATGAAGGGGGTGGTGGGGCAGGAGGATCCACAAATTTAATCTCAGAGATAGCAAGTGCTTAAGCTTGAAATTGATATTCAACTGCCAATTTACAGCCAGAATTGTTCCTGGAACTTTGTTTTCTGATTATGACCAGATTAATTACATTTATGAAAATGCTATTGGAAAATGTTTGACTAAAGTTGCACAGTGTTTATCTGAAGATAATGTTTCAGCACTCCCAGCTTGTCACCAAATACCATTCTTAACTTCCCCTGCCTCCTCTTGAGTTCCTTCATCTTTGCCAAGCTCATATTTGGTCAACCCTCCTGCCTCTCAGGTACCAAAACAAAACACAACACAAACACAGACACACACATGCATGCAGAAGGTGAATTGTAAGACTTAGGTTATCCTTCTTTCCACTTGGCTTTCCAACTTCTCTTTTTCCTTCTTTAATTAGAGTGGAAGCACTTTTCAAGAACACTCATGTAAACCTGGTGATTTAAATGACTTAGTGTGGGGTCCCAATAGGGACTGGACTGGACAAGATGGGAAAATCAAGATTCCAACATTCCATACACCTTGAATTTCAGGCTTTCCTTGACTCATCATTTCATTTCTGGAAGTTGATTATAAGTAAAGAATAAAGAGTTATTTGCATCACTCTTTATAATAATAAAAATGTAGTGGGGCACTTGGCTGGCTCAGTCAGTGGAGTACACGACTCTTGATCTTGGAGTTGTGAGTTCAAGCCCCATGCTGGGTGTAGAGATTACTTAAAAATAAAATCTTTAAACAAAAAGTAGTAACAATCTAAATATTCAATAATAAAACATTTATTAAATAAATTATGCTAAAGCAATAGAATAGAATACTATGAGGTTATTAAGTTCACATTTTCAAGATTTACTAATATGAATATATGTTCATATTATATTTAGTGAGAAAAAAGTAGACTCAAAATCTGAATTTATAATGATATCCCAATGTTTTTAAGGTATACATAGATAAATGTAGCTATAGAAGTATAAATAGGGGCAACTTTTATGCATTTACTTATATACAACATCAAATTAAAGTAAAACCTAAAATGAAATTCTGTATCCCAAAAATTCTGCTTTGAATACATGGTTGAGCTCTGGCTGGTAAAACCAACCAATTTACCAACCAAATAGTAACCACAAAAATCCAACATCTTCTTGAATAGAAATCAATACGTTTTAATGTGTCCGGTTGGTTTTTAGATGACAAATTGGTTTCTCAGTTGGAAATATTGATCTGGTAACTAGGCAATGTTTGAGTTGTGTTATGACCAGCCCTATGCCCACAGGGAAAGTGAGAAGTGTGTCTTTTGACTTCCAGCCTTTCCTTTGGTGTTCTACCCATCCAGTCCTCAAGCTTTCTTCACCTCCTCGCCTTCTCCCATGTCCATTCCCTGCTAAATAATACGAGGTTTAGGAAAGGTTTTCAAAAACTCATTCAGCCCAAGATAAAAAGTGCTGGCCAGTTTATGTAAGTACTCCTACCACAGGCATTTGCTTTTAGTAGGGAATAAGCTGTGAAGCCCCTAGTGTTCCTCAACTAGGGCGCTTTTTGCATCTGGGGTAGGGGAAATCTGATACCAGTAGGAACTCCACACCCCTCTCACCCTGAAAATCAAAAGTTGATGTAGAACCAGCAGCATCATGTTCTATTCTGGACTCCCACTGGTTGCTTGGGAATTCTTTTATTTATGGCTGTTTATTGGGGGGACCTACTACAGGCCAGGCACTGTTCTGGGATTTCAGAGCAAACTTTGGTACTCATGACTGCATAGGATTCGTGATATAAAACATATAATACACTGAAAACTTCATTTGACAGAAATCATTTGTATGTTGTTCATTGTAGGTTTTCTCCCCACTCTACTTTCTGTTTAATTTTTGAAGCCAAAACAAAAATCAAAATTGGAAAGGCTAGATTTAACTTGGAAATACCTATCACACCAGGCCTCTGCTTTCTTTCACATTTCAAATACTATTTTTAGACAGACCTTGACTTTTTTTCTTTATGACTTTGTTTCTTTTATGTCGGTTGTGTGCGGACTTGAGCCTCCTGATTACATCCCCTTTTAGTAAACGAACAAGAAAATGAAAGTGCCACCTGCTTGCTAGACAATAGGTCTGTTTGCATAGCTAGGTTTCAGTAGTTTATTTGAGAAGATGATGCATTGTTCTATTAAATTGGAGTCTCTGTGTTTTTTTTTTTTTTTCACAGATGTTAATCACCATCACTCTTACTTAAGAGGCTTTGTCTAGGTAATTAAAGATCTCTTCATATCATGCTTGAATATAAAGTCTTAAATGAGTATGCAGTGAACTTTGGTCTTCTGAGTATAATGGGGTCTTTTTTAATGAACGAAATTATTTTTTGATACATTTTAAAAATGTAAAAGAAAAATCCAATTATATATTCCTGATATAGCTAGACTTAAATAGCACTGAAGCTTATTAGGTAATAAGAACAATTTACAAAAACAATTACAAAACTCAAACTTTGGGTTAAAAAATAAGGAAGCATTCCCCCCCCCAAAAAAAAAATTCTCCTAAGAGAAAAATTCATTAAAAGAAAAACTGTGTATTTCTTGCTGTTTATATAATATCTTATTTTTTTAATGGACATCTGGATTGCACCCCTACTTTTCTTATGTTTTAAAGAATGTATTCAATTTGTGTATAAAAAATGTTTTTTTTTAAATTTTTTTTAACATTTATTTATTTTTGAGACAGAGAGAGACAGAGCATGAACGGGGGAGGGTCAGAGAGAGAGGGAGACACAGAATCTGAAACAGGCTACAGGCTCTGAGCTGTCAGCACAGAGCCCGACGCAGGGCTCGAACTCACAGACTGTGAGATCATGACCCGAGCTGAAGTCGGACGCTCAACCGACTGAGCCACCCAAGCGCCCCAAAAAATGTTTATTTTAAAAGGAACTTTTTTCTCAATATAATAGTTGTTGCACTAATGTTCTAGTAATGAGACATTAGATGAATTTCAACTAAGAGAAATAAAGACAATTACAAAAATAATCAGAAATAACTGTGAAATTAATTATATCTGACTGTATGCTATATAATAACAGAAGGTAAACATATTGACCCAGAATTAAAACAATAGCTTGGAAAAGCAATCTATTGGAAGCCAACATACTATATAGCCATCAGGAAAAGGATTGGCACCAGACAGACCAGAATCTGAAAATGGGTTTTAAATTTTGTGGACGAGTGACCTTGTGTTTATTACCCTCTCTAAGCTGCAGATTATTCACCTGTAAAATGTGGATAATAGTACCTGAGTCATAATGGTTGGGAGAATTAATATGTGTGAAGCACACGGTCCATAGTATCCCATAAATGTTAGCTGCAGCAGCATCACCACCATCATCATCATCATTATCATCATCGCCGTTAAAGAAACTAGCAGCCAGCTAGGTCTAAAGATCGAGTTGGAGGCAAAAATTTATTGACTACATAAAAAAAAAAAAAGTTTGTCCACTAACCAGGTATTTCTCTGCTATGAATAGTTAAGTGGAATTTTTAGCATTATCCATTACTCAGGGATGTTCGTAACTGCAAAATCAAGGCACTCACTACAAAGTACCGAAGAGCTTTTGGAACTTAAAAAAAAGAAAGAAGTCAAATTACAGTCTGTTTGGTAGTCATACTAGCACTATTTTAATTGGAACTAATCACTTGAGTATTTGTGATTTATATATAATGGAAGTTGCAGAATACTGGTCTGTGATACATCCAGTCTGCAGATATAATTGCTGTGGCCTAACTAGTGTTGGCATATACAAAACTGAAGTGACCAAGGTTAGAGAACAGGATTCAAATCTAAGTTAGCCTGCTTCCAAAAGCTTCTGTTATGCCATGCTGTCCCTTTGAATCTCTTCCAGGCAATATATATATATGTATATATACATATATATGTATATATACATATATATACATATATATGTATATATATATTATACATAATAATATATATTATAATCATAATTATTATCATATATAGTATTTATTGGATATCCAATAGCATCATTGTTTCTATCATATAAAATGTGTCTGTCTGCCTGTCTATCAGTCTGTAAATCTGTCTGTAGGTATATAAGACCATCCTGGAAACTTTCTGTTTTCCCTCCAGATCTCTACCCTTTTCACATTGGTCTCTGCACTGGTAGGCTGATTTGTAAGGACTATATCAATGAACTTCCCCATCCACTGGCTTCTAGATAGGGTATATCAGTAGGAGATGAGAGAGAGGGGACAGTAAGACTTTGGAGCATTTATTTCCCATATTCCTCCCTAAAGTGGTCCCTGTGAGAGGAAGTGGGCTGTAGCCCTTGACCAGAATTAAGAAGGGTAAGGCCCTTGTTCCTATTAGTTCCAGGGAATGGCATCACTGTGATTTCCTGGCATCCTCTCCACCCCTTTGTAAATAGTCTCTTTATTAAGATCTCTTCAAATTTCCCAGTATGAGTGTCTCATGTTGCCTGTCCTGACCTTGTGACTGATAACAATTCTTAATAGAAATAATGTAATGGACTGTGTAATTAATAAATTCATTTGCCTCCCAGCTTTAATATCCGCCTTCTTCCAGTCAGCTTCCTTCTTCTGTTGCGATTGTAAAATATATGCCCATTCCATACTGCCTCACTGCAACCACCGTCCCAGGACCATGGTGGGCCAACTATATCAATACCACCGCCACCACTGTCACCCCTGAACAATGATTAGCTCATGTGGCGAAGTTGTAATTTAAGCCAGATGGTAGAGATTCCTCACCCAGAATTTCCCACATTAGAGGTAAAGGTGGCCCTTTTCTTCTTGAATTGAGGACTGTTGAATGTAACACTGGGGTTCTCTGAGGCCATCCTCTCTATTCCCAACAGAATATTCTGCAGAATGGAGCTCAACAGAGGCAACTAGGAATGAATGAGAGGAAGACGACACTAAGAACAGTCTCTGGAGTCACTGTGCCCAGTTTCAAACTCTGAGCTGCGAGTCCCCACAGCTCTCTTCTACAATTGCCTTCACCATTATGTCAACAAATGTAGTGTATTTTTTTTTCCCTTGAACCTATTGGAGTTTCTGTCACGTGCAACTAAAAAAAGAAAAAAAAAAGTACTGATTAAAACAATGGCAAAAACTTTGCAAACTGATATGTTTCTAATATTTGAATCCAATTGTTTCAAAGAATCCAGAATTCAGCAATGCTGGCAAGACATGCACTAGAAAAGTCCTGATCTGTATATACATCAAAATCAATAGGACTTTTTATTACCAGGAGCTTCTAGTAAGCCTCTACTGAAATTCAGTTTGCTTCAGGGCATATTTTGGACATATTCCTGGTTCAGATTATTTCCCAGAGAGGAAGACGACTGCACTGGGAGAGGGGGGATTGTAATGGGTGTGCAAAGGAAGAACTTTCATTTCTTCTCATTTTTAAAGTTTATTTATTTTGAGAGAGAGAGAGAGAGAGAGAGAGAGACGGCTTGTGTGTATGTGTGTATGTGTGTGTGTGCACGTGCTCGCGCTCTCGCACCAATGGGGGAGGGGCAGAGAGAGAGGGAGAGAGAGAATCCCAAGCAGGCTCTGCGCTGTCAGCGTGAGATCACGAACTGAACCAAAATCAAGAGTTGGTCACTCAACCGACTGAACCACCTAGATGCCTCTCTTCTCATTTTTAAATTAGCTAGTACGGTTAGGTAATAATGATTAATAGTGGTGTTTTGGTTTTACTACCCACTGTGGGATTTTACTTTTTTTTTTTTTTTTTTTTTGGTTGAAGAGAGCCTCGATTAATATTAGGTAGAATAATAGAAGAACATTTATTTTTCCTCCGTAGAGTAACCTCCTTCCACGGGTGTGACATTGTGTGGATTTAAGAAAAGAACAAAGGCAGCACAAAAGATACATGGGGTGTACCCTCCATTACAAGTATTTGCTATGTATGAACAATCCTAGTCACCCACTTCCCTGGCAGAGCCATTGTGAGGCTAACAAAGACTTTGAAAAGATAGGAAATGACTTATAAATATTAATAATAGTTTACCTTCCTACATTTACAAGTACTCAGCCAACACTACTCACCACTTTTTGTTGTGCATATCAAAGCACAGCTTTTCACTAAAATTCTAAGGTTAGTTTTAGAGCATTTATATTATTGCTGGTAAAGTGGTTCTCTTGGCAAGAACTTGGAACTCTGAAATAAGAATTTATAAAATTAACAATGAACCGGAGTGCTTGGGTGGCTCAGTTGGTTAGGCATCCCAGTCATGGGATTTGGCCCTGTGTCTGGCTCTGCACTCAGCATAGAGCCTGCTTGGGATTCTCTCTCTCTGCCCCTCCCCGCTTATGTGTGCATGCACTCACTTTCTCTCTCTCTCTCTCTCTCAAAATAAATAAACATTAAAGAAAAAAAAGATTAACAACAAATATCATTAAAACACCATAACAGAAAAGGAAAGACCAAGAAATAACCCCAAAGGAGGGTCAGAGAACATTGCAAACCTATTCCCCAAGGAGAGGATGGGCAAGGAAGACATCTAAATCCAAGTTGTCCTCAATTTACCAGCTGCCATTCTTACTCTCAAAATGGATATTGGTGAGTTCATTTAGAACTTAGAAGAAAATATTTCTAGGGAAAGAATGTTAAAGATGGTGGTTAGGTTTGTAGTAGGCCTTGTAAGCCTACTAACCCCCTTGTTGCCGCACCAGAAAAATTCTACTTCCAGAGCGCCTGCGTGGCTCAATCCCTTAAGCGTCCAACTTCAACTCAGGTCTGATCTTGCGGTTCGTGATTTCAAGCCCTGCTTCTGGTGCTCTGCTGTCAGCGTAGAGCCTGCTTCAGATCCTCTGTCTCCCTCTCTCTCTTCTCTTTCTCTCTTTCTCAAAAATAAACATCTGAAATGATTCTAGTTCCCTGTTTTCCCTGAGGGAAACAGCAACATTCCAACCTGCAACCCAGGGTGCTGGAATATCTCCCTATTTCCCAAACTGCCATCCACCATGACTCCCCAGTTGGGAAAGTAGGAATGGAATGCTCCAGTCTCCTCTCCTCCTGGGCCAACAGAAAAATTCCTCTTGGTGACAAAAGAAAAAAGAATTCTCAGGTAACCAATGTTAACAGGAAGGGGACAGTGACTCACATATTAAGGATGTTCCTAAGTTAGTCTTCAGGGCTCGGGAAGGGCCTGCATCCAGCTACTTGCTTCACCTTCTTTCATCATGAGTTTGTCATTGTTACCCTTTATGTTTGGGTTTGGTTTAATAGAAATAGCTATGTTGCTTTTCAATCATGAGAGGCGGCAGGTGTTTTGACTCTTCTTTCTTGTGGGCAGATCACAAAACCTGTAAACCCAGGCTACTCCCCTCCACTAGTCCTTTGTCCTCACTAGAGCCTCAAGGGAAAGGTCACTCTGGACACCTTGAACCGAAGTGCCAGAAACCGTGCACAGTTTCCACGAGCCACCTCACAGGATTCTCAAGCACAATCTCTTTTACAAAAACTTCCGGCGACAACTAAAACCAGAAGTAACTCTGATATACACACACACAACATTTAAACAGCAAACGCCTTTCCTTTTCCCTCCCAAAATATTAGCATGTAAATGAGTTAGCTAGCAGCCACTGCTAACATTTTTTTTTTTTTTGCTGCAAAATTATTGGCTAATTATACCAATTATTGTATTCTTAGCCTATCAGACCATGCTTTGATCATCCAGAAACAAAACTGTTTCTTGGAAGCAATCCATGGGACAACAAATGGGGTCTGTTTTGATTGTTCTTTCTGAAAACCATGTAGCCTGTAGTGCTCATCATCATTATTGACCACTAAGGGTTGGCATTGATCCAGAAAGAATGGTTATAACACATCGTCAAGAGTTCTTAGGAGAGGAGTTCCCACTTGGCAACTCTCCCCTCTAAAACATTCATAAAAACAAATAATCGCCACACGAACAAATACTCTCCTGCCTACAGACTTATCACTCTACCTTTCAGAATACTGGACATTCTGATTATATGGGTAGATGCACCCATATATCGGTGATAAAAGTGATAAAAGTCTGTCTCTGTTTTACAGCACCCTTCCCTTCTGTCTTATATTACATATTGTCATATTGAAGACAATCTAATAAAAAGAAGCAAAGAAATATCTACAGAGTTGGCAAAATATTCACATATCTATCATTTGGTTGATACTAACAATTTAAGGTTCTTTGGAACCATATGTGTATCTTTACATTTGAAAATGTCCAGAGATGATCTGGCATTAAAACTTAACCACCTTTCAGAAAAGTTTTTCCCATGTAAGTCAAAGCTTAGTAAACTATTAACGCAACGTATACTTACTATGAGATTGTCAAGGTCATACCAGGCAACATGATGGTAGTATCCAAATATACCTCAAAAAATAACTTAAAACGTATTTACATTCTATCATTCATCAGTACCTATATTGCCTTTGAATCAAATACTTGCTGCCTGTTGATGTTTATTATGCCGAAGGTTTTTCTGCTCCACCGTATTCACAGTGTTAAAGTGTACTCATTACATTATGGTTTTAAACACTTTGATAGTACAAACTGTTGCAGATTTTCATCTCTAATGATTCTTTCTTTCTCACAGTTTTGATGCGAACATTCTATTTATGGTAGGGCATGGTAATTCAGGTTAGGGGCAGATTGTAACAAGAACCATCTGTCCTTTTCCCCCATCTGAGTCCTTCTGTCATGATTAATTGTTGTTACAAAAACAAAAAAAGCGTACCACCTCTTTGCTGGTGTCTTGCAAGAGGTTAGCAGTCATTGTCTTCTTTTAGAGTAATGGTGCTTAAAATGTTACAGCCTTTGTTCTCTGTGGCCTTATACGCATGATCTGCTATTGTGGTTCCAAAGCCTTCTCCTAGACTGTGAGAAACAGGTGGAACCCACTCTTGTGAATGTCAGAGTCTCATAAAACGGAGACAAAATTTAAAATGTTAGTCAAGAATGTTCCTCTTTAAGTATCTCAGCCGTCTGCCTCATGGGAACAAAAAAACAACTGAGGAAAAAAATATATACATATAATTTTTATACTGATAAAAATGAGCTTCTAAAAAGTAAAAGAAAATTACTGGCACTGCATCAATGTATCAATGTTTGATGGAAAATAAGTTAAAAACATAAATCCACATTTCCTAAAGATCTCTGCCATTGCTTAAGTTCAAAAGTATCCCAAGAGAAAGTGCAAGGAGCCAGAGCTAGGATGTAATTTTTTTTTATTTAATTTTTTTATTAGAAGGAAGTACATTCCAGGAGGGACCAACATGGGGACTAATCTAGGAGATGAAAGGTCTGTTCAGAGGTGTTGTGTTATGAGCTCTGGAGGGGCTCCCAAAGGATCTACATCAGTTCAAGTAGAAAAGTTGCAAAGTTGTGTTACAATCCCCAAAATGCTGCCCCGGTATTTATTCAACCAGTATTTATTAAACACCTTCTATGTATCCAAAATTGGATATATAGAGAAGGGGGAATAAGATGCAAAACTTACAGTATAAAAGATATCCTTGCTGTTGTTTTTAATTGTCAAGGAACTTTAATCTACTGGAAAACTGAGACATTTAAACCCAGGACAACCAAGAAATGGAGACATCCTCCAGTGATGTGATTTGGGGAAACACAAAGGCTCTGTCTTTCCCAGAATATCCTTTCCCTTAGTCTGCCTATTTTTCTGAAGTCATCCCTAGTAGAACTTTTCAAGTTCAGGCTTTTTATTTAGGCGAAGATGAGGAACACACACAGGCACAGAATCCCTATAATGCCCCTGTGACAATGTAACTATGTTACTTAAGAGGGCTCATGCAGTTTTCAAATAACATTTCAGTCTTGGCAGAGTGCAAAACAAGGTCGGGAGGTAGTGAGATCTAAGACAAGAAACAAAAATATCGGTAAGGAAGGAAAAACAGAATGGTCCAGAAAAAGCTGTGGGAAGTAGCTAATTACGAAATTGATGAAGTGAGTTCAAACTAGGCATCCAGAATATATAGGGGCATTTCAATACCAGTGTGCTAAAGCTAGAATTTTACTTATGAAGAATGAAAAACTAAGAGAGGTAACTATCTAGAAGAAAATGTGTTAATCTTCAGACTGGATCAGAAGAGATGGAGACTGAAAATCAGGGAGATCAATGAAAAGACTATTGATTTTTTCAGGAATATAGAGACAAAATATCTGAATTGTGAAGGTATAATAAGAATAAATTATTATTCTCAATAAATATAATGAGCTGTAGTAACAGATTACATATGAGAATTGAGGGAAAGAGGGGCAAAAACTCCCAAGTATTATTTTTTTTAATGTTTATTTACTTTGAGAGAGAGAGAGAGAGAGAGACAGAGAGAGAGAGAACATGAGCGGAGGAGAAACAGAAAAAGAGAGGGAGAATCCCAAGTAGGCTCCATGCTGTCAGCACAGAGCCCAATGCGGGGCTCGAACCCACACACCATGAGATCATGACCTGAGCCAAAGTTGGATGCTTAACCAACTAAGCCACTCAGGTGCCCCAACTCCCAAGTTTTAATGGTAGGTAACTGGAAGCTGACGATGGCAGTCACATAATCAAATGGACATTTCCTGTTGCTTTATGACCGAGGACTGGAATCTTAGTGAGATATGGGCCAAAGACACAAGAATCTGCAAGTCACAGAAAATCAAAGCCTTGAGGGTAAATGACAAAAAAGAGTGGGGAGAGCCAGGGATAAGATTTCTTGGAAGGTTCACAGTTTGTTGGGAAGGAACAGAGCCATCATAACTAAAAGGAAAAGGATAATGAGGAAGTGAAGGGAAAGAGGAAGAGGGAGCCTTAAGAAGAATAAGATGATCAGTACTATGAAATGGTGGTCTAAAATATTCATTTTGAGGGGCGCCTGGGTGGCGCAGTCGGTTAAGCGTCCGACTTCAGCCAGGTCACGATCTCGCGGTCCGTGAGTTCGAGCCCCGCGTCAGGCTCTGGGCTGATGGCTCGGAGCCTGGAGCCTGTTTCCGATTCTGTGTCTCCCTCTCTCTCTCTGCCCCTCCCCCGTTCATGCTCTGTCTCTCTCTGTCCCAAAAATAAATAAAAAATGTTGAAAAAAAAATTAAAAAAAAAAAAAAAAAATAAAATAAAATATTCATTTTGAGGGGAGGTTGGGTGGCTCAGTCGGTTAAGGGTCCAATTCTTGATCTTGGCTCAGGTCATGATCTCGCCTTTCATAAGTTCAAGCCCCACGTGGCTCTGCAATGAAGGACGGCACAGAGCCTGCTTGGGATTCTGTCTCTCCTTCTCTCTGCCCCTCCCCAGCTTGTGCTGTCTCTCTCTCTCAAAATAAATAAATAAACTTTAAAAAGTTAAAATATTCCCTTTTTTCTCACCTTCAGATGATTGTCTAGCTGGATATAGAACTCTGACAGACTTTCTCTTAGTACTTTGAAATTAGTCCATTGCCTTTGGCTTATGCTGTTACTCTGAGAAGTCTGGTGTCATTCCAATTATCATTCCTTTGTTGGTAGTTTCTTTTTCACTAATGACTTTTGTATTTATTTTGGAGAGACAGAGAGATAGAGTGCAAGCAGGGAAAGGGTAGAGAGAGACACACACACACAGAATCTGAAGCAGGCTGCAGGCTCGGAGCGCAGAGCTGTCCATAGCCCTACGTGGGGCTCAAACCCACGAAGCACAGGATCCTGACCTGGGCCGAAGTCAGACTCCTGACCAATGAGCCACCCAGGCACCCCTTCACTAATTACTTTTAAACTATTCTCTTTGCCTTTGTTCTGAAATCTTGCTAAAATGTATTTTTATTTACACTTCTTGGGACTCAGTGTGAATCATGTATCTAAGGAGTATGTCTTTTAGGAATTTTAAAAAGTTCTTTAGATGCTCTCTTTAAATATTACAGTCTCCCATCTTCTTGATTCTTTCTTTTAACACACCCAAAAGTTTTATAAGGGCGGTTGAAAGTTAGACCTTTTAATTTTCTTCTCCATCCCAATCTACCTCTCTCTCTCTCTTTTTTAAAGAGAACAGATGTTTAATTATTTTATTTTTTTGAGTGAACTCTACACACAACATGGGGCTTGAACTCCTGACCCCAAGAGTCACATGCTTTACTGACTGAGCCAGCTAGGTGCCCCCAATTTACCTCTCTTTTATATTTTCCATCTCTTCCTCCCTCCAAGTTATATACCACTAATTCCCTCAGGCCTACTTTGCAGTTTATCGAGTCTTATTTTCTGCTCTTTAATTCTTCTGTTAATGTTTCATTTTCAATTACTTTGGTTTCTCATTTATAGAAATTATATTTATTTCTTTCAAATCTGTATGTTGGTTTTTCATAGGCTCTTATTATTTTCTCATACTTTAGAGTCCTTCTTTTCTGCTGTTAATCACATATTTATTTTATAGTCCCTACTTAATAGTTCTGCTATCTGAAAGTCTTGGGAAACCTAATCCTCCTAATTGTTGTGTGTCTCTGCTGACTGTCAGACATGGTGAACTGTTTTCTTGTGCGCTTTGTATTTAGGGATATGTGTTCATTTTCAGCATGAGCAACCCTCACAGCCTGAGCTAACAAGGTGTTCCTTCACATCAGTTTTTACGTTTGCCTCTGCTAGGAGTCTTAGGGCTATCACCAGACAGAACCAATTTTTATACCAATTTGTTGACAGAGATACTTGGTCCAGGCAGATTGCATAAATCAGCATTCAGCAAACCACCATCTATTTTTGTAAATAAAGTTTTATTGAAACGCAAACATGCTAGGTTATTTACATATTGTCTGCAGCAGCTTTCATTCTACAATGGTAGAGTTGAGTGGCTGCATTAGAGACTGGAAGGCCCATAAAGTTGATAATATTTACCATCTGGCTCTTCAAAGAAAATGTTTGCCACACCCCGGTGTAAATTCAAATCCTAAACCAGAGTAAGAGTAGGCATAAGGGTACAGATTCTCAGGGAGGAGACCATTTCCTTCCACCCAGAGTCTAAGCTGACAAGTTTCTTTGTTGACGCAATCTGCTACTCGGGAGGTTGCTTTTGTTTTTGTCTTTTAATAGTCTATACTTTCACTAAGGGCTTAGCTTTTTGAGGGTCCTGAAGGGTCATGCAGATTTGTTGATCCTAACTCTCTATCTTGCATGAGTCCAGAGCCTAAGGACATTTAAATCCAAACCCCTACATCTAGAAAAGCACATTTTCCTGCCACACCAGCACCCCCTCTAGGGATTGCAGTACCCACACTCCTATACTATTTTTGTCTCCTACAGATGTCACTTAATAAATCAGCTACATATTAGCAATTTCTTTTCAGCAGTTATAGGTGTTTTATAGCAAAGCATTTCTTGTTTTTGTTTTTTTTTAATGTTTTTAATGTTTATTTATTTTTGAGAGAGAGACAGAGACAGAGTGCAAGTGGGGGCAGGGCAGAGAGAGAGAGGGAGACACAGAATCCGAAGCAGGTTCCAGGCTCTCAGCTGTCAGCACAGAGCCCGACACGGCACATAAACCCACCAATTGTGAGATCACGATCTGAACCGAAGTCGGACGCTTAACCAACTGAGCCACCCAGGTGCCCCTATAGCAAAGCATTTCTTAAGTTTTGTAATAGGTTATATTTCTGGGAATTAAAAGTTGTGTGAAATGTAACTGGAATCTTGGAAGACTGAAAACCAAAATTTTGCAAAAACAATTTTAGGATTGTGAATAAGACTGTGTAAGTGCAGTCAAACAGGTAGCAGATATTTAGGAACATTGAGAAAGAACTAGGTAATGACGGACATAAAGATACATACCATAGTCAGTAATGATTGAAGGCCACATAGCAGAGAGGACTCTGACATCAGACTTGGCCCAATTTGAATCCTCCCTGTGAGACCCTTAGAAAGTAATTTCTCATAACCTCAATTTCTTTATCTGTGAAATGGGAATAATAAGGTCCAACATGTAGCAAAATCCCAAGACATGACCCTCTAATTAACATGAATGTGTTACAACGTCTTTAGAGTAAGTACTCTTCAGATTATTTCTTTCCTGCTTGGAAGGAAGGAAAGAACCATATTTAACATGTGGCATAGATAACAGCAAATATTTCTAGCTGAATTTAGCCACTGTCATTGTTTCCATGGCAACTACCTTACCCTGAGAAGAGGGGCAAAACACATAAAGATGCTATAAAAGATTGATAGTCCCTTGTTTGAAATGATCTTCATAACTCTCAGGGTTATGAGGGCAGGAGTTATCCCAAATATGTGGCAATAAAATTTAAAGTAGTTATCAACTGTTTCCCTTGAGAAACTATTCAGTAATTTTTAACTGTTTAATAACCTGGCCTCATTTTTTTAAATTTTTTGTTTATTTTTGAGAGAGAGACACATAGTGTGAGCAGGGGAGGGGCAGAGAGAGAGAGACAGAATCTGAAGCAGTCTCCAGGCTCCGAGTTGTCAGCACAGAGCCTGACACGGCTCAAACCCTCAAACCGTGAGATCATGACCTGAGCCAAAGTCAGACGCTTAACCGACTGAGCTACCCTGGCGCCCCCACCCCCTTTTTAATGTTTATTTTTGAGAGAGAGAGAGAGAGAGAGAGAGAGAGAGAGAGAGACAGAGCGTGAGCAGCAGGAAACTGGCCTCATTTTTAACTATGTCTACTCAACTGTTCTAGAAGGTAATCCGATTGATACAAGTAATTTGTCAGAGTATACACATTAGGTAGACATTAAGAAGGGAAAAATAAGGCAGAAAACATGGTGTGAGGAAAAAGGAGAGTTTAGATTGGAGAAAGGAAGGCAGGATGTTGGTTCTGATTGTGAGGCTGGGAGATGTAGTGCAGCCTAGAAGCAGCAACGTAATGGGGGAGGGGAAAAGGGGAAACTGTCACACGAATAATATAGTTCAATGTTATTTCTTCTCATTATACAGTGGTAACACAACCACGTGAAGGCCTTGCTTGACTCTTATTTATTCAGATCTAGCATTTTTTCCCACTAAAGAAAGCCGTGAGTCATTTCTCCAATAAATTCTTTAGATTACCCTTCTTTTCAAACCCTGTGTTTTCAAGCAATCTTTTCTGATACAATTTTTCAGTGGAACTCACAGAAGACGACATAAATCAAGTTTTCTATACCTTAGAGTGTTTTAATCAGTCAAATTTCATTCCTTAAAATCTTACACTTATTTTCAATGAGAACTTATTCAAGTGTAATGAATATAGGGATACAAATCCCCTTTGGTTATCTATTAATATTATTTCTAAACACATAATTAACATGACATAATTTTACTTCCAACCATGGCTTTAAAAAAAGGAAAGCAATACCGTGCTTGAACACTTTCAGTCTCTAAAATGCAAATACCCTCAATTATTAGGGAGCTTATGTTCTAAAGAAAACAGCTTTTAAAAAAACTTACTAAATGAATAAATACATTAAAAAATCTCAATTTTATTTACTATGAAAAGCTGATGAAAAGGCATTCTTCCTCATGGTAGGAAACTTAGGTTCTGATGAACTTGTCTAGACATATCCAGGACATTTATTTAGAAGATGGAGAGTAGAGTCTACCCCACCACCCCTCCCTTTCCAAAACAGGTACTGCGACGGGGTCTCCATTCATTGTCAAATACTCAAAATCAGCTATCAGTTGGTATAGACTGAAAGTTTGTGTGCTCCCGACCTTCATACAGTACCTTGAAACCCAATTCCCAATGTAAGAGTATTTAGGAATGGGATGAAGACTTTGGAAAGTGATTAGATCAAGAGGGTGGAGCCCTCATTAATGGGCTTGGTGCCCTTTAAAAGAGGCCCCAGAGAGATCCCTGGCACTTCTACCGTGTGAAGACAGAGAAGAGACAATGGTCATCTATAAACCAGGAAGGAGGCTCTTACCAGATACTGAATCTGTCAATGCCTTGATCCTGGACCACCCAGTCTCCAGAGGAATAAATGTCTGTTGTTTTTAAACCACCCAATTTATGGTATTTTGTTATAGTGGCCAGAAAGGACTAAGACAGAATGTTAAAGTCTGCTTAGAGAGGAACTAGCAAGACACCATTTGCTCAGAGGCCTTCCAAAATGAAAGTGCAAATTGCTCAGTACAGGAATAGCCTTAAAGTTTGTGAGAGTAGGTATAATTTGAAACATCCTAAAAGGTCCCCTGACCACATACATCTTCCTAGGAATGTGAAATTCTGTTCACAAATAATTGCATGCATTATTAATGCAAAGGTAAAGAATCAAATAGAAAACCCAATGTTGTATTACATTAATGTAAGTTGAGAGCTAATTAATGCTTCCTTTAATCCCCTCAGTACACAAGTGTGTCCCTTCCATATGTGGAACTTGATATGAAAAATCTTGGGGCGCCTGGGTGGCTCAGTTGGTTAAGTGTCTGATTCTTGATTTTGGCTCAGGTAATGATCTCACAGTTTGTGAGACCAAGCCCTGAGTCGGCCTCTGCACTCTGCACTGAATGTGGAGCCTGCCTAAGATTCCCTCTCCCTCTCTCTCTCTCTGCCCATCTCCTCTGCTTGCATGCTCTCCCTAAAAGGAAAAAATGAAAAGAAAAGAAAAATATATAAAACCTCATAGGTTAAAGACAATAGGCTCAGTAGAATTAGACTATGACATTTTAATGAAAAGGGTTTTAAAAACATTATTCTGTGGGGAGTGAGGGGGTAGAAATGAGTGATGGGCACTAAGAACACTTGTTGGGATGAGCACTGGGTGTTGCATATAAGAGATGAATCACTGGGTTCTACTCCTAAAGCCAAGACTACACTGTATGTTAGCTAACTTGACAATAAATGAATGAATGAATGAATGAATGAATGAAAACATTATTCTGTTTAATATTCTCTCTATATATTCTGAATACATATATACACTACTTACTATTTAGTTAATTTAATTTATATTTAATATTTTTTCAATATGATTAAAATAACAACTCTTGAGAAAGGACACTCTAAACTCTATAAATGTTGGAGAAAAAGTTAACATGAAAAGTCAGTGATGCTTTTTTAAAACAATCTTCCTAGCACATTTTTGAGTAGTATGGGAGAAAAATATTATTCATCCATATGTCTTTCAAATAAGAAACAATGAAGAATTCCAAGATCACTGACATCAGAAATGTGATTTTTCCTTAGTTCTTACTTCCTTAATTCTTTTCTAGCCTACTTGACTTGGTCATTTTGTAAACTAAAATAGAAGGCATAATGAAGGAAATGCTTTTACTTTTATTTTATTTTTTTACTATTTTATTTATTTTTTAAATTTACATTCAAGTTAGTTAGCATATAGTGCAACAATGATTTCAGGGGTAGATTCCTTAATGCCCCTTACCCATTTAGCCCATCCCCCCTCCCACAACCCCTCCAGCAACCCTCAGTTTGTTCTCCATGTTTATGAGTCTCTTCTCTTTTGTCCTCCTCTCTGTTTTCATATTATTTTTGCTTCCCTTCCCTTGTGTTCATCTGCTTTGTATCTTAAAGTCCTCATATGACTGAAGTCATAAGATATTTGTCTTTCTCTGATTAATTTCACTTAGCATAATACCCTCTAGTTCCATCTACATAGTTGCAAATGGTAAGATTTCATTCTATTTGATTGCCGAGTAATACTCCATTGTATATATATACCACATCTTCTTTATCCATTCACCCATCGGTGGACATTTGGACTCTTTCCATACTTTGGCTATTGTCGATAGTGGTGCTATGAACATTGGGGTGAATGTGCCCCTTCGAAACAGCACACCTGTATCCCTTGGACAAATACCTAGTAGTCCAATTGCTGGGTCGTAGGGTAGTTCTATTTTTAATTTTTTGAGGAACCTCCATACTGTTTTCCAGAGTGGCTGCACCAGTTTGCATTCCCATCAGCAATGCAAAAGAGATACTCTTTCTCTGCACCCTTGCCAACATCTGTTGTTGCCTGAATTGTTAATGTTAGCCATTCTGACAGGTGTCAGGTGGTATCTCATTGTGGTTTTGATTTGTATTTCCCTGATGATGAGTGATGTGGAGCATTTTTTCATGTGCTGCTTGGCCATCTGGATGTTTTCTTTGGAGACGTGTCTATTCATGTCTTCTGCCCATTTCTTCACTGGATTATTTGTTTTTCGGTGCTGAGTTTGATAAGTTCTTCATAGATTTTGGATACTAACCCTTTATCTGATATGTCATTTGCAAATATCTTCTCCCATTCAGTTGGTTGCCTTTTAGTTTTGCTGATTGTTTCCTTAGCTGTGCAGAAGCTTTTTATTTTGATGAGGCCCCAATAGTTCATTTTTGCTTTTGTTTCCCTTGCCTCCAGAGACGTGTTGAGTAAAGAGTTGCAGCAGCCAAGATCAAAGAGGTTTTTGCCGGCTTTCTCCTCGAGGGTTTTGATGGCTTCTTGTCTTACATTGAGTCTTTCATCCATTTTGAGTTTATTTTTGTGTGTGGTGTAAGAAAGTGGTCCAGGTTCATTTTTCTGCATGTCACTGTCCAGTTTTCCCAGCACCACTTGATGAAGAGACTGTCTTTATTCCATTGGATATTCTTTCCTGCTTTGTCAAAGATTAGTCGGCCATATGTTTGTGGGTCCATTTCTGGGTTCTGTATTCTGTTCCATTGATCTGAGTGTCTGTTTTTGTGCCAGTGCCATACTGTTTTGATGATTACAGCTTTGTAGTATAGCTTGAAGTCCGGGATTGCGATGTCTCCTGCTTTGGTTTTCCTTTTCAAGATTGCCTTGGCTATTTGGGGTCTTTTCTGGTTCCATACAAATTTTAAGCTTGTTTGTTCTAGCTCTTTGAAGAATGCTGGTGTTATGTTGATCGGCATTGCAGGAAATGCTTTTAAATACTAAAATGATCTCTGAGACAGAAGAGCAGTGAAGCTACTAACAGGTCACTTCTATTTCCCTACAAGCTTCTTTTTTAGAAAAATTTTAGCAATGATTCATTTGAAATGTTTTAAAATTTCCTAGTACACTTTTCTTGTTCCATGTGATCCTTTTGGCTTGGTAAACTTGAAGAATGCAACCCACAACACACCAACCCTCAATTCGCTCTCTTCTAACCATCGCCCAAACCAATTTCGTTGACTTGAAAATATTCATTGTTCATCGTGCTATTCATTATTTATTCATCAGCTCTTATTAATAATAGATAGTCATAAATTACAAATATCAAAGTTAATACTCTTAGGGCTGTCTTTTGACATTATCCCTGCAAGTACCTAAATAAACAAATAAAAACTAAAGCTTAAGGAATAAACTTCAGTGACAAAAGACAAGGAAAATACCACCCTCTTAAATATAAGTTTATTTATTTTTAGAACACAATGAAGCTAAATAGCCTACTGAGTCAGTCCAGCCTTCAGTGCATGTTGTAAGAAGCCTTCTATTTTTGCTCAGTATCTTTCTCTCTTGTTGCTCTTTAAACCAAAAGCATTGGGACTTTGCTTTGCAAAGCCGCACTAACATTTCATTCTGCAATTATCTTCATGGGGTTGAGTCACAAACAGATAAACCAAAAGGTAATGCCTTCCTATATTTTTATCAACTCTTTTTTGTGCAGAGTATTTAAAAATGCAATCAGCCAGGGGTGCTTGGCCAGCTCAGTCAGTAGGACATTGATTCTTGATCTCAGGATCATGAGTTCAAGCCCCATGTTGGGCCTAGAGAGATTACTTAAAAAAAAAAAAAAAACCAAAATGCAATCAGCCAGAATGAACTAAAGATAATGGATCAGCAAAATAGACAGTGAATCACAAGCAGTTATCAAGACTAGCCAAGATAATCAGGTGAGGTCATTACGAGTTGGGACACCACACTTTACACAGTAAAAGGAAAAGGAGGGGGTAGGGGAACTATGGGGAAAACCTGGGTCTGGGAACTAGACACCAGACCGGGTTTGAGTCTCAGTCTATCTTTCTGAATGTCAGTTTCCTTACCTAAAAAAGGGGATAGTTAAATCTTTCATGAATGTATAGACTATCCTAATAGACTATGATAATGACTAGCATGTAACAGGTGTTTTAAAATAGTGGCTCATATTATTAATATGGAAAAATATTAAACAACTTAAATTACTTTAACATTGCAACTAAAGCCAATGCTCTTGGTTTCAAGTCCTTGTAAGCCTTGCTTTCTAGGCCATAGCAGCCTGGCAGAGGACAATGAAGGGATAACTACCTATTTCAAAGATAACAAAAGGATGCCTGGGTGGCTCAGTCGGTTAAGCATCCGACTTTGGCTCAGGTCATGATCTCATGGTTCCTGGGTTTGAGCCCTGAATTGGGCTCTGTGCTGACAGCTCAGAGCCTGGGATCCGTTTGAATTCTGTGCCTCCTTCTCTTTCTCTGTCCCTCCCCTGCTCGTGCTCTGTCTCTCAAAAATAAAAAAATTGTTTAAAAATGTTAAAAAAAAAAAAAAAAGATAGCAAAAACAGCCTCGGATTTGTAGCTGCTCAAAGTGGAATCACCGAGCCTCTTTCTCTCCTCTGGCAAGGTTCATGGGTGGCCCTGTGTCCTCCTGGCAGCCAGTGAAGTTCTGCTGAGATGTAGCTCTGTCCACACACACGTGGCTTGTGAGCTGACACTTGCTGCTCCTGCCGGTGTGGACTGTGACTTCACCACTGCTGCTGGGTTCTCTGGTCACTGCCAGCCCCTGTGCCACCATGATTTCCCACTGTTGATGTCGGCTCTCTCTCTCTTTCTCTCTGTCTCTCTGTCTCTCTGTCTCTCTCTCTCTCTCGATACTGCCAGGTTCCTGCCATCAGCGGTAAGACATTTGCAAGTTTCCTAGAGATATGCCCTCAGTTTCCACACTGCTCCTGCTGTTCCAGCTCTATTCTTTAAGTGTTCAGTTCTTTCACAAGCCTGTCATTTTGTTTCAAAGGATTAATGAGGGACTCTGTGCCAAGGTCTCTCCCTGCCCACCGTGAGCATTGCAGAATACCGTCAAGGGCCAGCATATTCCTAGTCTCAGGCTGAGGCAAGTGTCTGTGTTTCAGGAGTAAGGCAGAAGCCTCTGGGCCTCGGGCCTGAGGGTTATGAGGGGACAGGGGAGAGAGACACAGGCCGAGGGCCAGCTCTCTTGGCTGAGGACTGTGCAGCAGAGGGATTCTCCCAGCAGGAGCCAAACTTCTGAGCATCAGGTTTTTTTCTGTTGTTTAGTGGCTGCACTCCTTTTCTCTCAACTTGTCCCCTGAGTAGTCAGCATACTTGGGTATGTTACATTACTTAATATTACTCTAGAGTCTGCATACGGTTAAGGAATTTCACGGGTAGGTTTGCTTTGCACGGGATTAAATCCCAGGATGATACTACAGTCCTCACCTCTCTGGCTACCCCAAAGTTTCTCAGATTTGTAATCTGAGGGATGGTGGCTTACACCTGCCATAAGAACTGGTTCAGCTCAGCTCCGCTTTAGTTCCTGATTTGGGCAGCAAGTACCAAGATCCTCAATGGGCCCTGAGTTTGAATCTCCTTATTGGACCGACTGGGAAGCAGTACCCCCACTGTCTCCACTAGGTTTCTAAACTGGTGCCCCGTTGTCCCATCACAGTAAATGAAATCCTCTCTAAAATTTCACCTCCTGAGTCCATTCTCTTAGCTGAGTTGGCTGGTAGAATTGGAAATCTGTCTTGGACCCCATTAGGGCAACCTCAGAGCATATTAGATCCCTACTGAAACACAACTTGGTCCACCCAGTGCTGGTGTCCTGTGCTCAACAGTCAGGCCTGCCAGGAGTCTTGGGTACCCCACCTATGGCAGGATTCACCACGCTGTTCCCTGAGCTCGGTGGGAACCCTGATGCCTCACCATAGATCTAAACTGGGCCTTAGCACGACTGGAAAGTACTCTGTGGTTGGCCTGTCTGCTTTCTCTCAGCCCAAAGAATCTCTGAGGTCAGCTTCCACAGCCGAGTACCCAGCATTTGTACGCCTCTTGTGCGGAGGGACATTGCCATTCCAGGTCCCTCCCCACCTTCTGGAAGCCAGTCAGCTGTCTCATCAATTAGCCCTGGGATGGTCTCCCTTCCCTGCTCAGAAATTGTCTCCTCCCCAAGGCCCCATGCATGCTTTCACAAAACTCAACTGCATTTTAAAATCAACTCGTCAACTTTTACCGTATGTTGAAAATATTCGAGCCCATATTTTATCACTACTAGATTCACATTCATATTTTAGAACATGCAACCTCAGGAAAACTTGCTCTCTGGGGTCTGTAACAAAGAACAGACATCAATCCCAGGCTCTTACAGAATTCCAATGTACAGGGAAGAGTTGCTCTGTATTATATTTGCAACTCACACATGTCCACTAGCAGCACCCTTCAACCCATGCTATTATCTCTTCTCTTTGTTATTCATTTTACTGAGCTGTCCAATGATATTTATCCACATGCATGCTCTCCATTTTATTTTATTATTTTTTAATGTTTATTTATGTAAATTTCTTTTTTACATTTATTTATTTTTGAGAGACAGAGCACGAGTTGGGGAGGGGCAGAGAGAGAGGGAGACACAGAATCCAAAGCAGGCTCCAGGCTCCGAGCCGTCAGCACAGAGACTGATGTGGGGCTCGAACTCACAAACCATGAGATCATGACCTGAGCCGAAATCAGAGGCTTAACCGACTGAGCCACCCATGTGCCCTTAATGTTTATTTATTTTTGAGAGAGAGAGAGCACAAGCTGGGGATGGACAGAGACAGAGGGAGACACAGAATCCGAAGCAGGCTCCAGGCTCTGGGCTGTGAGCACAAAGCTGGATGCAGGGCTCAAACTCTCGAACTGCCAGACCATGACCTGAGCTGAAGTCAGGTGCTCAACTGACTGAGCCACCCAGATGCCCCTCGTGCTATCCACTTTAGAACATAAACTCTCACAGATCAGGTCTATGTTCAAGACATATTATTCTGTAACGTATCGATCACAATGATATTTGCACTTAGATGTTTTTTTTCAACTACTATATTTTTGTTACAATGATTATCCTAAAGTTAAAGTGGGAACGCAGATTAAAGGTTTTATTAGCCATTTGTGGATCAGTATTTTACTTTATGTAAAACTGTAAAGATAATGGGTATGTGCTTTGTAAAATACTATTCAAGTTATTATTTCAGTTATTTCTGTTTTTAAAATTTTTTTCAATTTATTTATTTTTGGAGAGACATAGAGAGAGATACAGTGTGAACAGGGTAGGGGCAAAGAGAGAGGGAGTCACAGATTCCGAAGCAGGGTCCAGGCTCTGAGCTGTCAGCACAGAGCCCACATGGGGCTCAAACTCACGAAACGTGAGATCATGACCTGAGCCAAAGTCAGATGCTTAACAGACTGAGCCACCCAGGCGGCCCTATTTCAGATATTTCTATATTATTACGTCTCCATAAATGGACTAGTTAAATAAAAAAGGCATATTGTTCTCTGTGTTATAATTATGTTTTTATCTGGAAATAAGTCACTCTTATCCAAGCTTCTGTTATTTCCCTTATACTTATTTATTTTCTTTATCCTGCAGTAGTTACACATTTCTATAATGATAGTCACAGAATCATACACCTAAAAGAGACTTTACAGTGCTTACCCATTTCTCTCTCTTTAGGTGGAGCTGTCCTTAAACACAATCAGACAGATGAAACCATATACAACTGAGAAATTATAAAGTGAATATTTTCCTAATTATAAATACACGCCATATATTAAAAAAAAAAAAGTTCTGTATCTTCCTGTCACTCGATATGAAATCCTTCTGGTTTAACAATATAAATACTCAACGACAAAGGTCAAAATAAGACAAACAAAAACTCTTTTTCTTTTGTTAGTACATAGCATAAAAAGTGTTGGTTGTGATTTGATATTACTGTTCTTGGGGACAGGTTTTCTGTGCCCTTCCATCCTATCTGCCTTTGCCTACATCCATGACAATTAGAATATAATACCACTAGGAAATGTTCAGAACAGCAACACAAGAATTTTAAAGGGAAAAAAAAGCCCAAGCCAATACAATGACCATTTTCCATATTTCTCTTCTATAGTTACTAATACATAAGCTGATTTTTTAAAAATTAGAATCATATACTTAGTTTTCAAATGTAGCATTACATCATAAATATTTCCATATTCTGACATGGTGCTGATTTCTTTCATTTTAATAAATTCATAATATTTCAATAAGTGGACGTACTATTATTGTTTATTTTCTATTATGGAATTACAGACAATAAGTATGTTTGGTTACACAGTTTTCTCCAACTGAAGTATTGCCATTTTTAAAAATGTTTATTTATTTATTTTGAGACAGAGAGAGAGAGAGAGCAAGGGAGGGGCAGAGATAAAGGAGAGAGAGAGAATCCCAAGCAGGCTCCATGCTGCCAGTGCAGGGCCTGACATGAAGCTCAAACTCATGAACCGTGAGATCATGACTTAAGCCAAAAACAAGAGTTGGACACTTAACTGACTGAGCCACCCATGTGCCCCTGAAGTATTGTCTTAATCTAAATTTCCAAAAATTAGCATTTTCAGGACTTGATCTTGAATTTCAAATTACTTTTTTCAAATGATCCTTCTAATCTCTCTATCATCAGCCATGCAGAGTGCTCTAGCACTGAATGTTTCAGTGATCTGAATTTGCACTAAGTTTGAAATAGGTGTCTTTTTTGCTTCACTTTATTTATTTTGAAAGAGAGAGAGAGAAAGTGCGAGTGGGGGAGGGGTGGAGAGAGAGGAGAGAGCAAGAATCTGAAGCAGGCTCCCCACTGGAGGTTTAGAACCTGACATGGGGCTCGAACTCATGGACTGTGAAATCATGACCTGAGCCAAAGTCAGACACTTAACTGACCGAGCCACCCAGGCCCCTGGAATACATGTATTTGATGTAATTAATCTTTTGGGAACCAAATAAAAAGAAAAAAAAAAAGTCACTTCAGCTGCAGCACACATCAGTTTACTTAAAAAACTAAGATTTATTTTGGATTATTAGAGAATGATCTATAAAATCTTATATCAGATTATCAGTTATCAGATATCATAAAAGGGCAGTCAGGAAATGAGAGCTACTCCTCCTTAGCTACTAAGTGCCCCACCTCGAACCCCTGCTCTAGAGACCTTTTGTTAAGTGTAAGACCTGAACATATGAACTATGATTCTGTTTTCTGATCTGATTGTATTTATTCTTTGCTGAAAAAGTTTGCAATGGCTCCAGTTTCTCTACAGACAAATTCCAAATCCTAAATTGTGGCTGTAAGATAACAGAAAGAATCTATGGATAGCAGTACCCTGGAAGGAGCACAGCTGTAGACTCAGAACACACAGGTTCCAGTCCCATCTCTGTGCTAATACTTAATCTTCCAATTTGCTTATCTGCACAGTGAAAATAATAGTACCTATCTTACAAGGCTGTTTAGAAGACTAGATGAGAATTTATTTGAAAGGGCCCAGAACGAAGGGCCTCCTTAACATGAATTCCTTTCTCTCTTTCCTCTTCAATCTATAGGCTCAGCCTCCTTTACCCCGTCCACCACAGATCCCCATGCCCACCTGTTGCTTTTCTGTTTCTATACTTATTCTATTTTCTCCATCAACTGCTTGTTTCTCACATCTCCAAGATCCTATCAAGACCAAAATAAAAAACTTTTCCAAACTGATCTCCCCGACTGAAATCAGCTTCTTTTCCTGTGTCACCATCTCCCTTCTAGCCATTGTCACAGTTGGTGCATGTGATGGCTGTAAATGGGGCATCATATGCCTTTTGGAAATGGAGCCCATGTCTCAGTGCTCTTGGTAACCTACATCACCCTAGCACAATGCCTGGCACAAAATAAGCCTGTGTTTATTGTTGGTTTATTTAATTCTATCCTCCTGTATGCCATGCTTTTTTTCTCTTGTTCTCTCTTCTCTGCCCTTAGTCTTTCTATTTCACATGTAGTGACATTCCACATTGAACACATCCACCATAAACAATAGAGATGGAAGGCTATGAACTTCCCCTAACCTCCAAACAGACGTACAAAAATCCCAATAAGTAAATGAAATGACAGTTTTAAGAAAGGGAGGGAAAAAACCCCAAACATCTAGCCTGTCAGAGAAGCAGCTTTTGCATGTCTAAATCTGTCCGTTTTGGGATATAAGCCAAAGTCAGGGGTCCAAGACTATTTCAATTCTATTGCATTCCATTTATTATTTATATAGTGCATATTGCTGTAGTCTCTAAGCACTTTAAAATGAAATACAACATACCTCTGGGAGTGAGAAAGGAAATGAAGAACGGGGAGGAGGGGGAGGTGTTGGAACATTGGTGAGCATGGTGAGGTCTAAGCTGAGACAAGGGGCTCCTCCCCTGTCTGACACAGGTGTGAATAGCATATTGTTCAATGTCAGTGGCATAAATTTACAATGGGAGCTGGAAGCCAACCTCTGCAGGAAAAGCTTTCTTCATCCTTTGCTCGAAAAATGCACAGTCCTTAGAGGAAAGGACACCCTTCTTCTCTGCTCTCCATCCTGAATTTAGAATCTGATCAGAACATAATTAATACCCATGCTCACCATATAAACCTCACCCTTTGGGACGCCTGGGTGGCTCAGGCAGTTAAGCATCTGATTTCTGCTCAGGCCATGATCTCTCAATTCGTGGGTTCTGGCCCCACATCGCTCTCTGTGCTGACTGCTCCAGAGCCTGGAGCCTGCTTCGGATTCTGTGTCTCCCTCTCTCTCTGCCGCTCCCCTGCTCACGCTCTGTCTCTCTGTATCTCAAAAATAAACATTAAAAAAAAAAAAAAAAACCCTCTCCCTTCAAGACTTTTTTTATAATTCTCTGTGACAACAAGAGACCACATATGCTAATGCTTCTGGATGCTGTGTTTTTCTCGTATGCTTCAGTATCCTCTGGCATTTGGAAATTGTCAAAAGGGAGAAGAAAAGCAAAGAGTCGGGTAGTGTCACGAGCGCGCTATGGAGCAGCGCGCAGCGCCCATCTGTCCTGCTAGCGGCACCACAGATACATGCGCAGTAGCAGGCCACTACTTGCTTTCTTCTGACGAATTCTTCGGGTATTTCCTGATAACATGCCCTTCATTAAGGAGATCTAAGGAAGCCTCGGGATCTCTCCTGAAATGGGACAGTATCCAAATGCTTTGACCCCAGATCTCAACGCTTCTGCTGGCTTTAAATACGGTCTTTAGGCAAATTCAAATCTTATGGGGGGGGGGGGTCAGGTGGGGGGGCTTTGATAAGCCCTTTTAGACATGTAGATTTTCTTGTGGAAGCCTTGGACCAAGGGAACACGCAAAATAGAGATGCCTGAGCCTGGGGTGTTCAATATTCTCTTTAATGATTGAAAATGCTGTCTCCAGTGGGAGTGGAGCGCTTGCTGTAGAGATTATTATGGTCTGAAGCGTTTTCTGTATGAATGGTGAGGGCAGGGGCTGGGGTGCAGGGGCTGGGAGGTAATAAGACCCTGAAAGATGTCAGCTCCTACAATTCAATGATAAGAGGGTTTCAGGGACCCAGCAGCCCAGCTGGATGACAGAGGAAGGCAGGAAGGCTGCTCAGAAGGGGATGGCTACTGTCCTCCACAAACAAGATTTGTAAAACTTATGTCTCAAGTTGTTTTCCTTTCAATGTATAATGTCCCTCTGTGACTGCCTACCCTTCGGTAAAGAATGCTAAATAGGAGAGATTTCTGCTAGCAGTGCATTGAGGAGTGTGTGGGAAACAGGTGTCTGTGTTTGGAGAGGGAAGTGGATTGGAGAGAGGTGTCAGCATAAGAGGCAACTGAGGTGTGGAGTGAGAAGGGATGGTGGCAGCCAGAATGGGCTTGCAGAACAGGGAAATATGACCCCTGGCTTCTCTGAATTGTTAGGAGTTAGGGCTGTATTTCCTGCAAACCTGTAAAATGGGAAAGGGATAGGAGTGGGAAGGAAGATCATTATTATATGAATTTTAAAGGAAGAGTTGAGCTGGAATGATGATAAGTTGGAATAAAAACTGCTACAGTATGAATTTGTTTCTAATGAGGAAAAGGAAAGAAGGAAAGAAGAAAGGAAGGAAGGAAGGAGAGAAGGAGGAAAATCTCTGCTGTCCTATCCTGTGCCATTCATGGCTTCAATCTTCTGTGAACAAATCCTGTGAAAGGGAATAGTGTGGCCCATATCTTCCAGAAATAGCTTTAAATGGAGAGGAGCTCAGGAACACAACATACTTCAAGCTCTCGAGAACCATGCTGGATCCCTGGCTGGGACCTGAAACAAGTGGATGTGGGCCAGGGGAACCAGGAATACGAGGGGCTGGGTCCTGTGCCTAAGGGCCCCTTAACGGCCCACAGCCATCGTTGTGTCCTGCCAGGGGTGTTATTATGCAGCTGTAAGTCAATACACTACCCACCGATGTCTGCTTGTATTTTGAAAGACTTCACATAGAGTAGATAACACAACCCCAAAAGTCGACCAACAAAACCTAGCTGCCCGGAAATATTGTGCGTACTCAGCACTTTCACTCAAATCACTTTTTTTGTTTTAATTTGATCCTCATGATAACCTGGTGAAGACACATAGCAGCATCAGCACCGCATCTAAAGAAGAGAGTGAGGCTCACGTCTAGAAGGTTATGCACTTACTAAGTGGAGGAGCTGAGTTCTAAGCCCAAAGCCTCTCTCCATTTTCAGCTGTACCTGCACAACTGAGTAGTTGCAGTTTGTGGCCCCTGGTAGATAAATCTTTTACCTGGTGCACGAGTTCTGTGGTTTTGTTTTTGTTTTTTTTTTTTTTTCAGTCTCCTTAAATCACGGGGCATGGGAAGCATTGCTCAGCTCTAGCTGATGATTGCCATGCAGAAATGTGGGCCCAGGTCTTCCAAATTTTCCAAGAGAACCTGGACATTTATACTTGTAGACAAAGTCTGATATTTTAATATTGGCGCATTTGCCAAAGAAATGAAATCAACACATTGTGCAAACCCAGCATGCCAGCCACCAGCGTGAGACCTCTGCCTTAAATCTGTGTACTTGGCTCCTTCCCAGCCCTATTCCCAGAGAGAGTGGAAAGGTGATGTCACTGGCGTCTGCTCCTTTTTCTCCAACAGACTCTCACCTGATCTGAATATCTGCCCCTGGATCCCTCATCTTTTTCATCTGTTTCCCTCCATCTGAGGCATTTTCACTTTTGGGGGTGGGGTGGGGGGGGGGTTGGGTACCACTGGAAATCAAGTGATGTCAAAGGAAACTTTGTGTTTGGCTTTTCAGCA
This sequence comes from Panthera tigris, assembly GCF_018350195.1. NCBI lineage: Eukaryota > Metazoa > Chordata > Mammalia > Carnivora > Felidae > Panthera > Panthera tigris. The sequence continues at coordinate 68,630,230 of NC_056663.1, forward strand.
TCCTGAACTGGAGTAAGCTAGATGGTAGACAGCTAGAAGGCATGGGGGCAGGGAAGGAGGAGCAAGGAAGGATGAGGACAAGCCATGTACCCGCGCTGCCTGCGAAGGAAAGGAAATGAAAGGATGAAACTGACGGCACTCTTGTAAATATTAAATAGTAATGCAATAGAGAGTAACGGGCCACAAAGAAACTGTGATAAGCATGCCAGTGCTTTACTGTATTTCAGCACACAGCTGGGTACCAGGGCTTAACACATCTCTTTTGACATCGCAGACAGTTTTACTGTGCTGGGAGAAAACCTGAGTAATGAATACAAGGCAAATGCTTTTGCTATTATGGAAACAAATAAATGGCAGAATAAGAATGACAGTAAAAGAAAGAGATTCTATTTCCGTCATTCTAAATAGATGTTACATCTCGTGGCCGATATGATCGCATTAATTAGCTGCAAGAGATTTTATAAATAACCATCGTGTAAGTGGGCTTGCTCTGCCTTTGCTAATGAAAGTGCTTTTTGAATGTGACCCTTTCCTAATTGAGGCAACAATATTTCTTAGCTCCTGATGTGTACAAAGTAGCAGGCACTGTGGGGGGAGGCACAGGAAATGATGGATGTAATCTCTTCTTCTGAGCAGCTTCTAGTCAAGTGGTATTAGATTTGCAAGAAGGACAAAGCTCCTCCCAAAACCCATATCAAATCTTAAAAAGTTTCAAAGAATACAGAGGCGCCTGGGTGGCTCAGTTGGCTAAGCATCTGACTTCAGCTCAGGTCATGATCTCATTGTGAATTTGAGCCCCTCATCGGGCTCTGTGCTGGCAGCTCAGAGCCTGGAGCTTGCTTCGGATTCTGTGTCTCCCTCTCTGTCTGCCCCTCCCCCATTTTCACTCTTTCTCTCTCTCTCAAAAATAAACATTAAAAAAAGATTTAAAAATATTTTAATGTTTATTTATTTCTGAGACAGAGACAGAGGATGAGTGGGGGAGGAGCAGAGGGGGGTTGGGGGGACACAGAATCCAAAGCAGGCTCCAGGCTCCCAGCTGTCAGCTGACATGGGGCTTGAACTCATGGACCCTGAGGTCATGACCTGAGGGTCATGACCTGAGCTGAAGTCGGACGCTCAACTAACTGAGCCACCCAGGCCCCCCTAAAAAAAGGTTTTAAAAAACAGTTTCAAGGAATACAAAAATCTACTTACTAGACACCTTTCCCAGAAAACATATCACTTTGCATTTGTCTGAACATAATTCAAACCACATTTACTAAAACTCTGTTACCCTGTTATACAACCATTTTGTTTTTATGTTTCTGTAAGAAAATGCAAAGAACAGCATTTTCTTGGAAGCCTCTTTAAGATTTTAAACAATAAAACAGTATTTATATTTATCTAATCTTTTAAAAAATTTTTCATTATTTTTGAGAGAAAGAGTGCGAGTGGGGGAGGGGCAGAGAGACAGGGGCAAGAGATCCAAAGCGGGCTCTGCATTTACAGCAGAGAACCCTATGTGGGGCTCAAACTCATGAACTGTAAGATCATGACCTGAACTGAGATGCTCAACTGACTGAGCCACCCAGGTGCCCCTGTATTTATCTAAACTTAGGGCTATCTGAATCGGTGAAATCTACTTCACACTGCTTTTTTCCCCCTTCCCCCTCTTTCTTATTATTATTCTACTTATACTACCATGAATTTCATACATATTTGTTAAAAATGCAGTCACTTCTTCCTCCCATTCAGTTCAGCAGACCAACACTAAAGTTAAGTAGTCAACCTGTCTTTCTACTTCTCAACCTTGGTGGGGTTATCAGTAAGCCCAGTCAAAAAATAAAACAGATCAGTGGTAGTGCCACCTAGTAAGAAGAATGAAATCCAGATGCTGTCAAAATTAAGAGAGGTTTGATTAATGCCAGTGTTAACTTTATTTTCACTGCTTCCCTAGCTGGGTTAAAAAAAAAAAAAAAAAAAAAAGCACATCAATGCCCATTTCCTACCAATACCTCCTCAATATCAAATGTACTTCCGTCTCTGCTGTGACAGGGAAAATATCAATGATGTAATGCAGCATATATATTTGAGATTTCTCTGACATCTGTGGAAGTCAAACCCTATTTTCCAGACAGACACAAAATTCATGTGGCTTTTAACTCAGTTTTAAGTAGATTCTGACCCAATATAAAAAATTGAGAACAGGTGACCAATATTCCCAAAGAATCATAAAAATTCAAAAACATTTCTAAAGAACAAATACCTCCAAGAAAAGACTGAAAATCCTAAGTTGGGAGCTAACAAGTGAGTGTGTTTAAAATCACTTGGTCTGCATTCCATTCTTTAATCGATCTTTGTGAATCTTGATATCATCCACGTATTCAAGCTTCTTTCTTACAATTTCCCAACAATTTTCAGTTATTTATTGTGGTGCTTTTAGGAAATCAATAAAAATGTTTTTAGACTTTTGTGTGTAGTGAAAGAAAGAAAAAAGCTTAATTGGTCCAGCTGTGTCTTCTTGTTTTCTTGTTTTTCTAAATATAAAAGAATAAGTCAATCTGTGTTGAATGTAGAATCCATTGAAATATGACCAACTGATGTTACTTTATCCTTCCTGCCAGTAATTTTTCAGAAATCCCTATCGTTTTTGTGAATTCACATTAATCAGAAAACTTCTTTCTGTGAAAATCAGTCATTGGTCGTTTGTTGCTTTTTTTTTTTTTTTAAGTAGAATGAATACGTATGACATAACCTTAAACATTTGACATCGACATTGTAAGTAATTCAAATCACATATTTCAACCTAAAAGCTCATGTTTTATATTCTGATGTTAAATGATTCTTGGAAGTCTTTATTATTGGGGAAATTATCTCAATTCTTAAAAATAATTAGGAGTTATCATTGTAAGCACATTTCCCTGACAATGTTTTCATAAGCCAACGGAAAGGTATTTTCAAGTTGGCATCCTTCTGTGCGTTGAATGTGGGGGAAAGCTTGTGATGCGCCAGCCCCCCTTCTCTCCTCTGTAGCCCAGTGGCTGTAGCTCACGTCTCTGTGGCTCGGTGCCAACAGAAATGCCTATGGAAAGGAAAGCCTGCTCTGAACAGAGAGCTGACTGCTTTGTGAAAGATGAGAAGACAAAGCCTAATACAGTGAAACTTCTTTAGAACATTTTCCAGGGAACTGAACATTTTGAATGTTCTACGTGGGAAAACATGCGCTGGGAGAGCAGCACAATGACGCATTTCACTGCACTTCCACTTGCCAAACATTCCAGGGCACCCTGCACACGAGGCTAATAAACTGGCTTAAACAGGAGATGGTCATGAGCTCAGGAAAGCTTTCCTCCAGCCCCGTCTGTGGTTACACAAAACGGTCAAAACAGAGGCCAGGTCTGTTCTCAAATACCACGCTCTGGAGGAGGGATAAGAATGTCCTATGGTTCCTGGGCCAGTTCAGGTGGCTTAGAGAAGGGCAAAACAGTACCTTTATAGACACTACAAAAATCACTTGAAGAAGGAACAAACATCTCTGAGTGGAGGAAACTACACCAGTGTGGTAAGTATCCTCTTCTGTAAACGTTGGGAGATGGGGCCCTTTCACTTTTACTCTTTGTGCTTTTCTCTATTAAATGTTATTCCATTATGTGCTATCATATCATGGTTCTCATGTTTGAAACTCCCTCTTCTTGTACATTGTAACTTATTTCAGATCATCACAGAAACTAGAAGACTGAGGACAAAATCACAGAATACCAGGGAGCAGGGCAGACCACACTATGGTTTGAGCAGCCTTATGGAAACGTCTGGCTCCAGCCTCGCTTGGTTTTCTTCAGAGTTTCTTCAGTGGGTGCAGGAAATTCTACTTACTGGGTTTGTCAGTAATCTAGAAGTATCTTGGTATTTTTCAGATTACCAAGTATCTGTTGTAATGTGACTTTGTGACACAACAGATAAAGAGATCAAGATAGATCACTGCTGGAGACTGTGTTTCCTAAGAATGGATGATAAGCATTAGCAGATAAAAAAAATGTAATCAATCAAGTAATGGAACAAGGCAGGAATGAGAGGAATGTTTTTCAATTTAAAATCTAGTGTAAGTTTTGCCCTTAAAATCAGAGAAAATGTAAAGAATCAGAGGGAATTTTTTTAAATCCACAATGAAGGAAGAAAAGTGCTCCTTAAATAGATGAGTAAATGGTTTCAGGCATAAATGTATTTATGTATAGATGTGTAGAGATTTTCCTCTCCCGTTAGGATTGAGTAATTTTTTTAGAGTAAATTTATTCAGGAGTTGATTAGTTTGTCAGTAATAACAACCTACTTTTTGTAGCTCTTTAAAAAATGACCTTAAAAATGCACAAGAATGGTATTTGTTTTAGAAAAACATGAATAATATATATTTTTTAAACTTTTCTGAATACTAGTGGTCGAACAGAACTGATAGAGTCACGGTCACTAAAGGGGAATTCTCCGAAAGGCCTCAGAAAAAACAGTAATGAAAGAAGGAGACAACCAAATACCCGAGTCTTAAAAAGTTCCAGCTCTCTGTCCACCCACCCCACCCTTACCACGCCCACCCCACCTCCCCAGGGATATGAAAATCTCCCGGCAGGTGATGGACTGTGCCAGAGTCAGTGTTGATGCTTAAAGGTTGAAGCTGATTTGTAAACAACAAAAATTCAATAGATATCATCCCTGCTCTTAAAATACCCCTGCCACACTGCCACTGAGGGTTTCTCATTGGCCACTTGTGACAGAAAGCTCCTAAATGGTCTCCAGTGATCCCTACCTCCTGGTACACATGCTCTTGTATAATGCCCTACCCTTCAATACGGGCTGGATTTAGTGACTTGTTTCTAGCAAACAGAATGTTGCAAAGGTGATGAGAGGTCATGTGCTAGATTAGGCTACAGGATAGCTGTTGCTTCTGTCTTGGGTGCGCTCTCTCACTTGCTCTCTCTGAAGAAAGGCAGCTGCCATGTTGTGGGCTGTACTAGGGAGACAGCACAAAAGGCCTCAAGGAATCAACAACCTTGTGTATGAGTTTGGAATCAGATCCTCTCCCGCTGAGCCTTCACAGAAGACCTCAGCCTCAGCTGACACCTGGACAGCTGACACCTGTACCGCAATCTCATGAGAGACCTTGAGCCAGTGGCACCAACCTAAGCAGCACCCAGGGGCCTGACCCACAGAAAGTGTGAGAAAACAAATATCCGTTGTTTCTTTTGGTTTTTTTTTCAGTCCACCTCCTCATTTCCTGCACTGTGCCCCCATCTCTCTCATTGTCAATTCCCACCTTCACATTTCTTTTACTTTTTTTTTTTTAATGTTTACTTATTTTTGAGAGGGGAGAGGAAGGGCAGAGAGAGAGAGAGAGAGAGAGAGAGAGGGAGGATCTGAAGCAGGCTCCGCGCTGACAGCAGAGAACCCAATGTGGGAGTTGACCTCACAAACCAGGAGATCATGACCCTAGATGAAGTCTGCTGCTTAACTGACTGAGCCGCCAAGGCGCCCCTCCTTTTACTTCTGTGGACAATTTAAAACGATCTGTTTCACAGGCTCTTTTATTCTATAGTCTCAGGGCTTCTCCTTTCCATCTTAAGAGGCCTAAAAATAATAAAGTAAGCTTTTAATCCGAGAGAAACTCTAGTGCTAGCTGCTGTAACAACAGTTCTCAGCTTATGTCGAGAAATTGTTCGTCACTCAAAATAAGTAATGTACCTATGATTTCATCAACTTGAAATATTCTAGCTTTGAAGAAAACATAGTCTAGCTTTGGCACATTTTATAAGGTAGAGAATAAAACCTTTGATGATGAAACACTCTATTCCCTATTATTTACAGTTTAGATAGTAATAAAACACATTATTTTCAAATATTTTGGGGCTACCATTTGATGTGAATTATTGCTAGATGTTGGAGAGAGTTGTCCACTTCTGAAATCTCTGTTTTTTAGCCTTTTGGGCTCAGCTATTCCCTCAATACCCCAAATAAACTGCTTTGTGCCACTCCTTTTCCTCACAGTGCAGAAATTCCTCTCTCTTGCAGGATTTTGGAGGATACCCTGAAGGCTTCTGTTCCCATTTGTCACCATTCTGTCTGGAATTACTCCCCCCACCCTGTTCCTGCCAGAGTTTTGTTCTATGATGGGCCCTGCCCTGCTTTCTTCAACTTCCCTGAAAAGCCACCAACATCAGGCCGCTGAATGGAAGCACAGAAAAACACAGATACCAAACAACTTAAAATTAGATGTTTCCTGAAATTAGACTTCTCCAGTTTCTTGGATAACCTCAGCATGGGGAAGTCCTGACTATCCTCCTCAGGGACCTCTGTGCCCCTTCCTAACTGACCCCCCCCAGTGTGCCAAACCTCTTACATCTTGCTATTTTTCGCCCAGACTAAGAGCCCCCAGATCAACTTCCCACCAAACCTTAATTTTCCTTAATACAAAGCATTTCAACTTGGTTTTGTTTAAACTTCCCCCATCTAGGTAGAGTGACAGTGAGGAGTGGGGAGGGGTCTCAACTTCTACCACCAAAGAGGCCCCAGACCCATTCATGTGCTCCTTCTTAGATGTTGTTATCCTCTCCTCAATTCAAATTGTTTCCTGCTATTTAAAATAACAGTTTTAGGGGCGCCTGGGTGGCTCAGTCGTTTGAGTGTCCGACTTTGGCTCAGGTCATGATCTCACGGTTCGTGAATTTGAGCCCCGCATGGGGCTCCGTGCTGACAGCTCAGAGCCTGGAGCCTGCCTCGGATTCTGTGTCTCGCTCTCTCTCTGCCCCTCCCTGCTCATGGTCTGTCTCTCTCTGTCTCAAAAATAAATAAAACATTAAAAAAAAAATTTCTTAAATAACGATTTTGAATGTTACATTAAAGTTTAATAAAAAGATTACATTAAACATTCTAATAAAACATATAAGAAAAGTTGTTCTCCCATTGAAATCCTGCTGAATGTGCTAAGAAATTTTTCAAAGAAATGGAGTTTTTTTCTTAACCCTAGATCAAATACCCATACTGTAAACTAGTGTATAAACTATTTCAAGTAATTATGAGCCCTCTTTGAGGATCATATCAGGATGCTCATTCTATGTTTTGGCAAATGATTGGTAAATATTAAGAAGCTATATCTCATATCAATAGCAAACGTCTGACATTGACATGAAACATTACAATGCAGAGCTGCTGTAAATTATGCTTGGCCTCAGGAAGCTGGATGAAGATACACTGAGCTTCAGACCTTGGTTCTAAGGAGGAGCTTTAGAAAAACATATATCATTTTAGATGACATTTAATTGCTTATTCTCCCCAGTAGGTGTAAATTCCATTATAAAAATACATTTCCTTGGATCGGTGAGAGGGTTCGTTCCTGGCTATGCAGAGGGAAACCTTCCCTCACTGCCTTCCTCCTGGTTGCTAATTGCATCCAGTTTCCTTAAAATTTTCTTTTTTAATGTTTATTTATTCTTGAGAGAGAGAGAGAGAGAGAGAGAGACAGCAGGAGACGAGCAGGGGAGGGCAGAGAGAGAGAGAGGGAGACACAGACCTGAAGCAGGCTCCAGGCTCTGAGCTGTCAGCACAGAGCCTGACTTGGCCTTGAATCCACAAACCTGAACCACGAGATCCTGACCTGAGCCGAAGTCAGACACACGCTTAACTGACTGAGCCACCCAGGCGCCCCTGCATCTAGTATTTTCAAAGGGAGCTGGGAGTTTGTAGAGAAAATAACTTGAAGCATGTCTGGTGATCTGGTTGTGTGACAGGAAGAAAGTGAGTTGGGTAGAGGGAGGGTGCTGATGGAGGAAATTTTTCACAGGTAGATTTTTCCAGGCAGGACAAAGACTTACTCCAAGCAACAATGAAGTATGGCATAGTGCACTGAATTCAACTAAAGACCTGAGGGGTGGAGTTGAGGAGCTTCCAAATCAAAAGTACCTACCCTGACCCAATGCAGCCAGCAGTATACTCATTAAATAATAATAATAATAATAATAATAATAATAAAGCTGTCATCTAAAACTGAGTTGCCCTTTGGAACCCAAGAAAATCTGTTGGTGACCTTCTAAGAGAGCAATTCATAGAGGAAGGGACTTGTTTCCCTTCCTGTCTTGTCAAGGAGTCTGAGTCAGAATGGCGGTACATTGAATGGAATGGTAGCCAGGAGCCCACTGGTAACTGTGTGAACTGAGGAACAGAGATTAGTAGAATTTCACTTTGGCCAGTGGAGAGACTTAAGCAAAATGTGTTTGAACGACAATTAAGTTAAAACTTAAAGCAGAGAATAGAAAAGATTGTACAGGCATTGGGGACTTCCAGAGATCCGTACTGGTTAAGGGAGAAGAGGAGAAATTTCCTAGGGGCTTGATCTTCTGTGATTATAAAGCTAAGAGGGGCATTACGCTAGGAAAATCTGGGATTGAAGGTTACTGTCACCTCATTTGTATTCCAGGCTGGAAAGCCATAATAACCCAGAGAGAATAGTTTCTACTTACAATCACTTTTTCCTATGGGAGAATTTCAGTCATACTAAAAGTACCATTTTGACTGATATGATTGTAGAAGATCAAATTTAGATTCCAGTTATAATAACACAGAAAAAATTAGCTGGATTTGAGAATTCACATTCTGTGTCATGAATGTACAATAAGCCAAAATTTTGACACTAAAGTCTCTGAAACTCACTGACCTCATTAATAAATCACGAGTAATATTTCTGTGTCATAACATTATTGTGCAGATAATGAGAAAACTCTTGGGGGAGTATTTAGCACAGTGCCAGGCACATAGTAAATGTCCAATTGTATTTGTTCATTGCTCGTTAAAGAAGGTTTTGCCAGAAAATTAAACTGGTCGCCAAAGAAAGACCACATAAAATGTTAGAGCAAACTCTAAGCGCTTTTGAAAGCCAAGGCACCATGCATGAGAAAGAGAGATGACAGTTTCTTTTATCACATAGAGTAGGGAGAAAAGCACCCTGAACTGAGAATCAGGAAGGTGGTTTTTTGTCCTGGCTCAGCTTCCAGCTCCCCTGTAGGCTTGGTTAGCTCATTAGCTAACCTCTCCCAGCATCAGATTGCCCGAGGGAAAAATGAGGGGCTCAGTCTCCATAATAGCTAAGGTCATTTTTAACAAGAACAATTCACATATTTGTAAGATATGACCATTACTGTTGCTAAAACACTTGCTTTGATTATTTATCATTTTTTGATGCATAGTATAACAATTAGGGGATAGCAATTATAATGTTTATGGTTTTAATTTTTTTAAAAAACGGCACTTTTATAGAAAAAGCTTAAGTGTGTCATGATCCCAAATTAAATTAACTACAACTGTGGGAAGTTGGATTGATTAGACAGACAGGGAATAATAACACCACTATATTCCTGGTGCTAATATCTGAATGATAGCTAAATGAGTAGGAGGAAGAATACAGATACTTTCCAAAGTTGGTCTTGCAAACCCAAATATAAAAAGTAAGGTTATTATGGTCACAGTTTAAATGTGTATTAGTCATGTGTATTTTCTAAAGGGAGAGCTGGGAAGTGGCAAAGGTGAAGGGTGGGGTGATGAGACTAATATTACGAGTATTTACTGAGTACATACTATGTGACAAGTACTGTGACAAACATTTTACTTTTTTTTTGCTCTTCGAGGTAGGCACAATAATTCTCATTTTACAGAAAATCAACCTGCCAATATTACACAGAACAGTTGTTGGGACTAGAAGCCAATTGTCTGACTTCATTCTGTGGGTTTTCTAAATTATTGCCTGAAAACACGAATATAGGGAAAGGACATTAAAATATTTGGTGCTTATGGGAATGCAAGCTAATGCAGCCACTCTGGAAAACAGTATGGAGGTTCCTCAAAAAACTAAAAATAGAACTACTGTATGACCCAGCAATTGCACTACTAGGCATTTATACACAGGATACAGGTGTGCTGTCTCGAAGGGACACATGCACCCCCATGTTCATAGCAGCCCTGTCAACAATAGTCGAAGTATGGAAAGAGCCCAAATGTCTGTCAATGGATGAATGGATAGAGAAGATGTGGTGTATATATATACAATGGAGTATTACTCTGCAATCAAAAAGAATGAAATCTTGCCATTTGCAACTACGTAGAGGGTATTATGCTAAGTGAAATTAGTCAGAGAAAGACAAAAATCCTATGACTTCACTCATATGAGGACTTTAAGAGACAAAACAGATGAGCATAAGGGAAGGGAAACAAAAATAATATAAAAACAGGCAGGGGGACAAAACAGAAGAGATTCATAAATATAGAGAACAAACTGAGGGTTACTGGAGGGGTTGTGGGAGGGGGGATGGGCTAAATGGGTAAGGGGCATTAAGGAATCTACTCCTGAAATCACTGTTGCACTATACGCTAACAAATTTGGATGTAATTTAAAAAAATAAAAAATAAAATTAAAACAAAACAAAACAAAAAGAAATGTATTTTATAGAAATAAAAGCACTAGTATATAACAATCTAAAAAAAAATTTTGGTGCTTAAAAGTATAAGGAAAGATTCGCTGGCACAGGGGTGGCAAAGCTCCCCAATTCCCAAAGTTTCCCATATTCCCAATTTGAGTATTATTATGTGACTTTAGCAAATTCTGACCTATATGCACCTGGAAATTAATACCACTCCTGTATTATAAGAGTTTCTGGTCAGTATCACATATATGTCATTAAAATGCAAAGCTCGATGCTTCCCCAAATGCTAGAACAAGGTATTTTTGCAGGGCCACAGCACAGGCCTCTGCAGTTGTACTGTTGAAGTGGTTAAATTGGCGAAGCCAGACAATAGCCAGAATTTCACTTGTGCCGAGCAGCAAAGCCTGTTTGTTTCATTAGAGGAAGCTGCTACTGATTCATAAACAATAGGGATTTTCTCTAATAGAAGTGCATCTGGTGGCCACAGGAGATCATCTTTCATCCCCTCTAATGAGTTCAAAAGCTGTCATAACATTTTATGATGATTTGGGCTTAATTGTAACTGTTGTATTAGCCTGTTGTGTAGCATATAGAAATCCACACCTAGTTAATACTTTTATTTATTGGCCTTGGTTTCCTTTTTCTTTTATTTATCCTGTCTTCTTTTGTGGTATTACTACTACTCACTACTCACCCAAGCTGGAAAACTGGGGTCATCCTGACTCCTTACAATCTCTACTCGACACATTCCCAAATGTGTCTCTTCTCCGTTGCTATCACCTCTTGCCTTGGCTCAGGCTCTCATCTTTTCTTTCCTGGACCAATTCAACAGCCACCAGCTGGGGCATCCTCTCCAAAGGCTTTTCTGCTCAAGCTCATTCTCCACACAATCGAGCATCTTCTGTTTAAACCCAAGACCAGGCTCTACCATTAAAAACCTTTCAGGGGTCTTCCTTGTTCATGGTCCGCTTTGTCCCCATCTCAGTCAGGACCTCCAGCAGCAGTGAACTTGAATTTTGGCTGTTTCCTCCACCTCAGCCTTTTGCTCAAGCTATCCCCTTTGTCCTAATGTCCTCTCTGTCCACCCCGTCCTCCATTCCCCCATTCCTTACCTAGATGCTCACCATTCTTTGAAATGCAGTTCAGATGTCACTTCCTCCAAGAAGCCCTGTCTCACCACATGTGAGCCCTCACCTTCTGTCCCAGGCTTTGGCAGGTGATGTTCCTCTCTTGTGCATTAGTACACTAGCAGCTTTCTTCAGAAAAGCAAAAATACTCTCAGGATTTCTTTCAGTTAGCAAAAACAGGTACTATTGTAGGTCTTTTGTAAAAGCAAATGTGAACTAACATGAACTTTCAGAAACCGGAAAGACTCTTCCCTTTATGCCATTTCAAATTACAAAAGGTTCCATAGAGGGGCATCTGGGTGGCTCGGTGCATTAAGTGACCAACTCTAGATTTCTGCTCAGGTCGTGATCTCATGGTTCATGGGATTGAGCCCCATGTCAGGCTCTGCACTAACAGTGCAGAGCCTGGTAGAAATTCTCTCTCTCTGCCCCCCTCTCTCTGCCTCTCCTCTGCTTGTGCTCTCACTCACTCTCAATAAATAAATAAATAAATAAATAAATAAATAAATAAATACTTTAAAAAAAAAGGTTTCTATAGGACTGCTCTGCCTTTGGATATTAAGGAAACCTGTGTTTACTAAACATCTTACTGTAATAATCATTGACCTTACTACATTTTATCATAACTCTCTGTTGATGTGTCCGTTGTCCTCCTATAGAATGTTAACTCATGCTGTTAGAAGTAGGATAGAAAAAGGTCAACAGGCAGATAGTAAAATACACAAGAGACATGACCAGAAGGGTCATAGAAAAGAATGCAAATGACTCTCAAACATATGAAAAGGTGTTCAATCTTGATAATAATGAGAGAAATATAAATTACTATGTTACCGTTACTTATCTGTCATAAATCCAAAAGTCTGACAACATACTCTGTGGGTGAGGCTATATGGAATAGGCATTCTCACACATTGCTGTTGGAATACAACTTGGTACAATCATTACGGGGGGACATTTGGCAATATCAAACAAATTTACATATGCTTTTATCCTTTGGTCACACTTCTAAGAATATATCCCAAAGGTGTTCTGCAAAATATATGAGAAGATGTATGTAGAGAGCTATACTCTGTAGCACTTTTTATAACAACAAAATATTGGAAACAGCCCATATAACAATAGAAGACTGGCTGGATAAATTATGGTAAATATATACAATAGAGTATTTTGAGGCTGTCCAAAAATGAGAAATATCTTTACATAATTCCATAAAGTAATTGCCAGATGTGTTCAGTGACAAAAGCAAGGTGGAAAACGTGTTCAGTTGACTACCGTTTTTCTGAGAAAGGGGAGGACAGTATATATTTACTTATAGTTTTTAAAAGTTTTCCTAGGGCACCTGGGAGGCTCAGTTGGTTAAGTGCCCAACTCAATTTCGGCTCAGGTACATGATCTCATGATTCATGAGATTGAGCCACATGTAGGGCTCTGTGCTGACAGCAAGAAGCCTGCTTGGGATTCTCTCTCTCCCTCTCTCCCTGCCCTTCCCCACCTCTTGCTAGCATGCACTTAACCGACTGAGCCACCCAGGTGCCCCCATTTGTAACAGTTTCTAAGATGAAGGGGAAGACTGTATTTCCCTTCATGGGTTAATGGGAGGTCGTCAGCCCAAAGCCAAGATCTCCTTTATTTTCTGCTCATTTTACTAAGGAATTACTTTTCCTCATCTAGCTTCTTCCTTCCTTTCTCTTCCCAGCACCACAAAACCCACGAGCCCAAGGAGCAGGTTCCTATCTTCCACTAGTAGGTTTCCAATACAGACAGCTTGGAAAATGATAGGTCTAAAGACACAGATAGGGAATTTTCTGAGAGAAGCTTTCAGCTAGGGATAGAGAGCCCTGGCTGTAATAACCAGAACTAGGCAACTTAAGAAAAAGTAGAAAACTTCTGAAACTGCAGAGGGCCGCTATAGAGGGCACAAAGATGCAGCGCAGGTCAAGATCAAAGAAAATGACACCAAAGAAGATCAGTAGCAAAACAAACACCGACTCTTGTTGCCTACACAAGGGAAAAAGGATCATTTTCTGTTTAGAAGGGTTGAGCGGTTACAATGAGGGGCATTCCTGTATAACATATACGTACACCTATGCTGTCTGGTCCTCACACATCAGGTTCTCTGGAAGTTGGCGGGGGGGTGGGGCAAGATGGTTCTTTGGGACCTACACCTGTGAACAGAAGGAGATAGAAACATGATTGGGCAGAGGGAGAAGTTGAACTGTGATGAGGGCTCAACAAATTTTAGTCCATCACGTAAAAAAAATTGTTTTGTGGCAGACAGCAATGATTGGCTATTATACTCCCACCTCACTTAGTCACCTGACACAGGCTGCCCAGGAAAGGGCTCAACTCCCAACAGAAGGGGCAGTTGTCTGCAGCTAAAGCAAACCCTGAAGGAGCTGTCAGCCAGAAACTGTCTGCTGACCGCATCTCCTGCAACTAGAAAACAAGCCCTTCCTTGAAGGGGAATCTGGGTGGCACATCTCTCTGCCTACCATGCTACCAAACCTCTTCATAGTTCATAAAGACTCTTTGTACTTTTTAAAAATTTTTTTAAGTTTATTTATTCATTTGGAGAGAGAAAGAGCACAAGCAGGTAAGGGGCAGAGAGAAAGAGAGACAGAATCCCAAGCAGGCTCTATGCCATCAGTGCAGAGAACCCGACGTGGGGCTTGAACTCACAAACTGTGAGATCATGACCTAAGCCAAGATCAAGAGTCAGACACTTAACCAAGTGCACCACCCAAGTGCTCCAAGACTCTTTATATTTTAATTTTTTTCGAAGACAAACAAAAGGTACTACATTTAGTAAAGAACCTCATATATTTAGTGTTGAATTTGAAATTACCATTAGAATTTCTATTCCACGGATTATCAGGTTGATGGTCATTATATTTCTGGGCAGGCTGAAATTAGCTGTTCATTCACTTATTCACCCCACAAACGTTTATTAAGTATCAGTTGCATCGAAGTGTCTGGAAATTGAAAGATGAATAAAGATGCTTTTCCCATGAACTCTTGGGAATTAGATTCTAGTGGGGTGGCAGATAATTAAATAGACAGGACAAATGGTAAGAGTTTAAAAGACAGGTATAAGCAATACGCTATAGAAGTTTAAGGGTCATGAAGGAGAAAATACTCAGCTATGTCTGTAGGCATCCTCCTGGGAGAGGACAGGTGGCTTCTGGCTCTCAGATGACAAGAAATATTTGCATAGGAACATTATAGGAAGAATGAATTGTATGTGTAAAGACTCACAAGAATGAAAGAGCATCACATGTTATGGGAACCGTAAATACACTGATATGACCAAGGCACATATTGTAAGTATCGGAATTGGGGCTGGGAAGATACATAGACATAGATACAGATATCATTGTTCATTCATTAATATAATTTTATATTGTAATTTATCTAGCCAGTGTTTCTGAAATACTTTTTTTAAAAAAATTTTTTTTTTAACGTTTATTTATTTTTGAGACAGAGAGAGACAGAGCATGAACGGGGGAGGGTCAGAGAGAGGGAGACACAGAATCTGAAATAGGCTCCAGGCTCTGAGCTGTCAGCACAGAGCCCGACACGGGGCTCGAACTCACAGACCGCGAGATCATGACCTGAGCCGAGGTCGGCCGCTCAACCGACTGAGCCACCCAGGCGCCCCATGAAATACGTTTAATCATGATTTGTGGTTTTTGCCTATTGTTTTGTTTGCAATAACACTCCTCTGCAGGACATTCTTTGGGAAATATTGAATGAAGTCTTGATTGAGCCTGCCAGGTTATCTGTGACATAAGTCTATTCTAGATCTAGTACCTGAACAGGTCTGTTCTGACTTGATACTGACAGATTTAAAAAATATATTATTAGCTACAGTTTCTGGGAATGTTACGACGGTATCCATCTCTCCTTGGATACTGGAATACAGAACTTTGTTAGAAGGAACACCATATCTCCCTGTTGTAAAGAGTCCTTGACAACCACCCAGTTCGTGGCAGAGACAGGGAGAACAGAGACTGCAGAGTCTTTGACTCTTTCTGGGGCTAACACCTGAGCCATGGCGTCTGTATCATTTCGAGACCCAGTATCTTCCACAGTGGGAAAACGGATGATTGTTACAGGTAAAGAGTTTTTGTGTATGCTTTCACAAGGAAATCTACACTTTCTTTATCCCTCACCTCTATGATGCTCAGATATGATACTCACGTAATGGATGGAAGAATGGAATAATCACATATGTTTATTTTATACAATACTGCTACTCTTACGCACACAGTGTGGGCATCAACACCATGCAGCCATCAACAGATCGGCGACATCCCAGTTTTCACTATATCTAAGCTAACTTTCACAAAGGAACATTTTTATATCATAAAGTTTATGTTTCTTTAATGGGAACTACTTCGATGTTAACAAAAAGTATACGTTTGATCAAATTTTAATTATTACTGATTTAACCTTTTTGTGTTTTTAGAAGTTTGACGTATTTGGTTAATAAGCATTTTGCAAAATGCACATTAAACCCCAGAACAATTGTTGGCTTGCATTTTCCTTCAACTTGCTTTAAATGATTTGAATGGTGTTTCTGTGTGGAATTACAATAACATGTAATTAAATAGAATACTGTATGACTAATTGTGATAAGTCTGCAAGAAATAAACTAAATTTCATCTTATTTCCTTCATAATTTGAAGTCATGAGCATATTTTATAAGCTTCTCCCCTTGCCTATCTATGAAGTTCCACTTGAATCATGGGAAAGCTGGCCCCACCTATTTGCTGTCCATGTACGATTCCAGTATACATGTATACAAGTATCAGCACTGGAAACCTGTACCCCATGAGAACAAACTTTATCAACTAGAGTACAATGCCTCCTTGCAGTACCTCTTGCCTTTAGACTTAAAGACTCTAGTCATTTCCTAAGTTACTTAGGTGAACATCTTTTCCCTCCATCCCCTTCAGTTAGACTCTCTTGTCACAGTCTGAACTCCTTCCTGGAACCCCCCCCCCCCCACTTCTTAAATTATTTTTAAAAAAATTTGTATGCATCAAAATTTGCTCTTTGTGCTGTAAAGTCTATTGACAAATTCATAAGGCCATGTACCCACCATCAGAGTACCATACAGAATAGTTTGACCCCTCTAACAATCACTTGAACGTCACCTATTCATTTCTTCATTTGCTCTCCCCGAGCTCCTAGCAACCATTAATCTTTTCACTGTGTCTATAGTTTTGCCTTTTCCTGAATGTCATAGAGCTGGAATCATACAGCATCTAGCCTTGTCAGATTGGCTTCTTTCACTTGCCAATACGCGTTAAGCTTCCTTCATGACTTTTCATGGCTTGATGGTTCATTTCTTTTTAGAAATATTCCATCATGTGGGTATCTCATCATTTACCTATTCATCTATTGAAGGACACCTCGGCTGCTTTCAGTTATTAGCAACTCTGAAAAAAAGTCTCTACAAACATTTGTGTGCTGGCCCAAGTGTGGATATGTTTTCAAATCAGTCTGGTAAATACCTAGGAATATGATTGCTGAGTCGTATGGTAAGTCTGTGGGTAGCTTTGTAAGAAACTGCCCAACTGTCTTCCCAGGCAGCTGTGTCGTTTGCATTTCCACCAGCAATGGGTGAGCATTGCCTGTTGCTGCGGCATCCTTGCTAGCATTTGGTTTTGTTTATTTGTTTTGTTTTGTTTTTTACTTTAAGCCATTCTAATAGGTATGTAGTTACATCTCACTGCTGTTTTCATTCAAAATTCCTTAATGACTAATGTTTATGGACTTGTTTGCCATCTGTATATCTTCCTTGGTGAGATGTCTGTTCATGTTGGCCTATTTTGTAATTGGGTGTTTTGTTTTCTTATCGTTGAGTTTTAAAGTTCTGTATATATTTTGGATACAAGTCCTCTATCAGATAAGTGTTTTGCAAATGCACAAATGTCTTCTTCCCAATCTGTGACTTGTCTTTTCATTTGCTTAGCACAGTCTTTTTCATATAGAGGAATTTTGGTTTTTTTTTTAATGTTTATTTTTGAGAGAGAAAGAGAAACAGAGTGTGAATGGTGAAGGTGCAGAGAGAGAGAGAGACACAGAATTTGAAGCAGGCTCCAGGCTCTGAGCTGTCAGCACAGAGCTCCACGCGGGGCTTGAACTCACGAACCACAAGATCATGACCTGAGCTGAAGTCAGACACTAAACTGACTAAGCCACCCAGGCGCCCCCTCATGGATTACACTTCTGATGTTGTATCTAAAAACTTTTCACCAAACCCAAGATCACCTAGATTTTTCTTCTCTTTTTTTTTTTTTTTTTCTAAAAATGTTACCCTTACGTGTTTTCAGTTAGATCAATGATTTGTTTTGAGGTGATTTTTCTGTTTCTTAAACTTTTCATTGAACATCAGCCAATAAATTTCCTCTTTTCCTTAAGCCAGTTTGGGTTAGGTTTTCTGTCACTTGCAACTGTTTTTCTTCACTGATAACTTAAAATTTCTTCTAATTTATGTCAGTGTATACTTAGTGTCATGTATTTACATAGTTCCAAGTTGTCATCTTCGAGAGATTTCAGTATATTGATATAGAATAATTAACTTCACATTTTCCTGTATTTTAAATTTAATTTCCAGATTTTCACTGTTATAATAAAGCTGCATGAATACTTTTACATAAATTATTTTTCTCTTTCTGTTATTTTCTTGTGGTATATTTACAAAGAATGGAATTAGCAGGTGAGAGATAAAGGAAGACTCCATTATTCTACAAGATGATTCAGTGTGTATTTACTTAGTGTACTTTGACTGGTTACCTAATTTGACCACTCCATCAACTTTTATATTTCTATCAAATTTTAATATTTGTCTTTCAAAGTATATTTTTGAAACTAATTTTTTTAAGTTTACATATTTAGAGGGAGAGAGACCACACGCACAAGCAAGGGTGGGGCAGAGAGAGCATCCCAAGCAGGCTTCAGTGTGCTGACAGCACAGAGCCAGACATGGGGTTCCATCTCACAATCCATGAGATCATGACCTGAGCCAAAATTGAGAGTCAGGCACTGAACTGACTGAGCCATCCAGGGGCCCCAAAACTAAATTTTTAGCATAATGCTCTGAAATTAAATTTAACAAATGTAAACTGAATCCCTATTCAATCTTAAAAACTTGTCCAGGAGGGGTGCCTGGCTGGCTTAGTCAGAAAAAGAAGCATTTGGAACTCTTGATCTAAGGGTCATGAGTTTGAGCCCCATGTTGGGCACAGAGATTACTAAAAAAAATTAACAAATAAAATAAATAATTTGGGGCTCCTGGCTGGTTTCGTTTGTGGAGGTTGTGACTCTTGATCTTGGGGTTGTGAGTTCTAGCCCCATGTGGGGTGTGGAGATTGCTTAAAAATAAAATCTTAAAAAAAAAAATAAGTAAATAAAAATAAAAACTTGCCCAGGAACTTTGGAGTTTACAAAAATGAACATGAATAAGATGTTCTTTTTCTTCTAGAAGCTTATAATCTGTTACTATGTTTAAAATATTACAGGTTATGCTGTTATCCTATTTGTATAATGTAAATACCCATCATAGCATAGTGTGGTATTAAAAGGAAACACAAATTTAATTCCAAAGCCTTAAGAAATAATGTAAAAGATGTAGAAAAGGAGGAAAATTATATTACACTGCACCCCACAAACTAAACCATACATTTTTTGTTTTTCTTGTTCATTTCTTTTCTTTTTAAATATCATAATTAGCATAAATTACCTCCTGCATTATAGGTGGATTTAGAATGTATTTAGTTTGCATTTAATAAAGGGATAGAGAATCTCTTTGAAAAAAATGTCAGTGAGTTCAGCTTTTAAACTTTAAAAAAAGGTTGACATGTAACTGTTAAAAACAAAACAGGCTCAAAATGGAGTTACTCATGCTAAGCCTCACCTTACCAAACTGAGACTTGGTTCAAACAGCATAGGCTCTCTCAGAAATGGGTCTTACTTACACCAGCCTATGAGGCTAGCCTGATCAGCACTAGTTAGATAATCTGCCTGATAGATGCCTGCAATCCCCTAAAGGAAAGTAACCCTGTAATAACCAATCCGCTTTTTGCCTAGTATAATTTCCTTGTTCTTGCTTCGTGCCTATAAAAGTCTTCTTGTTTTGCACAGTTCCTGGAGCTCCTTTCCATCTGCTAGACTGGTTCCAGACAATTCATGAATCACTGAGCAAAGCCAATAAGATCTTTAACATTTGCTCCATTGAATTTTGTTTTGTAGTAACACATACTCCAGAAAGTACACTAATCCAGTATTCAGCTTGATAACATTTCATGAAGTGAACACTGTGCCTATGTATTTACTTCTTACATCAAGATAGCCAACATTTTCATCACCCTAAAAAGTTGCTTAATGATCTTTCCCAGTCAATCCCCCCAAAGTCAAACAATGTTCTGCTTTCAATAATCCATATGTTTTTTGATAACTGTGAGTTTAATCTGATAGGGCAAATTAATTACTTATACTTTTAAGACATTTTGTTTGTGGGCTTATTCTACCATAAAGGATTCACTAGCAGGGGTGCCTGGGTGGCTCAGTCAGTTGAATGTCCGATTCAGCTCGGGTCATGATTCACGGTTCGTGAGTTCGAGCCCCGCATCGGGCTCTGTGCTGACAGCTCAGAGCCTGGAGCCTGCTTCCGATTCTGTGTCTCCGTCTTTCTCTGTCCCTCTCCCCCCATGCTCTGTCTCTTTCTCTCAAAAATAAACATTTAAAAAAATGTTTAAAAAAAAAGGATTCATTAGCAATTTGTTAAGTTCTAAGACATAGTGAGGAGATTTGTAAAGGTGTGATTTTTGCATTACAGAGATCTTATATGAAAACTAATATCACAAACAAAATTATGAAGAGATTTTAAAAATATTTTAGAGCATGGTTATATATCTTTAAAACATCTGTTTACAAAATAACAGGTTGCCCAGTTCTAGGTCCTATGAGGTTTTAAAATTTAATTACATTTATTTAAAAATACATTCTTTAAATTGAAGACAACACAAACAAATGGAAAGATAATCCATGCTTGTGGACTGGAAGAACAAATATTGCTAAACTGTCCATATCCAAAGAAAGCTATAGATTTGATACAATCTCTACCAAAATACCAACAGCATTTTTTCATAGAACTAGAACAAATAATCTTAAAATGTATATGGACACAAAAGACACTGAATAGCCAAAGCAATCTTGAAAATGCAGAACAAAACTGGATGTATCAAAATCCTAGATTTCAAGGTATACTACAAAGCTGTAGCAATCAAAACAGTATGGTACTGGCACAAAAATAGACACACAGATGAATGGAACAGAATAGAGAGCCCAGAACTTAACCCGTGATTATATAGTCAAATCATCTTTGATAAAGGAGGCAATAATGGGCAATGGTAAAAGGACAGTCTCTTCAACAAATGGTGTTGGGAAAATTGGATAGGTCCATGCAAAATAAGGAAACTGGGCCACTTTCTTATACCATACACAAAATGGATTAAGGACATGAAACCATAAAAATCATAGAAGAGACACAGGCAATAATCTTTCTGACATCAGACATAGCAACATTTTTCTAGCTATGTCTCCTGAGGCAAAAGAAACAAAAGCAAAAATAAACTGTTGGAACTATATCAAAGTAAAAAACTTCTGCACAGTCAAAGGAAACAATCAACAAAACTAAAAGAAAACCTACTGAGGGTGCCTGGGTGGCTCAGTCATTAAGCATCTGACTTCAAGTCAGGTCATGATCTCATGGTTCATGGGTTCATGAGTTTGAGTCCCACATTGGATGAACATGAGCCCCACTTCAGGTAAAACACAAGCCCTGCTTCAGGTGAGCCCTGCTTCTCTCTCTTTCTCTTTCTCTCTCCCCCTCATAGGAATCTCTCTCTCTTTGCCCCTTGCTCACTTGCACCCTCTCTCCTTCTCTCAAAAGAAGAAGAAGAAGAAGAAGAAGAAGAAGAAGAAGAAGAAGAAAAGAAAAGTGTACTGAATCAGAGAAGATATTTGCAAATGACATATCCAAAAAAAAGGTTAATATCCAAAATACATAAAGAACATATACAACTCAACACCAAAATCATGATCATCATCATCATCATCATCATCATCTTCATCATTATTTATTTAAAAGTGGGCAGAAGACATGAACAGACATTTCTCCAAAGAAGACATACAGATGGCCAACAGACACATGAAAAGATGCTCAACATCACTCATGTTGAAATGCAAATTAAAAGTACAATGAACTATCACGTCATATCTTTCAGAATGGCTAAAATCACAAGAAACATAAGAAACAAGAAGTGTTGGTGAGGATGTGGAGAAAAAGGAACACTTGTGCACTGTTGGTGGGAATGCAAACCAGTGCAGCCATTGTGGAAAATAGTATGGGAGTTCCTCAAAAATTTTAAATGGAACTACCCTATGATCCAGTCATCACGATACAATTTGCTCAAAGAATATGAAAACACTAGTTTAAAATGACATATGTGCCCCTATGTTTATTGCAGCATTATTTACAATAGCCAAATTATGGAAGCAGCCCAATGTCCATCAATAAATGAATGGATAAAGAAGATGTGGTACACACACACACACACACACACAGACACACACACACACACACACACACACACACACACACACAGACAGAGCAATATTACTCAGCCATAAAAAAGAATGAACTCTTGCCATTTGCAACATCATAGATGGATCGAGAGAGTATATAATGCTAAGTAAAATAAGTCAGTCAGAGGGGCGCCTGGGTGGCTCAGATCATGATCTCGCGGTCCGTGAGTTCAAACCCCATGTTGGGCTCTGTGCTGACAGCTCAGAGCCTGGAGCCTGTTTCAGATTCTGTGTCTCCCTCTCTCTGACCCTCCCCTGTTCATGCTCTGTCTCTCCCTGTCTCAAAAATAAATAAAACGTTAAAAAAAATAAGTCAGTCAGAGAAAAATAAATATCATATGATTTCACTCATATGTGGAATTTAAGAAATAAGACAAACAGGAGACAAAGCAAGAATTTCCCTTTCTTTCTTTCTTTTTCTTTCTTTCTTTCTTTCTTTCTTTCTTTCTTTCTTTCTTTCTTTCCTTATTTCTTTCTTTCTTTTTAATTTTATTCTTTAAATTTATATCCAAATCAGTTAGCATATAGTGCAACAGTGATTTCAGGAGTAGATTCCTTAATGCTCCTTACCCATTTAGCCCATCCCCCCCTCCCATATCACCTCCAGTAACCAAGAAACAGATTCTTAACTATGGAGAACAAACAGATGGTTACCAGAGGGGAGGTGGGTGGGGGCTGGGTGAAATAGGTGATGGGGATTACGAGTTCATTTATCACAATGAGCACTGAGTAACGTATAGAATTGTTGAATCACTATATCGTGCACCTGAAATAATATAACACTGTGTGTTAACTATACTGGAATTAAAATTTAAAAAAAGAAAAGAAAAGAAATACATTCCTTCATTCAAACTCTTTCATGAATTCCCACTTGGTTCAAATTAAAGAGATAGATGGAATAATTAATATGGGTTATTAAATTAAAAAGGCAGCATAAAAAATGATCTAATTTAACCTATCATTTTTCAGATGGAAATACTGAGGTTCAGAGAGCTAAGCAAGTTGCTTAAGGTCACACAGCCTTGATCAGAAGAATAGAAGTGTTCACTTGCCCCCTAATTATATGGCATATTTATGTGCATTATATCCAGATTACTTACTGAATAAAAAATTGATGTATTTAGTCAGATATCATATACCTACTAGAAAATCTGCTCCTGTAAATCAGGAATATTGTAGAATCCTACCATATAAAGGAATGATCACAGCATGGGAGTTCTGTTAGAAATATATTAGAATTGGAAATACTCTTAAGGAAATGGCCAAAACCCAATATGATGAATGAAACTATAAGTGGTAGAAGTACATAAATGTGTCTGTAATTTTGAAAAGCACTGCTCCATTAGCCTGGGTTTCAGACCCATTTATTCATCTCATTTTTTGCCCTGGGAAACTGTCACACTAATAGTTATGTCTCAAATTCAATTACTTTAAAAATAGAAAATGACTCTTCACACTGAACTGCCACTGGTTTCCTACTTGAAGAGAGAATAAAATTGTCCTACAGCAAATTCACCTGATGCCTCATCACTATAATTCATGAAGCAAATATTTTACATTTTTGAAAACTAATTCATGACAAAAGCTTATACATTTTAATGGTACTGACACATTCGGTTGGCTAATCTGCGTTTTATTCTGTAGACACAATATATGATTTGCCTGAATCGAAATTTATCTCTAAGGGACAGCAGTTCCAAATCAGTCCTAACTTGCTGGTCATCTAAATCGTCACTGATGTAATTTGTGAGAAAACAAAAACAAAAATAAAAAGAAAGAAATCCAAAACATCAGTTACTGCTTTCACTTTGAAAAGCAGGACAAGCTTTGTCTCATATTCTGTTTTTTGTTTGTTTGTTTGTTTGTTTGTTTGTTTGTTATTTTGGGTTGTTTTGAAGAACAATAAACACTTTTATTATATGAACCCAAATGGGAAGGAGTAGGATTTATTTGCCTTTCTAGGCTTTCATTTAATTTTCCAAAGTTGATCCTTTGTAGGTTACATTAATATCATTAAAAAAAATGTTTTTAATGTGTATTTATTTTTGAGAGAGAGAGACAGAGACAGAGTGTGAGGAGGGGAGGGGCAGAGAGAGAGGGAGACACAGAATCTGAAGCAGGCTCCAGGCTCCTAGTCGTCAGCACAGAGCCTGATGTGGGGCTTGAAATCATGGGCCGCGAGATCATGACCTGAGACAAAGTCGGACACTTAACTGACTGAGCTAGCCAGGCGCCCCATAATATCATTTCTTTAAATCAGGGACGAATGCTCAGGATGAAGCAAGAAAAGTTTTTTGTTGTTGGATCAGGGTTTGAAAAAATGGATGTTTCTGTTAAAGCTTAGCTGATTGTTCACTGTAAGCTGGGCACCATGCTACCTACTAGGAAATAGATACACATGAACCGCTTGCTTCAAGAGGCAAAGACTAGCAAACTGAGGCATCATCGTGGCTTTTTTTCTTAACCTAACTTTAAGGATAATTGTACCTATTTCCAAAGGCTTGTTAGGATGATTTAGTGGAATGAAAGTGGCCTTTATATAACATGAATTCAATTAACTTTTTAAACTTTTTTTTCTTAAGAAGCTATTAAAAAAAAAAGCTATCTTTTTCTTGAGAAGATGAGTAGAGGAGGGAGGGACTGGGGAGAGGACACGAGAATCCCTCTAAAATCTCATTTTGTCTTAAGAAGCCAGCCAAGTACACTCTATTTCCCAAAGTCTGAAGCCATAAGCAGATTTGTAATGGGTATAAAGAGAAATAATTTAAGATTATCTAAGTCGGTGGTTTTAAAACGTTACATATGAATCACCTGGAGAGTAGTCTTGTGAAAATGCAAAGTTCTGGGCTGGGCATTTCTACCCAGCTCTCAGGTGAGGCCCATGCTGCTGGGCCAGGGACCACACTTTGAGTAACACGGATCTAAACTTTTCTGGCTCTACCACTTACTTACTGTTGTACTCTGGACCATGTATTTACCACTCTGTGCCTCAGTGATACCATCTGTAAGAGGGCGATAATAATATCTACTTTGTGGGGTTGCTGAGAGTTTTAAGTGAGTTAATGCACATCGAGTACTTAGAACAGTGCCTAGCATGTGGTAAGCTCCTATATGTGTTACGACTGTCCACGAATACAGATCACTAGCAATGTAACAAAACTGCTTGCTACTGTGCCCAGAAGATGAAGTTATTTATGACACTAATAATTACAGCTCTCACAAAATATATTTTTTAACCTGCCGACTGTTTGCCTTTTGGATTTTCTTATAGATCTGGTCTAAATCATACTAAAGGAGACAAGTGCCATTAAAAAGATGTTATGGTGGGGGCGCCTGGGTGGCTCAGTCGGTTAAGCGTCCAACTTCAGCTCATGATCTCATGGTTTGTGAGGTCGGGCTCTGTGCTGACAGCTCAGAGCCTGGAGCCTGTTTCAGATTCTGTCTCCCTCTCTCTCTGCCCCTCCCCCGTTCACACTCTGTCAATAACAAACGTTAAAAAAAATTATATATATAACAAAAAGATGTGGTGGTGGAATGGCAAATTTTGGAATACTACATAGAAACCTCATTATTTTATGTAATCTTGGTTGGTGAAAACTATATGTCATTCTGTACAGTCAGAAAGGGTAGAAAGATCTCCTTAGGGTGCACTGGGTGGATCGTCTTTTCCTACAGGCAACCCGCTTTGACTGTGTAGATGGAGTCCACTTCTCTTTCCTTCCTCCCTCTCCTGCAAGAGGAGGGGTAATGCATGCTGAAATCCGGCAAGAAAGCACTTTACCCTGACACCTGCTGTGTACAATCCTAGTCCATTTCATTCACAGCAAGTGATAAAGGATAAAGTGCCTCACTGTCTTGCTAACCCCAGTTGCCAGCAATTATCTCCGAAAAGGTAGGACCTTTCCAAGCGCCAATTAAAAGGCGCCTTTGACCACAGACATCATCTTTTAGAAAAATACACTCTAGGGGAAACTCTGAGGCAGATAGAAGATGATCCATGCCTTTAAGAATAACAGTACTGAAAGAGACCTTAAATCATTTATTTGGCCAAATTATTTATTTGGGGCAGCCACTTTCTAAAATAAAAGAAATAATTTCTGAAAAACTACACAATTGCAGAATTGAAGGAGAGGGTCCAAGGTCAGGGATGGAGACTCAATTCCCTGGCACTTGAATTTCTCACATCTCAACTAGACACAATTGAGTACATAAAATTTTGAGCAAGTGACTCCAACATAAGGAAGTTTCAAGGACAACTTCTGCCAAAATGGGTTTTCCTGTAGTCTGTTCATCAAAAGGGATCACAAGCGATCATTTAAGGGGAAGAAATGAGCAGACTGATTGCTCCTGTTCTGTATTAAGTGTTGAACTAGTAGTCCTACTACTTCATTTCCAAGCAGAGTGTGATCAGGACTGAGTGTCTCTGTCTGTAGAGGACCTGGGACAGCCTCGGGAAATCTTCTGGTGCAGGAAAGGAAGACCCAATTTACTTCTAAGCCTCATTCTTGACAGTCAAATGAATTGCCTTGGGAGTGGAGTTTGGGGGACCTGAGGGCAGAGCTAGGAACCCCAAGTGGCCAGAACATCTAGTGTAGTCCCTCCCAAGTGTACTAAACAATGATCAAAACTTACACATGCAAAATTAGGGGAGCGAGGTGGCTACTGAAGGAAAAAGAGACACAGTGTGCCATGAAAAGTGAGTCAAATCCAGTTTCTGGGTTCTTTGTCGTATTCTACCACCAGTAATACTAAGGTATCCCTGAGGGGACTCTGAGCTAACCACAATCCCAAATCTAGGGCACTGATTCTCAAAAGGTAATATGCCTAAGAACCACTTATGGAGACTTTTAAGAATGCAGAATACCCAAACTTCTGAGATTTTTCTGGGGCTCTGCATGTTAAACAAACACACCAAGAGTCCATGATACAGGTGGTCCATGTGACTGGGAAACGAAGTAGGGTCTAGGGTGATAGACCTGTTACGTGTTCTGCTCCTGGAAGCTCGCATATGCTCCAATTCTACTCCTCCGTAAGGTCTAACTTGCCCTTAGTCAGAAGAAGATCAGAAGCTGGCTGATCTTGGCTCACTACCATTGATTTTTACAAGTAATTTAAAAGCCCACAATTAACAAAATAAAAGGATGGGAACATTTGTATAATTTGAATCAGTGTGCCTCATATCATTCTGCAAATGATTATATAAGAACAAAATATGCTTTCCAGCCCAATGAATTATGGTGTGGATGACAGGGTAATCAAGAATCTAAGTATTCAAAACTTATGTAAACAAAGCTATCTAAAGTTAAGGGAAGATTAGTGAATAAAGGCTGATAGCAACTGGGTTACATAAATTCTTTGTTCATAGCAAGGAAATAATACCTCCCACATCTCTTTATTTTAGAGATTTCCAGACTCTTTCAAACTTCAGTCTACAAGCTAAACAGCTATTGCCACCCTCTTGGCACACGATGGAAACAGAACAAAGTAGACAAGCTAGTCGTGTGGGCTAAATAAAGAAGATTTAAAACAATAACAACAACAACAACAACAACAACAACAACAACAACAAATGATTCTACAGTCCTAGGAACGGATGTGGCAAATCTCATTCATTTCCTTTTCTGAGGACTGTGTAGCCACTTAGAATATAGGATCCAGTGCTAACCCACACTCCCCTCCTCCATCACTGCCCCTCACAGTGTGTGTGTGTGCCCATGTGCACACACTGGCTCACACGTGCACCCTTGGACATGTGGAAGTGCCCTGCAGAATGTTGGCTCCTCTTGTCTGCAGGGATTAAACAAAGCAAAACAAAACAAGACAAAACAACAACAACAACAACAACAAAAACCTATCAATTCTAGGTCTCAGGAATACTTTTTTTCCTCAAACCAGGTGTCTTAGACTCCCTTGAAATGGGCCCCCCAAATAAATGATTGCTTATCATTGACCTTGGCGTATAATCACCCAGAAAATAAAGATTGAAATGAGCTTGCAATAAATCTCCAATACTGTGATAATTCTACCTCTACTTCTGAGGGAGGAGAGGTGCTATGGAAATATTGTCTGTATGTATGGATTGTTGTGTGTAAGGACTATAAAGTAGGAAGTTACTTACATTAGTCTATATATTGGTCAACAACCTCATTAATCATTGCTTCATAAATAATTTCCCATTGCTACTCACCCAGAACACTCTGAGGCACAAATAGCAGCATGGAGAAGCAGCTCATTCACAAATAGAAAGCCTCAGCCTTCATGAATTTGGGTTTGAGGATCACAGTCTTTCGGGTCCACAGCATCTTGAAATGGCTTTCTCCAATTGGCAGTCACAATTTTAATGGCTTGAAAGATTACCTTGGAAAATTGTGATATTTATTTGCAACATCCAGATTTGATTTGATTTGATTTGGTTTGGTTTTTTTAACGTTTATTTATTTTTGAGACAGAGAGAGACAGAGCATGAACAGGGGAGGGGCAGAGAAAGAGGGAGACACAGAATCTGAAACGGGCTCCAGGCTCTGAGCTGTCAGCACAGAGCCCGACGCGGGGCTCGAACTCAGGGACCGTGAGAGCATGACCTGAGCCGAAGTCGGACGCTTAACCGACTGAGCCACCCAGGCGCCCCCAGATTTTATTTTAAGTAAGACTGTCTCTTGGGGTACCTGGGTGGCTCAGTCGGTTAAGCGTCTGAGGCTCAGATCATGATCTCATGATAGTGAGATGCAGCCTGCCTGAGATTCTCTCTCCCTCTCCCTCTGCCCCTCCCCCACTTGCACGAATGCACGCATACACTCGCTCTCTCTTTCTCTCTCTCAAAAAGAAATCAGACTGTCTTAAACATTATCTCCAAATTTGGATGGGAGTTTGTGCAGTCATTTTTGTGTGATGATGTAACAGACAAAAACTGTACAGTAAATGTTTACTTCACCACTGTGAATCACCTAAAATAATGACAGAGTGCCTCAGTTTAAAATGTTTTGAAGCTGAAAACATACATTTGGAGCTGAGGTCGTGCCCAGAGGAAAATTATGTATTGCACAAAAAGTCAGGACCATTTATTAAAGTAGAGAGTCACAGAAAGTGGGAGAGTGTCATCCCACAGATAAATGGAAAGGAAATGACATCCCACCCTACCTGGCCCAAAGACAGAGCTTCCACGATCAGCGATACTTTAATCTCCTGTCTCCTGCCTTTTCACATCTCAACTAGTCACAATGGAGTAGATAAAATTTTGAGCTAGTGCTCTAATATAAGGCAGCTTTAAAGATAACTTCTGCCATAATGGTTATTCCTGTGGTCTGTTCATCAAAAAGGATCACAAGGATTTGGATCCTCTACTGTCTCCTACCTTCACCAAATGACTGATATGCCTTTAACCTCTGTGTCTACTCCCTCCCCCAATCTCTCCTTATTTTTTTCTCTTCTACAATTACAGAGACAAAGAAGAATGAGGAGCAAAAAAACTGCGCATAGATAATCACAAACCATAGTTGGTCTTTGTTTACATTTTTTTAAACAGCTACCAAAGGATATTCAGGGAATCTTGATTAGGGCTTTGAAATTCAGCTCCAGTACAGAGTTGATTTACTGTCTGCCTACCTCCAGCCAGCAAATCCAGCAGGCCAGACGGCTGGTGCCACCTCCTTGTACATTCCCTTTACCTTTTCTCTGGCTTTAGTTTCTCCTGTTGTCCGGAGGGAGACCATCTCTTTCCGGCCACATCAGCATTCTATCCTAGGATGACCAATTGTCCTAATTTACCCCCAAGGGAGGGTTTTCCCAGAACACTGAATTTTCAGTGCTAAAACTCTGGCCAACTTCCCCGACTGCGACACATCTACTTCAACTTCAGATAGAACTCATTATTTGAATTCTGCACAATGCAAGTAAGGGAAGTGTTCGACGTCAGGGTACTAAGCAAGAGTTCCCTCATATATAGGCCATTACTAACTTCCTCCCTTGCAATCAGAATAAGATGAGAAGGTTCAGGCTGTTTCACAGATACCACTATGTAGATGTCCAGTGGTGACCACACTACCACTAGATAGTCTAGACAGTCTGTCTGAATTACTCTCCTGAGCTGGTGGTAGTGGATGGACTATCCATGATGGGTATATCACGGTTTTTCTTGTGACACTGCCATTTTGGGCAGCTCCAGGTGGGGAACCAGGACTTCTGGGACTCACCTTTTTTTCTGGTTCCAGCTTCAAAGGATAGGGAGACGACAAAGTCTTCGCACCAGGGGCAGCCCGGAAGAGCACCTTCTCAAAAAATCTGTAGAAGGAAGGGGTGCATGAACTGATTCACAAATCCTTGAGAAGTATGCAGTCTAGGTTTCTTTTCTTTTCTTTTTTTTTTTTTTTTTTTAATCACACTATTCATAGCCACTAACTTACAGGTTTGACCAACTGTTCTACCCAGAGAGTCATTTTAGATACTGGTTTATCCGTAGACTGGGTCATTAATTATCTCAGCATAAGCAGACAATGCAGAGCAAACACATTGTTGTTCACTCTTTGAGTTCTTTGCCTAGAGTAGATGTGGGTGGAAAGGAGAGGAGTCCTCCACAGTACCTTCTTTCTCTCATCCAAAATTTTTCTAACACTACTTTCTCAATGACTTACATGATTTGTTCACTAATAGAGCACTGCTGAGAGCAACATCCAGGAACAGATTTCAGACCAAGCTTCCACCTGCTCCCTCTGATCTATACTCTATTGGCCCAGCCTCCTCCTCCTTTTAACTCCCTACAGAGCTCTCCAGTGTGGTGGTTAGTTATGTTCATACTCTTTTGGAGGAGACAGAGATTTGCTTTTTAGCAGAAATGGAAACATAAAGATATTGCAGGTGCATTGTGGGAAGCAATGGCAGGGAACCACACAAGTTCAAAGGGAATGTATTTAAACTCCTCCTTCTTCTAGGGACCCAGCTGCTGCTCACCCAGTGTCTCCTTGTGGGGGTCAGGCTGTTGTAAAAAAATGAGAAATTGAGAGCACAATAGGACTTTCCACTTTAGCCTTTTTAACTGACAAATGGGCATGGCATAGCCAGGCTACAACCACAAGGGGTTATTAAAGACAAGATAGGAAGATACAACTGAGATGACAATCGGGAAAGCCTCCCTAAGAGAGAAGGAAAAGAAATTAAAAGAAAAAAAAAGAATTAATTCCCTCCTCTTTTTTGTTAACTAGAAGATTGGAAACTGGCGGGGTTGGGGGGGGGGAATATCTATAATTTTTAAATTGTTGCATTTTACACAATAATAACATGAAACAGTACCACCTGATGGAGTAAAGGTAATGTTATTCTGTGATTTGTGAACACTGCAATCAGAACTGGGCTAAAGAGAGTCCTGCTAATTGGCCCATATTTATTGCTTTAATTGTTTCATCTGCTGTAAGAAGTAGCCAGTGTTTGAAGAAAACTATGAGGCTTTTTATATGAACCTATTCATGTCATAATGATCTGATTAATGGAGATTAGCAATGATGTTGGAAATCTGCTTTACATTCCATTTCTTTGACATAGCAGAAAACCTTAACAGATTCCCATCCTCAGATTTCATACGTATTTGACTGTATGCTTACATTTTTTTAAATTACAAATTGTTTCAAATTTGTGTGTTGACTTCATTAATCTATCCACGTCTTGCTCAAAAGCCACATTTTCCATGACTATCTCTCAATGATCATAACTTCTCTGAATTTCTTTTTCAACAAAAGGCAGCATCACCCAACTTTGGCCTAATTGTTCAGTGTGTAAGACTATATTCTTGGCCAGATTATAAGACCATGGAGAGCCAGACCAACCCTTATCATTTTGCCTCCTCCTCATTTATCAACATAACATTGCACATTTAGTAAACACTTAACTTTTTAATGGCTGTAATCATTAATCAGTATAATTGCACACAGTTCCAGGTGTTTATCTTTGGCCAGCATTTTAATATATGTTATTTGCATATATATAGAAATTACAATGCGCAAAGCATTACAAAAACCTGAATTTCTTTGTTCCAGCTCTCTTCTTTCTAATAGGATAGACTGTTTCTCTTTCCTTTGGGTCTAGCAAAACTTGAAAATTTTGAATCACAATATTGGCAAAGGCATTAAGATAGATACCCAGAAGCCACACTGGAGTTTCTGGCTTTCGCTTT
This sequence comes from Panthera tigris, assembly GCF_018350195.1. Classification (NCBI taxonomy): domain Eukaryota; kingdom Metazoa; phylum Chordata; class Mammalia; order Carnivora; family Felidae; genus Panthera; species Panthera tigris. The sequence goes on from NC_056663.1 coordinate 68,662,605, forward strand.
ACAAAAGCAACTAAGTGATACTGAAAATTTTCATTTCTAAATGCTTTGCCATACTTGAAAAAAAAAATTCTTAAAATTTTTAAAAAATTTTATTTATTTATTTTTGAGAGAGAACATGGGCAGGGAAGGAGCAGAGCGACAGAGAGAGAGAGAGAGAGAGAGAGAGAGAGAGAGAGAGAGAATATCCCAAGCAGGCTCCACACTGTCATCGCAGAACCTGACATTTGTGCTCAAACTCACAAACTGTGAGATCATGACCTGAGCAGAAATTAAGATTCAGGACACTTAACCAACTATGCCACACAGGTGCCCTTGGAAAAAAATTCTTAATAAATGAAAAACTATTAGCTGTATTTTAAAAGCGGATTTATTCCTGCAACATTGTAATACTATTTCAAAATAGTATTCGCACTCAACTTAGACATTCACACCCAGCTGTTTTACATGAGACATTGGATTTTTCCCTTTCTTCAACAAGGGAATCTTTGTATAACACGCATATCTCATATTTATTCATGTCTTCCACAGATATTTATTGCGTGCCAGGACCCAGGCATTCCCTGCATTTAGATATTGGTTGAGGAAGGGAAAAAGAGACCACAGGCAAAACAAATCTGGGACTTCCCAATTCTGCTAGTTTATACTCAACTAACATCTAACAATATTGTTAAATTATTTACATTCTTGTAGGGCTGGAAGTCCCCAAACTGATTTTCCCGTAATTCAGTAAATATACAAGTTTATTACCATCACTATGATGACAATACATGAAAAAAAATAAGTTGTAATTCATACAAAAATGTACGAGATTCTATGGAAAGGTAGCTGTAGATGATGAAATACCCATCTTATACATTTGAAAAGATAATATAGTAAAAAACATAAAACAAAGAATTGAGACTATTTGCTGATAGGCTGATGGCACATCATGGCACCGTAGTAAGTGTGTGTGTGTGTGTGTGTGTGTGTGTTTAAATGTGTTTCAGGACAGGTCCACCGAGAGTGAGGGCCACTTGGGGTTACATACTAAATATGAATGGTTTAATCCAAGAGTGCTTTTCTCGTTTCTGAAAAAATTATGGTAAAACAAACATATATAAATGGTAGATTTAAAACTTTGAAACATAAAACGGAAAATACTGAAAAACGTACAATTCTGTAGTATTAAGTACATTTTCACTGTTGTGCAGCCATCACCATTATCCATCTTTGCAAGTTTTTCATCTTGCAAAATTGAAATTCTGTACCCATTAAACACTTAACTCTCCATTTCCCCCTCTCCAGTCCCTCGCAGCCACCACTTTACTTTCTGTCTCAATGAATTAGGCTATTTTAATAATCTCATAAGTGGAATCATACAACACTTGTCTTTTTGTGACTGGTTTATTCCACTTGGTATAACGTCAAGGTTATTCCATGTTGTAGCTTGTGTCACAATATCCTTCCTTTTTAAGCCTGAATACTATTACATTGTATGTTATTATGGACTGAATTGTCCCCCCACTCCCACCCCACTCCAAACCTATATGTTGAAGCTCCAGTCCCTAGTGTGACCTCATTTGGAGTCAGTTTCTTTATGGAGATAAATAAGGTCATAGGGTGGGGCTCTAATCCCCTAGAACTGCCATTCTAGGGGACATCAGAGTGCCTTTTCTGTTATTGTTGAGTTCATAGGAGAACACCGAGAGAAGGGAGCCATCTACAAACCAACGGGAGAGGTCTCACCAGAAACTAACCCTAAAGGCATCTTGGTTTTGGTCTTCTACCCTCCAGCACTGTGAGAAAATAAATTTTGTTTAAGCCATTGGTTTGTTAGGTCCGTAGTGTTTTGTTATGACAGCCCCGCAGACTAACATATATGTATATACCACACTTTTTATCCATCCGTCCATCCATCCATCCATCCATCCATCCATGGATGCTTGGGTTGATTTACCTTTTGGCTACTGTGAATAATGTGGCTATGAACATGGGTGTACAAATACCTGTTCCAGTACCTGCTTTCACTTCTTTCGGGTACATAGCCAGAGGTGGAATTGTTCCATCATATTGTAATTCTATGTTTAGTTTTTTGAGTAATCATCACATTATTTTCTCCAGCAGCTACACCATTTTACATCCCCCCCGCCCACCTGCGTGCAAGGGTTCCAATTGCCTTATATCTCTCATTTTAAAAACATGTAAATAGGATATTTTAGTTACTGTGAGGAAGCTGTGATTACTCAGTAACTGTAGACTTGGCACCATTGACCATCCATTTAAATGTGCAAAGTAATTTGCTTTCCTGTAAGCAGTGATGCAACAGTACACAAGGCCGCTGTTGAGGGGGAGATTCAAAATGAACAAAAATATTTAGTGCCGTGGTGTATCAGCATTACTTCAAAAATTATTTCAAAATTCTGTGATGTTAGGTTAGCCAGGGTTATTCATGTTAAAAAAAGAAAGTCTCCACCCCCTCCTCCTGACTGGTGTCAGTTGAACCATATTTTCTAATCGTTCCTCTCTGGGTAGTCTAAAGGTGCCAGATCAGATATCATCTCAGAGACCACCCCTTGAATGGAATTTTGGCGTTTGTGATTTGATGTTATTCGCTTTCACCTCCACATCTTACATAATTGTGTAGCTTATAAATAGAGTTTAGGAATATTTTCTTCACATAGCCTGTAAACTCTAAGTGTTGATACTCTGCGCTAAATAGATTTAAAAAATCTTTCTTTATCATTATTTTTGATTTTTATAGATTTAAGGAGCCACTGGAGGAATAGTTTTCCATAAACATAAAGGCAATCCAAAGAAAATTACAAAAAAATAAATTCGTAGTAATGTTTTCAGTATAGTATTAATGCTCTCTAAGTACTTCAACTAATACAGGATTATGATTAGAGCTTCTAATTATTCTATATTGTTCTTAAACTGTCACCTTCTGCACACATCGAAGAATGGGGATATATATCAAATTTTTAAAGCATCCTAAGTGTTCCCTGGGAATTATTCACAACAATGGTGGTATTTTCGTTTTTTAAGTCACTTTGGCAGAAAGGCAGACTGAAATACAATTGGCAAATGAGAGTCAATATTGAACTGGTACTTCCCCTGGACAGTGTATTCCAGTTCCAAGTTTTGATGTTTAATAATTGATTGAGGGAGGAGAGTGGGAGTTAGCTCTGTTTTGCTCAACAGTTTTCTCAGGGATTTGAATGGAAAGAGGGCATGCTCTTAGGTTCGCAGAAGGCATAAACCTGGGAGACGGAGAAAAAGGAAGAGAGAGAGTAAAATTGGATGCCGATTTGGGTTGTAAAAGGTAGTATTTTAGAATTAGGAGCTGACACCAACAGGATTATAAGTTAACAGGAATAAATATGAACCTTGCACTTAGGGTTAAAAATCAACAATACAAGTCAAGAATAGGTAACACATTGCGTAATTGCTTGGTGTGGAGGTTGTGGCTGACAGTGAATTCAAGACGAGCCCAACTCAAGTTAACTAACTAACTCAAGTGAGCATGGTGGCTGATAAAGCTGACACAATCACAGAGTTCTGTGTTCAACAAGCAAGCACACTCTGCCCTGATTGGACCACACGGTAACATTATTTCTGGTTATGAGTGCCACATTTTAAGGAAGATATTAATATACTGAAGAGCATCATGAGGCAGGATGGTGAAGAGTTTAAAAATCATATCACACGAAGAACACCCAAAAGAAGTGGGGAAGCCTGATTTGTAAAAGAAGCTAGTTGTGAGCCTTTCTTATATCTGACAGGCTGCCCAGTGAGAGAGAGATTATTAAATAAGATTCAGAATTTAGATGACTATTACAGGAAGGCAGATTTCAGTTCAATATATGGAAGAATAATTAGAGCTGTCCAAAAATAGAACGTGTTCTGTGGCTGGAAATATTTTGGCTGTTGGATGAACACCAGCCTCAGGAGGTAACCTTACCTAGGGTACAAGGTTGTACCTGCTGACCTCTAAAGGCCGCGCCAATCCAAAGCCCCCCAGAACATGCTGGAAACATGTACCTCTCTGCCAAAACTGTGAATGCAATAACTAGGTTTAGGGCTGTATTAATGTGATTTCCAAAACCAACTGGCAACCCAAGTTGATTAATATATCCACTAATGCAACACGACATCTATTTATTTTAGCACAGGAATTTTGCTCATGGTCTCTACCCCCGAAGCCACCAGAAATCACAACCAGTAGCACTTAATGACCCATTCTCAGAGCCTTTGAATAGCAGCTGAAACATGGAAATATTTGAAGATGAAATTACCTTTCTACCTTCCCATAAGAGTAGCAGCTTGGTATAAGGATTCCAGGAATATATGAGTTACCATTTCAGAGGCCATAATTAGATGCTTTTAAGAATCAAAACGTCAACATTGTTAGTCATTAGTTAGCACATTAATTAATATATGTTAGAAGCTACTTAGCACTGTTGCTCCTTCAGAAACAACAGCAGTGGGATAAGGTAGTGAGTGGTTCTCAAACTTCAATATGCATGAAAATCACTTGGAAGAATTGTTCAGACACAGGTTGTTAGGCCCCACCTTCAGGGTTTCTGTTTCAGGAGATATGAGGTAGGGCCCGAGATTTTGCATTTTTAATAAGTTCTCAGGCGATGCTATGCTCTTTCCAACACTGTATCCAATGACATCACATTGGTAGTTTTAAATTGGCCATGGTGGGAATATTTACACGAGAGAAATTGGTAAATGTAAATGCTAAAATCATAACTTTTTCCTCTGAGAGTCAGTTGTTAAAACATTTACCGGTAAACCACTGCTACAGACTCAGAGCAGAAAGAAAATACTGAATGACCAAATGTCTAGTGCAACATTGCTCACATTAACTTCATTCATGGATTTAAGGAATGTTTCTTGAGTCCTAGCTATGTAACCACAGCAATATTTTTCCAATTATAATGTGTTGAAAGAATTTAATAATGGAGTTAATGGAGTTAAGAAAATAAAGTGTACTATTGAGTTAAAGTGGATAATTAAGTATGCTTTCTTACTATATTATTTGCTGTAAAAAGTCAACATTTGACCCATTTCATAATTATGTGTTAAAATTATAACATGAAAATGAACATAGACCAGTGATCATTAAATAAAGGTACATATCACTTCTTCTTCATCATTGTCGTCATCATCATCTAACATTTATTGACTGATTAGGATATGCTAGGCATTGTTCTAAATTCTTTACATGATTTATCTTATGTATTTCTCGCAAAAATTTGTGGCATAGGTATTGTTATCCCCATTTTACAGATAAAAAAATTGAGTCACAGCAGGCATGTTTGTGTATGGACTATCAGTTAGCTGTGCATTAGGTAATCTCCCATGTAATGTCCTGAAAACCTCAAGTAACAGCATTTTTAAAAATTTACTGACAACGACATTATTAAATAATCTGTATATTCTTTAGTATTTTTTAATAGATATTAGGAGAAAATACTGCCAGCATCAACACTTTCACAAAAATATACTAAAAGAACACTGACATGCTAGGGAAAACAATGTGAAACATTGCCTCAATGGCATTAAATTGTAATTGCCTGACCCTCCTTGTTCTCCTTTCTATGCTTCAGTGAAATTGACCTATTTATGCTTGACATATTTTTTTAAGTTTATTCATTTATTTTGAGGGTGGGGAGGTGCATATTGAGAGAGAGAGAGAGAGAGAGAGAGAGAGAGAGAGAATCCCAAGCAGGCTCCACACTGTCACACAAAGTCTGACTCAGGGCTCAATCTCATGAACCATGAGATCATGACCTGAGCTGAAACCAAGAATTGGACACTTAACTGACTGAGCCACCCAAGCACCCCAACATAATTTTTATTTGTACCTCATCCTTAGGTTATTATTAGTCTGTGATTTCTCTGACTTAAAAATCTGTCCTTAAAGTTCTCTTGAATCTATTTGATTAGAACTAGTATAGATCCAGGGAATTTCTATTTGTCACCATTTAGTATTGCCTGCAATCGTCTTTCATACGCAGTGTTTTATTCAAAGCCATAACATGACCCAAAGTGAGTGCTATGTGGAGTGAAAACTTAGAAACTCTCAAGATGTCAGCCTGTGCAACATATCCTGTAGGGAGTGTAATCTCACCTTAAAAGGGATCCAACTGTGAGCAATTAGCTATAGAAACCTGGGAGGCAGGTTTCAGGGATGAGTAACAAGTTGAACATTGCATTGCATTGACAGGGTGTGGTCACTTATCCACACATTAAAGCCACTAACTTTTCCCCTGCATAAACATGGTTGCTCAAATTGGTTTCATTTTGGTCTTCTGAATAGACCCTTCTAGACCGCTTCTGTCTGACTCTTCAGTGAGTTATGTGCACAAGGACCTCGCCCTCTCTAACAAACATTGCAACAAGTATTCCTGATCTTAATAACCACATTCATAATTATCCCCCAGCTTAAGTATCATAGAATTTCACAAGTTTACAAACTCGAGACAAGTGCTGTTCGATAGGAGTATAATATACACCATGTAACGCAAAGTTTCCTGGTAGCCACGTGTTTTTTTTTTTTTAACTTTTTTTCAAATGTTTATCTATTTTTAAGAGGCAGACAGACAGACAGAGCATGAGCTGGGGAGGGACAGAGAGAGAAGGAGACACAGAATCCAAAGCAGGCTTCAGGCTCTGAGCTGTCAGCACAGAGCCCGATGTGGGGCTCGGACTCACTAACTGTGAAATCATGAGCTGAGCTGAAGTTGGACGTTTAACCAACTAAGTCACCCAGGCGCCCCCCTAGTAACCACATTTTGAAAATGTAAATAGGTGAGATAGTTTTAGTAATATGTTTTATTTAATCCAATAGATCCAAATTCTTATCATTTCAATATGAAATCCATATTAAAAGGTAATAATGAAATGTTTCACCTTCTTTCTTTTGTACTAAGTCTTGGAAATATGATATGTGCTTTCAACTTACAGCACATTTCAATTCGAACTAGGAATTTAAGTACTTCCTAGACATTTATGGCCATGGCTACCATACTGGAAAGTTCTAGACCTGTTGAAGGTCAGATTAAAATTTTTGTAGAACATCCACATATCCAAATGCCACACCTGTGGATGGGTTTTTAACTAAATTTCTGGAACGAGGTGTCAATGAAACACTCTTGACTTGCAGCCTCTATACCAGGTCACTGTTATCATTAGGATGAATAACAAATTAGTTATGGTGAAGAATAGCTAGAAGCTTACCATGTATAAGTGAAAATGAGTAAATTTATGAAAACTGTGATACAGTGCAAAATTAGATGCGGCAATCTAGCTGCCAGAATTTCAGTTATTTATAATCAGGTTAGGCTAGGAATATAGGAATTCATAGAGTGGCTCCTTGCTTATTTTTAATTTTTAATGAAGAAAACACAAATATAGTCTCCCATTCCTCTTTGCAATGGACTTAACAGATAATAACTCTTAAGTAGACAGTGGTTCAGTCTGAATACCTTTTCAGTGCCAGACAGTTTCTTCTCTGGTATAAGTTAGAATAGTCTTTTTTTTTTTTTTTTTTTTTTTTTTTAAGTTAGAATAGTCTTGCCCCTGTTGGCAATCACAGAGCATTCTAATTTTTGGCTTTTAGGTTCTGGGGAATCTACAGCCTTGGTGCTTTTAGCTGAATGGTTTGCATTTCAAGCGGCTGTGTTCTGTTCAGAGAGGGGTATTTTTCTGTTTGCCTTGACAATGGAAGGGAGATTTTTAAGGTCTCTTTTGGGGGAGAAGAATTTTTCTTTTTTAGATTAAAATTAAATCTGATCCCCATCTGTTTGGCACCATGATACTTCCTGTGTAATATCATTAAACATTTCTCACTACAGTAGCTGAGGGTGTTGCATTTAATCATCTCAGGCCTAATCTTGTATAGGCTACAATAGAATTAGCACAGAAGAAGGAACGGGCCTGGCAGAAGGTGAGGGGAATACCAGAAATGGTCAGAAGGTACATAATAAGATAATAGCTATCTATCATCCGGCATCTGTTATGTGACAGTTATACATCCAGGCATGGTATACGTATGATACGTACCATATCTCTCGATTCTTACAACAACTGTATGAGTTTGTTAGATGTGGTATCATTTTTCAGATAAAGAAACTCATCCAGAGAAACAGTAAATATTTTGAAGAAGGCCACAAGCCTATTATGAAATAGAATTCAGAAAAAGTATGGCCCCTTCTCTTTTCTCCACATCATGATGTCTCCCAATGAGGCAAAACAAATGACAAAGGAAATGTCTTGCTGTAAACCACCAGCAAATTGCAAGAAATATCGAATGAAAGTGCAGGGTGTAAATTACACAGGGAGAGTGATATAAACTCAGAGGGGAGAAATAAAGTAGGATAGAGAAAAAAGTAATTCAAGGGAGCATTATATCAGTGGCTTTCAAACTTAGATTCTAACTGCAGCCTGCAGTAAGAAATGCATTTTATACAAGGACCCAAGAAAATACCACTGTGTGTGTATATGTTTATGTGTGTGTGTGTGTGTGTGTATACAATTATTTGGTGATGTATATAGTTAGTTATATATATATATATATATATATATGTCATATATATGTTATATATATGTTAGTTATATATATACGTATATACATATATGCGTGTATATACATACATATATACGTATATATACATATATACGTGTATATACATATATACGTGTATATATATATATATCACTAAGATAAGTTAGTGAAATATATATTACTAAAAAATGAGCAAATGCAATTCAGTGGCGAAATTCAGGACAGTCTTATAAACATGGTGCTAGAACAATTAAATATACATACACACAAAAAAAATTGAACTTTCCAAACCATATCTCTCATCATATACAAAAATTGACTTGAAATGGATCATAGACCTGAATGAAAAACCTAAAACTATACAACATCTAAAAGAAAGAACATTTATATGGATGAAGAACATTTATATGTTCTAAAAAGAACATTTATATGGATGCCTGGGTGGCTCAGTCGGTTGTGTTGAGTCTTGGTTGCAGCTCAGGTCATGACCTCATGGTTCATGCGTTAGAGCCCCCATCAGGCTCTGCGATGAGAATGCAGAGTCTGCTTGAAATTCTCTCTCCCTCTCTCTCTGCCCCTCTCTCACTCTCTCTCTCTCTCTAAACAGATAAGTAAATAATCTTAAAAAAGAATATTTATAAAATGATCTGTATCAAAATTACTCTCCATACAACACTGTTAAGAGGATGGAAATAGAAGAACAGACTAGAAGAAAATATTTACAAAATACATATTGATAAAAGACTTATATTCAGAATATGTAAATAACTCTCAAAACTCTTAATAAGAGAACAATGCAACTAAAAAATGGGCAGAAGATTTGGATAGTTCATCCAAGATGATAAACAGACGGCCAATATGCACAAGATGCTGAACGTTATCGATTGTTAGAGAAATGCAAGATAAAGCCACAATGAGACACCACTGCACACCTATTAGAATGGCAAAAATTAAGACCAACTCTACCACGTATTTGCATGGATGTGGAGAAGGTAGAACTCTCATACCACGTGGGCAGAAATTAAATTGATTCGACCACTTTGGAAAACAATTTAGCAGTTTCTTAAAAAGTTAGTCACCCACCATATGGTCCGGCATTTCCACTGCTAGGTATTTACCTAAAAGAATGAAAGCACATTTCCATAAAAAGATCTGTATGCAAATGTTCATAGCAGCTTTATTTGTAACAGTTACACACTGAAAACAACCCTAAAGTCCCATCAACAGGTGAATGGATAAACTGTTGTCTGCCATATAATAAAATACCGCTTGGCAATAAAAAGAAATAAACTATTGGTACATGTCATTAAAAAGATGACCTCAAAATAATTATGTTTGGTGTAAGAAGCCAGACCAAAGAGAGTGTATACTGTATAATGCCATTTATATACAATTGTAAAAAATGCCAATTAATTATAGGAACAGAAAGCAGATAATTGGTTGCCTAGGTATAGGAAAAGGCAGGGAATGAGAAAAAGGATTTGCAAAAGGGCATGATGAAATTTTGGGGGTGATGGATATGTTCTTTATTTTGATTGTGGTGATATTTCATGACTAGGGTTGCTTGATTTAGCAAGTAAAAATATAGGATGCTCAATTAAATTTAATATCAGATAAAGAATTTTTTTTTAGTATATGTACCACACAATATTTGGAGCATACTTTTACTAAAAAAAAAATTATTCATTGCCTACCTGAGATACAAATTTAACTGGGTATCCTATATTTATCTGGCAAACTTGTTACATGTGTACATATACATAAAGCTTAACAAGTTGTATACACTTTAAGTATATGCAGTTTCTTGTATTTCAGTTATACTTCAATAGAGTTGTTGAAAAAAAGAAAAATTGAGGTTAACCAAGGAAGACAAAATGGCTTTCCCAAGTTCACTCAACTAATGGCAGCAAGGCTAAAACCAAAATCCCAGTTACCATTCTCCCTGTCCAAATGCTCTTTCTGTTATACCAAGTATATTCTAGAGGAAAATGTTTGCTCACAGGGATGGAAAAACATATCCCAGAGGACATTTGAATATGGAGTGATAAGGAAATTTAAATTAATTTATAATTTATAAATGTCTGCTATCATGTGGCTTTGTGAGTCCAATATTGCACCTGTTCTCAAATCCATTTTAAAAGCATTGCAGCCCAGTGAAATCTATTCTAGGAATAAATAAACAGTCATTTTATTTCAATCTTTTTAACTATCTGGGAGCAGGAGTCCCCCAGCCATCCAAGTAGAAAGGGTTAAAAGTATAACAGAAAAGATACAACAAATGTAAAGAGTACCTAGCTATTGATTACCATTTTCTTGCTTTTTACAATTAAATATTTCTCAGTAATCCAAATAGCAGGCTCAATGTTTTTCTTACAGCATACTTTTAGCTATTTCTACTTGTTTTTTTTTTTTTTCAAGTAATCTCTGCACTCAAATGTGGGACTCGAACTCATGACCCCGAGATCCAGAGTCATACGCTCTACCGACTGAGCCAACCAGGCACCCCTCTACTTGTTTATTAAATAATTTACAAGGTGAGAAATACCACTTACTAGTTGAAATTGCCTTGGTCTAAATTGAGATCACTTTCTGCCATCTAAAATAGATGATCCTTTCCTGGTATACTGTTTGTCCAGGGAATAGAGAAGGAAATTGCCATATATCATCTAGGCTAAGAAGTGTTATTTTAATAAATTACATTTTAACATGTCTGTAATTGTGATGTGCCTTACTATAGATGTCTACATTTGAAGTAGTAAATTTCTTCCCTTTTCTCTTTGGAAGCATACCTGGTACATTTTAAAAGTCAATGGTACATTTTACAATTCTTAACACCATAGCTCGAGTAACTGTTTCTACCCAGTCCAGTGTGAGTTACGCTCTTCTTTTTAGATTAGGTGGTAATTACCATCATTACTCACAGCCCTAATGGAGCAATGCATACCCTCTCAGCTCTTTCCAGTGGGGTAAAACCAGTGTAATTCTTACCTAATGTTGTTATTTCCAGTCTATCTGTATAATTTAGTATCCCACCCCATTCTTCTATTTTTTATTTGCACTGGCAGGTTAACCATATTTGCATCTCCTCACTGGGTCACATGTGCAATACTAATAATAACAAAATCAATGACCACAAAGTGAGAAGTGAAATGAGACCAAATTAACATCAGCAAAATACAAAAAAAGCCACGTACTCTATTGGAACCAATTGTACAAATAAAAAGTGAACTCTTTCATGCAAGAGAGTGCATTTAAAGGAAATGTTTTTGTTTTTTTTTAAGTACTTACTTTTGCTGTGAACTGATCAACACAGAAACTTCCTCTCTAAATATGAATGGCAGGTGTGTAAGATAAAAGGCGAACATGAGAAGTGCTCTAGACCAGGGATTAGTAAACTATAGCCTGTGGACCAAATCTAGTTTGACACCTGGTTTTGTACTATGTTCCATGGTTGGAAAAAATTAAAAGAATATTTTGTGACACATGAGATTATTAAAATTCTAATCCCAGGATCTATAAATAAAGTTTTATTGGAATGTAGGCACACAACAGTTTACTTATTGCCCATGGCTGCTTTTGCGCCGCAGTGGCAGGGTTGAGAAGTTTACTTCTCTTGAAACGTTGAAACGTTTACTCTTTTTTTTATGGAAAACTTTGCAAACCTCTGCTCTCTCTCAAAGGATTTAAATAGAAATTAACAACTGCTCTCTCTCCCTCACATTTTAGGAAAATGAGTTCTGGGGCACCTGGGTGACTCAGGCTCTGCACTGGGCGCAGAGCCTGCTTAGGATACTCTCTCTCTCCCTCACCCTCTGCCCCTCCCCAGCTCTCTCTCTCTCTTAAAAAAAATAAAATAATAAAATAATAATTTTAAATTAAAAAAAAAAGAATAGTTTTGATGGAGCCTATGGCTTGCCTCCATTTCTTTGTATCATTTCAGTGTAAAGCTGTATCTTCAAGTATGAGAGCATAAACACTGAAACAGATTATAATTTATCACATGACCAAGAACCAAAGGAGGGTAAACTTTAAATGATTGATGGTGTCTTAAAAGTTGATTGCAAAGGGGTGAATAGTTACATTACATAAATGTTTGTGTTTTATGAATGGATTTCTTTTCCTTCTTTTTTTTTTTTTTCTCTGAGGAACATTTCCCTGTATGCTTTGTAGCAGATAACTCAGAGGTCAGTATACCCTCTTCCTTTCTAGAAAGACTCCATTTTCTTTGGGTGTCTATAGTCGCCTCCCATGACTCAGGGTTAAACCCTGACTCATCTAAGCTAGTCACTGAAATCTCAATCCTCTTGCCAGTGCTTGGTTTTGAGAAGAGATAAATGACTCAATCCTGGCCAATGAAATGAGAAAGCAATTCATCTGGGGTTTTCTAGGAAAGGCTTCTCCACTGATGAAACACATACCCCCCCTCATGGGCATTATGGTATCTGCATATGATACCTGGAACTGATAGCCTCGCTGGAACCTCAAGGGGAGCTTGCCTGAAGGCAACCTGGTACACTGAGGATGCAGAACGCACACATGGAGAGAACCTGCATTTCTGAAGACATCACAGAACTACTGGATTCAGCAACCATAGAATCCTCATTTCGCAGAAGACCTTATTATACGACATAATAATTTTCCTTCTTGTTTAATCCATTTGCCAAGGATTTCCTGTTATTTACAGTACCCTAATGAGTTTTTATTAGTACTACATATGTAAATATTTTAAATGTTCTTTTTCAGACAGACATCGAGAGCCTGTTTCCATGAACGGTAAAAGTTCCTTATAATACAATTGACTATTTTATGCATGTGTATACTACGAAAGTTCCCAAGATAAAAACCAAAACAGGGACACCTCGGTGGCTCAGTCGGTTAAATGTCCGACTCTTGATTTCAGCTCAGGTCATGATCTCAAGATTCATGAGGTTGAGTCCCACAATGGGCTCTATGCTGACACCATGGAGCCTGCTTGGGATTCTCTCTCTCTCTCTGTCTCTCTCCTTCCCTGTTCGATTGCACACAATCTCTTGAAATAAATAAAACAACACAACGAAACCTATTTATTATTATCTACTTATATTGTGGAGAATCACCCGGTTGCAAAATTTTGTCAGAATGAGTCTATCAGTTCTATTTTCCAAGTACAAGTCCACAGATGTTTGAAAAACTTCCGATCCTGCCATCTTTCTGCAGTCACTGGGAAGAATGTGGAATTTTATAATTTTGGATTATAACAGCAACTTCATCCTTCCAATAAAAATTACACAGTGTTTGCATGTGTATTGTACTGCCCAGAATGCTGTGGAAGTTACAAAGCAAACAAAAGGCAGTTCAGGTCTTTAAAAGGAACTAACACGGGCTGGCTTGACAAGCAGAGAGACAAGACACAATTCATGAAAAAAGTAGGAAACCTAAGCGGGCACATGAAACGTAGATCAAAATGCATTTTAAAGTTTCAGTGAATAACAGTGTCTGTCATGAGAGCAGACAATGTTTCCTGGAGGAGATGAGCATGGTCTTCTTTAGATTGTATGGTGTCAGTGTGTTTGGAGCTACAATAATAGAATATCATAGCCTTGGGTGACTTATTAACAACAGAAATTTCGTCTCACAGCTCTGGAGGCTGGGAAGTCCAAGATCAAGGCACCTGGTGAGAGTAGGTTCAGTGTCTGGTGAGCGCCCACTTCCTGGTTCATAGATGGCCGTGTTTTTTGCTGTAACCTCAAATGGCAGAAGGGGCGAGAGAGCTCTCTGGGGTCTCTTATGAGGGTGCCAAATCCACTCATGACAGCTCCACCCTCATGACCTAATCACCTCCCATAGGCCCAACTTCCTATGGGAAGGAAACTCATCACATTGGGTCTTAGGAGATAACATGAATTTGGAGGGGGACACAGTCATTCAGTCTACGGCATATGAAAAACCAGAAAAACAGAGGTCATGTCTTATTAATCTTTCTTTACTCTGACCCAGCTCCGGGCACTCAGTAGAGTGCCATCAATATTAGTTCAACCATTGGCTGAACTGTGCAGAAGTATCCGGTGAAATCTCTAATTCGTCATAACCCTAAATTCCAATTTATAATTTTATATGTAATTATCATATAAGTTTCCTTATTGACATAATAATCCCATGGATTTATTGGAGGCAGTTTGAGTTTATTGGAGGCTGTCCTTAATGTTTTCAGGTTATCTGCAGGAGGTTTATTGTTTGAGTGAAGAACAAATGTATATAGCAAGGATGTTTTTGTCTGATGTTTATTTGGCTCTTTCAGAAATCTGACAAACTTAATCTTGTCTCCTCTCTCCTTGCCCCTACGTGCATATGTCAGATGTGTCCAGAAGAGTTCATTTCATAGTTTCACAGTCCCACTGTCTCTTCTGACCTCTGCCTTGCCTTGAGTCTCCAAAAAGCCCAGCTTTTCTGCATAGCGCATCTGTAATGCCAAATTTATGCCCATATTGTCAACAGGTTTCCAAATATACTTATTAAAACACTCATTTCCATGAACCACTTGATTCCTTTCAATTTATTTCCCTAGAATGCTTCATCTTGGTCACTGAAGTGGAGAATTGGCCTCATGAGGCAATATTATAGAATGAAGTCATATTACTATGAGCTCTCATCCTTCTCTCTGCCTCTAACTACTAAAAATAAATGTTGTGAAAAGCAATTCTTACTCTGACCTTACTCTTAAGTGTCATATCATAAAATCCAAAATAGGAGGATTTGAGGCAGTTCTAGAAAGTAGATTGCTCTTTAGATACTTAAAGAAGTGCTTGCTTCACCTTTAATATGAGTTTATATGCCTCCTGTCTTTTGATGGAATTTTTTTAAGGTTCATTTATTTATTTTAAGTAATCTCTACACCCAACACGGGGCTTGAACTCATGACCCATAGATCAAGAGTCACACACTTTTCTCACTGAGCCAACCAGACACCCCTTATGATGGAATTTTTAAATTTATTTATTTGACAGACCATTCACTTCAACATTCAACACGTATTTCTTGAGGACCAACTATGTTTGAGGACTGTGCTGGCAATTAAGACTTTACAGACATAATACGTATATACAATGGAACATTATTCAGTTATGAGAAAGAAGGCTCTCTTGCCATTTGCAACAATATGGGTGGAACTTGAGGACATCGTGCTAAGTGAAATAAGTCAGACAGAGAAAGACAAGTACTATATGATATCACTTATGTGGAATCCAAAAAGGCCAGACTTGTGAAAACATAAAGTAAAATGGTGGTTACCAGGGCCTGGAGGTTGGGGGTGGGGCAGAGAGATGTTTAAGGGTACAAATTTCCAAAGAGTAGTAATTAAGTCTTAGAGATAAAATGCACAGCATAGTAAATATAGACAATGATACTCTATTATTTTATCAAACTTGCCAATTGACTAGATATTAATTATTCCAACCATTAAAAATAAATTTGAGGGGCACCTGGTTGGCTTAGTTGGTTAAATGACTGACTCTTGATTCAGCTCAGGTCATGATCTCACAATTCATGAGTTCGAGCGCTACATCAGGCTCTGTGCTGATAGTGTAGAGATTGCTTGAGATTCTCTCTCTCCTCTCTCTCTCTGCCCCTCCCTGCTTGCTCTCTCTCTCTTTCTCAAAAATAAATAAACATTTGAAAAAAGAGAAATTTTAATTATGTGACAGGATAGACATGCTAATTATCACTATAATGGCAATCATATTACAATACATATATCAAATCAACATGTTGTACACTTTAAATTTACACAATGTTATATATGAAATATATTTCAATTAAAAAACTTTTTGAAAAGGGTTTATAGATATAACCTTTACCCTCTAGGAGCTTAAAAATAGAGAAAATTAGGGGCACCTTGGTGGCTCAGTCGGGTAAGCATCTGACTTTGGCTCAAGTCATTATCTCACAGTTTGTGGGTTCAAGCCCCATGTCAGGCTCTCTGCTGACAGCTCAGACCCTGGAACCTACTTCAGATTCTGTGTCCTCCTCTGGCTCTGCCCCTTACCTGCTCATACTCTGTCTCTCTCTGTCTCAAAAGTAAATAAACATTAAAAAAAAATTTTAAATAGAGAAGATCCAATAAATATGATATAAAAAGGAAGGTGAAATTAAAAGAAACTACTGTAAAAGTAGCATGTGTTTGTCTAATTTTGACTTGGGGGGACTAGGGGTGTTTTCTAGAAAAGCATCACTTATAATATGCCTTGAAAGATGAATTTTGATAACGAAAAAAGTGAAGGCATGTAAGAATAAGTAGCTAAGGTCAGATTATGAAGACACTAATCAGCAATCCTAAGAAAGCTGGATGAAAAAAATTATAAGCACCACAGAAAACCACTTCATGTGTTGTTTAGGAGAGGAGGTATTTATTTTAGTTGAGTTTTAGTTCATTTTAAGCAGCTGTGTGTGGAGGATGGATTGGAAAGGATAGAAACTAGAGCCAAGACTAGTTAGGACGTTATAGTGATAAGCCAAATGAAAGATAATGAATGAGTGTTTACTTGTATTGCTGGCCTCTCAAAGGAAATGCAAGGCCCATGAACGCAGGGGGTTTGCTTTGCTCACTTGCATATGGATCAATAAATACTTGCTTAATAAGTGAAAGAATAAATGAATGGGTGAGTTGATTAATTAAATGAAACTCTGTAAATGCAGGCGAGAGGTCAGAAAGAGACATTTGCCTCAGAGATGGAATTTTCTCTTTTTCTACTGACACATGCTATAGCTGGTCCTTTTCAAGCGTTGGCTTAAACAGATGAAGTTTATTGGAAAACCTCCCAGATTCGCCTGTCTGTGCTCTTTCCAGCCTTTATGGCAATCTGCTTCCTTAGTGCCCACCATCTTCCCACCATCTAGAGCACAGGTCAGCCAACCTTGGCTCCTGGATCAAATTTGTCCTGCCACCTGTTTTTGTAGGGCTGGTGAACAAAGAATGGCTTTTAGATTTTCAAGTAGGAAAAAGAAAAAGAAGAAGAATATTGTTACATGTGAGAATTACATGAGCTTACAATTTCAATGTTCATAAATAAAGTTTTATTGGAACACAGCCATGCTCGTTTGTTTACATATTGTCTACTGATGCTTTTGCCCTACAGTGGGACAGCTGGGTAGTTAGTGACCGTATTCCCCACAAAGCCAAAACTATTTACTCTCTTGGTCTTTATAAGAAAAGTTTGCCAACCCCTGATCTAGATGAGCTCTCAGGAAAGGAACTGGAACTTAATCACAATAAGGAATAAATCATTTATCAGTGAAAGCTCCTAAAATATGTTTTAAAGGAATGTAATAAGAGAAAACATCAAATAAAAACAAAAAACAATAATAATATTAGCTATATATTATATGCCACGTTCTCAGCTAAGCAATTCTTTAAATAAAATGATTCTCTCCTCTCCATCCAACATGGCTACAATATAGGAGGGCATCAATATTCTCATTTTATAGAGGAGAGGCCTAAAACTCAGAGGCTGAATAACTTTCCCTGGGTCAAAAGGCCAGCCTTAAAAAGACACGAATAGACATTTCTCCAAAGAAGACATCAAGATGGCCAACTGACACATGAAAAAATGCTCAACGTCCCTCATCATCAGGGAAATGCAAATCAAAACCACAATGAGAAACCACCTCACACCTGTCAGAATGACTAACATTAACAACTCAGACAATAACAGATGTTGACGAGGATGCAGAGAAAGAGGATCTCTTTTGCATTGTTGGTGGGAATGCAAGCTGGTGCAGCCACTCTGGAAAACAGTATGGAGGTTCCTCAAAAAATTAAAAATAGAACTACCCTACGACCCAGCAATTGTGCTACTAGGTATTTATCCAAGGGATACAGGTATGCTGTTTCGAAGGGGCACATGCATCCCAATGTTTACACCAGCACTATCGACAATAGCCAAAGTATGGAAAGAGTCCAAATGTCCACCGATGGGTGAATGGATAAAGAAGATGTGGTATATATATACAATGGAGTATTACTCAGCAATCAAAAAGAATGAAATCTTGCCATTTGCAACTACGTGGATGGAACTGGAGGGTATTATGCTAAGCAAAATTAGCCAGCCAGAGAAAGACAAATATCATAATGACTTCACTCATATGAGGACTTTAAGACACAGACCAGATGAACACAAGGGAAGGGAAGCAAAACGAATATAAAAACAGGGAGGGGGACAAAACATAAGAGACTCTTAAATATGAGGACAAACAGAGGGTTACTGGAGGGGGTGTGGGAGGGGGGATGGGCTAAATGGGTAAGGGGCACTAAGGAATCTACTCCTGAGATCATTGTTGCATTATATGCTAACTAACTTGGATGTAAATTTAAAAAAAAGAAAAAAAAAAAAAAAAGGCCAGCCTCAGACAAAGCGAGGATTTGAACCTACAGTAGTTTAGCTTCAAAACCATATCCTTAACTGTAACTTTAGAATTTCAGTACAAATAAGCAAGTACTGTTGGGCACATGTAAAGGGGAGAGGGAAAGGGCATACAGTTTTTCCAGGGCAGGACGAATAAGAAACGTGGAGCCCCGAAGCCTGGTACAGGTTTTAATGGAAGTACATCTCCTCCCATCACAATGTGGCTGTCACAGGGGAGGAAGAGTTAGGACTGACTGACAGAAGTTGGGCAGCTCTGTGTAAGCACTATAGCTGCTAGTTGTCCCACTAGACAAGTCTTCAGATGCAAAAGAGAACTTTAAAGAAGATGGGCAGGTGAGAGACTTATTAACCCAGGAGCTGCCAACGTCACTGTTGGCAAATGAGCGCTGGAGTTTGGGGAAGAGGATGAAAGATGGAGGAAAGCTGCCATATGATGAAAAAAAAACTAGAAACACCCTAAAAAATGTAGCAACGATAGCTGAACAGAGATGATAATTGTCAAAAGAAAACTAAAGAGACAATGGGTCACATGTGAGTTGGAAGTTTCACTCTTAAGCGGGGAATCAGAACCAGCATAGAGTCTAGGCCCTGGAGGAAGAGGTTTGGAAAAACAAAAGCGTGTCATTTAAAGCCAAACACCTGTGGAACTGTCTCATTAAGGAAAGCACATTTCTGCGTGTTGCTGTTTGGGTAGTGATATGTGGATCTTTTGCTTTCTGGTAAGGTAAACACTGGGATGGCTAGAGGGGATCTGCTGGAAATGGGGGCCTAGCTTGGACTCTGGCATCCAGCTGCCTCGGACTCATAAGGCAGATACCTGAGTCAGTTAGGTGGCCAGGGCGGGGTCTTCCCAGGAATCTCCTGTGCTGTGAATATTGCATCATGCTATTTCTAAAGCACGAAAGAGGAAACAGGAGTTGAGAAAAGTCCAGCGACTTGACTAAAGCCACAGAGAACCCTGATTGGAGCTCCCTGCCCCTCCCCCCCTCCCCCACATAAACATATTCTTGGTTTGTAGAGTATGTGCGCCTTCCATGACACTATCTAAAACCCAGTGCTTTTGATTCAGCTGTCAAGTAACGGCTCTTTTAAAAAATCAATCACAGGGACAGCTTAGTCGGTCAGCGTCCAACTCTTGATTCTTGCTCAGGTCGTGATGTCACAGTTTGTGAGATCAAGCCCCACCTTGGGCTCTGCACTGACAGAGACCCATGTTTAAATAAGTTTGGGAAACACTGGGTCACCTAAGTGTAAACAGGTTTAGTCACCATAGGACTTCTCAGAACTTTTAATATGCCTTCATGTGCTGTGGGCAACTAAAAGGCAAAAGTAGCAAGCGGTGTTCCCCCAAGTTTTTGACTATAAAGCACCCCCACCCCACACCCATGTATTTTCATCGTGCACTCAAGGAAGTGGCATTTGATGACACATTTGGGAAAACGGTGGCCTTAGTGTACACACAGAAGTTTCAGCAAGACTAACCCCCATTCTTCTGTATTTCATCCTGTTCCGAGGAGCCTGCTGCACAAATTCCTTCTGACAGGAGTTTTGTAGGTAAGACCGCAACACCTGTCACACTGAGAAAGAAAATGGTTTTTTATGCTCTGGACATTCTATTCTTTACCAAAATAGTTATACCTGAGTGAAAACCTGACATGAGTAAAAGTGAAGCCACCGTGTATCCGTCAAGGGAAATTAGCCACAGTGAGTACTCAGCGCACCATGGGGAGTGATGTTGATTAGGAGGCTGTGAAAACATCTGCCAAAATCATGCATCTGACGAGCAGTTTCATGTTTCCCACTACCTTGGAAAGTTTAGACGACTTCTCTAAGCACAGACTTGTTAGCACATTGACCATTCCTTCCGAGTACCTGGTCAAAGCCCCGGCCCACCCGTAAACTCCGCAAACACTGAGCCCCCTGACCCAAGAGCCAAATGAGAGGAGTCACAGGGCCAAGAGGGGCCCAGCTGACATCACAACCACAACATAGCTTCTGCCTCCAACGTCTTTGGTCGACTTCTGGTAACAGGAATGGAGTTTTTTGTTTGTGTCCCTAATTCGTCCATATGATCCTGCAGCAATGTGGGTTCTGGGACTTCTGAAACTCCTCCTGGCCAGCCCCTTACTTTCTACTTTAAATCATTACCATTCTTCCCATAGATCTTTGCTCCCCTTTATGTTTCACATCCTCAACTTGCAATACCAGGTTCATTTAAGTGATCCTTTCCAGATCTTCTCTTATTTCGGTGTATTTTACCCACTTCCACAATTCACGGATTTCTTTTTGTTCACTGTCTTACATTTAAAATACCAATATTTAGGGGCGCCTGGGTGGCGCAGTCAGTTAAGCGTCCGACTTCAGCCAGGTCACGATCTCACGGTCCATGAGTTCGAGCCCCGCGTCAGGCTCTGGGCTGATGGCTCAGAGCCTGGAGCCTGTTTCCGATTCTGTGTCTCCCTCTCTCTCTGTCCCTCCCCCTTTCATGCTCTGTCTCTCTCTGTCCCAAAAATAAATAAACGTGAAAAAAATAAATAAATAAATAAATAAAATAAAATAAAATAAAATACCAATATTTAGGGGCACCCGGGTGGCTCATCCGGTTAAGTGGCTGACTTCGGCTCAGGTCATGATCTCGCCGGTTCGTGAGTGTGAGCCTCCCGTCTGGCTTTTTGCTGCTAGCCTGGAGCCTGCTTCAGATTCTGTGTCTCCCTCTCTCTCTGTCCCGCCCCTGCTCACACTCTGTCTCTCTCAAAAATTAACATTTTAAAAATAAAATAATATACCAATATTTGTTAAATGTCTCTGCCTTTGGTCATCGTCTGTTATAAGCTGCTCTTCTCATCTGAGAGTCTTCTCTACTTTCCAGTTGCTTCTGATACATTTGGGAAATTTCCTAATTCTCATTTCAAGATTTTATCTGTTTAGATCAGACACCCCAATGTCTGAAGGCCTACATCCCGCAAGTGTGGCATAAGTGATATGTCTGGATTAGGGGCATCTAGGTGGTGCAGTCGGTTAAGTGTCCCACTTCGGCTCAGGTTATGATCTTGTGGTTCGTGAGTTTAAGCCCCACATGGGGCTCTGTGCTGACAGCTCAGAGCCTGGAGGCTGCTTTGGATTCTGTGTCTCCCTCCCTCTTTCCCCCTCCCCTGCTCATGCTCTGTCTCTATCTCTTTCTTTCTCTCTCTCTTAAAAAAATGAATAAACATTTTAAAAAAATAAAAAAATAAAGATACATCTGGATTAAATTAGTTCTAAAAAAAAAGCAGTGGATGGGGGGTAAATAAGAACCCAGCTGTGAGACAGCCTGTCTGGCAATGAAGAGCTTGTTAGTTGTGACTCTAGAAAAGCAATCAATCTTTCTTTGCTTCATTCCCCCCACCTCTGCTAAAAATTGGAGAAAACACTACTACCTATCTCATTTGGTTATTATAAGGATTAATGGAGTAATGTATCTAAAAGGCTTGTAATAGCACCCAGAACCTAGTAAGTATCATATAATCATTAGTATTATTATGTTCACCATTTAAAATGACAAATGCATTTTAGAATAAAGTATAGAGTTTTTAAAAAAGTCTTTCTGTCTTTTTAAGGCGCAGATTATATAAAGGATCATCTACCAAAAATTCATCAGCACACTTCCTATATAGGAGAAAAGCGCCCAGCATTAGAAAAGACTGGAGATCTCAGATATTTATGGAGGCCTGACTCAAACAGATGCTTACCGGCAAAATATAAATATGAGTATGTTGGTGAAATTGGTTGGGGAATACCAGAGTATGATTTTATCAACCAAACAAGGCTTTGGACTGGCTTTCACATCAAGGTATTGCTCTTAAATATGCTCTTCATAGCATGTTGTTTCTGATTTGAATCCTTTCTGAGGATCCTTCCATAGAAAATGTCATGTTCTTGATTTGTCATTGAGAAATAATGGGATTTGAGTTTTTCAGAAAAATAAATGTGTGAATAAATGGACTTGCTATCATTCTCTTTTAGTTCCTTTAATACATGAGAGGAAAGGCGTGAAGAAAAGGAAGCTGTGCATAATCCAAAAGCATTTGTGTTTGGCTTTGGAATGCATTCAGATTCACACTTCTGCCGCGACATTCACACGTACTTCTCCCATCCTAGCACTGCATTATGAGTGGGTGGTATTAAAAGAAGCCTGTGCTGGACATCATCCACAAGCCTAGAGAGTCCCAGATCTTTAAAAGGCACTGTGTTGATAATGACCTTGTATCAAATAAGCCAGGGTAATTAGCCAAAGGGTGCTTAGAAATCTTGTCTTATTTCCATTTGGTGTTGTGTATATAGGCACGAGCCCATACTCCTCTGAAACAAGAGAGAACCCAGGTGACTTTAGAAGAAAAATCTGAGAATTCAGACTTTTTCCCCAGGCAGGCCTTTGCATTATCTGAAGACTGAACATGTATCACTCGTGAAATAACTGGAATTTCTCAAATGCTTAAGGCAATATGGTACAGCATTACGTTGTACCAGCTAACAAAAGAAAAACCTTTTTCTGTCCCAACATACGGCAGTACAGGAAAGTGGTTGGGAGCTCAGTCTTTGAAGTCAGACGGACCCCGGATTCAAATCCTGACTCTGACTTAGGTTTAGCTCTGTGACCCTGAGCTAGCGAGTTCACCTTTGTGTCTCTGCTCCCTTCTCTTCCACATGGCAGTGGGTGGACTGCCCGCGTCGTAAGATCACCTGATCCTAATGTAGTTCTGCTGCCTACTAGCTGTGAGTGGCTTTGGGCAAGTTCCTTAACCTCTGTTCTTCTAGGTCTTCATTATGCATCTTAGTATTTACCTTACTGGGCTGTTGTAAACGTTAAGCAAGTTAATATTTTCAAAGTGCTGGGAACAGTGCCTTGCACGTATCAAGTACTCTATGTATTTAATAGTATTTTTGTTTTGTTGTGAGGATTACATAATGAGAACCCAAGAATACACCATGATGCCTGGCAAGTGGTTGACAGACAAACGTCAGCTGTCAGTACTGTGGTTGTTTTATTTAATGTTACTCAGTGTCATTTAAACAGAACAAATGCTCAGGTTCTTAAACTGTGTCCTATTCACTTAAGCAAGAAAGATGAAGACCAAACATTTGATTAAATATCAAAACTGGCCACCAGGGAGAAGAGCAAGCAAGGTAGCTTGTTGGAATGAAGTCCATAACTTTGGTTGCCTTTCTGCCTCTCTTTCAGTGACACCTTGCTCTCGTACACGGCCCTCAATCTGTCTGCCTGTCTTGAGTGTGTAGATAGCTTCCCTTCCTTCTTTATCTTTAAATTAAGAACACATTTGTCTATTCAAATGAAGCGTATTCATGTATTCCTTGGACTTTGAAGCAAGCTGTGAATCCAAAAGAGATGTCAGCCACGAGCTAGTCTTCCAGGAAGGTATTTATTCTGTTTCTTTCATTCATACTTCACACACAGCTTTAAATCACTGCTCTGTTTGGTTAGCACTGTCGTCTTAACCCCTGTGAGATTGAGGCTGAACCATACATTGACTTTCTCCAACTTGTGACACACTCAGAAGCTGGTCTTCTTTGGCATAAGCTGTAAGAGCTGCTGCTTATCATCGGTGCACTTTCTTGGCTCTGGCTTGTTGGCGGGAATTGTTTTCAAAGGCTTACCTGTCTTATAACAATCTTGAACATATATTAGAGGATTCCTCGGACACAGAACTTCATAATGAAAAAAAGATTCACTGAGGATGACTACAGTTGGCCCTTGAACAATGAAGGAGTTAGGAGTTCTGACCACCTCCCATACTGTTGAAAATCTGTGTATACTTTTTGATTCCCCAAAACTTAACTACTAACCGCCTCCTGTTGACCTGAAGCCTTAAGGATAATATAAAACAATTGATGATGATGATGACATTTGGAATATTTATTATGTACTATATTCTGAAACTAAAAAAAGAGTTATTAAGAAAATCATAAGGAAGGGAAAATACGTTTATAGAACTGTAATGTATTTATCCAAAAAAATTCCACATATAAGTGGACTTGTGCTCTTCAAACCCATGTTGTCCAAGGGTCAACTGTACATATTAGCAAATAACCATAACTTGTAATAATAATTAGCAAATAACCATAATTTATGTAATTTACCCAGCAGTTAAGGCCAAGACTTTGTCATCAAGGCTGCTAATGCTCCCCTCCACACCCAGGCATGGCTGCCTCTCGACATTCAAGACAGATGGCTATATTCGTTTTTGAGTCTAGCCTCAGACTTAGATTCCTCATCAACCCAATGCTTCAGGCAGCTACCTCTGGTCAATATGACTTGGTGTGAATTGACATGTCAGCTGATACAAACACATACACTCCATTCATAAAAATGAGCTCCTAATTACAAAGAGTATATGAGAGTCCCTGCCACTAACCCACCTTCCTCCTCACCAGGTGGTTGGTTAATTCCTTAGTTTGATGTAATTTAGGGCAACATCTCAAGGCACCTCCTGTTCTTTCTCTGGTTCCTTGTCTTCAGTGGACCCCTTCTACATCGCTCCACCATCCTTGTCCATAATAACCCCAATCAAGATGGCACTTTATTTCAGTCCATCTTCAGAGACTCCTCAGTGTCTCTCACTGCGATTGATCAGAATTTTGGTTTGAAACACAAACCTTCACCTAGTGGGTGTTTATAGCCTGAACAGCTGCTCTTCCTAATCCCCTGCTCCAGGTTTAGAGAAGACTGGCAGCTAAGGAAACTCAGGCACCTCCACTAGACTCTTGGCAAAATGCCTGGGGCAGCTGCTTCCTACCTGGCAATGGTCTCTCCTATTTGGGGCACTAGGAGGGTTCTATAGATCATCTGGATTTGGGTAGAAAGTTAATAACTTCCAGGCTGAGTGACACCTGAAAAATTTCTCCACATCACAGAGGTCAGTAAAAATCACAATATTGGGTTTCTCTTCTGGATCTTTTTTATGTTTAGGTATTTCCTCCTCACTTTTATATGCGATGCAATGTCATCATGATGCATGTGTATATAAACCAGCAAAGATCATTGCTTTCGCTATCATCTTAGATGGAAGAGCAGTACATTCTTCTTCTTTTTAAAAAAATGGATTTAGCCTCTGCCAAAATGTATGTGTCATTTCTGCAAGAATATATGAAGATCATTGATTGAAACAATTCTTTTGGTTTCAAACCCCGTGCTAAACTGAAGGGCATTTCTAACTCCTTCTTAGCTGGGCACGTCTCCTCTCTCCTGGTCTTTCTTTAACCCAAACCTCAATAGTATCAGCTGGCTTTCTGATGGCCATTTTCTGCTCCCACCCTGACCTCATAACCAAAGGATTTAAGTCATTTGGTTTTCTCACAGAAATAATGTTATACTGGGCTTGACGACTAACTCTTCAAGAGTGTGATCCCAAAGACAATATTAAACCAATTAATCATAACATATATTACAACCAATATATCATGGAGCATAACAACTTGAAAGTCTATAGGAAGTAATAAAGAGAACTAGAATAACCCATCAATATATTTATATGTGATATAGTATAATATAATAAAAAGTATAATCTTCAAGACTTTGAGACTTCTGCCTCATTTTTAACTGCCACAAATTCCAGTGTCATGAAATAGAAGTCTCCTCTGTGACAGTTTTAGGGATATTTGAACAGACTTTTGATGAGACATTGTGTTTCTTGCTGGCTGCGAATAGACCAATCCAAGATTGGTGGCTTCATTAGACATTTTCTCTTTGTGAATTTATTTAGAGAGAGTAAACGTGGGAAGAGCTGGAGTATTTGCTGTGTGAGGAGGCTTCTGTAATTACTTCCATTTTACAGTTGAAAACTGAGGTAATGACAGGTGAGTTTCCTTGTCCGTGGCTGCACAGCTAGGAATCGGTAGAGCTGGGATTTCAACCCAGGCTGTGAATTCAAGGACTTACTTAGCAGGAGTACGGTATTTCACCTGAGGTGAAATGACAGAAAATGGAGTCAGAACCTTCGACTTGAAGCCAGCATGTGAAGGGCACATCTGTGTTGTTGCTGTTCTGTAAGACAGGGTCTGGCTGGCGGCAATCCCAACTGCCTTCTCTTATAGAGTGTGAGTTCTTTCTTCATGGTTCTCTCAATTTTCTCCCAGCTTTCCATTCTGCTCCATATGCACCTCACAGACTTCATTTACAATATTAAAATGAATTATGAGTAGATATCACCCACATATTTGATATAATGAGAAATAGCTTGATATTTTTTCGTTTTTTTTTTAAATTTTGAATTTCTATTTAATAAGCACTTTGTAGTGCTTCAAAACATATCATCAAATACAATCTTCAGCATTGTGGGAAAAAAAAGAGAAGAGAATGAGGTCCTAGTGAACGTCCCCTTCCTTTCTTCTGCTAGCCCAACCCCATGCATTCTTCCGAAGTGTCCACCTTCATGCAACAGTATCCTAGAAAATATTCAAAATCACCTGGGAAAAAGTATTGTCGGTACGGAGGTGATCACTATGTAGACCACCAATCACATCTTGCAGGATGTCTGAGGGTTTTTCACATCAAACTTCTTATTTACCTCTGGGTTTATTTAGATAAATCCGAAACAGTCTCATTAGAATTCCTAGGATCTCACACTCCTAATCTCCAGATGTTATTATCAATACAGAAGATTTTTAAAAAGATAATAAAGCTCCCTTTATTAACCAAGTTATAAAGGGAAAACAGGAAATAGCTTTTCTAAAACTAGGCACCTCTTTGGATTGCTGCTCCAGATGGGCGTGTGTGTTTAGCTCTCACTTTATACTTCCTAGAGTTATTTGCATCCTAACAGTTTGTGGTTTAATATAAAAATAATTACATTAACACCTTTCATCCTTAGGTGCTGTATAAAGTCATGCATTTTCTGATACCACAGAAAGCCTTCTGTGAGGGAGCGCCACAAGCTGACCATCTGTGAGGGAGGAGGAACATTGACGAGGGAGGCCAAATAACCCTCCCTTTTCTTGAAAATAATATATTAACACCATTAACCTCCTTATACATAGATGTTATATTTTCCCCATTTTACAAAACTTGGCTTTATAGGATGCCTCAGATAAACTGAAGGAACTAGTTTCCTTATAAAATCTTACTTGTAGCTGAACTTCTGGAAAATAAATTTTGTGTTTAATGTTCCCTTTCTCTAACAGACCATGAAAACAATAAGGGAGGCATGTATCACTGCTTTGCATTCTGTATTGTGTTCAAAGCAGTTCCATGAGGAATAACATTTATGGGATGGAAAGCATCTGTGTTGGTAGCTAGGGACACTGCCACTCTATATCTTACTGGACACCCCAACCCTGCTGACCTGGTGCCCCAACCAGGCACAGGGCTTTCTCTCTCCTGTTGAGGTGACTTTATAGATACCACTGGTGAACTGGGAAATAAATACATCTTAATTTTCACATCTTTTGTTAAGATGTGGAAATGTGAAAAAAGAAAGAAAAAGAACTTTGTAATTTAGTGCCTAGGGGATGATCTTATTCCTTAATTAAAGAAGGCTTAAAATATCCCATGGTGGTTACTAACTTTGTAGGGCCTGACATAACATCTCTAGTATGTGTCTACTGGTAAACATATTTTTTTTTTTAAATCACACTACCTAAAGTTAGCAATTAAGCAAAGGCCATTGGTTTTCAACAAATATCATTTGATGATGATAGAGAAATACAAAGCTAAGAAAAGACTGTATAAATGAGAATGGGTTCTAGTAAACCTGTGGTTTAACTCGAAGGCCCGCCTCCTTTAACTATATCGTCAACGAATTGAGACTTGGGCGCCATCTAATCCCCCCCAGCACAAGTGGCTAAAATACCAGGACATCTGTTTTCTAAATCTGGCACTTATCCTGGCTTTTGAAGATCTTTAGGAGAAATTCTAGTCTAATCTAACTATTATCAATTTAGGATTATAGTTCCCCCTACCATTCAGGTACAACATTCCCAGAGTACCTCGGTGGTATTGACAAAAATGCATAGAATGCATAGCAAATAAGACTAGCAATCTGGAGTAATCTCTTCTTTTTCCGAGACTGAACCTAGGATATCAAGAAATCTTAGCTGAGCAAACTGACAACGATTCATTAACTATAAGGGATCCCTCTTATGTGGTCCCATCTCTGTCTTTGGGCACCAAGAAAATGGCACTGAAAGTAAGTGCTGTTAGGAATCCACGTGAGCCCCCTTAGTTGTGGGAGAACTCACAGGAAAGTTTTCTCTGTGTTGTTGAAGTTTTAGCGTGGCTCTTGTCAGCAACAGGACTGCACCATCCGGCCACAATTCCAAATGGCTTTAAGCAACTTGAGGTCTGAGATGGGTTTTACTGAACTTTGTACTGACAACAGCAACACCACTTTTACTGCTTAGGATGGTGATCACTTCCCCATCTGGAAGTGATGGGGGATGGGTGCTGAGATGGCCTCACTTCTGTAGTGTCTTTGTCGAGAGACTAAGTTGCAAAAGGGAAGAAATGAAGTTTTAAGTGTGCATTAGATTGAGAATTATTCTACTCCTGGCTTATTCAATAGTCATTTGTAAACTATTTGCCATCTTTGTTTTTTTTTGTGTGTGTGCCGAAACTGAGTTATACTGTTACTGTTCATACGGCCTGAGCTGCCAAGCCTGGTGCAATTCTGTGTTGTAAAGCTAATTGGACAATTAACTTGGGAGAAGCACACTTTTTAGCCTTTGAATTAACAACAATGCCAACACATTAGAAAACTCCAAGGGTGAGAACTGTTGCAAAACAGGCACTTGATTATATATCAGAAACCATGCACTAAGCACAAAGAGAGACTTGGGAAACTCTCATGTAGCTTTTCTGTAGTGCGAATAGGTGAACCTGCTCAGATTTCAGACCCTGGTAGGAATCATCAACCCACTCTGGATAAAGGGCTGATAGCAGAACGGCTACTCATCACAAATCCTAACAATTTCCAACAGAACAAGTTCTAGTTTTGTTTTAAAAGAAAATCTTTGAGTACCTTGAATATAGAATGAATAAGGAGAATGTTTATAGCCCTGGAGAAGTATGGGGGGGAAAAAACAGATATTTGTTTTCTGAGAATAAATGGGGCAACTAGCATTCATAATGCTTTTCAGGACAAATCTATGTTTGTGGCCTTAATGAAAAATGGAATGTAACTTACAAGCAAAAGTAGCCAGTTGAAGAACTTTTCATCTTCCACTTTTTCTCTCTTTGCATGCTATGCTGCCTATGTTTTATAATGTCTCGGTTTATCCATCTATAAAATGGGAATTGTATTAGTTTTCTTTTTTTAAAAAATTCTGTTTTTTAATAGTCTCAGGAGTAGAATGTAGTAATTCATCACTTACACATAACACTGAGTGCTCGTCCCAACAAGTGTCCTCAATGCCCATCACCCATTTAGCCCATCCCCCCCCCCACCCAAAACCCTCCCAGCAACCCTCAGTTCATCTCTAGATTTAAGAGTCTCTTATGGTTTGCCTCCCTCTCTGTTTTTATCTTATTTTTCCTTCCCTTCCCTTATGTTCATCTGTTGAGTTTCTTCAATTCCACCTATGAGTGAAATCATATGATCTTTATCTTTCTCTGACTTGTATTAGCTCTCTATTGGGCATAGATTTAGCAGCTTAAAACAGCACCCACTTATTTGTTCATAGTTCTGTAGGTCAGAAGTCCCAGAAGGCATGGCTGGGTTCTCTGCTTGGGTCTCAGGAGGCTGAAATCAAGGTATCTGCCATGGCTGTGATCTCATCTGAGGCTGGGGGTCTCTTCCAAGTTCATGTGGTTGTGGCAGATTTCAGTTCCTTGTGGCTGTAGGATTGAGGTCCCACTTCTTTGCTGGCTATTAGCCACGGGCTGTTCTCAGCATCTAGAAGCTGCCCACATTCCTTATCATGTGGCCCCCTCCATCTTTAAAACCACCACAGAGAATCTCCCTCATATCAAATTCCTCTCATGTTTCAAATCCCCTTTTCCAGGAGGAGCCCAGACCCTTTTAAGGGCTGACCTGATTAAGTGAGGTCCACTGAGGATAATCTCCCTTTCTTCAAGTCAACTGATTTAGGGTCTTAATTACAGCTGTGAGATCCCTTCACAGCAGTAGTTATATTAGTATTTGGTGGAATATCTGAGAGAAGGTGTATACACCAAGGGATGAGAATAGTGGGGGGTCATCTTAGAATTCTGCCTAACACAGGGATTGATGATGATGATGATGATAATCGTAATACCTTAGAGTATTGTTAAATGGATTCAATATGTGTGTACAGCTCTTCTCATAATATCTAGGATAATGTTTCAATAAAGGGGATCCAGTATCACTAATGTTTATATATACTATATTTTCTTGCCTACACGGATTTTTGAATTATATTATTATAAGCACATTAAAACCATGATGGAATATCTTGCTCGTTATTTGGGTACTCCACAGAAAACAGAGATGCTGGGGCCATAGTCAATAAACTCACAAAACCCAAAGCTTAATCTATTTGCTGGAAGTTGATGTTTTAATTCAAATTATTTAAAAACATTGCAGTTAAAAAAAAGAGATACTAGGATATAATTTATGTTGGAACTCAAGCCCACGTATAATGTAGCATAAAATGAATTACAGGTCTCTGTATTGTTCATTTTTTGCATTTTAATAAAAAAAAATGCATCACAGAATCCATGCCTTAAACACTGACATTTTCCAGAAGGAATTGTTTTGTTTCTACTCATGCTCTGAATATAAAATGAATACTTCAAATGCTCCATTCATACAAAGGCCTTTATGCCCCCTTTCTCCCTTCAATAGTTTCTGTCTAGAATAGGCAACATTATGCAATTTGGTGATCCAGCTATAACAATAAGAATGCTTCTCACTGGCTGTGGGAAGAAAGATACCTAAGGGGTTAACAGTAATATTTTGCAAATTGAGGCAAGTGAAGAAAAAATACATTAGCATAAGAAAGGGTAGCCTTAGGGAATTTTCCACTCAAATGTTTGGTACTAAGAGCTCTATGTTACCAAGGAGGAAGATAGAGAAGAGAAACCCTAGTGTCTATGCATTCTTGAAATGCATTGCCATTGTATTCATTATACTGGTAAGAAAGACCTCATAGTTACAGAGATGGAAAATAGTTCTTTATAGTAATAAATAAGTAAGTAAGTAAATAAATAAATGAATGAATGAATGAATGAATAAATAAATAAATAAATAAAATTGGATATATTAAGAAAAGCATGTTGACTCAAGTATAGCAAAAAAAACAAGAGGATTCCTCAGTGATTAGTCCCAAAAAGATTTCTTAAGTATGTCAGGACTAGACTAGAGGTGGTTTGAGATTAAAAGTGAACGTATTAAGCAGTGATTCCAATTGTTAACTAGAATGGGCCCCAAATGTCTGCAATTAACTAACTCAAATTTAAGTTTTTAATTCATTTCAGAAATTGTATCTAATTCACAGTACCTGAATGTAGTTAGCAGGTATTTCCCTTTTATTAATGTCTTATTTAATACAGCTTATTTAAAGATTGCTTGATAGGTAATACCGACTTTTGAGTTATGATTATTTTTGCTGGATAAAAAACATTCAAATTAACTAATTTCCTTAAGATAGAGACTATACTGGGGTGCCTGGGTGGCTCAGTTGGTCAAGTGTCTGACTCTTGATTTCAGCTCAGGTCATGATCTCACAGTTTGTGAGATCGAGCCCCGAGACAGTCTTTCAGCTGACAGTGTGGAGCCTGCTTGAGATTCTCTCTCCCTCTCTCTCTACATCTCCCCCACTCATTCTCATTTTTAAATAAACATTAAAAAAAAAAAAGACTTCAGCAAATGGTGCTGGGAAAACTGGACAGTGACATGCAGAAAAATGAACCTGGACCACTTTCTTACACCATACACAAAAATAAACTCAAAATGGATGAAAGACCTCAATGTAATACAGGAAGCCATCAAAATCCTTGAGGAGAAAGCAGGCAAAAACCTCTTTGACCTCGGCCACAGCAACTTTTTACTCAACATGTCTCTGGAGGCAAGGGAAACAAAAGCAAAAATGAACTATAGGGACCTCATCAAAATAAAAATCTTCTGCACAGCAAAGGAAACAATCAGCAAAACTAAAAGGCAACTGACAGAATGGGAGAAGATATTTGCAAATGACATATCAGATAAAGGGTTCGTAACCAAAATCTATAGGGGATTTACTAAACTCAAGACCCAAAAAAACAAATAAGCCAGTGAAGAAATGGGCAAAAGACACGAATAGACACTTCTCCAAAGAAGACATCCAGATGGCTAACAGACACATGAAAAAATGCTCAACATCACTCATCATCAGGGAAATACAAATCAAAACCACAATGAGAAACCACCTCACACCTGTCAGAATGGCTAACAGTAACAACTCAGGCAACAACAGATGTTGGTGAGGATGTAGAGAAAGGATCTCTCTTGCATTGTTGGTGGGAATGCAAGCTGGTGCAGCCACTCTGAAAAACAGTATGGAGGTTCCTTAAAGAACAAAAATAGAACTACCCTACGACCCAGCAATTGCACTACTAGGCATTTATCCACAAGATACAGGTGTGCTGTTTCAAAGGGACACATGCACCCCCATGTTTATAGCAGCACTATCAACAATAGCCAAAGTATGGAAAGAGCCCAAATGTCCGTCGATGGATGAATGGATAAAGAAGATGTGGTATATACATACAATGGAGTATTACTCAGCAATCAAAAAGAATGAAATCTTGCCATTTGCAACTACGTGGATGGAACTGGAGGGTATTATGCTAAGCGAAATTAGTCAGTCAGAGAAAGACAAAAATCCTATAACTTCACTCATATGAGGACTTTAAGAGACAAAACAGATGAACATAAGGGAAGGGAAACAAAAATAATATAAAAACAGGGAAGGGGACAAAACAGAAGAGACTCATAAATATGGAGAACAAACAGAGGGTTGCTGGAGGGGTTGTGGGAGGGGGGATGGGCTAAATGGGTAAGGGGCACTAAGGAATCTACTCCTGATATCATTGTTGCACTACATGCTAACTAATTTGGATGTAAATTTTAAAAAATAAAAAGTAAAATTAGAAAAAAATAATAATAGCTAAAGTATGGAAAAAGCCCAAATATCCATCGATGGATGAATGGATAAAGAAGATGTGGTATATATCTATATATATCTATATATAGATATATATAGATATATATAGATATATATAGAGATATATATAGATATATGGTGTACAAACACACACACACACACACACACACACACACACACACACACACACACTGGAGTATTACTCGGCAATCAAAAAGAATGAAATCTTGCCATTTGCAACTAAATGGATGGAACTGGAGGGTATTATGCTAAGTGCAATTAGTCAGTCAGAGAAAGACAAATATATAACTTCACTCAGATGAGACTTTAAGAGACAAACAGATGAACATAGGGAAGGGAAACAAAACTAATATAAAAACAGGGAGGGGGACAAAACATAAGAGAGTCTTAAATATGGAGAACAAACAGAGGGTTACTGGAGGGGTTGTGGGAGGGGGGATGGGCTAAATGGGTAAGGGGCATTAAGGAATCTACTCCTGAAATCACGGTTGCACCATGTGCTAACTAACTTGGATGTAAGTTATAAAAAATAAATTATAGAAAAAAAAGAAACCTCAAGAGATGTGTTCAACAGAAGTAAAAAAAACAGAGAGAGATACTGTACTAATCAGTTGTTACCTGTTTCTATGGAGATGCTGAATTAGTTTTTGAATCAGTCTTTCATGAATTCACCTGTAAAACAAATTAAAAAAAACCATTTTTTTGATTCTGCATTTCACTAGATTTAACACCACATGCAGCATGACTGTCCAAATAAATTGTGATGGATTTCATTAATAAATTAAGATGAGAAGCATCAGTTTATTTTAGGTGAATATTTTATGACATTATATGTACACTAATAGCTATAAGAGAAAAGGGTGGCAAAAGAATCTGTTGCTTCTCTCTTTCTTCCTTTCTTTCTCCCTCCCTTTCTTCCTTCCTTTCTTTTAATTTTGAGTAAGCTCCACACCCAATGTGGGGCTCAAACTTAAAACCCTGAGATCAAGAGTCACATGCTCTACCAACTGAGCCAGCCAGGTGCCCCTATTGCCTGTTTCTAATAAAAGTCTGTCTAGATTAAGATGATGCAATTTTTGATTACTAAAAATGAGAACAAAGATCAAAGAAGATTGTCCAATTCCTGGAAATTTTGTCAAAATGCTGATAATAAAGTTATTTATAAGTTAATTGATAAGGTCAATTTTTAGGGCATCACATGTCAGGAATCAACTGAGAAACAAAGTTATACCATGATCTTACCACTGTATACAGATTGCCACTTTTCATATTTTCTATGGAGTAATGGGATGACCTTGCATTTAAATCTTGTTTTTCTTGGGGCACCTGGCTGGCTCAGTTGGTTAAGTCCCGACTTTGGCTCAGGTTCGTGAGTTCGAGCCCTGTGTCTGGCTCTGTGCTGACAGCTCAGAGCCTGGAGCCTGCTTCAGATTCTGTGTCTCCCTCTCTCTCTGCCCCTCCCCACCTTGTACTCTGTCTTTCTTTCTCAAAAATAAACAAATATTTTTAAAAATCTTTAAACCTTGTTTTTCTTGTCCCTTCCTTTGTTTATATATTTTATACATGAATATTAAAGAGCTAGAAGGGACCAACATTTCATCTTCATCCCTGAGAAGATGACTTAAATAAATAGATCTGCTTTGTCAACACAAATAACTCTGAAGGACTTGATCAGGAATGTCCTAAAGTAAGCTTGAAGGAAAAAAAAGAAAAGGGGAAGAAAAGAAAAAGGACTAAGTAATTCCTCTGATGTTGGAATTATAATTTTGCTACTTTTTGAGATGTTATGAATGTAGCCTCCCATATCAACGTAAGTGAAAAATGCATTCAAAAACTGAAGTGAAATACTTTTTATAATCCATATCATGGTTTCCCAACCCTAGTATGGAAAACTCAGCAATGATTATAAACCAAAACGCTTTTCAATAAAAATTTGCCACCTCTGTTCCCCATGCTTATTCATAAGATGTGCCATCCATTGGTTAGTTACTGGGGTAAAGTAGCCCATATAGAGAGGTCATTTATTCAGTGATAACAGATCATTTCAATGTTCATGAGAGAGTGTGGGGATTATTGGATTATTTTTTTATGTGGGAACTGGTTCTAAGATACAAGTATTTTATCAACATTCTAACTTACGCTTTCTGAAAGGAGTTTTCAGATCTGCACTTTACCACAGGCTGTATATAACCCAGCTCTTTCCTACATTATTGCCAACACACTTGCTAATTCTGTGAAGATAAGGTGAAGTGAAAAGAGCTAGACTGTTTGAGTCTGAAAAGTGGTTTAAAATACCTGCTTATTTAGAGAGAGAATCATAAAAACAGAAAGGAGCTTAGAGACTATGGACTATACTCTTCCTGCTGCTAATATCTGTCGTTTTACAGATGGGGAAAGTAAGCACACAGGATCATATTTATTTTACTTCTTGTACTTTTTTTACTCCATTCAAGAATCAAAGGCTATGTTCTTTTAATTGTATTTACCATTGATATTTAACTTCCCAGACTGACTCCCTTTTTGACTAGGAGTATAAACTGTTAGACATGTTGGTATCAATTTGCCCTGGAATTAGGTTACATTAGTTTTCTTTCTTTTGCAGCATGGAGAACAAAGTCAAGCCACTATTGATAAAATAGGACACAGATACCAAAATCCATGGTAAGCACATGCTACTACATTTTAAATTAATTAATTAGCCAATTAATTGATGTGTTTCCTTCCTAAACTAGTAACAGGGTTAATTTTTCTTTAAGTATATTAATGCTTTATTTCTTTTCATTTCAGGTACATTTCTTTGTAAAGCTATGAATTTTTATTCCTAATAAAAACACAATTTTCATGGTCTATTAAGTTTAATTAAGGGCAGGAAAGAGGGGCAGAACAGGCACAGAGTAAGCAACTATTAGAATATAGTGGAGAAAAAGAGAACCAGCCTGCAGCTATTAAGAGTAGCAAGTGGATGATAAGGTAGATTTAACTATATAAATAATGCTTTCTGTGAAATAGCAACAATATGATCTTTTTTGGTTTAAAAAAAAAACCCTCATTTCATGCTGTTGGCCTAGAAACCATCATCATGGGTAACCTTGGTTAATAAATGTAATTCTACTGAAGTCACACATCCACTTGAATTCATGCTATCATAAGGCAACCTAAATTAAACATGTCCACCTCAAGGTATGTTAAATTACAGGAAAAGAGCAAAACGTAGGTTTGTCACATATAATTCAGCTTCCTAAGAGGGAAGGGATCAATCAGCATTGCTTTTATAAGACTGCAGATTCAACATGTCTTTGTTATCCTTAGATTTTTGGAGGTGAGAGTTTCTGGAGCCTGTTTCACTCATTTTTACTTGTTGAAGGATATAGCTATTATCATGTGCAAAATTAATGAGTTCCAGTCTCTTTTTGCTCTACCACAACAACATAAATTACCGAAAAGAGAAAAGCCCTCAAACCCCATGTCAAAAACCTACTAGTCACTACAACACAATCCAAGACAACAAAAGATCTCATTGGGCAATTCCTGTAATTTACAAAGCAAAACCTATGTTTAAATCCATAGAGAAATAGTTACAATTTATTTCTTGCAAAGCACACGTTCTCATTAAAATATCCACCTCCCTTGTTCAGATAACATTGCAGGCATCTATCTACAAATGCTCTATCAACTATTTCTAAGCCAAAAACCTCATTAGAGTCCACTGAAAATCAAAGAAACTTCAACAAACTTTGGGGATAGAAGTATGAAAATTTGCTGTATTTATTTAAACATAGAAAACTTGTTAGAAAGTATCTGAGAGGGACACCTGGGTGGCTTAGTTGGTTGAGCATTAGACTCTTGATTTTGGCTCAGGTCATGGGATCGAAACCCACGCTGGGCTCCATGCTCAGCATGGATTTAGCTTAAGATTCTCTCTCTCCCTCTCTCTCTCTACCCCTCTTCTTTACTTGTGCACTCTCTCTCTCTCTCTCTAAAATAATAAAAAAAAGAAAAGAAAAGAAATAAAATATCTGAGAAATATTGAAGCTTTGACTACTTTCCTTGGATGAAAGAATGTTGGCTATATTCATTTTTAGGGAATATGATACGGATTATGCCAGGTCATGACATGCAAACATTTATAAAAAAAGACTATACTTAAGGAATTGTGGATTCAATTAGGAAATTGGAGATTTTATATATATATATATATATATATGTATATATATATATATGTATATATATATATGTGTGTATATATATATATATATATATATTTGTATAAATTACAAAACCAATCTGCATATGTTAAATACTGACTGTGTAATGAAGACAATTATAATTACAAAATGATAACTAGAAAAGTTTAAAAGTTTTTAAAGTTTATTTTTATTTGACAGAGAAAAAGACAGAGCAGGGAGGGGCAGAGAGAGAGGGAAAGAGAGAATCCCAAGTAGGCTCCATGCTGTCAGCACAGAGCCCTATGGGGGGCTCAGTCCCACAAACCATGAGAACATGACCTGAGCCAAAATCAAAAGTCAGATGTTCAACCAACTGAGCCACCCAGGCACCCCTCTCATGCTTCTTAGTAACTTTTAAACATTACAAATATAATTCATGTTTGTGGCAACAAATCAATCAATATAGAGGTTTATTAAGAAAAAGTTAATAACCTGCTCTATTCCATCCAGCTCATGATAAAATATTTCATTACAAAGGATATTTATGGGATATGAAGACTTGATTTTTCTAGGGACACTACTGGGCCTGAGGGTCAGAGAGGTGTTCACCAAGTAGTGTAATTATTAAGGTGACTTCGGAAAGATGAGCATAAGATCATTCCTGGCAGAGTGAACAGCATGAGCAAATCTCCAAGGTGGGAAAGACTATATCAGATTAGAACCAGGGGGGCTAGACTATGGGGATCAGTGGGAGGGAAGCAAGATGAGTGTCAGATTTCATAGAACCTCGTAGCTAGGTTAGGGAATTTGGATTGTAACTTAAGAACAAAGAGAATTCATTGGCTGATTTAAAGTAGAAAGCAACATGATCTAATTTTTAAGATTACTCTGGAATGTTGGACGGCTATGTAGAGAAAGAATTGAAACTTGTAGGAAGATCAGCAAGACTATTTCATAGGCCCATCTTGAGTTTTCAGTATAACTTGCAAACAAACCAAAATAAATTGTGATTATGGAGGCTATGGGGGAGGAGGAAGGATTTGAGTTTTCAAGGAAATGCAGGCTTTAAATAAATGGAAAAAAAAAAAAGAAGAGGACACGGTATTTGCAGTCATCATGGGGAATAAGAATGTATTCAGCATTCTGATGAAGCAGATTTTAACATCATCTTAATTTTACAAGTGAAGAAATTGAATTTCAGAGGTTAAGTTCCATGACCAAGGGTCACAGTGCTAAATATTTCAGCCAAATTGACTGATCCCATTGATCTGGGTTGGGATCTGGGTGTGGATATTTTAAAAGGTCTCTGAGTGATTGCAATGTGCAGCCTGGGCTGAGAACCGCTAGTGAAGACTGGAGAAAAAAGGGGACTGAGCCTTGGGGGGTGCCCACATTGGGGACAAGATGAATGAGAGCTACAGTAAGAGAAAGGAGCCCTGGAGGAAGGGCCCTTGAGACAATAGAAGGCTTGGAGAATTTCAAACAGAGGTGTTTAATACAAGGAAATGGAAATCCAGGAAAACAATAACAGACAAATGGTTGGAAGTTATCAGTGGTCTCAAAAAGCGCACTGAAGGAAGGGTAGGATGATTTGAGTCAACACAACCAGCACTAAAGAATTTTTGTCCAAAAGAAAAAAAAAGAAGAAGAATTTTTGTTCGCTGACATAATGGAGGCAAGTTTACTCTGTTTTTGAGACCAGAAGTCCAGTAAAGGACAATTAAAGGATTTCCTCCATTCTGAGGCATACTTTTTAAACTTTGGCTTTCTTGAAATCAGGATGTGTTTTATAATAGCTGTTTACAAATGTTGTATACAGATGTGGTGCCTCTTTTTTTTCCCTCCCACGTAAAGCTGTTATTAAATCAACGGTGTGTTATATAATTTATTGTATCCTAAAGGCCAATAAAGATATACTTTGACAAACATGAAATGAAAACCTGCCCTGTGCCAGGTGGTCAGAATTAAAGAATTAATAAGCGGGGTCCTTCCTTTCCAAAAGCTCACACACACACACACACACACACACACACAGAGATGTAAACAGAAGATTTTAAAACAATGTACGTTGATGGAGAACAATTGCAGTAACTGTGTGTGGGCTACTTCTATTTTCCCTTCTAAATTAAAGAAAACATTCTCTTGTTTCAAATATCTTAAGTTTCTCTAGATATAGGACCCTATGGTTAACTCATTTTCATACGGTCTCTTCTATTTGCACTTGGGTGTTTTCCATTATATACATATGGTATTTCTAATTTCAACAAGAAGCATAAAAAGCACAGATAGGAAATGAAAGAATAGCTTACAGTCAGATTAAAAGAGGTCATAGGAGAATGCCCCGTAAACAGTGAACCAGTAGGGCTTTTCATTTTAAGAAGTTGCGTGAGTTCTGCGGAAGCTGCACGCCTTTACTGAAGATCGTGGGGCATGGAAATATTTTGTTTTCTT
The DNA here is from genome assembly GCF_018350195.1 of Panthera tigris. Classification (NCBI taxonomy): domain Eukaryota; kingdom Metazoa; phylum Chordata; class Mammalia; order Carnivora; family Felidae; genus Panthera; species Panthera tigris. Next base: position 68,703,308 of record NC_056663.1, read on the forward strand.
CTTCTTTTCCTTATGTTTCACACAGTGCTTGGCATGTATGGGCACTTCATTCATATTTGCTGAATCAGATATAAAAGACAAATCCTAGTTCTTATACTCCTAATAGATCAGGATCTGGTATAGATCAGGCCAGAGAAGCTGGAGGAATTCAAGCAATGAGAACTTCCTGAGAGAGATGAAATTTAAGCTGGGTTTAGAAGGAAGATTTTAGGAAAATCTCTGGCTGCCTCCTTGGGTGGATTTTTTTACTCATGCAAGTGAAAGACTTGCTGAGGTGATTATATCAACAGAATTATTCACAGGTAAATATCATTCCAGGAAGGAGCTGCTGACCTGTCTCTGACCTAACGTCATGACAAAGTTGCCTCTTTGCCAACCACAGCCCATGATATTAGCCACTTATTTGCTAATTTGTAGATTTATCTTAGGGATGGTGTCTTAATGAACACTTCAAGTTCCTGTGGACAGTAGATGGGGGTGGAGGGCAGTTGTCAAGAAGGCTGTAAATTCCAAGGTAAAGACAAGCACACATGATGTTAGCCAGGAAAAGAAGGGCAGCAAAAGTTTTAAAGGATCAGAAATAACGACAGCCTTCTCTATCTTTTCATTTACTTGGGAGTCACAGAGACACGGCTCTTTCCAGAGTGCTGTTTCTCCCGATCTGCTTTCTTATTGTCTGCCTTCTCGTAATGACAGGATTTGCTAGTCAGCACCATCCTCAAGACGTACACAGCATGGCATCGTTGAAAGAGTGCTGAGCTGAAAATCAAGAAAGCTGGTTTTGCTAGGAATTTATCCTTCCCAAGGAAATAATAAAGGAGATCACAAAGGTTTTGCTAAAAGGAAGTCCAACAGTGTTTGCAGTAATACAAAGTCACAAACAACCTAACATCTCCCAAATAGGAGACTGTGAAGAGTTAGAAAGCAGTATCACAGTGATTAAAGCCTGGGCTCTGCAGACAGATTTCCTGAGTTCAAGTCTTAGCTTTAACACCTATTAGCTCAGACACCTTGGAAAAATTATTTAAATTATGTATGCCTCAATTTCCTAATTTACGTAATGATGGTAGCAGAATCTACTCCATTGGGTTGTTACATAGATGTATTGTTATATACATAGCACTTAAAATAACACTTGTGGGGGCACCCGGCTGGCTCAGTTGGTAGAGCATGAGACTCTTGATCTCAGGGTTGTGAGTTTGAGCTCCACATTGTGTGTAGAGATTACTTAAAAATAAAATCTGAAAAAATATAAAATACTTGGTACATGCTAAGTACTCAGTAAATAGTGTGACCATGTAACTTATCACCCAGTACAGGATACTTTTGAGAGTGAAACAGAAAACTAATCAAGTGGGTCACCTGAACAACAAACTAAACTGAACAAATCAGGCTACTCTATTAATAAATGTTTCTATTAGTTAAATAAATGAGGTACATTGAAATAATATAGCAAATGCATTTATTAGAATTCATATTATACATATTGTTAGCTAAAAACAAACAGTATAGAGATTTAGTATGGGATATAAATTCCATACTATATCTCTAAGTTAATCTCCCAAAAGTAGAACAGAAAGTCCAAGAGATGGAAACGAAAAATGGAAAAATATGAAAATAAAAAATCAATTAAAATTAAATTAGTCTAATAACTTACCAATAAGAGATCTAGAAAGAGACCAGAAAAAAAACCAGAAGGAAATCAATAATACAAGAAAATTTCTCAGAAGGGAATAATATGAATTTCCAAATTGAAAGTTTTCATCAAAGCAAAAAAAAAAAAAAAAAAAATCCAAAACAAAACAAAATATAACAAGTCATGTCACTGACAAACTTGGTTATCACAGGGATGAAGAGACCATTTGAAAGCTTTGGAGAGGACAAATGGGATATATACAAATGATCAGGAATCAATAAGTTATCAGACTTCTTGACAGCAATACCAAACTCTAAAAGACAATGGGACAATGCCTTCCACATCTGACACAAAGTGACTTCCAAACTAGAATTCTATACCCAACCAAACAATCAAGAGGGAGGGTAGAAAAAATACATTCTCGGGGCACCGGGGTGGCTCAGTCAGTTAAGCTTCTGACTCCTGATTTCGGCTCAGGTCATGATCTCCTGGTTCTGGGTTCCAGCCCCCTGTTGGGCTCTGTGATGACAGGGTGGAGCCTGCTTGGGATTCTCTGTCTCCCTCTCTCTCTTTGCCCCTTCCCTGCTCTTGCACTCTCTCAAAATAAATAAATGAAACATAAAATAAATAAATAAATAAATAAATAAATAAATAAATAAATACATAAATAAATAAACATTTTCAGACAAGTATGTACAAAAAATAAATACACCTCAAAGCATTTTGTCCTAGGAAGCAACTGGAAAATATTATAGCAAGACAATGGGGGTATAAATCAAGAAAAGACAAAAGAAGACAACGCAAGAAATAAAAGACTCAATGCAAGAAACAAATTTCCTTTGACAGGCAAAGAGAATTCTCAAGGTGGTGTTAAAGGAACATACCAGGAATATGGTTATACAGGGCCCAGGGATCTATGAAATCAGATAGGAACACGACAAATGGAGGCTTCAGAGAGAGCGTTTATTGTATGCAAATATTAGGTTAACTTCCAAAAGAACTAAATGAGCTAAAAAGTTGTTGCTTTTGGAGAAGAGAACATTGGGCAGGGAGCAGGGAGCAGGGAGAGAAAGGGAGTATTGGTTTTACTACAAGCTTTTTAGTACTATTTGTAGGTTTTATGTACATATGCCTAAATTATTTCATTAAAATTGAAAAAAATTAACACTGCATTATGCACAATGTACAAGCATTTTATTTTGATAAAAATAACAGTTAAGTAGAATAGCCAACTAGAACTTTAGCAGTTTGGGCCCTTAAGTTGAAAAAATTTCTGTCTAAAACTAGAACTTCTAGTATTAAAGAAATATTCACTGACCTGAATAAACAGGGCTTTCTGTTGACTCCGAAAGGTGTAACATGTGCCTGTATACGGCATTAGTGAGGGGATGTGTAGAAAATTGCTGGTTTTATTCCATAATGAAACAGTGCCAAAACCAGTCGTTAAACTAGCACAGACTTAATGACAGCCACTATTTTAAAATATATTGGTATATAAACGTGGGCTTTTTTTCTTGGAGCTGTTTTCCTCAAAACAGCCATAAATCTTGACAGCTTTCTATTTTTAAGGCTGTCCGTGCCTGGCCCATTGGAGGGATTTCCGTTGAGTGTTAAGTAACAATATTCTGTAACTTTTGAAATCATCAGCACCTGCTTCTGTTTCGGCCCCTTTGGTCCATTACCTAAAAGCTGTCTTTGCACTTCCTTCCACCAAGCCTCCTCCCCTCCAGCCTCCTCTTCAGCTGGGTAGAGAGGGATGTGGGGGTTTCTCATCGAAGCTGCAGGTGTTGTTAGGTCAGCACAGAACACCCGCAGCTGTCACCACTATAGCACCACACAAATAGCCGGTGCCCATTTATCTATTCAATAAATGTCCACCTGCCAACTGTGTCCCAGGCACAGTGCTGGGTCTGGGGGTTCGGGGGTGAACAAAACAGACATTATTTCCTGCCATCTTTACATTCTATCAGGAAGGCAGGGCAGAAACAGCCTAAAACACGATGGATAATTTAATTGTAGGACGTGCCGTAGGGAGGAACGCAGGATGCATGTAAATGTTTCTTATGGAATGAATTAATATTCCTCACCACAGGACAGAGCACTTACAGCAAAAGGGTAAAATGCAACCATTTTGGAAAATCTACTATTTTTGAAAGAAAAGTGAGCCAAATAAGAGATGGTGTTGTTACTCCTAAGAGGAAGCTTACTAGGCGATCACTTGATGCCCAGGTGTTCATTTCAGAATGTGGCTCTTCACAACACATTACTCTCCGTATAATTTATGAAAGATACGGGTGTCTGAAGTGTGTAAGAAAGAGGCACTATCAATTCCCTGGCCTATCATCTATAATTTCTCAGCATTTCAGATGTCAGAACTGTAGCTCTTAGAGCCTGTTCAGAAGACCAGGGTTACTGAGAGAGCAGCTGCTGGGCCCAACAACATGGTTTATGGCAATGAAATTCAAGCATGGCTTGCAAACTAATAGTAAACAGATGAGCTAAAATTTTAGGCCCAGGCAAAGAGAGTTTACGTACTGAAAAGAGTACAGAAAAACAAGAATGAGGTATGTTATAAGTGTTCAGCATGTTTTTGTTCCACTATTACCTATTCAATTTGGTAAAGCCGCAAGCATATCGTGATCATGATAATCTTAAACATTCTTACATCACCAACATTTATATAAATGGTTTACAAGAGATCAACAGTATCACTTAGCTAATATCTGTAGCACCAGATGAAGCAACAGAATAATAATCACTCAGCCCATTTAATGTGCATAACTATCATTTCTGCTTATCATTATTTCCTTTACTTTTTTATAAGCCCACTCATAATTTTAGGTTTTGGTAACTGGAAGATCAAGACTCTGCAAATGGACAGGGTTGGGCTTACTCCCCTTATCTCACATGAGAAGATGTGGATCTTATGTTGTCATAAATGTAGATGCCCTCAAACCTCAGTTTCAAGGAAAAAGGGGATAATCTATCTCATAGGGTTCTCTTGAGAATGGAGAGTACTACAATATATGTAAAATACCCAGCATGGATATGACACACAAAGATTAGTTCCCTTCCCCATTTTAAGAAAGTCTCAAAAGGACCACAGAATCAGCCACTTTCTTAAGTCTTTCTATTCGTTTTTGAAAACTATCACCTCAAAATTAATTCTTTAAGTTTTTTTTTTTTAATGTTTATTTTTGAGAGAGAGAGACAGAGACAGAGACAGAGCACGAGCAGCGGAGGGACAGAGAGGGGGAGACACAGAATCCAAAGCAGGCGCTGAGCCTCACGTGCGGCTCAAACTCACAAACTGTGAGATCATGACTTGAGCCGAAGTCCGATGCTTAACTGACTGAGCCACCCAGGTGCCCCAAAATTGATTAATTATAATTTTATTTTCTTCCATAAAATTTGTCAGTGAGCACTAGACTGTTTTGAGATACATTATTTGCTTTCTGCTTTAAAAAGAAAATGATCATTGGGGTGTGTGGGTGGCCCAGTAGATTACGGATCCAACTCTTCATTTTGGCTCAGGTCATGATTTTGTGGTTCATGGGTTCCAGCCCCACGTTGGATTCTGTGCTAGTCGCACAGAGCCTGCTTGGGATCCTGTCTCTCCTTCTCTCTCTGCCCCTTCCCTGCTTGTGTTCTCTCTCTCTCTCTCTCTCTCTCTCTCTCTCTCTCTCTCTCTCAAAGTAAATAAACTTAAAAACTGAGAATAAACTGAGGGTTGATGGGGGGTGGGAGGGAGGGGAGGGTGGGTGATGGGCATTGAGGAGGGCACCTGTTGGAAGGAGCACTGGGTGTTGTATGGAAACCAATCTGACAATAAATTTCATATTAAAAAAAATAATAAAATAAAATAACAAAATAAACTTAAATTTTTTTAATAAAAAAATTATCATTAAAAAAATTTTTTCCATCTTTCTGGTAGGGAATAAAACCATTTCAAAGAATTTGAGTTTGGAAAAACTTCAGCTTTTTGTAGTGGTGAATTTAGTATCTGTGGTATATCATTTATCATCAATGTTAGCATTAGGTCTGTGATGGGTACATTTCCCCAAACATTCATTGAGCACAGTGATGGGGAAGAGACCTGCAGTGCTCAGATGGGCTATTTAAAGACTAAAAACAAGGGGTACCTGGGTGGCTCAGTAGGTTAAGTGTCAACTTTGGTTCAGGTCGTGACCTCACAGTTTGTGAGTTCGAGCCCTATATAGGGCTCTGTGCTGATCATGCAGAGCCTGGAGCCTGCTTCGGATTCTGTGTCTCCCTCTCTCTCTGCCCCTACCTTGCTCATGCTTTTTCTCTCTCTCAAAAATGAATAAACAAAAAACCAAACCAAAACAAAACAAACAAATTAAAAAAAAATGCTGTGAGAGTCCCTGTAGCAGGGATGTTTTGAAATTATTAATAATCAGAAGGACTTCTCTTGTTCAGCATGAATTTTAATCCAAATTAAATAGCCTCCTTGATATTCAAAGAGTAAATACACTTTTGTGACTACTTTGGTTTATAGGCTTTAATTGGACCACTCATTTATTGAGTCAATAAATCAATAAATATGTTTGGGGTACTCTCCTTTCCATCAAACAGCTCACAGTGTTGTGGGGGAAATAGACATGCAGATAATTTGGAAACATGGACAGAACAAGGTTATAGCCACACAGGGGTATTATGCATATAACCCAGCACAGGGGTGAGGAGAGGAGTTACAGAAGGCTCTCTGTGGAGGAGTGTGGAAAGGTAAGGTTAGGTAATAGAGGATGAGTAGGGATGCAGGGACAGAGTGTTCTCAGAAGAGCAGACATCAGCAATAGACATTCAGAAATGATAAATAACATTGATGGATGCATAAATGCTTTAGTGCTCCTGGACCCCAAAGTGTAATGAATGGTGCAGGGGCAGGTAAAGCCAGAATTGTGGTCAGGACTTAGACTATGAAGAGTTCACTTTTTTAAAAGTTTTTATCTAAATTCCAGTTAGTTAAGATACAGTATAATATTAGTTTCAAGAGTTCACTCTTGAGTTCTGGCTTTTAGAAGATGGAGAACTCCAAGAAGCAACTTAAATTTTATCCACCTATCCTTTCTGCACAGTACCCAAAGTGGTAAAGTCAAGTTTAGATTTTGGATAGGGGATGGATATGAGGGGGCATCACTGGAGACAGGAAAGAACAGGTAGGTCTGTTAGGGCCAGGAGAATGATGGCAATCTGCAGGGATGGGAGTCAAGATGGAGAGGAGGGAACAAATTCCAGAATTAAAAAGGATGAAAATTGTCAAGACTTAGGTATCAGGTGTAGAAGATGAAAGTAATATTAGAGGCAGTGGCAACTCCCAATTTCTAGTTTGAGTGAATAATTTTTTTTTTTTATTTGGGAGAGAGAGAAAGAGTGAGCAAACAGGGGAGAGGGGCAGAGAGAGAAAGAGGGAATCTTAAGCAGGCTCCATGCTTAGCATGGAGCCTGACACAGGGCTTGATCCCATGACCCTGGGATCATTACCTGAGCTGAAATCAAGAATCAGGTGCTCAGCCGAGCCACCCACAGGAACCCCATGAATGATTGGATAGTGGAGCAACTCAGACCAAGCACAGAAGGAGCATCTCCATTAAAGAGAAGAAGGTAAGGAGATGCTGAGTTCAGATGGATGTGAAGTACCAGTGGGACATCCAGTAAGAGGCAGATAGATAAATATGTCAAACTATTTGAAAGAACTATGCCGAGGAGCTTTTTCTGTCATCATAATTATGTTGTATCTGAAAATACGTGGGTGGATGAGAGGAGAGAAGAACAGAGGAATAAAGACAGAATTTTAAGGAATTCAAACTCTGTTTAAAAAAGGAGAAGAACCATGTCCTAGAAGAAACAAAGGAGAAACAGGAGAATCAGATGTCCAAAGCGAAATAAGATGTGTATTGAACAATGTCCACTGAAGAAAGTAGACAGGAAGTCATCGGAGACCGTGGTGAGACCAGAACAAATAAAACAATTTGGGAGAAGAGGCAGGAAGAGAGGGAGGGAAGCTCAAGTAGGGTGGGTTGAGGTATGAATGGGAGATGAAGTGGAGTCAACAAGTACAAGGCAAGGTTTTGGAAAATTTGGATAAGAAAGGAAGAAAATATAAATAGTAACTAGAGGAGGTGAGGGGCCAAGTGTAGGCTTTTTTAGGATGGGAGAAACGTTATCCTAGAGAAGGCTTCACTGCCGTGGAGCAATATTCTTGGTTAAGTGGTGATGCGACTGTGGGCTTAATGGCCCAGGTCAATGTGGAGGCCACAGATGAAGAGAAAAACCCCCTCATTCCCAGAGACTGATAGGGTTTCCTCAACTAGGTAGTTGGGGATGTTCTTGTACATGGAAATGTGGGGTAGGCATTGATGGTGGTGGTTGAAAGAGTGTAGAGCTGATGGCCTCAGTGTTCTCCATGGAGTATTTTTTGTGTGTAGATTTTTTTTTGGTGGTAGAAGATACATAACATAGAATACTATTTTAATCATTTTTAAGTGTACATTCAATGGTTCATGAAGTGTTGTGCAAGGCTCTGTCCTCGAGAACCAATGAAAGTAGTGGGAATGAGATACGAGTAGGAGTCTTGAGGAAACAAGGAAGGTCTAGGACAGCTGTTGAAGACATTCACTAAGGACAACTAAAAAGCTTGCTGTCCTGTAGAGTAGTAAAGGCTCATCTGAGGTTGGAGACTACATGTTTTCATCAGCAAGGATATCCAGTGTCCCATATCCACCTTGACATAGGAGCCAAGAAAAACTGGAGTCAGGGAAACTGCCTACATTTTGGAAAAGGAAAATTGTATCTGTACCTCATAACATACAATAAGATAAATTCCAGAGGGACTAAACAATTAACCACTTTAAAAGTGAAATGTTATAGAATAAAATATACAGGAACATTCATATTATGTTTACATAGTCTGAGGGTACAGAGATGTCAGGCTGTAGCATTATGCCACAGTCGAGAGTTTAAGAGTGTACTCTTGGGGTGCCTGGGTGGCTCAGTCGGTTAAGCATCCGACTTCAGCTCAGGTCATGATCTCACAGTCTGTGAGTTCAAGCCCCACGTCAGGCTCTGTGCTGACAGCTCAGAGCCTGGAGCTTGCTTCAGATTCTGTGTCTCCCTCTCTCTCTGCCTCTCCCCTGCTCATGCTCTGTCTCTCTCTGTCTCAAAAATAAATAAAAACTTAAAAAAAAAAAAAAAGAGTGTACTCTTCATCACTTTACCTCCAAATGTTGCTTCATACTTACAATAGGATCCTTAGGAGCATCTTGGGTTTATACCAAATAATTTGAATTCAATTTTCAATAGTATCACCCCTGTTCCTTATTCCATCCAAACCGTGGACAACTATAGTGCCAAGTAAATAAGACAATTCCTGGCCTCAAAAAATTATCATATAGGGCGAAGAGACCCATAAACAGATAATTATACTAGAGTATATTAGGATGCAGTGATAGAATATTGAGTCAGTCAAGATTTATTGATTACATATTTGTGCCTGACTAGGTCTGGTACTGTGTTTATACACTTAACAAAGTGAAACAACAAAGTGCAAAATAGGGAGTATTTTAGAGGGTGCAACAAAAACACGTATCTGGGATATGAAACTTTGAGGGAGGATCAGGAAGGCTCCCTAAGGTCCCCTGAGCTGGAAGGATGTGTAGGAGTTAGCTTCTAGAACTGCTGTTTTAAGATTCCAAGATGCTATCTCTTTAGAGATGTGGAGATCATGGTCAGATACATGACCTCAGATGTAGATGTTCAGATACATGTTCAGATACATCATGTTCAGACACATCACCTTCACATGTTCAGATACATCACCTTGAAGCACATTCCCACATATTTGACAAAAACTTTTCACTTCTGGCCTCCATAGCAATGTGTAAAGATGGTAGGGTTTTTACAGAATGCTGTAGCTTGCTTTCTGTCTAGCAGCCTAAAGGCTAACTCATTAAAATTCACAGATGAATTACATGGTGGGCGGCAGAACAAATGTTTTCTACCCTGAGCCCAGCTAAGGCCTTCAAGACAGTTTCTCCCTGAATCTAAGTCACTCTTTGCAGCTGCTCAGTAGGACATGATTCAGGCTTCACCTCCTCCTCCAAATCTATCAAGACACAACCCGACCCTGGATTTTTTTGCTTTTTGTTTTTTTGTTTTTATTTTTTGGTTGTTAGCTGCATATGGTAACAAGAAAGAATAGGAAAACGATACTGGTTCCACACTTGGTTTGACTTTGGAACCATGTACATATCTTACAGGTAAGATATGTGTGTTACCTTATATCTTCCCTTTAATTTATAAAATAATTTAAATATAAAATTAAAAAAAAACTGGATGTGTACCCAGTTGATGGTTTAGCCTACAGAGAGGAAATATTCCAAGGGACTTTAAAGAGTAGTAGTTTGAGTACAGTCTCTGGCGGGGTATGTTCTAAGAACAAAAAGAACTTCAATAAGCTTGGGAGAAGTGTTGGCTGTGTTACTCTGACTGCTGTGGGATAAAGCAAATGAGCAAGAATGTGATGTTCTTATTCAATCATTACTGGGTTGGTTAATTGCCAGGATTCCTGAAGTGGCAGAAAGGAAATACAGATGTTAAGATAAAAGAGCTAAAAATCAAACTCAGAATGGGATTGGGAGCTATATATGTGCACATATGTTTGACTGTACATGTTTCTATATATTTTTTCATGGTTCAATTTGCTATGAAGGCCTAGACATAGGAACCAACTCAGTAGCTGTGAGCTCTCCTACTACCCAGATTCTACTCTTCATTTATTTATTTACTAACTTTTAAGTAAGATCCATACCTAACGTAGGGCTTGAACTCCTAACACGAAGATCAAGAGTCGCATGCTCTACCGACTGAGCCAGCAAGGTGTCCCCAGATTCTACTCTTCAGATACTTCTTCCACTAAAAGGAACTGGGGATTTTGGAATGGTTGACTCTGGATCTGGAGAAGGAAATGGAAAACATAGGCATGGTACATCACGCCATACCAGATGAGGAAGCTACCCAAAACTGCTACAGTCCTGTCTAAGGGACCTAGGAGCCAAACTTGAAGAGGATCCCATCAGCCAAAAATAGGACAACTTTAAGCAAAGGGTAGTAACCACAGTGGATTAATAGATATTATACATACATATACACATACATGAACATTTATGAGTTTATAATGGCTACTTTAAAAACTACAACAGGGGCACCTGGATGACTCAGTAGGTTAAGCATCTGACCCCTGAATTTGGCTCAGGTCATAATCTCACAGTTTGTGGGACTGAGCCCCGAGTCACACTCTGCTCACAACACAGAGCCCGCTTGGGATTCTCTCTGTCGCTCTTTCTCTGTCCCTCTCCCCCTTGAAAACATTTTTTTTTCAAAGTTTATTTGTTTGGAGAGAAAGAGAAAAATAATATGAGCAGGGGAGGGGCAGAGAGAGAGGGAGACACAGAATCCGAAGCAGGCTCCAGGCTCTGAGCTGTCAGCACGGAGCCTGACGTGGGTCTCAAACTCACAAGCCATGAGATTATGACCTAAGCCAAAGTCAGATGCTCAACTGGCCGAGCCATCCAGGAGGGCCACACCCACCCAAATTTTTTTAAAAACATACAACAAACTGGTCATATTGGAGGATTCCAATAAATCAACTTATTATTTTAAAAATGGGTGAATAAAAGGAAATAATCAAATATTAATTTTGACTTTCTAATATTAACTGTACCACTGCAAACCAAATAGAAGTTGAGATAACTTTTTAATAAGCAATATAATCTAGCTAATAAAGAAGGAACAACAGAACTAGGACATCACATCTTTGAGAACTGTAATAAATTAATGAATCTAGGCACTGACTATCAATGGCTACCAAAATCACAAAAGAGAAACAGTCAGATATTATGTACCTCTTGATGGAAATACCACCACCTAGAAAGTTATTGTGGGCTGAACTGCCCCCACCCCCAAATTCATGTGTTGAAGTCCTAACCCCTAGTACCTCAAAATGTGACTATATTTGGCGATGGGGCCTTCAAAGAGGGACTTTTTATTTATTTATTTATTTATTTAATTTATTTTTTTTTAATGTTTATTTTTTATTTTCAGAGTGGGAGAGAGAGAGAACGTGAGCATGAGTGGGGGAGGGGCAGAGAGAGAAGAAAAGAGAGAATTCCAATCAGGCTTCATGCTGTCAGCACAGAGCTCAACACAGGGCTCAATCCCACCAACTGTGAGATTATGACCTGAGCCAAAATCAAGAGTTGGAAGCTTAACTGACTGAGCCACCCAGGCATCCCTCAAAGAGATATGTAAATTAAAATAAGGCCATCAGTTAGTTCCTAATCCAATATGACAGATGTCCTTATAAGAGGAGATTTGAACACATACACACACATACACACACACACACACACACACACACACACACACACACACATGTGCAGGGAAGATCACGTGAAGACACAGGGAGGTGACAACCACCAAGTCAAGGAGAGAGGCCTTAGAAGAAACCAACTCTGCCAACACCATGATCTTGGACTTTTAGCCTCCAGAATAGTGAGAAAATATATTTCTATTGTTTTAGACACCCAGTCTGTGGTACTTTGTTATAGAAGCTTTAGCAAATTAATACAGCGGTCTTGCCCCCAAAACCCAACGTGACTTAGATCAAACCTCTAAATCCAGCTAACAACATACAGGAAATAAGCTGGCAGCAGAAAATGTTAAATGACATCATGGAGATGTCAGAAGAATGTATTGTGGGAAGTTTTATAGGACATGTGGCCCAGTCTCTTCAACAAATAAATAGCAAGAAAGAGAAGAGAAGAGATAGGAGAGGTGGGGGGAGGTATAGAAGGAGAAGGAGAAAAGAGATGAAATAGAACCTACGAATTAAGAGAAACTCAAAAGATTTATCAACCAACTGTAGGTGTCAAACTTATTTGGATTCTGTTAAAAACATACAAACAGAAGGAACTAAAATTTTGAATGCTGACTATACAGTGAAATTGTTAAAATTTTTTTTAAGTTTCTTTTTTTTTTTTTTAAACTTATTCATTTTTAAGAGAGTGAGAGACAGAGTGTGAGTAGGGGAGGGGCAGAGAGAGAGGGAGACACAGAATCTGAAACAGGCTCCAGGCTCCGAGCTGTCAGCACAGAGGCTGATGTGGGGCTCGAACTCACGAGCCACGGATGCTTAACCGACTGAGCTACCCAGGCGCCCCAAGAAAAAGAGTTTTTAAATTGTTGAGAGTCATACCAGAAAGATATGATATCTTAGAGGGGCAAGATTAGTAAGTAGGATAGAAAGGAAATAAGACTGGCTACAAATTAAAGTGTTTTAAGTTGGGTGATGGGTACCTAGGGATCTTTAAACTAATTTGTCTCTTCTTATGTGTATAATATTGAAATCTCCAAAGTGACTAAAATGAAATTGTATCAATTTTATCCTTAGTTAATGAAGGTCAAGATTCACCATCTGGATAGATAAACTTGTCCAAAACTAAATTGAGTCAATACTGTTACAGTCTTCCAGCTAACCTTCACTTGGATGGCTGTCAAGCAGCTGAAATAAATGTTGCTCTCCTTCCTTTGCCTTTTGGTTCTCTGATACTCACACAAATAAGTAAGTGGTGCCCAGGAAGCACCAGCATGAAGAGAAGCCCCGGACTTGATAATCTCAGAAGTCCTTAGCTGCTGAAATTGGCAGAACTTCCTGAGTGTCATATATAAAATCTCTCATTTCTCTAGCAACACTAGGAATTATATTCCACATTCCTAAAATGTCAATTCCTAGTCAATCCAATATGCTGCCATTTCTGGTAAGATGTGGGACAGCTGCCTCTGAGTCTATGTGCTGGAGAGACAGTCACTTCATATAAATCATTTTAAAATACTGAATGAGAGTCAATGAACACCTCTGTGTACTTCTACACCGTGGACACACTCTCGGCAACAGGAGCCTTGTGGAGTAAGCTATTCCACAAAGGAAGACAACGTGTTTGATTTCGATTGCATAACCCGTGGAACTGGAAGCCCAGCTGGCACCCAGAAGGGCAACCAGCAACGTGCTGGTGACATCACTGTGGCAAGGACAGCATTTTTCACATTCTGGAGCTCGGAGAAGACAATCTGGCAAAGTAATGAAAAAGTGTTCACTTAGGGTAATGTGAAATCTTTCTTGTTTAAATTAATTCTTTACTTCAACATAGTGGTAGAATATTTAACAAGCCTTTTGAATAAAGTGGTTTCACTTCCTATGAAGTAACACAATAAATCAAACCAAAACAATCACAATCCGAGGTCTGAGGCATATGGTGTGTGTAATTTTACAGAATTGCACAAGCCTTTGATGCTTTCCTTCTAGAAGAAAGTCTGAGAGTGGGCTTTTTCTACTTAAAAGAAAAATATTCTTACCGTTCGCGATCTCTTTTAAAAATAGCTTTTAAGCGATATTCTTATGTTTGAAATATGCTGGCAGTTTGGGAAGACTTCTCTTGTGTTTTCCCAAACACTTCTTTGGGAAGCAATTTCTTTTCTATCCTTGAGGCAGTATATGTTTCATACTAATGTGAATTACACACTTCTGTTTATACATTTAAATAATCCTATCCACTTTTGCAAAACAGTTTGTGCTCATAGATACGGAGACCTGTTTAATAAATTTGTTTTTGAATTGCTAATGACATAGAACTGGTCATAGGCATTTTTGCTCTTTGGGGAAGAAGGGCACTATTAACCAAGAATAAAAGATTCAAACAAACATAAAAGCTTATCTTCTACATTTCATCATGAACGATGAACTTCATCACGAAGTGTATTGTAGTCAAATAACCTCTTAGTAATCATTCCACTCATCCAGGTACAGCAGTAAATAAGCAATTGTTTATTCATATACTAATGTCTTTGCCCTTTTGCTATGTGTCCATTTTACATAGACTGCCAGCTTTCTCTACAGTCTCCCAGAGGACCTGCTACACTACCAAACACAGACCAGGTGTTTGGTCAATAAACTCTAGCTAAGAACTAATAGCTAATAAGCTCTAGTTGTCTACTTGTCTAAAGACAGAATCAGCATATAGATAGCTCTGGATCTTTGATGCTATAAATTATTCCAAATTGTCCTAATCATTCAACTGAATATTACTTTGAACATGTATCTTAAATAGGTTAAGTTACAACTCAGAGGTGGCACATCAATTTTCCTAGTTTCCTGAAGACAGAACATTAAACAAGTAAGCATGACATATGCCTTCCAGATAAATCTCTATAAGCTCCTTTGAATAGGAATTACTAAAAATTAGCTTCTTTTATAAGCCTCTTTTTCTTTCCACTCAGTAGGAATCTCCTGGGCAACAATGAACCTCGGATAAATTCTATTGACGTTAAATTTTTCTCCATGAATAATTGCTGAATATAATTGCACACTCATTTTGTTTGTCCAAATATGAAATATCCAGAAAATATGTTTTTAATAATCTCTATGACAGCTGTTGATCTAGGATCAAGGAAGTGTTATCCCAGAGGATTAAGTTTATGTCTTTTGAAAACAAGACACAGCATCATCCTGCATGATTCTATAGGGGCAGGGAAAGAAGATCAATGTATAAGCGATAAGGTTGGACTTAACTAAACTGACTTGCAGCACCCCAATTTCCTCAGTTCTTCCTCAAGATATATTCTCTCTAGAAGGGCCAGGTAATAACGCTTTATAGTACCTCTCCCCGACTGGGTGAACTGGAAGCCTGGTCTCTGCTTGTGGAATAAAAGGAAACAGCAAGGCAGAGTCTAAGAGAGTACTTTCTCAGGCAGCTGGTGTCTGAAATCATACGACATATGTGACTGCCTATGTCAGCAGGAACACCCACTCCATCTATGTAGAAGGCCAATTCATAAAAGGAAAAAATACAATTAAAAACATCTTTAAAGCCCTAATGGTAATTCCTTGGCAGATTCTGACTTTAGGTGGAGACTACACCATAAATTCAGAAAGATCTTTAAAAAAACAGGGGTCTTATTTTCTTGCAAATGTTCCAAAGAGAAAATAACAGAGAGAGACAAGGCCTGTTCTCCCAGAAAGCATAGATCCTGCCAAATGATTTCTAAATGTGTTTCTCAAAAATTTCCATGTGCCATCCACGGCTGTTGAGTACTTCTGGAAATGGAAAGAGCAGAAATCAATGACCCTGTGAGAAAGCAAACATTTAAGGGAACTAGCCTGCTGAGAAAATAGGTAGTCACGCTTTTCAGTCACCATACAGATACAGCAGCAGTCTCTCCACAGGCCAGATATACACAGTTACATCATTTTATGATGCTGCAGGGAAAATGTTGAGGCCCTAAGGGGAAGTTTCCATATATTTCGCTCTTTGAAACTCAAGTGAATAACTTTCTGGGTCTATATTAGACAACCAGACTGACTCACTGGAACCTAAACAGTTAGTAATTTGTTTCTTTAACTGTGGAATCCAGAAGACCATAATTTTACCACTTATTAGAACTATTTTTAGCCAACCAGAGGGAATCCAAAAGATGTCCAAGTAGTGGAAAAAGCTTTGCTCTTGGGAAAGACTGATGCTGGGTGGTCAGTCTCCAGAATAAGCAGCTACTTTGATCAGTTTAAGTAAACATATTAATTCAAGCTGGTTATTTCGCCAACATACTGAGAGTTCACTGAATCGTTGGGTCATGAATCAAAGAGGCTGCCCGGAGTTTCCTATGGGTCCAACTCTAGTTGTAAAAAAGGCGGGAACCCCAAAGACTGAGCAGAGCACCACCCCTAGCAGAGCCCTGTTCTCAGCTATCCAGAGTGTTTTCTCTGGCAGAAGTGTCTAAATGAAAGTTGTTTGTCCCATCAGTTTTAGACAGTTACATAAGCGAGGCCCAGCCAGTCATTTCCTAACTTAGCACTGAAATCTATTTTATCTTCTCAGCCCATTTCTCCGCTGTCCAGGCAGCTAGGAAAATTTTGGTCATTTCCCAAGTAACCAACAATTTTTAAGGAAAATTCAGACATGTGTTATTATAAAAATAATACATGTTCACGGCTTTTAAAATTCAAACAGCAAAAGAGAGAGTATGAATTTAAAATCAATTCCACCTCATTCCAAACCCTCCATCACGGACCGTCACAGACCCTCCCGCTGGAGGTAACTACAAAGCTATTTCTTTGTATCTTTATACAAGTGAACAAAATGGACCAAAAACACGTTCTAGGTCAGGAACTCTGCTAGACATTGGAAACACACAAAAGTAAGAAACAGTTCCTTCCTTTTACTTGCAGATTTACTGAGAGTGAGAGTCACCATGACGACACCAGCATAATAGGTATACCACGTAGTATGGGGAACAGAGTAGGTCATGACTGTGGCCCAGTGTGGAAGGTCAGGCCTTGTAGAAGACGTAACACGAGCTACATTATGAAGGCGTGGGAAATAAAAAGGAGAACGTGGAAGTGGAGCTAGGAAAGGAACCTCAGCCACAAGGAATTGCATAAGCAAAGGCATGATGTGTTGAGGTGTGGCTAAAACGGGGTACTGGTTCAGGGGTGCGGTGGGAGGCAAGACCGGAAATGCAGGACAGGGGCCAGATTGTGTACCGTTTCAAATGCCATAACCAAAGATTTTGCGCTTAATTCTGGAGGCAACAAACTGTTGTTTTTATGTTTTCAAGTAAGAAAGTGATATAATCAAATCTGTGTGTTAGAAAGAATACCTGGCACATAATGAGCGTAGAAAACTGTTTGCTGAATGGATGGAGTGGAGAAAGGGGAGGCCGAAGGAAGGAAGACTGGCGATATTGTAATCATCGCAATGAAGGGAGCCGGAATTATAGAGGTGGGCATGGCGAGATGGTTTAGAGAAAGACTCAGTGGGACTTGGCAACCAATTAAATGTGGAGGAACGGAGGAGATGTAAAAGTCGACGGCGATTCTGATTGTCTCTTTTGGGTGGCTGTGTATATGGTTATGTCATTGCTCAAAATAGGGAATATGGGAAGGGGAGGGTATTTGAGGGAGGAGCAGAGGTAGGGAGATGGGGAAATGAGGTGAGAGGCAATAAATGGCCAACACTTTATTGAATTTCTACCACGGGTCAGATACTGTTTTAAGTGCTTTATAAACATTAACTCATGAAACTCTCATGAAGAGTAGTATTATAATATTACCCCCATTTTACAGATGAGATTGCATAAGCTTAGAATCCAACAGCTGAGTTCACGTCCCAGCTCTACTGCTTTTTAACTGTTTGATCTTGGATAAACTGCTGAGTCAATCTAACCTCAGCTGTAAAAAGCAGAAAATTATATCTACCATATGGGATTCTTATGAAAATTAGAGGTAATACATATCAAGCAACTAGCATAGTTCCTGGAAGCTCATATATCTTAATGAATGCTAGAAATTATTACTAGTTATGAGATATCCTGGTACTATGATCAGTAAGAATCTTGGAATTTGTGTTTAAATTACAGAGGTGAAAGTAGAAATTTTTGACATCAGTATTTTGATGTGGGTTGGATCACTGGATGTAAATGCTGTTTCCTGGTTTGGAGATGGGTGGTAGCATACCAAGAGATGAGAATCAAGGATGGAATTCTGGGGGATACCAATGATAAAGAAGCGAAAAGAATAAGAGATTCTTCTAAAAGAATGTAGATGAAGTAATATAAGGAGAGGAGAGACATAAAGAGAAGAACTTTGGAAGCCCAAGTGGAAAAGAGGGAGGAGGGCAATGTCAACAACTGCAAAAGCTTCTGGGAAATCATACTAGAAAGTCTGAGAAGAGATGGTTTGATCTGGCAGATGGGAAGGAGGCTGCTGTTGGCTGAGGTAAGAATCATCACAATGAAGTAATGGCAACAGAAAGCAGAAGGCAGAATATGGAGGAGGTGCAAATGAAGAAGTGGAAACAGAAGACACAGACAATTTCTCCTTAAACAGTGAGCCTCCATGACACTTTAAAATAATTCTGTTTGGGAAGCACTTCAGGCATAGTGCATTAAGGACCTCCAAAAATATACTCTTCCAAAAAGAAATAAGAGCACTGGGCAAAAATTGTCAAAATTACTTTTTTAAAAAACATTGGAAGCTAATAAACAAATACTTCCAATGATCCATGGAGTATTTATTTAAGAAAAAAATCACTGTGTCTCAGAAAGAACAATGATCTTTGGGTATTTTTAAAATTTTTTAACATTTATTTTTTGAGACAGAGAGAGTGAGAGAGAGAGAGCAAGAGACAGAGCGTAAGTGGGGGAGGGGCAGAGAGAGAGGGAGACACAGCATCCCAAGCAGGCTCCAGGCTCTGAGCTGTCAGCACAGAGCCCTATGGGGGCTCGAACTTACAGGCCGCAAGATTATGACCTGAGCCCAAGTCAGACGCTTAACTGACTGAGACGCCCAGGTGCCCTGATCTTTGGGTATTTTAAATCTAAACTGCTCTATAGACAAACCAAGAAACAGACTCTTAACTATAGAGAACAAGCTGATGGTTACCAGAGGAAGGTGAGTGGGGGGATGGGTGAAATAGGTGATGGGGATTAAAGAGCATACTTATGATGAGCACTGAGTAATGTATAGAATTGTTGAATCACTATATTGTACACCTGAAAATAATATAAAACTGTATGTTAACTATACTTGAATTAAAATAAAAAACTTAATAAAGAAATTAAAAACAAAATAAATCTCTCTATTCCCATTCTCCCTTCTTAGCTCCATGGTGGCCTTGAAAAAACCAATAGCTTCACAACCATGGTAGCTATGAAAACTAGAAGCCTACCAGTCACTGGAGGGGAAACATGGGTTTGAAGCTCCTTGAAAAAAACTCATGCTCAGAGAAATGTCATATTTGATCCATCTTGAAAATCCCTGGAAAAGCTCCATTCTCAGGGCTTGTCGTTATTTGACCTGACTGTGTGAAGCAGCTGTGTCTCATGGGCATCCATCAAAAACCATTAGCAGCAGCTGTTTGATACCACAGCTGCCTGAGGGGACAACACCAGTGGGGCAAACAAGGAGAGGGCTACAAATCTTAAAGTGGAAAACTGAGAAGTGAGATGTTCATAGGGGATTTTGGTTTTTTAAATTTTTTTTTTTTAACGTTTTTATTTATTTTTGAGACAGAGAGAGACAGAGCATGAACAGGGGAGGGTTACAGAGAGAGGGAGACACAGAATCTGAAACAGGCTCTAGGCTCTGAGCTGTCAGCACAGAGCCCGACGCGGGGCTCGAACTCACGGACTGTGAGATCATGACCTGAGCCGAAGTCGGACACTCAACCGACTGAACCACCCAGGCGCCCCCATAGGGGATTTTGAAAGGCTCCAACATATGCCTAGAAATCTAGGAGGCTATGCACACACGCAGTGCTGTGCACGTGCTGAGGAAAAACCCAAGAAGGTCCTAATCTCTCACCTTTGGCTAATCTTGAAGCTCTATGCAAACAGGAAATGAAGGCTAAGGTGGAGTTGTCAGCTGCCTGCCAAAGCACTAAAGGCACGGTCTCTACACACACAACGGCCAGAAGACATATTGATTTGAGACATCTAAGGAAATTTCTATCCAATCAGTAGATGATCACCGAGCTAACTGGGCAGGAAATTCAGGAGGCACACATGACAAAATTTAGACAATTAGTCCAGGAAAATCACTTAAACAACAAACAGCAACAACAAGTCCTAGGGAGGGGAAAGAAATCTCATGTGTAGAATTGGCATTATATTATTTGAAATGTGGATTTTTCAAAAAAAAGGTAGGAGACAAACTTTGATGGTACAAAGTAGGGTGATAAAGGCTACAAGAGGGTATCCCAGAGTGGAGTGTTGAATCCCAAATGGGGTGAGGAGAACATGTACAAGGTGGGGATGGTGGTAGCAATGAGACATTGATTACTGACAGGAGGACTGAGCAAATAGGTAAATACATAAAGAGAATGGGAATCGGGTTTCCCACCATAGGAGAAGTGAGTTACAAATATGTAAAGGGAGAAAATGAGAATAAACCCTCTAATGCACCCTGTGTAATATTGTCCCAGAAGGTTGTGTGACAGTGATACCTCAACACTAAGAGGAATACCTAATACCCGGATCTTGGTTTCTAAATATCATTCTCCATTAAAGGAAACCAGAGCTTCTTCAAGAAATGGATTGTTCCAGAGCTGGGGAAGGGATAGATGAACCTGGAACATCTTTTTTTGCTAAAAAAGTAAGGAAGTGCTCAAAGAATGATGGGAGCAGTCATAAGGACACAGAAGCCAGATTGAAAGAGTTCTCTCTAGCCAAATCTGGGACAACCTGAGCATGAAAATGAATGTTATGAATGGATTATAACCCAATGAATAAAATAGGAAATCATGAGTCCAAACTGATGTTAATTAATTGGACATTTGACACGGGATGAGGTTTTTACATAACTTCAAAGCTTTTTCTCACAAAATACTAAAAACAAAAGAGAAAAGTAATTTTACAAAAGAGAAGCATGACAGATACCACCTGAACCAAGTGACCTTAGTGAATCTTGCTAATAATAGGATGTGATACCATCGCCATTTTGTGTTATTCCTGCCCCAAAATGCATAGCCTGAATCTAGTCAAGAGAAAACATAAGATAAACCCAAACTGAGGAACATCTACAAAATAACTGGCCTGTGTTCTTCCAAAGTATCAAGGCTGTGTGAAAGTCATAGGAATATCAGGGAAGGGTTCCAGATTTAAGACTAAAGAGATGAGAAAACTAAATGCAATGTGTGGTTCTTAAATGGATCCGTTTGCAAAACGGACGTTATTGGGAAACTTGAATGGTGTCTGAGGATTGGGTAGTGGCAGTACAAACATGTTAATTTTCTGATCTCCTCTGATTTCTCCTGCAGTTTCACTGGGGAATAATAATGGACACCCATCACCGCATAAGTTTAAGATGTAGAGCATGATAGTTAGATTCGCATATACTTTGAAATGATCACCAGGCAGGTTTAGGTAAAATCCAGCATCTCATATAGATGCAAAAAAGAGAAAAACAAATTTCCTTGTGATGAGAACTCCTAGAATTTACTCTCTTAATAACTTTCCTATACACCACACAGTAGTGTTAAGCTATAGTCATCACGGTGCACATTACCTCCCCAGTGCTGCTACATCTTGTGACTAGAAGGTTACACCTTTGGACTACTTTCTTCTAATCTCCCCTCCCCAAACCCCACTCATGCCTCTGCCTCCATGTCTGATTTTCTCTTTTTTTCCTATGAGTTTGGTAGTTTTTGTTTTTAGATTCCACATATAAGTGAGATCACACGTTGTCTTTCTCTGTCTGACTTATTTAATTTAGCATAATGCCTTCAAGGCCCACTCATGTTGTCACAAATGGTAGGATTTCCTCATTTTTTATGGCTGAAGCTTATTCCATTGTGTATGTATACCACAACTTCTTCATTCTTCCATCCACCGATGGACATTAAGGTTGTTTCCGTGTCTTGGCTATTGCAAGTAATGCTTCTATAAACATGGGACAGCAGTTATCTTTTTCAGTTAATGTTTTCATTTCCTTTGGATATCCTCCCAGACATAGAATAGCTGGGCCATATGGTAGTTCTATTTTTAATTTTTTGATGAACTTCCATACTCTTTTCCATAGTGGCTGTCCCAGTTGACGTTCCCACCAACAGAGCACAAGGATTCCCTTTTCTCCACATCCACACCAACATTTTTTGTCTATTGTCTTTTTGATGATGACCATTCAAACAGGTGTGAGGTGATATCTCATTGTGGTTTTAACTTGCATTTCCCTAATGATTAATAATGTTTAGCATCTTTTTATGTGCCTGTTAGCCATTTGTATATCTTTGGAAAAACTGTCTATTCAGGTCCTTTGCCCATTTTGGGGGGGAGGTGCATTATTTGTTGTTGTTCTTTGCTAGTGAGTTGTATGAATTACATATTGTGGATATTGACACATTAGCAGATATATGGTCTCAAATAAATTTTCCCATTCTGTAGGTTGTCTTTTTACTCTGTTGATTGTTTCCTTTGTTGTGCAGAAGGTTTTTAGTTTAGTGTGGTCCCACTTGTTTATTTTTGCTTTTATTGCTTGTGCTGATTTCCTTCTGACATTGACCGTTACATTGAAATTATGTAGAATGTCCTTATTTGTAGGAATTAACACACTCAAGTATTTGGGAATGATGGATATCATGTCAATTATGTACTTCTAAATTGCTCAGCAAAAAAAAAAAAGCTTTTTTACTGTGCTTCCACTTTCCTGCAAGCTTGAAATTATTTCAAAAAGAAATAAATCTGACCCTTAGGGGCCTACTTAATATAAGAACTAATAGTAAGACTGTTACACTAAGAATATTTGGTTTTATTTATTTTGGGGTCTCTGTGTTTGTATTGGCTGCTGTGGGTTTGTATACCATGGAATCATTGATGATGGCCTACCATTCATTCTCCAAACCCCTCTGGAGCCAAACCTTCTGCTCCTTGGCTTACCTCTTTTGACTTTTGTGGCTTGGCTGTTAAGTTCAATATAGTGCATATAAATCTCCATAGTTGATGTGGCTATTGTTTTTATAAGCTCTTCAAAATCTTTGGATTACAACTTATTTTTAGCTTTCCATTGCTCCTGGGGATTCAAGATTCGGGGATGTACGATATTCTGAATTTGAAATAGAAGATTATAAAATATTTTAGCACTGAAATGAAGGCTGCTTGCATGCAAGGATTTTCCTTTTCTATTTGGTATAATTACTTCTAGAATACGTTATTTTTACTTAAAACTTTTCAAGATTTTATTTAAATTCCAGTTAGTTAACATAGAGTATAATACTAGTTTCAGGTTGTAATGTATTATTTTTAATGAAAATGTGGCACATTTGCATGAAGTAGTTCTCCTATGAATCATTAATCAAGCTAATAGAAACTACAAACAATACCTGTTCATACATTCTACCCACTAGCGACTGCTAGTCCTTTAAACTTTCTTGAAATGATTCCCAGCTATTAATCTTGTTTCTAAATAACAAAACGCAGACAAACCAAACTGTAGGGATCCGCTTCTGCGTGCCCGCTGGTGGCAAGAGAGAGAAGAGGCTGGCAGGCACTTGGAGGGGAGTGGGCAGGAAAGAACCTCTGCAGTAACTCAGCTCTGATCTTCTCCCTCCTTCCTCATTACTTCGTCCACCACAGACTAGTTGAGTGTCAACTATGAGTCATTCCAAGTAATGAGCACTGGGGGTCCAATGATGAACGAGAAACATGCTGGGCTCTGGAAGGAGCGCTGAGTTCAGAGGGAGAGAGAGGGCTGCATAGACATTTAGGTATATTCTAATAGTTTCTACAAAAAAGTCAAATACAATGCACTATCAAAGGAGAAAAATGGCTGCCTGACAGGAATAAGAAAAGTCTTTACAGAAAAGGTGATGTTTAAAGTCTTGGCTGCAGTTTGTCAGGAGAGGAGGAGGGAGGGAATTACAGGCAAAAGGAGAAACTGAAGCACAAGGCTGAAAGTCTGAAAGCGTGACTTCTTCAGAGTTCCCAGAGGAAAGGGTGCATGCACAATGCAGCACTGTGTGGGTGTCTGAGAGGAGGGATGGGCTGAGCACAGACCAGAAAGGCCCATGTGGGCAGACCATTTAAAAAAAGAAAACAGACAAAAAACAAAGAGCAACATCACACACCCCTGTGTGCTGTGCTAAAGAATTTGGACTTTATCCTGAAGGCTATGGGGGGTCAGTGGAGGGTTGCTGGAGAATGACATGGTCAGCTCCCTCTCTGTGCAGGGATCTGTGATTCTAGGGAGTGGAAGGGAGTGTCTGGCCCCTCCCCCCAACCCCTGCACTGGGACAATTGCTGGCTCTCTCCCTGCAGTTAGCTCCCTGCTCGAAGGATACCTCCCACTCTTCAGCCCACCCCCACAAAAACAGCATGTCTGGCATTTTCTATTCCTTATCTGGCTTTTGTCTTCATGATACTTCCTAAATATCTGACTTGCCTGTTTGTTGTCTGCCTCCCATACTGGCATATAAGCTCTATAATAATAACAGACACTTTGTTCTATTATTGCCGTCTCCCCAGCACCTCGTTCTGGTGCCGGGCATAGTAAATGCACCTATGTTCTTGAAAGAGTGAAGGGTAATACAAACCTGCCATTGATCTTGGTCCAAAGAACTTGGGAACCATAAACCTCAGATTCTAGGAAAGGAAATTTGCTGTGGCCAGGAGGTTCTGAGTCCCCAGGCAGAGGAATGGTGGGGTAAGGGGCTCTAAGAGGCTCTCCAGAACAACAGGCTTCCAAATGAGATGGTAAATCCCATCCTGGGATCCTTTTTGCTTTTTCCCCAGAGGTGGCCTTTTTTTTTTTTTTTTTTCCCAATGTTTATTTTTTATTTTTGTGAGGCAGGGGGAGGGGCAGAGAGAGAGGGAGACACAGAATCAGAAGCAGGTTCTAGGCTCTGAGCTGTCAGCACAGAGCCCAATGCAGGGCTTGAACTCACAGACTGTGAGATCATGACTTGAGCCAAAGTTGGATGCTTAACTGACTGAGCCATCCAGGCACCTCAGAGCTGGCCCTTTATAATGGGAAGGCAGGACTTAGATAGTATTCTAATTTAGGGATGTTGGAACCTAGACCAGGATTTCAATGGGGAAAGAGAATGAAGCGTAGATCTTTCCTCTAACAATACTGTCCAATGTCAGGCTCTGGAATCATGAAGTTAGGTTTTTTTCTGGATTCCCCCCTGAGATCTCAAGATAGAGAGACCATGTCCTGCAGAACTCATAGGTCTCATGAGGTCTCAGCTTGAACATGCCTCCCTGAGCATCCTGTATGTACGGCTCTGAAGGGCACGAAGAGCAGTCATGATACAGGGGTGAATTCATGAACAAGGTTCCTAGATAGGTATCTATCCTGGGAGGTGGTTTCCTGAGCCTCCAGCAGCTGGCTGGAGTGGCCTAGGCAGTGGCCTAGGCAGAGTCCAGAAACTTCTCAGAACACTGGCTGATGGCTCAGGTCCTTAGCTTTGTCAAGCCACATGGCTAGAAATCCTCTCGAATCACAAGAGAAACAGACAAATCTTGAATCATAAGACAGACAAATCTCAATTCTCTGGAAACTAATGACCTTGTTTCTAGATCTTTCCAATTTGAGAACCAACCAATTTGTTCCTGTTTCAGGCAACCAAAACCTTATATTATGGATATGCAAGGAAGATTCAGTCGTGGTTCTATTGCCTGGCATATGGGTGATTATGAGAACACCGATCAAAGAAATTCCAAAGCGGCTGTCCTTGTCAGGCAGAGCACGGCAGAATTGCCAAGAGCTTCCAAACAACCGAAGCTGCCAAAGCGACCAAGAAAGGAGGTACGATCATTTGCTTTCCTGAATCATCATAGAAAACATCAAATTATTTCCACATGAATTAGAGAATGCTATTTAATAGTAATACTGATAAACAATCAGTTTTGTGGTTCCTTTTAACCCGTGAGAACATTTTGAAAT
Source organism: Panthera tigris (assembly GCF_018350195.1). Lineage (NCBI taxonomy): Eukaryota > Metazoa > Chordata > Mammalia > Carnivora > Felidae > Panthera > Panthera tigris. Next base: position 68,729,452 of record NC_056663.1, read on the forward strand.
TTATATGGGATTTCCACAGTAATGCCCATACTGTGGGTAGCTGGGTATTATTCCCATTTTATAGCTAAATAAAACAAGAAATTGTAGATTTCAATCCTTACAAGTGCTTATTTAACATACAGGTGAACCTGGAGAAAATAGCCTTCTCCTTGGTTTGCAAAAGCTGAGAAAGCTCTCAGCGTATGAAATGGAGGTAAATCTGTAAGTCCTGTCAAGACTGTTGTAGACTGTTTTGTGATACTTCCTAAAAGAGTATATCAGTTCAAATTCAAGTTTTTCCCATTACTATCTAGGAAACCTTGAGCAGGTTGCATAGTTTCTCTATATGGGTTTTTTTGTAAGTGAAGTGGGGAATTAGTATTTGTACAGAATATTTGATAAGATTGCTCGTAAGAATTAAGTAAAGAATGTGTAAGTATATACAAATGAATAATTATTTCCTAGGGTCCTTTTGCATAATTCCACAGCACAATGCATTTTATAGTAATCCAGTATTTCCATATTGAGTCTCATTTCCACAAAAGAAAAGAAATGGGATAACTCTCATTAATCCAAAGATTCCTATTTCCTACATGAAGACAGACAGTCTCCTTGCTCCATCGAAGAATCTTGCCAACTCCCTAAGACGACTGCTTGCCCTCCGTCACCAGAGATCTGATTCATTAGCAATTAATTACATCTATTTGAAACATTCTGTGAAGGAGCCATGGAAGTCCTCCTTGGTAGATCCTGACCCCAGGGGCACTTTGTATTAAAAAAGGGAGCAGTTCAGCTGCTAACATTCCTCGGTGGTCTGATTTTTGGGCTGGTTCCAAATGAAATGATTTATTGTAGTGTGTGTGGATGAAGGTTGGGTTAGTTACCTTCCGTCACTGAACTAATTTTGTGTAGGATTAGAGCAATCATGGATTAAACAATCCCAAATGTCTCCTTCTATCATTCACTAAATCCAATGGAGAGTTGCGCATTAAAACAAACAAAAAAAAAAATGTGTTAAGACTTTTTATTTTGAAATGATTTCAAATTTACAGAAGAGTTGCAGGAATAGTACAAAGTGAACTCTGATATTCTTTATCGAGAACAGTCACTTGTTTATTTGCTTTAATGCTTTCTAAATGTGTGTGTGTGTGTGTGTGTGTACATTTGTTTTTCCAAATCATGTGAGGTTAAGTTGCAGACATGATTCTTCCTTACCCCTAAACATTTCAGGGTATATTCCTAAGAACAAAGGTGGTCTCTCATATAACCACGGTACAATTCTAAGATTTAGGGAGTTTAACATTAATACAATGTAATTATCTATAATTCATAATCAAATTTTATTAATTGAGCCAATAATGTCTTTTGTAGTTTCTCCTCATCCAGGATCCAATCTAGAATTACATATTGCATTTAGTCCCCATGTCTCCTTCAATTTAGAACAGTTCCTCAGTCTTGGTCTTTTATAGCACTGACATTTTTGAAGAGTCTAGACCAGTTCTATAGAATATCTCTTAACTTAGGTTTATCTGACGGTTTCTCATGAATAGATTCTGGTTATGTGTTTTGGGCAGGAATCTCAGCTAAGTGACATCATGTCATTCTCAGTGCTTCACATCAAAGAGGCACCTGACGAGAGTTTAACTCATTGTTAGTAAGGTTAATTCATCACTTGGACACATCTTTTCCCTTCCAGAGATAAACAAAATACTATATCACCCCAAATAATCTTTCTTTTTATAAACTAGTCTTTCTTCTAAATTTCTAGATATACATTAGAAACTTGTTCCCTATGTCCAGTTTTTGGACCATCTCATAGGATTCTTGTGGATGATACTTCAACAAGTACTCAAGCCTGCCCCTCCCCCCCCCCCCCAACGTAAATCCTCTTCAGTGAAAATGACTTGAAGCAACTGTTCTTATATATTCAAAAGCCAATAATGAATATAACATGTGTCAAGCCTCTAACATAATGCTTTACACCAGCCACCAATGAGTGGTTACCACTGCTACACTTACCTGGGATGCCAGCACATTTTCCATTTTATGCTGCAAGAATCAAAACCATGTACTGAAAACAGCCTCAATGAAATAAATGTCAATGGTACTGGGGGGCTTTGAGGGAAATCCCTTTTCTCATGAAGATAGATGGTTGAAAATGGGATATTTTATATTCACATTCTTGAGTTTGGATCTTTATTTATAAATCTACATTTGGAGCTTAATTACAATGTTTCTAAAAGTACAATTTATGATATTTAACATTATGTATCATTCTTTATACATTTATCCAAAACGAAATGCTCTTTAAAAATGCTCTTACATAGTGGGCAAATTTCTACACTGTTTCTTCTACTGTATTTCCCCCCCGTTTTTTTTTTTTTTTTTTTTAATTTAAAGTTCAATCTTCTAGTTTATGTTATTTTCCCTTCTTGATTTTTGGTTAACTTTTTTTTCACATAAGTAATAGCCACTTAAGTGTTGTCAATTTTACGTGTATATTACATGCACTTTTAGCACCATCCATTTCTATTTCATTTCTTTGCTTGCAAATGTTCTCATTACCCCCTTTCATTCCAATACATGGACATAATCTCAGTGATTGGTAAATTCTTTCCCTCATCTGTTCACTCACGTTGAATCCAAAGTCAATAATTCTCAAATTTTAATGTGCGTAGCAATCACTTAGGGACCGAATAAAGACACAGATTCTGATTCAGCCGGGCTGGGACAGGGCTTGGGGTCTGCATTTCTATGAACTTCTAGGCAATGCAGCTGTTGCTAGTCTGGGACCTTGAGCAGCAAGGTTTGAATTGCAGTTTGAGCTAGGAACTGGAGGGGCTTGGACCACAGGGGAAAGGGAGACAAGAAAGGACAGGCGGGGCAAAGGCAATGTTCGTGTAGTGCCTTTGGGGAAGTGCATGTGGTTCAAGATGGCTGGATAATAAATAGCACGCAGAGGGTATCTCGTGAAGTGGCTGGGGAAGAGGAACCAGCTGCGTTGTTTGAGTGCATGGTGCTAACAAGCTTGGATTTTGCTGGGCTTTCAAACAGAAGTAACAGTATTAAACTTTCATTTTTGGAGGGATTTAGACATCAGCCAGGAAGACTGATTACAACTGTTTGATATGGCAGAAAGAGGAGTTCCGAGGCATTTTGGGAAGTCAGTTGAGAAATGAAGAGGGATTGAAAGAAGGCAAAGAGAAAGGAGAAGAGGTGATGTGTCTGAGACACAAAGAAAGTAGCAGATTCAACAGTTCTCCCCATGGGAAGAGAAGGAGGCCAAAGAACATCGCAGAATTCATGAGGGGTGGGGGCAGGGTAGGGGGCAACACGCAGAGAATGAGTAGTTTGCAAAGAAGCCAGTGCCCTGTAAAACACTTAGTTGCCAACGGAAAAAGAAATTTGGGATAAAGAGGGGGCAGGAAGACCCAGAACAAAAATTTAACAAGGGAGAAACCATTTTTGTTTGCACTTTGACTACAGTCTGTAGATTGAGCACGTGCAGGTGAGAAAGGGGGACAGATGATAAATGCTGACTGAAGGTACTAAGAAAGCTGAGCGAGATGCATGGCTCTAGGAATTAACACAGCACTGCAGGGGTTAATCCTTACAGGGAGGGGGCGTTTTTGCTCCCACTGTGAAGGAAGTGCTACCTCCTTCCTTGCCATCTCAGAGGGCTTTTTCTTTTCTTTTTTTGTTTATTTATTTATTTTGAGAGAGACAGAGACAGTGCAAGTGGGGGAGGGGCACAGAGAGAGAATCCCAAGCAGGCTCCACACTGTCAGCACAGAGCCGGATGCAGGGCTCGAACCCACAGAGAAGCCGTGAGATCACCACCTGAGCCAAAACCAAGAGCCAAAACCCTTATTAATCGCCTGAGCCACCCAGGTGCCCCTCAGAGGCTTATTTCTAACACACTTTCCCTATCCTCCCACATCTCCCTTGCTGCATATACCCAAAGACTATATAGGACTTGTATCTCAGCTTTTACAGGATAACTGCTGCCTGTACTGTTTACTGTGTTAAAGATCTTTGCTTCAAAGCCTGCTTCTTATAATCTGGCATGACAATATTCTGACCACCCAACTGCTTTTGGGTGGGGGGGGGTCATAATATATATCATCCTACTTATATCTGAAGTACGTGTATCAGCCAAGGTTCTTCTGAGACATAGAACCACAAAGATGGACAGATAGACTGATTGATTTTAAGGAATTAGGAATTGGCTCACAGGATTGTGGAGGCTGGCAGATCCAAGATGGGCAGGGTAGGCCAACAAGGCTGGAGACCAGGCAAGAGTGACGTTGCAGCTCAGGTCCAAAGGCAGTCTGGAGGCAGAATTTCCTCTTCATTGGGGACTTCAATCTCTTAAATCCTTCAACTGACTGGATGACGCCCACCCACGTGATCGTGGGTAATCTGCTTTACTGAAAATCTATTCATTTAAAACTTAATCTCTTCAGAGAGTTAGCCTCAGCCCCTCCCCCCACTCCACCCCCAGCTCTGGCCCAAGGCAGGAGAACTGGGGCTGGGGCGTGGGATGCAGTCTGTGGTAGGGGAGCTTTGGGATGAGAGCAGTCTGCATGCTCGAAGCCCCCTTCTGTGAGAGGAGCTTCAGTACTGGCCACCAGGCAGGGGCCGGCTGGGGCGGGGAGCGAACTACAGCAGGAGCGGGAACCTCTGTGACTGTGCTTGGGTCTCTGTCCGACCCACCTCCCCTCCTGTCTCGCCTGAGACCCTCCCCCTTTCCCTGGCTTTACCTGGCGGGCGTATATTTCTTTCCTCATTGGTTCTCCCCAAAGCCTGTAGTTAGCTGTGAGGACTGAGACTAGCACAACGTGCCCCAACCTAATGGGCTCTTCAGGTCTGTCCCCTCTGTGGGGAAAGAACCCTGCTCGCACAGCAGCCCAGCCAGGTGTGCTGCCCTGTAGTTGTTAGTATCCATCTGGATCCTCAGGATCCTAGAGCAGGTTGAACCTATTATCACCCTCATTTCACAGCTGTGATCATCGAGGCCAGAGAGGTTGAGAAACTTGTCCAGTGTCACATAGCTAGTAGGCAGCCGAGTCAGGATCTGAACCCAGACAGCCAACCTTCACCCTGTCCAAAGACACCACCTGCCTCTGGAGCACGGGCCATGCTAACTGAAGGAGTCTACAAGAAGGAAGCTGTAAGAAGACAATGTGGACCTTGGAAAGGAGAAGGGTTGCTGATCAGACACACGGGTCTGCAGGTGCGAAGCCTGTAACCGAGGGTTTTGCTAGAGGCAGATGACGTCTGCGGCCTCGTCCCCGCCCCACCCTGCCTCGCTCTGGGCTCTGTGACTCACTTGTTAGCAGGACTCTTGTTACTTTCCTGATTGGTAGCTCCAAGGCCCTCTGCGGAAATGCCCTGCGGGAAGTCAGCCCTCAAGTAGCAAACACTTAGGGAGAAACAGCAATTTTGTCAGTCACCTCCCTGAACCTTCATCTCCTTGCTGAAAACCAGGTCCTACCTAATACCACCCAAAGTGGGACATGTTTTAAGCAACCTCCCCCTCCCATCCCCTCTGGAGGCATTCCCCTCTGCCTCCCAACCTGGTTTCCAGATTCTCAGGTAGCTGGCACGGCCTGATCCCTGATCGATAGGTTATTATAGGTGCTCAGTCTGTAATGCAGAACCGCCCCCCCAACCTGCCCCTTTGGCCACCAGGAAGATCTCCCTTGGACTGCTTTTTCCACTTTGACCAGCACCTAGCACTGAAATATTTGTTGAATGGATGAGTGAATTGATAAGGATTAAAGAATATATCAACCAAGCTTAGAAAATAAATCTCAATCTCATCTAAAAAGATACCTTCACAGAAACTTCCACACTGGTGTTTGACCCTAATATCTGGATATCATGGCCTAACCCAAGCTGACACATAAAATTAACTGTCACAGTACCCATCTCATCCAGGTGTGGGGATTTTCTATAACGCACCTGACAGAACAGTCTAGGCACCAGGGAACTGAGAAGCAAGGCGGCATGTATGTATGTATGTGCTTAAGTTCTTTACCAATGGCATGATTTTAAAGTTGCTTGAGGGAGTAGGGAAACACTTTTGAAATTTTCATTTAATCAATAAGGGAGTTTGAGATACCTAATGTTAGTTCTCCCTATGGTCTTTAAGATGACATGATTCAGTATGATATTATGTATGTTACAAAAATTATACATAAAAGCATTTTCTTTTTCTGAGACTTTATATATATATATATATATATATATATATGAATGACCTCATCTTTTACATAGCAAATATTATATAATGCCCTTTACTTTCCTAAAATAAATCATATAGAATATAACCTACTTCCACACATAATTTATAACACACCAATATAATGCCCTAGATGTACTATTTAAAAAGTAACCTATTAAAATATATTTTAATACATAGACATTGAAACACTAGATTAGAACAGGAAATGTAACGGAGCAGGCAGATCTTACATCTATATGCTGTCTGCAGGAATGCTACAATTACAAAGGAAGACGGATGCAGATGTACAAATGACTCAAATTCATGAATACAGCAGCGGTTGGTAAGGTTGTTTTCCAAATTTATGTTAATTCTTGTAAAAATTCTGAATCTTACAAAGTCTTCCCTCGATTTACACAACAGTGGCATTCCTGGAAAATTCAGCATATATTAAAATCATGTGAGAAACACATTGTGCTTTTATGTAAAGCAGAATTAAATTCTTAGCCTAGATAATTATAAACAGGTTTTTCACCCACAGGACTGTCCGGCAGAACATTTATAAAAGTCATGCAGGAGGTGGGACAATCTCTCATTCCGTGGGGTGTCCCGTACATTACATGACCTTTCTCTTACCATCCTCGGCCCCCATGCACTATGTGCCAGTAACTGTCACCCACCATTAATGCTAACCAAAAATGTCCCTACATTTCCCAAACACCCCTGTTGAAAATCACTGACATATATTATCAACTTGTTTCAGCATGAACTAATGGAAATGAGACCTCTAGGTTTTTAAGTTCTGAGATTAAACGTAACAAACCACATGCAGTACCAGGAAAATGTTCAAGATAAATTCAAAAGGTTTATTGCACCAAATGCCACAGAAAAATGGATCAAAATAATACATGAACAAGTTTTAAGAAAAAATTTCTATACATTGACACTGATATCTATTTACCTGATCAAAAATATAAAGACCTATCAATTTGTCTTACCGGAGCTTCAATAATAACAAATCCCAGAATTTTCTCCTTTTTTAAACACCACTTAAATGTAAGCATATTGCAACCTTGCTCCCAAGATATATAGTCACCAAACTTCTGACATTTAAAAATTAACACTCAGATGGGGGCTGCTTGATTTAGGCAAATATTATATTAAAATATCCCCTCCCCCACAGCACAATAAAAAAACAAATGGTTCACATTTATCAAGAGAAGCTAAAGACTTTTTCAATTTAATGGTGAAAGTATGCATGAACAAAATACTTTCAAAAGTACATATTAGTGGGAAAATCCAGACATTTAAAAGAATTTTAGGGCCGCTTTATATTCTTTATTTTTATGTACAACCAACTCTAGTGAAGAACCTAAAAAGCTACAGACTAAATTTTTATAAAATCTCAGGACCTAATTATAAGAGCCTAAACGACAGTTTAGTGTCACTTAGCAAGCAGGGACTTTCCTCCCTCCAAAAAAGTTACTTTTGAAAAATATGGTTAAGTTTAAAAAGTTGCGATGTGTAAACGGCAGTTCCATGGGATGTGAAAAGATTATAGTTACTTTTATTAAAAAACAGCACACTTCAGAAAAATGGATTGAAGCCTGTACAAAAAGCTATTTAACACTGATAAAAATAAAATACTTTGGAATTATGCACAAGTATGGAAGCTACATTTTAAATTTTCATTGTCATGTTTAAACGTACACAATTATCTTTACATTCATATCACTCGTCGATCTATTAAAAATAAAACTGCAACATGCTAGAAAGAGGTCCATCACAGTAACATTTACACACTTCTGCTCTGTCATGCCTCACTAGCTTGCTTAAAAAAGCAAGATGCTACAAAAGTTACACTCAACAGGTAAGACTTAAAAGTTGAAGAAACCCTAAAGGTGGAATCCTGTCAACTGAGGTAGTTTTCTTTTCTTTTTTTTTTTCTTTTTTTTGTTTTTTAATTTTAATTTTTTCTTGAAGTGGGCATTGGGAGAGGGTGGGATCCCTTTCTTGCCTCTTGGGCTAAGACAGAATGAAGCCACTGGGTGGTGTGAGTGGGTGTATCTCAACACAATTCCATGAGAGTTTTTTCTTTTCCACTTTTGGGAAGAGGCTGAATTTAAGACAAAGAAAACTTGAATGTTATTTAGAGGAGGATTATAAAAGAGCAGCAACATTCTTGGTCTGTTTTTGTAGGCAATAGATGTGAGGATTAGGTTCTGACTGGAATCCTGAGTGTCACTGAGACAACCCCCACATGTGACCCACCTGTAGTTTCCAACAGACATTTTCCAAGAGAGAGTTTTAGAACAGTAGATTAAGAGGCAAATTAAATTTTCTCAGGCTTTGAGACAACTGGGCTAAATTTTTATGTATGGAGTTTAGAATCAGCCATTTAAAGCCCAATTTCCCCCTGTGTGGGTCTAATTTTCAACATGCCACTACGTACACATTTTGAATGAAACTGGTTCTGTATCTAGTTATTTTCTACGAAACCGTGGAAGGTGGTGGATGAGGGAAAGTGCTCAAAACGTGTAAACAAGGAAAAGGGAAATAGAGATGAGGGGAATACTCTAAACTGGTGCAGATGGAAATGATACAATGTCAGCTATTATAATTTATTCACACATAACGAGAAACAAATGATGAGTGAGCTGAGCCACAGGTGAGGTTCATTCTCTGGGTAACATAACAACAAGCAGTGACATCATGGACAGAGACTTTAGAACACCAAACTCAGATGTTAGACGAAAGGGATGAGAAAAACATAAAAAGGCTGGAAAACTTCAATCTTATGAAAGAAAGATATAAAATAAAAATTAAAGATCTTATTAAGAGCCTTAATGCACCCACCTACATTTCACATCATAAAAAAGAGAGAGAAGAAAAGGTAGCAGTTCTGACCTATTCCTAAAGAATTATTACACCCATTTTTCTCCATTGGTACTTGCATAATGAACTTGCATTTGTAAAAGAAGAAACACATTTATGTCACTTGGTGTTCAGAATCGGGACTGTATCAAATGAAAAATCTGAAGTCATTCTAAGCCCTAGAAGGAAAGTTACTTCATAATCTTGGGTACAAATGGATGCATGAAAAAGGCTGGAATTGATTTATAAAATAGTGTTAAGGAAATGAGAGCCTGGTTATAATCAACTGTAGTCAAGATCTGCAAGGTGCTGACAATCTTCTGATTGGCTAGATTAGCACCGGTCTTTTAACAATCAATATTTTTAAACTCTCTTCCTTTACCTTGGATGTTGGGACACACTCTGACATGGTCAGAGTTCATGACCAGTACACTAAGTAAAGTTCCTTTTACATTAACAAAAAATTAAAGGTGTTTTTTTTTTTTTTAAAGTGAACTATGCTAATAAACAATCCTTCATTGTGGCAGATTTTATAATGGGTAAATTAGTTTCTGGAGAGGTGTTTTGAAAAGGGCTTAGGCATTAGAAGGCACAGAGATGATAATGTAAAAATTTAGATCATTTATGGATTGTTTATAAATGTACAAACTAATTACTTTCATTAGTCATCCTGAACTGTTGCAGGTTTCATTTCCCACCAGGCCAGCTGTGCCTTTTAAAGTAGAAATAGTCATTTGTATTAACTATTTAGGAAGAAAGTGGCTTCGGCTGGAAGAATTTAGCAACAGAAACACTCTTGAGCTCATAGAAATAACTTTGGTAAATGGCCTCTCTTAAAAAGGCCGCTGAAAGCTCTAAAGTATGAGGATAAAATATATGGTATCAGACTGTGCACTCTGCAGCTATGAACTACATCTTGATGAGATTAAGATGCTACATTGATTCCTGGGTTTATTGCACCAACAATCCATCTCTAACCTACCTGTGGCTGCATCTGCAACAAGGTAAACTCCAAGAAGATGTGAAAACAGTGGGTCCCTAAAGCACTCTCTTCCCAACGGTCGATCCTCTTTCCTGTTTGGCGTCAGGCGGTAACTCCTATGGCCACCAGACGGGAAGACGGCACAATGCGGCTTGCTTTCTTTCACCTTTTGTCAAAAGCAAACCCTGCCCTGGAATCCAGACACCTTGTTCTGACTGTCTTAGGATAGCAAGTTACACCTTCTCCCGTTTGGAGAGCTCACGCCTAAACTCTGAAACATTCTCCTACTGGAATGGTACGTACACTGGTTACCCCTGCTCCAAAGCCGCTTGTCGTTATTCTGCCCAAACACACAGGCGCTCTGGACCGACAGCTTAGTGTTTAGTGTAGTGTTTATGTCTTCTCCTACCAAAAAAGTCACTCTCTCTGTTGATTCATGGGTAACAAAAGGCCAAAAGTATTCGTGAAAAACACAAATGCCATTATGTCAAGTAAACCTAAGTCGTCCAACGAGGCATCCACTTGAAGCAACGAAACGAAACGAAACAAAACAAAACAAAAGCAGTGGAATGACGGTTTCTGTTTGCTCTTCTCATGCTTTTGACGTCACAGAGAGCTTTCTCCTTTCGCCTTCCGTTGAGAATCTGATTTTTTTTTTTCTTCCAAGGAAGAACTGTCCTGAGCTTTAGCTTATAAGAGTATCTGAGCGACGTAAGGAGAATGAGTACTGGCAATAGCAGTCAACAGAGGCAGGTCGTTTGATTCAATCCTGAATATTGAAAAAAAGAAAAGAATATTAAAGTAGCATGATTTTACAGTAAAGTATTATTGCTAGGTACCAAGTTTGCCAGATCATTGCTTAAAACTAACGATAAAGTAAGAGATGGAAAGACAATAAGCTTGTTCTTTTATTGTGATCTCCCAGTGGATGCCGCCCAAGGAGGCAGAGGAAGATGCTGGTGTGCTATGCCTAAGTGTGGACACAAGGCTGTTCTTCCCAAGGCAGAGGTCACTCAATCTTAAGCCCATAACTTTTCTATAGTCCCCGACAATTAATGTTTTCTCCAGTGGCTCATCATTCTTCTAGCCAACACTGCTGAGCGCATACTGAGATTCTGCACCTGGGCTCAAATCAGTCTTAGGATAATGATGAAGGTGGGAGCTTTTTCAAAACACTTGAGGATTTGTTCAACAGGTTACACGATTTAGATCCTCACTAGGCATCTGAGCCACAGCATTCTGACAGCAAAGTGACACTAACAGATACTGAATCAAGAGACATCACAGCATCAAATGGACGTGGCTTCGGCTGCCTCTCTTACAGCAGAAGCGGCTACAGCGTGGTCACTGGCTAAATGCTGCCAAATGTCCTGAAAAAAATTAGGACTGCTTCAGTCCGTGGAATATGTCCTATTTTTTCCCCTTGAATTCCAAAAATGAAAAATTAAAAATAAAATTTAAAAAGGTAGCTGCCACTACTTCATGGAATGTTCTATGCTTTCTCCAGTAACGCTCCCTACAGATCTCCTTTCAGGCTACATAAGAAGTTCCTCAGTACCTTTTGTGCTGCTGGCTCTGACTAGGAGGGGAAGGGGCTAGAGAGGCTGCATGTGACCCCCACTAATCATGCACTAGGAGGACCTAGCGATGAGAGGGGTAAATAAATCCTTCTGGTCTTTCTAATAGTGTCCATGGACACCTGCCAGCCAGGGAAAGATCCTAAAAATACAAGTCACACATCTGGCAGTGGGGAGCCTAGTGAGCAGGACCAAAGTGTGAAGCCGGTAAAGAGAGCTAAACAAAAACTAGGAACAATAACAACAACAACAAAGAGATATGTTGCAAGTTAACTGCAAAAGCAAACGCCTAAAAAGGGAAAAATATTTTTTGAATAAAGTATGGAAAAAAAAATGTATGACAGGAAATGCCAGAGTCACAGTACTGTAAGTCACATCCTGGGTGTGAAAGATGAAAAAGTCTGACAAGAATGCAAAGACCCGAGCCTTGAAATAATACTTTGATTAGCAGGCTTGATGGAGAATTTCAAGGCTGACATCATATATGCAATTTTTTCTTGCTCAAACTTAGGGGAATCCTCATCATAGTTAAGGGGGTCAATTCCCCATAAACACAGTGTCTTTTTGTTAGTTCTTTGTGGAAAAATTAAGCAGAGACTAACAAAGGTCATAATTTCTTCTCTGAGAGAAGTTCTGGCAAAGACCCTGTGGAGGACAATGTACATTATCAGTAACATCAATATGCCTCCTCTTCCAAAGGGCCTGTAATGGAGGAGGGGCAAGTGCTGTCACCCTGCAAACATGCAGGTGGCCCCTGAAGGTCCAGGATCACGGCCTTTCTTCCCTCCTCCAGGGAGCAAAAGGCAGGTCTGACAGGCTGCGCCTTCGACATCTTACTGAAATGACTAGAAATGGGCAGGTCCAGTAGGGTTAAATTTTTCACTTTCAAGCATAAAATAATCCAGGGAGAAGACTAACATAAAGTACCACTAGCTTAAAGTTCTGCGCTCGTTTCCAGGTCCGGAACTCCAGTGTCGGAGCTACGAAGATGGGAAGCAGCAGGGGCACACGTCTGATGACGTTTCAGTGGGGTAACAGGGCCCGCAGGTGCCGGGCGACACAGGCTACGTGGTTGGTGGGAGCAGCGTTAGGGTCAGCCCCATCACAGGGAGAAACGGCGGCACGTCACACAACTTACCCCAGGACGACACCTAATTCTTTCACGTGGACTCGTGTGTGACCACGCAGATACTCAGACAGCATCTTACTTTTCAGGTACATCTCCTGTAGTCTGTCTTCAAGATGCATGATGCACTGGGGAGCCAACAACATTCGGGATGAGGGGCAGCATTCAAACCTCTGCCAATATTCTAAGAGCTGGAATTCTCTTCATTCCTTTCTAAGTACACACCTATAACCTCATTCCTTTCAAATACACATAAATATTACAGACCGCATCAAACCCTACCACTGGTAGGTATAAGGAAAGGTTTATATAAAACAACAGTTTACTTTTTCTAATGACTATTAAGATTTTCATACATATCTGCTAGTCTTTTTTAAAAAGCATTTTTAACATAGATGAAATCGTTCCGTTAAGTGCATTTATTTCCTACTTTTAAAAAACTTTATAATAATCCTTTCCCTATGTTATTAACAAATCTTTATCAAAGTAATTTTTATGGCAAAATAATTTCTGAGAATGTAAATTATCATTATTTGCTTATCCACATGGCAATCTGAGTTTTTGTTGCTATAATTTTTTAAAGAACATCTTTGTTGTCGTTTTCCTATATCTCAGATTATTTTGGCGAAATACATCCCCAAAAGTAGAGTGAATGGAACAAGGTTACTTTAAATTTTTTGTTTTTGTTTTTGCTCTCAAGACTGCATTTTAACTAGGTCTTTAATAAGAATAAAGAAAAGGCAATTATTCTCAGGACATCTCTACCCTTGGAATTGTGTCCAACTTCATTTTTTAGAGAATAGCAACCATCTGTGTCTTTCACCAGAGGCAAATGCTTTTGCGTTTGGCAGGCAGAGCCATCCAAGCATCTTCAGTAAGACACCTGACGGCTTTGGCAAGGGTAATTCCATCATACATAATTTTCTTCTAGACCATTACGCCTGTTATTTTCAAGGTAAAAAGATTAACAGATGCATTTGAAAATGTTGATCTTGACCATCTGGGCTGATCAGTGACATGGAAAAAGTATTCGAGATGCAATCTTAGTTTTTCATTGGCTTAAAAATCTTTTAAATGTATTGTGCTGAGTAGAGGAAAAACAACTGGTAAGTGTCTAATAAGAGTAATAATTAAAGCAAGGAGGGTTTCACCAATCCTCATGGAAATGCTCCTCCAAATAAGCAGAGTTAAGCGGTAAAAGGAGCTCCCGTTAAGTTTCAGTTTCTTATAAACACAAAGTTTTTAATAAGAGTGTTATAAAATATTAAAAAGAACATTCACATTATGTTGAATCCTTTGTTTTAAATGGTTAATTTATGGTGTTTTCATAGTCCCCATGAAAGCTGTATGTTGTAATGTGGAAATAAAGAGAACATTGGTCTATATGGAATGTATACTAAACTCAAAATCAAATCATTTAGAATTTTTTTATAAAAGGTCTGATTATCATATAGAATCACTTTGGGCTCTGCCCTCCCCTTTTTCTGGGATTTTATTCCTGAGATGGATTTGTTTAATTTTTAACTTCTGAAATTTTAAATAGCTACTTTCATTTTTTTATACTGAAGGCTCTAATAGCCATTTACTCATGTGTTTCAGTCAAGTGATTTTTAGGGAGAATTTTAAACTGCAAATGAAATTTTCTTTCAGCTTGGTTTTGTCAGGTTAAATAAGTCATTCCATTCATACTACTGAGTGGCTAAACATGCTTCTGTCAAAAACAAAAACAAAAACAAACCAAAAAACATACTTTAGCCCAAATGAAGTAAAAAGAATTAATTATAGTGATTTATTGCTTGGATAACTAAGATGTCAAATGTAATAAGAGCTATATATTACAGAAAAAAATATGAAACATGGTAAATACTTAAAATAGTAAAAAAAAAAAAAAAAAAGTATAAAATCGAATATATCTTTCTTTCCTTATAGAAAAGCAAAGTTCGGCCACTAAATCAGCATGATGCAGCTTGCTATTAGAAAGAAAAACTGCCCACAAATATAGAACAAAAGTAAGGCCGTCATAACCCGTAAGTGCTTCTCACATCACCCCCTGGCACAGAGGTCCTGCGAGAGTATGCTTCAGTATAAAGCCCAAATAAAGATTTTGGTGAAAAGGTGTTGTCAGTCATTAATATTATTCATGAAACTGATTATTATCAGTAGTCACACTAATAGTACCTGTTTCCTGAGAACTTATCACATGTAACACTATTCCAAGTGCTTTACCTGAATCCTCTAATTTCACTTTCATAACCATATGAGATAAGCTCTCTTACTTCCTCAGCTTTACAGATGGAGAAATGCAGACCTTGAGAAGTCACACATCTAGGAAGTAGCAGAGCTTGGATATGACCCTAGACTACTGGATCCCAAAGGCCATGCACTGGCCACTGCTGTACCCTGACTGGTAAAGCATCTCACATGGGTATGGTGCTTTGGAAGTTTAAAAAGCAGTATCTCAGACCGAATTTTCAGAGCATTCTCACAACATGCTTGTTGAATGGATTCTACCTTTGTTTTACAAGTGAGACGGCTGAGGTTCAGAGATGCTCAGGACTGTCCACTGTCACACAACTCAACAATGGCAAAGCCTAGGCTTCACCTGGCTGCACTGCGGGGTCTCCCTGTCATGCCACACTGCCACAACAACCACACAGTACTTCAAATCACCTTCTTGAAGGCCATGAAAGTCTTGACTCTCTGAGGACTGTGGTGCAATGGTAGGTCACAAGATCTCAGAGAAATTGCTACTCCATTCATGGTTAGTGTAGGTAATTCACATTCAGCTTCTCACTTTGTGATTAAATAGCTCTGTACCTCGTGCGGAGGTAACGGATGCTCTGGTCTGGGAGTATGGTGCAGAGGGCAGCTGAGTGTAGGGGTAACAGCGGAGAAGGTGGGCGCTCTTTCACCTCAGTGCAAATCCCCAAGGTCAGCTCACTTTCATTCTTCCCGGCTATGTGCCTGTAAACCTCTCTTCCACTTTTAAGACCTTTCTCCCTCCCTCCTTCCCTCTCAAACTACATTTTCTCTCAGTCTCTCTGCACATACACACATATATTTTTTATATATTCATTCCAGTGACTGGGGGAGAGCTGTTGATCATTTTCTAGGAGTTTATGAGCTCTATTTATTGCCTTTAATATAACGTTATGAAATCGATTTTAAAATCCCACCTGAAAAGGAACACAACTGATACCATCTTCTATGGGTATGGTACTTCAAAATTTTAAATGTTTACACAAATGATATTCTGTTTTATCCTTAACAATTTTATGAGAATGGTCCCTGAACAAAAGGAACTACAATCCCTTCAGTGACTGGTTTGCTTGATGTTGATCCAAAAAAAGGAAAACTAATGAGTTCCCTAAAGGAAGAATTTAAATTTCCTTTTATGTTTGATCCCTTCCCCCATACCTTATTTCCTTTACGTATACCTTATCCAAAAAGATTTCAGTGTCACTCCGTGTTGTTTTAACTATTGTTACTGAAATCTATCCTGTTTGCTGGTTTTATGTTGCACGTTCCATTTTTACTTAGGTTAACGTACAATTATACTAAAAACAATACATTTCAGTCGTGAATTTATAATAAAAATACTGTTAAAAGTATTTTCTTAACTATATTTCTTTGGTAATACGAGAACAAGTACTTACAAAATCAGCAGGGAGGTGAAGCTTGTAAAGCTGTAAAATGGAGTGAAGTAAACTGGACACCTGACTAGAGACCAAGACCTCCTGGCCCAGTTTCATGCTGTCCGTCACTTTCCTCTGACTTGTGGCTACCTGGACACTCCACTTATCCGTGTCTGCGATAATACAGACAGCTTCAGCTATCGGCTCATCAAGCACTGGATGCTGGAAGAGAAACACAGTGGGTCAACTTTCCACAACACTGCCAAGGGGCACTCAAAACGTTCAGAATGCTTCCAGGTAGCATTAGCCTAAAAGTTCAGAAGTTGCTAGCGGGAGCTACAGAAATTTAGGGTATTAGAGTGACTAAAATAGTAGGAGTGTCCTCAACTTAACATTTAAACTTAATGTGATAAAAACTGCATTCAATCAATATTTCTTTCTTACACCCAGGAGTTACACCGTAAATGTTGTTAATGTTCACAGGAAAGCAAAAGGATATGTGCCCTCCCTATATTCCAAGATATTAAAATTCCTTTCCTTTTGAAAGATTAAACTCTCCTTTTAAAATGGAGACAATTAGGGGGCGCCTGGGTGGCTCAGTCGGTTAAGCATCCGACTTCGGCTCAGGTCACGATCTCGCGGTCCGTGAGTTCGAGCCCTGCGTCGGGCTCTGGGCTGATGGCTCAGAGCCTGGAGCCTGCTTCCGATTCTGTGTCTCCCTCTCTCTCTGCCCCTCCCCCGTTCATGCTCTGTCTCTCTCTGTCTCAAAAATAAATAAACGTTAAAAAAAAAAATTAAAATGGAGACAATTAGAATAAGGTATAGGATTCTATTGCCATTTCTCCAAAAGAAGGTTAGGCAGGGTAACTAAATAAATATTCCCTTAAAGTTACAGCTTTAATGATTAAGCAGTATTTATTTAGTGACCACATGCTACATACATAAATCAACTCTCACAACCAACTATCTAGATGAGGCCAAAAGGCCAAAGGATGGCGATGAATAACTTAAAATGCAAAATTCTCGGTAACTATGTAGTGATGGATAAAGCAGGCTGGCAACTAGTAAACTGTGCCACAGGGCAAACAGAGTCAAGCAGTCAAGGAAAGAAATAAAAAATCTAAGGTCTTGAAACTGGTCAAAGTGTAACTGCTTCATCACCAGCCCCTGGAATCAGGGCAATGTGGCTCATTGGGGGAGGTCATGGATGGAAGATTCTCCAAGCATGAGTTACTTTAGAAGGGCTGCAGATCCAGGTATGATAACAAAAAGGGACAGAGAAGTTGGCTCAATTATTCTAAAAGGAGATACTTAATGGGTATGAGAAATATATTTTAAAAAAATCAAACATGAAAAATGAGCATTAGCCTATTTATTTATTTGTTTGTTTATTTATTTATTTATTTATTTATTTATTTATTTATTTATTTATTTAAGAGAAAGAGAGAGCATGTGAGCAGGGGAGAAGGGCAGAGGGAGAGAGAGAGGAAAAGAGAGAATCCCAAGCAGGCTCCATGCTCAGTAAGGAGCCTGACATGGGGCTCAATCCCATGACCCTGGGATCATGACCTGAGCCGAAATCAAGAGTCAGACACTCAAAAGACTGAGCCACCCAGGCAGCCCAGCATGAGTCATTTTTAAATCACTGGATCAAACAGGCAGAATTGGAGGTGGAAATCAGAGGAAAGACTAAAGACAAAGTGTCCAAGGGTTGGGACAAACTGACAGGAATTGGTGGGCCCATTCCTTGAAGGAGGGGGCTAAATCTTTTCTGCCTGTATTCTTAGCCCCTAGCACAGGACCTGGCATTTGAGAAATGTTACTAAATTAAAATGAGACAGGTTAGGGGCATTTGGGTGGCTCGGTTGGCTGAGTGTCTGACTTCAGCTCAGGTCATGATCTCACAGTTGGTGGATTCCAGCCCTGTATCGGGCCCTGTGCTGACAGCTCAGGGCCTGGAGCCTGCTTCGGATTCTGTGTCTCCCTCTCTCTCTACCCCTCCCCCGCTCACACTCTGTCTCTCTCTCTCAAAATAAATAAACATTAAAAAAAATATAAAATGAGACAGGTTATACAAGCAGATGAGGGAGTTGATGAGCATCCCGTACCCCCTAGCACAGCACGGTATTGCTGACTTTTATGTTTACAGGTTCCAGAACAGAGAAGAACCAGCCTAACAGTTACAGAAGAGCACCTTAAAAGAAATACTGAAGCATTACACATTCTCAGACTACTAAATGTCTAACACAGAGCTCCCTGAATATATCCACCAGAGAACCCAATGTTTCCATCTAACTATATCACTTAGTAGCTACTCACTTATTTACTGAATAAACACTTTTTAAAGTAAATGGAAATAGAGGAAAATGTAAATAGTCAAGAAAAAAAAAAGAAATGCTGAAATGATAAAAATATCACAAGCAACTACTTTAGCTACAATATAAAGAGCTCCAGGGCTACTGGCTCTCAATCACTGACCTTGTCTACACTTCTGTGGGGTCAGAGAGTTGAAGCTTAAGTTTCGATAATTCTGGAGGTTTCTGATACACATCTTTCCAAAGAAAACACAACCTCACTAAAGACAAGGCAGTTTAAACATATTACGATTTGGCTTATTAGTCAATCTCTAAGCTTTTAGAATTTAAAGAACTCTAAGATCCAGAAGACCATGTTTGGATTCATCACAGAAATACACACCCACACACACCCTATGCACTGGTATTCAATTTAAAATTCCTCTTACAACAGGCTCTACTTTAAAGGCATATGTAGAAGTACAATAAAAAACAAAAAATTACATGTATCCTTCTTTTCAACACTAATTTCTTAGCCATATCTTAATCATAGAAGTAATTAATAATGAAATCTGTCAGGGAGATTTTTTTTTAATGTTTATTTATTTCTTGAGAAAGAATGAGAGGCAGAGCGTGAGCTGGGGAGGGGCAGAGAGAGAAGGAGACACAGAATCTGAAGTAGGCTCCAGGCTCTGAGCTTTCAGCACAGAGCCCTACGCTTGAACTCATGGATCACGAGATCATGACCTGAGCCGAAGCCAGATGCTTAACTGACTGGGCCACCCAGGCACCCCCAAACACTTTTTAAAAATGTTTTATTTATTTTTTGAGAGAAGGGAGGGGGAGAGAGAGTGAGAGCGCAAGCGGGGGAGGGGCAGAGAGAGAGAGTGGGGGACAGAGGATCTGAAGCAGGCTCTGAACTGTCAGGCTGACAGCAGTGAGCCTGATGTGGGGCTCAAACTCACGAACCATGAGATCATGACCTGAGCCAAAGTCGGACGCTCAACTGACTGATCCATCCAGGCACCTCTGAAAGATTCAAACACTTATTAAAAGCCTGACCCACCCATATACTATTCTTAGGGTTTGGAGTTTGGGCATGGAGACTAGAAAAAAGAGAAATGGGCAGGAGAGGTAAGGCATGGCTGCATCCTGATGGAGACTTTGGCTTCGTATGGATCTTAAGAGAAGGAACACATAATATGAATAGCTATCAGCAAGTATGATTACTTAGTAAGATTCCTCTTCTTAGTATTAAAAAACCCTTTAAGGGGTGGGGGGCGCTTTGTCAATTTGACTAAATATCATCAGAACACCCATCATACATTTACCCTTTTAAAAGTTCTCCTCCCAACCACTGTG
This sequence comes from Panthera tigris, assembly GCF_018350195.1. NCBI lineage: Eukaryota > Metazoa > Chordata > Mammalia > Carnivora > Felidae > Panthera > Panthera tigris. The sequence continues at coordinate 68,749,510 of NC_056663.1, forward strand.
TCTGAGATTAAACGAGACCTCTGATGTTTGAGTTTTGAATGAAAATCTGAAGCAAATATTAATATTAAAAACAGTCATTTCCCCTTAAAATGTTTGTTTGGTTGAAAACTTCATAAACCTTAGCGACACTGTTATGTATCAATTTTCCTTTTCTCTCTCGAACTGAAGAGAAGCAAATTCAAAGTAAGTTTCTAAACCACAGGGTTCGTTAAATTCTCTTATCAGGATAAGCCTGCAATGTTTCTATATTCTCCATAATCTGAGATGTCCAAAACCGCTGCCTTAGGCCTGCCCCCCCCCCGCCCCCCCCCCCAGCCCATGAGTGCCCACACTCCAGATGGCACTGCAGAGCGGCCGGCCCTCTGATCCCTAATGCCCTCCCGCCACCTCTTCCAGGCAGCTGCCCACCGTTCCTGTGCCTCCCTCGGAAACGTGACCAGACAATTCAGAAACTACAGACAGGGACTGGAGGATGTGAGAGCACTGCAGATCAGTAGAGCTGCAGGCAACTGTGAGGCTGGATGGTCAATCTCCGTCGCAGGAATGAGGCAGTGGCAATAAGCCATTGCCTTTTGTGCCTTGCTCTGCTCTGTGAGTTAGAAACAGTCTTTAGGGGCGCCTGGGTGGCTCAGTCGGTTAAGCGGCTGACTTCGGCTCACGTCATGATCTCATGGTCCGTGAGTTCGAGCCCCGCGTCGGGCTCTGTGCTGACAGCTCAGAGCCTGGAGCTTGTTTCAGATTCTGTGTCTCCCTCTCTCTGACCCTCCCCCGTTCATGCTCTGTCTCTCTCTGTCTCAAAAATAAATAAACGTTAAAAAAAAATTTTTTTTTAAAAAAGAAACAGTCTTTATTTAGTTCCACGTTGTCAATATCCCATTTATCCAATCTACTCTCCTGTGAAGATTTCTCAAGATACAGTGACAAATGAAATGCTTTATATTATATAGATCTTTAAAGGTTTCTCAAATATTCTTTGGCTATTACATTTTATCGAATCAACAGGTTAAGCCTGGTTAATTCACAGCCACTAAGGATGTGTGGGTCTGTTTCCCAGGAGTGTAGATGGCTGCGACATACCAACTTCAGCATTCTGGAGTCGATCTCTGAGTACCCAAATATGCTGCCTTGACCTACAAATGCGTGACTTCCGCCTAACTTAAACTTGCAGAAACAAGAAATGTCTATAAGGTTTGAGTCATCAGAAGAGCCATGGTTCTGATATTTCAGTGAAGGGCAATGATAAGACAACTGCAAAGGCTCTGAAGGAAGACAGGGCTGGGCTTGACCACTGCCTCTGTCACACACTAGCTGCAGGACCCTAGCAGCTCATTAACCGGGGCTTCAGTTTCTACATCTGTTGTAAAAGATGACCTACTTCACAGTTTCTGTGAAGTTTAAGTGAGGTTAAATTCATGGAGGTTTTCTGTGAGAAAAACGTATATGACACTTGTAGCACAGATACTAATTCTCCATGTTCGATTTGCTCTCTTACCCCACCCCCTGTCTCTATTAGTCATGGCCGCTGAACCCTCAAACTTCCTAAAACACCACGTTATCATTTCTCTCACCAACTCAGAAATGTACTCTAGTCCCTATCACCCAAATACCTAAGTTCAAACTTTTCTTTTTCCATACTTAAAGCTCTTCACAATCTGGGCCAGATCTACCCATAAATATTTACTTCCAGGACTTTCTAAGGATCCCCTGCTCCAGGCTGAGAGGACTCCTGCCTCTTACCTCAAGCTGTGCCCAGAATGTTTCCCCTGCTACCTTCTAAATGTTTCAACCTTTCAAGGACCCAACTTGGGTCCCATCCCCATGCCCCACCTCACCCCACAGCAAGACGTCTTTCCCATATTCACTGCTCTTCCTTTGACTTCTGAGAACTTTTGCAATCTACATTTTGACATTTAATCACTGTCTTAACTGGTTCTCAGTTTCACATCTGTTTGCCTACTCAGTGATTATGTAAGTAACTCAAAGAAAGAAATCACATTTTATTTTTCTTCTGTAGCCTCTGAAATGAGCATAACAAAATGCTAGGCACGTGCTAAGTATCTAATACATGCTGGTTCTGTTGAACAATTCTCTATTCAGATTTCTTTTTTTTAATGTTTATTTATTTATTTTTGAGAGCGAGGAAGAGAGAGAGTGTGTACATGAGCAGTGGGAGGGCAGAGAGAGAGGGAAAGAGAGAATCCCAAGTAGTCTCTGTGCTCTCAGCACAGAGTCCAACGTGGGGCTCAAGCTCACAAACTGTGAGATCATGACCTGAGCCTAAATCAAGAGTCGGACGCTTAACTGACTGAGCCACCCAGGCACCCCCCTCTATTCAGATTTCTTTATTTTTGGTTTCAGTCCAGTTCCTATTAAGTCATCTGAAAAATTAATATATTTCTTTTCCATGTACCACATTTAAATGACATTTTACACGATCACCTGTTTTTAACATAAGAGCAGGAAAATACCATCCTCACTTACACGCTTCCTATAATTACTTATTAATTCATCACGCCATTTTTCCTGTGGGGTGGCCAGGAATGTAGCACTGCTCTACAGATAGAAACATTGGGGACAAAAAATATAAGAGTTTATTAAATATCTTGGTATGTCAGAATTAGAAGCTAGCACCTCATGCAAGTGTTTTCAACTTTTAGCTCAATGAGTCTGCCAAGCCCCCTAACTTTGAAATCCTAGGACTGTGTCAGGATGGAAATCTTTTGGAAGATAAGATTGCAAGAAGTGTGAATGACAGTCTGAACTTAAGGTCAAAATAGGAGAAAATACAGTTGCCTCTATTATGACTTCCTCATATTTATGCTGTTGGCACCGCCCAATACATACTCTGAACTGACCCTTTATCAGTCCTTAAAGATGTGCAGCCCACAGGTGTATTATAGACAGGAGTGTAGACAGATTCTGTACTCATAACCAGCTCTAAAATCTGCACACTGGTTATAACAGTGCAGATTTGATTACTAGGGACAAGCCACTGTGTGGCTTCTTTCAAACATAAAAAAGCAAGTGATTTATGATTCAGTATTGGAAGCAGCGCCCTGTATCTTTTATTTTTCTTTGAAATGTTCTGAATAAAATGTAAGATTCTTCAGCATCATTTGAGTATCAATTTGTTATTCTATATGATTCCGGTACATTTTATAACTTTATTAAAATAAATTTGAATAAGAGGATATCACATGACAAAGTACCTTTCAAAAAGATTCTCAGCATTATGTTACAGCACCATGACTTAGTAATATTAGCCTTTACATAGCTTTAAGTAACCCCTTTCATTGGTCATACAAAGACAATGGGATGACTAAGGCAGTGAAGCTACCCTTCTCTGCACTTGCTCTTGGTTGAATGCCCTCAGATCCCCCTTTTTATTCTTCTACCTCATTAGAAGTGAAGGCCCACCTGCATAACCATATCCTCCCTGCCTTGGAACCGAAGACTTAAGCAATGTGAGAGAGTCGTTGGCCAACCCACCCCACTTCTGGATGGCTGAGCACCACATGTAAGGACTGCAGCTATGTGTGGATTGTTGACCAGTGGGTTTTTTTTTTTTTTTTAGTAAAACAAGCAAACAAACAAAAGTCCCCACAAAAAAAACTAAAAACCCTTCAGTATCACACACATTCAGAGAAAAGGGAACTTGGATATCGCTCACCATTCTTAAACACTTCATCTGGCCTATAAAATGATGCAGAATACTGTCTTTTACTAAATGATCGGCATCTAGACTTTCCTGACAGCAGCTTTACCAAGAAATGGGACAGACAGAACCTCCTGTGGTGGCAAAGCCAGCTTTGTCTGTAGGTTAAGATGCTCATCAACATAATCAGCCAGAAGAATCTTCAGTTTCCTGAAAGAGCCACAGCGTCCCCCTTTGCCCCACTTCTCGCCCTTCATTCTGCTCGCTCCCTACTGACTCCCTGGTATAGGCATCGCTTCCAGGAAGTCCTTCCACACCTATCCTGTGTCTCCCACTGCAGTAGACTCTACCACACTGTTTTTACTGCTTATTTACTTCTTTGTACTTCCTGTTATAGATTTCAAACTCCTTGTGGGCAGGTGCCATATTGTCTCTTGGGCTGTTTACAAGAGTTTTCTTTGTCTTTTGTGCCCTGTAGCTTAAGACTCCCTGATTGGGAGTCAGTGTGCTTCTTTAGTCTGAAATACCACAGCTGTTCTCTCTTCAAATATTGTTTTCCCTTGCCTTCTCAGTTCTCACCTTCTGAATATGCTATCAGATTTTCTCATTCTAGCCTCCATGTCACAAATTCAAATTCTCTCCAGTGGTATTTAATCTACTCTGCTCTTTAACTTATTCCTTGGGACTGAACTCTAATGGCCATATTTTTCAGTCTTAGAAGTTCTTTTTAGTCCTTTTACAAATCCAAATCATCTTTTATCACATCACCCCATCTCTTTTAAGGTTCCGATTCCTTCTTTTTTATGACTGTAACCATTTTTAAACACAGTGACTTAACAGTTATTTCAGATTGTTCTAGGAGTGCTAATTCTCCAGCTTGTATTTGCTTACTCTCCCTCATCATGTTTTCCTCATACATGGTTTGTAATCTCTGAACATGAGCCCATCTTGCTGGCATTATTTATGTCCTATGTGTATCTCTTGGAAACAGGTTCAATGGCAGTCACTAATGGTTTAAGAGTTAAAATAAAGTGGAGAAGAGGAAACAAGCTGGTGGTTATGAAAGCACCCAGTGTGCTTCCTTCTGCCAGAGTCCTAGAGGTTTCTATGCTTCTAGATTTTATATTTATTTCTTGGGCAGGGATTCCCAAATCACTTGGGTAGAATAAATCTGGACCTCCAACCCACTCATAGAATGGACCTGGGACTTTGATATCTCATGGGTGACTTCATTTTCTCCCACCCAAGTTTCCAACTTGTTTCTTTGCTGCTTTTCTATTTATGGCTGGAATTTTCTAGTCCCCCTGTCATGGAAGGATAGCTCTTTGAACCTCTAAGGAAGGGTTCATGTCCACGTCCCAAGCCTTTTGTGTATATGGGACCACATCTTTCATCCTGAGTAGATCTTAGAAACTCAGCACTCAATTCCTAGGACCTGTATCCAGACTGAAATCTTACAGAGCCATGGTTATATCAGCCCAAACTTACTTGTTCTGGCTTTGATTTCAATTTGTTTCTGGCACAAAAGGATTTTCACTTTTTTCCATACACAGGTATTATAACAATGGGGCTAGGTGGGATGGTAATATTTTACCCATCATCTTTAAAGTTTTAGAGGGGAGGCACACCATTTGTATCAGGGCAACATGGTGCTGGACTCCTCCAACCTTACACCTGGACTGTGCCTATAAAAACAGCACCCAGCACACAAAAAGTACTAAGTATTTTCTGATAGAAAGTAAATCTCCAAGGCATGACTCTCCTCCTCTTCCCCAAAAGCCATCTCCAGCCTCCTGCCTCATTTTTGGCCAAACAAGTCAGCCAGATCAATGACATGCCACCATCAGACTTCTAGTTTATACCCAGCACACTGTTAACATATAAAAATACCAGAAAAGGTAATAAGTAGTATTATAAATAATAAAAAATATATATAATTATAACATATAAAAACATAAGCAATTTGTTTATCAGAATATTTTTCTCTTGGAAACAGACTCAATGGCAGTCACCAAAGGCTTAAGAATTGTAATGAGGTGGAGAAGAAGAGAAAATCAGTCATTATGGACCATGGACATTGCTGAGGGATACTGGTAGGTATATCAAGGAGGGGGCTCTGGGAAGCCCAAAGACATCATTAAAACATAAGGACCTGGTGGCAGAGGGAAGGAGGGGAGGGTCTGGTGAGGTGGTCTGGGAGAGGCAGCAAAGGAAACATCTGACCTTCTGTGGGTTTGTGCCTGCGGCTGTGATCACCAGGCTCACTGGGCTGACACCCAAGTTCAGCCTACAGATTTATAGATACAGTGTGCAATGTTGGGCACAGCTTATATCAGGCCTGTCACTTGCTTAGAAAAGAAACAGTTTAAAGTCTAGGAAAGGTGCTCAAGGTCAAAAAGAGTTATCAGACTAAAGTTATGTGATGATGTACATGACTCCAAAATAAAACGCAAGAGAGTTGGTAGCTTTTTTTACAAAGAATGGCATAGATGTTCAGAGACTTTGTACACAGTGAAAAAAATTTCAGAAAACTTTGAAAATAGCCATGTGTCTAACATTTACAAAATGTAAGAGAATTAAAGCCTGAGAGACCTATTTTATTCTCGTTTAGGTAAAGGGCCAAAGGCATCATGTCTAAACATGTTACTCTTCCCTTCAATTTTTAAAAGACTATCTTCCACTTCTCTTTACTTCAGAAGAAGACACACTAATCATCATAGTTTTAGCAGTAAACACACACTCCTAAATCCAGTTCTGTAGGAAACAGTCAACTACCATCACTGAGCACTTTCTATGTACACTGGGTGAGGTGCTGGGAACATGAAAGGAACTAAGGCTCCCTTCTCTTCTCAAGGGCCTGCAGCCCTAGTGGTAGAAAGATGCTGGAAACTGAACAAAGGTGTGGTGCAATGTGCTAAGGAGGCCGCAGGTGTCAAGTTCTATCTGGGGGGCAATTCCAGCAAAGGAGTTAAAATAATGGAAAACTATTAGAGCAGAAGAGTAAATGATCACATTCAGGATGGGCAAGAGCCCTCCGTGGCACTGTATGAGACGACTGAAAGGGGCAGAGATTGGATGCAAGACTTCTAGTTGGGAAGGTTAAGGGGAGCTTAAATAAGATTATATTGTAGTCACTGTGAGAAGGAGAGAGAATCACGAAGATTTCAGATTGGAGTTGACAATACCCAAAATGATATATTTTTCAAATATTAAAAAAACCACAATCCACAATAAAATGTACATTTTGCCATCATAACCCTACATACACACTTACACATGTGTGAACATGTGTGTCCATACACAAATGTGCGTGTGCACATGCACACACACACACACACACACATATATATAAATATATAAAGATTTCTCGACACAGTAAGACAGTGCTGTAGGCCCAAGGCACTGTCATTCTCATTATGCAACTTAAGAAAATGAAAGCAACAAGAGGTGTTCTCAAATAGCAGATTTGCCCTACATGGATGTTTCTTTTGCAACACTATTGATTTTAAGGTTGTTGTTGACTTGAGGCACCTTAATGCTGTCTGTATTACTTAGGTAATGATTTACCATTTGATGTGACTTTCTGTTCTTTTGTAGTCTCCCTGGTTGATTACACTGCATGGCATAATTAGGTATTCATGAGCATATATCACAGCCAAGCTCTTAGCAAAGCTCCTTATCTGTGCTACTGATTTCTGCATGGTATTTCTGGAGTCAATCTGTTGCTATCTTAAAATTAAATGAAAGAGCCTGCAATATCCAACTGTTAATTTTGTTTTCTAGATTATTCTGTAAAATGCCTGAAGCCCTGGAACATAGTTTTCAAAAAAGCATTACAATGTAATGTTAATTTTGGTCTTGATGACCCTACCCTGCAGTTAGCTGCCTGGCCTGCTCCTTGTGATGTCACCAGCAAAGAGAAGTGGACGCTTTTAGCATGGAATGAATGTGTGCATGTGTTCTGTTCCGTTATCTCCAGTAGGAGTGTCCCGGGAAACTCATTTACAAAGCACTTTCACATATATTATTTTAATAGCTAACATTTATTGGGCATTAGTAATGTGCCAGGCACTGCGCTAAACACTTGATATGCATTATCTCAGAGTTTTCAAACCAGACCTGTAAGTACTATTCATTTTTCAAAAGCTGAAACTGATGCTTAGAAGAGTAAAGAAACTGCCCGAGGCCACAAAGCCACTAAGTAGCAAGCCATGATTCAAATTCAGGTTTGTCTGTCGTTAGAAGCCAAACTTTTAACCACCGGATTATATTTCATCTGTTCCTCCAAATGCATTTTTTTTTTTTTTTGAGGCTTAGTGATGCCAACTGATTTACCTATCAGCAAATGAGTGGTAACACTAAAACGTGAATCCAGCATCAGAGTTAAGTCAGTGCTCCTCCCCTACTATGCCATAATTTAATACCCCTAACATTGCCCTGGGCAGCAGTATTCACAGGCAGACAAACACACCAGAGGAAAAAAGGGGAGAGATAAAGCTACTTGAGGGTCATAGGTACAGCATGAAGCTGGCTCTCTCACTCTGTCTCTCCCACTTTAACATTTAAAGTCAAAAGGAAAACAGAGAAAGAATGCACATTTAGATATGGCAGGAAAAAAATGAAGCTAAATATTACTTTAGCCTAATTTAAGGCAGCTGTATAATCTACATGCTAGGAGATGGAGAAATAGTTCAAATGACAGAAAAGAGGTAGTGTATGGATTAAACAAGAACATGTGTTTAAATATTTAAAGACCATCACAAGCTTGATATGGAAAAGCCAATAGTAAAAATGGAAATAAAATAAAGTTAATATGTCTTTCTTTACTGAGACTGGAATAAGGAAGAACATAAAAAGAAATTCGTAGTATTGGAAGCTCTAGAATGCAATCCCTCGATGAGAGAAGAAATTCCACAAACTAGTTTATCATAGTTATAAAAGTGCACATTTACATAAGACAGATTTTACAATCCACTCATGCATAGGTCTAGAAAATAGATCAATAACTTAAATCAATTGCTTTCAAACAGTTAATAAAAATCCTTTGCTAAAAACGATTATGAATATCAAAGCCCAATGAAGTCTTGCATGAACACTAAAAATTATTAACGTCCAAAAAATAGGTTTTTGAACACAAGTTAAGTAAAGCAATTTATCCCAATCTTTTATTCCTTAACAAATTATCATTCCAGCTCTAACTGTGGTCATGAACATTTGCTCTTGGATCTTTGCTTCTTTCTCTGGCAACATACCCAAGAATTTAAATAATTACTAGACTTATAGAGCAAGTAAATTCAATATAATGTTAAAACCCTAATTTATTTTTCAACAAATATTTGTAAATGGCAGTTGAGAGTAAGGCTATTTTTATTTAAACACTGTCCCAGACCAGAGTCCCCATGTGAGAGGCAGTTTAAATGGAACACTACTTCAAAAACAAAATTCATTATGATGAATGTGCCAAGTGAAATTAGAAATCTACTAATGCTAATTGGATGCAATCTGAATGCATTAAACTTCCGAAGATATTTTTATGAACCCTTTGCAATTTCCTATTAACACCCATGCATGGCTGCACTTTGGATGTACCCACAATTTGACACAATATAGGTTATTATGCTTAATAACTTTCGATCTCTCCGGGTGATTGCATAGTCTGAAAAAATGAGAAAAGCTACAGTGTGAAAATACTACTTCTCAAAGGAAGAGAAAATAATATATGAAAAACCTTTGAGAGTACAAATAGAGAAAACATGGATTTGTTTTTTTCAAATGTCAGAATTACAGAGCTCACTGGTCATCATTAACACCTAATATACAAAACACTGGAACTTGTCAGCCTGTGGAAAATAGTGTAAAAAAAAAAAAAAGTCATGAATGGTTTTCCAGATAAGCTCAAGGATGGTTATCAATCAATTATATTTCCATAGTGGTAAGTGAGACAGTCCAGGGCATTTGCGCCCCCCCCCCCCCCCCCCCCCCCGGTAAGATCAATGGCACTGAAGACAACTCAGCCAGATCACACTCGCTCTCTTGGCGCCTCTGTCAGAAGCAGGACACCAGGCTTCATGCAAGAAGGGTCCAGCAAGCAATACCGATGTTCTTACAGATCAAACTGATGGCAGAACAGAGAGGAAAACCCCACAGGTTTTGCATATATGGATATAAACACATAGGCAGCCGACAGAAAAGGAGAAGAGGGCCTCTACCTCCCTGCCTTCATGCTACCAATAGCTACAAAATGTACGTGAGTCTAAAATCACGGAGGCTTCCGTGGTATGAGACAACCTAGACAGATAGGGCACTGTTCTTACCCTAATGTCACTGACGTAGGGATCACTCACATGATAAACAAGTATGCAGTGTTCACTACAACTCTGAAAACAAAATGTTACATTTTTTTTCACAGGAGACAAAAGTAACCTCATAGCTTCATTCCTGGAATATCCTGGTGCGGGGTGGTGTCTGACCACAGAGCAGGGTGGGGTTAGGAATGTTCGGGTATAAATGTGTACCCTGGGCTGGCCTCCCCAGCTTCCAATGACCCCCTCCCCATCTCTCCTCCCACCCCATTCAGGGGGGTTATGAAGACATCTGTTTCACTACTGAGCTTTTCTTCCCATTTGACACAAATATCTTTAGCCTGTTTAGCCTGTGTCTGATGTATGTTTAGTCTTCACAGAGGAGATGCTCAAGGCCAAAGATAACACGCGGTGCCTTCTGTTCCACCTTTCAAAAACTACTTGTTGGTTGAGGAGGTAGGTAACAAGCCAAATTCCAATTTTCTTAATGCAGTGAGGACTTTCCCTATCGCACAAGATACATTATGTTTCCGGTGCAAAACATCTATTTTTGCACATCTGCCCAATAGCAGCTCAATTAAAACCAGGCCCATCAGATTGACACAGTTTCCTTAACTGCTCAGTTCCTGTCATGCTGCAGATAGCAGAAAAGCACTTAACGGCAGCCACAAGGCAATTTTCCAGTAAGACTTGTTAATCTTTATACAGTCATCCTCATGCAGCCATCAAAGTGAACTTAATGACAAATCAGTTAAAATAAATTACTTTTAGGAACTTGTAAGGATCGGATAAAAAGCAAACCATATGTGACATCTCTTCGGTCCTCCCCGTGACGGCATATAATTGTCACCATCTGTGCTGTTTATTCTATTTGCCCGGCCCGTCCGCCCTCCAGATCCACTCTTTGCCCTTGTCTGTCTTGTGCAGGCCCCAGGAGGCCGACCTCTGTGGACCTCGGGACTGTATCTGCATCAGTTTTGACCTTGCTCTCTGGCTTCCAGCTGGGCTCAGCCAGTGAGAGGTACAGAAGAGCTCAGAGGCTGAAGGGAAAGGGTGTCAGGGAGTTATCCTTCACCCTCCCCAGAGCTCATGCAGCCAGGTGGCTGCTCTTCCTGCTCCAGCTCTCCACCGTTCTGGTGTCACTGCCCCCCCCGCCACTTATCCCTCAGGCCCACGTGTGCCCAAAGCTCCCAGCTGCTGCTACTCCCTGGGTGCTTCACCAACCCTTGTTGATTGCTGTAATCTCACCCGCATCTCTATAAACAATCCTGTAACCGCACCCCCTTCAGTCTAGACACCTGCTGCTGGCCCAGACCCTGGCGGACATATTGTCAGCAGCCAGAGGCTCCAAGCTGGGATTACTTACATGGACTGTGTGGACCAGATCGGCCACCAGACACTGCTTCAGCTTCTCATCGCTGCTGGTCCCGTGAAGCACCAGATCAGGCATGTACGTGGGGCAATAACCCGCCAGAAGTGAGCGGCCAAAGTTTCTTACATTTGTGTTGCTAATGCTCTGAGACCTAAAACAATATTGGCCCATTAGAATACACAATTAAAAATGTACCCCCTTCTCGCATCACCATTGGCACAAAACCCCCAATAACACAGATGCAAAAAACAGATTCATGGTGGTCCGTTCCACCAATCCTCCAGTAAGTGGATCATTGACATGGGAAGAGCAAGGGGGTGGGAGGAGAAAAATAATTTCTTTTTTGATGGAAGGGTAGAAGAAACAGTATTTTCTATCACATATTGACATGATATACCTCATATCAAACATCCACCAGGCAGTCTGTGTCAAGAGAGTGAAGAAAGAGAAAGTCTACTGGGGGGAGGCGGGGAGGCACTTGCCAAAAACCTGGCTTTAGGAACGCGACACATCTGCACAGGGTGGCGCCCACACCAGGGCAGAAGAACAGCAGAAATCTCTAATTACTGCTTTCAGTCATCACAGCCCAAATAATCGACCTGATGGAGTGTTAAGGAAGAGGTGTTGTTTCCCAACCCCGTCATGCTGCTCTGAGCTGCAGGAGAGAAGCCACACGGTGAGGGCAATCCACCGCCTCCGATGCAAGGCATCTGCTGCCAGCCATACAACTTCCGTGCGGATGACAGAAAATTAAAATACCTGCTCACCTCCACCATATCCTCGAGCTTCCCAAAATGTCACAAGAGCTGCAAAGGCAACGGCGTGCCTTCTCACTCAGAGAGCTCAGAGGCACCAAGCCACTGTCATCCCCCTTGGAGAAAGGGCAGGCTCGAAACCCTGTGCAGCGGTGTGATTAACACTAACGCTCCGAGAAAAAAGCCCTCATGTGTAACATGGCCAACGGCAGCTAACGTGATCATGCGTGTTAAGTCAGAAAACCAGTATTGGAACCCAGTTCCTTCTGCTTCCCAGCCTGCCGGTGTTACCTGGGCAGAGGCAGCTCCACTTCCAAGGATCCTTCAGTCCAGTCATCGCTGTGCTCTAGATTCAGCGAGGCTGAAGCACATGCCTCCTCGTCACTGTCTCCAAGAGCGCTATCTGAGCTTTCATTCCTGGGAATGTCTCCTTCCATCCTGAAGTTGGCCTTCCTGTCAGCATCCCCACAGGGGACATCTGCAGCGCCTGAGAAGCCAGAGTCCTGCTGTGCACACCTGCTTGGAACAGGCTGTATCAAAGGTCCCTCCGCAGCCTTCAGATACAAACCTCTTGTTTTCTCCAGAATCCTCGTTCCAGCTCCTGCGGCACCGCCATCAGGTGCCAACGTGTCAGCACACTGGCCGGGCTGCCCAGCGGCATCTGCCACAAGCTCGCTTCTGACGCCTCTGTCCTCAGCAAAACCCCTCTCAAGTTCACCTTCATCCCTCTCAGAAGACGGGTTCTGAGGACAGGGGATGTTCTTTTGGAAGCCAGGTGTAAAGGAGCACCGAGAAGCCTGCTGGTCCTGAGCCAGGTCAGCGGCCATCCCAGACTCCACTGAGGGATGGCAGGCTAACTCTGGATACTGTCTACAGGCCATTAGCCGCTTCTCCATTTTTTGTGTGCGGCTTTCAAAGTCAGACTCTGGAGATACGGAGCTTCCAATTTGGAAAGTGACCTTTTCTAAGGGAGGCTTCTCCCAGGAATGTCTGTCAGGGCAAGGCCAGGCTGCTGACCGGTCTGAGAGTTTCTTGGGCATCTCCCCTTTCAACTCTTCACTGACAGTTCGCTGGCCGATCTTCACTCCTGCCCCCAACCCTTCACAGTTGGAGAGTCTTGAAGAGTCATCTCGTGGTGCCTCTTTTTCACTTTCTTCCTCCCCACAAAATGCACCCTGAGACTTCCAGGAGCTGCCCGATGCTGACTCTTGGAATTCCACACCGCAGACTTGAGAACTCTGCTCCGCCCTTTTGTTTCCTTCTTTGTCAGGTTTGGGACACAGGTCTCTAATGTCAGTGCCCTCTGGGGACACACCCAGCCCCTCAGGCCTGGGGCTCCTTCCCTCAGCCATCGAGGGTGGCAGGATGGGGGGAAGCAGAGCAGGCTCACTTCTCACTGTGACAACCACATACTCAGACTCCTCTACTTCTCCCCTCTCCAAGGCTGTGGTGATGTTGCTCCCATTTAACACTTGGTCTCCTTCACTGTGACTCCCACTCCAGGTCAGCTGATTCTCTTGCAGCTCAGAGCAACGGAGAAAGTAGGTCAGGACATAAAGTATGCGTTGGACCAGATCCTTCTGCTTCCCCAGCACCACCGTGCGAGTCAGCCTCACTGGAGAGCCAATGGCTCCGTAAAGATCACCTGGAGAGCAAAACACACACCAAGTTGTTTGGGGGCAAGCATGTCATGGATATGTCAGCCTTTACAAGAGAAAAACAGAAGACTTACACTCCCAAATTAGGATTGCTTCTTCACACACGTGACTGGGGCAAAGAGGTAATTCCTACTAATGACCATGTTTTAGCTGTGCCTCTGGAAGGGAAAGCGTAAGGCTGCGGCCCACCGCTCCTGGTGCATGGACACAGTGCTGGTGTACATGGCCCTTCTCTGTGCTTGTTAGGACTTCCCACACAGCTCGCTGGGCAGGCCAGCCCCCACTAGAGCTGGCTCCCTCAGCTCACTATACAAATCAAATACTGTATCTTGGAAACAAGAATGATGGGATTTTTTTCAGAACAATCCCAGGACAATAGACCTTGGGGTAAAATCCAAATTCAGGGATCTCTGAACAGAAGTGTAGTGAATCAATTCAAAATACTTAATGAAATGGCCTGCTCAGAATTCCCTCAATACACACACACACACACACACACACACACACACACACACACACACACACCAAGTAGAACCAATGTGATTAACAAGAAGAAATCACTTAGTCATGAATAATGAATCTGAATTTATTTTCCATTACTTCACCTGAAAATCCTACTGGAAGAAAACACGTCCCATAAGTTATATCCTGACAAGTTGATTAAAAACTATGTAATGAACCACAAAAATTTAGCTTAAAGGTGGAAGAAGGGCTAATAAGAGCAAATATGTCAATGAGCCCAGCAGTATAAGCTTTCCATCAAAAGTATTTGTTAAACGCCTATTGAAAGTATTGCCATTTGACAATCTGATTACTGTTTGAAATGCTTTGATAATAATAATACTGGCAATTACAACAAACAGCCAACATTTACTGAGTGTGCAGGCACAGTGCTAAGTGATTCGCGTGGATTTATCCTGTTTATATCCCTGTATAACCAACCCTGAGTTAGAAACCATTAAGAGAATAATCAGAATGATGGAATAAATCAAAACTTGCAAAGATACTAAATAAAGGAGAGGAGGTACATGGTAACAGTTATAAATAAGAGCTCAGGAAGTTAGAACTCATCTGAGGAATGCATCTAGAGAGAGAAGGGAATGCATTTTTATTAGAGCACATACTAGATAAAACTAATTATACCAACAGATTGAGACAGGAAAAAGTTATGGGAACCATCAGGAAGTACTTGCCCCTGGGAACCATCAGGAAATACCCCCTCTGGAGAGTATTCCCTAGTGTAAAGCTACTGCTCCTGAAAACATTTAAAGGGCAGGACACAAATGACTTTAAAGAATCCTCTCTATAAAAAGACTACAGGCTAATCAAGCTTTATCTTTGAGGCTTTTGTAACTGACAGATCATTCAGGAATTCAAAAGAATAACTCAAGACTGTAGTCTGATGCTAGGACGAGTATTTCTGTTTGAGAAAACTTTCTAGACCTCTCATTGCTGCAGGGGGATCAGTCATTTCAGGAATTCAAGGGATATTCTTGTTAAATCAGTCTCAATGTTAATAAAGAGGATAACCATTACATATCTGAAATCTGGTACCAAAAAAAAAAAAACACAGAGGAAAGAAAGGCCACTCAGAATGACAGTATTTTTTAGCAATGCATTGAACATTTGGCATTGCACATTTTAATAACTAATAAATGGGGAAAAAAAGCAAGGAAAGCTACTAAAAATACAATTTATGATGTTTCCCGCTTTGGTTTTCTTCTTCAATATTAGTTTGGCTACTCGGGGTCTTTTGTGGTTGCACAGCCTCTACTACAAAGCTGTAATCATCAAGACAGTATGGTACTGGCACAAAAACGGACACTCAGATCAATGGAATAGAATAGACAACCTGGAATTGGACCCACAAATGTATGGCCAACTAATCTTCGACAAAGCAGGAAAGAGTATCCAATGGAAAAAAGATAGTCTCTTTAGCAAATGGGGCTGGGAGAACTGGACAGCAACATGCAGAAAAATGAAACTAGACCATTTCTTACACCATACACAAAAATAAACTCAAAATGGATAAAAGACCTAAATGTGAGACAGGAAACCATCAAAACCCTAGAGGAGAAAGCAGGCAACAACCTCTCTGACCTCAGCCGCAGCAATTTCTTACTCGACACATCTCCAAAGGCAAGGGAAATAAAAGCAAAAATGAACTACTGGGACCTCATCAAGATAAAAAGCTTCTGCACTGCAAAGGAAACAATCAACAAAAACAACAATCAACCCAACAGAATGGGAAAAGATATCTGCAAATGACCTATCGGATAAAGGGCTAGTATCCAAAATCTACAAAGAACTTACCACACTCAACACCTGAAAAACAAATAATCCAGCGAAGAAATGGGCAGAAAGATGAATAGACACTTTCCCAAAGAAGACATCCAGATGGCCAAAAGACACATAAAAAGATGCTCAATGTCACTCATCATCAGGGAAATACAAATCAAAGCCACACTGAGATACCACCTCACACTGGTCAGAGTGCTAAAATGAACAACTCAGGAAACTACAGATGCTGGCGAGGATGTGGAGAAATGGGAACCCTCTTGCACTGTTGGTGGGAATGCACACTGGTGCAGCCACTCTGGAAAATAGTGTGGAGGTTCCTCAAAAGATTAAAAATAAATCTACCCTATGAGCCAGCAACAGCACTGCTAGGAATTTTCCCAAGGGATACAGGAGTGCTGATGCATAGGGGCACGTTTACCCCATTGTTCACAGCAGCGCTTTCAACAATAGCCAAATTATAGAAAGAGCCTCAATATCCATCAACTGATGAATGGATAAAGAAGATGTGGTTTATATATACAATGGACTACTACTTGGCAATGAGAAAGAATGAAATCTGGCCATTTGTAGCAACGTGGATGGAACTGGAGAGTGTTATGCTAAGTGAATTAAGTCAGTCAGAGAAAACATATCATATGTTTTCACTCATATATGGATCTTGAGAAACTTAACAGAAGACCATGGGAGAAGGGAAAAGGAAAAAAAAAAAGTTACAAACAGAGAGAGAGGGAGGCAAACCACAAGAGACTCTTAAATACAGAGAATAAACTGAGGGTGGATGGGAGGGTGGATGGGAGGGTGGGAGAGAGGGGAAAATGGGTGATGGGCACTGAGGAGGGCACTTGGGATGAACACTGGGTATTGTATGTAAGCCAATTTGACAATAAATTGTATTCATGAAAAAAACAAAAAATAAAAAATAAAAATAAAATAAAAATACAATTTATTGGGTGCCTGGATGGCTCAGTCAGTTAAGTGTCTGACTCTTGATTTTGGCTCAGGTCATGATCTCACGGTTTGTGGGTTTGAACCCTGAGTCAGGCTCTGCACTGACAGCAGAGCCTGCCTGAGAGTCTCTCTCTCCTGCTCCTCCCCCACTCACTCTCTCTCGCTTTCTCTCAAAATAAATAAACATTTCTGAAAAATCTAAAAAAATACAATCTACAATAATTTAAGCTGTATAAAGTAATGACAGCAATTGTGTGTGGAAACAGTGCCTTTATTTTAGGGTCAGTCTTCATAAAATAATGCATCATGAAAATAAGAGACCTGTAATATTACAGATTTACTGGATCTTCAACTGGAAGACAATTTTTTGAGCCCTGGACTGACAAAGCCACTAATTTTAGAGTAGATTCCTTTGTTTTCATGAGTAGTATTTTATAAAATGAAGTTGCACAACAATGTGAATAGACTTAACATTACTGAACTGTACACTTAGAAATGGTTGAGATGATAAATGCTATGTTCTGGGCTTTTTTTAAACCACAATTTAAAATACAAATTTAAGGATGCCTGGGTGGCTCAGTCACTTGAGCGTCCGACTCTTCATTTCGGCTCAGGTCATGATCTCACGGTTTGTGTGTTCAAGCCCCTTTTCGGGCTGTGCACTGACAGCATGGAGCTTGGAATTCTCTCTCTCTGCCTTTCCCTCTCTCTCTCAAAATCAATAAATACTAAAAAGGGGCGCCTGGGTGGCTCAGTTAAGCTTCCGACTTCGGCTCGGGTCATGATCTCGCGGTCTGTGGGTTTGAGCCCCGTGTCAGGCTCTGTGCTGACAGCTCAGAGCCTGGAGCCTGCTTCAGATTCTGTGTCTCCCCCTCTCTTTGCCCCTCCCCCACTTGTACACGCTCTCTCGCTCTTAAAAAGAAACATTAAAAAATATATTCAAAAGAAAAAATATATAAAATTTAAACTTAAAAAAAGCAAGAAAACGAGAGAAGGTAAAGGAGACAGACGAAAGGCAGAGAGTGCATAAAGCAGGAAGGGAGCCGGGTGCAGGGAGAGGAGAGACCCAAAGGGAAGGAGACAACCAGCATGGAGCAAGGAGTGATAAGAGCAGGCAGAGGAAGGGAAAGCTGGCTCAGAGAACATAAAGAGGGGAGTCCAAAAGGAGGAGAGGAAGACAGAGCGAAAGGTGAGAGGAAAGGAGAAAGAAAGGAGGTTGGAGGTGAAGAGGTACAAACAGCAGAGAATCTGAGAGAAGCAAAAAGAGGTGAGGAAAGCAGTAAGGGTGACGCCCACAGAGGGGGACATGAAAAACTATCAAGGGGACAGTGAATAGATAGAAACCGGAAAGCTGAGAAACTGAGAACGTAGGAGCGCTATAAGGGGAGGACAGAGAAAGGGTGGGAAAGGTGGGGGGAATATGGAGGGAGAAACCAAAACAGAGGGAGGAACTGAAAGAAATTGTTTTTAAAAAGAGACGAGGAGAGAAGCCAAGGATCTTAAAGGGCCACTTTCTCCTAGATTACATTCTAATAAATGTGTATGCTACAAAGTTCCCCTCTACAGTGTTTCCCGAGGCCCACACATTGTAATTTATTCTATCTTTATTATTATTTAATTTAAAATATTTTCTAATTTCCCTTGTGAAGTATTATCTGCCTTTTGGGTTATTTAAAATGGGTTGTTTAATTTCTGAGCAGGTGGGAATTTTCTCCGTATCATTTTTTAAAGTTATTTTCATTATAATTTCAGCGGTGAAAGAAATTGCCTTTCAAACTATGCGTACCCATCCCACGACAGAAATACATTTTATACTGAAACCTCACTCATCCCCTGAAACATTTTACAAAACAGTACCTGTGTCACTCTGATATTTTCTATTGTACTGACCCTTTTAAATGCTTTTCTGACCCACAAAATTGCTTCCACAAGCCACTAATGGCTGGTGATCCAGCTTTGGAAAGTCCTTGTGTAGAGTGCTCATGTTAGGCAGGGTGAGGATGGCTGAGCTCCTGGAGAGCAGGCCAGTGAGGGTGTGATAGACCCCAAGGGCTGGTTGCTTTCAGCTTCTCTCCCCACTTTCCTGAGAATGCCAAGGAGCCAGGCAGAGGTGGGCACAGCAGTGGCACCTGCTCTGGCAAGCGTTCAGATAAGCCTTTGAAATAATTCAAAATAGAGTCTTTTCTACAACTTAGGAACCTGGAATAAAATTACCTCCGCACCATTGTATATTCCCAGAAATTTGTATTTTCCTATTTACTGGGACTTGGTAAATATTTAATAAAAATAATAATAATTGGAAGTGGCTCCCCCACTGAAGCTGCTTGATTTTTTTGTAATGATGGAAACTCAACCAGCATTTACACTTGGCTTTACAAAGCTATCACAAGACTCTGCTCTGTCAACCACCAGACCCCTGCTGGATGGTCTGGGGGAGGGGAGGATTGGACACTTTCAATAATACATGACCTACTACACGACTATGAGCTCATAGGAAGGGACGTTGCCTTGTAATGCCAAACACAGGCTCTCAATTATTTAAATTTCAAATGCGAAGCGTGTCTAATTATAAATACATTCATCTAATTAAATGCACAATGTTTAATTAGCATTGTTTTTAAATGGGTGACCCGGCAGCATGAAACACCATGTTTCCTTATTATCTAGCCCCCTTCCCTTTGCCACTTAACGATACTGCATTTTTTCAAGACTATTGTTCCATAACAACAACAATGCTCTGTCCTCCCCAGAACTGTATAATCCAGAGTGAGGCATACTCTGAGTTCTTCTGAGCTCGGTACTGATTGGTTGTATTAAGTCCATTTTTAACATCCATAAATTCTTTAATTAATTCATTTAACATGTACCTATTATCCCCCTAACTGTGAGACATGTATTCTCTTTCTTAAATCCGGGTCACAAGGGCAAGACATCTTTATTATCTATAATGTGAGGACAAATAATAATAGGTTTGGAATGAGAATCTAATTAATTAATACATACAAAAAGCACTTAAAACAATGCTTGGTTCACAGTGTCAAGTTTTCATTATTGTTATTATAACATGCCATTTTCTAAGATTAGAGTGCGCTTCCCTAGTCCGTACTTCTGGAAAATGCCATTTTAACATTTCCTTAAGCAAGCCTTCCTTGAAAATCCCCTCCATCCCCTCACTTTGTCTCCCAGTGCCTCTCTAACATTAATATTTTCATCAGCAGCATAAATAACAAAAGCGCTTTATATAGAAGTAAATCCCACAGCAACCATTAACTATTATCATCCCATTTTACAGATAAAGAAACTGAGACACAGAGAGGTTAAGGCACTTGCCCATGGAGACTGGATTTGATCTAGGTAGTCTGGCTGTGGCACCTATACCCTTAACCTTCACACTATACTGTCTCTGTCTTGCAGCCTTCTCCTATCAAAGGAGTAATCAGGATGTTTTGAGATCATCTGAATACAAATCTGCCACCTCCATTAAGCAGCTAGCTTCCCCAAGCTAAGCAGTGTGTGTTAACCCCATATCCCTGGCATCTAGCATAGGATCTGGATCAGCGTGGGCAGCAAGTTTAACTGTGTTACTCTACATGATTGATGAGTGAGAGGTCCAAGAGTAGACCTCTTGTCCACATGAACCCAAATATGCCACTTTGAACTCACAAGTCCCAAACTTTATAACCAACTATGCCAAAGCATTAGATTTCTGCACCATGCCTACGTGCAAAGCTTTGAGGAAATAAATGCCACCATCTAACTGCAAGGAAGTGGTATAGAGAAAGACAAGGTTCCTAACTCAAGCTAAAGTTGTAAAGGTAGTAAAATTATAGTATGTTACTTTCTTTTTCTCCTATTTTTCTCCAACCAAGCCCATCCTTGAGGACAGTGGTTCTCAGCCAGAGAGCGTCTTCCCACCCAGGAACAATGTTTGGAGACATTTTTGATTGTCACAACTCTGAAGGGGGTTTTTCACTGGTAGCTAGTGAACAAAGGCCACTGATGCTGCTAATACCCCAAATGCACAAGATAGCCCTCCCAAGCCCCACCCCACAAAGAATTATCTGGTCCAAATATCAATAATGTTGAGGTTAAGAAACCCTGCTCTAGGGTGAACTGCCACTGTGGTATGGGAGAACGATTTACCTGTTCCAATTCAGAAGAGCACAACAAAGCTGCCAGCGGCAGGGAAGGAGAGGAAGGGGTTGCCCTACAACTAGACCCTGTGGGCCAGTCTCCTATCATCTGCCTGTCCAGTGACAACTCCTGAATCTCCGGGATGGAGAGCCAACATCAACAAAAAATTCTAGCATTTTCTCCATTCCATCCCATAGAGTCTCTGAATAGTCAAATTAGGTACTAACCCAGCTGTGCCCAGAGAGGATTATATGGATGTGTTTTGGCCAGCGTGTTCACTGACTGAGAGGTGCGTTTCTCTGAGAAGGCTTTAATGGGAGGGTGATCAACAGGCATGACAGTCGGTACCCAGGCCAGGTGGTAGGTTAACACTGCAGTCAGTAAGGCAGCAAAAAACCTTGGAGAAATGGAAGAAAATACAACCAGATGAGTCAATGCAGGAAGAGGCATGTCACATACACCACAGACACTGGCCATGGAAGTTGCAAAAAAGGCTTCAGAGTTTTGAAGCTTACTGATTTTTGTTGATCTGTTCTATCAGAAGTGTAAACTCCTTGAGAAAGCGCTGGCAGAGCTGGGTTTTTTCCAAGGTGCTGGACATCATGGTAAGCCATACGGGTTCAGCTATCCTTGGAACGGAATATAAGTTCCAGATAGTT